>NW_027660338.1:0-1428000 GCF_963210335.1 Falco punctatus
CTCCACTGGGGAAGGTGCCAGAAAGGAGTTCTGTTGGTAGTTTTTACACTGCCCCGGTAGCCAGCTGAAAGACACCACAAATGTGGTTCTACCTGCTTTCTGGGCTGAGATGGGGAATTGCTGACTTTTGGAGTCGGCTGGTGACAAAATGTTCCAAACACACCCCATGCACAACTCCAGCGGGGAAGGTGCCAGAAAGGAATTCCGTTGCTTGTTCTTCCACTGCCCCGGTAGCCAGCTGAAAGACACCACAAAAGTGGTTCTACCTGCTTTCTGGGCTGAGATGGGCAATCGCTGACTTTTGGAGTCGGCTGGTGACAAAGTCTTCCAAACACACCCCATGCACAACTCCACCGGGGAAGGTGCCAGAAAGGAGTTCTGTTGGTAGTTCTTCCACTGCCCCGGTAGCCAGCTGAAAGACACCACAAAAGTGGTTCTACCTGCTTGCTGGGCTGAGATGGGGAAACGCTGACTTTTGGAGTCGGCTGGTGACAAAATGTTCCAAACACACCCCATGCACAACTCCACCGGGGAAGGTGCCAGGAAGGAATTCCGTTGCTTGTTCTTCCACTGCCCCGGTAGCCAGATGAAAGACACCACAAAAGTGGTTCTACCTGCTTGCTGGGCTGAGACGGGGAATCGCTGACTTTTGGAGTCGGCTGGTGACAAAATGTTCCAAACACACCCCATGCACAACTCCACCGGGGAAGGTGCCAGAAAGGAGTTCTGTTGGTAGTTCTTACACTGCCCCAGTAGCCAGAAGAAAGACACCACAAAAGTGGTCCTACCTGCTTGCTGGGCTGAGATGGGCAATCGCTGACTTTTGGAGTCGGCTGGTGACAAAGTCTTCCAAACACACCCCATGCACAACTCCACCGGGGAAGGTGCCAGAAAGGAGTTCTGTTGGTAGTTCTTCCACTGCCCCGGTAGCCAGCTGAAAGACACCACAAAAGTGGTTCTACCTGCTTTCTGGGCTGAGATGGGGAATCGCTGACTTTTGGAGTCGGCTGGTGACAAAATGTTCCAAACACACCCCATGCACAACTCCACCGGGGAAGGTGCCAGGAAGGAATTCCGTTGCTTGTTCTTCCACTGCCCCGGTAGCCAGATGAAAGACACCACAAAAGTGGTTCTACCTGCTTGCTGGGCTGAGATGGGCAATCGCTGACTTTTGGAGTCGGCTGGTGACAAAATGTTCCAAACACACCCCATGCACAACTCCACCGGGGAAGGTGCCAGAAAGGAGTTCTGTTGGTAGTTCTTCCACTGCCCCGGTAACCAGCTGAAAGACACCACAAAAGTGGTTCTACCTGCTTTCTGGGCTGAGATGGGCAATCGCTGACTTTTGGAGTCGGCTGGTGACAAAATGTTCCAAACACACCCCATGCACAACTCCACCGGGGAAGGTGCCAGAAAGGAGATCTGTTGGTAGTTCTTACACTGCCCCGGTAGCCAGCTGAAAGACACCACAAAAGTGGTTCTACCTGCTTTCTGGGCTGAGATGGGCAATCGCTGACTTTTGGAGTCGGCTGGTGACAAAATGTTCCAAACACACCCCATGCACAACTCCACCGGGGAAGGTGCCAGAAAGGAATTCCGTTGCTTGTTCTTCCACTGCCCCGGTAGCCAGCTGAAAGACACCACAAAAGTGGTTCTACATGCTTTCTGGGCTGAGATGGGCAATCGCTGACTTTTGGAGTCGGCTGGTGACAAAATGTTCCAAACACACCCCATGCACAACTCCACCGGGGAAGGTGCCAGAAAGGAGTTCTGTTGGTAGTTCTTCCACTGCCCCGGTAGCCAGCTGAAAGACACCACAAAAGTGGTTCTACCTGCTTTCTGGGCTGAGATGGGCAATCGCTGACTTTTGGAGTCGGCTGGTGAAAAAATGTTCCAAACACACCCCATGCACAACTCCACCGGGGAAGGGTCCAGAAAGGAGTTCTGTTGGTTGTTCTTACACTGCCCTGGTAGCCAGATGAAAGACACCACAAAAGTGGTTCTACCTGCTTTCTGGGCTGAGATGGGCAATCGCTGACTTTTGGAGTCGGCTGGTGACAAAGTCTTCCAAACACACCCCATGCACAACTCCACCGGGGAAGGGTCCAAAAAGGAGTTCTGTTGGTAGTTCTTCCACTGCCCCGGTAGCCAGCTGAAAGACACCACAAAAGTGGTTCTACCTGCTTGCTGGGCTGAGATGTGGAATCGCTGACTTTTGGAGTCGGCTGGTGACAAAATGTTCCAAACACACCCCATGCACAACTCCCCCGGGGAAGGTGCCAGAAAGGAGTTCTGTTGGTAGTTCTTCCACTGCCCCGGTAGCCAGCTGAAAGACACCACAAAAGTGGTTCTACCTGCTTGCTGGGCTGAGATGGGCAATCGCTGACATTTGGAGTCGGCTGGTGACAAAATGTTCCAAACACACCCCATGCACAACTCCACCGGGGAAGGTGCCAGAAAGGAGTTCTGTTGCTTGTTCTTACACTGCCCCGGTAGCCAGCTGAAAGACACCACAAAAGTGGTTCTACCTGCTTTCTGGGCTGAGATGGGCAATCGCTGACTTTTGGAGTCGGCTGGTGACAAAATGTTCCAAACACACCCCATGCACAACTCCAGCGGGGAAGGTGCCAGAAAGGAGTTCTGCAGGTAGTTCTTACACTGCCCCGGTAGCCAGAAGAAAGACACCACAAAAGTGGTTCTACCTGCTTTCTGGGCTGAGATGGGCAATCGCTGACTTTTGGAGTCGGCTGGTGACAAAATGTTCCAAACACACCCCATGCACAACTCCAGCGGGGAAGGTGCCAGAAAGGAATTCCGTTGGTTGTTCTTACACTGCCCCCGTAGCCAGCTGAAAGACACCACAAAAGTGGTTCTACCTGCTTGCTGGGCTGAGATGGGGAATCGCTGACTTTTGGAGTCGGCTGGTGACAAAATGTTCCAAACACACCCCATGCACAACTCCACCGGGGAAGGTGCCAGAAAGGAGTTCTGTTGGTAGTTCTTACACTGCCCCAGTAGCCAGAAGAAAGACACCACAAATGTGGTCCTACCTGCTTGCTGGGCTGAGATGGGCAATCGCTGACTTTTGGAGTCGGCTGGTGACAAAATGTTCCAAACACACCCCATGCACAACTCCCCCGGGGAAGGTGCCAGAAAGGAGTTCTGTTGGTAGTTTTTACACTGCCCCGGTAGCCAGCTGAAAGACACCACAAATGTGGTTCTACCTGCTTTCTGGGCTGAGATGGGGAATCGCTGACTTTTGGAGTCGGCTGGTGACAAAATGTTCCAAACACACCCCATGCACAACTCCCCCGGGGAAGGTGCCAGAAAGGAATTCCAATGCTTGTTCTTCCACTGCCCCGGTAGCCATCTGAAAGACACCACAAAAGTGGTTCTACCTGCTTTCTGGGCTGAGATGGGCAATCGCTGACTTTTGGAGTCGGCTGGTGACAAAGTCTTCCAAACACACCCCATGCACAACTCCACCGGGGAAGGTGCCAGAAAGGAGTTCTGTTGGTAGTTCTTCCACTGCCCCGGTAGCCAGCTGAAAGACACCACAAAAGTGGTTCTACCTGCTTGCTGGGCTGAGATGGGGAAACGCTGACTTTTGGAGTCGGCTGGTGACAAAATGTTCCAAACACACCCCATGCACAACTCCACCGGGGAAGGTGCCAGGAAGGAATTCCGTTGCTTGTTCTTCCACTGCCCCGGTAGCCAGATGAAAGACACCACAAAAGTGGTTCTACCTGCTTGCTGGGCTGAGACGGGGAATCGCTGACTTTTGGAGTCGGCTGGTGACAAAATGTTCCAAACACACCCCATGCACAACTCCACCGGGGAAGGTGCCAGAAAGGAGTTCTGTTGGTAGTTCTTACACTGCCCCAGTAGCCAGAAGAAAGACACCACAAAAGTGGTCCTACCTGCTTGCTGGGCTGAGATGGGCAATCGCTGACTTTTGGAGTCGGCTGGTGACAAAGTCTTCCAAACACACCCCATGCACAACTCCACCGGGGAAGGTGCCAGAAAGGAGTTCTGTTGGTAGTTCTTCCACTGCCCCGGTAGCCAGCTGAAAGACACCACAAAAGTGGTTCTACCTGCTTTCTGGGCTGAGATGGGCAATCGCTGACTTTTGGAGTCGGCTGGTGACAAAATGTTCCAAACACACCCCATGCACAACTCCACCGGGGAAGGTGCCAGGAAGGAATTCCGTTGCTTGTTCTTCCACTGCCCCGGTAGCCAGCTGAAAGACACCACAAAAGTGGTTCTACCTGCTTGCTGGGCTGAGATGGGCAATCGCTGACTTTTGGAGTCGGCTGGTGACAAAATGTTCCAAACACACCCCATGCACAACTCCACCGGGGAAGGTGCCAGAAAGGAGTTCTGTTGGTAGTTCTTCCACTGCCCCGGTAACCAGCTGAAAGACACCACAAAAGTGGTTCTACCTGCTTTCTGGGCTGAGATGGGCAATCGCTGACTTTTGGAGTCGGCTGGTGACAAAATGTTCCAAACACACCCCATGCACAACTCCACCGGGGAAGGTGCCAGAAAGGAGATCTGTTGGTAGTTCTTACACTGCCCCGGTAGCCAGCTGAAAGACACCACAAAAGTGGTTCTACCTGCTTTCTGGGCTGAGATGGGCAATCGCTGACTTTTGGAGTCGGCTGGTGACAAAATGTTCCAAACACACCCCATGCACAACTCCACCGGGGAAGGTGCCAGAAAGGAATTCCGTTGCTTGTTCTTACAGTGCCCCGGTAGCCAGCTGAAAGACACCACAAAAGTGGTTCTACATGCTTTCTGGGCTGAGATGGGCAATCGCTGACTTTTGGAGTCGGCTGGTGACAAAATGTTCCAAACACACCCCATGCACAACTCCACCGGGGAAGGTGCCAGAAAGGAGTTCTGTTGGTAGTTCTTCCACTGCCCCGGTAGCCAGCTGAAAGACACCACAAAAGTGGTTCTACCTGCTTTCTGGGCTGAGATGGGCAATCGCTGACTTTTGGAGTCGGCTGGTGAAAAAATGTTCCAAACACACCCCATGCACAACTCCACCGGGGAAGGTGCCAGAAAGGAGTTCTGTTGGTAGTTCTTCCACTGCCCCGGTAGCCAGATGAAAGACACCACAAAAGTGGTTCTACCTGCTTTCTGGGCTGAGATGGGCAATCGCTGACTTTTGGAGTCGGCTGGTGACAAAGTCTTCCAAACACACCCCATGCACAACTCCACCGGGGAAGGGTCCAAAAAGGAGTTCTGTTGGTAGTTCTTCCACTGCCCCGGTAGCCAGCTGAAAGACACCACAAAAGTGGTTCTACCTGCTTGCTGGGCTGAGATGTGGAATCGCTGACTTTTGGAGTCGGCTGGTGACAAAATGTTCCAAACACACCCCATGCACAACTCCCCCGGGGAAGGTGCCAGAAAGGAGTTCTGTTGGTAGTTCTTCCACTGCCCCGGTAGCCAGCTGAAAGACACCACAAAAGTGGTTCTACCTGCTTGCTGGGCTGAGATGGGCAATCGCTGACATTTGGAGTCGGCTGGTGACAAAATGTTCCAAACACACCCCATGCACAACTCCACCGGGGAAGGTGCCAGAAAGGAGTTCTGTTGCTTGTTCTTACACTGCCCCGGTAGCCAGCTGAAAGACACCACAAAAGTGGTTCTACCTGCTTTCTGGGCTGAGATGGGCAATCGCTGACTTTTGGAGTCGGCTGGTGACAAAATGTTCCAAACACACCCCATGCACAACTCCAGCGGGGAAGGTGCCAGAAAGGAGTTCTGCAGGTAGTTCTTACACTGCCCCGGTAGCCAGAAGAAAGACACCACAAAAGTGGTTCTACCTGCTTTCTGGGCTGAGATGGGCAATCGCTGACTTTTGGAGTCGGCTGGTGACAAAATGTTCCAAACACACCCCATGCACAACTCCAGCGGGGAAGGTGCCAGAAAGGAATTCCGTTGGTTGTTCTTACACTGCCCCCGTAGCCAGCTGAAAGACACCACAAAAGTGGTTCTACCTGCTTGCTGGGCTGAGATGGGGAATCGCTGACTTTTGGAGTCGGCTGGTGACAAAATGTTCCAAACACACCCCATGCACAACTCCACCGGGGAAGGTGCCAGAAAGGAGTTCTGTTGGTAGTTCTTACACTGCCCCAGTAGCCAGAAGAAAGACACCACAAAAGTGGTTCTACCTGCTTGCTGGGCTGAGATGGGCAATCGCTGACTTTTGGAGTCGGCTGGTGACAAAATGTTCCAAACACACCCCATGCACAACTCCACCGGGGAAGGTGCCAGAAAGGAGTTCTGTTGGTAGTTTTTACACTGCCCCGGTAGCCAGATGAAAGACACCACAAATGTGGTTCTACCTGCTTTCTGGGCTGAGATGGGGAATCGCTGACTTTTGGAGTCGGCTGGTGACAAAATGTTCCAAACACACCCCATGCACAACTCCAGCGGGGAAGGTGCCAGAAAGGAATTCCATTGCTTGTTCTTCCACTGCCCCGGTAGCCAGCTGAAAGACACCACAAAAGTGGTTCTACCTGCTTTCTGGGCTGAGATGGGCAATCGCTGACTTTTGGAGTCGGCTGGTGACAAAGTCTTCCAAACACACCCCATGCACAACTCCACCGGGGAAGGTGCCAGAAAGGAGTTCTGTTGGTAGTTCTTCCACTGCCCCGGTAGCCAGCTGAAAGACACCACAAAAGTGGTTCTACCTGCTTGCTGGGCTGAGATGGGCAATCGCTGACTTTTGGAGTCGGCTGGTGACAAAATGTTCCAAACACACCCCATGCACAACTCCACCGGGGAAGGTGCCAGGAAGGAATTCCATTGCTTGTTCTTCCACTGCCCCGGTAGCCAGATGAAAGACACCACAAAAGTGGTTCTACCTGCTTTCTGGGCTGAGATGGGGAACCGCTGACTTTTGGAGTCGGCTGGTGACAAAATGTTCCAAACACACCCCATGCACAACTCCCCCGGGGAAGGTGCCAGAAAGGAGTTCTGTTGGTAGTTCTTCCACTGCCCCGGTAGCCAGATGAAAGACACCACAAAAGTGGTTCTACCTGCTTTCTGGGCTGAGATGGGCAATCGCTGACTTTTGGAGTCGGCTGGTGACAAAATGTTCCAAACACACCCCATGCACAACTCCACCGGGGAAGGTGCCAGAAAGGAGTTCTCTTGGTAGTTCTTCCACTGCCCCGGTAGCCAGCTGAAAGACACCACAAAAGTGGTTCTACCTGCTTTCTGGGCTGAGATGGGCAATCGCTGACTTTTGGAGTCGGCTGGTGAAAAAATGTTCCAAACACACCCCATGCACAACTCCACCGGGGAAGGGTCCAAAAAGGAGTTCTGTTGGTAGTTCTTCCACTGCCCCGGTAGCCAGAAGAAAGACACCACAAAAGTGGTTCTACCTGCTTGCTGGGCTGAGATGGGCAATCGCTGACTTTTGGAGTCGGCTGGTGACAAAATCTTCCAAACACACCCCATGCACAACTCCACCGGGGAAGGTGCCAGAAAGGAGTTCTGTTGGTAGTTCTTCCACTGCCCCGGTAGCCAGCTGAAAGACACCACAAAAGTGGTTCTACATGCTTTCTGGGCTGAGATGGGGAATCGCTGACTTTTGGAGTCGGCTGGTGACAAAATGTTCCAAACACACCCCATGCACAACTCCAGCGGGGAAGGTGCCAGAAAGGAGTTCTGTTGGTAGTTCTTCCACTGCCCCGGTAGCCAGCTGAAAGACACCACAAAAGTGGTTCTACCTGCTTTCTGGGCTGAGATGGGGAATCGCTGACTTTTGGAGTCGGCTGGTGACAAAATGTTCCAAACACACCCCATGCACAACTCCAGCGGGGAAGGTGCCAGGAAGGAATTCCGTTGCTTGTTCTTCCACTGCCCCGGTAGCCAGATGAAAGACACCACAAAAGTGGTTCTACCTGCTTGCTGGGCTGAGATGGGGAAACGCTGACTTTTGCAGTCGGCTGGTGACAAAATGTTCCAAACACACCCCATGCACAACTCCAGCGGGGAAGGTGCCAGAAAGGAATTCCGTTGGTAGTTCTTACAGTGCCCCGGTAGCCAGATGAAAGACACCACAAAAGTGGTTCTACCTGCTTGCTGGGCTGAGATGGGGAACCGCTGACTTTTGGAGTCGGCTGGTGACAAAATGTTCCAAACACACCCCATGCACAACTCCACCGGGGAAGGTGCCAGAAGGGAGTTCTGTTGGTAGTTCTTCCACTGCCCCGGTAGCCAGATGAAAGACACCACAAAAGTGGTTCTACCTGCTTTCTGGGCTGAGATGGGCAATCGCTGACTTTTGGAGTCGGCTGGTGACAAAATGTTCCAAACACACCCCATGCACAACTCCACCGGGGAAGGGTCCAGAAAGGAGTTCCGTTGGTAGTTCTTCCACTGCCCCGGTAACCAGCTGAAAGACACCACAAAAGTGGTTCTACCTGCTTTCTGGGCTGAGATGGGCAATCGCTGACTTGTGGAGTCGGCTGGTGACAAAATGTTCCAAACACACCCCATGCACAACTCCACCGGGGAAGGTGCCAGAAAGGAGTTCTGTTGGTAGTTCTTCCACTGCCCCGGTAGCCAGCTGAAAGACACCACAAAAGTGGTTCTACCTGCTTTCTGGGCTGAGATGGGGAATCGCTGACTTTTGGAGTCGGCTGGTGACAAAATGTTCCAAACACACCCCATGCACAACTCCACCGGGGAAGGTGCCAGAAAGGAATTCCGTTGCTTGTTCTTCCACTGCCCCGGTAGCCAGCTGAAAGACACCACAAAAGTGGTTCTACCTGCTTGCTGGGCTGAGATGGGCAATCGCTGACTTTTGGAGTCGGCTGGTGACAAAATGTTCCAAACACACCCCATGCACAACTCCCCCGGGGAAGGTGCCAGAAAGGAATTCCGTTGCTTGTTCTTCCACTGCCCCGGTAGCCAGCTGAAAGACACCACAAAAGTGGTTCTACCTGCTTTCTGGGCTGAGATGGGCAATCGCTGACTTTTGGAGTCGGCTGGTGACAAAATGTTCCAAACACACCCCATGCACAACTCCACCGGGGCAGGTGCCAGAAAGGAATTCCGTTGCTTGTTCTTCCACTGCCCCAGTAGCCAGCTGAAAGACACCACAAAAGTGGTTCTACCTGCTTTCTGGGCTGAGATGGGGAATCGCTGACTTTTGGAGTCGGCTGGTGACAAAATGTTCCAAACACACCCCATGCACAACTCCACCGGGGAAGGTGCCAGAAAGGAGTTCTGTTGGTAGTTCTTACACTGCCCCGGTAGCCAGCTGAAAGACACCACAAAAGTGGTTCTACCTGCTTTCTGGGCTGAGATGGGGAATCGCTGACTTTTGGAGTCGGCTGGTGACAAAATGTTCCAAACACACCCCATGCACAACTCCACCGGGGAAGGTGCCAGAAAGGAGTTCTGTTGCTTGTTCTTACAGTGCCCCGGTAGCCAGCTGAAAGACACCACAAAAGTGGTTCTACCTGCTTGCTGGGCTGAGATGGGGAATCGCTGACTTTTGGAGTCGGCTGGTGACAAAATGTTCCAAACACACCCCATGCACAACTCCACCGGGGAAGGTGCCAGAAAGGAGTTCTGTTGGTAGTTCTTACACTGCCCCAGTAGCCAGAAGAAAGACACCACAAAAGTGGTTCTACCTGCTTGCTGGGCTGAGATGGGCAATCGCTGACTTTTGGAGTCGGCTGGTGACAAAATGTTCCAAACACACCCCATGCACAACTCCACCGGGGAAGGTGCCAGAAAGGAGTTCTGTTGGTAGTTTTTACACTGCCCCGGTAGCCAGATGAAAGACACCACAAATGTGGTTCTACCTGCTTTCTGGGCTGAGATGGGGAATCGCTGACTTTTGGAGTCGGCTGGTGACAAAATGTTCCAAACACACCCCATGCACAACTCCACCGGGGAAGGTGCCAGAAAGGAATTCCGTTGCTTGTTCTTCCACTGCCCCGGTAGCCAGCTGAAAGACACCACAAAAGTGGTTCTACCTGCTTTCTGGGCTGAGATGGGCAATCGCTGACTTTTGGAGTCGGCTGGTGACAAAGTCTTCCAAACACACCCCATGCACAACTCCACCGGGGAAGGTGCCAGAAAGGAGTTCTGTTGGTAGTTCTTCCACTGCCCCGGTAGCCAGCTGAAAGACACCACAAAAGTGGTTCTACCTGCTTGCTGGGCTGAGATGGGCAATCGCTGACTTTTGGAGTCGGCTGGTGACAAAATGTTCCAAACACACCCCATGCACAACTCCACCGGGGAAGGTGCCAGGAAGGAATTCCATTGCTTGTTCTTCCACTGCCCCGGTAGCCAGATGAAAGACACCACAAAAGTGGTTCTACCTGCTTTCTGGGCTGAGATGGGGAACCGCTGACTTTTGGAGTCGGCTGGTGACAAAATGTTCCAAACACACCCCATGCACAACTCCCCCGGGGAAGGTGCCAGAAAGGAGTTCTGTTGGTAGTTCTTCCACTGCCCCGGTAGCCAGATGAAAGACACCACAAAAGTGGTTCTACCTGCTTTCTGGGCTGAGATGGGCAATCGCTGACTTTTGGAGTCGGCTGGTGACAAAATGTTCCAAACACACCCCATGCACAACTCCACCGGGGAAGGTGCCAGAAAGGAGTTCTCTTGGTAGTTCTTCCACTGCCCCGGTAGCCAGCTGAAAGACACCACAAAAGTGGTTCTACCTGCTTTCTGGGCTGAGATGGGCAATCGCTGACTTTTGGAGTCGGCTGGTGAAAAAATGTTCCAAACACACCCCATGCACAACTCCACCGGGGAAGGGTCCAAAAAGGAGTTCTGTTGGTAGTTCTTCCACTGCCCCGGTAGCCAGAAGAAAGACACCACAAAAGTGGTTCTACCTGCTTGCTGGGCTGAGATGGGCAATCGCTGACTTTTGGAGTCGGCTGGTGACAAAATCTTCCAAACACACCCCATGCACAACTCCACCGGGGAAGGTGCCAGAAAGGAGTTCTGTTGGTAGTTCTTCCACTGCCCCGGTAGCCAGCTGAAAGACACCACAAAAGTGGTTCTACATGCTTTCTGGGCTGAGATGGGGAATCGCTGACTTTTGGAGTCGGCTGGTGACAAAATGTTCCAAACACACCCCATGCACAACTCCCCCGGGGAAGGTGCCAGAAAGGAGTTCTGTTGGTAGTTCTTCCACTGCCCCGGTAGCCAGCTGAAAGACACCACAAAAGTGGTTCTACCTGCTTTCTGGGCTGAGATGGGGAATCGCTGACTTTTGGAGTCGGCTGGTGACAAAATGTTCCAAACACACCCCATGCACAACTCCAGCGGGGAAGGTGCCAGGAAGGAATTCCGTTGCTTGTTCTTCCACTGCCCCGGTAGCCAGATGAAAGACACCACAAAAGTGGTTCTACCTGCTTGCTGGGCTGAGATGGGGAAACGCTGACTTTTGCAGTCGGCTGGTGACAAAATGTTCCAAACACACCCCATGCACAACTCCCCCGGGGAAGGGTCCAGAAAGGAGTTCTGTTGGTAGTTCTTCCACTGCCCCGGTAGCCAGATGAAAGACACCACAAAAGTGGTTCTACCTGCTTGCTGGGCTGAGATGGGGAACCGCTGACTTTTGGAGTCGGCTGGTGACAAAATGTTCCAAACACACCCCATGCACAACTCCACCGGGGAAGGTGCCAGAAAGGAGTTCTGTTGGTAGTTCTTCCACTGCCCCGGTAGCCAGATGAAAGACACCACAAAAGTGGTTCTACCTGCTTTCTGGGCTGAGATGGGCAATCGCTGACTTTTGGAGTCGGCTGGTGACAAAATGTTCCAAACACACCCCATGCACAACTCCACCGGGGAAGGGTCCAGAAAGGAGTTCCGTTGGTAGTTCTTCCACTGCCCCGGTAACCAGCTGAAAGACACCACAAAAGTGGTTCTACCTGCTTTCTGGGCTGAGATGGGCAATCGCTGACTTGTGGAGTCGGCTGGTGACAAAATGTTCCAAACACACCCCATGCACAACTCCACCGGGGAAGGTGCCAGAAAGGAGTTCTGTTGGTAGTTCTTACACTGCCCCGGTAGCCAGATGAAAGACACCACAAAAGTGGTTCTACCTGCTTTCTGGGCTGAGATGGGGAATCGCTGACTTTTGGAGTCGGCTGGTGACAAAATGTTCCAAACACACCCCATGCACAACTCCCCCGGGGAAGGTGCCAGAAAGGAATTCCGTTGCTTGTTCTTCCACTGCCCCGGTAGCCAGCTGAAAGACACCACAAAAGTGGTTCTACCTGCTTGCTGGGCTGAGATGGGCAATCGCTGACTTTTGGAGTCGGCTGGTGACAAAATGTTCCAAACACACCCCATGCACAACTCCACCGGGGCAGGTGCCAGAAAGGAATTCCGTTGCTTGTTCTTCCACTGCCCCAGTAGCCAGCTGAAAGACACCACAAAAGTGGTTCTACCTGCTTTCTGGGCTGAGATGGGGAATCGCTGACTTTTGGAGTCGGCTGGTGACAAAATGTTCCAAACACACCCCATGCACAACTCCACCGGGGAAGGTGCCAGAAAGGAGTTCTGTTGGTAGTTCTTACACTGCCCCGGTAGCCAGCTGAAAGACACCACAAAAGTGGTTCTACCTGCTTTCTGGGCTGAGATGGGGAATCGCTGACTTTTGGAGTCGGCTGGTGACAAAATGTTCCAAACACACCCCATGCACAACTCCACCGGGGAAGGTGCCAGAAAGGAGTTCTGTTGCTTGTTCTTACAGTGCCCCGGTAGCCAGCTGAAAGACACCACAAAAGTGGTTCTACCTGCTTGCTGGGCTGAGATGGGGAATCGCTGACTTTTGGAGTCGGCTGGTGACAAAATGTTCCAAAGACACCCCATGCACAACTCCCCCGGGGAAGGTGCCAGAAAGGAATTCCGTTGCTTGTTCTTCCACTGCCCCGGTAGCCAGCTGAAAGACACCACAAAAGTGGTTCTACCTGCTTGCTGGGCTGAGATGGGCAATCGCTGACTTTTGGAGTCGGCTGGTGACAAAATGTTCCAAACACACCCCATGCACAACTCCACCGGGGAAGGTGCCAGAAAGGAATTCCGTTGCTTGTTCTTCCACTGCCCCGGTAGCCAGATGAAAGACACCACAAAAGTGGTTCTACCTGCTTGCTGGGCTGAGATGGGGAATCGCTGACTTTTGGAGTCGGCTGGTGACAAAATGTTCCAAACACACCCCATGCACAACTCCACCGGGGAAGGTGCCAGAAAGGAATTCCGTTGCTTGTTCTTCCACTGCCCCGGTAGCCAGATGAAAGACACCACAATAGTGGTTCTACCTGCTTTCTGGGCTGAGATGGGGAATCGCTGACTTTTGCAGTCGGCTGGTGAAAAAATGTTCCAAACACACCCCATGCACAACTCCACCGGGGAAGGTGCCAGAAAGGAGTTCTCTTGGTAGTTCTTCCACTGCCCCGGTAGCCAGCTGAAAGACACCACAAAAGTGGTTCTACCTGCTTGCTGGGCTGAGATGGGCAATCGCTGACTTTTGGAGTCGGCTGGTGACAAAATGTTCCAAACACACCCCATGCACAACTCCACCGGGGAAGGTGCCAGAAAGGAGTTCTGTTGCTTGTTCTTACAGTGCCCCGGTAGCCAGCTGAAAGACACCACAAAAGTGGTTCTACCTGCTTGCTGGGCTGAGATGGGGAATCGCTGACTTTTGGAGTCGGCTGGTGACAAAATGTTCCAAACACACCCCATGCACAACTCCACCGGGGAAGGTGCCAGAAAGGAGTTCTGCAGGTAGTTCTTACACTGCCCCGGTAGCAAGAAGAAAGACACCACAAAAGTGGTTCTACCTGCTTGCTGGGCTGAGATGGGCAATCGCTGACTTTTGGAGTCGGCTGGTGACAAAATGTTCCAAACACACCCCATGCACAACTCCACCGGGGAAGGTGCCAGAAAGGAATTCCGTTGCTTGTTCTTCCACTGCCCCGGTAGCCAGATGAAAGACACCACAATAGTGGTTCTACCTGCTTTCTGGGCTGAGATGGGGAATCGCTGACATTTGGAGTCGGCTGGTGACAAAATGTTCCAAACACACCCCATGCACAACTCCAGCGGGGAAGGTGCCAGGAAGGAATTCCGTTGCTTGTTCTTCCACTGCCCCGGTAGCCAGATGAAAGACACCACAAAAGTGGTTCTACCTGCTTGCTGGGCTGAGACGGGGAATCGCTGACTTTTGGAGTCGGCTGGTGACAAAATGTTCCAAACACACCCCATGCACAACTCCACCGGGGAAGGTGCCAGAAAGGAGTTCTGTTGCTTGTTCTTACAGTGCCCCGGTAGCCAGCTGAAAGACACCACAAAAGTGGTCCTACCTGCTTGCTGGGCTGAGATGGGGAATCGCTGACTTTTGGAGTCGGCTGGTGACAAAGTCTTCCAAACACACCCCATGCACAACTCCACCGGGGAAGGTGCCAGAAAGGAGTTCTGTTGGTAGTTCTTCCACTGCCCCGGTAGCCAGCTGAAAGACACCACAAAAGTGGTTCTACCTGCTTGCTGGGCTGAGATGGGCAATCGCTGACTTTTGGAGTCGGCTGGTGACAAAATGTTCCAAACACACCCCATGCACAACTCCACCGGGGAAGGTGCCAGAAAGGAGTTCTGTTGCTTGTTCTTACAGTGCCCCGGTAGCCAGCTGAAAGACACCACAAAAGTGGTTCTACCTGCTTGCTGGGCTGAGATGGGGAATCGCTGACTTTTGGAGTCGGCTGGTGACAAAATGTTCCAAACACACCCCATGCACAACTCCACCGGGGAAGGTGCCAGAAAGGAGTTCTGCAGGTAGTTCTTACACTGCCCCGGTAGCAAGAAGAAAGACACCACAAAAGTGGTTCTACCTGCTTGCTGGGCTGAGATGGGGAATCGCTGACTTTTGGAGTCGGCTGGTGACAAAATGTTCCAAACACACCCCATGCACAACTCCACCGGGGAAGGTGCCAGAAAGGAATTCCGTTGCTTGTTCTTCCACTGCCCCGGTAGCCAGATGAAAGACACCACAAAAGTGGTCCTACCTGCTTTCTGGGCTGAGATGGGGAATCGCTGACTTTTGGAGTCGGCTGGTGACAAAATGTTCCAAACACACCCCATGGACAACTCCACCGGCGAAGGTGCCAGGAAGGAATTCCGTTGCTTGTTCTTCCACTGCCCCGGTAGCCAGATGAAAGACACCACAAAAGTGGTTCTACCTGCTTGCTGGGCTGAGACGGGGAATCGCTGACTTTTGGAGTCGGCTGGTGACAAAATGTTCCAAACACACCCCATGCACAACTCCACCGGGGAAGGTGCCAGAAAGGAGTTCTGTTGCTTGTTCTTACAGTGCCCCGGTAGCCAGCTGAAAGACACCACAAAAGTGGTCCTACCTGCTTTCTGGGCTGAGATGGGGAATCGCTGACTTTTGGAGTCGGCTGGTGACAAAGTCTTCCAAACACACCCCATGCACAACTCCACCGGGGAAGGGTCCAGAAAGGAGTTCTGTAGGTAGTTCTTCCACTGCCCCGGTAACCAGCTGAAAGACACCACAAAAGTGGTTCTACCTGCTTTCTGTTCTGAGATGTGGAATCGCTGACTTTTGGAGTCGGCTGGTGACAAAATGTTCCAAACACACCCCATGCACAACTCCACCGGGGAAGGTGCCAGAAAGGAGTTCTGTTGGTAGTTCTTCCACTGCCCCGGTAGCCAGCTGAAAGACACCACAAAAGTGGTTCTACCTGCTTGCTGGGCTGAGATGGGGAATTGCTGACTTTTGGAGTCGGCTGGTGACAAAATGTTCCAAACACACCCCATGCACAACTCCACCGGGGAAGGTGCCAGAAAGGAATTCCGTTGCTTGTTCTTCCACTGCCCCGGTAGCCAGATGAAAGACACCACAATAGTGGTTCTACCTGCTTTCTGGGCTGAGATGGGGAATCGCTGACATTTGGAGTCGGCTGGTGACAAAATGTTCCAAACACACCCCATGCACAACTCCAGCGGGGAAGGTGCCAGGAAGGAATTCCGTTGCTTGTTCTTCCACTGCCCCGGTAGCCAGATGAAAGACACCACAAAAGTGGTTCTACCTGCTTGCTGGGCTGAGACGGGGAATCGCTGACTTTTGGAGTCGGCTGGTGACAAAATGTTCCAAACACACCCCATGCACAACTCCACCGGGGAAGGTGCCAGAAAGGAGTTCTGTTGCTTGTTCTTACAGTGCCCCGGTAGCCAGCTGAAAGACACCACAAAAGTGGTCCTACCTGCTTTCTGGGCTGAGATGGGGAATCGCTGACTTTTGGAGTCGGCTGGTGACAAAGTCTTCCAAACACACCCCATGCACAACTCCACCGGGGAAGGTGCCAGAAAGGAGTTCTGTTGGTAGTTCTTCCACTGCCCCGGTAGCCAGCTGAAAGACACCACAAAAGTGGTTCTACCTGCTTGCTGGGCTGAGATGGGGAATCGCTGACTTTTGGAGTCGGCTGGTGACAAAATGTTCCAAACACACCCCATGCACAACTCCACCGGGGAAGGTGCCAGAAAGGAGTTCTGTTGCTTGTTCTTACAGTGCCCCGGTAGCCAGATGAAAGACACCACAAAAGTGGTTCTACCTGCTTGCTGGGCTGAGATGGGGAATCGCTGACTTTTGGAGTCGGCTGGTGACAAAATGTTCCAAACACACCCCATGCACAACTCCACCGGGGAAGGTGCCAGAAAGGAGTTCTGTTGGTAGTTCTTACACTGCCCCGGTAGCAAGAAGAAAGACACCACAAAAGTGGTTCTACCTGCTTGCTGGGCTGAGATGGGGAATCGCTGACTTTTGGAGTCGGCTGGTGACAAAATGTTCCAAACACACCCCATGCACAACTCCACCGGGGAAGGTGCCAGAAAGGAATTCCGTTGCTTGTTCTTCCACTGCCCCGGTAGCCAGATGAAAGACACCACAAAAGTGGTCCTACCTGCTTTCTGGGCTGAGATGGGGAATCGCTGACTTTTGGAGTCGGCTGGTGACAAAATGTTCCAAACACACCCCATGCACAACTCCACCGGGGAAGGTGCCAGGAAGGAATTCCGTTGCTTGTTCTTCCACTGCCCCGGTAGCCAGATGAAAGACACCACAAAAGTGGTTCTACCTGCTTGCTGGGCTGAGACGGGGAATCGCTGACTTTTGGAGTCGGCTGGTGACAAAATGTTCCAAACACACCCCATGCACAACTCCACCGGGGAAGGTGCCAGAAAGGAGTTCTGTTGCTTGTTCTTACAGTGCCCCGGTAGCCAGCTGAAAGACACCACAAAAGTGGTCCTACCTGCTTTCTGGGCTGAGATGGGGAATCGCTGACTTTTGGAGTCGGCTGGTGACAAAATGTTCCAAACACACCCCATGCACAACTCCACCGGGGAAGGGTCCAGAAAGGAGTTCTGTAGGTAGTTCTTCCACTGCCCCGGTAACCAGCTGAAAGACACCACAAAAGTGGTTCTACCTGCTTTCTGTTCTGAGATGTGGAATCGCTGACTTTTGGAGTCGGCTGGTGACAAAATGTTCCAAACACACCCCATGCACAACTCCAGCGGGGAAGGTGCCAGAAAGGAGTTCTCTTGGTAGTTCTTCCACTGCCCCGGTAGCCAGATGAAAGACACCACAAAAGTGGTTCTACCTGCTTGCTGGGCTGAGATGGGCAATCGCTGACTTTTGGAGTCGGCTGGTGACAAAATGTTCCAAACACACCCCATGCACAACTCCACCG
Source organism: Falco punctatus (assembly GCF_963210335.1). Lineage (NCBI taxonomy): Eukaryota > Metazoa > Chordata > Aves > Falconiformes > Falconidae > Falco > Falco punctatus. The sequence continues at coordinate 17,757 of NW_027660338.1, forward strand.
GGGAAGGTGCCAGAAAGGAGTTCTGTTGGTAGTTCTTACACTGCCCTGGTAGCCAGATGAAAGACACCACAAAAGTGGTTCTACCTGCTTTCTGGGCTGAGATGGGCAATCGCTGACTTTTGGAGTCGGCTGGTGACAAAATGTTCCAAACACACCCCATGCACAACTCCCCCGGGGAAGGTGCCAGAAAGGAATTCCGTTGCTTGTTCTTCCACTGCCCCAGTAGCCAGATGAAAGACACCACAAAAGTGGTTCTACCTGCTTTCTGGGCTGAGATGGGGAATCGCTGACTTTTGGAGTCGGCTGGTGACAAAATGTTCCAAACACACCCCATGCACAACTCCACCGGGGAAGGTGCCAGAAAGGAATTCCGTTGCTTGTTCTTCCACTGCCCCGGTAGCCAGATGAAAGACACCACAAAAGTGGTCCTACCTGCTTTCTGGGCTGAGATGGGGAATCGCTGACTTTTGGAGTCGGCTGGTGACAAAGTCTTCCAAACACACCCCATGCACAACTCCACCGGGGAAGGTGCCAGAAAGGAGTTCTGTTGGTAGTTCTTCCACTGCCCCGGTAGCCAGCTGAAAGACACCACAAAAGTGGTTCTACCTGCTTGCTGGGCTGAGATGGGGAATCGCTGACTTTTGGAGTCGGCTGGTGACAAAATGTTCCAAACACACCCCATGCACAACTCCACCGGGGAAGGTGCCAGAAAGGAGTTCTGTTGCTTGTTCTTACAGTGCCCCGGTAGCCAGATGAAAGACACCACAAAAGTGGTTCTACCTGCTTGCTGGGCTGAGATGGGCAATCGCTGACTTTTGCAGTCGGCTGGTGACAAAATGTTCCAAACACACCCCATGCACAACTCCACCGGGGAAGGTGCCAGAAAGGAGTTCTGCAGGTAGTTCTTACACTGCCCCGGTAGCAAGAAGAAAGACACCACAAAAGTGGTTCTACCTGCTTGCTGGGCTGAGATGGGGAATTGCTGACTTTTGGAGTCGGCTGGTGACAAAATGTTCCAAACACACCCCATGCACAACTCCACCGGGGAAGGTGCCAGAAAGGAATTCCGTTGCTTGTTCTTCCACTGCCCCGGTAGCCAGATGAAAGACACCACAAAAGTGGTCCTACCTGCTTGCTGGGCTGAGACGGGGAATCGCTGACTTTTGGAGTCGGCTGGTGACAAAATGTTCCAAACACACCCCATGCACAACTCCACCGGGGAAGGTGCCAGAAAGGAGTTCTGTTGCTTGTTCTTACAGTGCCCCGGTAGCCAGCTGAAAGACACCACAAAAGTGGTTCTACCTGCTTTCTGGGCTGAGATGGGGAATCGCTGACTTTTGGAGTCGGCTGGTGACAAAGTCTTCCAAACACACCCCATGCACAACTCCACCGGGGAAGGTGCCAGAAAGGAGTTCTGTAGGTAGTTCTTCCACTGCCCCGGTAACCAGCTGAAAGACACCACAAAAGTGGTTCTACCTGCTTTCTGTTCTGAGATGTGGAATCGCTGACTTTTGGAGTCGGCTGGTGACAAAATGTTCCAAACACACCCCATGCACAACTCCACCGGGGAAGGTGCCAGAAAGGAGTTCTGTTGGTAGTTCTTCCACTGCCCCGGTAGCCAGCTGAAAGACACCACAAAAGTGGTTCTACCTGCTTGCTGGGCTGAGATGGGCAATCGCTGACATTTGCAGTCGGCTGGTGACAAAATGTTCCAAACACACCCCATGCACAACTCCACCGGGGAAGGTGCCAGAAAGGAGTTCTCTTGGTAGTTCTTCCACTGCCCCGGTAGCCAGATGAAAGACACCACAAAAGTGGTTCTACCTGCTTGATGGGCTGAGATGGGCAATCGCTGACTTTTGGAGTCGGCTGGTGACAAAATGTTCCAAACACACCCCATGCACAACTCCAGCGGGGAAGGTGCCAGGAAGGAATTCCGTTGCTTGTTCTTCCACTGCCCCGGTAGCCAGATGAAAGACACCACAAAAGTGGTTCTACCTGCTTGCTGGGCTGAGACGGGGAATCGCTGACTTTTGGAGTCGGCTGGTGACAAAATGTTCCAAACACACCCCATGCACAACTCCACCGGGGAAGGTGCCAGAAAGGAGTTCTGTTGCTTGTTCTTACAGTGCCCCGGTAGCCAGCTGAAAGACACCACAAAAGTGGTCCTACCTGCTTTCTGGGCTGAGATGGGGAATCGCTGACTTTTGGAGTCGGCTGGTGACAAAATGTTCCAAACACACCCCATGCACAACTCCACCGGGGAAGGTGCCAGAAAGGAATTCCGTTGCTTGTTCTTCCACTGCCCCGGTAGCCAGATGAAAGACACCACAAAAGTGGTCCTACCTGCTTTCTGGGCTGAGATGGGGAATCGCTGACTTTTGGAGTCGGCTGGTGACAAAGTCTTCCAAACACACCCCATGCACAACTCCACCGGGGAAGGTGCCAGAAAGGAGTTCTGTTGGTAGTTCTTCCACTGCCCCGGTAGCCAGCTGAAAGACACCACAAAAGTGGTTCTACCTGCTTGCTGGGCTGAGATGGGCAATCGCTGACTTTTGGAGTCGGCTGGTGACAAAATGTTCCAAACACACCCCATGCACAACTCCACCGGGGAAGGTGCCAGAAAGGAATTCCGTTGCTTGTTCTTACAGTGCCCCGGTAGCCAGATGAAAGACACCACAAAAGTGGTTCTACCTGCTTGCTGGGCTGAGATGGGGAATCGCTGACTTTTGGAGTCGGCTGGTGACAAAATGTTCCAAACACACCCCATGCACAACTCCACCGGGGAAGGTGCCAGAAAGGAGTTCTGCAGGTAGTTCTTACACTGCCCCGGTAGCAAGAAGAAAGACACCACAAAAGTGGTTCTACCTGCTTGCTGGGCTGAGATGGGGAATTGCTGACTTTTGGAGTCGGCTGGTGACAAAATGTTCCAAACACACCCCATGCACAACTCCACCGGGGAAGGTGCCAGAAAGGAGTTCTGTTGCTTGTTCTTACAGTGCCCCGGTAGCCAGCTGAAAGACACCACAAAAGTGGTCCTACCTGCTTGCTGGGCTGAGATGGGGAATCGCTGACTTTTGGAGTCGGCTTGTGACAAAGTCTTCCAAACACACCCCATGCACAACTCCACCGGGGAAGGGTCCAGAAAGGAGTTCTGTAGGTAGTTCTTCCACTGCCCCGGTAACCAGCTGAAAGACACCACAAAAGTGGTTCTACCTGCTTTCTGTTCTGAGATGTGGAATCGCTGACTTTTGGAGTCGGCTGGTGACAAAATGTTCCAAACACACCCCATGCACAACTCCACCGGGGAAGGTGCCAGAAAGGAGTTCTGTTGCTTGTTCTTACAGTGCCCCGGTAGCCAGATGAAAGACACCACAAAAGTGGTTCTACCTGCTTGCTGGGCTGAGATGGGGAATCGCTGACATTTGCAGTCGGCTGGTGACAAAATGTTCCAAACACACCCCATGCACAACTCCACCGGGGAAGGTGCCAGAAAGGAGTTCTCTTGGTAGTTCTTCCACTGCCCCGGTAGCCAGCTGAAAGACACCACAAAAGTGGTTCTACCTGCTTGCTGGGCTGAGATGGGGAATCGCTGACTTTTGGAGTCGGCTGGTGACAAAATGTTCCAAACACACCCCATGCACAACTCCACCGGGGAAGGTGCCAGAAAGGAGTTCTGTTGGTAGTTCTTACACTGCCCTGGTAGCCAGATGAAAGACACCACAAAAGTGGTTCTACCTGCTTTCTGGGCTGAGATGGGCAATCGCTGACTTTTGGAGTCGGCTGGTGACAAAATGTTCCAAACACACCCCATGCACAACTCCCCCGGGGAAGGTGCCAGAAAGGAATTCCGTTGCTTGTTCTTCCACTGCCCCAGTAGCCAGATGAAAGACACCACAAAAGTGGTTCTACCTGCTTTCTGGGCTGAGATGGGGAATCGCTGACTTTTGGAGTCGGCTGGTGACAAAATGTTCCAAACACACCCCATGCACAACTCCACCGGGGAAGGTGCCAGAAAGGAATTCCGTTGCTTGTTCTTCCACTGCCCCGGTAGCCAGATGAAAGACACCACAAAAGTGGTTCTACCTGCTTTCTGGGCTGAGATGGGGAATCGCTGACTTTTGGAGTCGGCTGGTGACAAAATGTTCCAAACACACCCCATGCACAACTCCACCGGGGAAGGTGCCAGAAAGGAGTTCTGTTGGTAGTTCTTCCACTGCCCCGGTAGCCAGCTGAAAGACACCACAAAAGTGGTTCTACCTGCTTGCTGGGCTGAGATGGGCAATCGCTGACATTTGCAGTCGGCTGGTGACAAAATGTTCCAAACACACCCCATGCACAACTCCACCGGGGAAGGTGCCAGAAAGGAGTTCTCTTGGTAGTTCTTCCACTGCCCCGGTAGCCAGATGAAAGACACCACAAAAGTGGTTCTACCTGCTTGATGGGCTGAGATGGGCAATCGCTGACTTTTGGAGTCGGCTGGTGACAAAATGTTCCAAACACACCCCATGCACAACTCCAGCGGGGAAGGTGCCAGGAAGGAATTCCGTTGCTTGTTCTTCCACTGCCCCGGTAGCCAGATGAAAGACACCACAAAAGTGGTTCTACCTGCTTGCTGGGCTGAGACGGGGAATCGCTGACTTTTGGAGTCGGCTGGTGACAAAATGTTCCAAACACACCCCATGCACAACTCCACCGGGGAAGGTGCCAGAAAGGAGTTCTGTTGCTTGTTCTTACAGTGCCCCGGTAGCCAGCTGAAAGACACCGCAAAAGTGGTCCTACCTGCTTTCTGGGCTGAGATGGGGAATCGCTGACTTTTGGAGTCGGCTGGTGACAAAATGTTCCAAACACACCCCATGCACAACTCCACCGGGGAAGGTGCCAGAAAGGAATTCCGTTGCTTGTTCTTCCACTGCCCCGGTAGCCAGATGAGAGACACCACAAAAGTGGTCCTACCTGCTTTCTGGGCTGAGATGGGGAATCGCTGACTTTTGGAGTCGGCTGGTGACAAAGTCTTCCAAACACACCCCATGCACAACTCCACCGGGGAAGGTGCCAGAAAGGAGTTCTGTTGGTAGTTCTTCCACTGCCCCGGTAGCCAGCTGAAAGACACCACAAAAGTGGTTCTACCTGCTTGCTGGGCTGAGATGGGGAATCGCTGACTTTTGGAGTCGGCTGGTGACAAAATGTTCCAAACACACCCCATGCACAACTCCACCGGGGAAGGTGCCAGAAAGGAATTCCGTTGCTTGTTCTTCCACTGCCCCGGTAGCCAGATGAAAGACACCACAAAAGTGGTTCTACCTGCTTGCTGGGCTGAGATGGGCAATCGCTGACTTTTGGAGTCGGCTGGTGACAAAATGTTCCAAACACACCCCATGCACAACTCCACCGGGGAAGGTGCCAGAAAGGAGTTCTGCAGGTAGTTCTTACACTGCCCCGGTAGCAAGAAGAAAGACACCACAAAAGTGGTTCTACCTGCTTGCTGGGCTGAGATGGGGAATTGCTGACTTTTGGAGTCGGCTGGTGACAAAATGTTCCAAACACACCCCATGCACAACTCCACCGGGGAAGGTGCCAGAAAGGAATTCCGTTGCTTGTTCTTCCACTGCCCCGGTAGCCAGATGAAAGACACCACAAAAGTGGTCCTACCTGCTTGCTGGGCTGAGATGGGGAATCGCTGACTTTTGGAGTCGGCTGGTGACAAAATGTTCCAAGCACACCCCATGCACAACTCCACCGGGGAAGGTGCCAGGAAGGAATTCCGTTGCTTGTTCTTCCACTGCCCCGGTAGCCAGATGAAAGACACCACAAAAGTGGTTCTACCTGCTTGCTGGGCTGAGACGGGGAATCGCTGACTTTTGGAGTCGGCTGGTGACAAAATGTTCCAAACACACCCCATGCACAACTCCACCGGGGAAGGTGCCAGAAAGGAGTTCTGTTGGTTGTTCTTACAGTGCCCCGGTAGCCAGATGAAAGACACCACAAAAGTGGTTCTACCTGCTTTCTGGGCTGAGATGGGCAATCGCTGACTTTTGGAGTCGGCTGGTGACAAAATGTTCCAAACACACCCCATGCACAACTCCCCCGGGGAAGGTGCCAGAAAGGAATTCCGTTGCTTGTTCTTCCACTGCCCCAGTAGCCAGATGAAAGACACCACAAAAGTGGTTCTACCTGCTTTCTGGGCTGAGATGGGGAATCGCTGACTTTTGGAGTCGGCTGGTGACAAAATGTTCCAAACACACCCCATGCACAACTCCACCGGGGAAGGTGCCAGAAAGGAATTCCGTTGCTTGTTCTTCCACTGCCCCGGTAGCCAGATGAAAGACACCACAAAAGTGGTTCTACCTGCTTTCTGGGCTGAGATGGGGAATCGCTGACTTTTGGAGTCGGCTGGTGACAAAATGTTCCAAACACACCCCATGCACAACTCCACCGGGGAAGGTGCCAGAAAGGAGTTCTGTTGGTAGTTCTTCCACTGCCCCGGTAGCCAGCTGAAAGACACCACAAAAGTGGTTCTACCTGCTTTCTGGGCTGAGATGGGCAATCGCTGACTTTTGGAGTCGGCTGGTGACAAAATGTTCCAAACACACCCCATGCACAACTCCAGCGGGGAAGGTGCCAGAAAGGAGTTCTGTTGTTAGTTCTTCCACTGCCCCGGTAGCCAGCTGAAAGACACCACAAAAGTGGTTCTACCTGCTTGCTGGGCTGAGATGGGCAATCGCTGACTTTTGGAGTCGGCTGGTGACAAAATGTTCCAAACACACCCCATGCACAACTCCACCGGGGAAGGTGCCAGAAAGGAGTTCTCTTGGTAGTTCTTCCACTGCCCCGGTAGCCAGCTGAAAGACACCACAAATGTGGTTCTACCTGCTTTCTGGGCTGAGATGGGCAATCGCTGACTTTTGGAGTCGGCTGGTGACAAAATGTTCCAAAGACACCCCATGCACAACTCCACCGGGGAAGGTGCCAGAAAGGAATTCCGTTGCTTGTTCTTCCACTGCCCCGGTAGCCAGATGAAAGACACCACAAAAGTGGTCCTACCTGCTTGCTGGGCTGAGATGGGGAATCGCTGACTTTTGGAGTCGGCTGGTGACAAAATGTTCCAAACACACCCCATGCACAACTCCACCGGGGAAGGTGCCAGAAAGGAATTCCGTTGCTTGTTCTTCCACTGCCCCGGTAGCCAGATGAAAGACACCACAATAGTGGTTCTACCTGCTTTCTGGGCTGAGATGGGGAATCGCTGACTTGTGGACTCGGCTGGTGACAAAATGTTCCAAACACACCCCATGCACAACTCCACCGGGGAAGGTGCCAGAAAGGAGTTCTGTTGGTAGTTCTTCCACTGCCCCGGTAGCCAGCTGAAAGACACCACAAAAGTGGTTCTACCTGCTTGCTGGGCTGAGATGGGCAATCGCTGACTTTTGGAGTCGGCTGGTGACAAAATGTTCCAAACACACCCCATGCACAACTCCACCGGGGAAGGTGCCAGAAAGGAGTTCTGTTGCTTGTTCTTACAGTGCCCCGGTAGCCAGCTGAAAGACACCACAAAAGTGGTTCTACCTGCTTGCTGGGCTGAGATGGGGAATCGCTGACTTTTGGAGTCGGCTGGTGACAAAATGTTCCAAACACACCCCATGCACAACTCCACCGGGGAAGGTGCCAGAAAGGAGTTCTGCAGGTAGTTCTTACACTGCCCCGGTAGCAAGAAGAAAGACACCACAAAAGTGGTTCTACCTGCTTGCTGGGCTGAGATGGGGAATTGCTGACTTTTGGAGTCGGCTGGTGACAAAATGTTCCAAACACACCCCATGCACAACTCCACCGGGGAAGGTGCCAGAAAGGAATTCCGTTGCTTGTTCTTCCACTGCCCCGGTAGCCAGATGAAAGACACCACAATAGTGGTTCTACCTGCTTTCTGGGCTGAGATGGGGAATCGCTGACATTTGGAGTCGGCTGGTGACAAAATGTTCCAAACACACCCCATGCACAACTCCAGCGGGGAAGGTGCCAGGAAGGAATTCCGTTGCTTGTTCTTCCACTGCCCCGGTAGCCAGATGAAAGACACCACAAAAGTGGTTCTACCTGCTTGCTGGGCTGAGACGGGGAATCGCTGACTTTTGGAGTCGGCTGGTGACAAAATGTTCCAAACACACCCCATGCACAACTCCACCGGGGAAGGTGCCAGAAAGGAGTTCTGTTGCTTGTTCTTACAGTGCCCCGGTAGCCAGCTGAAAGACACCACAAAAGTGGTCCTACCTGCTTGCTGGGCTGAGATGGGCAATCGCTGACTTTTGGAGTCGGCTGGTGACAAAGTCTTCCAAACACACCCCATGCACAACTCCACCGGGGAAGGTGCCAGAAAGGAGTTCTGTTGGTAGTTCTTCCACTGCCCCGGTAGCCAGCTGAAAGACACCACAAAAGTGGTTCTACCTGCTTGCTGGGCTGAGATGGGCAATCGCTGACTTTTGGAGTCGGCTGGTGACAAAATGTTCCAAACACACCCCATGCACAACTCCACCGGGGAAGGTGCCAGAAAGGAGTTCTGTTGCTTGTTCTTACAGTGCCCCGGTAGCCAGATGAAAGACACCACAAAAGTGGTTCTACCTGCTTGCTGGGCTGAGATGGGGAATCGCTGACTTTTGGAGTCGGCTGGTGACAAAATGTTCCAAACACACCCCATGCACAACTCCACCGGGGAAGGTGCCAGAAAGGAGTTCTGTTGGTTGTTCTTACACTGCCCTGGTAGCCAGCTGTAAGACACCACAAAAGTGGTTCTACCTGCTTTCTGGGCTGAGATGGGCAATCGCTGACTTTTGGAGTCGGCTGGTGACAAAATGTTCCAAACACACCCCATGCACAACTCCACCGGGGAAGGTGCCAGAAAGGAATTCCGTTGCTTGTTCTTCCACTGCCCCGGTAGCCAGATGAAAGACACCACAAAAGTGGTCCTACCTGCTTTCTGGGCTGAGATGGGGAATCGCTGACTTTTGGAGTCGGCTGGTGACAAAATGTTCCAAACACACCCCATGCACAACTCCACCGGGGAAGGTGCCAGGAAGGAATTCCGTTGCTTGTTCTTCCACTGCCCCGGTAGCCAGATGAAAGACACCACAAAAGTGGTTCTACCTGCTTGCTGGGCTGAGACGGGGAATCGCTGACTTTTGGAGTCGGCTGGTGACAAAATGTTCCAAACACACCCCATGCACAACTCCACCGGGGAAGGTGCCAGAAAGGAGTTCTGTTGCTTGTTCTTACAGTGCCCCGGTAGCCAGCTGAAAGACACCACAAAAGTGGTCCTACCTGCTTTCTGGGCTGAGATGGGGAATCGCTGACTTTTGGAGTCGGCTGGTGACAAAGTCTTCCAAACACACCCCATGCACAACTCCACCGGGGAAGGGTCCAGAAAGGAGTTCTGTAGGTAGTTCTTCCACTGCCCCGGTAACCAGCTGAAAGACACCACAAAAGTGGTTCTACCTGCTTTCTGTTCTGAGATGTGGAATCGCTGACTTTTGGAGTCGGCTGGTGACAAAATGTTCCAAACACACCCCATGCACAACTCCACCGGGGAAGGTGCCAGAAAGGAGTTCTGTTGGTAGTTCTTACAGTGCCCCGGTAGCCAGCTGAAAGACACCACAAAAGTGGTTCTACCTGCTTGCTGGGCTGAGATGGGGAATTGCTGACTTTTGGAGTCGGCTGGTGACAAAATGTTCCAAACACACCCCATGCACAACTCCACCGGGGAAGGTGCCAGAAAGGAATTCCGTTGCTTGTTCTTCCACTGCCCCGGTAGCCAGATGAAAGACACCACAATAGTGGTTCTACCTGCTTTCTGGGCTGAGATGGGGAATCGCTGACATTTGGAGTCGGCTGGTGACAAAATGTTCCAAACACACCCCATGCACAACTCCAGCGGGGAAGGTGCCAGGAAGGAATTCCGTTGCTTGTTCTTCCACTGCCCCGGTAGCCAGATGAAAGACACCACAAAAGTGGTTCTACCTGCTTGCTGGGCTGAGACGGGGAATCGCTGACTTTTGGAGTCGGCTGGTGACAAAATGTTCCAAACACACCCCATGCACAACTCCACCGGGGAAGGTGCCAGAAAGGAGTTCTGTTGCTTGTTCTTACAGTGCCCCGGTAGCCAGCTGAAAGACACCACAAAAGTGGTCCTACCTGCTTTCTGGGCTGAGATGGGGAATCGCTGACTTTTGGAGTCGGCTGGTGACAAAGTCTTCCAAACACACCCCATGCACAACTCCACCGGGGAAGGTGCCAGAAAGGAGTTCTGTTGGTAGTTCTTCCACTGCCCCGGTAGCCAGCTGAAAGACACCACAAAAGTGGTTCTACCTGCTTGCTGGGCTGAGATGGGGAATCGCTGACTTTTGGAGTCGGCTGGTGACAAAATGTTCCAAACACACCCCATGCACAACTCCACCGGGGAAGGTGCCAGAAAGGAGTTCTGTTGCTTGTTCTTACAGTGCCCCGGTAGCCAGATGAAAGACACCAAAAAAGTGGTTCTACCTGCTTGCTGGGCTGAGATGGGGAATCGCTGACTTTTGGAGTCGGCTGGTGACAAAATGTTCCAAACACACCCCATGCACAACTCCACCGGGGAAGGTGCCAGAAAGGAATTCCGTTGCTTGTTCTTCCACTGCCCCGGTAGCCAGATGAAAGACACCACAAAAGTGGTTCTACCTGCTTGCTGGGCTGAGATGGGCAATCGCTGACTTTTGGAGTCGGCTGGTGACAAAATGTTCCAAACACACCCCATGCACAACTCCACCGGGGAAGGTGCCAGAAAGGAATTCCGTTGCTTGTTCTTCCACTGCCCCGGTAGCCAGATGAAAGACACCACAATAGTGGTTCTACCTGCTTTCTGGGCTGAGATGGGGAATCGCTGACTTTTGCAGTCGGCTGGTGAAAAAATGTTCCAAACACACCCCATGCACAACTCCACCGGGGAAGGTGCCAGAAAGGAGTTCTGTTGGTAGTTCTTCCACTGCCCCGGTAGCCAGATGAAAGACACCACAAAAGTGGTTCTACCTGCTTGCTGGGCTGAGATGGGCAATCGCTGACTTTTGGAGTCGGCTGGTGACAAAATGTTCCAAACACACCCCATGCACAACTCCACCGGGGAAGGTGCCAGAAAGGAATTCCGTTGCTTGTTCTTCCACTGCCCCGGTAGCCAGATGAAAGACACCACAAAAGTGGTTCTACCTGCTTTCTGGGCTGAGATGGGGAATCGCTGACTTTTGCAGTCGGCTGGTGAAAAAATGTTCCAAACACACCCCATGCACAACTCCACCGGGGAAGGTGCCAGAAAGGAGTTCTGTTGGTAGTTCTTCCACTGCCCCGGTAGCCAGCTGAAAGACACCACAAAAGTGGTTCTACCTGCTTGCTGGGCTGAGATGGGCAATCGCTGACTTTTGGAGTCGGCTGGTGACAAAATGTTCCAAACACACCCCATGCACAACTCCACCGGGGAAGGTGCCAGAAAGGAGTTCTGTTGCTTGTTCTTACAGTGCCCCGGTAGCCAGCTGAAAGACACCACAAAAGTGGTTCTACCTGCTTGCTGGGCTGAGATGGGGAATCGCTGACTTTTGGAGTCGGCTGGTGACAAAATGTTCCAAACACACCCCATGCACAACTCCACCGGGGAAGGTGCCAGAAAGGAATTCCGTTGCTTGTTCTTCCACTGCCCCGGTAGCCAGATGAAAGACACCACAATAGTGGTTCTACCTGCTTTCTGGGCTGAGATGGGGAATCGCTGACATTTGGAGTCGGCTGGTGACAAAATGTTCCAAACACACCCCATGCACAACTCCAGCGGGGAAGGTGCCAGGAAGGAATTCCGTTGCTTGTTCTTCCACTGCCCCGGTAGCCAGATGAAAGACACCACAAAAGTGGTTCTACCTGCTTGCTGGGCTGAGACGGGGAATCGCTGACTTTTGGAGTCGGCTGGTGACAAAATGTTCCAAACACACCCCATGCACAACTCCACCGGGGAAGGTGCCAGAAAGGAGTTCTGTTGCTTGTTCTTACAGTGCCCCGGTAGCCAGCTGAAAGACACCACAAAAGTGGTCCTACCTGCTTGCTGGGCTGAGATGGGGAATCGCTGACTTTTGGAGTCGGCTGGTGACAAAGTCTTCCAAACACACCCCATGCACAACTCCACCGGGGAAGGTGCCAGAAAGGAGTTCTGTTGGTAGTTCTTCCACTGCCCCGGTAGCCAGCTGAAAGACACCACAAAAGTGGTTCTACCTGCTTGCTGGGCTGAGATGGGCAATCGCTGACTTTTGGAGTCGGCTGGTGACAAAATGTTCCAAACACACCCCATGCACAACTCCACCGGGGAAGGTGCCAGAAAGGAGTTCTGTTGCTTGTTCTTACAGTGCCCCGGTAGCCAGATGAAAGACACCAAAAAAGTGGTTCTACCTGCTTGCTGGGCTGAGATGGGGAATCGCTGACTTTTGGAGTCGGCTGGTGACAAAATGTTCCAAACACACCCCATGCACAACTCCACCGGGGAAGGTGCCAGAAAGGAATTCCGTTGCTTGTTCTTCCACTGCCCCGGTAGCCAGATGAAAGACACCACAAAAGTGGTTCTACCTGCTTGCTGGGCTGAGATGGGCAATCGCTGACTTTTGGAGTCGGCTGGTGACAAAATGTTCCAAACACACCCCATGCACAACTCCAGCGGGGAAGGTGCCAGAAAGGAATTCCGTTGCTTGTTCTTCCACTGCCCCGGTAGCCAGATGAAAGACACCACAATAGTGGTTCTACCTGCTTTCTGGGCTGAGATGGGGAATCGCTGACTTTTGCAGTCGGCTGGTGAAAAAATGTTCCAAACACACCCCATGCACAACTCCACCGGGGAAGGTGCCAGAAAGGAGTTCTGTTGGTAGTTCTTCCACTGCCCCGGTAGCCAGATGAAAGACACCACAAAAGTGGTTCTACCTGCTTGCTGGGCTGAGATGGGCAATCGCTGACTTTTGGAGTCGGCTGGTGACAAAATGTTCCAAACACACCCCATGCACAACTCCACCGGGGAAGGTGCCAGAAAGGAATTCCGTTGCTTGTTCTTCCACTGCCCCGGTAGCCAGATGAAAGACACCACAATAGTGGTTCTACCTGCTTTCTGGGCTGAGATGGGGAATCGCTGACTTTTGCAGTCGGCTGGTGAAAAAATGTTCCAAACACACCCCATGCACAACTCCACCGGGGAAGGTGCCAGAAAGGAGTTCTGTTGGTAGTTCTTCCACTGCCCCGGTAGCCAGCTGAAAGACACCACAAAAGTGGTTCTACCTGCTTGCTGGGCTGAGATGGGCAATCGCTGACTTTTGGAGTCGGCTGGTGACAAAATGTTCCAAACACACCCCATGCACAACTCCACCGGGGAAGGTGCCAGAAAGGAGTTCTGTTGCTTGTTCTTACAGTGCCCCGGTAGCCAGCTGAAAGACACCACAAAAGTGGTTCTACCTGCTTGCTGGGCTGAGATGGGGAATCGCTGACTTTTGGAGTCGGCTGGTGACAAAATGTTCCAAACACACCCCATGCACAACTCCACCGGGGAAGGTGCCAGAAAGGAATTCCGTTGCTTGTTCTTCCACTGCCCCGGTAGCCAGATGAAAGACACCACAATAGTGGTTCTACCTGCTTTCTGGGCTGAGATGGGGAATCGCTGACATTTGGAGTCGGCTGGTGACAAAATGTTCCAAACACACCCCATGCACAACTCCAGCGGGGAAGGTGCCAGGAAGGAATTCCGTTGCTTGTTCTTCCACTGCCCCGGTAGCCAGATGAAAGACACCACAAAAGTGGTTCTACCTGCTTGCTGGGCTGAGACGGGGAATCGCTGACTTTTGGAGTCGGCTGGTGACAAAATGTTCCAAACACACCCCATGCACAACTCCACCGGGGAAGGTGCCAGAAAGGAGTTCTGTTGCTTGTTCTTACAGTGCCCCGGTAGCCAGCTGAAAGACACCACAAAAGTGGTCCTACCTGCTTGCTGGGCTGAGATGGGGAATCGCTGACTTTTGGAGTCGGCTGGTGACAAAGTCTTCCAAACACACCCCATGCACAACTCCACCGGGGAAGGTGCCAGAAAGGAGTTCTGTTGGTAGTTCTTCCACTGCCCCGGTAGCCAGCTGAAAGACACCACAAAAGTGGTTCTACCTGCTTGCTGGGCTGAGATGGGCAATCGCTGACTTTTGGAGTCGGCTGGTGACAAAATGTTCCAAACACACCCCATGCACAACTCCACCGGGGAAGGTGCCAGAAAGGAGTTCTGTTGCTTGTTCTTACAGTGCCCCGGTAGCCAGATGAAAGACACCACAAAAGTGGTTCTACCTGCTTGCTGGGCTGAGATGGGGAATCGCTGACTTTTGGAGTCGGCTGGTGACAAAATGTTCCAAACACACCCCATGCACAACTCCACCGGGGAAGGTGCCAGAAAGGAGTTCTGCAGGTAGTTCTTACACTGCCCCGGTAGCAAGAAGAAAGACACCACAAAAGTGGTTCTACCTGCTTGCTGGGCTGAGATGGGGAATCGCTGACTTTTGGAGTCGGCTGGTGACAAAATGTTCCAAACACACCCCATGCACAACTCCACCGGGGCAGGTGCCAGAAAGGAATTCCGTTGCTTGTTCTTCCACTGCCCCGGTAGCCAGATGAAAGACACCACAAAAGTGGTCCTACCTGCTTTCTGGGCTGAGATGGGGAATCGCTGACTTTTGGAGTCGGCTGGTGACAAAATGTTCCAAACACACCCCATGCACAACTCCACCGGCGAAGGTGCCAGGAAGGAATTCCGTTGCTTGTTCTTCCACTGCCCCGGTAGCCAGATGAAAGACACCACAAAAGTGGTTCTACCTGCTTGCTGGGCTGAGACGGGGAATCGCTGACTTTTGGAGTCGGCTGGTGACAAAATGTTCCAAACACACCCCATGCACAACTCCACCGGGGAAGGTGCCAGAAAGGAGTTCTGTTGCTTGTTCTTACAGTGCCCCGGTAGCCAGCTGAAAGACACCACAAAAGTGGTCCTACCTGCTTTCTGGGCTGAGATGGGGAATCGCTGACTTTTGGAGTCGGCTGGTGACAAAATGTTCCAAACACACCCCATGCACAACTCCACCGGGGAAGGGTCCAGAAAGGAGTTCTGTAGGTAGTTCTTACACTGCCCCGGTAGCCAGATGAAAGACACCACAAAAGTGGTTCTACCTGCTTTCTGTTCTGAGATGTGGAATCGCTGACTTTTGGAGTCGGCTGGTGACAAAATGTTCCAAACACACCCCATGCACAACTCCAGCGGGGAAGGTGCCAGAAAGGAGTTCTCTTGGTAGTTCTTCCACTGCCCCGGTAGCCAGATGAAAGACACCACAAAAGTGGTTCTACCTGCTTGCTGGGCTGAGATGGGCAATCGCTGACTTTTGGAGTCGGCTGGTGACAAAATGTTCCAAACACACCCCATGCACAACTCCACCGGGGAAGGTGCCAGAAAGGAGTTCTGTTGGTAGTTCTTACACTGCCCTGGTAGCCAGATGAAAGACACCACAAAAGTGGTTCTACCTGCTTTCTGGGCTGAGATGGGCAATCGCTGACTTTTGGAGTCGGCTGGTGACAAAATGTTCCAAACACACCCCATGCACAACTCCCCCGGGGAAGGTGCCAGAAAGGAATTCCGTTGCTTGTTCTTCCACTGCCCCAGTAGCCAGATGAAAGACACCACAAAAGTGGTTCTACCTGCTTTCTGGGCTGAGATGGGGAATCGCTGACTTTTGGAGTCGGCTGGTGACAAAATGTTCCAAACACACCCCATGCACAACTCCACCGGGGAAGGTGCCAGAAAGGAATTCCGTTGCTTGTTCTTCCACTGCCCCGGTAGCCAGATGAAAGACACCACAAAAGTGGTCCTACCTGCTTTCTGGGCTGAGATGGGGAATCGCTGACTTTTGGAGTCGGCTGGTGACAAAGTCTTCCAAACACACCCCATGCACAACTCCACCGGGGAAGGTGCCAGAAAGGAGTTCTGTTGGTAGTTCTTCCACTGCCCCGGTAGCCAGCTGAAAGACACCACAAAAGTGGTTCTACCTGCTTGCTGGGCTGAGATGGGCAATCGCTGACTTTTGGAGTCGGCTGGTGACAAAATGTTCCAAACACACCCCATGCACAACTCCACCGGGGAAGGTGCCAGAAAGGAGTTCTGTTGCTTGTTCTTACAGTGCCCCGGTAGCCAGATGAAAGACACCACAAAAGTGGTTCTACCTGCTTGCTGGGCTGAGATGGGGAATCGCTGACTTTTGGAGTCGGCTGGTGACAAAATGTTCCAAACACACCCCATGCACAACTCCACCGGGGAAGGTGCCAGAAAGGAGTTCTGCAGGTAGTTCTTACACTGCCCCGGTAGCAAGAAGAAAGACACCACAAAAGTGGTTCTACCTGCTTGCTGGGCTGAGATGGGGAATTGCTGACTTTTGGAGTCGGCTGGTGACAAAATGTTCCAAACACACCCCATGCACAACTCCACCGGGGAAGGTGCCAGAAAGGAATTCCGTTGCTTGTTCTTCCACTGCCCCGGTAGCCAGATGAAAGACACCACAAAAGTGGTCCTACCTGCTTGCTGGGCTGAGACGGGGAATCGCTGACTTTTGGAGTCGGCTGGTGACAAAATGTTCCAAACACACCCCATGCACAACTCCACCGGGGAAGGTGCCAGAAAGGAGTTCTGTTGCTTGTTCTTACAGTGCCCCGGTAGCCAGCTGAAAGACACCACAAAAGTGGTTCTACCTGCTTTCTGGGCTGAGATGGGGAATCGCTGACTTTTGGAGTCGGCTGGTGACAAAGTCTTCCAAACACACCCCATGCACAACTCCACCGGGGAAGGTGCCAGAAAGGAGTTCTGTAGGTAGTTCTTCCACTGCCCCGGTAACCAGCTGAAAGACACCACAAAAGTGGTTCTACCTGCTTTCTGTTCTGAGATGTGGAATCGCTGACTTTTGGAGTCGGCTGGTGACAAAATGTTCCAAACACACCCCATGCACAACTCCACCGGGGAAGGTGCCAGAAAGGAGTTCTGTTGGTAGTTCTTCCACTGCCCCGGTAGCCAGCTGAAAGACACCACAAAAGTGGTTCTACCTGCTTGCTGGGCTGAGATGGGCAATCGCTGACATTTGCAGTCGGCTGGTGACAAAATGTTCCAAACACACCCCATGCACAACTCCACCGGGGAAGGTGCCAGAAAGGAGTTCTCTTGGTAGTTCTTCCACTGCCCCGGTAGCCAGATGAAAGACACCACAAAAGTGGTTCTACCTGCTTTCTGGGCTGAGATGGGCAATCGCTGACTTTTGGAGTCGGCTGGTGACAAAATGTTCCAAACACACCCCATGCACAACTCCAGCGGGGAAGGTGCCAGGAAGGAATTCCGTTGCTTGTTCTTCCACTGCCCCGGTAGCCAGATGAAAGACACCACAAAAGTGGTTCTACCTGCTTGCTGGGCTGAGACGGGGAATCGCTGACTTTTGGAGTCGGCTGGTGACAAAATGTTCCAAACACACCCCATGCACAACTCCACCGGGGAAGGTGCCAGAAAGGAGTTCTGTTGCTTGTTCTTACACTGCCCCGGTAGCCAGCTGAAAGACACCACAAAAGTGGTCCTACCTGCTTGCTGGGCTGAGATGGGGAATCGCTGACTTTTGCAGTCGGCTGGTGACAAAATGTTCCAAACACACCCCATGCACAACTCCACCGGGGAAGGTGCCAGAAAGGAATTCCGTTGCTTGTTCTTACAGTGCCCCGGTAGCCAGATGAAAGACACCACAAAAGTGGTTCTACCTGCTTGCTGGGCTGAGATGGGGAATCGCTGACTTTTGGAGTCGGCTGGTGACAAAATGTTCCAAACACACCCCATGCACAACTCCACCGGGGAAGGGTCCAGAAAGGAGTTCTGTTGGTAGTTCTTCCACTGCCCCGGTAACCAGCTGAAAGACACCACAAAAGTGGTTCTACCTGCTTTCTGGGCTGAGATGGGGAATCGCTGACTTGTGGAGTCGGCTGGTGACAAAATGTTCCAAACACACCCCATGCACAACTCCACCGGGGAAGGTGCCAGAAAGGAATTCCGTTGCTTGTTCTTCCACTGCCCCGGTAGCCAGATGAAAGACACCACAAAAGTGGTCCTACCTGCTTGCTGGGCTGAGATGGGGAATCGCTGACTTTTGGAGTCGGCTGGTGACAAAATGTTCCAAACACACCCCATGCACAACTCCACCGGGGAAGGTGCCAGGAAGGAATTCCGTTGCTTGTTCTTCCACTGCCCCGGTAGCCAGATGAAAGACACCACAAAAGTGGTTCTACCTGCTTGCTGGGCTGAGACGGGGAATCGCTGACTTTTGGAGTCGGCTGGTGACAAAATGTTCCAAACACACCCCATGCACAACTCCACCGGGGAAGGTGCCAGAAAGGAGTTCTGTTGCTTGTTCTTACAGTGCCCCGGTAGCCAGCTGAAAGACACCACAAAAGTGGTCCTACCTGCTTTCTGGGCTGAGATGGGGAATCGCTGACTTTTGGAGTCGGCTGGTGACAAAGTCTTCCAAACACACCCCATGCACAACTCCACCGGGGAAGGGTCCAGAAAGGAGTTCTGTAGGTAGTTCTTCCACTGCCCCGGTAGCCAGCTGAAAGACACCACAAAAGTGGTTCTACCTGCTTTCTGTTCTGAGATGTGGAATCGCTGACTTTTGGAGTCGGCTGGTGACAAAATGTTCCAAACACACCCCATGCACAACTCCACCGGGGAAGGTGCCAGAAAGGAGTTCTGTTGCTTGTTCTTACAGTGCCCCGGTAGCCAGATGAAAGACACCACAAAAGTGGTTCTACCTGCTTGCTGGGCTGAGATGGGGAATCGCTGACATTTGCAGTCGGCTGGTGACAAAATGTTCCAAACACACCCCATGCACAACTCCACCGGGGAAGGTGCCAGAAAGGAGTTCTCGTGGTAGTTCTTCCACTGCCCCGGTAGCCAGCTGAAAGACACCACAAAAGTGGTTCTACCTGCTTGCTGGGCTGAGATGGGCAATCGCTGACTTTTGGAGTCGGCTGGTGACAAAATGTTCCAAACACACCCCATGCACAACTCCACCGGGGAAGGTGCCAGAAAGGAGTTCTGTTGGTAGTTCTTACACTGCCCTGGTAGCCAGATGAAAGACACCACAAAAGTGGTTCTACCTGCTTTCTGGGCTGAGATGGGCAATCGCTGACTTTTGGAGTCGGCTGGTGACAAAATGTTCCAAACACACCCCATGCACAACTCCCCCGGGGAAGGTGCCAGAAAGGAATTCCGTTGCTTGTTCTTCCACTGCCCCAGTAGCCAGATGAAAGACACCACAAAAGTGGTTCTACCTGCTTTCTGGGCTGAGATGGGGAATCGCTGACTTTTGGAGTCGGCTGGTGACAAAATGTTCCAAACACACCCCATGCACAACTCCACCGGGGAAGGTGCCAGAAAGGAATTCCGTTGCTTGTTCTTCCACTGCCCCGGTAGCCAGATGAAAGACACCACAAAAGTGGTTCTACCTGCTTTCTGGGCTGAGATGAGGAATCGCTGACTTTTGGAGTCGGCTGGTGACAAAATGTTCCAAACACACCCCATGCACAACTCCACCGGGGAAGGTGCCAGAAAGGAGTTCTGTTGGTAGTTCTTCCACTGCCCCGGTAGCCAGCTGAAAGACACCACAAAAGTGGTTCTACCTGCTTTCTGGGCTGAGATGGGCAATCGCTGACTTTTGGAGTCGGCTGGTGACAAAATGTTCCAAACACACCCCATGCACAACTCCACCGGGGAAGGTGCCAGAAAGGAGTTCTGTTGTTAGTTCTTCCACTGCCCCGGTAGCCAGCTGAAAGACACCACAAAAGTGGTTCTACCTGCTTGCTGGGCTGAGATGGGCAATCGCTGACTTTTGGAGTCGGCTGGTGACAAAATGTTCCAAACACACCCCATGCACAACTCCACCGGGGAAGGTGCCAGAAAGGAGTTCTCTTGGTAGTTCTTCCACTGCCCCGGTAGCCAGCTGAAAGACACCACAAATGTGGTTCTACCTGCTTTCTGGGCTGAGATGGGCAATCGCTGACTTTTGGAGTCGGCTGGTGACAAAATGTTCCAAAGACACCCCATGCACAACTCCACCGGGGAAGGTGCCAGAAAGGAATTCCGTTGCTTGTTCTTCCACTGCCCCGGTAGCCAGATGAAAGACACCACAAAAGTGGTTCTACCTGCTTGCTGGGCTGAGATGGGCAATCGCTGACTTTTGGAGTCGGCTGGTGACAAAGTCTTCCAAACACACCCCATGCACAACTCCACCGGGGAAGGTGCCAGAAAGGAGTTCTGTTGGTAGTTCTTCCACTGCCCCGGTAGCCAGCTGAAAGACACCACAAAAGTGGTTCTACCTGCTTTCTGGGCTGAGATGGGGAATCGCTGACATTTGGAGTCGGCTGGTGACAAAATGTTCCAAACACACCCCATGCACAACTCCAGCGGGGAAGGTGCCAGGAAGGAATTCCGTTGCTTGTTCTTCCACTGCCCCGGTAGCCAGATGAAAGACACCACAAAAGTGGTTCTACCTGCTTGCTGGGCTGAGACGGGGAATCGCTGACTTTTGGAGTCGGCTGGTGACAAAATGTTCCAAACACACCCCATGCACAACTCCACCGGGGAAGGTGCCAGAAAGGAGTTCTGTTGCTTGTTCTTACAGTGCCCCGGTAGCCAGATGAAAGACACCACAAAAGTGGTTCTACCTGCTTGCTGGGCTGAGATGGGGAATCGCTGACTTTTGGAGTCGGCTGGTGACAAAATGTTCCAAACACACCCCATGCACAACTCCACCGGGGCAGGTGCCAGAAAGGAATTCCGTTGCTTGTTCTTCCACTGCCCCGGTAGCCAGCTGAAAGACACCACAAAAGTGGTTCTACCTGCTTTCTGGGCTGAGATGGGGAATCGCTGACTTTTGGACTCGGCTGGTGACAAAATGTTCCAAACACACCCCATGCACAACTCCAGCGGGGAAGGTGCCAGAAGGGAATTCCGTTGGTAGTTCTTACACTGCCCCGGTAGCCAGCTGAAAGACACCACAAAAGTGGTTCTACCTGCTTTCTGGGCTGAGATGGGGAACCGCTGACTTTTGGAGTCGGCTGGTGACAAAATGTTCCAAACACACCCCATGCACAACTCCACCGGGGAAGGTGCCAGAAAGGAATTCTGTTGGTAGTTCTTACACTGCCCCGGTAGCCAGATGAAAGACACCAGAAAAGTGGTTCTACCTGCTTTCTGGGCTGAGATGGGCAATCGCTGACTTTTGGAGTCGGCTGGTGACAAAATGTTCCAAACACACCCCATGCACAACTCCACCGGGGAAGGTGCCAGAAAGGAGTTCTGTTGGTAGTTCTTACACTGCCCCGGTAGCCAGCTGAAAGACACCACAAAAGTGGTTCTACCTGCTTTCTGGGCTGAGATGGGCAATCGCTGACATTTGGAGTCGGCTGGTGACAAAATGTTCCAAACACACCCCATGCACAACTCCACCGGGGAAGGTGCCAGAAAGGAGTTCTGTTGCTTGTTCTTACAGTGCCCCGGTAGCCAGCTGAAAGACACCACAAAAGTGGTTCTACCTGCTTGCTGGGCTGAGATGGGGAATCGCTGACTTTTGGAGTCGGCTGGTGACAAAATGTTCCAAACACACCCCATGCACAACTCCCCCGGGGAAGGTGCCAGAAAGGAGTTCTGTTGGTAGTTCTTCCACTGCCCCGGTAGCCAGCTGAAAGACACCACAAAAGTGGTTCTACCTGCTTGCTGGGCTGAGATGGGCAATCGCTGACTTTTGGAGTCGGCTGGTGACAAAATGTTCCAAACACACCCCATGCACAACTCCACCGGGGAAGGTGCCAGAAAGGAATTCCGTTGCTTGTTCTTCCACTGCCCCGGTAGCCAGCTGAAAGACACCACAAAAGTGGTTCTACCTGCTTTCTGGGCTGAGATGGGCAATCGCTGACTTTTGGAGTCGGCTGGTGACAAAATGTTCCAAACACACCCCATGCACAACTCCACCGGGGAAGGTGCCAGAAAGGAGTTCTGTTGGTAGTTCTTACACTGCCCTGGTAGCCAGATGAAAGACACCACAAAAGTGGTTCTACCTGCTTTCTGGGCTGAGATGGGCAATCGCTGACTTTTGGAGTCGGCTGGTGACAAAATGTTCCAAAGACACCCCATGCACAACTCCACCGGGGAAGGTGCCAGAAAGGAATTCCGTTGCTTGTTCTTCCACTGCCCCAGTAGCCAGATGAAAGACACCACAAAAGTGGTTCTACCTGCTTTCTGGGCTGAGATGGGGAATCGCTGACTTTTGGAGTCGGCTGGTGACAAAATGTTCCAAACACACCCCATGCACAACTCCACCGGGGAAGGTGCCAGAAAGGAATTCCGTTGCTTGTTCTTCCACTGCCCCGGTAGCCAGATGAAAGACACCACAAAAGTGGTTCTACCTGCTTTCTGGGCTGAGACGGGGAATCGCTGACTTTTGGAGTCGGCTGGTGACAAAATGTTCCAAACACACCCCATGCACAACTCCACCGGGGAAGGGTCCAGAAAGGAGTTCTCTTGGTAGTTCTTCCACTGCCCCGGTAGCCAGCTGAAAGACACCACAAAAGTGGTTCTACCTGCTTGCTGGGCTGAGATGGGCAATCGCTGACTTTTGGAGTCGGCTGGTGACAAAATGTTCCAAACACACCCCATGCACAACTCCACCGGGGAAGGTGCCAGAAAGGAGTTCTGTTGGTAGTTCTTACACTGCCCCGGTAGCCAGCTGAAAGACACCACAAAAGTGGTTCTACCTGCTTGCTGGGCTGAGATGGGGAATTGCTGACTTTTGGAGTCGGCTGGTGACAAAATGTTCCAAACACACCCCATGCACAACTCCACCGGGGAAGGTGCCAGAAAGGAGTTCTGTTGGTAGTTCTTACACTGCCCCGGTAGCCAGCTGAAAGACACCACAAAAGTGGTTCTACCTGCTTTCTGGACTGAGATGGGCAATCGCTGACTTTTGGAGTCGGCTGGTGACAAAATGTTCCAAACACACCCCATGCACAACTCCACCGGGGAAGGTGCCAGAAAGGAGTTCTGTTGGTAGTTCTTACACTGCCCCGGTAGCCAGATGAAAGACACCACAAAAGTGGTTCTACCTGCTTTCTGTTCTGAGATGGGGAATCGCCGACTTTTGGAGTCGGCTGGTGACAAAATGTTCCAAACACACCCCATGCACAACTCCACCGGGGAAGGTGCCAGAAAGGAGTTCTGTTGGTAGTTCTTCCACTGCCCCGGTAGCCAGCTGAAAGACACCACAAAAGTGGTTCTACCTGCTTGCTGGGCTGAGATGGGCAATCGCTGACTTTTGGAGTCAGCTGGTGACAAAATGTTCCAAACACACCCCATGCACAACTCCACCGGGGAAGGTGCCAGAAAGGAGTTCTGTTGCTTGTTCTTACAGTGCCCCGGTAGCCAGCTGAAAGACACCACAAAAGTGGTTCTACCTGCTTGCTGGGCTGAGATGGGGAATCGCTGACTTTTGGAGTCGGCTGGTGACAAAATGTTCCAAACACACCCCATGCACAACTCCACCGGGGAAGGTGCCAGAAAGGAGTTCTGCAGGTAGTTCCTACACTGCCCCGGTAGCAAGAAGAAAGACACCACAAAAGTGGTTCTACCTGCTTGCTGGGCTGAGATGGGGAATTGCTGACTTTTGGAGTCGGCTGGTGACAAAATGTTCCAAACACACCCCATGCACAACTCCACCGGGGAAGGTGCCAGAAAGGAATTCCGTTGCTTGTTCTTCCACTGCCCCGGTAGCCAGATGAAAGACACCACAATAGTGGTTCTACCTGCTTTCTGGGCTGAGATGGGGAATCGCTGACTTTTGGAGTCGGCTGGTGACAAAATGTTCCAAACACACCCCATGCACAACTCCACCGGGGAAGGTGCCAGGAAGGAATTCCGTTGCTTGTTCTTCCACTGCCCCGGTAGCCAGATGAAAGACACCACAAAAGTGGTTCTACCTGCTTGCTGGGCTGAGACGGGGAATCGCTGACTTTTGGAGTCGGCTGGTGACAAAATGTTCCAAACACACCCCATGCACAACTCCACCGGGGAAGGGTCCAGAAAGGAGTTCTGTTGGTAGTTCTTCCACTGCCCCGGTAGCCAGCTGAAAGACACCACAAAAGTGGTTCTACCTGCTTGCTGGGCTGAGATGGGCAATCGCTGACTTTTGGAGTCGGCTGGTGACAAAATGTTCCAAACACACCCCATGCACAACTCCACCGGGGAAGGTGCCAGAAAGGAATTCCGTTGCTTGTTCTTCCACTGCCCCAGTAGCCAGCTGAAAGACACCACAAAAGTGGTTCTACCTGCTTTCTGGGCTGAGATGGGGAATCGCTGACTTTTGGAGTCGGCTGGTGACAAAATGTTCCAAACACACCCCATGCACAACTCCACCGGGGAAGGTGCCAGAAAGGAGTTCTGTTGGTAGTTCTTCCACTGCCCCGGTAGCCAGATGAAAGACACCACAAAAGTGGTTCTACCTGCTTTCTGGGCTGAGATGGGCAATCGCTGACTTTTGGAGTCGGCTGGTGACAAAATGTTCCAAACACACCCCATGCACAACTCCACCGGGGAAGGGTCCAGAAAGGAGTTCTGTAGGTAGTTCTTCCACTGCCCCGGTAACCAGCTGAAAGACACCACAAAAGTGGTTCTACCTGCTTTCTGGGCTGAGATGGGGAATCGCTGACTTTTGGAGTCGGCTGGTGACAAAATGTTCCAAACACACCCCATGCACAACTCCACCGGGGAAGGTGCCAGAAAGGAGTTCTGCAGGTAGTTCTTACACTGCCCCGGTAGCAAGAAGAAAGACACCACAAAAGTGGTTCTACCTGCTTGCTGGGCTGAGATGGGCAATTGCTGACTTTTGGAGTCGGCTGGTGACAAAATGTTCCAAACACACCCCATGCACAACTCCACCGGGGAAGGTGCCAGAAAGGAGTTCTGTTGGTAGTTCTTACACTGCCCCGGTAGCCAGCTGAAAGACACCACAAAAGTGGTTCTACCTGCTTTCTGGGCTGAGATGGGGAACCGCTGACTTTTGGAGTCGGCTGGTGACAAAATGTTCCAAACACACCCCATGCACAACTCCACCGGGGAAGGTGCCAGAAAGGAATTCCGTTGCTTGTTCTTCCACTGCCCCGGTAGCCAGATGAAAGACACCACAATAGTGGTTCTACCTGCTTTCTGGGCTGAGATGGGGAATCGCTGACTTTTGGAGTCGGCTGGTGACAAAATGTTCCAAACACACCCCATGCACAACTCCACCGGGGAAGGTGCCAGAAAGGAGTTCTTTTGGTAGTTCTTCCACTGCCCCGGTAGCCAGCTGAAAGACACCACAAAAGTGGTTCTACCTGCTTGCTGGGCTGAGATGGGCAATCGCTGACTTTTGGAGTCGGCTGGTGACAAAATGTTCCAAACACACCCCATGCACAACTCCACCGGGGAAGGTGCCAGAAAGGAGTTCTGTTGCTTGTTCTTACAGTGCCCCGGTAGCCAGCTGAAAGACACCACAAAAGTGGTTCTACCTGCTTGCTGGGCTGAGATGGGGAATCGCTGACTTTTGGAGTCGGCTGGTGACAAAATGTTCCAAACACACCCCATGCACAACTCCAGCGGGGAAGGTGCCAGAAAGGAATTCCGTTGCTTGTTCTTCCACTGCCCCGGTAGCCAGATGAAAGACACCACAAAAGTGGTCCTACCTGCTTTCTGGGCTGAGATGGGGAATCGCTGACTTTTGGAGTCGGCTGGTGACAAAATGTTCCAAACACACCCCATGCACAACTCCACCGGGGAAGGTGCCAGAAAGGAATTCCGTTGCTTGTTCTTCCACTGCCCCGGTAGCCAGATGAAAGACACCACAAAAGTGGTTCTACCTGCTTGCTGGGCTGAGACGGGGAATCGCTGACTTTTGGAGTCGGCTGGTGACAAAATGTTCCAAACACACCCCATGCACAACTCCACCGGGGAAGGTGCCAGAAAGGAGTTCTGTTGCTTGTTCTTACAGTGCCCCGGTAGCCAGCTGAAAGACACCACAAAAGTGGTCCTACCTGCTTTCTGGGCTGAGATGGGGAATCGCTGACTTTTGGAGTCGGCTGGTGACAAAGTCTTCCAAACACACCCCATGCACAACTCCACCGGGGAAGGTGCCAGAAAGGAGTTCTGTTGGTAGTTCTTCCACTGCCCCGGTAGCCAGCTGAAAGACACCACAAAAGTGGTTCTACATGCTTTCTGGGCTGAGATGGGGAATCGCTGACTTTTGGAGTCGGCTGGTGACAAAATGTTCCAAACACACCCCATGCACAACTCCACCGGGGAAGGTGCCAGAAAGGAGTTCTGTTGGTTGTTCTTACACTGCCCCGGTAGCCAGCTGAAAGACACCACAAAAGTGGTTCTACCTGCTTGCTGGGCTGAGATGGGCAATCGCTGACTTTTGGAGTCGGCTGGTGACAAAATGTTCCAAACACACCCCATGCACAACTCCATCGGGGAAGGTGCCAGAAAGGAATTCCGTTGGTAGTTCTTACACTGCCCCGGTAGCCAGATGAAAGACACCACAAAAGTGGTTCTACCTGCTTTCTGGGCTGAGATGGGGAACCGCTGA
Source organism: Falco punctatus (assembly GCF_963210335.1). Classification (NCBI taxonomy): domain Eukaryota; kingdom Metazoa; phylum Chordata; class Aves; order Falconiformes; family Falconidae; genus Falco; species Falco punctatus. Next base: position 44,495 of record NW_027660338.1, read on the forward strand.
CTTTTGGAGTCGGCTGGTGACAAAATGTTCCAAACACACCCCATGCACAACTCCCCCGGGGAAGGTGCCAGAAAGGAGTTCTGTTGGTAGTTCTTCCACTGCCCCGGTAGCCAGATGAAAGACACCACAAAAGTGGTTCTACCTGCTTGCTGGGCTGAGATGGGCAATCGCTGACTTTTGGAGTCGGCTGGTGACAAAATGTTCCAAACACACCCCATGCACAACTCCAGCGGGGAAGGTGCCAGAAAGGAGTTCTCTTGGTAGTTCTTCCACTGCCCCGGTAGCCAGATGAAAGACACCACAAAAGTGGTTCTACCTGCTTGCTGGGCTGAGATGGGGAATCGCTGACTTTTGGAGTCGGCTGGTGACAAAATGTTCCAAACACACCCCATGCACAACTCCACCGGGGAAGGTGCCAGAAAGGAGTTCTGTTGGTAGTTCTTCCACTGCCCCGGTAGCCAGCTGAAAGACACCACAAAAGTGGTTCTACCTGCTTTCTGGGCTGAGATGGGCAATCGCTGACTTTTGGAGTCGGCTGGTGACAAAATGTTCCAAACACACCCCATGCACAACTCCACCGGGGAAGGTGCCAGAAAGGAATTCCGTTGCTTGTTCTTCCACTGCCCCGGTAGCCAGCTGAAAGACACCACAAAGGTGGTTCTACCTGCTTTCTGGGCTGAGATGGGCAATCGCTGACTTTTGGAGTCAGCTGGTGACAAAATGTTCCAAACACACCCCATGCACAACTCCACCGGGGAAGGTGCCAGAAAGGAATTCCGTTGCTTGTTCTTCCACTGCCCCAGTAGCCAGCTGAAAGACACCACAAAAGTGGTTCTACCTGCTTTCTGGGCTGAGATGGGGAATCGCTGACTTTTGGAGTCGGCTGGTGACAAAATGTTCCAAACACACCCCATGCACAACTCCACCGGGGAAGGTGCCAGAAAGGAGTTCTGTTGGTAGTTCTTCCACTGCCCCGGTAGCCAGATGAAAGACACCACAAAAGTGGTTCTACCTGCTTTCTGGGCTGAGATGGGCAATCGCTGACTTTTGGAGTCGGCTGGTGACAAAATGTTCCAAACACACCCCATGCACAACTCCACCGGGGAAGGGTCCAGAAAGGAGTTCTGTAGGTAGTTCTTCCACTGCCCCGGTAACCAGCTGAAAGACACCACAAAAGTGGTTCTACCTGCTTTCTGGGCTGAGATGGGGAATCGCTGACTTTTGGAGTCGGCTGGTGACAAAATGTTCCAAACACACCCCATGCACAACTCCACCGGGGAAGGTGCCAGAAAGGAGTTCTGCAGGTAGTTCTTACACTGCCCCGGTAGCAAGAAGAAAGACACCACAAAAGTGGTTCTACCTGCTTGCTGGGCTGAGATGGGCAATTGCTGACTTTTGGAGTCGGCTGGTGACAAAATGTTCCAAACACACCCCATGCACAACTCCACCGGGGAAGGTGCCAGAAAGGAGTTCTGTTGGTAGTTCTTACACTGCCCCGGTAGCCAGCTGAAAGACACCACAAAAGTGGTTCTACCTGCTTTCTGGGCTGAGATGGGGAACCGCTGACTTTTGGAGTCGGCTGGTGACAAAATGTTCCAAACACACCCCATGCACAACTCCACCGGGGAAGGTGCCAGAAAGGAATTCCGTTGCTTGTTCTTCCACTGCCCCGGTAGCCAGATGAAAGACACCACAATAGTGGTTCTACCTGCTTTCTGGGCTGAGATGGGGAATCGCTGACTTTTGGAGTCGGCTGGTGACAAAATGTTCCAAACACACCCCATGCACAACTCCACCGGGGAAGGTGCCAGAAAGGAGTTCTTTTGGTAGTTCTTCCACTGCCCCGGTAGCCAGCTGAAAGACACCACAAAAGTGGTTCTACCTGCTTGCTGGGCTGAGATGGGCAATCGCTGACTTTTGGAGTCGGCTGGTGACAAAATGTTCCAAACACACCCCATGCACAACTCCACCGGGGAAGGTGCCAGAAAGGAGTTCTGTTGCTTGTTCTTACAGTGCCCCGGTAGCCAGCTGAAAGACACCACAAAAGTGGTTCTACCTGCTTGCTGGGCTGAGATGGGGAATCGCTGACTTTTGGAGTCGGCTGGTGACAAAATGTTCCAAACACACCCCATGCACAACTCCAGCGGGGAAGGTGCCAGAAAGGAATTCCGTTGCTTGTTCTTCCACTGCCCCGGTAGCCAGATGAAAGACACCACAAAAGTGGTCCTACCTGCTTTCTGGGCTGAGATGGGGAATCGCTGACTTTTGGAGTCGGCTGGTGACAAAATGTTCCAAACACACCCCATGCACAACTCCACCGGGGAAGGTGCCAGAAAGGAATTCCGTTGCTTGTTCTTCCACTGCCCCGGTAGCCAGATGAAAGACACCACAAAAGTGGTTCTACCTGCTTGCTGGGCTGAGACGGGGAATCGCTGACTTTTGGAGTCGGCTGGTGACAAAATGTTCCAAACACACCCCATGCACAACTCCACCGGGGAAGGTGCCAGAAAGGAGTTCTGTTGCTTGTTCTTACAGTGCCCCGGTAGCCAGCTGAAAGACACCACAAAAGTGGTCCTACCTGCTTTCTGGGCTGAGATGGGGAATCGCTGACTTTTGGAGTCGGCTGGTGACAAAGTCTTCCAAACACACCCCATGCACAACTCCACCGGGGAAGGTGCCAGAAAGGAGTTCTGTTGGTAGTTCTTCCACTGCCCCGGTAGCCAGCTGAAAGACACCACAAAAGTGGTTCTACATGCTTTCTGGGCTGAGATGGGGAATCGCTGACTTTTGGAGTCGGCTGGTGACAAAATGTTCCAAACACACCCCATGCACAACTCCACCGGGGAAGGTGCCAGAAAGGAGTTCTGTTGGTTGTTCTTACACTGCCCCGGTAGCCAGCTGAAAGACACCACAAAAGTGGTTCTACCTGCTTGCTGGGCTGAGATGGGCAATCGCTGACTTTTGGAGTCGGCTGGTGACAAAATGTTCCAAACACACCCCATGCACAACTCCATCGGGGAAGGTGCCAGAAAGGAATTCCGTTGGTAGTTCTTACACTGCCCCGGTAGCCAGATGAAAGACACCACAAAAGTGGTTCTACCTGCTTTCTGGGCTGAGATGGGGAACCGCTGACTTTTGGAGTCGGCTGGTGACAAAATGTTCCAAACACACCCCATGCACAACTCCCCCGGGGAAGGTGCCAGAAAGGAGTTCTGTTGGTAGTTCTTCCACTGCCCCGGTAGCCAGATGAAAGACACCACAAAAGTGGTTCTACCTGCTTGCTGGGCTGAGATGGGCAATCGCTGACTTTTGGAGTCGGCTGGTGACAAAATGTTCCAAACACACCCCATGCACAACTCCAGCGGGGAAGGTGCCAGAAAGGAGTTCTCTTGGTAGTTCTTCCACTGCCCCGGTAGCCAGATGAAAGACACCACAAAAGTGGTTCTACCTGCTTGCTGGGCTGAGATGGGGAATCGCTGACTTTTGGAGTCGGCTGGTGACAAAATGTTCCAAACACACCCCATGCACAACTCCACCGGGGAAGGTGCCAGAAAGGAGTTCTGTTGGTAGTTCTTCCACTGCCCCGGTAGCCAGCTGAAAGACACCACAAAAGTGGTTCTACCTGCTTTCTGGGCTGAGATGGGCAATCGCTGACTTTTGGAGTCGGCTGGTGACAAAATGTTCCAAACACACCCCATGCACAACTCCACCGGGGAAGGTGCCAGAAAGGAATTCCGTTGCTTGTTCTTCCACTGCCCCGGTAGCCAGCTGAAAGACACCACAAAGGTGGTTCTACCTGCTTTCTGGGCTGAGATGGGCAATCGCTGACTTTTGGAGTCAGCTGGTGACAAAATGTTCCAAACACACCCCATGCACAACTCCACCGGGGAAGGTGCCAGAAAGGAGTTCTGTTGCTTGTTCTTCCACTGCCCCGGTAGCCAGATGAAAGACACCACAAAAGTGGTTCTACCTGCTTTCTGGGCTGAGACGGGGAATCGCTGACTTTTGGAGTCGGCTGGTGACAAAATGTTCCAAACACACCCCATGCACAACTCCACCGGGGAAGGTGCCAGAAAGGAGTTCTGTTGGTAGTTCTTCCACTGCCCCGGTAGCCAGATGAAAGACACCACAAAAGTGGTTCTACCTGCTTTCTGGGCTGAGATGGGCAATCGCTGACTTTTGGAGTCGGCTGGTGACAAAATGTTCCAAACACACCCCATGCACAACTCCCCCGGGGAAGGTGCCAGAAAGGAGTTCTGTTGGTAGTTCTTCCACTGCCCCGGTAGCCAGCTGAAAGACACCACAAAAGTGGTTCTACCTGCTTGCTGGGCTGAGATGGGGAATCGCTGACTTTTGGAGTCGGCTGGTGACAAAATGTTCCAAACACACCCCATGCACAACTCCACTGGGGAAGGTGCCAGAAAGGAGTTCTCTTGGTAGTTCTTCCACTGCCCCGGTAGCCAGATGAAAGACACCACAAATGTGGTTCTACCTGCTTTCTGGGCTGAGATGGGGAATCGCTGACTTTTGGAGTCGGCTGGTGACAAAATGTTCCAAACACACCCCATGCACAACTCCAGCGGGGAAGGTGCCAGAAAGGAATTCCGTTGCTTGTTCTTCCACTGCCCCGGTAGCCAGATGAAAGACACCACAAAAGTGGTTCTACCTGCTTTCTGGGCTGAGATGGGCAATCCCTGACTTTTGGAGTCGGCTGGTGACAAAGTCTTCCAAACACACCCCATGCACAACTCCACCGGGGAAGGTGCCAGAAAGGAGTTCTGTTGGTAGTTCTTCCACTGCCCCGGTAGCCAGCTGAAAGACACCACAAAAGTGGTTCTACCTGCTTTCTGGGCTGAGATGGGGAATCGCTGACTTTTGCAGTCGGCTGGTGACAAAATGTTCCAAACACACCCCATGCACAACTCCACCGGGGCAGGTGCCAGAAAGGAATTCCGTTGCTTGTTCTTCCACTGCCCTGGTAGCCAGCTGAAAGACACCACAAAAGTGGTTCTACCTGCTTTCTGGGCTGAGATGGGGAAACGCTGACTTTTGGAGTCGGCTGGTGACAAAATGTTCCAAACACACCCCATGCACAACTCCATCGGGGAAGGTGCCAGAAAGGAGTTCTCTTGGTAGTTCTTACACTGCCCCGGTAGCCAGCTGAAAGACACCACAAAAGTGGTTCTACCTGCTTGCTGGGCTGAGATGGGGAACCGCTGACTTTTGGAGTCGGCTGGTGACAAAATGTTCCAAACACACCCCATGCACAACTCCCCCGGGGAAGGTGCCAGAAAGGAGTTCTGTTGGTAGTTCTTCCACTGCCCCGGTAGCCAGATGAAAGACACCACAAAAGTGGTTCTACCTGCTTTCTGGGCTGAGATGGGCAATCGCTGACTTTTGGAGTCGGCTGGTGACAAAATGTTCCAAACACACCCCATGCACAACTCCACCGGGGAAGGGTCCAGAAAGGAGTTCTGTAGGTAGTTCTTCCACTGCCCCGGTAACCAGCTGAAAGACACCACAAAAGTGGTTCTACCTGCTTTCTGTTCTGAGATGTGGAATCGCTGACTTTTGGAGTCGGCTGGTGACAAAATGTTCCAAACACACCCCATGCACAACTCCACCGGGGAAGGTGCCAGAAAGGAGTTCTGTTGGTAGTTCTTCCACTGCCCCGGTAGCCAGCTGAAAGACACCACAAAAGTGGTTCTACCTGCTTGCTGGGCTGAGATGGGCAATCGCTGACTTTTGGAGTCGGCTGGTGACAAAATGTTCCAAACACACCCCATGCACAACTCCCCCGGGGAAGGTGCCAGAAAGGAGTTCTGTTGGTAGTTCTTCCACTGCCCCGGTAGCCAGCTGAAAGACACCACAAAAGTGGTTCTACCTGCTTGCTGGGGTGAGATGGGCAATCGCTGACTTTTGGAGTCGGCTGGTGACAAAATGTTCCAAACACACCCCATGCACAACTCCACCGGGGAAGGTGCCAGAAAGGAATTCCATTGCTTGTTCTTCCACTGCCCCGGTAGCCAGCTGAAAGACACCACAAAAGTGGTTCTACCTGCTTGCTGGGCTGAGATGGGCAATCGCTGACTTTTGGAGTCGGCTGGTGACAAAATGTTCCAAACACACCCCATGCACAACTCCAGCGGGGAAGGTGCCAGAAAGGAGTTCTGTTGGTAGTTCTTCCACTGCCCCGGTAGCCAGCTGAAAGACACCACAAAAGTGGTTCTACCTGCTTTCTGGGCTGAGATGGGCAATCGCTGACTTTTGGAGTCGGCTGGTGACAAAATGTTCCAAACACACCCCATGCACAACTCCACCGGGGAAGGTGCCAGAAAGGAGTTCTGCAGGTAGTTCTTCCACTGCCCCGGTAGCCAGAAGAAAGACACCACAAAAGTGGTTCTACCTGCTTGCTGGGCTGAGATGGGGAATCGCTGACTTTTGGAGTCGGCTGGTGACAAAATGTTCCAAACACACCCCATGCACAACTCCAGCGGGGAAGGTGCCAGAAAGGAGTTCTGTTGGTAGTTCTTCCACTGCCCCGGTAGCCAGCTGAAAGACACCACAAAAGTGGTTCTACCTGCTTGCTGGGCTGAGATGGGGAATCGCTGACTTTTGGAGTCGGCTGGTGACAAAATGTTCCAAACACACCCCATGCACAACTCCAGCGGGGAAGGTGCCAGAAAGGAATTCCGTTGGTAGTTCTTACAGTGCCCCGGTAGCCAGATGAAAGACACCACAAAAGTGGTTCTACCTGCTTTCTGGGCTGAGATGGGGAACCGCTGACTTTTGGAGTCGGCTGGTGACAAAATGTTCCAAACACACCCCATGCACAACTCCACCGGGGAAGGTGCCAGAAAGGAGTTCTGTTGGTAGTTCTTCCACTGCCCCGGTAGCCAGATGAAAGACACCACAAAAGTGGTTCTACCTGCTTGCTGGGCTGAGATGGGCAATCGCTGACTTTTGGAGTCGGCTGGTGACAAAATGTTCCAAACACACCCCATGCACAACTCCACCGGGGAAGGTGCCAGAAAGGAGTTCTCTTGGTAGTTCTTCCACTGCCCCGGTAGCCAGCTGAAAGACACCACAAAAGTGGTTCTACCTGCTTTCTGGGCTGAGATGGGCAATCGCTGACTTTTGGAGTCAGCTGGTGACAAAATGTTCCAAACACACCCCATGCACAACTCCACCGGGGAAGGTGCCAGAAAGGAGTTCTGTTGGTAGTTCTTCCACTGCCCCGGTAGCCAGCTGAAAGACACCACAAAAGTGGTTCTACCTGCTTGATGGGCTGAGATGGGCAATCGCTGACTTTTGGAGTCGGCTGGTGACAAAATGTTCCAAACACACCCCATGCACAACTCCAGCGGGGAAGGTGCCAGAAAGGAGTTCTGTTGGTAGTTCTTCCACTGCCCCGGTAGCCAGCTGAAAGACACCACAAAAGTGGTTCTACCTGCTTTCTGGGCTGAGATGGGCAATCGCTGACTTTTGGAGTCGGCTGGTGACAAAATGTTCCAAACACACCCCATGCACAACTCCACCGGGGAAGGTGCCAGAAAGGAGTTCTGTTGGTAGTTCTTCCACTGCCCCGGTAGCCAGATGAAAGACACCACAAAAGTGGTTCTACCTGCTTGCTGGGCTGAGATGGGCAATCGCTGACTTTTGGAGTCGGCTGGTGACAAAATGTTCCAAAGACACCCCATGCACAACTCCACCGGGGAAGGTGCCAGAAAGGAGTTCTCTTGGTAGTTCTTCCACTGCCCCGGTAGCCAGATGAAAGACACCACAAAAGTGGTTCTACCTGCTTGCTGGGCTGAGACGGGGAATCGCTGACTTTTGGAGTCGGCTGGTGACAAAATGTTCCAAACACACCCCATGCACAACTCCACCGGGGAAGGTGCCAGAAAGGAGTTCTGTTGGTAGTTCTTACACTGCCCCAGTAGCCAGAAGAAAGACACCACAAAAGTGGTCCTACCTGCTTTCTGGGCTGAGATGGGGAATCGCTGACTTTTGGAGTCGGCTGGTGACAAAATGTTCCAAACACACCCCATGCACAACTCCACCGGGGAAGGTGCCAGAAAGGAGTTCCGTTGGTTGTTCTTCCACTGCCCCGGTAGCCAGCTGAAAGACACCACAAAAGTGGTTCTACCTGCTTTCTGGGCTGAGATGGGGAATCGCTGACTTTTGGAGTCGGCTGGTGACAAAATGTTCCAAACACACCCCATGCACAACTCCACCGGGGAAGGTGCCAGAAAGGAGTTCTGTTGGTAGTTTTTACACTGCCCCAGTAGCGAGCTGAAAGACACCACAAAAGTGGTTCTACCTGCTTGCTGGGCTGAGATGGGGAATCGCTGACTTTTGGAGTCGGCTGGTGACAAAATGTTCCAAACACACCCCATGCACAACTCCACCGGGGAAGGTGCCAGAAAGGAATTCCGTTGCTTGTTCTTCCACTGCCCCGGTAGCCAGCTGAAAGACACCACAAAAGTGGTTCTACCTGCTTGCTGGGCTGAGATGGGCAATCGCTGACTTTTGGAGTCGGCTGGTGACAAAGTCTTCCAAACACACCCCATGCACAACTCCACCGGGGAAGGTGCCAGAAAGGAGTTCTCTTGGTAGTTCTTACACTGCCCCGGTAGCCAGAAGAAAGACACCACAAAAGTGGTTCTACCTGCTTTCTGGGCTGAGATGGGGAATCGCTGACTTGTGGAGTCGGCTGGTGACAAAATGTTCCAAACACACCCCATGCACAACTCCACCGGGGAAGGTGCCAGAAAGGAATTCCGTTGCTTGTTCTTCCACTGCCCCGGTAGCCAGATGAAAGACACCACAAAAGTGGTTCTACCTGCTTGCTGGGCTGAGATGGGCAATCGCTGACTTTTGGTGTCGGCTGGTGACAAAATGTTCCAAACACACCCCATGCACAACTCCACCGGGGAAGGTGCCAGAAAGGAGTTCTGTTGGTTGTTCTTACACTGCCCCGGTAGCCAGCTGAAAGACATCACAAAAGTGGTTCTACCTGCTTTCTGGGCTGAGATGGGCAATCGCTGACTTTTGGAGTCGGCTGGTGACAAAATGTTCCAAAGACACCCCATGCACAACTCCACCGGGGAAGGTGCCAGAAAGGAGTTCTGTTGGTAGTTCTTCCACTGCCCCGGTAGCCAGCTGAAAGACACCACAAAAGTGGTTCTACCTGCTTGCTGGGCTGAGATGGGCAATCGCTGACTTTTGGAGTCGGCTGGTGACAAAATGTTCCAAACACACCCCATGCACAACTCCACCGGGGAAGGTGCCAGAAAGGAGTTCTCTTGGTAGTTCTTCCACTGCCCCGGTAGCCAGCTGAAAGACACCACAAAAGTGGTTCTACCTGCTTGCTGGGCTGAGATGGGCAATCGCTGACTTTTGCAGTCGGCTGGTGACAAAATGTTCCAAACACACCCCATGCACAACTCCACCGGGGAAGGTGCCAGAAAGGAGTTCCGTTGGTTGTTCATACACTGCCTTGGTAGCCAGATGAAAGACACCACAAAAGTGGTTCTACCTGCTTTCTGGGCTGAGATGGGGAATCGCTGACTTTTGGAGTCGGCTGGTGACAAAATGTTCCAAACACACCCCATGCACAACTCCACCGGGGAAGGTGCCAGAAAGGAATTCCGTTGCTTGTTCTTCCACTGCCCTGGTAGCCAGATGAAAGACACCACAAAAGTGGTTCTACCTGCTTTCTGGGCTGAGATGGGCAATCGCTGACTTTTGGAGTCGGCTGGTGACAAAATGTTCCAAACACACCCCATGCACAACTCCACCGGGGAAGGTGCCAGAAAGGAATTCCGTTGCTTGTTCTTCCACTGCCCCGGTAGCCAGCTGAAAGACACCACAAAAGTGGTTCTACCTGCTTTCTGGGCTGAGATGGGCAAACGCTGACTTTTGGAGTCGGCTGGTGACAAAATGTTCCAAACACACCCCATGCACAACTCCACCGGGGAAGGTGCCAGAAAGGAGTTCTGTAGGTAGTTCTTCCACTTCCCCGGTAGCCAGATGAAAGACACCACAAAAGTGGTTCTACCTGCTTTCTGGGCTGAGATGGGGAATCGCTGACTTTTGGAGTCGGCTGGTGACAAAATGTTCCAAACACACCCCATGCACAACTCCAGCGGGGAAGGTGCCAGAAAGGAGTTCTGTTGGTAGTTCTTCCACTGCCCCGGTAGCCAGCTGAAAGACACCACAAAAGTGGTTCTACCTGCTTGCTGGGCTGAGATGGGCAATCGCTGACTTTTGGAGTCGGCTGGTGACAAAATGTTCCAAACACACCCCATGCACAACTCCACCGGGGAAGGTGCCAGGAAGGAATTCCGTTGCTTGTTCTTCCACTGCCCCGGTAGCCAGATGAAAGACACCACAAAAGTGGTTCTACCTGCTTGCTGGGCTGAGACGGGGAATCGCTGACTTTTGGAGTCGGCTGGTGACAAAATGTTCCAAACACACCCCATGCACAACTCCACCGGGGAAGGTGACAGAAAGGAATTCCATTGCTTGTTCTTCCACTGCCCCGGTAGCCAGCTGAAAAACACCACAAAAGTGGTTCTACCTGCTTGCTGGGCTGAGATGGGCAATCGCTGACTTTTGCAGTCGGCTGGTGACAAAATGTTCAAAACACACCCCATGCACAACTCCACCGGGGAAGGTGCCAGAAAGGAGTTCTCTTGGTAGTTCTTCCACTGCCCCGGTAGCCAGCTGAAAGACACCACAAAAGTGGTTCTACCTGCTTTCTGGGCTGAGATGGGCAATCGCTGACTTTTGCAGTCGGCTGGTGACAAAATGTTCCAAACACACCCCATGCACAACTCCACCGGGGAAGGTGCCAGAAAGGAGTTCCGTTGGTTGTTCATACACTGCCTTGGTAGCCAGCTGAAAGACACCACAAAAGTGGTTCTACCTGCTTTCTGGGCTGAGATGGGCAATCGCTGACTTTTGGAGTCGGCTGGTGACAAAATGTTCCAAACACACCCCATGCACAACTCCACCGGGGAAGGTGCCAGAAAGGAGTTCTGTTGGTAGTTCTTCCACTGCCCCGGTAGCCAGCTGAAAGACACCACAAAAGTGGTTCTACCTGCTTTCTGGGCTGAGATGGGCAATCGCTGACTTTTGCAGTCGGCTGGTGACAAAATGTTCCAAACACACCCCATGCACAACTCCACCGGGGAAGGTGCCAGAAAGGAGTTCTGTTGGTAGTTCTTCCACTGCCCCGGTAGCCAGCTGAAAGACACCACAAAAGTGGTTCTACCTGCTTGCTGGGCTGAGATGGGGAATCGCTGACTTTTGGAGTCGGCTGGTGACAAAATGTTCCAAACACACCCCATGCACAACTCCACCGGGGAAGGTGCCAGAAAGGAGTTCTCTTGGTAGTTCTTCCACTGCCCCGGTAGCCAGATGAAAGACACCACAAAAGTGGTTCTACCTGCTTGCTGGGCTGAGATGGGCAATCGCTGACTTTTGGAGTCGGCTGGTGACAAAATGTTCCAAAGACACCCCATGCACAACTCCACCGGGGAAGGTGCCAGAAAGGAGTTCTCTTGGTAGTTCTTCCACTGCCCCGGTAGCCAGATGAAAGACACCACAAAAGTGGTTCTACCTGCTTGATGGGCTGAGATGGGCAATCGCTGACTTTTGCAGTCGGCTGGTGACAAAATGTTCCAAACACACCCCATGCACAACTCCACCGGGGAAGGTGCCAGAAAGGAATTCCGTTGCTTGTTATTCCACTGCCCCGGTAGCCAGATGAAAGACACCACAAAAGTGGTTCTACCTGCTTTCTGGGCTGAGATGGGGAATCGCTGACTTGTGGACTCGGCTGGTGACAAAATGTTCCAAACACACCCCATGCACAACTCCACCGGGGAAGGTGCCAGAAAGGAGTTCTCTTGGTAGTTCTTACACTGCCCCGGTAGCCAGATGAAAGACACCACAAAAGTGGTTCTACCTGCTTGATGGGCTGAGATGGGCAATCGCTGACTTTTGGAGTCGGCTGGTGACAAAATGTTCCAAACACACCCCATGCACAACTCCACCGGGGAAGGTGCCAGAAAGGAGTTCTCTTGGTAGTTCTTCCACTGCCCCGGTAGCCAGCTGAAAGACACCACAAAAGTGGTTCTACCTGCTTTCTGGGCTGAGATGGGGAATCGCTGACTTGTGGACTCGGCTGGTGACAAAATGTTCCAAACACACCCCATGCACAACTCCACCGGGGAAGGTGCCAGAAAGGAGTTCTGTTGGTTGTTCTTACACTGCCCCGGTAGCCAGATGAAAGACACCACAAAAGTGGTTCTACCTGCTTTCTGGGCTGAGATGGGGAATCGCTGACTTTTGCAGTCGGCTGGTGACAAAATGTTCCAAACACACCCCATGCACAACTCCACCGGGGAAGGTGCCAGAAAGGAGTTCTGTTGGTAGTTCTTCCACTGCCCCGGTAGCCAGATGAAAGACACCACAAAAGTGGTTCTACCTGCTTGATGGGCTGAGATGGGCAATCGCTGACTTTTGCAGTCGGCTGGTGACAAAATGTTCCAAACACACCCCATGCACAACTCCACCGGGGAAGGTGCCAGAAAGGAGTTCTGTTGGTTGTTCTTACACTGCCCCGGTAGCCAGATGAAAGACACCACAAAAGTGGTTCTACCTGCTTGCTGGGCTGAGATGGGGAATCGCTGACTTGTGGACTCGGCTGGTGACAAAATGTTCCAAACACACCCCATGCACAACTCCACCGGGGAAGGTGCCAGAAAGGAGTTCTGTTGGTTGTTCTTACACTGCCCCGGTAGCCAGATGAAAGACACCACAAAAGTGGTTCTACCTGCTTGCTGGGCTGAGATGGGCAATCGCTGACTTTTGGAGTCGGCTGGTGACAAAATGTTCCAAACACACCCCATGCACAACTCCACCGGGGAAGGTGCCAGAAAGGAGTTCTCTTGGTAGTTCTTACACTGCCCCGGTAGCCAGATGAAAGACACCACAAAAGTGGTTCTACCTGCTTGCTGGGCTGAGATGGGCAATCGCTGACTTTTGGAGTCGGCTGGTGACAAAATGTTCCAAACACACCCCATGCACAACTCCACCGGGGAAGGTGCCAGAAAGGAGTTCTCTTGGTAGTTCTTCCACTGCCCCGGTAGCCAGCTGAAAGACACCACAAAAGTGGTTCTACCTGCTTTCTGGGCTGAGATGGGGAATCGCTGACTTGTGGACTCGGCTGGTGACAAAATGTTCCAAACACACCCCATGCACAACTCCACCGGGGAAGGTGCCAGAAAGGAGTTCTGTTGGTTGTTCTTACACTGCCCCGGTAGCCAGATGAAAGACACCACAAAAGTGGTTCTACCTGCTTTCTGGGCTGAGATGGGGAATCGCTGACTTTTGCAGTCGGCTGGTGACAAAATGTTCCAAACACACCCCATGCACAACTCCCCCGGGGAAGGTGCCAGAAAGGAGTTCTGTTGGTTGTTTTTACACTGCCCCGGTAGCCAGATGAAAGACACCACAAAAGTGGTTGTACCTGCTGTCTGGGCTGAGATGGGGAATCGCTGACTTTTGGAGTCGGCTGGTGACAAAATGTTCCAAACACACCCCATGCACAACTCCCCCGGGGAAGGTGCCAGAAAGGAGTTCTGTTGGTAGTTCTTCCACTGCCCCGGTAGCCAGCTGAAAGACACCACAAAAGTGGTTCTACCTGCTTGCTGGGCTGAGATGGGGAATCGCTGACTTTTGCAGTCGGCTGGTGACAAAATGTTCCAAACACACCCCATGCACAACTCCACCGGGGAAGGTGCCAGAAAGGAGTTCTGTTGGTAGTTCTTCCACTGCCCCGGTAGCCAGATGAAAGACACCACAAAAGTGGTTCTACCTGCTTGATGGGCTGAGATGGGCAATCGCTGACTTTTGCAGTCGGCTGGTGACAAAATGTTCCAAACACACCCCATGCACAACTCCACCGGGGAAGGTGCCAGAAAGGAATTCCGTTGCTTGTTATTCCACTGCCCCGGTAGCCAGATGAAAGACACCACAAAAGTGGTTCTACCTGCTTTCTGGGCTGAGATGGGGAATCGCTGACTTGTGGACTCGGCTGGTGACAAAATGTTCCAAACACACCCCATGCACAACTCCACCGGGGAAGGTGCCAGAAAGGAGTTCTGCAGGTAGTTCTTCCACTGCCCCGGTAGCCAGCTGAAAGACACCACAAAAGTGGTTCTACCTGCTTGCTGGGCTGAGATGGGCAATCGCTGACTTTTGGAGTCGGCTGGTGACAAAATGTTCCATTCACACCCCATGCACAACTCCCCTGGGGAAGGTGCCAGAAAGGAGTTCTGTTGGTTGTTCTTACACTGCCCCGGTAGCCAGCTGAAAGACACCACAAAAGTGGTTCTACCTGCTTGCTGGGCTGAGATGGGCAATCGCTGACTTTTGGAGTCGGCTGGTGACAAAATGTTCCAAACACACCCCATGCACAACTCCACCGGGGAAGGTGCCAGAAAGGAGTTCTCTTGGTAGTTCTTACACTGCCCCGGTAGCCAGATGAAAGACACCACAAAAGTGGTTCTACCTGCTTGATGGGCTGAGATGGGCAATCGCTGACTTTTGGAGTCGGCTGGTGACAAAATGTTCCAAACACACCCCATGCACAACTCCACCGGGGAAGGTGCCAGAAAGGAGTTCTCTTGGTAGTTCTTCCACTGCCCCGGTAGCCAGCTGAAAGACACCACAAAAGTGGTTCTACCTGCTTTCTGGGCTGAGATGGGGAATCGCTGACTTTTGCAGTCGGCTGGTGACAAAATGTTCCAAACACACCCCATGCACAACTCCCCCGGGGAAGGTGCCAGAAAGGAGTTCTGTTGGTTGTTTTTACACTGCCCCGGTAGCCAGATGAAAGACACCACAAAAGTGGTTGTACCTGCTGTCTGGGCTGAGATGGGGAATCGCTGACTTTTGGAGTCGGCTGGTGACAAAATGTTCCAAACACACCCCATGCACAACTCCCCCGGGGAAGGTGCCAGAAAGGAGTTCTGTTGGTAGTTCTTCCACTGCCCCGGTAGCCAGCTGAAAGACACCACAAAAGTGGTTCTACCTGCTTGCTGGGCTGAGATGGGGAATCGCTGACTTTTGCAGTCGGCTGGTGACAAAATGTTCCAAACACACCCCATGCACAACTCCACCGGGGAAGGTGCCAGAAAGGAGTTCTGTTGGTAGTTCTTCCACTGCCCCGGTAGCCAGATGAAAGACACCACAAAAGTGGTTCTACCTGCTTGATGGGCTGAGATGGGCAATCGCTGACTTTTGCAGTCGGCTGGTGACAAAATGTTCCAAACACACCCCATGCACAACTCCACCGGGGAAGGTGCCAGAAAGGAATTCCGTTGCTTGTTATTCCACTGCCCCGGTAGCCAGATGAAAGACACCACAAAAGTGGTTCTACCTGCTTTCTGGGCTGAGATGGGGAATCGCTGACTTGTGGACTCGGCTGGTGACAAAATGTTCCAAACACACCCCATGCACAACTCCACCGGGGAAGGTGCCAGAAAGGAGTTCTGCAGGTAGTTCTTCCACTGCCCCGGTAGCCAGCTGAAAGACACCACAAAAGTGGTTCTACCTGCTTGCTGGGCTGAGATGGGCAATCGCTGACTTTTGGAGTCGGCTGGTGACAAAATGTTCCATTCACACCCCATGCACAACTCCCCTGGGGAAGGTGCCAGAAAGGAGTTCTGTTGGTTGTTCTTACACTGCCCCGGTAGCCAGATGAAAGACACCACAAAAGTGGTTCTACCTGCTTGCTGGGCTGAGATGGGCAATCGCTGACTTTTGGAGTCGGCTGGTGACAAAATGTTCCAAACACACCCCATGCACAACTCCACCGGGGAAGGTGCCAGAAAGGAGTTCTCTTGGTAGTTCTTACACTGCCCCGGTAGCCAGATGAAAGACACCACAAAAGTGGTTCTACCTGCTTGATGGGCTGAGATGGGCAATCGCTGACTTTTGGAGTCGGCTGGTGACAAAATGTTCCAAACACACCCCATGCACAACTCCACCGGGGAAGGTGCCAGAAAGGAGTTCTCTTGGTAGTTCTTCCACTGCCCCGGTAGCCAGCTGAAAGACACCACAAAAGTGGTTCTACCTGCTTTCTGGGCTGAGATGGGGAATCGCTGACTTGTGGACTCGGCTGGTGACAAAATGTTCCAAACACACCCCATGCACAACTCCACCGGGGAAGGTGCCAGAAAGGAGTTCTGTTGGTTGTTCTTACACTGCCCCGGTAGCCAGATGAAAGACACCACAAAAGTGGTTCTACCTGCTTTCTGGGCTGAGATGGGGAATCGCTGACTTTTGCAGTCGGCTGGTGACAAAATGTTCCAAACACACCCCATGCACAACTCCACCGGGGAAGGTGCCAGAAAGGAGTTCTGTTGGTAGTTCTTCCACTGCCCCGGTAGCCAGATGAAAGACACCACAAAAGTGGTTCTACCTGCTTGATGGGCTGAGATGGGCAATCGCTGACTTTTGCAGTCGGCTGGTGACAAAATGTTCCAAACACACCCCATGCACAACTCCACCGGGGAAGGTGCCAGAAAGGAGTTCTGTTGGTAGTTCTTCCACTGCCCCGGTAGCCAGCTGAAAGACACCACAAAAGTGGTTCTACCTGCTTGCTGGGCTGAGATGGGGAATCGCTGACTTTTGCAGTCGGCTGGTGACAAAATGTTCCAAACACACCCCATGCACAACTCCACCGGGGAAGGTGCCAGAAAGGAGTTCTGTTGGTAGTTCTTCCACTGCCCCGGTAGCCAGATGAAAGACACCACAAAAGTGGTTCTACCTGCTTGATGGGCTGAGATGGGCAATCGCTGACTTTTGCAGTCGGCTGGTGACAAAATGTTCCAAACACACCCCATGCACAACTCCACCGGGGAAGGTGCCAGAAAGGAATTCCGTTGCTTGTTATTCCACTGCCCCGGTAGCCAGATGAAAGACACCACAAAAGTGGTTCTACCTGCTTTCTGGGCTGAGATGGGGAATCGCTGACTTGTGGACTCGGCTGGTGACAAAATGTTCCAAACACACCCCATGCACAACTCCACCGGGGAAGGTGCCAGAAAGGAGTTCTGCAGGTAGTTCTTCCACTGCCCCGGTAGCCAGCTGAAAGACACCACAAAAGTGGTTCTACCTGCTTGCTGGGCTGAGATGGGCAATCGCTGACTTTTGGAGTCGGCTGGTGACAAAATGTTCCATTCACACCCCATGCACAACTCCCCTGGGGAAGGTGCCAGAAAGGAGTTCTGTTGGTTGTTCTTACACTGCCCCGGTAGCCAGATGAAAGACACCACAAAAGTGGTTCTACCTGCTTGCTGGGCTGAGATGGGCAATCGCTGACTTTTGGAGTCGGCTGGTGACAAAATGTTCCAAACACACCCCATGCACAACTCCACCGGGGAAGGTGCCAGAAAGGAGTTCTCTTGGTAGTTCTTACACTGCCCCGGTAGCCAGATGAAAGACACCACAAAAGTGGTTCTACCTGCTTGCTGGGCTGAGATGGGCAATCGCTGACTTTTGGAGTCGGCTGGTGACAAAATGTTCCAAACACACCCCATGCACAACTCCACCGGGGAAGGTGCCAGAAAGGAGTTCTCTTGGTAGTTCTTCCACTGCCCCGGTAGCCAGCTGAAAGACACCACAAAAGTGGTTCTACCTGCTTTCTGGGCTGAGATGGGGAATCGCTGACTTGTGGACTCGGCTGGTGACAAAATGTTCCAAACACACCCCATGCACAACTCCACCGGGGAAGGTGCCAGAAAGGAGTTCTGTTGGTTGTTCTTACACTGCCCCGGTAGCCAGATGAAAGACACCACAAAAGTGGTTCTACCTGCTTTCTGGGCTGAGATGGGGAATCGCTGACTTTTGCAGTCGGCTGGTGACAAAATGTTCCAAACACACCCCATGCACAACTCCCCCGGGGAAGGTGCCAGAAAGGAGTTCTGTTGGTTGTTTTTACACTGCCCCGGTAGCCAGATGAAAGACACCACAAAAGTGGTTGTACCTGCTGTCTGGGCTGAGATGGGGAATCGCTGACTTTTGGAGTCGGCTGGTGACAAAATGTTCCAAACACACCCCATGCACAACTCCCCCGGGGAAGGTGCCAGAAAGGAGTTCTGTTGGTAGTTCTTCCACTGCCCCGGTAGCCAGCTGAAAGACACCACAAAAGTGGTTCTACCTGCTTGCTGGGCTGAGATGGGGAATCGCTGACTTTTGGAGTCGGCTGGTGACAAAATGTTCCATTCACACCCCATGCACAACTCCCCTGGGGAAGGTGCCAGAAAGGAGTTCTGTTGGTTGTTCTTACACTGCCCCGGTAGCCAGATGAAAGACACCACAAAAGTGGTTCTACCTGCTTGCTGGGCTGAGATGGGCAATCGCTGACTTTTGGAGTCGGCTGGTGACAAAATGTTCCAAACACACCCCATGCACAACTCCACCGGGGAAGGTGCCAGAAAGGAGTTCTCTTGGTAGTTCTTACACTGCCCCGGTAGCCAGATGAAAGACACCACAAAAGTGGTTCTACCTGCTTGCTGGGCTGAGATGGGCAATCGCTGACTTTTGGAGTCGGCTGGTGACAAAATGTTCCAAACACACCCCATGCACAACTCCACCGGGGAAGGTGCCAGAAAGGAGTTCTCTTGGTAGTTCTTCCACTGCCCCGGTAGCCAGCTGAAAGACACCACAAAAGTGGTTCTACCTGCTTTCTGGGCTGAGATGGGGAATCGCTGACTTGTGGACTCGGCTGGTGACAAAATGTTCCAAACACACCCCATGCACAACTCCACCGGGGAAGGTGCCAGAAAGGAGTTCTGTTGGTTGTTCTTACACTGCCCCGGTAGCCAGATGAAAGACACCACAAAAGTGGTTCTACCTGCTTTCTGGGCTGAGATGGGGAATCGCTGACTTTTGCAGTCGGCTGGTGACAAAATGTTCCAAACACACCCCATGCACAACTCCCCCGGGGAAGGTGCCAGAAAGGAGTTCTGTTGGTAGTTCTTCCACTGCCCCGGTAGCCAGCTGAAAGACACCACAAAAGTGGTTCTACCTGCTTGCTGGGCTGAGATGGGGAATCGCTGACTTTTGCAGTCGGCTGGTGACAAAATGTTCCAAACACACCCCATGCACAACTCCACCGGGGAAGGTGCCAGAAAGGAGTTCTGTTGGTAGTTCTTCCACTGCCCCGGTAGCCAGATGAAAGACACCACAAAAGTGGTTCTACCTGCTTGATGGGCTGAGATGGGCAATCGCTGACTTTTGCAGTCGGCTGGTGACAAAATGTTCCAAACACACCCCATGCACAACTCCACCGGGGAAGGTGCCAGAAAGGAATTCCGTTGCTTGTTATTCCACTGCCCCGGTAGCCAGATGAAAGACACCACAAAAGTGGTTCTACCTGCTTTCTGGGCTGAGATGGGGAATCGCTGACTTGTGGACTCGGCTGGTGACAAAATGTTCCAAACACACCCCATGCACAACTCCACCGGGGAAGGTGCCAGAAAGGAGTTCTGCAGGTAGTTCTTCCACTGCCCCGGTAGCCAGCTGAAAGACACCACAAAAGTGGTTCTACCTGCTTGCTGGGCTGAGATGGGCAATCGCTGACTTTTGGAGTCGGCTGGTGACAAAATGTTCCATTCACACCCCATGCACAACTCCCCTGGGGAAGGTGCCAGAAAGGAGTTCTGTTGGTTGTTCTTACACTGCCCCGGTAGCCAGATGAAAGACACCACAAAAGTGGTTCTACCTGCTTGCTGGGCTGAGATGGGCAATCGCTGACTTTTGGAGTCGGCTGGTGACAAAATGTTCCAAACACACCCCATGCACAACTCCACCGGGGAAGGTGCCAGAAAGGAGTTCTCTTGGTAGTTCTTACACTGCCCCGGTAGCCAGATGAAAGACACCACAAAAGTGGTTCTACCTGCTTGCTGGGCTGAGATGGGCAATCGCTGACTTTTGGAGTCGGCTGGTGACAAAATGTTCCAAACACACCCCATGCACAACTCCACCGGGGAAGGTGCCAGAAAGGAGTTCTCTTGGTAGTTCTTCCACTGCCCCGGTAGCCAGCTGAAAGACACCACAAAAGTGGTTCTACCTGCTTTCTGGGCTGAGATGGGGAATCGCTGACTTGTGGACTCGGCTGGTGACAAAATGTTCCAAACACACCCCATGCACAACTCCACCGGGGAAGGTGCCAGAAAGGAGTTCTGTTGGTTGTTCTTACACTGCCCCGGTAGCCAGATGAAAGACACCACAAAAGTGGTTCTACCTGCTTTCTGGGCTGAGATGGGGAATCGCTGACTTTTGCAGTCGGCTGGTGACAAAATGTTCCAAACACACCCCATGCACAACTCCCCCGGGGAAGGTGCCAGAAAGGAGTTCTGTTGGTTGTTTTTACACTGCCCCGGTAGCCAGATGAAAGACACCACAAAAGTGGTTGTACCTGCTGTCTGGGCTGAGATGGGGAATCGCTGACTTTTGGAGTCGGCTGGTGACAAAATGTTCCAAACACACCCCATGCACAACTCCCCCGGGGAAGGTGCCAGAAAGGAGTTCTGTTGGTAGTTCTTCCACTGCCCCGGTAGCCAGCTGAAAGACACCACAAAAGTGGTTCTACCTGCTTGCTGGGCTGAGATGGGGAATCGCTGACTTTTGGAGTCGGCTGGTGACAAAATGTTCCAAACACACCCCATGCACAACTCCACCGGGGAAGGTGCCAGAAAGGAGTTCTCTTGGTAGTTCTTCCACTGCCCCGGTAGCCAGATGAAAGACACCACAAAAGTGGTTCTACCTGCTTGCTGGGCTGAGATGGGCAATCGCTGACTTTTGGAGTCGGCTGGTGACAAAATGTTCCAAAGACACCCCATGCACAACTCCACCGGGGAAGGTGCCAGAAAGGAGTTCTCTTGGTAGTTCTTCCACTGCCCCGGTAGCCAGATGAAAGACACCACAAAAGTGGTTCTACCTGCTTGATGGGCTGAGATGGGCAATCGCTGACTTTTGCAGTCGGCTGGTGACAAAATGTTCCAAACACACCCCATGCACAACTCCACCGGGGAAGGTGCCAGAAAGGAATTCCGTTGCTTGTTATTCCACTGCCCCGGTAGCCAGATGAAAGACACCACAAAAGTGGTTCTACCTGCTTTCTGGGCTGAGATGGGGAATCGCTGACTTGTGGACTCGGCTGGTGACAAAATGTTCCAAACACACCCCATGCACAACTCCACCGGGGAAGGTGCCAGAAAGGAGTTCTGCAGGTAGTTCTTCCACTGCCCCGGTAGCCAGCTGAAAGACACCACAAAAGTGGTTCTACCTGCTTGCTGGGCTGAGATGGGCAATCGCTGACTTTTGGAGTCGGCTGGTGACAAAATGTTCCATTCACACCCCATGCACAACTCCCCTGGGGAAGGTGCCAGAAAGGAGTTCTGTTGGTTGTTCTTACACTGCCCCGGTAGCCAGATGAAAGACACCACAAAAGTGGTTCTACCTGCTTGCTGGGCTGAGATGGGCAATCGCTGACTTTTGGAGTCGGCTGGTGACAAAATGTTCCAAACACACCCCATGCACAACTCCACCGGGGAAGGTGCCAGAAAGGAGTTCTCTTGGTAGTTCTTACACTGCCCCGGTAGCCAGATGAAAGACACCACAAAAGTGGTTCTACCTGCTTGCTGGGCTGAGATGGGCAATCGCTGACTTTTGGAGTCGGCTGGTGACAAAATGTTCCAAACACACCCCATGCACAACTCCACCGGGGAAGGTGCCAGAAAGGAGTTCTCTTGGTAGTTCTTCCACTGCCCCGGTAGCCAGCTGAAAGACACCACAAAAGTGGTTCTACCTGCTTTCTGGGCTGAGATGGGGAATCGCTGACTTGTGGACTCGGCTGGTGACAAAATGTTCCAAACACACCCCATGCACAACTCCACCGGGGAAGGTGCCAGAAAGGAGTTCTGTTGGTTGTTCTTACACTGCCCCGGTAGCCAGATGAAAGACACCACAAAAGTGGTTCTACCTGCTTTCTGGGCTGAGATGGGGAATCGCTGACTTTTGCAGTCGGCTGGTGACAAAATGTTCCAAACACACCCCATGCACAACTCCCCCGGGGAAGGTGCCAGAAAGGAGTTCTGTTGGTTGTTTTTACACTGCCCCGGTAGCCAGATGAAAGACACCACAAAAGTGGTTGTACCTGCTGTCTGGGCTGAGATGGGGAATCGCTGACTTTTGGAGTCGGCTGGTGACAAAATGTTCCAAACACACCCCATGCACAACTCCCCCGGGGAAGGTGCCAGAAAGGAGTTCTGTTGGTAGTTCTTCCACTGCCCCGGTAGCCAGCTGAAAGACACCACAAAAGTGGTTCTACCTGCTTGCTGGGCTGAGATGGGGAATCGCTGACTTTTGCAGTCGGCTGGTGACAAAATGTTCCAAACACACCCCATGCACAACTCCACCGGGGAAGGTGCCAGAAAGGAGTTCTGTTGGTAGTTCTTCCACTGCCCCGGTAGCCAGCTGAAAGACACCACAAAAGTGGTTCTACCTGCTTTCTGGGCTGAGATGGGGAATCGCTGACTTTTGGAGTCGGCTGGTGACAAAATGTTCCAAACACACCCCATGCACAACTCCCCCGGGGAAGGTGCCAGAAAGGAATTCTGTTGGTAGTTCTTCCACTTCCCCGGTAGCCAGCTGAAAGACACCACAAAAGTGGTTCTACCTGCTTGCTGGGCTGAGATGGGCAATCGCTGACTTTTGGAGTCGGCTGGTGACAAAATGTTCCAAACACACCCCATGCACAACTCCACCGGGGAAGGTGCCAGCAAGGAGTTCTCTTGGTAGTTCTTACACTGCCCCGGTAGCCAGCTGAAAGACACCACAAAAGTGGTTCTACCTGCTTGATGGGCTGAGATGGGCAATCGCTGACTTTTGGAGTCGGCTGGTGACAAAATGTTCCAAACACACCCCATGCACAACTCCACCGGGGAAGGTGCCAGAAAGGAGTTCTCTTGGTAGTTCTTCCACTGCCCCGGTAGCCAGATGAAAGACACCACAAAAGTGGTTCTACCTGCTTTCTGGGCTGAGATGGGGAATCGCTGACTTGTGGACTCGGCTGGTGACAAAATGTTCCAAACACACCCCATGCACAACTCCACCGGGGAAGGTGCCAGAAAGGAGTTCTGTTGGTTGTTCTTACACTGCCCCGGTAGCCAGATGAAAGACACCACAAAAGTGGTTCTACCTGCTTGCTGGGCTGAGATGGGCAATCGCTGACTTTTGGAGTCGGCTGGTGACAAAATGTTCCAAACACACCCCATGCACAACTCCACCGGGGAAGGTGCCAGAAAGGAGTTCTGTTGGTTGTTCTTACACTGCCCCGGTAGCCAGATGAAAGACACCACAAAAGTGGTTCTACCTGCTTGCTGGGCTGAGATGGGCAATCGCTGACTTTTGGAGTCGGCTGGTGACAAAATGTTCCAAACACACCCCATGCACAACTCCCCCGGGGAAGGTGCCAGAAAGGAGTTCTGTTGGTAGTTCTTCCACTGCCCCGGTAGCCAGCTGAAAGACACCACAAAAGTGGTTCTACCTGCTTTCTGGGCTGAGATGGGCAATCGCTGACTTTTGGAGTCGGCTGGTGACAAAATGTTCCAAACACACCCCATGCACAACTCCACCGGGGAAGGTGCCAGAAAGGAATTCCATTGCTTGTTCTTCCACTGCCCCGGTAGCCAGCTGAAAGACACCACAAAAGTGGTTCTACCTGCTTGCTGGGCTGAGATGGGCAATCGCTGACTTTTGGAGTCGGCTGGTGACAAAATGTTCCAAACACACCCCATGCACAACTCCACCGGGGAAGGTGCCAGAAAGGAGTTCTGTTGGTTGTTCTTACACTGCCCCGGTAGCCAGATGAAAGACACCACAAAAGTGGTTCTACCTGCTTGATGGGCTGAGATGGGGAATCGCTGACTTTTGGAGTCGGCTGGTGACAAAATGTTCCAAACACACCCCATGCACAACTCCACCGGGGAAGGTGCCAGAAAGGAGTTCTGTTGGTAGTTCTTCCACTGCCCCGGTAGCCAGCTGAAAGACACCACAAAAGTGGTTCTACCTGCTTTCTGGGCTGAGATGGGCAATCGCTGACTTTTGGAGTCGGCTGGTGACAAAATGTTCCAAACACACCCCATGCACAACTCCACCGGGGAAGGTGCCAGAAAGGAGTTCTGTTGGTAGTTCTTACACTGCCCCGGTAGCCAGATGAAAGACACCACAAAAGTGGTTCTACCTGCTTTCTGGGCTGAGATGGGGAATCGCTGACTTTTGGAGTCGGCTGGTGACAAAATGTTCCAAACACACCCCATGCACAACTCCACCGGGGAAGGTGCCAGAAAGGAGTTCTCTTGGTAGTTCTTCCACTGCCCCGGTAGCCAGATGAAAGACACCACAAAAGTGGTTCTACCTGCTTTCTGGGCTGAGATGGGGAATCGCTGACTTGTGGACTCGGCTGGTGACAAAATGTTCCAAACACACCCCATGCACAACTCCACCGGGGAAGGTGCCAGAAAGGAGTTCTGTTGGTTGTTCTTACACTGCCCCGGTAGCCAGATGAAAGACACCACAAAAGTGGTTCTACCTGCTTTCTGGGCTGAGATGGGGAATCGCTGACTTTTGGAGTCGGCTGGTGACAAAATGTTAAAAACACACCCCATGCACAACTCCACCGGGGAAGGTGCCAGAAAGGAGTTCTGTTGGTTGTTCTTACACTGCCCCGGTAGCCAGATGAAAGACACCACAAAAGTGGTTCTACCTGCTTGCTGGGCTGAGATGGGCAATCGCTGACTTTTGGAGTCGGCTGGTGACAAAATGTTCCAAACACACCCCATGCACAACTCCCCCGGGGAAGGTGCCAGAAAGGAGTTCTGTTGGTAGTTCTTCCACTGCCCCGGTAGCCAGCTGAAAGACACCACAAAAGTGGTTCTACCTGCTTTCTGGGCTGAGATGGGCAATCGCTGACTTTTGGAGTCGGCTGGTGACAAAATGTTCCAAACACACCCCATGCACAACTCCACCGGGGAAGGTGCCAGAAAGGAATTCCATTGCTTGTTCTTCCACTGCCCCGGTAGCCAGCTGAAAGACACCACAAAAGTGGTTCTACCTGCTTGCTGGGCTGAGATGGGCAATCGCTGACTTTTGGAGTCGGCTGGTGACAAAATGTTCCAAACACACCCCATGCACAACTCCAGCGGGGAAGGTGCCAGAAAGGAGTTCTGTTGGTTGTTCTTACACTGCCCCGGTAGCCAGATGAAAGACACCACAAAAGTGGTTCTACCTGCTTTCTGGGCTGAGATGGGGAATCGCTGACTTTTGGAGTCGGCTGGTGACAAAATGTTCCAAACACACCCCATGCACAACTCCACCGGGGAAGGTGCCAGAAAGGAGTTCTGTTGGTTGTTCTTACACTGCCCCGGTAGCCAGATGAAAGACACCACAAAAGTGGTTCTACCTGCTTGCTGGGCTGAGATGGGCAATCGCTGACTTTTGGAGTCGGCTGGTGACAAAATGTTCCAAACACACCCCATGCACAACTCCACCGGGGAAGGTGCCAGAAAGGAATTCCATTGCTTGTTCTTCCACTGCCCCGGTAGCCAGCTGAAAGACACCACAAAAGTGGTTCTACCTGCTTGCTGGGCTGAGATGGGCAATCGCTGACTTTTGGAGTCGGCTGGTGACAAAATGTTCCAAACACACCCCATGCACAACTCCAGCGGGGAAGGTGCCAGAAAGGAGTTCTGTTGGTTGTTCTTACACTGCCCCGGTAGCCAGATGAAAGACACCACAAAAGTGGTTCTACCTGCTTGATGGGCTGAGATGGGGAATCGCTGACTTTTGGAGTCGGCTGGTGACAAAATGTTCCAAACACACCCCATGCACAACTCCACCGGGGAAGGTGCCAGAAAGGAGTTCTGTTGGTTGTTCTTACACTGCCCCGGTAGCCAGATGAAAGACACCACAAAAGTGGTTCTACCTGCTTTCTGGGCTGAGATGGGCAATCGCTGACTTTTGGAGTCGGCTGGTGACAAAATGTTCCAAACACACCCCATGCACAACTCCCCCGGGGAAGGTGCCAGAAAGGAGTTCTGTTGGTAGTTCTTCCACTGCCCCGGTAGCCAGCTGAAAGACACCACAAAAGTGGTTCTACCTGCTTGCTGGGCTGAGATGGGCAATCGCTGACTTTTGCAGTCGGCTGGTGACAAAATGTTCCAAACACACCCCATGCACAACTCCACCGGGGAAGGTGCCAGAAAGGAGTTCTCTTGGTAGTTCTTCCACTGCCCCGGTAGCCAGATGAAAGACACCACAAAAGTGGTTCTACCTGCTTGCTGGGCTGAGATGGGCAATCGCTGACTTTTGGAGTCGGCTGGTGACAAAATGTTCCAAACACACCCCATGCACAACTCCACCGGGGAAGGTGCCAGAAAGGAGTTCTGTTGGTTGTTCATACACTGCCTTGGTAGCCAGATGAAAGACACCACAAAAGTGGTTCTACCTGCTTTCTGGGCTGAGATGGGCAATCGCTGACTTTTGGAGTCGGCTGGTGACAAAATGTTCCAAACACACCCCATGCACAACTCCACCGGGGAAGGTGCCAGAAAGGAGTTCTCTTGGTAGTTCTTCCACTGCCCCGGTAGCCAGCTGAAAGACACCACAAAAGTGGTTCTACCTGCTTTCTGGGCTGAGATGGGCAATCGCTGACTTTTGGAGTCGGCTGGTGACAAAATGTTCCAAACACACCCCATGCACAACTCCAGCGGGGAAGGTGCCAGAAAGGAGTTCTGTTGGTAGTTCTTCCACTGCCCCGGTAGCCAGCTGAAAGACACCACAAAAGTGGTTCTACCTGCTTGCCGGGCTAAGATGGGCAATTGCTGACTTTTGGAGTCGGCTGGTGACAAAATGTTCCAAACACACCCCATGCACAACTCCACCGGGGAAGGTGCCAGAAAGGAATTCCATTGCTTGTTCTTCCACTGCCCCGGTAGCCAGCTGAAAGACACCACAAAAGTGGTTCTACCTGCTTGCTGGGCTGAGATGGGCAATCGCTGACTTTTGCAGTCGGCTGGTGACAAAATGTTCCAAACACACCCCATGCACAACTCCACCGGGGAAGGTGCCAGAAAGGAGTTCTGTTGGTAGTTCTTCCACTGCCCCGGTAGCCAGCTGAAAGACACCACAAAAGTGGTTCTACCTGCTTTCTGGGCTGAGATGGGGAATCGCTGACTTTTGCAGTCGGCTGGTGACAAAAAGTTCCAAACACACCCCATGCACAACTCCACCGGGGAAGGTGCCAGAAAGGAGTTCTGTAGGTAGTTCTTACACTGCCCCGGTAGCCAGATGAAAGACACCACAAAAGTGGTTCTACCTGCTTTCTGGGCTGAGATGGGCAATCGCTGACTTTTGGAGTCGGCTGGTGACAAAATGTTCCAAACACACCCCATGCACAACTCCAGCGGGGAAGGTGCCAGAAAGGAATTCCGTTGCTTGTTCTTCCACTGCCCCGGTAGCCAGCTGAAAGACACCACAAAAGTGGTTCTACCTGCTTTCTGGGCTGAGATGGGCAATCGCTGACTTGTGGACTCGGCTGGTGACAAAATGTTCCAAACACACCCCATGCACAACTCCACCGGGGAAGGTGCCAGAAAGGAGTTCTCTTGGTTGTTCTTACACTGCCCCGGTAGCCAGATGAAAGACACCACAAAAGTGGTTCTACCTGCTTTCTGGGCTGAGATGGGCAATCGCTGACTTTTGGAGTCGGCTGGTGACAAAATGTTCCAAACACACCCCATGCACAACTCCCCCGGGGAAGGTGCCAGAAAGGAGTTCTGTTGGTAGTTCTTCCACTGCCCCGGTAGCCAGCTGAAAGACACCACAAAAGTGGTTCTACCTGCTTGCTGGGCTGAGATGGGCAATCGCTGACTTTTGGAGTCGGCTGGTGACAAAATGTTCCAAACACACCCCATGCACAACTCCACCGGGGAAGGTGCCAGAAAGGAGTTCTCTTGGTAGTTCTTCCACTGCCCCGGTAGCCAGATGAAAGACACCACAAAAGTGGTTCTACCTGCTTGCTGGGCTGAGATGGGCAATCGCTGACTTTTGGAGTCGGCTGGTGACAAAATGTTCCAAACACACCCCATGCACAACTCCACCGGGGAAGGTGCCAGAAAGGAGTTCTCTTGGTAGTTCTTCCACTGCCCCGGTAGCCAGCTGAAAGACACCACAAAAGTGGTTCTACCTGCTTGCTGGGCTGAGATGGGCAATCGCTGACTTTTGGAGTCGGCTGGTGACAAAATGTTCCAAACACACCCCATGCACAACTCCACCCGGGAAGGTGCCAGAAAGGAGTTCTCTTGGTAGTTCTTCCACTGCCCCGGTAGCCAGATGAAAGACACCACAAAAGTGGTTCTACCTGCTTTCTGGGCTGAGATGGGGAATCGCTGACTTTTGCAGTCGGCTGGTGACAAAATGTTCCAAACACACCCCATGCACAACTCCACCGGGGAAGGTGCCAGAAAGGAGTTCTCTTGGTAGTTCTTACACTGCCCCGGTAGCCAGCTGAAAGACACCACAAAAGTGGTTCTACCTGCTTGCTGGGCTGAGATGGGCAATCGCTGACTTTTGGAGTCGGCTGGTGACAAAATGTTCCAAACACACCCCATGCACAACTCCACCGGGGAAGGTGCCAGAAAGGAGTTCTGTTGGTTGTTCTTCCACTGCCCCGGTAGCCAGATGAAAGACACCACAAAAGTGGTTCTACCTGCTTGCTGAGTTGAGATGGGCAATCGCTGACTTTTGCAGTCGGCTGGTGACAAAATGTTCCAAACACACCCCATGCACAACTCCAGCGGGGAAGGTGCCAGAAAGGAGTTCTGTTGGTAGTTCTTACACTGCCCCGGTAGCCAGCTGAAAGACACCACAAAAGTGGTTCTACCTGCTTGCTGAGTTGAGATGGGCAATCGCTGACTTTTGCAGTCGGCTGGTGACAAAATGTTCCAAACACACCCCATGCACAACTCCAGCGGGGAAGGTGCCAGAAAGGAGTTCTGTTGGTAGTTCTTCCACTGCCCCGGTAGCCAGCTGAAAGACACCACAAAAGTGGTTCTACCTGCTTTCTGGGCTGAGATGGGCAATCGCTGACTTTTGGAGTCGGCTGGTGACAAAATGTTCCAAACACACCCCATGCACAACTCCACCGGGGAAGGTGCCAGAAAGGAGTTCTGTTGCTTGTTCTTACAGTGCCCCGGTAGCCAGCTGAAAGACACCACAAAAGTGGTTCTACCTGCTTGCTGGGCTGAGATGGGCAATCGCTGACTTTTGGAGTCGGCTGGTGACAAAATGTTCCAAACACACCCCATGCACAACTCCACCGGGGAAGGTGCCAGAAAGGAGTTCTGTTGGTAGTTCTTCCACTGCCCCGGTAGCCAGCTGAAAGACACCACAAAAGTGGTTCTACCTGCTTGCTGGGCTGAGATGGGCAATCGCTGACTTTTGGAGTCGGCTGGTGACAAAATGTTCCAAACACACCCCATGCACAACTCCAGCGGGGAAGGTGCCAGAAAGGAGTTCTGTTGGTTGTTCTTACACTGCCCCGGTAGCCAGATGAAAGACACCACAAAAGTGGTTCTACCTGCTTGCTGGGCTGAGATGGGCAATCGCTGACTTTTGCAGTCGGCTGGTGACAAAATGTTCCAAACACACCCCATGCACAACTCCACCGGGGAAGGTGCCAGAAAGGAGTTCTGTTGGTTGTTCTTACACTGCCCCGGTAGCCAGATGAAAGACACCACAAAAGTGGTTCTACCTGCTTGCTGGGCTGAGATGGGGAACCGCTGACTTTTGGAGTCGGCTGGTGACAAAATGTTCCAAACACACCCCATGCACAACTCCACCGGGGAAGGTGCCAGAAAGGAGTTCTCTTGGTAGTTCATCCACTGCCCCGGTAGCCAGCTGAAAGACACCACAAAAGTGGTTCTACCTGCTTGCTGGGCTAAGATGGGCAATCGCTGACTTTTGCAGTCGGCTGGTGACAAAATGTTCCAAACACACCCCATGCACAACTCCAGCGGGGAAGGTGCCAGAAAGGAATTCCATTGCTTGTTCTTCCACTGCCCCGGTAGCCAGCTGAAAGACACCACAAAAGTGGTTCTACCTGTTGCTGGGCTGAGATGGGCAATCGCTGACTTTTGCAGTCGGCTGGTGACAAAATGTTCCAAACACACCCCATGCACAACTCCACCGGGGAAGGTGCCAGAAAGGAGTTCTGTTGGTAGTTCTTCCACTGCCCCAGTAGCCAGCTGAAAGACACCACAAAAGTGGTTCTACCTGCTTGCTGGGCTGAGATGGGGAATCGCTGACTTTTGGAGTCGGCTGGTGACAAAATGTTCCAAACACACCCCATGCACAACTCCACCGGGGAAGGTGCCAGAAAGGAGTTCTCTTGGTAGTTCTTCCACTGCCCCGGTAGCCAGCTGAAAGACACCACAAAAGTGGCTCTACCTGCTTTCTGGGCTGAGATGGGGAATTGCTGACTTTTGGAGTCGGCTGGTGACAAAATGTTCCAAACACACCCCATGCACAACTCCACCGGGGAAGGTGCCAGAAAGGAGTTCTGTTGGTAGTTCTTCCACTGCCCCGGTAGCCAGCTGAAAGACACCACAAAAGTGGTTCTACCTGCTTTCTGGGCTGAGATGGGGAACCGCTGACTTTTGGAGTCGGCTGGTGACAAAATGTTCCAAACACACCCCATGCACAACTCCAGCGGGGAAGGTGCCAGAAAGGAGTTCTGTTGGTAGTTCTTCCACTGCCCCGGTAGCCAGATGAAAGACACCACAAAAGTGGTTCTACCTGCTTTCTAGGCTAAGACGGGGAATCGCTGACTTTTGGAGTCGGCTGGTGACAAAATGTTCCAAACACACCCCATGCACAACTCCACCGGGGAAGGTGCCAGAAAGGAGTTCTGTTGGTAGTTCTTCCACTGCCCCGGTAGCCAGATGAAAGACACCACAAAAGTGGTTCTACCTGCTTTCTGGGCTGAGATGGGCAATCGCTGACTTTTGGAGTCGGCTGGTGACAAAATGTTCCAAACACACCCCATGCACAACTCCCCCGGGGAAGGTGCCAGAAAGGAATTCCGTTGCTTGTTCTTCCACTGCCCCGGTAGCCAGATGAAAGACACCACAAAAGTGGTTCTACCTGCTTTCTGGGCTGAGATGGGCAATCGCTGACTTTTGGAGTCGGCTGGTGACAAAATGTTCCAAACACACCCCATGCACAACTCCACCGGGGAAGGTGCCAGAAAGGAGTTCTGTTGGTAGTTCTTACACTGCCCCGGTAGCCAGCTGAAAGACACCACAAAAGTGGTTCTACCTGCTTGCTGGGCTGAGATGGGCAATCGCTGACTTTTGGAGTCGGCTGGTGACAAAATGTTCCAAACACACCCCATGCACAACTCCACCGGGGAAGGTGCCAGAAAGGAGTTCTCTTGGTAGTTCTTCCACTGCCCCGGTAGCCAGCTGAAAGACACCACAAAAGTGGTTCTACCTGCTTGCTGGGCTGAGATGGGCAATCGCTGACTTTTGGAGTCGGCTGGTGACAAAATGTTCCAAACACACCCCATGCACAACTCCACCGGGGAAGGGTCCAGAAAGGAGTTCTGTTGGTAGTTCTTCCACTGCCCCGGTAACCAGCTGAAAGACACCACAAAAGTGGTTCTACCTGCTTGATGGGCTGAGACGGGGAATCGCTGACTTTTGGAGTCGGCTGGTGACAAAATGTTCCAAACACACCCCATGCACAACTCCACCGGGGAAGGTGCCAGCAAGGAGTTCTGTTGGTTGTTCTTACACTGCCCCGGTAGCCAGCTGAAAGACACCACAAAAGTGGTTCTACCTGCTTGCTGGGCTGAGATGGGGAATCGCTGACTTTTGCAGTCGGCTGGTGACAAAAAGTTCCAAACACACCCCATGCACAACTCCACCGGGGAAGGTGCCAGAAAGGAGTTCTGTAGGTAGTTCTTACACTGCCCCGGTAGCCAGATGAAAGACACCACAAAAGTGGTTCTACCTGCTTTCTGGGCTGAGATGGGCAATCGCTGACTTTTGGAGTCGGCTGGTGACAAAATGTTCCAAACACACCCCATGCACAACTCCAGCGGGGAAGGTGCCAGAAAGGAATTCCGTTGCTTGTTCTTCCACTGCCCCGGTAGCCAGCTGAAAGACACCACAAAAGTGGTTCTACCTGCTTTCTGGGCTGAGATGGGCAATCGCTGACTTTTGGAGTCGGCTGGTGACAAAATGTTCCAAACACACCCCATGCACAACTCCCCCGGGGAAGGTGCCAGAAAGGAGTTCTGTTGGTAGTTCTTCCACTGCCCCGGTAGCCAGATGAAAGACACCACAAAAGTGGTTCTACCTGCTTTCTGGGCTGAGATGGGGAATCGCTGACTTTTGGAGTCGGCTGGTGACAAAATGTTCCAAACACACCCCATGCACAACTCCCCTGGGGAAGGTGCCAGAAAGGAGTTCTGTTGGTAGTTCTTACACTGCCCCGGTAGCCAGCTGAAAGACACCACAAAAGTGGTTCTACCTGCTTTCTGGGCTGAGATGGGGAATCGCTGACTTGTGGACTCGGCTGGTGACAAAATGTTCCAAACACACCCCATGCACAACTCCCCCGGGGAAGGTGCCAGAAAGGAGTTCTCTTGGTAGTTCTTCCACTGCCCCGGTAGCCAGCTGAAAGACACCACAAAAGTGGTTCTACCTGCTTTCTGGGCTGAGATGGGCAATCGCTGACTTTTGGAGTCGGCTGGTGACAAAATGTTCCAAACACACCCCATGCACAACTCCACCGGGGAAGGTGCCAGAAAGGAGTTCTGTAGGTAGTTCTTACACTGCCCCGGTAGCCAGATGAAAGACACCACAAAAGTGGTTCTACCTGCTTGCTGGGCTGAGATGGGCAATCGCTGACTTTTGGAGTCGGCTGGTGACAAAATGTTCCAAACACACCCCATGCACAACTCCACCGGGGAAGGTGCCAGAAAGGAGTTCTGTTGGTTGTTCTTCCACTGCCCCGGTAGCCAGCTGAAAGACACCACAAAAGTGGTTCTACCTGCTTGCTGGGCTGAGATGGGCAATCGCTGACTTTTGCAGTCGGCTGGTGACAAAATGTTCCAAACACACCCCATGCACAACTCCACCGGGGAAGGTGCCAGAAAGGAGTTCTGTTGGTAGTTCTTCCACTGCCCCGGTAGCCAGCTGAAAGACACCACAAAAGTGGTTCTACCTGCTTTCTGGGCTGAGATGGGGAACCGCTGACTTTTGGAGTCGGCTGGTGACAAAATGTTCCAAACACACCCCATGCACAACTCCACCGGGGAAGGTGCCAGAAAGGAATTCCGTTGCTTGTTCTTCCACTGCCCCGGTAGCCAGCTGAAAGACACCACAAAAGTGGTTCTACCTGCTTGCTGGGCTAAGATGGGCAATCGCTGACTTTTGGAGTCGGCTGGTGACAAAATGTTCCAAACACACCCCATGCACAACTCCACCCGGGAAGGTGCCAGAAAGGAGTTCTGTTGGTAGTTCTTCCACTGCCCCGGTAGCCAGATGAAAGACACCACAAAAGTGGTTCTACCTGCTTTCTGGGCTGAGATGGGGAATCGCTGACTTTTGCAGTCGGCTGGTGACAAAATGTTCCAAACACACCCCATGCACAACTCCACCGGGGAAGGTGCCAGAAAGGAGTTCTGTTGGTAGTTCTTACACTGCCCCGGTAGCCAGCTGAAAGACACCACAAAAGTGGTTCTACCTGCTTGCTGGGCTGAGATGGGCAATCGCTGACTTTTGGAGTCGGCTGGTGACAAAATGTTCCAAACACACCCCATGCACAACTCCACCGGGGAAGGTGCCAGAAAGGAGTTCTGTTGGTTGTTCTTACACTGCCCCGGTAGCCAGCTGAAAGACACCACAAAAGTGGTTCTACCTGCTTGCTGAGTTGAGATGGGCAATCGCTGACTTTTGCAGTCGGCTGGTGACAAAATGTTCCAAACACACCCCATGCACAACTCCAGCGGGGAAGGTGCCAGAAAGGAGTTCTGTTGGTAGTTCTTCCACTGCCCCGGTAGCCAGCTGAAAGACACCACAAAAGTGGTTCTACCTGCTTTCTGGGCTGAGATGGGCAATCGCTGACTTTTGGAGTCGGCTGGTGACAAAATGTTCCAAACACACCCCATGCACAACTCCACCGGGGAAGGTGCCAGAAAGGAGTTCTGTTGCTTGTTCTTACAGTGCCCCGGTAGCCAGCTGAAAGACACCACAAAAGTGGTTCTACCTGCTTGCTGGGCTGAGATGGGCAATCGCTGACTTTTGGAGTCGGCTGGTGACAAAATGTTCCAAACACACCCCATGCACAACTCCACCGGGGAAGGTGCCAGAAAGGAGTTCTGTTGGTAGTTCTTCCACTGCCCCGGTAGCCAGCTGAAAGACACCACAAAAGT
Source organism: Falco punctatus (assembly GCF_963210335.1). Classification (NCBI taxonomy): domain Eukaryota; kingdom Metazoa; phylum Chordata; class Aves; order Falconiformes; family Falconidae; genus Falco; species Falco punctatus. The sequence goes on from NW_027660338.1 coordinate 79,080, forward strand.
GGTTCTACCTGCTTGCTGGGCTGAGATGGGCAATCGCTGACTTTTGGAGTCGGCTGGTGACAAAATGTTCCAAACACACCCCATGCACAACTCCAGCGGGGAAGGTGCCAGAAAGGAGTTCTGTTGGTTGTTCTTACACTGCCCCGGTAGCCAGATGAAAGACACCACAAAAGTGGTTCTACCTGCTTGCTGGGCTGAGATGGGCAATCGCTGACTTTTGGAGTCGGCTGGTGACAAAATGTTCCAAACACACCCCATGCACAACTCCACCGGGGAAGGTGCCAGAAAGGAGTTCTGTTGGTTGTTCTTACACTGCCCCGGTAGCCAGATGAAAGACACCACAAAAGTGGTTCTACCTGCTTGCTGGGCTGAGATGGGGAACCGCTGACTTTTGGAGTCGGCTGGTGACAAAATGTTCCAAACACACCCCATGCACAACTCCACCGGGGAAGGTGCCAGAAAGGAGTTCTCTTGGTAGTTCATCCACTGCCCCGGTAGCCAGCTGAAAGACACCACAAAAGTGGTCCTACCTGCTTGCTGGGCTAAGATGGGCAATCGCTGACTTTTGCAGTCGGCTGGTGACAAAATGTTCCAAACACACCCCATGCACAACTCCAGCGGGGAAGGTGCCAGAAAGGAATTCCATTGCTTGTTCTTCCACTGCCCCGGTAGCCAGCTGAAAGACACCACAAAAGTGGTTCTACCTGCTTGCTGGGCTGAGATGGGCAATCGCTGACTTTTGCAGTCGGCTGGTGACAAAATGTTCCAAACACACCCCATGCACAACTCCACCGGGGAAGGTGCCAGAAAGGAGTTCTGTTGGTAGTTCTTCCACTGCCCCAGTAGCCAGCTGAAAGACACCACAAAAGTGGTTCTACCTGCTTTCTGGGCTGAGATGGGCAATCGCTGACTTTTGGAGTCGGCTGGTGACAAAATGTTCCAAACACACCCCATGCACAACTCCACCGGGGAAGGTGCCAGAAAGGAGTTCTCTTGGTAGTTCTTCCACTGCCCCGGTAGCCAGCTGAAAGACACCACAAAAGTGGTTCTACCTGCTTTCTGGGCTGAGATGGGCAATCGCTGACTTTTGGAGTCAGCTGGTGACAAAATGTTCCAAACACACCCCATGCACAACTCCACCGGGGAAGGTGCCAGAAAGGAGTTCTGTTGGTAGTTCTTCCACTGCCCCGGTAGCCAGCTGAAAGACACCACAAAAGTGGTTCTACCTGCTTGCTGGGCTGAGATGGGGAATCGCTGACTTTTGCAGTCGGCTGGTGACAAAAAGTTCCAAACACACCCCATGCACAACTCCACCGGGGAAGGTGCCAGAAAGGAGTTCTGTAGGTAGTTCTTACACTGCCCCGGTAGCCAGATGAAAGACACCACAAAAGTGGTTCTACCTGCTTTCTGGGCTGAGATGGGCAATCGCTGACTTTTGGAGTCGGCTGGTGACAAAATGTTCCAAACACACCCCATGCACAACTCCAGCGGGGAAGGTGCCAGAAAGGAATTCCGTTGCTTGTTCTTCCACTGCCCCGGTAGCCAGCTGAAAGACACCACAAAAGTGGTTCTACCTGCTTTCTGGGCTGAGATGGGCAATCGCTGACTTTTGGAGTCGGCTGGTGACAAAATGTTCCAAACACACCCCATGCACAACTCCCCCGGGGAAGGTGCCAGAAAGGAGTTCTGTTGGTAGTTCTTCCACTGCCCCGGTAGCCAGATGAAAGACACCACAAAAGTGGTTCTACCTGCTTTCTGGGCTGAGATGGGGAATCGCTGACTTTTGGAGTCGGCTGGTGACAAAATGTTCCAAACACACCCCATGCACAACTCCCCTGGGGAAGGTGCCAGAAAGGAGTTCTGTTGGTAGTTCTTACACTGCCCCGGTAGCCAGCTGAAAGACACCACAAAAGTGGTTCTACCTGCTTTCTGGGCTGAGATGGGGAATCGCTGACTTGTGGACTCGGCTGGTGACAAAATGTTCCAAACACACCCCATGCACAACTCCACCGGGGAAGGTGCCAGAAAGGAGTTCTCTTGGTAGTTCTTCCACTGCCCCGGTAGCCAGCTGAAAGACACCACAAAAGTGGTTCTACCTGCTTTCTGGGCTGAGATGGGCAATCGCTGACTTTTGGAGTCGGCTGGTGACAAAATGTTCCAAACACACCCCATGCACAACTCCACCGGGGAAGGTGCCAGAAAGGAGTTCTGTAGGTAGTTCTTACACTGCCCCGGTAGCCAGATGAAAGACACCACAAAAGTGGTTCTACCTGCTTGCTGGGCTGAGATGGGCAATCGCTGACTTTTGGAGTCGGCTGGTGACAAAATGTTCCAAACACACCCCATGCACAACTCCACCGGGGAAGGTGCCAGAAAGGAGTTCTGTTGGTTGTTCTTCCACTGCCCCGGTAGCCAGCTGAAAGACACCACAAAAGTGGTTCTACCTGCTTGCTGGGCTGAGATGGGCAATCGCTGACTTTTGCAGTCGGCTGGTGACAAAATGTTCCAAACACACCCCATGCACAACTCCACCGGGGAAGGTGCCAGAAAGGAGTTCTGTTGGTAGTTCTTCCACTGCCCCGGTAGCCAGCTGAAAGACACCACAAAAGTGGTTCTACCTGCTTTCTGGGCTGAGATGGGGAACCGCTGACTTTTGGAGTCGGCTGGTGACAAAATGTTCCAAACACACCCCATGCACAACTCCACCGGGGAAGGTGCCAGAAAGGAATTCCGTTGCTTGTTCTTCCACTGCCCCGGTAGCCAGCTGAAAGACACCACAAAAGTGGTTCTACCTGCTTGCTGGGCTAAGATGGGCAATCGCTGACTTTTGGAGTCGGCTGGTGACAAAATGTTCCAAACACACCCCATGCACAACTCCACCCGGGAAGGTGCCAGAAAGGAGTTCTGTTGGTAGTTCTTCCACTGCCCCGGTAGCCAGATGAAAGACACCACAAAAGTGGTTCTACCTGCTTTCTGGGCTGAGATGGGGAATCGCTGACTTTTGCAGTCGGCTGGTGACAAAATGTTCCAAACACACCCCATGCACAACTCCACCGGGGAAGGTGCCAGAAAGGAGTTCTGTTGGTAGTTCTTACACTGCCCCGGTAGCCAGCTGAAAGACACCACAAAAGTGGTTCTACCTGCTTGCTGGGCTGAGATGGGCAATCGCTGACTTTTGGAGTCGGCTGGTGACAAAATGTTCCAAACACACCCCATGCACAACTCCACCGGGGAAGGTGCCAGAAAGGAGTTCTGTTGGTTGTTCTTACACTGCCCCGGTAGCCAGCTGAAAGACACCACAAAAGTGGTTCTACCTGCTTGCTGAGTTGAGATGGGCAATCGCTGACTTTTGCAGTCGGCTGGTGACAAAATGTTCCAAACACACCCCATGCACAACTCCAGCGGGGAAGGTGCCAGAAAGGAGTTCTGTTGGTAGTTCTTCCACTGCCCCGGTAGCCAGCTGAAAGACACCACAAAAGTGGTTCTACCTGCTTTCTGGGCTGAGATGGGCAATCGCTGACTTTTGGAGTCGGCTGGTGACAAAATGTTCCAAACACACCCCATGCACAACTCCACCGGGGAAGGTGCCAGAAAGGAGTTCTGTTGCTTGTTCTTACAGTGCCCCGGTAGCCAGCTGAAAGACACCACAAAAGTGGTTCTACCTGCTTGCTGGGCTGAGATGGGCAATCGCTGACTTTTGGAGTCGGCTGGTGACAAAATGTTCCAAACACACCCCATGCACAACTCCACCGGGGAAGGTGCCAGAAAGGAGTTCTGTTGGTAGTTCTTCCACTGCCCCGGTAGCCAGCTGAAAGACACCACAAAAGTGGTTCTACCTGCTTGCTGGGCTGAGATGGGCAATCGCTGACTTTTGGAGTCGGCTGGTGACAAAATGTTCCAAACACACCCCATGCACAACTCCAGCGGGGAAGGTGCCAGAAAGGAGTTCTGTTGGTTGTTCTTACACTGCCCCGGTAGCCAGATGAAAGACACCACAAAAGTGGTTCTACCTGCTTGCTGGGCTGAGATGGGCAATCGCTGACTTTTGGAGTCGGCTGGTGACAAAATGTTCCAAACACACCCCATGCACAACTCCACCGGGGAAGGTGCCAGAAAGGAGTTCTGTTGGTTGTTCTTACACTGCCCCGGTAGCCAGATGAAAGACACCACAAAAGTGGTTCTACCTGCTTGCTGGGCTGAGATGGGGAACCGCTGACTTTTGGAGTCGGCTGGTGACAAAATGTTCCAAACACACCCCATGCACAACTCCACCGGGGAAGGTGCCAGAAAGGAGTTCTCTTGGTAGTTCATCCACTGCCCCGGTAGCCAGCTGAAAGACACCACAAAAGTGGTTCTACCTGCTTGCTGGGCTAAGATGGGCAATCGCTGACTTTTGCAGTCGGCTGGTGACAAAATGTTCCAAACACACCCCATGCACAACTCCAGCGGGGAAGGTGCCAGAAAGGAATTCCATTGCTTGTTCTTCCACTGCCCCGGTAGCCAGCTGAAAGACACCACAAAAGTGGTTCTACCTGCTTGCTGGGCTGAGATGGGCAATCGCTGACTTTTGCAGTCGGCTGGTGACAAAATGTTCCAAACACACCCCATGCACAACTCCACCGGGGAAGGTGCCAGAAAGGAGTTCTGTTGGTAGTTCTTCCACTGCCCCAGTAGCCAGCTGAAAGACACCACAAAAGTGGTTCTACCTGCTTTCTGGGCTGAGATGGGCAATCGCTGACTTTTGGAGTCGGCTGGTGACAAAATGTTCCAAACACACCCCATGCACAACTCCACCGGGGAAGGTGCCAGAAAGGAGTTCTCTTGGTAGTTCTTCCACTGCCCCGGTAGCCAGCTGAAAGACACCACAAAAGTGGTTCTACCTGCTTTCTGGGCTGAGATGGGCAATCGCTGACTTTTGGAGTCAGCTGGTGACAAAATGTTCCAAACACACCCCATGCACAACTCCACCGGGGAAGGTGCCAGAAAGGAGTTCTGTTGGTAGTTCTTACACTGCCCCGGTAGCCAGATGAAAGACACCACAAAAGTGGTTCTACCTGCTTGCTGGGCTGAGATGGGCAATCGCTGACTTTTGGAGTCGGCTGGTGACAAAATGTTCCAAACACACCCCATGCACAACTCCACCGGGGAAGGTGCCAGAAAGGAGTTCTGTTGGTAGTTCTTCCACTGCCCCGGTAGCCAGCTGAAAGACACCACAAAAGTGGTTCTACCTGCTTTCTGGGCTGAGATGGGCAATCGCTGACTTTTGGAGTCGGCTGGTGACAAAATGTTCCAAACACACCCCATGCACAACTCCACCGGGGAAGGTGCCAGAAAGGAGTTCTGTTGGTAGTTCTTCCACTGCCCCGGTAGCCAGCTGAAAGACACCACAAAAGTGGTTCTACCTGCTTTCTGGGCTGAGATGGGCAATCGCTGACTTTTGGAGTCGGCTGGTGACAAAATGTTCCAAACACACCCCATGCACAACTCCACCGGGGAAGGTGCCAGAAAGGAGTTCTGTTGGTAGTTCTTCCACTGCCCCGGTAGCCAGATGAAAGACACCACAAAAGTGGTTCTACCTGCTTTCTGGGCTGAGATGGGCAATCGCTGACTTTTGGAGTCGGCTGGTGACAAAATGTTCCAAAGACACCCCATGCACAACTCCACCGGGGAAGGTGCCAGAAAGGAGTTCTCTTGGTAGTTCTTCCACTGCCCCGGTAGCCAGATGAAAGACACCACAAAAGTGGTTCTACCTGCTTGCTGGGCTGAGACGGGGAATCGCTGACTTTTGGAGTCGGCTGGTGACAAAATGTTCCAAACACACCCCATGCACAACTCCACCGGGGAAGGTGCCAGAAAGGAGTTCTGTTGGTAGTTCTTACACTGCCCCAGTAGCCAGAAGAAAGACACCACAAAAGTGGTCCTACCTGCTTTCTGGGCTGAGATGGGGAATCGCTGACTTTTGGAGTCGGCTGGTGACAAAATGTTCCAAACACACCCCATGCACAACTCCACCGGGGAAGGTGCCAGAAAGGAGTTCCGTTGGTTGTTCTTCCACTGCCCCGGTAGCCAGCTGAAAGACACCACAAAAGTGGTTCTACCTGCTTTCTGGGCTGAGATGGGCAATCGCTGACTTTTGGAGTCGGCTGGTGACAAAATGTTCCAAACACACCCCATGCACAACTCCACCGGGGAAGGTGCCAGAAAGGAGTTCTGTTGGTAGTTTTTACACTGCCCCAGTAGCCAGCTGAAAGACACCACAAAAGTGGTTCTACCTGCTTGCTGGGCTGAGATGGGCAATCGCTGACTTTTGGAGTCGGCTGGTGACAAAATGTTCCAAACACACCCCATGCACAACTCCACCGGGGAAGGTGCCAGAAAGGAATTCCGTTGCTTGTTCTTCCACTGCCCCGGTAGCCAGCTGAAAGACACCACAAAAGTGGTTCTACCTGCTTGCTGGGCTGAGATGGGCAATCGCTGACTTTTGGAGTCGGCTGGTGACAAAGTCTTCCAAACACACCCCATGCACAACTCCACCGGGGAAGGTGCCAGAAAGGAGTTCTGTTGGTAGTTCTTACACTGCCCCGGTAGCCAGAAGAAAGACACCACAAAAGTGGTTCTACCTGCTTTCTGGGCTGAGATGGGGAATCGCTGACTTGTGGAGTCGGCTGGTGACAAAATGTTCCAAACACACCCCATGCACAACTCCACCGGGGAAGGTGCCAGAAAGGAATTCCGTTGCTTGTTCTTCCACTGCCCCGGTAGCCAGATGAAAGACACCACAAAAGTGGTTCTACCTGCTTGCTGGGCTGAGATGGGCAATCGCTGACTTTTGGTGTCGGCTGGTGACAAAATGTTCCAAACACACCCCATGCACAACTCCACCGGGGAAGGTGCCAGAAAGGAGTTCTGTTGGTTGTTCTTACACTGCCCCGGTAGCCAGCTGAAAGACATCACAAAAGTGGTTCTACCTGCTTTCTGGGCTGAGATGGGCAATCGCTGACTTTTGGAGTCGGCTGGTGACAAAATGTTCCAAAGACACCCCATGCACAACTCCACCGGGGAAGGTGACAGAAAGGAATTCCATTGCTTGTTCTTCCACTGCCCCGGTAGCCAGCTGAAAGACACCACAAAAGTGGTTCTACCTGCTTGCTGGGCTGAGATGGGCAATCGCTGACTTTTGCAGTCGGCTGGTGACAAAATGTTCCAAACACACCCCATGCACAACTCCACCGGGGAAGGTGCCAGAAAGGAGTTCTCTTGGTAGTTCTTCCACTGCCCCGGTAGCCAGCTGAAAGACACCACAAAAGTGGTTCTACCTGCTTGCTGGGCTGAGATGGGCAATCGCTGACTTTTGGAGTCGGCTGGTGACAAAATGTTCCAAACACACCCCATGCACAACTCCACCGGGGAAGGTGCCAGAAAGGAGTTCTGTTGGTTGTTCTTACACTGCCCCGGTAGCCAGATGAAAGACACCACAAAAGTGGTTCTACCTGCTTTCTGGGCTGAGATGGGGAATCGTTGACTTTTGGAGTCGGCTGGTGACAAAATGTTCCAAACACACCCCATGCACAACTCCACCGGGGAAGGTGCCAGAAAGGAGTTCTGTTGGTAGTTCTTCCACTGCCCCGGTAGCCAGCTGAAAGACACCACAAAAGTGGTTCTACCTGCTTGCTGGGCTGAGATGGGCAATCGCTGACTTTTGCAGTCGGCTGGTGACAAAATGTTCCAAACACACCCCATGCACAACTCCACCGGGGAAGGTGCCAGAAAGGAGTTCTGTTGGTAGTTCTTCCACTGCCCCGGTAGCCAGCTGAAAGACACCACAAAAGTGGTTCTACCTGCTTTCTGGGCTGAGATGGGGAACCGCTGACTTTTGGAGTCGGCTGGTGACAAAATGTTCCAAACACACCCCATGCACAACTCCACCGGGGAAGGTGCCAGAAAGGAGTTCTCTTGGTAGTTCTTCCACTGCCCCGGTAGCCAGCTGAAAGACACCACAAAAGTGGTTCTACCTGCTTGCTGGGCTAAGATGGGCAATCGCTGACTTTTGGAGTCGGCTGGTGACAAAATGTTCCAAACACACCCCATGCACAACTCCAGCGGGGAAGGTGCCAGAAAGGAGTTCTGTTGGTAGTTCTTCCACTGCCCCGGTAGCCAGCTGAAAGACACCACAAAAGTGGTTCTACCTGCTTTCTGGGCTGAGATGGGCAATCGCTGACTTTTGGAGTCGGCTGGTGACAAAATGTTCCAAACACACCCCATGCACAACTCCAGCGGGGAAGGTGCCAGAAAGGAGTTCTGTAGGTAGTTCTTACACTGCCCCGGTAGCCAGATGAAAGACACCACAAAAGTGGTTCTACCTGCTTTCTAGGCTGAGATGGGGAATCGCTGACTTTTGGAGTCGGCTGGTGACAAAATGTTCCAAACACACCCCATGCACAACTCCACCGGGGAAGGTGCCAGAAAGGAGTTCTGTTGGTAGTTCTTCCACTGCCCCGGTAGCCAGCTGAAAGACACCACAAAAGTGGTTCTACCTGCTTGCTGGGCTGAGATGGGCAATCGCTGACTTTTGGAGTCGGCTGGTGACAAAATGTTCCAAACACACCCCATGCACAACTCCACCGGGGAAGGTGCCAGAAAGGAGTTCTGTTGGTTGTTCTTACACTGCCCTGGTAGCCAGCTGTAAGACACCACAAAAGTGGTTCTACCTGCTTTCTGGGCTGAGATGGGCAATCGCTGACTTTTGGAGTCGGCTGGTGACAAAATGTTCCAAACACACCCCATGCACAACTCCACCGGGGAAGGTGCCAGAAAGGAGTTCCGTTGGTTTTTCATACACTGCCTTGGTAGCCAGATGAAAGACACCACAAAAGTGGTTCTACCTGCTTTCTGGGCTGAGATGGGGAATCGCTGACTTTTGGAGTCGGCTGGTGACAAAATGTTCCAAACACACCCCATGCACAACTCCCCCGGGGAAGGTGCCAGAAAGGAGTTCTGTTGGTTGTTCTTCCACTGCCCCGGTAGCCAGCTGAAAGACACCACAAAAGTGGTTCTACCTGCTTGCTGGGCTGAGATGGGGAATCGCTGACTTTTGCAGTCGGCTGGTGACAAAATGTTCCAAACACACCCCATGCACAACTCCACCGGGGAAGGTGCCAGAAAGGAGTTCTGTTGGTAGTTCTTCCACTGCCCCGGTAGCCAGCTGAAAGACACCACAAAAGTGGTTCTACCTGCTTTCTGGGCTGAGATGGGCAATCGCTGACTTTTGGAGTCGGCTGGTGACAAAATGTTCCAAACACACCCCATGCACAACTCCACCGGGGAAGGTGCCAGAAAGGAGTTCTGTTGGTAGTTCTTCCACTGCCCCGGTAGCCAGATGAAAGACACCACAAAAGTGGTTCTACCTGCTTGATGGGCTGAGATGGGGAATCGCTGACTTTTGGAGTCGGCTGGTGACAAAATGTTCCAAACACACCCCATGCACAACTCCACCGGGGAAGGTGCCAGAAAGGAGTTCTTTAGGTAGTTCTTACACTGCCCCGGTAGCCAGATGAAAGACACCACAAAAGTGGTTCTACCTGCTTTCTAGGCTGAGATGGGGAATCGCTGACTTTTGGAGTCGGCTGGTGACAAAATGTTCCAAACACACCCCATGCACAACTCCACCGGGGAAGGTGCCAGAAAGGAGTTCTGTTGGTAGTTCTTACACTGCCCCGGTAGCCAGCTGAAAGACACCACAAAAGTGGTTCTACCTGCTTGCTGGGCTGAGATGGGCAATCGCTGACTTTTGGAGTCGGCTGGTGACAAAGTCTTCCAAACACACCCCATGCACAACTCCAGCGGGGAAGGTGCCAGAAAGGAGTTCTGTTGGTTGTTCTTACACTGCCCTGGTAGCCAGCTGTAAGACACCACAAAAGTGGTTCTACCTGCTTTCTGGGCTGAGATGGGGAATCGCTGACTTTTGGAGTCGGCTGGTGACAAAATGTTCCAAACACACCCCATGCACAACTCCACCGGGGAAGGTGCCAGAAAGGAGTTCCGTTGGTTGTTCATACACTGCCTTGGTAGCCAGATGAAAGACACCACAAAAGTGGTTCTACCTGCTTTCTGGGCTGAGATGGGGAATCGCTGACTTTTGGAGTCGGCTGGTGACAAAATGTTCCAAACACACCCCATGCACAACTCCCCCGGGGAAGGTGCCAGAAAGGAGTTCTGTTGGTTGTTCTTCCACTGCCCCGGTAGCCAGCTGAAAGACACCACAAAAGTGGTTCTACCTGCTTGCTGGGCTGAGATGGGGAATCGCTGACTTTTGCAGTCGGCTGGTGACAAAATGTTCCAAACACACCCCATGCACAACTCCACCGGGGAAGGTGCCAGAAAGGAGTTCTGTTGGTAGTTCTTCCACTGCCCCGGTAGCCAGATGAAAGACACCACAAAAGTGGTTCTACCTGCTTGCTGGGCTGAGATGGGCAATCGCTGACTTTTGGAGTCGGCTGGTGACAAAATGTTCCAAACACACCCCATGCACAACTCCACCGGGGAAGGTGCCAGCAAGGAGTTCTCTTGGTAGTTCTTACACTGCCCCGGTAGCCAGCTGAAAGACACCACAAAAGTGGTTCTACCTGCTTGCTGGGCTGAGATGGGCAATCGCTGACTTTTGGAGTCGGCTGGTGACAAAATGTTCCAAACACACCCCATGCACAACTCCACCGGGGAAGGTGCCAGAAAGGAGTTCTGTTGGTTGTTCTTACACTGCCCCGGTAGCCAGCTGAAAGACATCACAAAAGTGGTTCTACCTGCTTTCTGGGCTGAGATGGGCAATCGCTGACTTTTGGAGTCGGCTGGTGACAAAATGTTCCAAACACACCCCATGCACAACTCCACCGGGGAAGGTGACAGAAAGGAATTCCATTGCTTGTTCTTCCACTGCCCCGGTAGCCAGCTGAAAGACACCACAAAAGTGGTTCTACCTGCTTGCTGGGCTGAGATGGGCAATCGCTGACTTTTGCAGTCGGCTGGTGACAAAATGTTCCAAACACACCCCATGCACAACTCCACCGGGGAAGGTGCCAGAAAGGAGTTCTCTTGGTAGTTCTTCCACTGCCCCGGTAGCCAGCTGAAAGACACCACAAAAGTGGTTCTACCTGCTTGCTGGGCTGAGATGGGCAATCGCTGACTTTTGGAGTCGGCTGGTGACAAAATGTTCCAAACACACCCCATGCACAACTCCACCGGGGAAGGTGCCAGAAAGGAGTTCTGTTGGTTGTTCTTACACTGCCCCGGTAGCCAGATGAAAGACACCACAAAAGTGGTTCTACCTGCTTTCTGGGCTGAGATGGGGAATCGTTGACTTTTGGAGTCGGCTGGTGACAAAATGTTCCAAACACACCCCATGCACAACTCCACCGGGGAAGGTGCCAGAAAGGAGTTCTGTTGGTAGTTCTTCCACTGCCCCGGTAGCCAGCTGAAAGACACCACAAAAGTGGTTCTACCTGCTTGCTGGGCTGAGATGGGCAATCGCTGACTTTTGCAGTCGGCTGGTGACAAAATGTTCCAAACACACCCCATGCACAACTCCACCGGGGAAGGTGCCAGAAAGGAGTTCTGTTGGTAGTTCTTCCACTGCCCCGGTAGCCAGCTGAAAGACACCACAAAAGTGGTTCTACCTGCTTTCTGGGCTGAGATGGGGAACCGCTGACTTTTGGAGTCGGCTGGTGACAAAATGTTCCAAACACACCCCATGCACAACTCCACCGGGGAAGGTGCCAGAAAGGAGTTCTCTTGGTAGTTCTTCCACTGCCCCGGTAGCCAGCTGAAAGACACCACAAAAGTGGTTCTACCTGCTTGCTGGGCTAAGATGGGCAATCGCTGACTTTTGGAGTCGGCTGGTGACAAAATGTTCCAAACACACCCCATGCACAACTCCAGCGGGGAAGGTGCCAGAAAGGAGTTCTGTTGGTAGTTCTTCCACTGCCCCGGTAGCCAGCTGAAAGACACCACAAAAGTGGTTCTACCTGCTTTCTGGGCTGAGATGGGGAATCGCTGACTTTTGGAGTCGGCTGGTGACAAAATGTTCCAAACACACCCCATGCACAACTCCACCGGGGAAGGTGCCAGAAAGGAGTTCTGTAGGTAGTTCTTACACTGCCCCGGTAGCCAGATGAAAGACACCACAAAAGTGGTTCTACCTGCTTTCTAGGCTGAGATGGGGAATCGCTGACTTTTGGAGTCGGCTGGTGACAAAATGTTCCAAACACACCCCATGCACAACTCCACCGGGGAAGGTGCCAGAAAGGAGTTCTGTTGGTAGTTCTTCCACTGCCCCGGTAGCCAGCTGAAAGACACCACAAAAGTGGTTCTACCTGCTTTCTGGGCTGAGATGGGCAATCGCTGACTTTTGGAGTCGGCTGGTGACAAAATGTTCCAAACACACCCCATGCACAACTCCACCGGGGAAGGTGCCAGAAAGGAGTTCTGTTGGTTGTTCTTACACTGCCCTGGTAGCCAGCTGTAAGACACCACAAAAGTGGTTCTACCTGCTTTCTGGGCTGAGATGGGCAATCGCTGACTTTTGGAGTCGGCTGGTGACAAAATGTTCCAAACACACCCCATGCACAACTCCACCGGGGAAGGTGCCAGAAAGGAGTTCCGTTGGTTTTTCATACACTGCCTTGGTAGCCAGATGAAAGACACCACAAAAGTGGTTCTACCTGCTTTCTGGGCTGAGATGGGGAATCGCTGACTTTTGGAGTCGGCTGGTGACAAAATGTTCCAAACACACCCCATGCACAACTCCCCCGGGGAAGGTGCCAGAAAGGAGTTCTGTTGGTTGTTCTTCCACTGCCCCGGTAGCCAGCTGAAAGACACCACAAAAGTGGTTCTACCTGCTTGCTGGGCTGAGATGGGGAATCGCTGACTTTTGCAGTCGGCTGGTGACAAAATGTTCCAAACACACCCCATGCACAACTCCACCGGGGAAGGTGCCAGAAAGGAGTTCTGTTGGTAGTTCTTCCACTGCCCCGGTAGCCAGCTGAAAGACACCACAAAAGTGGTTCTACCTGCTTGCTGGGCTGAGATGGGCAATCGCTGACTTTTGGAGTCGGCTGGTGACAAAATGTTCCAAACACACCCCATGCACAACTCCACCGGGGAAGGTGCCAGCAAGGAGTTCTGTTGGTAGTTCTTCCACTGCCCCGGTAGCCAGATGAAAGACACCACAAAAGTGGTTCTACCTGCTTGATGGGCTGAGATGGGGAATCGCTGACTTTTGGAGTCGGCTGGTGACAAAATGTTCCAAACACACCCCATGCACAACTCCACCGGGGAAGGTGCCAGAAAGGAGTTCTTTAGGTAGTTCTTACACTGCCCCGGTAGCCAGATGAAAGACACCACAAAAGTGGTTCTACCTGCTTTCTAGGCTGAGATGGGGAATCGCTGACTTTTGGAGTCGGCTGGTGACAAAATGTTCCAAACACACCCCATGCACAACTCCACCGGGGAAGGTGCCAGAAAGGAGTTCTGTTGGTAGTTCTTCCACTGCCCCGGTAGCCAGCTGAAAGACACCACAAAAGTGGTTCTACCTGCTTGCTGGGCTGAGATGGGCAATCGCTGACTTTTGGAGTCGGCTGGTGACAAAGTCTTCCAAACACACCCCATGCACAACTCCAGCGGGGAAGGTGCCAGAAAGGAGTTCTGTTGGTTGTTCTTACACTGCCCTGGTAGCCAGCTGTAAGACACCACAAAAGTGGTTCTACCTGCTTTCTGGGCTGAGATGGGGAATCGCTGACTTTTGGAGTCGGCTGGTGACAAAATGTTCCAAACACACCCCATGCACAACTCCACCGGGGAAGGTGCCAGAAAGGAGTTCCGTTGGTTGTTCATACACTGCCTCGGTAGCCAGATGAAAGACACCACAAAAGTGGTTCTACCTGCTTTCTGGGCTGAGATGGGCAATCGCTGACTTTTGGAGTCGGCTGGTGACAAAATGTTCCAAACACACCCCATGCACAACTCCCCCGGGGAAGGTGCCAGAAAGGAGTTCTGTTGGTTGTTCTTCCACTGCCCCGGTAGCCAGCTGAAAGACACCACAAAAGTGGTTCTACCTGCTTGCTGGGCTGAGATGGGCAATCGCTGACTTTTGCAGTCGGCTGGTGACAAAATGTTCCAAACACACCCCATGCACAACTCCACCGGGGAAGGTGCCAGAAAGGAGTTCTGTTGCTTGTTCTTACAGTGCCCCGGTAGCCAGCTGAAAGACACCACAAAAGTGGTTCTACCTGCTTGCTGGGCTGAGATGGGCAATCGCTGACTTTTGGAGTCGGCTGGTGACAAAATGTTCCAAACACACCCCATGCACAACTCCACCGGGGAAGGTGCCAGCAAGGAGTTCTCTTGGTAGTTCTTACACTGCCCCGGTAGCCAGCTGAAAGACACCACAAAAGTGGTTCTACCTGCTTGCTGGGCTGAGATGGGCAATCGCTGACTTTTGGAGTCGGCTGGTGACAAAATGTTCCAAACACACCCCATGCACAACTCCAGCGGGGAAGGTGCCAGAAAGGAGTTCTGTTGGTTGTTCTTCCACTGCCCCGGTAGCCAGCTGAAAGACACCACAAAAGTGGTTCTACATGCTTGCTGGGCTGAGATGGGGAATCGCTGACTTTTGGAGTCGGCTGGTGACAAAATGTTCCAAACACACCCCATGCACAACTCCACCAGGGAAGGTGCCAGAAAGGAGTTCTGTTGGTTGTTCTTACACTGCCCCGGTAGCCAGCTGAAAGACACCACAAAAGTGGTTCTACCTGCTTGCTGGGCTGAGATGGGCAATCGCTGACTTTTGGAGTCGGCTGGTGACAAAATGTTCCAAACACACCCCATGCACAACTCCACCGGGGAAGGTGCCAGAAAGGAGTTCTGTTGGTAGTTCTTACACTGCCCCGGTAGCCAGCTGAAAGACACCACAAAAGTGGTTCTACCTGCTTTCTGGGCTGAGATGGGCAATCGCTGACTTTTGGAGTCGGCTGGTGACAAAATGTTCCAAACACACCCCATGCACAACTCCACCGGGGAAGGTGCCAGAAAGGAGTTCTCTTGGTAGTTCTTACACTGCCCCGGTAGCCAGCTGAAAGACACCACAAAAGTGGTTCTACCTGCTTGCTGGGCTGAGATGGGCAATCGCTGACTTTTGGAGTCGGCTGGTGACAAAATGTTCCAAACACACCCCATGCACAACTCCAGCGGGGAAGGTGCCAGAAAGGAGTTCTCTTGGTAGTTCTTCCACTGCCCCGGTAGCCAGCTGAAAGACACCACAAAAGTGGTTCTACCTGCTTGCTGGGCTGAGATGGGGAATCGCTGACTTTTGGACTCGGCTGGTGACAAAATGTTCCAAACACACCCCATGCACAACTCCACCGGGGAAGGTGCCAGAAAGGAGTTCTGTTGGTTGTTCTTACACTGCCCCGGTAGCCAGCTGAAAGACACCACAAAAGTGGTACTACCTGCTTTCTGGGCTGAGATGGGGAATCGCTGACTTGTGGACTCGGCTGGTGACAAAATGTTCCAAACACACCCCATGCACAACTCCACCGGGGAAGGTGCCAGAAAGGAGTTCTGTTGGTAGTTCTTCCACTGCCCCGGTAGCCAGCTGAAAGACACCACAAAAGTGGTTCTACCTGCTTGCTGGGCTGAGATGGGCAATCGCTGACTTTTGCAGTCGGCTGGTGACAAAATGTTCCAAACACACCCCATGCACAACTCCACCGGGGAAGGTGCCAGAAAGGAGTTCTCTTGGTTGTTCTTCCACTGCCCCGGTAGCCAGATGAAAGACACCACAAAAGTGGTTCTACCTGCTTGCTGGGCTGAGATGGGGAATCGCTGACTTGTGGACTCGGCTGGTGACAAAATGTTCCAAACACACCCCATGCACAACTCCACCGGGGAAGGTGCCAGAAAGGAGTTCTGTTGGTAGTTCTTACACTGCCCCGGTAGCCAGCTGAAAGACACCACAAAAGTGGTTCTACCTGCTTTCTGGGCTGAGATGGGCAATCGCTGACTTTTGGAGTCGGCTGGTTTCAAAATGTTCCAAACACACCCCATGCACAACCCCACCGGGGAAGGTGCCAGAAAGGAGTTCTGTAGGTAGTTCTTACACTGCCCCGGTAGCCAGCTGAAAGACACCACAAAAGTGGTTCTACCTGCTTTCTAGGCTGAGATGGGGAATCGCTGACTTTTGGAGTCGGCTGGTGACAAAATGTTCCAAACACACCCCATGCACAACTCCACCGGGGAAGGTGCCAGAAAGGAATTCCATTGCTTGTTCTTCCACTGCCCCGGTAACCAGCTGAAAGACACCACAAAAGTGGTTCTACCTGCTTTCTGGGCTGAGATGGGCAATCGCTGACTTTTGGAGTCGGCTGGTGACAAAATGTTCCAAACACACCCCATGCACAACTCCACCGGGGAAGGTGCCAGAAAGGAGTTCTGTTGGTAGTTCTTCCACTGCCCCGGTAGCCAGCTGAAAGACACCACAAAAGTGGTTCTACCTGCTTGCTGGGCTGAGATGGGCAATCGCTGACTTTTGGAGTCGGCTGGTGACAAAATGTTCCAAACACACCCTATGCACAACTCCACCGGGGAAGGTGCCAGAAAGGAGTTCTGTTGGTAGTTCTTCCACTGCCCCGGTAGCCAGCTGAAAGACACCACAAAAGTGGTTCTACCTGCTTTCTGGGCTGAGATGGGCAATCGCTGACTTTTGGAGTCGGCTGGTGACAAAATGTTCCAAACACACCCCATGCACAACTCCACCGGGGAAGGTGCCAGAAAGGAGTTCCGTTGGTTTTTCATACACTGCCTTGGTAGCCAGATGAAAGACACCACAAAAGTGGTTCTACCTGCTTTCTGGGCTGAGATGGGGAATCGCTGACTTTTGGAGTCGGCTGGTGACAAAATGTTCCAAACACACCCCATGCACAACTCCCCCGGGGAAGGTGCCAGAAAGGAATTCCAATGCTTGTTCTTCCACTGCCCCGGTAGCCAGATGAAAGACACCACAAAAGTGGTTCTACCTGCTTGCTGGGCTGAGATGGGGAATCGCTGACTTTTGGAGTCGGCTGGTGACAAAATGTTCCAAACACACCCCATGCACAACTCCACCGGGGAAGGTGCCAGAAAGGAGTTCTGTTGGTAGTTCTTCCACTGCCCCGGTAGCCAGCTGAAAGACACCACAAAAGTGGTTCTACCTGCTTTCTGGGCTGAGATGGGGAACCGCTGACTTTTGGAGTCGGCTGGTGACAAAATGTTCCAAACACACCCCATGCACAACTCCACCGGGGAAGGTGCCAGAAAGGAATTCCGTTGCTTGTTCTTCCACTGCCCCGGTAGCCAGCTGAAAGACACCACAAAAGTGGTTCTACCTGCTTGCTGGGCTGAGATGGGCAATCGCTGACTTTTGGAGTCGGCTGGTGACAAAATGTTCCAAACACACCCCATGCACAACTCCACCCGGGAAGGTGCCAGAAAGGAGTTCTGTTGGTAGTTCTTCCACTGCCCCGGTAGCCAGATGAAAGACACCACAAAAGTGGTTCTACCTGCTTTCTGGGCTGAGATGGGGAATCGCTGACTTTTGCAGTCGGCTGGTGACAAAATGTTCCAAACACACCCCATGCACAACTCCACCGGGGAAGGTGCCAGAAAGGAGTTCTCTTGGTAGTTCTTACACTGCCCCGGTAGCCAGCTGAAAGACACCACAAAAGTGGTTCTACCTGCTTGCTGGGCTGAGATGGGCAATCGCTGACTTTTGGAGTCGGCTGGTGACAAAATGTTCCAAACACACCCCATGCACAACTCCACCGGGGAAGGTGCCAGAAAGGAGTTCTGTTGGTTGTTCTTACACTGCCCCGGTAGCCAGCTGAAAGACACCACAAAAGTGGTTCTACCTGCTTGCTGAGTTGAGATGGGCAATCGCTGACTTTTGCAGTCGGCTGGTGACAAAATGTTCCAAACACACCCCATGCACAACTCCAGCGGGGAAGGTGCCAGAAAGGAGTTCTGTTGGTAGTTCTTCCACTGCCCCGGTAGCCAGCTGAAAGACACCACAAAAGTGGTTCTACCTGCTTTCTGGGCTGAGATGGGCAATCGCTGACTTTTGGAGTCGGCTGGTGACAAAATGTTCCAAACACACCCCATGCACAACTCCACCGGGGAAGGTGCCAGAAAGGAGTTCTGTTGCTTGTTCTTACAGTGCCCCGGTAGCCAGCTGAAAGACACCACAAAAGTGGTTCTACCTGCTTGCTGGGCTGAGATGGGCAATCGCTGACTTTTGGAGTCGGCTGGTGACAAAATGTTCCAAACACACCCCATGCACAACTCCACCGGGGAAGGTGCCAGAAAGGAGTTCTGTTGGTAGTTCTTCCACTGCCCCGGTAGCCAGCTGAAAGACACCACAAAAGTGGTTCTACCTGCTTGCTGGGCTGAGATGGGCAATCGCTGACTTTTGGAGTCGGCTGGTGACAAAATGTTCCAAACACACCCCATGCACAACTCCAGCGGGGAAGGTGCCAGAAAGGAGTTCTGTTGGTTGTTCTTACACTGCCCCGGTAGCCAGATGAAAGACACCACAAAAGTGGTTCTACCTGCTTGCTGGGCTGAGATGGGCAATCGCTGACTTTTGGAGTCGGCTGGTGACAAAATGTTCCAAACACACCCCATGCACAACTCCACCGGGGAAGGTGCCAGAAAGGAGTTCTGTTGGTTGTTCTTACACTGCCCCGGTAGCCAGATGAAAGACACCACAAAAGTGGTTCTACCTGCTTGCTGGGCTGAGATGGGGAACCGCTGACTTTTGGAGTCGGCTGGTGACAAAATGTTCCAAACACACCCCATGCACAACTCCACCGGGGAAGGTGCCAGAAAGGAGTTCTCTTGGTAGTTCATCCACTGCCCCGGTAGCCAGCTGAAAGACACCACAAAAGTGGTTCTACCTGCTTGCTGGGCTAAGATGGGCAATCGCTGACTTTTGCAGTCGGCTGGTGACAAAATGTTCCAAACACACCCCATGCACAACTCCAGCGGGGAAGGTGCCAGAAAGGAATTCCATTGCTTGTTCTTCCACTGCCCCGGTAGCCAGCTGAAAGACACCACAAAAGTGGTTCTACCTGCTTGCTGGGCTGAGATGGGCAATCGCTGACTTTTGCAGTCGGCTGGTGACAAAATGTTCCAAACACACCCCATGCACAACTCCACCGGGGAAGGTGCCAGAAAGGAGTTCTGTTGGTAGTTCTTCCACTGCCCCAGTAGCCAGCTGAAAGACACCACAAAAGTGGTTCTACCTGCTTTCTGGGCTGAGATGGGCAATCGCTGACTTTTGGAGTCGGCTGGTGACAAAATGTTCCAAACACACCCCATGCACAACTCCACCGGGGAAGGTGCCAGAAAGGAGTTCTCTTGGTAGTTCTTCCACTGCCCCGGTAGCCAGCTGAAAGACACCACAAAAGTGGTTCTACCTGCTTTCTGGGCTGAGATGGGCAATCGCTGACTTTTGGAGTCAGCTGGTGACAAAATGTTCCAAACACACCCCATGCACAACTCCACCGGGGAAGGTGCCAGAAAGGAGTTCTGTTGGTAGTTCTTACACTGCCCCGGTAGCCAGATGAAAGACACCACAAAAGTGGTTCTACCTGCTTGCTGGGCTGAGATGGGCAATCGCTGACTTTTGGAGTCGGCTGGTGACAAAATGTTCCAAACACACCCCATGCACAACTCCACCGGGGAAGGTGCCAGAAAGGAGTTCTGTTGGTAGTTCTTCCACTGCCCCGGTAGCCAGCTGAAAGACACCACAAAAGTGGTTCTACCTGCTTTCTGGGCTGAGATGGGCAATCGCTGACTTTTGGAGTCGGCTGGTGACAAAATGTTCCAAACACACCCCATGCACAACTCCACCGGGGAAGGTGCCAGAAAGGAGTTCTGTTGGTAGTTCTTCCACTGCCCCAGTAGCCAGCTGAAAGACACCACAAAAGTGGTTCTACCTGCTTTCTGGGCTGAGATGGGCAATCGCTGACTTTTGGAGTCGGCTGGTGACAAAATGTTCCAAACACACCCCATGCACAACTCCACCGGGGAAGGTGCCAGAAAGGAGTTCTGTTGGTAGTTCTTCCACTGCCCCGGTAGCCAGATGAAAGACACCACAAAAGTGGTTCTACCTGCTTGCTGGGCTGAGATGGGCAATCGCTGACTTTTGGAGTCGGCTGGTGACAAAATGTTCCAAAGACACCCCATGCACAACTCCAGCGGGGAAGGTGCCAGAAAGGAGTTCTGTTGGTAGTTCTTCCACTGCCCCGGTAGCCAGATGAAAGACACCACAAAAGTGGTTCTACCTGCTTGCTGGGCTGAGACGGGGAATCGCTGACTTTTGGAGTCGGCTGGTGACAAAATGTTCCAAACACACCCCATGCACAACTCCACCGGGGAAGGTGCCAGAAAGGAGTTCTGTTGGTAGTTCTTACACTGCCCCAGTAGCCAGAAGAAAGACACCACAAAAGTGGTCCTACCTGCTTTCTGGGCTGAGATGGGGAATCGCTGACTTTTGGAGTCGGCTGGTGACAAAATGTTCCAAACACACCCCATGCACAACTCCACCGGGGAAGGTGCCAGAAAGGAGTTCCGTTGGTTGTTCTTCCACTGCCCCGGTAGCCAGCTGAAAGACACCACAAAAGTGGTTCTACCTGCTTTCTGGGCTGAGATGGGCAATCGCTGACTTTTGGAGTCGGCTGGTGACAAAATGTTCCAAACACACCCCATGCACAACTCCACCGGGGAAGGTGCCAGAAAGGAGTTCTGTTGGTAGTTTTTACACTGCCCCAGTAGCCAGCTGAAAGACACCACAAAAGTGGTTCTACCTGCTTGCTGGGCTGAGATGGGCAATCGCTGACTTTTGGAGTCGGCTGGTGACAAAATGTTCCAAACACACCCCATGCACAACTCCACCGGGGAAGGTGCCAGAAAGGAATTCCGTTGCTTGTTCTTCCACTGCCCCGGTAGCCAGCTGAAAGACACCACAAAAGTGGTTCTACCTGCTTGCTGGGCTGAGATGGGCAATCGCTGACTTTTGGAGTCGGCTGGTGACAAAGTCTTCCAAACACACCCCATGCACAACTCCAGCGGGGAAGGTGCCAGAAAGGAGTTCTGTTGGTAGTTCTTACACTGCCCCGGTAGCCAGAAGAAAGACACCACAAAAGTGGTTCTACCTGCTTTCTGGGCTGAGATGGGGAATCGCTGACTTGTGGAGTCGGCTGGTGACAAAATGTTCCAAACACACCCCATGCACAACTCCACCGGGGAAGGTGCCAGAAAGGAATTCCGTTGCTTGTTCTTCCACTGCCCCGGTAGCCAGATGAAAGACACCACAAAAGTGGTTCTACCTGCTTGCTGGGCTGAGATGGGCAATCGCTGACTTTTGGTGTCGGCTGGTGACAAAATGTTCCAAACACACCCCATGCACAACTCCACCGGGGAAGGTGCCAGAAAGGAGTTCTGTTGGTTGTTCTTACACTGCCCCGGTAGCCAGCTGAAAGACATCACAAAAGTGGTTCTACCTGCTTTCTGGGCTGAGATGGGCAATCGCTGACTTTTGGAGTCGGCTGGTGACAAAATGTTCCAAAGACACCCCATGCACAACTCCACCGGGGAAGGTGACAGAAAGGAATTCCATTGCTTGTTCTTCCACTGCCCCGGTAGCCAGCTGAAAGACACCACAAAAGTGGTTCTACCTGCTTGCTGGGCTGAGATGGGCAATCGCTGACTTTTGCAGTCGGCTGGTGACAAAATGTTCCAAACACACCCCATGCACAACTCCACCGGGGAAGGTGCCAGAAAGGAGTTCTCTTGGTAGTTCTTCCACTGCCCCGGTAGCCAGCTGAAAGACACCACAAAAGTGGTTCTACCTGCTTGCTGGGCTGAGATGGGCAATCGCTGACTTTTGGAGTCGGCTGGTGACAAAATGTTCCAAACACACCCCATGCACAACTCCACCGGGGAAGGTGCCAGAAAGGAGTTCTGTTGGTTGTTCTTACACTGCCCCGGTAGCCAGATGAAAGACACCACAAAAGTGGTTCTACCTGCTTTCTGGGCTGAGATGGGGAATCGTTGACTTTTGGAGTCGGCTGGTGACAAAATGTTCCAAACACACCCCATGCACAACTCCACCGGGGAAGGTGCCAGAAAGGAGTTCTGTTGGTAGTTCTTCCACTGCCCCGGTAGCCAGCTGAAAGACACCACAAAAGTGGTTCTACCTGCTTGCTGGGCTGAGATGGGCAATCGCTGACTTTTGCAGTCGGCTGGTGACAAAATGTTCCAAACACACCCCATGCACAACTCCACCGGGGAAGGTGCCAGAAAGGAGTTCTGTTGGTAGT
Source organism: Falco punctatus (assembly GCF_963210335.1). Classification (NCBI taxonomy): domain Eukaryota; kingdom Metazoa; phylum Chordata; class Aves; order Falconiformes; family Falconidae; genus Falco; species Falco punctatus. The sequence goes on from NW_027660338.1 coordinate 101,483, forward strand.
TCTTCCACTGCCCCGGTAGCCAGCTGAAAGACACCACAAAAGTGGTTCTACCTGCTTTCTGGGCTGAGATGGGGAACCGCTGACTTTTGGAGTCGGCTGGTGACAAAATGTTCCAAACACACCCCATGCACAACTCCACCGGGGAAGGTGCCAGAAAGGAGTTCTCTTGGTAGTTCTTCCACTGCCCCGGTAGCCAGCTGAAAGACACCACAAAAGTGGTTCTACCTGCTTGCTGGGCTAAGATGGGCAATCGCTGACTTTTGGAGTCGGCTGGTGACAAAATGTTCCAAACACACCCCATGCACAACTCCAGCGGGGAAGGTGCCAGAAAGGAGTTCTGTTGGTAGTTCTTCCACTGCCCCGGTAGCCAGCTGAAAGACACCACAAAAGTGGTTCTACCTGCTTTCTGGGCTGAGATGGGCAATCGCTGACTTTTGGAGTCGGCTGGTGACAAAATGTTCCAAACACACCCCATGCACAACTCCACCGGGGAAGGTGCCAGAAAGGAGTTCTGTAGGTAGTTCTTACACTGCCCCGGTAGCCAGATGAAAGACACCACAAAAGTGGTTCTACCTGCTTTCTAGGCTGAGATGGGGAATCGCTGTCTTTTGGAGTCGGCTGGTGACAAAATGTTCCAAACACACCCCATGCACAACTCCACCGGGGAAGGTGCCAGAAAGGAGTTCTGTTGGTAGTTCTTCCACTGCCCCGGTAGCCAGCTGAAAGACACCACAAAAGTGGTTCTACCTGCTTGCTGGGCTGAGATGGGCAATCGCTGACTTTTGGAGTCGGCTGGTGACAAAGTCTTCCAAACACACCCCATGCACAACTCCAGCGGGGAAGGTGCCAGAAAGGAGTTCTGTTGGTTGTTCTTACACTGCCCTGGTAGCCAGCTGTAAGACACCACAAAAGTGGTTCTACCTGCTTTCTGGGCTGAGATGGGCAATCGCTGACTTTTGGAGTCGGCTGGTGACAAAATGTTCCAAACACACCCCATGCACAACTCCACCGGGGAAGGTGCCAGAAAGGAGTTCCGTTGGTTTTTCATACACTGCCTTGGTAGCCAGATGAAAGACACCACAAAAGTGGTTCTACCTGCTTTCTGGGCTGAGATGGGGAATCGCTGACTTTTGGAGTCGGCTGGTGACAAAATGTTCCAAACACACCCCATGCACAACTCCCCCGGGGAAGGTGCCAGAAAGGAGTTCTGTTGGTTGTTCTTCCACTGCCCCGGTAGCCAGCTGAAAGACACCACAAAAGTGGTTCTACCTGCTTGCTGGGCTGAGATGGGGAATCGCTGACTTTTGCAGTCGGCTGGTGACAAAATGTTCCAAACACACCCCATGCACAACTCCACCGGGGAAGGTGCCAGAAAGGAGTTCTGTTGGTAGTTCTTCCACTGCCCCGGTAGCCAGCTGAAAGACACCACAAAAGTGGTTCTACCTGCTTTCTGGGCTGAGATGGGCAATCGCTGACTTTTGGAGTCGGCTGGTGACAAAATGTTCCAAACACACCCCATGCACAACTCCACCGGGGAAGGTGCCAGCAAGGAGTTCTGTTGGTAGTTCTTCCACTGCCCCGGTAGCCAGATGAAAGACACCACAAAAGTGGTTCTACCTGCTTGATGGGCTGAGATGGGGAATCGCTGACTTTTGGAGTCGGCTGGTGACAAAATGTTCCAAACACACCCCATGCACAACTCCACCGGGGAAGGTGCCAGAAAGGAGTTCTTTAGGTAGTTCTTACACTGCCCCGGTAGCCAGATGAAAGACACCACAAAAGTGGTTCTACCTGCTTTCTAGGCTGAGATGGGGAATCGCTGACTTTTGGAGTCGGCTGGTGACAAAATGTTCCAAACACACCCCATGCACAACTCCACCGGGGAAGGTGCCAGAAAGGAGTTCTGTTGGTAGTTCTTCCACTGCCCCGGTAGCCAGCTGAAAGACACCACAAAAGTGGTTCTACCTGCTTGCTGGGCTGAGATGGGCAATCGCTGACTTTTGGAGTCGGCTGGTGACAAAGTCTTCCAAACACACCCCATGCACAACTCCAGCGGGGAAGGTGCCAGAAAGGAGTTCTGTTGGTTGTTCTTACACTGCCCTGGTAGCCAGCTGTAAGACACCACAAAAGTGGTTCTACCTGCTTTCTGGGCTGAGATGGGGAATCGCTGACTTTTGGAGTCGGCTGGTGACAAAATGTTCCAAACACACCCCATGCACAACTCCACCGGGGAAGGTGCCAGAAAGGAGTTCCGTTGGTTGTTCATACACTGCCTTGGTAGCCAGATGAAAGACACCACAAAAGTGGTTCTACCTGCTTTCTGGGCTGAGATGGGGAATCGCTGACTTTTGGAGTCGGCTGGTGACAAAATGTTCCAAACACACCCCATGCACAACTCCCCCGGGGAAGGTGCCAGAAAGGAGTTCTGTTGGTTGTTCTTCCACTGCCCCGGTAGCCAGCTGAAAGACACCACAAAAGTGGTTCTACCTGCTTGCTGGGCTGAGATGGGGAATCGCTGACTTTTGCAGTCGGCTGGTGACAAAATGTTCCAAACACACCCCATGCACAACTCCACCGGGGAAGGTGCCAGAAAGGAGTTCTGTTGGTAGTTCTTCCACTGCCCCGGTAGCCAGCTGAAAGACACCACAAAAGTGGTTCTACCTGCTTTCTGGGCTGAGATGGGCAATCGCTGACTTTTGGAGTCGGCTGGTGACAAAATGTTCCAAACACACCCCATGCACAACTCCACCGGGGAAGGTGCCAGCAAGGAGTTCTCTTGGTAGTTCTTACACTGCCCCGGTAGCCAGCTGAAAGACACCACAAAAGTGGTTCTACCTGCTTGCTGGGCTGAGATGGGCAATCGCTGACTTTTGGAGTCGGCTGGTGACAAAATGTTCCAAACACACCCCATGCACAACTCCACCGGGGAAGGTGCCAGAAAGGAGTTCTGTTGGTTGTTCTTACACTGCCCCGGTAGCCAGCTGAAAGACATCACAAAAGTGGTTCTACCTGCTTTCTGGGCTGAGATGGGCAATCGCTGACTTTTGGAGTCGGCTGGTGACAAAATGTTCCAAAGACACCCCATGCACAACTCCACCGGGGAAGGTGACAGAAAGGAATTCCATTGCTTGTTCTTCCACTGCCCCGGTAGCCAGCTGAAAGACACCACAAAAGTGGTTCTACCTGCTTGCTGGGCTGAGATGGGCAATCGCTGACTTTTGCAGTCGGCTGGTGACAAAATGTTCCAAACACACCCCATGCACAACTCCACCGGGGAAGGTGCCAGAAAGGAGTTCTCTTGGTAGTTCTTCCACTGCCCCGGTAGCCAGCTGAAAGACACCACAAAAGTGGTTCTACCTGCTTGCTGGGCTGAGATGGGCAATCGCTGACTTTTGGAGTCGGCTGGTGACAAAATGTTCCAAACACACCCCATGCACAACTCCACCGGGGAAGGTGCCAGAAAGGAGTTCTGTTGGTTGTTCTTACACTGCCCCGGTAGCCAGATGAAAGACACCACAAAAGTGGTTCTACCTGCTTTCTGGGCTGAGATGGGGAATCGTTGACTTTTGGAGTCGGCTGGTGACAAAATGTTCCAAACACACCCCATGCACAACTCCACCGGGGAAGGTGCCAGAAAGGAGTTCTGTTGGTAGTTCTTCCACTGCCCCGGTAGCCAGCTGAAAGACACCACAAAAGTGGTTCTACCTGCTTTCTGGGCTGAGATGGGCAATCGCTGACTTTTGGAGTCGGCTGGTGACAAAATGTTCCAAACACACCCCATGCACAACTCCACCGGGGAAGGTGCCAGAAAGGAGTTCCGTTGGTTGTTCATACACTGCCTTGGTAGCCAGATGAAAGACACCACAAAAGTGGTTCTACCTGCTTTCTGGGCTGAGATGGGGAATCGCTGACTTTTGGAGTCGGCTGGTGACAAAATGTTCCAAACACACCCCATGCACAACTCCCCCGGGGAAGGTGCCAGAAAGGAGTTCTGTTGGTTGTTCTTCCACTGCCCCGGTAGCCAGCTGAAAGACACCACAAAAGTGGTTCTACCTGCTTGCTGGGCTGAGATGGGGAATCGCTGACTTTTGCAGTCGGCTGGTGACAAAATGTTCCAAACACACCCCATGCACAACTCCACCGGGGAAGGTGCCAGAAAGGAGTTCTGTTGGTAGTTCTTCCACTGCCCCGGTAGCCAGATGAAAGACACCACAAAAGTGGTTCTACCTGCTTGCTGGGCTGAGATGGGCAATCGCTGACTTTTGGAGTCGGCTGGTGACAAAATGTTCCAAACACACCCCATGCACAACTCCACCGGGGAAGGTGCCAGCAAGGAGTTCTCTTGGTAGTTCTTACACTGCCCCGGTAGCCAGCTGAAAGACACCACAAAAGTGGTTCTACCTGCTTGCTGGGCTGAGATGGGCAATCGCTGACTTTTGGAGTCGGCTGGTGACAAAATGTTCCAAACACACCCCATGCACAACTCCACCGGGGAAGGTGCCAGAAAGGAGTTCTGTTGGTTGTTCTTACACTGCCCCGGTAGCCAGCTGAAAGACATCACAAAAGTGGTTCTACCTGCTTTCTGGGCTGAGATGGGCAATCGCTGACTTTTGGAGTCGGCTGGTGACAAAATGTTCCAAAGACACCCCATGCACAACTCCACCGGGGAAGGTGACAGAAAGGAATTCCATTGCTTGTTCTTCCACTGCCCCGGTAGCCAGCTGAAAGACACCACAAAAGTGGTTCTACCTGCTTGCTGGGCTGAGATGGGCAATCGCTGACTTTTGCAGTCGGCTGGTGACAAAATGTTCCAAACACACCCCATGCACAACTCCACCGGGGAAGGTGCCAGAAAGGAGTTCTCTTGGTAGTTCTTCCACTGCCCCGGTAGCCAGCTGAAAGACACCACAAAAGTGGTTCTACCTGCTTGCTGGGCTGAGATGGGCAATCGCTGACTTTTGGAGTCGGCTGGTGACAAAATGTTCCAAACACACCCCATGCACAACTCCAGCGGGGAAGGTGCCAGAAAGGAGTTCTGTTGGTTGTTCTTACACTGCCCCGGTAGCCAGATGAAAGACACCACAAAAGTGGTTCTACCTGCTTGCTGGGCTGAGATGGGCAATCGCTGACTTTTGGAGTCGGCTGGTGACAAAATGTTCCAAACACACCCCATGCACAACTCCACCGGGGAAGGTGCCAGAAAGGAGTTCTGTTGGTAGTTCTTCCACTGCCCCGGTAGCCAGCTGAAAGACACCACAAAAGTGGTTCTACCTGCTTGCTGGGCTGAGATGGGCAATCGCTGACTTTTGCAGTCGGCTGGTGACAAAATGTTCCAAACACACCCCATGCACAACTCCACCGGGGAAGGTGCCAGAAAGGAGTTCTGTTGGTAGTTCTTCCACTGCCCCGGTAGCCAGCTGAAAGACACCACAAAAGTGGTTCTACCTGCTTTCTGGGCTGAGATGGGGAACCGCTGACTTTTGGAGTCGGCTGGTGACAAAATGTTCCAAACACACCCCATGCACAACTCCACCGGGGAAGGTGCCAGAAAGGAGTTCTCTTGGTAGTTCTTCCACTGCCCCGGTAGCCAGCTGAAAGACACCACAAAAGTGGTTCTACCTGCTTGCTGTGCTAAGATGGGCAATCGCTGACTTTTGGAGTCGGCTGGTGACAAAATGTTCCAAACACACCCCATGCACAACTCCAGCGGGGAAGGTGCCAGAAAGGAGTTCTGTTGGTAGTTCTTCCACTGCCCCGGTAGCCAGCTGAAAGACACCACAAAAGTGGTTCTACCTGCTTTCTGGGCTGAGATGGGGAATCGCTGACTTTTGGAGTCGGCTGGTGACAAAATGTTCCAAACACACCCCATGCACAACTCCACCGGGGAAGGTGCCAGAAAGGAGTTCTGTAGGTAGTTCTTACACTGCCCCGGTAGCCAGATGAAAGACACCACAAAAGTGGTTCTACCTGCTTTCTAGGCTGAGATGGGGAATCGCTGACTTTTGGAGTCGGCTGGTGACAAAATGTTCCAAACACACCCCATGCACAACTCCACCGGGGAAGGTGCCAGAAAGGAGTTCTGTTGGTAGTTCTTCCACTGCCCCGGTAGCCAGCTGAAAGACACCACAAAAGTGGTTCTACCTGCTTGCTGGGCTGAGATGGGCAATCGCTGACTTTTGGAGTCGGCTGGTGACAAAATGTTCCAAACACACCCCATGCACAACTCCACCGGGGAAGGTGCCAGAAAGGAGTTCTGTTGGTTGTTCTTACACTGCCCTGGTAGCCAGCTGTAAGACACCACAAAAGTGGTTCTACCTGCTTTCTGGGCTGAGATGGGCAATCGCTGACTTTTGGAGTCGGCTGGTGACAAAATGTTCCAAACACACCCCATGCACAACTCCACCGGGGAAGGTGCCAGAAAGGAGTTCCGTTGGTTTTTCATACACTGCCTTGGTAGCCAGATGAAAGACACCACAAAAGTGGTTCTACCTGCTTTCTGGGCTGAGATGGGGAATCGCTGACTTTTGGAGTCGGCTGGTGACAAAATGTTCCAAACACACCCCATGCACAACTCCCCCGGGGAAGGTGCCAGAAAGGAGTTCTGTTGGTAGTTCTTCCACTGCCCCGGTAGCCAGCTGAAAGACACCACAAAAGTGGTTCTACCTGCTTGCTGGGCTGAGATGGGGAATCGCTGACTTTTGGAGTCGGCTGGTGACAAAATGTTCCAAACACACCCCATGCACAACTCCACCGGGGAAGGTGCCAGAAAGGAGTTCTGTTGGTAGTTCTTCCACTGCCCCGGTAGCCAGCTGAAAGACACCACAAAAGTGGTTCTACCTGCTTGCTGGGCTGAGATGGGCAATCGCTGACTTTTGGAGTCGGCTGGTGACAAAATGTTCCAAACACACCCCATGCACAACTCCACCGGGGAAGGTGCCAGAAAGGAGTTCTGTTGGTAGTTCTTCCACTGCCCCGGTAGCCAGCTGAAAGACACCACAAAAGTGGTTCTACCTGCTTTCTGGGCTGAGATGGGGAACCGCTGACTTTTGGAGTCGGCTGGTGACAAAATGTTCCAAACACACCCCATGCACAACTCCACCGGGGAAGGTGCCAGAAAGGAGTTCTCTTGGTAGTTCTTCCACTGCCCCGGTAGCCAGCTGAAAGACACCACAAAAGTGGTTCTACCTGCTTGCTGGGCTGAGATGGGGAATCGCTGACTTTTGGAGTCGGCTGGTGACAAAATGTTCCAAACACACCCCATGCACAACTCCAGCGGGGAAGGTGCCAGAAAGGAGTTCTGTTGGTAGTTCTTCCACTGCCCCGGTAGCCAGCTGAAAGACACCACAAAAGTGGTTCTACCTGCTTGCTGGGCTGAGATGGGCAATCGCTGACTTTTGGAGTCGGCTGGTGACAAAGTCTTCCAAACACACCCCATGCACAACTCCACCGGGGAAGGTGCCAGAAAGGAGTTCCGTTGGTTGTTCATACACTGCCTTGGTAGCCAGATGAAAGACACCACAAAAGTGGTTCTACCTGCTTTCTGGGCTGAGATGGGGAATCGCTGACTTTTGGAGTCGGCTGGTGACAAAATGTTCCAAACACACCCCATGCACAACTCCCCCGGGGAAGGTGCCAGAAAGGAGTTCTGTTGGTTGTTCTTCCACTGCCCCGGTAGCCAGCTGAAAGACACCACAAAAGTGGTTCTACCTGCTTGCTGGGCTGAGATGGGGAATCGCTGACTTTTGCAGTCGGCTGGTGACAAAATGTTCCAAACACACCCCATGCACAACTCCACCGGGGAAGGTGCCAGAAAGGAGTTCTGTTGGTAGTTCTTCCACTGCCCCGGTAGCCAGATGAAAGACACCACAAAAGTGGTTCTACCTGCTTGCTGGGCTGAGATGGGCAATCGCTGACTTTTGGAGTCGGCTGGTGACAAAATGTTCCAAACACACCCCATGCACAACTCCACCGGGGAAGGTGCCAGCAAGGAGTTCTCTTGGTAGTTCTTACACTGCCCCGGTAGCCAGCTGAAAGACACCACAAAAGTGGTTCTACCTGCTTGCTGGGCTGAGATGGGCAATCGCTGACTTTTGGAGTCGGCTGGTGACAAAATGTTCCAAACACACCCCATGCACAACTCCAGCGGGGAAGGTGCCAGAAAGGAGTTCTGTTGGTTGTTCTTCCACTGCCCCGGTAGCCAGCTGAAAGACACCACAAAAGTGGTTCTACATGCTTGCTGGGCTGAGATGGGGAATCGCTGACTTTTGGAGTCGGCTGGTGACAAAATGTTCCAAACACACCCCATGCACAACTCCACCAGGGAAGGTGCCAGAAAGGAGTTCTGTTGGTTGTTCTTACACTGCCCCGGTAGCCAGCTGAAAGACACCACAAAAGTGGTTCTACCTGCTTGCTGGGCTGAGATGGGCAATCGCTGACTTTTGGAGTCGGCTGGTGACAAAATGTTCCAAACACACCCCATGCACAACTCCACCGGGGAAGGTGCCAGAAAGGAGTTCTGTTGGTAGTTCTTCCACTGCCCCGGTAGCCAGATGAAAGACACCACAAAAGTGGTTCTACCTGCTTTCTGGGCTGAGATGGGCAATCGCTGACTTTTGGAGTCGGCTGGTGACAAAATGTTCCAAACACACCCCATGCACAACTCCACCGGGGAAGGTGCCAGAAAGGAGTTCTCTTGGTAGTTCTTACACTGCCCCGGTAGCCAGCTGAAAGACACCACAAAAGTGGTTCTACCTGCTTGCTGGGCTGAGATGGGCAATCGCTGACTTTTGGAGTCGGCTGGTGACAAAATGTTCCAAACACACCCCATGCACAACTCCAGCGGGGAAGGTGCCAGAAAGGAGTTCTCTTGGTAGTTCTTCCACTGCCCCGGTAGCCAGCTGAAAGACACCACAAAAGTGGTTCTACCTGCTTGCTGGGCTGAGATGGGGAATCGCTGACTTTTGGACTCGGCTGGTGACAAAATGTTCCAAACACACCCCATGCACAACTCCACCGGGGAAGGTGCCAGAAAGGAGTTCTGTTGGTAGTTCTTACACTGCCCCGGTAGCCAGCTGAAAGACACCACAAAAGTGGTTCTACCTGCTTTCTGGGCTGAGATGGGCAATCGCTGACTTTTGGAGTCGGCTGGTGACAAAATGTTCCAAACACACCCCATGCACAACTCCAGCGGGGAAGGTGCCAGAAAGGAGTTCTGTTGGTAGTTCTTCCACTGCCCCGGTAGCCAGATGAAAGACACCACAAAAGTGGTTCTACCTGCTTTCTGGGCTGAGATGGGCAATCGCTGACTTTTGGAGTCGGCTGGTGACAAAATGTTCCAAACACACCCCATGCACAACTCCACCGGGGAAGGTGCCAGAAAGGAGTTCTGTTGGTAGTTCTTCCACTGCCCCGGTAGCCAGCTGAAAGACACCACAAAAGTGGTTCTACCTGCTTTCTGGGCTGAGATGGGCAATCGCTGACTTTTGGAGTCGGCTGGTTTCAAAATGTTCCAAACACACCCCATGCACAACCCCACCGGGGAAGGTGCCAGAAAGGAGTTCTGTAGGTAGTTCTTACACTGCCCCGGTAGCCAGCTGAAAGACACCACAAAAGTGGTTCTACCTGCTTTCTAGGCTGAGATGGGGAATCGCTGACTTTTGGAGTCGGCTGGTGACAAAATGTTCCAAACACACCCCATGCACAACTCCACCGGGGAAGGTGCCAGAAAGGAATTCCATTGCTTGTTCTTCCACTGCCCCGGTAACCAGCTGAAAGACACCACAAAAGTGGTTCTACCTGCTTTCTGGGCTGAGATGGGCAATCGCTGACTTTTGGAGTCGGCTGGTGACAAAATGTTCCAAACACACCCCATGCACAACTCCACCGGGGAAGGTGCCAGAAAGGAGTTCTGTTGGTAGTTCTTCCACTGCCCCGGTAGCCAGATGAAAGACACCACAAAAGTGGTTCTACCTGCTTGCTGGGCTGAGATGGGCAATCGCTGACTTTTGGAGTCGGCTGGTGACAAAATGTTCCAAACACACCCCATGCACAACTCCACCGGGGAAGGTGCCAGAAAGGAGTTCTCTTGGTAGTTCTTCCACTGCCCCGGTAGCCAGCTGAAAGACACCACAAAAGTGGTTCTACCTGCTTTCTGGGCTGAGATGGGCAATCGCTGACTTTTGGAGTCGGCTGGTGACAAAATGTTCCAAACACACCCCATGCACAACTCCACCGGGGAAGGTGCCAGAAAGGAGTTCCGTTGGTTTTTCATACACTGCCTTGGTAGCCAGATGAAAGACACCACAAAAGTGGTTCTACCTGCTTTCTGGGCTGAGATGGGGAATCGCTGACTTTTGGAGTCGGCTGGTGACAAAATGTTCCAAACACACCCCATGCACAACTCCAGCGGGGAAGGTGCCAGAAAGGAGTTCTGTTGGTTGTTCTTCCACTGCCCCGGTAGCCAGCTGAAAGACACCACAAAAGTGGTTCTACCTGCTTGCTGGGCTGAGATGGGGAATCGCTGACTTTTGCAGTCGGCTGGTGACAAAATGTTCCAAACACACCCCATGCACAACTCCACCGGGGAAGGTGCCAGAAAGGAGTTCTGTTGGTAGTTCTTCCACTGCCCCGGTAGCCAGCTGAAAGACACCACAAAAGTGGTTCTACCTGCTTTCTGGGCTGAGATGGGCAATCGCTGACTTTTGGAGTCGGCTGGTGACAAAATGTTCCAAACACACCCCATGCACAACTCCACCGGGGAAGGTGCCAGCAAGGAGTTCTGTTGGTAGTTCTTCCACTGCCCCGGTAGCCAGATGAAAGACACCACAAAAGTGGTTCTACCTGCTTGATGGGCTGAGATGGGGAATCGCTGACTTTTGGAGTCGGCTGGTGACAAAATGTTCCAAACACACCCCATGCACAACTCCACCGGGGAAGGTGCCAGAAAGGAGTTCTTTAGGTAGTTCTTCCACTGCCCCGGTAGCCAGCTGAAAGACACCACAAAAGTGGTTCTACCTGCTTTCTAGGCTGAGATGGGGAATCGCTGACTTTTGGAGTCGGCTGGTGACAAAATGTTCCAAACACACCCCATGCACAACTCCACCGGGGAAGGTGCCAGAAAGGAGTTCTGTTGGTAGTTCTTCCACTGCCCCGGTAGCCAGCTGAAAGACACCACAAAAGTGGTTCTACCTGCTTGCTGGGCTGAGATGGGCAATCGCTGACTTTTGGAGTCGGCTGGTGACAAAGTCTTCCAAACACACCCCATGCACAACTCCAGCGGGGAAGGTGCCAGAAAGGAGTTCTGTTGGTTGTTCTTACACTGCCCTGGTAGCCAGCTGTAAGACACCACAAAAGTGGTTCTACCTGCTTTCTGGGCTGAGATGGGGAATCGCTGACTTTTGGAGTCGGCTGGTGACAAAATGTTCCAAACACACCCCATGCACAACTCCACCGGGGAAGGTGCCAGAAAGGAGTTCCGTTGGTTGTTCATACACTGCCTTGGTAGCCAGATGAAAGACACCACAAAAGTGGTTCTACCTGCTTTCTGGGCTGAGATGGGGAATCGCTGACTTTTGGAGTCGGCTGGTGACAAAATGTTCCAAACACACCCCATGCACAACTCCCCCGGGGAAGGTGCCAGAAAGGAGTTCTGTTGGTTGTTCTTCCACTGCCCCGGTAGCCAGATGAAAGACACCACAAAAGTGGTTCTACCTGCTTGCTGGGCTGAGATGGGGAATCGCTGACTTTTGCAGTCGGCTGGTGACAAAATGTTCCAAACACACCCCATGCACAACTCCACCGGGGAAGGTGCCAGAAAGGAGTTCTGTTGGTAGTTCTTCCACTGCCCCGGTAGCCAGATGAAAGACACCACAAAAGTGGTTCTACCTGCTTGCTGGGCTGAGATGGGCAATCGCTGACTTTTGGAGTCGGCTGGTGACAAAATGTTCCAAACACACCCCATGCACAACTCCACCGGGGAAGGTGCCAGCAAGGAGTTCTCTTGGTAGTTCTTACACTGCCCCGGTAGCCAGCTGAAAGACACCACAAAAGTGGTTCTACCTGCTTGCTGGGCTGAGATGGGCAATCGCTGACTTTTGGAGTCGGCTGGTGACAAAATGTTCCAAACACACCCCATGCACAACTCCAGCGGGGAAGGTGCCAGAAAGGAGTTCTGTTGGTTGTTCTTCCACTGCCCCGGTAGCCAGCTGAAAGACACCACAAAAGTGGTTCTACATGCTTGCTGGGCTGAGATGGGGAATCGCTGACTTTTGGAGTCGGCTGGTGACAAAATGTTCCAAACACACCCCATGCACAACTCCACCAGGGAAGGTGCCAGAAAGGAGTTCTGTTGGTTGTTCTTACACTGCCCCGGTAGCCAGCTGAAAGACACCACAAAAGTGGTTCTACCTGCTTGCTGGGCTGAGATGGGGAATCGCTGACTTTTGCAGTCGGCTGGTGACAAAATGTTCCAAACACACCCCATGCACAACTCCACCGGGGAAGGTGCCAGAAAGGAGTTCTGTTGGTAGTTCTTACACTGCCCCGGTAGCCAGCTGAAAGACACCACAAAAGTGGTTCTACCTGCTTTCTGGGCTGAGATGGGCAATCGCTGACTTTTGGAGTCGGCTGGTGACAAAATGTTCCAAACACACCCCATGCACAACTCCACCGGGGAAGGTGCCAGAAAGGAGTTCTCTTGGTAGTTCTTACACTGCCCCGGTAGCCAGCTGAAAGACACCACAAAAGTGGTTCTACCTGCTTGCTGGGCTGAGATGGGCAATCGCTGACTTTTGGAGTCGGCTGGTGACAAAATGTTCCAAACACACCCCATGCACAACTCCAGCGGGGAAGGTGCCAGAAAGGAGTTCTCTTGGTAGTTCTTCCACTGCCCCGGTAGCCAGCTGAAAGACACCACAAAAGTGGTTCTACCTGCTTGCTGGGCTGAGATGGGGAATCGCTGACTTTTGGACTCGGCTGGTGACAAAATGTTCCAAACACACCCCATGCACAACTCCACCGGGGAAGGTGCCAGAAAGGAGTTCTGTTGGTTGTTCTTACACTGCCCCGGTAGCCAGCTGAAAGACACCACAAAAGTGGTACTACCTGCTTTCTGGGCTGAGATGGGGAATCGCTGACTTGTGGACTCGGCTGGTGACAAAATGTTCCAAACACACCCCATGCACAACTCCACCGGGGAAGGTGCCAGAAAGGAGTTCTGTTGGTAGTTCTTCCACTGCCCCGGTAGCCAGCTGAAAGACACCACAAAAGTGGTTCTACCTGCTTGCTGGGCTGAGATGGGCAATCGCTGACTTTTGCAGTCGGCTGGTGACAAAATGTTCCAAACACACCCCATGCACAACTCCACCGGGGAAGGTGCCAGAAAGGAGTTCTCTTGGTTGTTCTTCCACTGCCCCGGTAGCCAGATGAAAGACACCACAAAAGTGGTTCTACCTGCTTGCTGGGCTGAGATGGGGAATCGCTGACTTGTGGACTCGGCTGGTGACAAAATGTTCCAAACACACCCCATGCACAACTCCACCGGGGAAGGTGCCAGAAAGGAGTTCTGTTGGTAGTTCTTACACTGCCCCGGTAGCCAGATGAAAGACACCACAAAAGTGGTTCTACCTGCTTTCTGGGCTGAGATGGGCAATCGCTGACTTTTGGAGTCGGCTGGTGACAAAATGTTCCAAACACACCCCATGCACAACTCCACCGGGGAAGGTGCCAGAAAGGAGTTCTGTTGGTAGTTCTTCCACTGCCCCGGTAGCCAGCTGAAAGACACCACAAAAGTGGTTCTACCTGCTTTCTGGGCTGAGATGGGCAATCGCTGACTTTTGGAGTCGGCTGGTTTCAAAATGTTCCAAACACACCCCATGCACAACCCCACCGGGGAAGGTGCCAGAAAGGAGTTCTGTAGGTAGTTCTTACACTGCCCCGGTAGCCAGCTGAAAGACACCACAAAAGTGGTTCTACCTGCTTTCTAGGCTGAGATGGGGAATCGCTGACTTTTGGAGTCGGCTGGTGACAAAATGTTCCAAACACACCCCATGCACAACTCCACCGGGGAAGGTGCCAGAAAGGAATTCCATTGCTTGTTCTTCCACTGCCCCGGTAACCAGCTGAAAGACACCACAAAAGTGGTTCTACCTGCTTTCTGGGCTGAGATGGGCAATCGCTGACTTTTGGAGTCGGCTGGTGACAAAATGTTCCAAACACACCCCATGCACAACTCCACCGGGGAAGGTGCCAGAAAGGAGTTCTCTTGGTAGTTCTTCCACTGCCCCGGTAGCCAGCTGAAAGACACCACAAAAGTGGTTCTACCTGCTTGCTGGGCTGAGATGGGCAATCGCTGACTTTTGGAGTCGGCTGGTGACAAAATGTTCCAAACACACCCCATGCACAACTCCAGCGGGGAAGGTGCCAGAAAGGAGTTCTCTTGGTAGTTCTTCCACTGCCCCGGTAGCCAGATGAAAGACACCACAAAAGTGGTTCTACCTGCTTGCTGGGCTGAGATGGGCAATCGCTGACTTTTGGAGTCGGCTGGTGACAAAATGTTCCAAACACACCCCATGCACAACTCCACCGGGGAAGGTGCCAGAAAGGAGTTCTGTTGGTAGTTCTTCCACTGCCCCGGTAGCCAGATGAAAGACACCACAAAAGTGGTTCTACCTGCTTGCTGGGCTGAGATGGGCAATCGCTGACTTTTGCAGTCGGCTGGTGACAAAATGTTCCAAACACACCCCATGCACAACTCCACCGGGGAAGGTGCCAGAAAGGAGTTCTGTTGGTAGTTCTTCCACTGCCCCGGTAGCCAGATGAAAGACACCACAAAAGTGGTTCTACCTGCTTGCTGGGCTGAGATGGGCAATCGCTGACTTTTGCAGTCGGCTGGTGAAAAATGTTCCAAACACACCCCATGCACAACCCCACCGGGGAAGGTGCCAGAAAGGAGTTCTGTCGGTAGTTCTTCCACTGCCCCGGTAGCCAGATGAAAGACACCACAAAAGTGGTTCTACCTGCTTGCTGGGCTGAGATGGGCAATCGCTGACTTTTGCAGTCGGCTGGTGACAAAATGTTCCAAACACACCCCATGCACAACCCCACCGGGGAAGGTGCCAGAAAGGAGTTCTGTAGGTAGTTCTTACACTGCCCCGGTAGCCAGATGAAAGACACCACAAAAGTGGTTCTACCTGCTTTCTAGG
Organism: Falco punctatus; assembly: GCF_963210335.1. Taxonomy (NCBI): domain Eukaryota; kingdom Metazoa; phylum Chordata; class Aves; order Falconiformes; family Falconidae; genus Falco; species Falco punctatus. The sequence continues at coordinate 116,683 of NW_027660338.1, forward strand.
CTGAGATGGGGAATCGCTGACTTTTGGAGTCGGCTGGTGACAAAATGTTCCAAACACACCCCATGCACAACTCCACCGGGGAAGGTGCCAGAAAGGAATTCCATTGCTTGTTCTTCCACTGCCCCGGTAACCAGCTGAAAGACACCACAAAAGTGGTTCTACCTGCTTTCTGGGCTGAGATGGGCAATCGCTGACTTTTGCAGTCGGCTGGTGACAAAATGTTCCAAACACACCCCATGCACAACTCCCCCGGGGAAGGTGCCAGAAAGGAGTTCTGTTGGTAGTTCTTACACTGCCCCGGTAGCCAGCTGAAAGACACCACAAAAGTGGTTCTACCTGCTTGCTGGGCTGAGATGGGCAATCGCTGACTTTTGGAGTCGGCTGGTGACAAAATGTTCCAAACACACCCCATGCACAACTCCAGCGGGGAAGGTGCCAGAAAGGAGTTCTCTTGGTAGTTCTTCCACTGCCCCGGTAGCCAGCTGAAAGACACCACAAAAGTGGTTCTACCTGCTTGCTGGGCTGAGATGGGGAATCGCTGACTTTTGGAGTCGGCTGGTGACAAAATGTTCCAAACACACCCCATGCACAACTCCAGCGGGGAAGGTGCCAGAAAGGAGTTCTGTTGGTTGTTCTTACACTGCCCCGGTAGCCAGCTGAAAGACACCACAAAAGTGGTTCTACCTGCTTGCTGGGCTGAGATGGGCAATCGCTGACTTTTGGAGTCGGCTGGTGACAAAATGTTCCAAACACACCCCATGCACAACTCCACCGGGGAAGGTGCCAGAAAGGAGTTCTCTTGGTAGTTCTTCCACTGCCCCGGTAGCCAGCTGAAAGACACCACAAAAATGGTTCTACCTGCTTGCTGGGCTGAGATGGGCAATCGCTGACTTTTGGAGTCGGCTGGTGACAAAATGTTCCAAACACACCCCATGCACAACTCCAGCGGGGAAGGTGCCAGAAAGGAGTTCTGTTGGTAGTTCTTCCACTGCCCCGGTAGCCAGCTGAAAGACACCACAAAAGTGGTTCTACCTGCTTGCTGGGCTGAGATGGGCAATCGCTGACTTTTGGAGTCGGCTGGTGACAAAATGTTCCAAACACACCCCATGCACAACTCCAGCGGGGAAGGTGCCAGAAAGGAATTCCGTTGCTTGTTCTTCCACTGCCCCGGTAGCCAGCTGAAAGACACCACAAAAGTGGTTCTACCTGCTTTCTGGGCTGAGATGGGCAATCGCTGACTTTTGGAGTCGGCTGGTGACAAAATGTTCCAAACACACCCCATGCACAACTCCACCGGGGAAGGTGCCAGAAAGGAGTTCTGCAGGTAGTTCTTCCACTGCCCCGGTAGCCAGAAGAAAGACACCACAAAAGTGGTTCTACCTGCTTGCTGGGCTGAGATGGGGAATCGCTGACTTTTGGAGTCGGCTGGTGACAAAATGTTCCAAACACACCCCATGCACAACTCCACCGGGGAAGGTGCCAGAAAGGAGTTCTGTTGGTAGTTCTTACACTGCCCCGGTAGCCAGATGAAAGACACCACAAAAGTGGTTCTACCTGCTTTCTAGGCTGAGATGGGGAATCGCTGACTTTTGGAGTCGGCTGGTGACAAAATGTTCCAAACACACCCCATGCACAACTCCACCGGGGAAGGTGCCAGAAAGGAGTTCTCTTGGTAGTTCTTCCACTGCCCCGGTAGCCAGCTGAAAGACACCACAAAAGTGGTTCTACCTGCTTGCTGGGCTGAGATGGGCAATCGCTGACTTTTGGAGTCGGCTGGTGACAAAATGTTCCAAACACACCCCATGCACAACTCCACCGGGGAAGGTGCCAGAAAGGAGTTCTGTTGGTTGTTCTTACACTGCCCCGGTAGCCAGATGAAAGACACCACAAAAGTGGTTCTACCTGCTTTCTGGGCTGAGATGGGGAATCGTTGACTTTTGGAGTCGGCTGGTGACAAAATGTTCCAAACACACCCCATGCACAACTCCACCGGGGAAGGTGCCAGAAAGGAGTTCTGTTGGTAGTTCTTCCACTGCCCCGGTAGCCAGCTGAAAGACACCACAAAAGTGGTTCTACCTGCTTGCTGGGCTGAGATGGGCAATCGCTGACTTTTGCAGTCGGCTGGTGACAAAATGTTCCAAACACACCCCATGCACAACTCCACCGGGGAAGGTGCCAGAAAGGAGTTCTGTTGGTAGTTCTTCCACTGCCCCGGTAGCCAGCTGAAAGACACCACAAAAGTGGTTCTACCTGCTTTCTGGGCTGAGATGGGGAACCGCTGACTTTTGGAGTCGGCTGGTGACAAAATGTTCCAAACACACCCCATGCACAACTCCACCGGGGAAGGTGCCAGAAAGGAGTTCTCTTGGTAGTTCTTCCACTGCCCCGGTAGCCAGCTGAAAGACACCACAAAAGTGGTTCTACCTGCTTGCTGGGCTAAGATGGGCAATCGCTGACTTTTGGAGTCGGCTGGTGACAAAATGTTCCAAACACACCCCATGCACAACTCCAGCGGGGAAGGTGCCAGAAAGGAGTTCTGTTGGTAGTTCTTCCACTGCCCCGGTAGCCAGCTGAAAGACACCACAAAAGTGGTTCTACCTGCTTTCTGGGCTGAGATGGGGAATCGCTGACTTTTGGAGTCGGCTGGTGACAAAATGTTCCAAACACACCCCATGCACAACTCCACCGGGGAAGGTGCCAGAAAGGAGTTCTGTAGGTAGTTCTTACACTGCCCCGGTAGCCAGATGAAAGACACCACAAAAGTGGTTCTACCTGCTTTCTAGGCTGAGATGGGGAATCGCTGACTTTTGGAGTCGGCTGGTGACAAAATGTTCCAAACACACCCCATGCACAACTCCACCGGGGAAGGTGCCAGAAAGGAGTTCTGTTGGTAGTTCTTCCACTGCCCCGGTAGCCAGCTGAAAGACACCACAAAAGTGGTTCTACCTGCTTGCTGGGCTGAGATGGGCAATCGCTGACTTTTGGAGTCGGCTGGTGACAAAATGTTCCAAACACACCCCATGCACAACTCCACCGGGGAAGGTGCCAGAAAGGAGTTCTGTTGGTTGTTCTTACACTGCCCTGGTAGCCAGCTGTAAGACACCACAAAAGTGGTTCTACCTGCTTTCTGGGCTGAGATGGGCAATCGCTGACTTTTGGAGTCGGCTGGTGACAAAATGTTCCAAACACACCCCATGCACAACTCCACCGGGGAAGGTGCCAGAAAGGAGTTCCGTTGGTTTTTCATACACTGCCTTGGTAGCCAGATGAAAGACACCACAAAAGTGGTTCTACCTGCTTTCTGGGCTGAGATGGGGAATCGCTGACTTTTGGAGTCGGCTGGTGACAAAATGTTCCAAACACACCCCATGCACAACTCCCCCGGGGAAGGTGCCAGAAAGGAGTTCTGTTGGTTGTTCTTCCACTGCCCCGGTAGCCAGCTGAAAGACACCACAAAAGTGGTTCTACCTGCTTGCTGGGCTGAGATGGGGAATCGCTGACTTGTGGACTCGGCTGGTGACAAAATGTTCCAAACACACCCCATGCACAACTCCACCGGGGAAGGTGCCAGAAAGGAGTTCTGTTGGTAGTTCTTCCACTGCCCCGGTAGCCAGCTGAAAGACACCACAAAAGTGGTTCTACCTGCTTGCTGGGCTGAGATGGGCAATCGCTGACTTTTGGAGTCGGCTGGTGACAAAATGTTCCAAACACACCCCATGCACAACTCCACCGGGGAAGGTGCCAGCAAGGAGTTCTGTTGGTAGTTCTTCCACTGCCCCGGTAGCCAGATGAAAGACACCACAAAAGTGGTTCTACCTGCTTGATGGGCTGAGATGGGGAATCGCTGACTTTTGGAGTCGGCTGGTGACAAAATGTTCCAAACACACCCCATGCACAACTCCACCGGGGAAGGTGCCAGAAAGGAGTTCTTTAGGTAGTTCTTACACTGCCCCGGTAGCCAGATGAAAGACACCACAAAAGTGGTTCTACCTGCTTTCTAGGCTGAGATGGGGAATCGCTGACTTTTGGAGTCGGCTGGTGACAAAATGTTCCAAACACACCCCATGCACAACTCCACCGGGGAAGGTGCCAGAAAGGAGTTCTGTAGGTAGTTCTTACACTGCCCCGGTAGCCAGCTGAAAGACACCACAAAAGTGGTTCTACCTGCTTGCTGGGCTGAGATGGGCAATCGCTGACTTTTGGAGTCGGCTGGTGACAAAGTCTTCCAAACACACCCCATGCACAACTCCAGCGGGGAAGGTGCCAGAAAGGAGTTCTGTTGGTTGTTCTTACACTGCCCTGGTAGCCAGCTGTAAGACACCACAAAAGTGGTTCTACCTGCTTTCTGGGCTGAGATGGGGAATCGCTGACTTTTGGAGTCGGCTGGTGACAAAATGTTCCAAACACACCCCATGCACAACTCCACCGGGGAAGGTGCCAGAAAGGAGTTCCGTTGGTTGTTCATACACTGCCTTGGTAGCCAGATGAAAGACACCACAAAAGTGGTTCTACCTGCTTTCTGGGCTGAGATGGGGAATCGCTGACTTTTGGAGTCGGCTGGTGACAAAATGTTCCAAACACACCCCATGCACAACTCCCCCGGGGAAGGTGCCAGAAAGGAGTTCTGTTGGTTGTTCTTCCACTGCCCCGGTAGCCAGCTGAAAGACACCACAAAAGTGGTTCTACCTGCTTGCTGGGCTGAGATGGGGAATCGCTGACTTTTGCAGTCGGCTGGTGACAAAATGTTCCAAACACACCCCATGCACAACTCCACCGGGGAAGGTGCCAGAAAGGAGTTCTGTTGGTAGTTCTTCCACTGCCCCGGTAGCCAGATGAAAGACACCACAAAAGTGGTTCTACCTGCTTGCTGGGCTGAGATGGGCAATCGCTGACTTTTGGAGTCGGCTGGTGACAAAATGTTCCAAACACACCCCATGCACAACTCCACCGGGGAAGGTGCCAGCAAGGAGTTCTCTTGGTAGTTCTTACACTGCCCCGGTAGCCAGCTGAAAGACACCACAAAAGTGGTTCTACCTGCTTGCTGGGCTGAGATGGGCAATCGCTGACTTTTGGAGTCGGCTGGTGACAAAATGTTCCAAACACACCCCATGCACAACTCCAGCGGGGAAGGTGCCAGAAAGGAGTTCTGTTGGTTGTTCTTCCACTGCCCCGGTAGCCAGCTGAAAGACACCACAAAAGTGGTTCTACATGCTTGCTGGGCTGAGATGGGGAATCGCTGACTTTTGGAGTCGGCTGGTGACAAAATGTTCCAAACACACCCCATGCACAACTCCACCAGGGAAGGTGCCAGAAAGGAGTTCTGTTGGTTGTTCTTACACTGCCCCGGTAGCCAGCTGAAAGACACCACAAAAGTGGTTCTACCTGCTTGCTGGGCTGAGATGGGCAATCGCTGACTTTTGGAGTCGGCTGGTGACAAAATGTTCCAAACACACCCCATGCACAACTCCACCGGGGAAGGTGCCAGAAAGGAGTTCTGTTGGTAGTTCTTACACTGCCCCGGTAGCCAGCTGAAAGACACCACAAAAGTGGTTCTACCTGCTTTCTGGGCTGAGATGGGCAATCGCTGACTTTTGGAGTCGGCTGGTGACAAAATGTTCCAAACACACCCCATGCACAACTCCACCGGGGAAGGTGCCAGAAAGGAGTTCTCTTGGTAGTTCTTCCACTGCCCCGGTAGCCAGCTGAAAGACACCACAAAAGTGGTTCTACCTGCTTGCTGGGCTGAGATGGGCAATCGCTGACTTTTGGAGTCGGCTGGTGACAAAATGTTCCAAACACACCCCATGCACAACTCCAGCGGGGAAGGTGCCAGAAAGGAGTTCTCTTGGTAGTTCTTCCACTGCCCCGGTAGCCAGCTGAAAGACACCACAAAAGTGGTTCTACCTGCTTGCTGGGCTGAGATGGGGAATCGCTGACTTTTGGACTCGGCTGGTGACAAAATGTTCCAAACACACCCCATGCACAACTCCACCGGGGAAGGTGCCAGAAAGGAGTTCTGTTGGTTGTTCTTACACTGCCCCGGTAGCCAGCTGAAAGACACCACAAAAGTGGTACTACCTGCTTTCTGGGCTGAGATGGGGAATCGCTGACTTGTGGACTCGGCTGGTGACAAAATGTTCGAAACACACCCCATGCACAACTCCACCGGGGAAGGTGCCAGAAAGGAGTTCTGTTGGTAGTTCTTCCACTGCCCCGGTAGCCAGCTGAAAGACACCACAAAAGTGGTTCTACCTGCTTGCTGGGCTGAGATGGGCAATCGCTGACTTTTGCAGTCGGCTGGTGACAAAATGTTCCAAACACACCCCATGCACAACTCCACCGGGGAAGGTGCCAGAAAGGAGTTCTCTTGGTTGTTCTTCCACTGCCCCGGTAGCCAGATGAAAGACACCACAAAAGTGGTTCTACCTGCTTGCTGGGCTGAGATGGGGAATCGCTGACTTGTGGACTCGGCTGGTGACAAAATGTTCCAAACACACCCCATGCACAACTCCACCGGGGAAGGTGCCAGAAAGGAGTTCTGTTGGTAGTTCTTACACTGCCCCGGTAGCCAGCTGAAAGACACCACAAAAGTGGTTCTACCTGCTTTCTGGGCTGAGAGGGGCAATCGCTGACTTTTGGAGTCGGCTGGTGACAAAATGTTCCAAACACACCCCATGCACAACTCCCCCGGGGAAGGTGCCAGAAAGGAGTTCTGTTGGTAGTTCTTCCACTGCCCCGGTAGCCAGATGAAAGACACCACAAAAGTGGTTCTACCTGCTTGCTGGGCTGAGATGGGCAATCGCTGACTTTTGGAGTCGGCTGGTGACAAAATGTTCCAAACACACCCCATGCACAACTCCACCGGGGAAGGTGCCAGAAAGGAGTTCTGTTGGTAGTTCTTCCACTGCCCCGGTAGCCAGCTGAAAGACACCACAAAAGTGGTTCTACCTGCTTGCTGGGCTGAGATGGGCAATCGCTGACTTTTGGAGTCGGCTGGTTTCAAAATGTTCCAAACACACCCCATGCACAACCCCACCGGGGAAGGTGCCAGAAAGGAGTTCTGTAGGTAGTTCTTACACTGCCCCGGTAGCCAGCTGAAAGACACCACAAAAGTGGTTCTACCTGCTTTCTAGGCTGAGATGGGGAATCGCTGACTTTTGGAGTCGGCTGGTGACAAAATGTTCCAAACACACCCCATGCACAACTCCACCGGGGAAGGTGCCAGAAAGGAATTCCATTGCTTGTTCTTCCACTGCCCCGGTAACCAGCTGAAAGACACCACAAAAGTGGTTCTACCTGCTTTCTGGGCTGAGATGGGCAATCGCTGACTTTTGGAGTCGGCTGGTGACAAAATGTTCCAAACACACCCCATGCACAACTCCACCGGGGAAGGTGCCAGAAAGGAGTTCTCTTGGTAGTTCTTCCACTGCCCCGGTAGCCAGCTGAAAGACACCACAAAAGTGGTTCTACCTGCTTGCTGGGCTGAGATGGGCAATCGCTGACTTTTGGAGTCGGCTGGTGACAAAATGTTCCAAACACACCCCATGCACAACTCCACCGGGGAAGGTGCCAGAAAGGAGTTCTCTTGGTAGTTCTTCCACTGCCCCGGTAGCCAGCTGAAAGACACCACAAAAGTGGTTCTACCTGCTTTCTGGGCTGAGATGGGCAATCGCTGACTTTTGGAGTCGGCTGGTGACAAAATGTTCCAAACACACCCCATGCACAACTCCACCGGGGAAGGTGCCAGAAAGGAGTTCCGTTGGTTTTTCATACACTGCCTTGGTAGCCAGATGAAAGACACCACAAAAGTGGTTCTACCTGCTTTCTGGGCTGAGATGGGGAATCGCTGACTTTTGGAGTCGGCTGGTGACAAAATGTTCCAAACACACCCCATGCACAACTCCCCCGGGGAAGGTGCCAGAAAGGAGTTCTGTTGGTTGTTCTTCCACTGCCCCGGTAGCCAGCTGAAAGACACCACAAAAGTGGTTCTACCTGCTTGCTGGGCTGAGATGGGGAATCGCTGACTTTTGCAGTCGGCTGGTGACAAAATGTTCCAAACACACCCCATGCACAACTCCACCGGGGAAGGTGCCAGAAAGGAGTTCTGTTGGTAGTTCTTCCACTGCCCCGGTAGCCAGCTGAAAGACACCACAAAAGTGGTTCTACCTGCTTTCTGGGCTGAGATGGGCAATCGCTGACTTTTGGAGTCGGCTGGTGACAAAATGTTCCAAACACACCCCATGCACAACTCCACCGGGGAAGGTGCCAGCAAGGAGTTCTGTTGGTAGTTCTTCCACTGCCCCGGTAGCCAGATGAAAGACACCACAAAAGTGGTTCTACCTGCTTGATGGGCTGAGATGGGGAATCGCTGACTTTTGGAGTCGGCTGGTGACAAAATGTTCCAAACACACCCCATGCACAACTCCACCGGGGAAGGTGCCAGAAAGGAGTTCTTTAGGTAGTTCTTACACTGCCCCGGTAGCCAGCTGAAAGACACCACAAAAGTGGTTCTACCTGCTTTCTAGGCTGAGATGGGGAATCGCTGACTTTTGGAGTCGGCTGGTGACAAAATGTTCCAAACACACCCCATGCACAACTCCACCGGGGAAGGTGCCAGAAAGGAGTTCTGTTGGTAGTTCTTCCACTGCCCCGGTAGCCAGCTGAAAGACACCACAAAAGTGGTTCTACCTGCTTGCTGGGCTGAGATGGGCAATCGCTGACTTTTGGAGTCGGCTGGTGACAAAGTCTTCCAAACACACCCCATGCACAACTCCAGCGGGGAAGGTGCCAGAAAGGAGTTCTGTTGGTTGTTCTTACACTGCCCTGGTAGCCAGCTGTAAGACACCACAAAAGTGGTTCTACCTGCTTTCTGGGCTGAGATGGGGAATCGCTGACTTTTGGAGTCGGCTGGTGACAAAATGTTCCAAACACACCCCATGCACAACTCCACCGGGGAAGGTGCCAGAAAGGAGTTCCGTTGGTTGTTCATACACTGCCTTGGTAGCCAGATGAAAGACACCACAAAAGTGGTTCTACCTGCTTTCTGGGCTGAGATGGGGAATCGCTGACTTTTGGAGTCGGCTGGTGACAAAATGTTCCAAACACACCCCATGCACAACTCCCCCGGGGAAGGTGCCAGAAAGGAGTTCTGTTGGTTGTTCTTCCACTGCCCCGGTAGCCAGATGAAAGACACCACAAAAGTGGTTCTACCTGCTTGCTGGGCTGAGATGGGGAATCGCTGACTTTTGCAGTCGGCTGGTGACAAAATGTTCCAAACACACCCCATGCACAACTCCACCGGGGAAGGTGCCAGAAAGGAGTTCTGTTGGTAGTTCTTCCACTGCCCCGGTAGCCAGATGAAAGACACCACAAAAGTGGTTCTACCTGCTTGCTGGGCTGAGATGGGCAATCGCTGACTTTTGGAGTCGGCTGGTGACAAAATGTTCCAAACACACCCCATGCACAACTCCACCGGGGAAGGTGCCAGCAAGGAGTTCTCTTGGTAGTTCTTACACTGCCCCGGTAGCCAGCTGAAAGACACCACAAAAGTGGTTCTACCTGCTTGCTGGGCTGAGATGGGCAATCGCTGACTTTTGGAGTCGGCTGGTGACAAAATGTTCCAAACACACCCCATGCACAACTCCAGCGGGGAAGGTGCCAGAAAGGAGTTCTGTTGGTTGTTCTTCCACTGCCCCGGTAGCCAGCTGAAAGACACCACAAAAGTGGTTCTACATGCTTGCTGGGCTGAGATGGGGAATCGCTGACTTTTGCAGTCGGCTGGTGACAAAATGTTCCAAACACACCCCATGCACAACTCCACCAGGGAAGGTGCCAGAAAGGAGTTCTGTTGGTTGTTCTTACACTGCCCCGGTAGCCAGCTGAAAGACACCACAAAAGTGGTTCTACCTGCTTGCTGGGCTGAGATGGGGAATCGCTGACTTTTGGAGTCGGCTGGTGACAAAATGTTCCAAACACACCCCATGCACAACTCCACCGGGGAAGGTGCCAGAAAGGAGTTCTGTTGGTAGTTCTTACACTGCCCCGGTAGCCAGCTGAAAGACACCACAAAAGTGGTTCTACCTGCTTTCTGGGCTGAGATGGGCAATCGCTGACTTTTGGAGTCGGCTGGTGACAAAATGTTCCAAACACACCCCATGCACAACTCCACCGGGGAAGGTGCCAGAAAGGAGTTCTCTTGGTAGTTCTTACACTGCCCCGGTAGCCAGCTGAAAGACACCACAAAAGTGGTTCTACCTGCTTGCTGGGCTGAGATGGGCAATCGCTGACTTTTGGAGTCGGCTGGTGACAAAATGTTCCAAACACACCCCATGCACAACTCCAGCGGGGAAGGTGCCAGAAAGGAGTTCTCTTGGTAGTTCTTCCACTGCCCCGGTAGCCAGCTGAAAGACACCACAAAAGTGGTTCTACCTGCTTGCTGGGCTGAGATGGGGAATCGCTGACTTTTGGACTCGGCTGGTGACAAAATGTTCCAAACACACCCCATGCACAACTCCACCGGGGAAGGTGCCAGAAAGGAGTTCTGTTGGTTGTTCTTACACTGCCCCGGTAGCCAGCTGAAAGACACCACAAAAGTGGTACTACCTGCTTTCTGGGCTGAGATGGGGAATCGCTGACTTGTGGACTCGGCTGGTGACAAAATGTTCCAAACACACCCCATGCACAACTCCACCGGGGAAGGTGCCAGAAAGGAGTTCTGTTGGTAGTTCTTCCACTGCCCCGGTAGCCAGCTGAAAGACACCACAAAAGTGGTTCTACCTGCTTGCTGGGCTGAGATGGGCAATCGCTGACTTTTGGAGTCGGCTGGTGACAAAATGTTCCAAAGACACCCCATGCACAACTCCACCGGGGAAGGTGCCAGAAAGGAGTTCTCTTGGTAGTTCTTCCACTGCCCCGGTAGCCAGATGAAAGACACCACAAAAGTGGTTCTACCTGCTTGCTGGGCTGAGATGGGGAATCGCTGACTTGTGGACTCGGCTGGTGACAAAATGTTCCAAACACACCCCATGCACAACTCCACCGGGGAAGGTGCCAGAAAGGAGTTCTGTTGGTAGTTCTTACACTGCCCCGGTAGCCAGATGAAAGACACCACAAAAGTGGTTCTACCTGCTTTCTGGGCTGAGATGGGCAATCGCTGACTTTTGGAGTCGGCTGGTGACAAAATGTTCCAAACACACCCCATGCACAACTCCACCGGGGAAGGTGCCAGAAAGGAGTTCTGTTGGTAGTTCTTCCACTGCCCCGGTAGCCAGCTGAAAGACACCACAAAAGTGGTTCTACCTGCTTTCTGGGCTGAGATGGGCAATCGCTGACTTTTGGAGTCGGCTGGTTTCAAAATGTTCCAAACACACCCCATGCACAACCCCACCGGGGAAGGTGCCAGAAAGGAGTTCTGTAGGTAGTTCTTACACTGCCCCGGTAGCCAGCTGAAAGACACCACAAAAGTGGTTCTACCTGCTTTCTAGGCTGAGATGGGGAATCGCTGACTTTTGGAGTCGGCTGGTGACAAAATGTTCCAAACACACCCCATGCACAACTCCACCGGGGAAGGTGCCAGAAAGGAATTCCATTGCTTGTTCTTCCACTGCCCCGGTAACCAGCTGAAAGACACCACAAAAGTGGTTCTACCTGCTTTCTGGGCTGAGATGGGGAATCGCTGACTTTTGGAGTCGGCTGGTGACAAAATGTTCCAAACACACCCCATGCACAACTCCACCGGGGAAGGTGCCAGAAAGGAGTTCTCTTGGTAGTTCTTCCACTGCCCCGGTAGCCAGCTGAAAGACACCACAAAAGTGGTTCTACCTGCTTGCTGGGCTGAGATGGGCAATCGCTGACTTTTGGAGTCGGCTGGTGACAAAATGTTCCAAACACACCCCATGCACAACTCCAGCGGGGAAGGTGCCAGAAAGGAGTTCTCTTGGTAGTTCTTCCACTGCCCCGGTAGCCAGATGAAAGACACCACAAAAGTGGTTCTACCTGCTTGCTGGGCTGAGATGGGCAATCGCTGACTTTTGGAGTCGGCTGGTGACAAAATGTTCCAAACACACCCCATGCACAACTCCACCGGGGAAGGTGCCAGAAAGGAGTTCTGTTGGTAGTTCTTCCACTGCCCCGGTAGCCAGATGAAAGACACCACAAAAGTGGTTCTACCTGCTTGCTGGGCTGAGATGGGCAATCGCTGACTTTTGCAGTCGGCTGGTGACAAAATGTTCCAAACACACCCCATGCACAACTCCACCGGGGAAGGTGCCAGAAAGGAGTTCTGTTGGTAGTTCTTCCACTGCCCCGGTAGCCAGATGAAAGACACCACAAAAGTGGTTCTACCTGCTTGCTGGGCTGAGATGGGCAATCGCTGACTTTTGCAGTCGGCTGGTGAAAAATGTTCCAAACACACCCCATGCACAACCCCACCGGGGAAGGTGCCAGAAAGGAGTTCTGTAGGTAGTTCTTCCACTGCCCCGGTAGCCAGATGAAAGACACCACAAAAGTGGTTCTACCTGCTTGCTGGGCTGAGATGGGCAATCGCTGACTTTTGCAGTCGGCTGGTGACAAAATGTTCCAAACACACCCCATGCACAACCCCACCGGGGAAGGTGCCAGAAAGGAGTTCTGTAGGTAGTTCTTACACTGCCCCGGTAGCCAGATGAAAGACACCACAAAAGTGGTTCTACCTGCTTTCTAGGCTGAGATGGGGAATCGCTGACTTTTGGAGTCGGCTGGTGACAAAATGTTCCAAACACACCCCATGCACAACTCCACCGGGGAAGGTGCCAGAAAGGAATTCCATTGCTTGTTCTTCCACTGCCCCGGTAACCAGCTGAAAGACACCACAAAAGTGGTTCTACCTGCTTTCTGGGCTGAGATGGGCAATCGCTGACTTTTGCAGTCGGCTGGTGACAAAATGTTCCAAACACACCCCATGCACAACTCCCCCGGGGAAGGTGCCAGAAAGGAGTTCTGTTGGTAGTTCTTACACTGCCCCGGTAGCCAGCTGAAAGACACCACAAAAGTGGTTCTACCTGCTTGCTGGGCTGAGATGGGCAATCGCTGACTTTTGGAGTCGGCTGGTGACAAAATGTTCCAAACACACCCCATGCACAACTCCAGCGGGGAAGGTGCCAGAAAGGAGTTCTCTTGGTAGTTCTTCCACTGCCCCGGTAGCCAGCTGAAAGACACCACAAAAGTGGTTCTACCTGCTTGCTGGGCTGAGATGGGGAATCGCTGACTTTTGGACTCGGCTGGTGACAAAATGTTCCAAACACACCCCATGCACAACTCCAGCGGGGAAGGTGCCAGAAAGGAGTTCTGTTGGTTGTTCTTACACTGCCCCGGTAGCCAGCTGAAAGACACCACAAAAGTGGTTCTACCTGCTTGCTGGGCTGAGATGGGCAATCGCTGACTTTTGGAGTCGGCTGGTGACAAAATGTTCCAAACACACCCCATGCACAACTCCACCGGGGAAGGTGCCAGAAAGGAGTTCTCTTGGTAGTTCTTCCACTGCCCCGGTAGCCAGCTGAAAGACACCACAAAAATGGTTCTACCTGCTTGCTGGGCTGAGATGGGGAATCGCTGACTTTTGGAGTCGGCTGGTGACAAAATGTTCCAAACACACCCCATGCACAACTCCAGCGGGGAAGGTGCCAGAAAGGAGTTCTGTTGGTAGTTCTTCCACTGCCCCGGTAGCCAGCTGAAAGACACCACAAATGTGGTTCTACCTGCTTGCTGGGCTGAGATGGGCAATCGCTGACTTTTGGAGTCGGCTGGTGACAAAATGTTCCAAACACACCCCATGCACAACTCCAGCGGGGAAGGTGCCAGAAAGGAATTCCGTTGCTTGTTCTTCCACTGCCCCGGTAGCCAGCTGAAAGACACCACAAAAGTGGTTCTACCTGCTTTCTGGGCTGAGATGGGCAATCGCTGACTTTTGGAGTCGGCTGGTGACAAAATGTTCCAAACACACCCCATGCACAACTCCACCGGGGAAGGTGCCAGAAAGGAGTTCTGCAGGTAGTTCTTCCACTGCCCCGGTAGCCAGAAGAAAGACACCACAAAAGTGGTTCTACCTGCTTGCTGGGCTGAGATGGGGAATCGCTGACTTTTGGAGTCGGCTGGTGACAAAATGTTCCAAACACACCCCATGCACAACTCCACCGGGGAAGGTGCCAGAAAGGAGTTCTGTTGGTAGTTCTTACACTGCCCCGGTAGCCAGATGAAAGACACCACAAAAGTGGTTCTACCTGCTTTCTAGGCTGAGATGGGGAATCGCTGACTTTTGGAGTCGGCTGGTGACAAAATGTTCCAAACACACCCCATGCACAACTCCAGCGGGGAAGGTGCCAGAAAGGAGTTCTGTTGGTAGTTCTTCCACTGCCCCGGTAGCCAGATGAAAGACACCACAAAAGTGGTTCTACCTGCTTGATGGGCTGAGATGGGCAATCGCTGACTTTTGCAGTCGGCTGGTGACAAAATGTTCCAAACACACCCCATGCACAACTCCACCGGGGAAGGTGCCAGAAAGGAGTTCTGTTGGTAGTTCTTACACTGCCCCGGTAGCCAGCTGAAAGACACCACAAAAGTGGTTCTACCTGCTTGCTGGGCTGAGATGGGGAACCGCTGACTTTTGGAGTCGGCTGGTGACAAAATGTTCCAAACACACCCCATGCACAACTCCAGCGGGGAAGGTGCCAGAAAGGAATTCCATTGCTTGTTCTTCCACTGCCCCGGTAGCCAGATGAAAGACACCACAAAAGTGGTTCTACCTGCTTGCTGGGCTGAGATGGGCAATCGCTGACTTTTGGAGTCGGCTGGTGACAAAATGTTCCAAACACACCCCATGCACAACTCCAGCGGGGAAGGTGCCAGAAAGGAGTTCTGTTGGTAGTTCTTCCACTGCCCCGGTAGCCAGATGAAAGACACCACAAAAGTGGTTCTACCTGCTTTCTGGGCTGAGATGGGCAATCGCTGACTTTTGGAGTCGGCTGGTGACAAAATGTTCCAAACACACCCCATGCACAACTCCACCGGGGAAGATGCCAGAAAGGAGTTCTGTTGGTAGTTCTTACACTGCCCCGGTAGCCAGCTGAAAGACACCACAAAAGTGGTTCTACCTGCTTGCTGGGCTGAGATGGGGAACCGCTGACTTTTGGACTCGGCTGGTGACAAAATGTTCCAAACACACCCCATGCACAACTCCACCGGGGAAGGTGCCAGAAAGGAATTCCATTGCTTGTTCTTCCACTGCCCCGGTAGCCAGCTGAAAGACACCACAAAAATGGTTCTACCTGCTTGCTGGGCTGAGATGGGCAATCGCTGACTTTTGGAGTCGGCTGGTGACAAAATGTTCCAAACACACCCCATGCACAACTCCAGCGGGGAAGGTGCCAGAAAGGAGTTCTGTAGGTAGTTCTTACACTGCCCCGGTAGCCAGATGAAAGACACCACAAAAGTGGTTCTACCTGCTTTCTGGGCTGAGATGGGGAATCGCTGACTTTTGGAGTCGGCTGGTGACAAAATGTTCCAAACACACCCCATGCACAACTCCAGCGGGGAAGGTGCCAGAAAGGAGTTCTGTTGGTAGTTCTTCCACTGCCCCGGTAGCCAGCTGAAAGACACCACAAAAGTGGTTCTACCTGCTTTCTGGGCTGAGATGGGCAATCGCTGACTTTTGGAGTCGGCTGGTGACAAAATGTTCCAAACACACCCCATGCACAACTCCACCGGGGAAGGTGCCAGAAAGGAGTTCTGTTGGTAGTTCTTCCACTGCCCCGGTAGCCAGCTGAAAGACACCACAAAAGTGGTTCTACCTGCTTGCTGGGCTGAGATGGGCAATCGCTGACTTTTGGAGTCGGCTGGTGACAAAATGTTCCAAACACACCCCATGCACAACTCCACCGGGGAAGGTGCCAGAAAGGAGTTCTGTTGGTTGTTCTTACACTGCCCCGGTAGCCAGATGAAAGACACCACAAAAGTGGTTCTACCTGCTTTCTGGGCTGAGATGGGCAATCGCTGACTTGTGGACTCGGCTGGTGACAAAATGTTCCAAACACACCCCATGCACAACTCCACCGGGGAAGGTGCCAGAAAGGAATTCCATTGCTTGTTCTTCCACTGCCCCGGTAGCCAGCGGAAAGACACCACAAAAGTGATTCTACCTGCTTGCTGGGCTGAGATGGGCAATCGCTGACTTTTGCAGTCGGCTGGTGACAAAATGTTCCAAACACACCCCATGCACAACTCCAGCGGGGAAGGTGCCAGAAAGGAGTTCTCTTGGTAGTTCTTCCACTGCCCCGGTAGCCAGCTGAAAGACACCACAAAAGTGGTTCTACCTGCTTGCTGGGCTGAGATGGGGAATCGCTGACTTTTGGAGTCGGCTGGTGACAAAATGTTCCAAACACACCCCATGCACAACTCCAGCGGGGAAGGTGCCAGAAAGGAGTTCTGTTGGTAGTTCTTCCACTGCCCCGGTAGCCAGATGAAAGACACCACAAAAGTGGTTCTACCTGCTTTCTGGGCTGAGATGGGGATTCGCTGACTTTTGGAGTCGGCTGATGACAAAATGTTCCAAACACACCCCATGCACAACTCCACCGGGGAAGGTGCCAGAAAGGAATTCCATTGCTTGTTCTTCCACTGCCCCGGTAGCCAGCTGAAAGACACCACAAAAGTGGTTCTACCTGCTTTCTGGGCTGAGATGGGGAACCGCTGACTTTTGGAGTCGGCTGGTGACAAAATGTTCCAAACACACCCCATGCACAACTCCAGCGGGGAAGGTGCCAGAAAGGAGTTCTCTTGGTAGTTCTTCCACTGCCCCGGTAGCCAGCTGAAAGACACCACAAAAGTGGTTCTACCTGCTTTCTGGGCTGAGATGGGGAACCGCTGACTTTTGGAGTCGGCTGGTGACAAAATGTTCCAAACACACCCCATGCACAACTCCACCGGGGAAGGTGCCAGAAAGGAGTTCTCTTGGTAGTTCTTCCACTGCCCCGGTAGCCAGCTGAAAGACACCACAAAAGTGGTTCTACCTGCTTTCTGGGCTGAGATGGGCAATCGCTGACTTTTGGAGTCGGCTGGTGACAAAATGTTCCAAACACACCCCATGCACAACTCCACCGGGGAAGGTGCCAGAAAGGAATTCCATTGCTTGTTCTTCCACTGCCCCGGTAGCCAGCTGAAAGACACCACAAAAGTGGTTCTACCTGCTTGCTGGGCTGAGATGGGCAATCGCTGACTTTTGGAGTCGGCTGGTGACAAAATGTTCCAAACACACCCCATGCACAACTCCACCGGGGAAGGTGCCAGAAAGGAGTTCTGTTGGTAGTTCTTCCACTGCCCCGGTAGCCAGCTGAAAGACACCACAAAAGTGGTTCTACCTGCTTGCTGGGCTGAGATGGGGAATCGCTGACTTTTGCAGTCGGCTGGTGACAAAATGTTCCAAACACACCCCATGCACAACTCCAGCGGGGAAGGTGCCAGAAAGGAGTTCTGTTGGTTGTTCTTACACTGCCCCGGTAGCCAGATGAAAGACACCACAAAAGTGGTTCTACCTGCTTTCTGGGCTGAGATGGGGAATCGCTGACTTTTGGAGTCGGCTGGTGACAAAATGTTCCAAACACACCCCATGCACAACTCCACCGGGGAAGGTGCCAGAAAGGAGTTCTGTTGGTAGTTCTTCCACTGCCCCGGTAGCCAGCTGAAAGACACCACAAAAGTGGTTCTACCTGCTTTCTGGGCTGAGATGGGCAATCGCTGACTTTTGGAGTCGGCTGGTGACAAAATGTTCCAAACACACCCCATGCACAACTCCACCGGGGAAGGGTCCAGAAAGGAATTCCGTTGCTTGTTCTTACACTGCCCCGGTAGCCAGCTGAAAGACACCACAAAAGTGGTTCTACCTGCTTGCTGGGCTGAGATGGGCAATCGCTGACTTTTGGAGTCGGCTGGTGACAAAATGTTCCAAACACACCCCATGCACAACTCCACCGGGGAAGGTGCCAGAAAGGAATTCCATTGCTTGTTCTTCCACTGCCCCGGTAGCCAGCTGAAAGACACCACAAAAGTGGTTCTACCTGCTTTCTGGGCTGAGATGGGCAATCGCTGACTTTTGGAGTCGGCTGGTGACAAAATGTTCCAAACACACCCCATGCACAACTCCAGCGGGGAAGGTGCCAGAAAGGAGTTCTGTTGGTAGTTCTTCCACTGCCCCGGTAGCCAGCTGAAAGACACCACAAAAGTGGTTCTACCTGCTTTCTGGGCTGAGATGGGCAATCGCTGACTTTTGGAGTCGGCTGGTGACAAAATGTTCCAAACACACCCCATGCACAACTCCACCGGGGAAGGTGCCAGAAAGGAATTCCATTGCTTGTTCTTCCACTGCCCCGGTAGCCAGATGAAAGACACCACAAAAGTGGTTCTACCTGCTTTCTGGGCTGAGATGGGCAATCGCTGACTTTTGGAGTCGGCTGGTGACAAAATGTTCCAAACACACCCCATGCACAACTCCACCGGGGAAGGTGCCAGAAAGGAGTTCTGTCGGTAGTTCTTCCACTGCCCCGGTAGCCAGCTGAAAGACACCACAAAAGTGGTTCTACCTGCTTTCTGGGCTGAGATGGGGAATCGCTGAC
This sequence comes from Falco punctatus, assembly GCF_963210335.1. Lineage (NCBI taxonomy): Eukaryota > Metazoa > Chordata > Aves > Falconiformes > Falconidae > Falco > Falco punctatus. The sequence continues at coordinate 135,321 of NW_027660338.1, forward strand.
TTGTGGACTCGGCTGGTGACAAAATGTTCCAAACACACCCCATGCACAACTCCACCGGGGAAGGTGCCAGAAAGGAGTTCTGTCGGTAGTTCTTCCACTGCCCCGGTAGCCAGCTGAAAGACACCACAAAAGTGGTTCTACCTGCTTTCTGGGCTGAGATGGGGAATCGCTGACTTTTGGAGTCGGCTGGTGACAAAATGTTCCAAACACACCCCATGCACAACTCCCCCGGGGAAGGTGCCAGAAAGGAGTTCTGTTGGTAGTTCTTCCACTGCCCCGGTAGCCAGCTGAAAGACACCACAAAAGTGGTTCTACCTGCTTGCTGGGCTGAGATGGGCAATCGCTGACTTTTGCAGTCGGCTGGTGACAAAATGTTCCAAACACACCCCATGCACAACTCCACCGGGGAAGGTGCCAGAAAGGAGTTCTGTTGGTAGTTCTTACACTGCCCCGGTAGCCAGATGAAAGACACCACAAAAGTGGTTCTACCTGCTTGCTGGGCTGAGATGGGGAATCGCTGACTTTTGGAGTCGGCTGGTGACAAAATGTTCCAAACACACCCCATGCACAACTCCACCGGGGAAGGTGCCAGAAAGGAATTCCGTTGCTTGTTCTTCCACTGCCCCGGTAGCCAGATGAAAGACACCACAAAAGTGGTTCTACCTGCTTTCTGGGCTGAGATGGGGAATCGCTGACTTTTGGAGTCGGCTGGTGACAAAATGTTCCAAACACACCCCATGCACAACTCCACCGGGGAAGGTGCCAGAAAGGAGTTCTCTTGGTAGTTCTTCCACTGCCCCGGTAGCCAGATGAAAGACACCACAAAAGTGGTTCTACCTGCTTTCTGGGCTGAGATGGGCAATCGCTGACTTTTGGAGTCGGCTGGTGACAAAATGTTCCAAACACACCCCATGCACAACTCCACCGGGGAAGGTGCCAGAAAGGAGTTCTGTTGGTAGTTCTTCCACTGCCCCGGTAGCCAGCTGAAAGACACCACAAAAGTGGTTCTACCTGCTTTCTGGGCTGAGATGGGGAATCGCTGACTTGTAAACTCGGCTGGTGACAAAATGTTCCAAACACACCCCATGCACAACTCCACCGGGGCAGGTGCCAGAAAGGAATTCCGTTGCTTGTTCTTCCACTGCCCCGGTAGCCAGATGAAAGACACCACAAAAGTGGTTCTACCTGCTTTCTGGGCTGAGATGGGGAATCGCTGACTTGTGGAGTCGGCTGGTGACAAAATGTTCCAAACACACCCCATGCACAACTCCACCGGGGAAGGGTCCAGAAAGGAATTCCGTTGCTTGTTCTTACACTGCCCCGGTAGCCAGCTGAAAGACACCACAAATGTGGTTCTACCTGCTTGCTGGGCTGAGATGGGCAATCGCTGACTTTTGGAGTCGGCTGGTGACAAAATGTTCCAAACACACCCCATGCACAACTCCACCGGGGAAGGTGCCAGAAAGGAATTCCATTGCTTGTTCTTCCACTGCCCCGGTAGCCAGCTGAAAGACACCACAAAAGTGGTTCTACCTGCTTTCTGGGCTGAGATGGGGATTCGCTGACTTTTGGAGTCGGCTGATGACAAAATGTTCCAAACACACCCCATGCACAACTCCAGCGGGGAAGGTGCCAGAAAGGAGTTCTGTCGGTAGTTCTTCCACTGCCCCGGTAGCCAGCTGAAAGACACCACAAAAGTGGTTCTACCTGCTTTCTGGGCTGAGATGGGCAATAGCTGACTTTTGGAGTCGGCTGGTGACAAAATGTTCCAAACACACCCCATGCACAACTCCACCGGGGAAGGTGCCAGAAAGGAATTCCATTGGTTGTTCTTCCACTGCCCCGGTAGCCAGCTGAAAGACACCACAAAAGTGGTTCTACCTGCTTTCTGGGCTGAGATGGGCAATCGCTGACTTTTGGAGTCGGCTGGTGACAAAATGTTCCAAACACACCCCATGCACAACTCCACCGGGGAAGGTGCCAGAAAGGAGTTCTCTTGGTAGTTCTTCCACTGCCCCGGTAGCCAGATGAAAGACACCACAAAAGTGGTTCTACCTGCTTGCTGGGCTGAGATGGGCAATCGCTGACTTTTGGAGTCGGCTGGTGACAAAATGTTCCAAACACACCCCATGCACAACTCCAGCGGGGAAGGTGCCAGAAAGGAGTTCTGTTGGTAGTTCTTCCACTGCCCCGGTAGCCAGATGAAAGACACCACAAAAGTGGTTCTACCTGCTTTCTGGGCTGAGATGGGCAATCGCTGACTTTTGGAGTCGGCTGGTGACAAAATGTTCCAAACACACCCCATGCACAACTCCAGCGGGGAAGGTGCCAGAAAGGAATTCCATTGCTTGTTCTTCCACTGCCCCAGTAGCCAGCTGAAAGACACCACAAAAGTGGTTCTACCTGCTTTCTGGGCTGAGATGGGGAATCGCTGACTTTTGGAGTCGGCTGGTGACAAAATGTTCCAAACACACCCCATGCACAACTCCAGCGGGGAAGGTGCCAGAAAGGAGTTCCGTTGGTTGTTCATACACTGCCTTGGTAGCCAGATGAAAGACACCACAAAAGTGGTTCTACCTGCTTTCTGGGCTGAGATGGGCAATCGCTGACTTTTGGAGTCGGCTGGTGACAAAATGTTCCAAACACACCCCATGCACAACTCCAGCGGGGAAGGTGCCAGAAAGGAATTCCATTGGTTGTTCTTCCACTGCCCCGGTAGCCAGATGAAAGACACCACAAAAGTGGTTCTACCTGCTTGCTGGGCTGAGATGGGCAATCGCTGACTTTTGGAGTCGGCTGGTGACAAAATGTTCCAAACACACCCCATGCACAACTCCACCGGAGAAGGTGCCAGAAAGGAATTCCGTTGCTTGTTCTTCCACTGCCCCGGTAGCCAGCTGAAAGACACCACAAAAGTGGTTCTACCTGCTTTCTGGGCTGAGATGGGCAATCGCTGACTTTTGGAGTCGGCTGGTGACAAAATGTTCCAAACACACCCCATGCACAACTCCACCGGGGAAGGTGCCAGAAAGGAGTTCTGTTGGTAGTTCTTACACTGCCCCGGTAGCCAGCTGAAAGACACCACAAAAGTGGTTCTACCTGCTTGCTGGGCTGAGATGGGGAATCGCTGACTTGTGGACTCGGCTGGTGACAAAATGTTCCAAACACACCCCATGCACAACTCCACCGGGGAAGGTGCCAGAAAGGAGTTCTGTTGGTTGTTCTTACACTGCCCCGGTAGCCAGCTGAAAGACACCACAAAAGTGGTTCTACCTGCTTGCTGGGCTGAGATGGGCAATCGCTGACTTGTGGAGTCGGCTGGTGACAAAATGTTCCAAACACACCCCATGCACAACTCCAGCGGGGAAGGTGCCAGAAAGGAGTTCTCTTGGTAGTTCTTCCACTGCCCCCGTAGCCAGATGAAAGACACCACAAAAGTGGTTCTACCTGCTTGCTGGGCTGAGATGGGCAATCGCTGACTTTTGCAGTCGGCTGGTGACAAAATGTTCCAAACACACCCCATGCACAACTCCACCGGGGAAGGTGCCAGAAAGGAGTTCTCTTGGTAGTTCTTCCACTGCCCCGGTAGCCAGCTGAAAGACACCACAAAAGTGGTTCTACCTGCTTGCTGGGCTGAGATGGGCAATCGCTGACTTTTGCAGTCGGCTGGTGACAAAATGTTCCAAACACACCCCATGCACAACTCCAGCGGGGAAGGTGCCAGAAAGGAGTTCTGTTGGTAGTTCTTCCACTGCCCCGGTAGCCAGCTGAAAGACACCACAAAAGTGGTTCTACCTGCTTGCTGGGCTGAGATGGGCAATCGCTGACTTTTGGAGTCGGCTGGTGACAAAATGTTCCAAACACACCCCATGCACAACTCCACCGGGGAAGGTGCCAGAAAGGAGTTCTGTCGGTAGTTCTTCCACTGCCCCGGTAGCCAGCTGAAAGACACCACAAAAGTGGTTCTACCTGCTTGCTGGGCTGAGATGGGCAATCGCTGACTTTTGGAGTCGGCTGGTGACAAAATGTTCCAAACACACCCCATGCACAACTCCAGCGGGGAAGGTGCCAGAAAGGAGTTCTGTTGGTAGTTCTTCCACTGCCCCGGTAGCCAGCTGAAAGACACCACAAAAGTGGTTCTACCTGCTTTCTGGGCTGAGATGGGCAATCGCTGACTTTTGGAGTCGGCTGGTGACAAAATGTTCCAAACACACCCCATGCACAACTCCACCGGGGAAGGTGCCAGAAAGGAATTCCATTGCTTGTTCTTCCACTGCCCCGGTAGCCAGATGAAAGACACCACAAAAGTGGTTCTACCTGCTTTCTGGGCTGAGATGGGCAATCGCTGACTTTTGGAGTCGGCTGGTGACAAAATGTTCCAAACACACCCCATGCACAACTCCACCGGGGAAGGTGCCAGAAAGGAGTTCTGTCGGTAGTTCTTCCACTGCCCCGGTAGCCAGCTGAAAGACACCACAAAAGTGGTTCTACCTGCTTTCTGGGCTGAGATGGGGAATCGCTGACTTGTGGACTCGGCTGGTGACAAAATGTTCCAAACACACCCCATGCACAACTCCACCGGGGAAGGTGCCAGAAAGGAGTTCTGTCGGTAGTTCTTCCACTGCCCCGGTAGCCAGCTGAAAGACACCACAAAAGTGGTTCTACCTGCTTTCTGGGCTGAGATGGGGAATCGCTGACTTTTGGAGTCGGCTGGTGACAAAATGTTCCAAACACACCCCATGCACAACTCCACCGGGGAAGGTGCCAGAAAGGAGTTCTGTTGGTAGTTCTTCCACTGCCCCGGTAGCCAGCTGAAAGACACCACAAAAGTGGTTCTACCTGCTTGCTGGGCTGAGATGGGCAATCGCTGACTTTTGCAGTCGGCTGGTGACAAAATGTTCCAAACACACCCCATGCACAACTCCACCGGGGAAGGTGCCAGAAAGGAGTTCTGTTGGTAGTTCTTACACTGCCCCGGTAGCCAGCTGAAAGACACCACAAAAGTGGTTCTACCTGCTTGCTGGGCTGAGATGGGGAATCGCTGACTTTTGGAGTCGGCTGGTGACAAAATGTTCCAAACACACCCCATGCACAACTCCAGCGGGGAAGGTGCCAGAAAGGAATTCCGTTGCTTGTTCTTCCACTGCCCCGGTAGCCAGATGAAAGACACCACAAAAGTGGTTCTACCTGCTTTCTGGGCTGAGATGGGGAATCGCTGACTTTTGGAGTCGGCTGGTGACAAAATGTTCCAAACACACCCCATGCACAACTCCACCGGGGAAGGTGCCAGAAAGGAGTTCTCTTGGTAGTTCTTCCACTGCCCCGGTAGCCAGCTGAAAGACACCACAAAAGTGGTTCTACCTGCTTTCTGGGCTGAGATGGGGAATCGCTGACTTTTGGAGTCGGCTGGTGACAAAATGTTCCAAACACACCCCATGCACAACTCCACCGGGGAAGGTGCCAGAAAGGAGTTCTGTTGGTAGTTCTTCCACTGCCCCGGTAGCCAGCTGAAAGACACCACAAAAGTGGTTCTACCTGCTTTCTGGGCTGAGATGGGCAATCGCTGACTTGTAAACTCGGCTGGTGACAAAATGTTCCAAACACACCCCATGCACAACTCCACCGGGGCAGGTGCCAGAAAGGAATTCCGTTGCTTGTTCTTCCACTGCCCCGGTAGCCAGATGAAAGACACCACAAAAGTGGTTCTACCTGCTTTCTGGGCTGAGATGGGGAATCGCTGACTTGTGGAGTCGGCTGGTGACAAAATGTTCCAAACACACCCCATGCACAACTCCACCGGGGAAGGGTCCAGAAAGGAATTCCGTTGCTTGTTCTTACACTGCCCCGGTAGCCAGCTGAAAGACACCACAAATGTGGTTCTACCTGCTTGCTGGGCTGAGATGGGCAATCGCTGACTTTTGGAGTCGGCTGGTGACAAAATGTTCCAAACACACCCCATGCACAACTCCACCGGGGAAGGTGCCAGAAAGGAATTCCATTGCTTGTTCTTCCACTGCCCCGGTAGCCAGCTGAAAGACACCACAAAAGTGGTTCTACCTGCTTTCTGGGCTGAGATGGGGATTCGCTGACTTTTGGAGTCGGCTGATGACAAAATGTTCCAAACACACCCCATGCACAACTCCAGCGGGGAAGGTGCCAGAAAGGAGTTCTGTCGGTAGTTCTTCCACTGCCCCGGTAGCCAGATGAAAGACACCACAAAAGTGGTTCTACCTGCTTTCTGGGCTGAGATGGGCAATAGCTGACTTTTGGAGTCGGCTGGTGACAAAATGTTCCAAACACACCCCATGCACAACTCCACCGGGGAAGGTGCCAGAAAGGAATTCCATTGGTTGTTCTTCCACTGCCCCGGTAGCCAGCTGAAAGACACCACAAAAGTGGTTCTACCTGCTTTCTGGGCTGAGATGGGCAATCGCTGACTTTTGGAGTCGGCTGGTGACAAAATGTTCCAAACACACCCCATGCACAACTCCACCGGGGAAGGTGCCAGAAAGGAGTTCTGTCGGTAGTTCTTCCACTGCCCCGGTAGCCAGCTGAAAGACACCACAAAAGTGGTTCTACCTGCTTGCTGGGCTGAGATGGGCAATCGCTGACTTTTGGAGTCGGCTGGTGACAAAATGTTCCAAACACACCCCATGCACAACTCCACCGGGGAAGGTGCCAGAAAGGAGTTCTGTTGGTAGTTCTTCCACTGCCCCGGTAGCCAGCTGAAAGACACCACAAAAGTGGTTCTACCTGCTTGCTGGGCTGAGATGGGCAATCGCTGACTTTTGGAGTCGGCTGGTGACAAAATGTTCCAAACACACCCCATGCACAACTCCACCGGGGAAGGTGCCAGAAAGGAGTTCTCTTGGTAGTTCTTCCACTGCCCCGGTAGCCAGATGAAAGACACCACAAAAGTGGTTCTACCTGCTTGCTGGGCTGAGATGGGCAATCGCTGACTTTTGGAGTCGGCTGGTGACAAAATGTTCCAAACACACCCCATGCACAACTCCACCGGGGAAGGTGCCAGAAAGGAGTTCTGTTGGTAGTTCTTCCACTGCCCCGGTAGCCAGATGAAAGACACCACAAAAGTGGTTCTACCTGCTTTCTGGGCTGAGATGGGCAATCGCTGACTTTTGGAGTCGGCTGGTGACAAAATGTTCCAAACACACCCCATGCACAACTCCAGCGGGGAAGGTGCCAGAAAGGAATTCCGTTGCTTGTTCTTCCACTGCCCCAGTAGCCAGATGAAAGACACCACAAAAGTGGTTCTACCTGCTTTCTGGGCTGAGATGGGGAATCGCTGACTTTTGGAGTCGGCTGGTGACAAAATGTTCCAAACACACCCCATGCACAACTCCAGCGGGGAAGGTGCCAGAAAGGAGTTCCGTTGGTTGTTCATACACTGCCTTGGTAGCCAGATGAAAGACACCACAAAAGTGGTTCTACCTGCTTTCTGGGCTGAGATGGGCAATCGCTGACTTTTGGAGTCGGCTGGTGACAAAATGTTCCAAACACACCCCATGCACAACTCCAGCGGGGAAGGTGCCAGAAAGGAATTCCATTGGTTGTTCTTCCACTGCCCCGGTAGCCAGATGAAAGACACCACAAAAGTGGTTCTACCTGCTTTCTGGGCTGAGATGGGCAATCGCTGACTTTTGGAGTCGGCTGGTGACAAAATGTTCCAAACACACCCCATGCACAACTCCACCGGAGAAGGTGCCAGAAAGGAATTCCGTTGCTTGTTCTTCCACTGCCCCGGTAGCCAGATGAAAGACACCACAAAAGTGGTTCTACCTGCTTTCTGGGCTGAGATGGGCAATCGCTGACTTTTGGAGTCGGCTGGTGACAAAATGTTCCAAACACACCCCATGCACAACTCCACCGGGGAAGGTGCCAGAAAGGAGTTCTGTTGGTAGTTCTTACACTGCCCCGGTAGCCAGCTGAAAGACACCACAAAAGTGGTTCTACCTGCTTGCTGGGCTGAGATGGGGAATCGCTGACTTGTGGACTCGGCTGGTGACAAAATGTTCCAAACACACCCCATGCACAACTCCACCGGGGAAGGTGCCAGAAAGGAGTTCTGTTGGTTGTTCTTACACTGCCCCGGTAGCCAGCTGAAAGACACCACAAAAGTGGTTCTACCTGCTTGCTGGGCTGAGATGGGCAATCGCTGACTTGTGGAGTCGGCTGGTGACAAAATGTTCCAAACACACCCCATGCACAACTCCAGCGGGGAAGGTGCCAGAAAGGAGTTCTCTTGGTAGTTCTTCCACTGCCCCCGTAGCCAGATGAAAGACACCACAAAAGTGGTTCTACCTGCTTGCTGGGCTGAGATGGGCAATCGCTGACTTTTGCAGTCGGCTGGTGACAAAATGTTCCAAACACACCCCATGCACAACTCCAGCGGGGAAGGTGCCAGAAAGGAGTTCTCTTGGTAGTTCTTCCACTGCCCCGGTAGCCAGCTGAAAGACACCACAAAAGTGGTTCTACCTGCTTGCTGGGCTGAGATGGGCAATCGCTGACTTTTGCAGTCGGCTGGTGACAAAATGTTCCAAACACACCCCATGCACAACTCCAGCGGGGAAGGTGCCAGAAAGGAGTTCTGTTGGTAGTTCTTCCACTGCCCCGGTAGCCAGATGAAAGACACCACAAAAGTGGTTCTACCTGCTTGCTGGGCTGAGATGGGCAATCGCTGACTTTTGGAGTCGGCTGGTGACAAAATGTTCCAAACACACCCCATGCACAACTCCACCGGGGAAGGTGCCAGAAAGGAGTTCTGTTGGTTGTTCTTCCACTGCCCCGGTAGCCAGCTGAAAGACACCACAAAAGTGGTTCTACCTGCTTGCTGGGCTGAGATGGGCAATCGCTGACTTTTGGAGTCGGCTGGTGACAAAATGTTCCAAACACACCCCATGCACAACTCCACCGGGGAAGGTGCCAGAAAGGAGTTCTGTTGGTAGTTCTTCCACTGCCCCGGTAGCCAGCTGAAAGACACCACAAAAGTGGTTCTACCTGCTTGCTGGGCTGAGATGGGCAATCGCTGACTTTTGGAGTCGGCTGGTGACAAAATGTTCCAAACACACCCCATGCACAACTCCACCGGGGAAGGTGCCAGAAAGGAGTTCTGTTGGTTGTTCTTACACTGCCCCGGTAGCCAGATGAAAGACACCACAAAAGTGGTTCTACCTGCTTGCTGGGCTGAGATGGGCAATCGCTGACTTTTGGAGTCGGCTGGTGACAAAATGTTCCAAACACACCCCATGCACAACTCCACCGGGGAAGGTGCCAGAAAGGAGTTCTGTTGGTAGTTCTTCCACTGCCCCGGTAGCCAGCTGAAAGACACCACAAAAGTGGTTCTACCTGCTTTCTGGGCTGAGATGGGCAATCGCTGACTTTTGCAGTCGGCTGGTGACAAAATGTTCCAAACACACCCCATGCACAACTCCACCGGGGAAGGTGCCAGAAAGGAATTCCGTTGCTTGTTCTTCCACTGCCCCGGTAGCCAGCTGAAAGACACCACAAAGGTGGTTCTACCTGCTTTCTGGGCTGAGATGGGCAATCGCTGACTTTTGCAGTCGGCTGGTGACAAAATGTTCCAAACACACCCCATGCACAACTCCACCGGGGAAGGTGCCAGAAAGGAGTTCTGTTGGTAGTTCTTCCACTGCCCCGGTAGCCAGCTGAAAGACACCACAAAAGTGGTTCTACCTGCTTTCTGGGCTGAGATGGGCAATCGCTGACTTTTGGAGTCGGCTGGTGACAAAATGTTCCAAACACACCCCATGCACAACTCCACCGGGGAAGGTGCCAGAAAGGAGTTCTGTCGGTAGTTCTTCCACTGCCCCGGTAGCCAGCTGAAAGACACCACAAAAGTGGTTCTACCTGCTTGCTGGGCTGAGATGGGGAATCGCTGACTTTTGGAGTCGGCTAGTGACAAAATGTTCCAAACACACCCCATGCACAACTCCACCGGGGAAGGTGCCAGAAAGGAATTCCATTGCTTGTTCTTCCACTGCCCCGGTAGCCAGCTGAAAGACACCACAAAAGTGGTTCTACCTGCTTGCTGGGCTGAGATGGGCAATCGCTGACTTTTGGAGTCGGCTGGTGACAAAATGTTCCAAACACACCCCATGCACAACTCCACCGGGGAAGGTGCCATAAAGGAGTTCTCTTGGTAGTTCTTCCACTGCCCCGGTAGCCAGATGAAAGACACCACAAAAGTGGTTCTACCTGCTTTCTGGGCTGAGATGGGCAATCGCTGACTTTTGGAGTCGGCTGGTGACAAAATGTTCCAAACACACCCCATGCACAACTCCAGCGGGGAAGGTGCCAGAAAGGAGTTCTGTTGGTAGTTCTTCCACTGCCCCGGTAGCCATATGAAAGACACCACAAAAGTGGTTCTACCTGCTTTCTGGGCTGAGATGGGCAATCGCTGACTTTTGGAGTCGGCTGGTGACAAAATGTTCCAAACACACCCCATGCACAACTCCAGCGGGGAAGGTGCCAGAAAGGAGTTCTGTTGGTTGTTCTTACACTGCCCCGGTAGCCAGATGAAAGACACCACAAAAGTGGTTCTACCTGCTTTCTAGGCTGAGATGGGCAATCGCTGACTTTTGCAGTCGGCTGGTGACAAAATGTTCCAAACACACCCCATGCACAACTCCACCGGGGAAGGTGCCAGAAAGGAATTCCATTGCTTGTTCTTCCACTGCCCCGGTAGCCAGCTGAAAGACACCACAAAAGTGGTTCTACCTGCTTGCTGGGCTGAGATGGGCAATCGCTGACTTTTGCAGTCGGCTGGTGACAAAATGTTCCAAACACACCCCATGCACAACTCCAGCGGGGAAGGTGCCAGAAAGGAGTTCTGTTGGTAGTTCTTCCACTGCCCCGGTAGCCAGAAGAAAGACACCACAAAAGTGGTTCTACCTGCTTTCTAGGCTGAGATGGGGAATCGCTGACTTTTGGAGTCGGCTGGTGACAAAATGTTCCAAACACACCCCATGCACAACTCCACCGGGGAAGGTGCCATAAAGGAGTTCTCTTGGTAGTTCTTCCACTGCCCCGGTAGCCAGCTGAAAGACACCACAAAAGTGGTTCTACCTGCTTGCTGGGCTGAGATGGGCAATCGCTGACTTTTGGAGTCGGCTGGTGACAAAATGTTCCAAACACACCCCATGCACAACTCCACCGGAGAAGGTGCCATAAAGGAGTTCTCTTGGTAGTTCTTCCACTGCCCCGGTAGCCAGCTGAAAGACACCACAAAAGTGGTTCTACCTGCTTGCTGGGCTGAGATGGGCAATCGCTGACTTTTGGAGTCGGCTGGTGACAAAATGTTCCAAACACACCCCATGCACAACTCCACCGGGGAAGGTGCCAGAAAGGAATTCCATTGCTTGTTCTTCCACTGCCCCGGTAGCCAGCTGAAAGACACCACAAAAGTGGTTCTACCTGCTTGCTGGGCTGAGATGGGCAATCGCTGACTTTTGGAGTCGGCTGGTGACAAAATGTTCCAAACACACCCCATGCACAACTCCACCGGGGAAGGTGCCAGAAAGGAGTTCTGTTGGTTGTTCTTACACTGCCCCGGTAGCCAGATGAAAGACACCACAAAAGTGGTTCTACCTGCTTGCTGGGCTGAGATGGGCAATCGCTGACTTTTGGAGTCGGCTGGTGACAAAATGTTCCAAACACACCCCATGCACAACTCCACCGGGGAAGGTGCCAGAAAGGAGTTCTGTTGGTAGTTCTTCCACTGCCCCGGTAGCCAGCTGAAAGACACCACAAAAGTGGTTCTACCTGCTTTCTGGGCTGAGATGGGCAATCGCTGACTTTTGCAGTCGGCTGGTGACAAAATGTTCCAAACACACCCCATGCACAACTCCACCGGGGAAGGTGCCAGAAAGGAATTCCGTTGCTTGTTCTTCCACTGCCCCGGTAGCCAGCTGAAAGACACCACAAAGGTGGTTCTACCTGCTTTCTGGGCTGAGATGGGCAATCGCTGACTTTTGCAGTCGGCTGGTGACAAAATGTTCCAAACACACCCCATGCACAACTCCACCGGGGAAGGTGCCAGAAAGGAGTTCTGTTGGTAGTTCTTCCACTGCCCCGGTAGCCAGCTGAAAGACACCACAAAAGTGGTTCTACCTGCTTTCTGGGCTGAGATGGGCAATCGCTGACTTTTGGAGTCGGCTGGTGACAAAATGTTCCAAACACACCCCATGCACAACTCCACCGGGGAAGGTGCCAGAAAGGAGTTCTGTCGGTAGTTCTTCCACTGCCCCGGTAGCCAGATGAAAGACACCACAAAAGTGGTTCTACCTGCTTGCTGGGCTGAGATGGGCAATCGCTGACTTTTGCAGTCGGCTGGTGACAAAATGTTCCAAACACACCCCATGCACAACTCCACCGGGGAAGGTGCCAGAAAGGAATTCCGTTGCTTGTTCTTCCACTGCCCCGGTAGCCAGCTGAAAGACACCACAAAGGTGGTTCTACCTGCTTTCTGGGCTGAGATGGGCAATCGCTGACTTTTGCAGTCGGCTGGTGACAAAATGTTCCAAACACACCCCATGCACAACTCCACCGGGGAAGGTGCCAGAAAGGAGTTCTGTTGGTAGTTCTTCCACTGCCCCGGTAGCCAGCTGAAAGACACCACAAAAGTGGTTCTACCTGCTTTCTGGGCTGAGATGGGCAATCGCTGACTTTTGGAGTCGGCTGGTGACAAAATGTTCCAAACACACCCCATGCACAACTCCACCGGGGAAGGTGCCAGAAAGGAGTTCTGTCGGTAGTTCTTCCACTGCCCCGGTAGCCAGATGAAAGACACCACAAAAGTGGTTCTACCTGCTTGCTGGGCTGAGATGGGGAATCGCTGACTTTTGCAGTCGGCTAGTGACAAAATGTTCCAAACACACCCCATGCACAACTCCACCGGGGAAGGTGCCAGAAAGGAATTCCATTGCTTGTTCTTCCACTGCCCCGGTAGCCAGCTGAAAGACACCACAAAAGTGGTTCTACCTGCTTGCTGGGCTGAGATGGGCAATCGCTGACTTTTGGAGTCGGCTGGTGACAAAATGTTCCAAACACACCCCATGCACAACTCCACCGGGGAAGGTGCCATAAAGGAGTTCTCTTGGTAGTTCTTCCACTGCCCCGGTAGCCAGATGAAAGACACCACAAAAGTGGTTCTACCTGCTTTCTGGGCTGAGATGGGCAATCGCTGACTTTTGGAGTCGGCTGGTGACAAAATGTTCCAAACACACCCCATGCACAACTCCAGCGGGGAAGGTGCCAGAAAGGAGTTCTGTTGGTAGTTCTTCCACTGCCCCGGTAGCCATATGAAAGACACCACAAAAGTGGTTCTACCTGCTTTCTGGGCTGAGATGGGCAATCGCTGACTTTTGGAGTCGGCTGGTGACAAAATGTTCCAAACACACCCCATGCACAACTCCAGCGGGGAAGGTGCCAGAAAGGAGTTCTGTTGGTTGTTCTTACACTGCCCCGGTAGCCAGATGAAAGACACCACAAAAGTGGTTCTACCTGCTTTCTAGGCTGAGATGGGCAATCGCTGACTTTTGCAGTCGGCTGGTGACAAAATGTTCCAAACACACCCCATGCACAACTCCACCGGGGAAGGTGCCAGAAAGGAATTCCATTGCTTGTTCTTCCACTGCCCCGGTAGCCAGCTGAAAGACACCACAAAAGTGGTTCTACCTGCTTGCTGGGCTGAGATGGGCAATCGCTGACTTTTGCAGTCGGCTGGTGACAAAATGTTCCAAACACACCCCATGCACAACTCCAGCGGGGAAGGTGCCAGAAAGGAGTTCTGTTGGTAGTTCTTCCACTGCCCCGGTAGCCAGAAGAAAGACACCACAAAAGTGGTTCTACCTGCTTTCTAGGCTGAGATGGGGAATCGCTGACTTTTGGAGTCGGCTGGTGACAAAATGTTCCAAACACACCCCATGCACAACTCCACCGGGGAAGGTGCCATAAAGGAGTTCTCTTGGTAGTTCTTCCACTGCCCCGGTAGCCAGCTGAAAGACACCACAAAAGTGGTTCTACCTGCTTGCTGGGCTGAGATGGGCAATCGCTGACTTTTGGAGTCGGCTGGTGACAAAATGTTCCAAACACACCCCATGCACAACTCCACCGGAGAAGGTGCCATAAAGGAGTTCTCTTGGTAGTTCTTCCACTGCCCCGGTAGCCAGATGAAAGACACCACAAAAGTGGTTCTACCTGCTTGCTGGGCTGAGATGGGCAATCGCTGACTTTTGGAGTCGGCTGGTGACAAAATGTTCCAAACACACCCCATGCACAACTCCACCGGGGAAGGTGCCAGAAAGGAATTCCATTGCTTGTTCTTCCACTGCCCCGGTAGCCAGCTGAAAGACACCACAAAAGTGGTTCTACCTGCTTGCTGGGCTGAGATGGGCAATCGCTGACTTTTGGAGTCGGCTGGTGACAAAATGTTCCAAACACACCCCATGCACAACTCCAGCGGGGAAGGTGCCAGAAAGGAGTTCTGTTGGTAGTTCTTCCACTGCCCCGGTAGCCATATGAAAGACACCACAAAAGTGGTTCTACCTGCTTTCTGGGCTGAGATGGGCAATCGCTGACTTTTGGAGTCGGCTGGTGACAAAATGTTCCAAACACACCCCATGCACAACTCCAGCGGGGAAGGTGCCAGAAAGGAGTTCTGTTGGTTGTTCTTACACTGCCCCGGTAGCCAGATGAAAGACACCACAAAAGTGGTTCTACCTGCTTTCTAGGCTGAGATGGGCAATCGCTGACTTTTGCAGTCGGCTGGTGACAAAATGTTCCAAACACACCCCATGCACAACTCCACCGGGGAAGGTGCCAGAAAGGAATTCCATTGCTTGTTCTTCCACTGCCCCGGTAGCCAGCTGAAAGACACCACAAAAGTGGTTCTACCTGCTTGCTGGGCTGAGATGGGCAATCGCTGACTTTTGCAGTCGGCTGGTGACAAAATGTTCCAAACACACCCCATGCACAACTCCACCGGGGAAGGTGCCAGAAAGGAATTCCATTGCTTGTTCTTCCACTGCCCCGGTAGCCAGATGAAAGACACCACAAAAGTGGTTCTACCTGCTTGCTGGGCTGAGATGGGCAATCGCTGACTTTTGGAGTCGGCTGGTGACAAAATGTTCCAAACACACCCCATGCACAACTCCAGCGGGGAAGGTGCCAGAAAGGAGTTCTGTTGGTAGTTCTTCCACTGCCCCGGTAGCCAGAAGAAAGACACCACAAAAGTGGTTCTACCTGCTTTCTAGGCTGAGATGGGGAATCGCTGACTTTTGGAGTCGGCTGGTGACAAAATGTTCCAAACACACCCCATGCACAACTCCACCGGGGAAGGTGCCATAAAGGAGTTCTGTTGGTAGTTCTTCCACTGCCCCGGTAGCCAGCTGAAAGACACCACAAAAGTGGTTCTACCTGCTTGCTGGGCTGAGATGGGCAATCGCTGACTTTTGGAGTCGGCTGGTGACAAAATGTTCCAAACACACCCCATGCACAACTCCACCGGAGAAGGTGCCATAAAGGAGTTCTGTTGGTAGTTCTTCCACTGCCCCGGTAGCCAGATGAAAGACACCACAAAAGTGGTTCTACCTGCTTGCTGGGCTGAGATGGGCAATCGCTGACTTTTGGAGTCGGCTGGTGACAAAATGTTCCAAACACACCCCATGCACAACTCCACCGGGGAAGGTGCCAGAAAGGAGTTCTGTTGGTTGTTCTTCCACTGCCCCGGTAGCCAGCTGAAAGACACCACAAAAGTGGTTCTACCTGCTTTCTGGGCTGAGATGGGCAATCGCTGACTTTTGGAGTCGGCTGGTGACAAAATGTTCCAAACACACCCCATGCACAACTCCACCGGGGAAGGTGCCAGAAAGGAGTTCTGTTGGTAGTTCTTCCACTGCCCCGGTAGCCAGCTGAAAGACACCACAAAAGTGGTTCTACCTGCTTGCTGGGCTGAGATGGGCAATCGCTGACTTTTGGAGTCGGCTGGTGACAAAATGTTCCAAACACACCCCATGCACAACTCCACCGGGGAAGGTGCCAGAAAGGAGTTCTGTTGGTTGTTCTTACACTGCCCCGGTAGCCAGATGAAAGACACCACAAAAGTGGTTCTACCTGCTTGCTGGGCTGAGATGGGCAATCGCTGACTTTTGGAGTCGGCTGGTGACAAAATGTTCCAAACACACCCCATGCACAACTCCACCAGGGAAGGTGCCAGAAAGGAGTTCTGTTGGTAGTTCTTCCACTGCCCCGGTAGCCAGCTGAAAGACACCACAAAAGTGGTTCTACCTGCTTTCTGGGCTGAGATGGGCAATCGCTGACTTTTGCAGTCGGCTGGTGACAAAATGTTCCAAACACACCCCATGCACAACTCCACCGGGGAAGGTGCCAGAAAGGAATTCCGTTGCTTGTTCTTCCACTGCCCCGGTAGCCAGCTGAAAGACACCACAAAGGTGGTTCTACCTGCTTTCTGGGCTGAGATGGGCAATCGCTGACTTTTGCAGTCGGCTGGTGACAAAATGTTCCAAACACACCCCATGCACAACTCCACCGGGGAAGGTGCCAGAAAGGAGTTCTGTTGGTAGTTCTTCCACTGCCCCGGTAGCCAGCTGAAAGACACCACAAAAGTGGTTCTACCTGCTTTCTGGGCTGAGATGGGCAATCGCTGACTTTTGGAGTCGGCTGGTGACAAAATGTTCCAAACACACCCCATGCACAACTCCACCGGGGAAGGTGCCAGAAAGGAGTTCTGTCGGTAGTTCTTCCACTGCCCCGGTAGCCAGATGAAAGACACCACAAAAGTGGTTCTACCTGCTTGCTGGGCTGAGATGGGGAATCGCTGACTTTTGGAGTCGGCTAGTGACAAAATGTTCCAAACACACCCCATGCACAACTCCACCGGGGAAGGTGCCAGAAAGGAATTCCATTGCTTGTTCTTCCACTGCCCCGGTAGCCAGCTGAAAGACACCACAAAAGTGGTTCTACCTGCTTGCTGGGCTGAGATGGGCAATCGCTGACTTTTGGAGTCGGCTGGTGACAAAATGTTCCAAACACACCCCATGCACAACTCCACCGGGGAAGGTGCCATAAAGGAGTTCTCTTGGTAGTTCTTCCACTGCCCCGGTAGCCAGATGAAAGACACCACAAAAGTGGTTCTACCTGCTTGCTGGGCTGAGATGGGCAATCGCTGACTTTTGGAGTCGGCTGGTGACAAAATGTTCCAAACACACCCCATGCACAACTCCAGCGGGGAAGGTGCCAGAAAGGAGTTCTGTTGGTAGTTCTTCCACTGCCCCGGTAGCCATATGAAAGACACCACAAAAGTGGTTCTACCTGCTTTCTGGGCTGAGATGGGCAATCGCTGACTTTTGGAGTCGGCTGGTGACAAAATGTTCCAAACACACCCCATGCACAACTCCAGCGGGGAAGGTGCCAGAAAGGAGTTCTGTTGGTTGTTCTTACACTGCCCCGGTAGCCAGATGAAAGACACCACAAAAGTGGTTCTACCTGCTTTCTAGGCTGAGATGGGCAATCGCTGACTTTTGCAGTCGGCTGGTGACAAAATGTTCCAAACACACCCCATGCACAACTCCACCGGGGAAGGTGCCAGAAAGGAATTCCATTGCTTGTTCTTCCACTGCCCCGGTAGCCAGCTGAAAGACACCACAAAAGTGGTTCTACCTGCTTGCTGGGCTGAGATGGGCAATCGCTGACTTTTGGAGTCGGCTGGTGACAAAATGTTCCAAACACACCCCATGCACAACTCCAGCGGGGAAGGTGCCAGAAAGGAGTTCTGTTGGTAGTTCTTCCACTGCCCCGGTAGCCAGAAGAAAGACACCACAAAAGTGGTTCTACCTGCTTTCTAGGCTGAGATGGGGAATCGCTGACTTTTGGAGTCGGCTGGTGACAAAATGTTCCAAACACACCCCATGCACAACTCCACCGGGGAAGGTGCCAGAAAGGAGTTCTGTTGGTAGTTCTTCCACTGCCCCGGTAGCCAGATGAAAGACACCACAAAAGTGGTTCTACCTGCTTGCTGGGCTGAGATGGGCAATCGCTGACTTTTGGAGTCGGCTGGTGACAAAATGTTCCAAACACACCCCATGCACAACTCCACCGGAGAAGGTGCCATAAAGGAGTTCTCTTGGTAGTTCTTCCACTGCCCCGGTAGCCAGATGAAAGACACCACAAAAGTGGTTCTACCTGCTTGCTGGGCTGAGATGGGCAATCGCTGACTTTTGGAGTCGGCTGGTGACAAAATGTTCCAAACACACCCCATGCACAACTCCACCGGGGAAGGTGCCAGAAAGGAATTCCATTGCTTGTTCTTCCACTGCCCCGGTAGCCAGCTGAAAGACACCACAAAAGTGGTTCTACCTGCTTGCTGGGCTGAGATGGGCAATCGCTGACTTTTGGAGTCGGCTGGTGACAAAATGTTCCAAACACACCCCATGCACAACTCCAGCGGGGAAGGTGCCAGAAAGGAGTTCTGTTGGTAGTTCTTCCACTGCCCCGGTAGCCATATGAAAGACACCACAAAAGTGGTTCTACCTGCTTTCTGGGCTGAGATGGGCAATCGCTGACTTTTGGAGTCGGCTGGTGACAAAATGTTCCAAACACACCCCATGCACAACTCCAGCGGGGAAGGTGCCAGAAAGGAGTTCTGTTGGTTGTTCTTACACTGCCCCGGTAGCCAGATGAAAGACACCACAAAAGTGGTTCTACCTGCTTTCTAGGCTGAGATGGGCAATCGCTGACTTTTGGAGTCGGCTGGTGACAAAATGTTCCAAACACACCCCATGCACAACTCCACCGGGGAAGGTGCCAGAAAGGAATTCCATTGCTTGTTCTTCCACTGCCCCGGTAGCCAGCTGAAAGACACCACAAAAGTGGTTCTACCTGCTTGCTGGGCTGAGATGGGCAATCGCTGACTTTTGCAGTCGGCTGGTGACAAAATGTTCCAAACACACCCCATGCACAACTCCACCGGGGAAGGTGCCAGAAAGGAATTCCATTGCTTGTTCTTCCACTGCCCCGGTAGCCAGATGAAAGACACCACAAAAGTGGTTCTACCTGCTTGCTGGGCTGAGATGGGCAATCGCTGACTTTTGCAGTCGGCTGGTGACAAAATGTTCCAAACACACCCCATGCACAACTCCAGCGGGGAAGGTGCCAGAAAGGAGTTCTGTTGGTAGTTCTTCCACTGCCCCGGTAGCCAGAAGAAAGACACCACAAAAGTGGTTCTACCTGCTTTCTAGGCTGAGATGGGGAATCGCTGACTTTTGCAGTCGGCTGGTGACAAAATGTTCCAAACACACCCCATGCACAACTCCACCGGGGAAGGTGCCAGAAAGGAGTTCTGTTGGTTGTTCTTACACTGCCCCGGTAGCCAGCTGAAAGACACCACAAAAGTGGTTCTACCTGCTTTCTGGGCTGAGATGGGGAATCGCTGACTTGTGGACTCGGCTGGTGACAAAATGTTCCAAACACACCCCATGCACAACTCCACCGGGGAAGGTGCCAGAAAGGAGTTCTCTTGGTAGTTCTTCCACTGCCCCGGTAGCCAGATGAAAGACACCACAAAAGTGGTTCTACCTGCTTTCTGGGCTGAGATGGGCAATCGCTGACTTTTGGAGTCGGCTGGTGACAAAATGTTCCAAACACACCCCATGCACAACTCCACCGGGGAAGGTGCCAGAAAGGAGTTCTGTTGGTAGTTCTTCCACTGCCCCGGTAGCCAGATGAAAGACACCACAAAAGTGGTTCTACCTGCTTGCTGGGCTGAGATGGGGAATCGCTGACTTTTGGAGTCGGCTGGTGACAAAATGTTCCAAACACACCCCATGCACAACTCCAGCGGGGAAGGTGCCAGAAAGGAGTTCTCTTGGTAGTTCTTCCACTGCCCCGGTAGCCAGATGAAAGACACCACAAAAGTGGTTCTACCTGCTTGCTGGGCTGAGATGGGGAATCGCTGACTTTTGGAGTCGGCTGGTGACAAAATGTTCCAAACACACCCCATGCACAACTCCACCGGGGAAGGTGCCAGAAAGGAGTTCTGTTGGTTGTTCTTCCACTGCCCCGGTAGCCAGCTGAAAGACACCACAAAAGTGGTTCTACCTGCTTTCTGGGCTGAGATGGGCAATCGCTGACTTGTGGACTCGGCTGGTGACAAAATGTTCCAAACACACCCCATGCACAACTCCACCGGGGAAGGTGCCAGAAAGGAGTTCTCTTGGTAGTTCTTCCACTGCCCCGGTAGCCAGATGAAAGACACCACAAAAGTGGTTCTACCTGCTTTCTGGGCTGAGATGGGCAATCGCTGACTTTTGGAGTCGGCTGGTGACAAAATGTTCCAAACACACCCCATGCACAACTCCACCGGGGAAGGTGCCAGAAAGGAGTTCTGTTGGTAGTTCTTCCACTGCCCCGGTAGCCAGATGAAAGACACCACAAAAGTGGTTCTACCTGCTTGCTGGGCTGAGATGGGGAATCGCTGACTTTTGGAGTCGGCTGGTGACAAAATGTTCCAAACACACCCCATGCACAACTCCAGCGGGGAAGGTGCCAGAAAGGAGTTCTCTTGGTAGTTCTTCCACTGCCCCGGTAGCCAGATGAAAGACACCACAAAAGTGGTTCTACCTGCTTGCTGGGCTGAGATGGGGAATCGCTGACTTTTGGAGTCGGCTGGTGACAAAATGTTCCAAACACACCCCATGCACAACTCCACCGGGGAAGGTGCCAGAAAGGAGTTCTGTTGGTAGTTCTTCCACTGCCCCGGTAGCCAGATGAAAGACACCACAAAAGTGGTTCTACCTGCTTGCTGGGCTGAGATGGGGAATCGCTGACTTTTGGAGTCGGCTGGTGACAAAATGTTCCAAACACACCCCATGCACAACTCCAGCGGGGAAGGTGCCAGAAAGGAGTTCTCTTGGTAGTTCTTCCACTGCCCCGGTAGCCAGATGAAAGACACCACAAAAGTGGTTCTACCTGCTTGCTGGGCTGAGATGGGGAATCGCTGACTTTTGGAGTCGGCTGGTGACAAAATGTTCCAAACACACCCCATGCACAACTCCACCGGGGAAGGTGCCAGAAAGGAGTTCTGTTGGTTGTTCTTCCACTGCCCCGGTAGCCAGCTGAAAGACACCACAAAAGTGGTTCTACCTGCTTTCTGGGCTGAGATGGGCAATCGCTGACTTGTGGACTCGGCTGGTGACAAAATGTTCCAAACACACCCCATGCACAACTCCACCGGGGAAGGTGCCAGAAAGGAGTTCTCTTGGTAGTTCTTCCACTGCCCCGGTAGCCAGATGAAAGACACCACAAAAGTGGTTCTACCTGCTTTCTGGGCTGAGATGGGCAATCGCTGACTTTTGGAGTCGGCTGGTGACAAAATGTTCCAAACACACCCCATGCACAACTCCACCGGGGAAGGTGCCAGAAAGGAGTTCTGTTGGTAGTTCTTCCACTGCCCCGGTAGCCAGATGAAAGACACCACAAAAGTGGTTCTACCTGCTTGCTGGGCTGAGATGGGGAATCGCTGACTTTTGGAGTCGGCTGGTGACAAAATGTTCCAAACACACCCCATGCACAACTCCAGCGGGGAAGGTGCCAGAAAGGAGTTCTCTTGGTAGTTCTTCCACTGCCCCGGTAGCCAGATGAAAGACACCACAAAAGTGGTTCTACCTGCTTGCTGGGCTGAGATGGGGAATCGCTGACTTTTGGAGTCGGCTGGTGACAAAATGTTCCAAACACACCCCATGCACAACTCCACCGGGGAAGGTGCCAGAAAGGAGTTCTGTTGGTTGTTCTTCCACTGCCCCGGTAGCCAGCTGAAAGACACCACAAAAGTGGTTCTACCTGCTTTCTGGGCTGAGATGGGCAATCGCTGACTTTTGCAGTCGGCTGGTGACAAAATGTTCCAAACACACCCCATGCACAACTCCAGCGGGGAAGGTGCCATAAAGGAGTTCTCTTGGTAGTTCTTCCACTGCCCCGGTAGCCAGATGAAAGACACCACAAAAGTGGTTCTACCTGCTTTCTGGGCTGAGATGGGCAATCGCTGACTTTTGGAGTCGGCTGGTGACAAAATGTTCCAAACACACCCCATGCACAACTCCACCGGGGAAGGTGCCAGAAAGGAGTTCTGTTGGTAGTTCTTCCACTGCCCCGGTAGCCAGCTGAAAGACACCACAAAAGTGGTTCTACCTGCTTGCTGGGCTGAGATGGGCAATCGCTGACTTTTGGAGTCGGCTGGTGACAAAATGTTCCAAACACACCCCATGCACAACTCCAGCGGGGAAGGTGCCAGAAAGGAGTTCTGTTGGTAGTTCTTCCACTGCCCCGGTAGCCAGATGAAAGACACCACAAAAGTGGTTCTACCTGCTTGCTGGGCTGAGATGGGCAATCGCTGACTTTTGGAGTCGGCTGGTGACAAAATGTTCCAAACACACCCCATGCACAACTCCACCGGGGAAGGTGCCAGAAAGGAGTTCTGTTGGTTGTTCTTCCACTGCCCCGGTAGCCAGCTGAAAGACACCACAAAAGTGGTTCTACCTGCTTTCTGGGCTGAGATGGGCAATCGCTGACTTTTGGAGTCGGCTGGTGACAAAATGTTCCAAACACACCCCATGCACAACTCCACCGGGGAAGGTGCCAGAAAGGAGTTCTGTTGGTAGTTCTTCCACTGCCCCGGTAGCCAGCTGAAAGACACCACAAAAGTGGTTCTACCTGCTTGCTGGGCTGAGATGGGCAATCGCTGACTTTTGCAGTCGGCTGGTGACAAAATGTTCCAAACACACCCCATGCACAACTCCACCGGGGAAGGTGCCAGAAAGGAGTTCTGTTGGTTGTTCTTCCACTGCCCCGGTAGCCAGCTGAAAGACACCACAAAAGTGGTTCTACCTGCTTGCTGGGCTGAGATGGGCAATCGCTGACTTTTGGAGTCGGCTGGTGACAAAATGTTCCAAACACACCCCATGCACAACTCCAGCGGGGAAGGTGCCAGAAAGGAGTTCTGTTGGTAGTTCTTCCACTGCCCCGGTAGCCAGCTGAAAGACACCACAAAAGTGGTTCTACCTGCTTTCTGGGCTGAGATGGGGAATCGCTGACTTTTGCAGTCGGCTGGTGACAAAATGTTCCAAACACACCCCATGCACAACTCCAGCGGGGAAGGTGCCAGAAAGGAATTCCGTTGCTTGTTCTTCCACTGCCCCGGTAGCCAGCTGAAAGACACCACAAAGGTGGTTCTACCTGCTTTCTGGGCTGAGATGGGCAATCGCTGACTTGTGGACTCGGCTGGTGACAAAATGTTCCAAACACACCCCATGCACAACTCCAGCGGGGAAGGTGCCAGAAAGGAGTTCTGTTGGTAGTTCTTCCACTGCCCCGGTAGCCAGCTGAAAGACACCACAAAAGTGGTTCTACCTGCTTTCTGGGCTGAGATGGGCAATCGCTGACTTTTGGAGTCGGCTGGTGACAAAATGTTCCAAACACACCCCATGCACAACTCCAGCGGGGAAGGTGCCAGAAAGGAGTTCTGTCGGTAGTTCTTCCACTGCCCCGGTAGCCAGATGAAAGACACCACAAAAGTGGTTCTACCTGCTTGCTGGGCTGAGATGGGCAATCGCTGACTTTTGGAGTCGGCTAGTGACAAAATGTTCCAAACACACCCCATGCACAACTCCACCGGGGAAGGTGCCAGAAAGGAATTCCATTGCTTGTTCTTCCACTGCCCCGGTAGCCAGCTGAAAGACACCACAAAAGTGGTTCTACCTGCTTTCTGGGCTGAGATGGGCAATCGCTGACTTTTGGAGTCGGCTGGTGACAAAATGTTCCAAACACACCCCATGCACAACTCCACCGGGGAAGGTGCCAGAAAGGAGTTCTGTTGGTAGTTCTTCCACTGCCCCGGTAGCCAGATGAAAGACACCACAAAAGTGGTTCTACCTGCTTGCTGGGCTGAGATGGGGAATCGCTGACTTTTGGAGTCGGCTGGTGACAAAATGTTCCAAACACACCCCATGCACAACTCCAGCGGGGAAGGTGCCAGAAAGGAGTTCTCTTGGTAGTTCTTCCACTGCCCCGGTAGCCAGATGAAAGACACCACAAAAGTGGTTCTACCTGCTTGCTGGGCTGAGATGGGGAATCGCTGACTTTTGGAGTCGGCTGGTGACAAAATGTTCCAAACACACCCCATGCACAACTCCACCGGGGAAGGTGCCAGAAAGGAGTTCTGTTGGTTGTTCTTCCACTGCCCCGGTAGCCAGCTGAAAGACACCACAAAAGTGGTTCTACCTGCTTTCTGGGCTGAGATGGGCAATCGCTGACTTGTGGACTCGGCTGGTGACAAAATGTTCCAAACACACCCCATGCACAACTCCACCGGGGAAGGTGCCAGAAAGGAGTTCTCTTGGTAGTTCTTCCACTGCCCCGGTAGCCAGATGAAAGACACCACAAAAGTGGTTCTACCTGCTTTCTGGGCTGAGATGGGCAATCGCTGACTTTTGGAGTCGGCTGGTGACAAAATGTTCCAAACACACCCCATGCACAACTCCACCGGGGAAGGTGCCAGAAAGGAGTTCTGTTGGTAGTTCTTCCACTGCCCCGGTAGCCAGATGAAAGACACCACAAAAGTGGTTCTACCTGCTTGCTGGGCTGAGATGGGGAATCGCTGACTTTTGGAGTCGGCTGGTGACAAAATGTTCCAAACACACCCCATGCACAACTCCAGCGGGGAAGGTGCCAGAAAGGAGTTCTCTTGGTAGTTCTTCCACTGCCCCGGTAGCCAGATGAAAGACACCACAAAAGTGGTTCTACCTGCTTGCTGGGCTGAGATGGGGAATCGCTGACTTTTGGAGTCGGCTGGTGACAAAATGTTCCAAACACACCCCATGCACAACTCCACCGGGGAAGGTGCCAGAAAGGAGTTCTGTTGGTAGTTCTTCCACTGCCCCGGTAGCCAGATGAAAGACACCACAAAAGTGGTTCTACCTGCTTGCTGGGCTGAGATGGGGAATCGCTGACTTTTGGAGTCGGCTGGTGACAAAATGTTCCAAACACACCCCATGCACAACTCCAGCGGGGAAGGTGCCAGAAAGGAGTTCTCTTGGTAGTTCTTCCACTGCCCCGGTAGCCAGATGAAAGACACCACAAAAGTGGTTCTACCTGCTTGCTGGGCTGAGATGGGGAATCGCTGACTTTTGGAGTCGGCTGGTGACAAAATGTTCCAAACACACCCCATGCACAACTCCACCGGGGAAGGTGCCAGAAAGGAGTTCTGTTGGTTGTTCTTCCACTGCCCCGGTAGCCAGCTGAAAGACACCACAAAAGTGGTTCTACCTGCTTTCTGGGCTGAGATGGGCAATCGCTGACTTGTGGACTCGGCTGGTGACAAAATGTTCCAAACACACCCCATGCACAACTCCACCGGGGAAGGTGCCAGAAAGGAGTTCTCTTGGTAGTTCTTCCACTGCCCCGGTAGCCAGATGAAAGACACCACAAAAGTGGTTCTACCTGCTTTCTGGGCTGAGATGGGCAATCGCTGACTTTTGGAGTCGGCTGGTGACAAAATGTTCCAAACACACCCCATGCACAACTCCACCGGGGAAGGTGCCAGAAAGGAGTTCTGTTGGTAGTTCTTCCACTGCCCCGGTAGCCAGATGAAAGACACCACAAAAGTGGTTCTACCTGCTTGCTGGGCTGAGATGGGGAATCGCTGACTTTTGGAGTCGGCTGGTGACAAAATGTTCCAAACACACCCCATGCACAACTCCAGCGGGGAAGGTGCCAGAAAGGAGTTCTCTTGGTAGTTCTTCCACTGCCCCGGTAGCCAGATGAAAGACACCACAAAAGTGGTTCTACCTGCTTGCTGGGCTGAGATGGGGAATCGCTGACTTTTGGAGTCGGCTGGTGACAAAATGTTCCAAACACACCCCATGCACAACTCCACCGGGGAAGGTGCCAGAAAGGAGTTCTGTTGGTTGTTCTTCCACTGCCCCGGTAGCCAGCTGAAAGACACCACAAAAGTGGTTCTACCTGCTTTCTGGGCTGAGATGGGCAATCGCTGACTTTTGCAGTCGGCTGGTGACAAAATGTTCCAAACACACCCCATGCACAACTCCAGCGGGGAAGGTGCCATAAAGGAGTTCTCTTGGTAGTTCTTCCACTGCCCCGGTAGCCAGATGAAAGACACCACAAAAGTGGTTCTACCTGCTTTCTGGGCTGAGATGGGCAATCGCTGACTTTTGGAGTCGGCTGGTGACAAAATGTTCCAAACACACCCCATGCACAACTCCACCGGGGAAGGTGCCAGAAAGGAGTTCTGTTGGTAGTTCTTCCACTGCCCCGGTAGCCAGCTGAAAGACACCACAAAAGTGGTTCTACCTGCTTGCTGGGCTGAGATGGGCAATCGCTGACTTTTGGAGTCGGCTGGTGACAAAATGTTCCAAACACACCCCATGCACAACTCCAGCGGGGAAGGTGCCAGAAAGGAGTTCTGTTGGTAGTTCTTCCACTGCCCCGGTAGCCAGATGAAAGACACCACAAAAGTGGTTCTACCTGCTTGCTGGGCTGAGATGGGCAATCGCTGACTTTTGGAGTCGGCTGGTGACAAAATGTTCCAAACACACCCCATGCACAACTCCACCGGGGAAGGTGCCAGAAAGGAGTTCTGTTGGTTGTTCTTCCACTGCCCCGGTAGCCAGCTGAAAGACACCACAAAAGTGGTTCTACCTGCTTTCTGGGCTGAGATGGGCAATCGCTGACTTTTGGAGTCGGCTGGTGACAAAATGTTCCAAACACACCCCATGCACAACTCCACCGGGGAAGGTGCCAGAAAGGAGTTCTGTTGGTAGTTCTTCCACTGCCCCGGTAGCCAGCTGAAAGACACCACAAAAGTGGTTCTACCTGCTTGCTGGGCTGAGATGGGCAATCGCTGACTTTTGCAGTCGGCTGGTGACAAAATGTTCCAAACACACCCCATGCACAACTCCACCGGGGAAGGTGCCAGAAAGGAGTTCTGTTGGTTGTTCTTCCACTGCCCCGGTAGCCAGCTGAAAGACACCACAAAAGTGGTTCTACCTGCTTGCTGGGCTGAGATGGGCAATCGCTGACTTTTGGAGTCGGCTGGTGACAAAATGTTCCAAACACACCCCATGCACAACTCCAGCGGGGAAGGTGCCAGAAAGGAGTTCTGTTGGTAGTTCTTCCACTGCCCCGGTAGCCAGCTGAAAGACACCACAAAAGTGGTTCTACCTGCTTTCTGGGCTGAGATGGGGAATCGCTGACTTTTGCAGTCGGCTGGTGACAAAATGTTCCAAACACACCCCATGCACAACTCCAGCGGGGAAGGTGCCAGAAAGGAATTCCGTTGCTTGTTCTTCCACTGCCCCGGTAGCCAGCTGAAAGACACCACAAAGGTGGTTCTACCTGCTTTCTGGGCTGAGATGGGCAATCGCTGACTTGTGGACTCGGCTGGTGACAAAATGTTCCAAACACACCCCATGCACAACTCCAGCGGGGAAGGTGCCAGAAAGGAGTTCTGTTGGTAGTTCTTCCACTGCCCCGGTAGCCAGCTGAAAGACACCACAAAAGTGGTTCTACCTGCTTTCTGGGCTGAGATGGGCAATCGCTGACTTTTGGAGTCGGCTGGTGACAAAATGTTCCAAACACACCCCATGCACAACTCCAGCGGGGAAGGTGCCAGAAAGGAGTTCTGTCGGTAGTTCTTCCACTGCCCCGGTAGCCAGATGAAAGACACCACAAAAGTGGTTCTACCTGCTTGCTGGGCTGAGATGGGCAATCGCTGACTTTTGGAGTCGGCTAGTGACAAAATGTTCCAAACACACCCCATGCACAACTCCACCGGGGAAGGTGCCAGAAAGGAATTCCATTGCTTGTTCTTCCACTGCCCCGGTAGCCAGCTGAAAGACACCACAAAAGTGGTTCTACCTGCTTGCTGGGCTGAGATGGGCAATCGCTGACTTTTGGAGTCGGCTGGTGACAAAATGTTCCAAACACACCCCATGCACAACTCCAGCGGGGAAGGTGCCATAAAGGAGTTCTCTTGGTAGTTCTTCCACTGCCCCGGTAGCCAGATGAAAGACACCACAAAAGTGGTTCTACCTGCTTTCTGGGCTGAGATGGGCAATCGCTGACTTTTGGAGTCGGCTGGTGACAAAATGTTCCAAACACACCCCATGCACAACTCCAGCGAGGAAGGTGCCAGAAAGGAGTTCTGTTGGTAGTTCTTCCACTGCCCCGGTAGCCAGAAGAAAGACACCACAAAAGTGGTTCTACCTGCTTTCTAGGCTGAGATGGGGAATCGCTGACTTTTGGAGTCGGCTGGTGACAAAATGTTCCAAACACACCCCATGCACAACTCCACCGGGGAAGGTGCCATAAAGGAGTTCTCTTGGTAGTTCTTCCACTGCCCCGGTAGCCAGCTGAAAGACACCACAAAAGTGGTTCTACCTGCTTGCTGGGCTGAGATGGGCAATCGCTGACTTTTGGAGTCGGCTGGTGACAAAATGTTCCAAACACACCCCATGCACAACTCCACCGGAGAAGGTGCCATAAAGGAGTTCTCTTGGTAGTTCTTCCACTGCCCCGGTAGCCAGATGAAAGACACCACAAAAGTGGTTCTACCTGCTTGCTGGGCTGAGATGGGCAATCGCTGACTTTTGGAGTCGGCTGGTGACAAAATGTTCCAAACACACCCCATGCACAACTCCACCGGGGAAGGTGCCAGAAAGGAATTCCATTGCTTGTTCTTCCACTGCCCCGGTAGCCAGCTGAAAGACACCACAAAAGTGGTTCTACCTGCTTGCTGGGCTGAGATGGGCAATCGCTGACTTTTGGAGTCGGCTGGTGACAAAATGTTCCAAACACACCCCATGCACAACTCCACCGGGGAAGGTGCCAGAAAGGAGTTCTGTTGGTAGTTCTTCCACTGCCCCGGTAGCCATATGAAAGACACCACAAAAGTGGTTCTACCTGCTTTCTGGGCTGAGATGGGCAATCGCTGACTTTTGGAGTCGGCTGGTGACAAAATGTTCCAAACACACCCCATGCACAACTCCACCGGGGAAGGTGCCAGAAAGGAGTTCTGTTGGTAGTTCTTCCACTGCCCCGGTAGCCAGCTGAAAGACACCACAAAAGTGGTTCTACCTGCTTTCTGGGCTGAGATGGGCAATCGCTGACTTTTGGAGTCGGCTGGTGACAAAATGTTCCAAACACACCCCATGCACAACTCCACCGGGGAAGGTGCCAGAAAGGAGTTCTGTCGGTAGTTCTTCCACTGCCCCGGTAGCCAGATGAAAGACACCACAAAAGTGGTTCTACCTGCTTGCTGGGCTGAGATGGGGAATCGCTGACTTTTGGAGTCGGCTAGTGACAAAATGTTCCAAACACACCCCATGCACAACTCCACCGGGGAAGGTGCCAGAAAGGAATTCCATTGCTTGTTCTTCCACTGCCCCGGTAGCCAGCTGAAAGACACCACAAAAGTGGTTCTACCTGCTTGCTGGGCTGAGATGGGCAATCGCTGACTTTTGGAGTCGGCTGGTGACAAAATGTTCCAAACACACCCCATGCACAACTCCACCGGGGAAGGTGCCATAAAGGAGTTCTGTTGGTAGTTCTTCCACTGCCCCGGTAGCCAGATGAAAGACACCACAAAAGTGGTTCTACCTGCTTTCTGGGCTGAGATGGGCAATCGCTGACTTTTGGAGTCGGCTGGTGACAAAATGTTCCAAACACACCCCATGCACAACTCCACCGGGGAAGGTGCCAGAAAGGAGTTCTGTTGGTTGTTCTTCCACTGCCCCGGTAGCCAGCTGAAAGACACCACAAAAGTGGTTCTACCTGCTTTCTGGGCTGAGATGGGCAATCGCTGACTTTTGGAGTCGGCTGGTGACAAAATGTTCCAAACACACCCCATGCACAACTCCACCGGGGAAGGTGCCAGAAAGGAGTTCTGTTGGTAGTTCTTCCACTGCCCCGGTAGCCAGCTGAAAGACACCACAAAAGTGGTTCTACCTGCTTGCTGGGCTGAGATGGGCAATCGCTGACTTTTGCAGTCGGCTGGTGACAAAATGTTCCAAACACACCCCATGCACAACTCCACCGGGGAAGGTGCCAGAAAGGAGTTCTGTTGGTTGTTCTTACACTGCCCCGGTAGCCAGCTGAAAGACACCACAAAAGTGGTTCTACCTGCTTGCTGGGCTGAGATGGGCAATCGCTGACTTTTGGAGTCGGCTGGTGACAAAATGTTCCAAACACACCCCATGCACAACTCCACCGGGGAAGGTGCCAGAAAGGAGTTCTGTTGGTAGTTCTTCCACTGCCCCGGTAGCCAGCTGAAAGACACCACAAAAGTGGTTCTACCTGCTTTCTGGGCTGAGATGGGGAATCGCTGACTTTTGCAGTCGGCTGGTGACAAAATGTTCCAAACACACCCCATGCACAACTCCACCGGGGAAGGTGCCAGAAAGGAATTCCGTTGCTTGTTCTTCCACTGCCCCGGTAGCCAGCTGAAAGACACCACAAAGGTGGTTCTACCTGCTTTCTGGGCTGAGATGGGCAATCGCTGACTTTTGCAGTCGGCTGGTGACAAAATGTTCCAAACACACCCCATGCACAACTCCACCGGGGAAGGTGCCAGAAAGGAGTTCTGTTGGTAGTTCTTCCACTGCCCCGGTAGCCAGCTGAAAGACACCACAAAAGTGGTTCTACCTGCTTTCTGGGCTGAGATGGGCAATCGCTGACTTTTGGAGTCGGCTGGTGACAAAATGTTCCAAACACACCCCATGCACAACTCCACCGGGGAAGGTGCCAGAAAGGAGTTCTGTCGGTAGTTCTTCCACTGCCCCGGTAGCCAGATGAAAGACACCACAAAAGTGGTTCTACCTGCTTGCTGGGCTGAGATGGGGAATCGCTGACTTTTGGAGTCGGCTAGTGACAAAATGTTCCAAACACACCCCATGCACAACTCCACCGGGGAAGGTGCCAGAAAGGAATTCCATTGCTTGTTCTTCCACTGCCCCGGTAGCCAGCTGAAAGACACCACAAAAGTGGTTCTACCTGCTTGCTGGGCTGAGATGGGCAATCGCTGACTTTTGGAGTCGGCTGGTGACAAAATGTTCCAAACACACCCCATGCACAACTCCACCGGGGAAGGTGCCAGAAAGGAGTTCTCTTGGTAGTTCTTCCACTGCCCCGGTAGCCAGATGAAAGACACCACAAAAGTGGTTCTACCTGCTTTCTGGGCTGAGATGGGCAATCGCTGACTTTTGGAGTCGGCTGGTGACAAAATGTTCCAAACACACCCCATGCACAACTCCAGCGGGGAAGGTGCCAGAAAGGAGTTCTGTTGGTAGTTCTTCCACTGCCCCGGTAGCCAGATGAAAGACACCACAAAAGTGGTTCTACCTGCTTTCTGGGCTGAGATGGGCAATCGCTGACTTTTGGAGTCGGCTGGTGACAAAATGTTCCAAACACACCCCATGCACAACTCCAGCGGGGAAGGTGCCAGAAAGGAGTTCTGTTGGTAGTTCTTCCACTGCCCCGGTAGCCAGAAGAAAGACACCACAAAAGTGGTTCTACCTGCTTTCTAGGCTGAGATGGGGAATCGCTGACTTTTGGAGTCGGCTGGTGACAAAATGTTCCAAACACACCCCATGCACAACTCCACCGGGGAAGGTGCCATAAAGGAGTTCTCTTGGTAGTTCTTCCACTGCCCCGGTAGCCAGCTGAAAGACACCACAAAAGTGGTTCTACCTGCTTGCTGGGCTGAGATGGGCAATCGCTGACTTTTGGAGTCGGCTGGTGACAAAATGTTCCAAACACACCCCATGCACAACTCCACCGGAGAAGGTGCCATAAAGGAGTTCTCTTGGTAGTTCTTCCACTGCCCCGGTAGCCAGATGAAAGACACCACAAAAGTGGTTCTACCTGCTTGCTGGGCTGAGATGGGCAATCGCTGACTTTTGGAGTCGGCTGGTGACAAAATGTTCCAAACACACCCCATGCACAACTCCACCGGGGAAGGTGCCAGAAAGGAATTCCATTGCTTGTTCTTCCACTGCCCCGGTAGCCAGCTGAAAGACACCACAAAAGTGGTTCTACCTGCTTGCTGGGCTGAGATGGGCAATCGCTGACTTTTGGAGTCGGCTGGTGACAAAATGTTCCAAACACACCCCATGCACAACTCCAGCGGGGAAGGTGCCAGAAAGGAGTTCTGTTGGTAGTTCTTCCACTGCCCCGGTAGCCATATGAAAGACACCACAAAAGTGGTTCTACCTGCTTTCTGGGCTGAGATGGGCAATCGCTGACTTTTGGAGTCGGCTGGTGACAAAATGTTCCAAACACACCCCATGCACAACTCCAGCGGGGAAGGTGCCAGAAAGGAGTTCTGTTGGTAGTTCTTCCACTGCCCCGGTAGCCAGCTGAAAGACACCACAAAAGTGGTTCTACCTGCTTTCTGGGCTGAGATGGGCAATCGCTGACTTTTGGAGTCGGCTGGTGACAAAATGTTCCAAACACACCCCATGCACAACTCCACCGGGGAAGGTGCCAGAAAGGAGTTCTGTCGGTAGTTCTTCCACTGCCCCGGTAGCCAGATGAAAGACACCACAAAAGTGGTTCTACCTGCTTGCTGGGCTGAGATGGGGAATCG
Organism: Falco punctatus; assembly: GCF_963210335.1. NCBI lineage: Eukaryota > Metazoa > Chordata > Aves > Falconiformes > Falconidae > Falco > Falco punctatus. The sequence continues at coordinate 168,028 of NW_027660338.1, forward strand.
CTGACTTTTGGAGTCGGCTAGTGACAAAATGTTCCAAACACACCCCATGCACAACTCCACCGGGGAAGGTTCCAGAAAGGAATTCCATTGCTTGTTCTTCCACTGCCCCGGTAGCCAGCTGAAAGACACCACAAAAGTGGTTCTACCTGCTTGCTGGGCTGAGATGGGCAATCGCTGACTTTTGGAGTCGGCTGGTGACAAAATGTTCCAAACACACCCCATGCACAACTCCACCGGGGAAGGTGCCATAAAGGAGTTCTGTTGGTAGTTCTTCCACTGCCCCGGTAGCCAGATGAAAGACACCACAAAAGTGGTTCTACCTGCTTTCTGGGCTGAGATGGGCAATCGCTGACTTTTGGAGTCGGCTGGTGACAAAATGTTCCAAACACACCCCATGCACAACTCCAGCGGGGAAGGTGCCAGAAAGGAGTTCTGTTGGTAGTTCTTCCACTGCCCCGGTAGCCAGATGAAAGACACCACAAAAGTGGTTCTACCTGCTTTCTGGGCTGAGATGGGCAATCGCTGACTTTTGGAGTCGGCTGGTGACAAAATGTTCCAAACACACCCCATGCACAACTCCAGCGGGGAAGGTGCCAGAAAGGAGTTCTGTTGGTTGTTCTTACACTGCCCCGGTAGCCAGATGAAAGACACCACAAAAGTGGTTCTACCTGCTTTCTAGGCTGAGATGGGCAATCGCTGACTTTTGCAGTCGGCTGGTGACAAAATGTTCCAAACACACCCCATGCACAACTCCACCGGGGAAGGTGCCAGAAAGGAGTTCTGTTGGTAGTTCTTCCACTGCCCCGGTAGCCATATGAAAGACACCACAAAAGTGGTTCTACCTGCTTGCTGGGCTGAGATGGGCAATCGCTGACTTTTGCAGTCGGCTGGTGACAAAATGTTCCAAACACACCCCATGCACAACTCCACCGGGGAAGGTGCCAGAAAGGAATTCCATTGCTTGTTCTTCCACTGCCCCGGTAGCCAGATGAAAGACACCACAAAAGTGGTTCTACCTGCTTTCTGGGCTGAGATGGGCAATCGCTGACTTTTGGAGTCGGCTGGTGACAAAATGTTCCAAACACACCCCATGCACAACTCCAGCGGGGAAGGTGCCAGAAAGGAGTTCTGTTGGTAGTTCTTCCACTGCCCCGGTAGCCAGAAGAAAGACACCACAAAAGTGGTTCTACCTGCTTTCTAGGCTGAGATGGGGAATCGCTGACTTTTGGAGTCGGCTGGTGACAAAATGTTCCAAACACACCCCATGCACAACTCCACCGGGGAAGGTGCCAGAAAGGAGTTCTCTTGGTAGTTCTTCCACTGCCCCGGTAGCCAGCTGAAAGACACCACAAAAGTGGTTCTACCTGCTTGCTGGGCTGAGATGGGCAATCGCTGACTTTTGGAGTCGGCTGGTGACAAAATGTTCCAAACACACCCCATGCACAACTCCACCGGAGAAGGTGCCATAAAGGAGTTCTCTTGGTAGTTCTTCCACTGCCCCGGTAGCCAGATGAAAGACACCACAAAAGTGGTTCTACCTGCTTGCTGGGCTGAGATGGGCAATCGCTGACTTTTGGAGTCGGCTGGTGACAAAATGTTCCAAACACACCCCATGCACAACTCCACCGGGGAAGGTGCCAGAAAGGAATTCCATTGCTTGTTCTTCCACTGCCCCGGTAGCCAGATGAAAGACACCACAAAAGTGGTTCTACCTGCTTGCTGGGCTGAGATGGGCAATCGCTGACTTTTGGAGTCGGCTGGTGACAAAATGTTCCAAACACACCCCATGCACAACTCCAGCGGGGAAGGTGCCAGAAAGGAGTTCTGTTGGTAGTTCTTCCACTGCCCCGGTAGCCATATGAAAGACACCACAAAAGTGGTTCTACCTGCTTTCTGGGCTGAGATGGGCAATCGCTGACTTTTGGAGTCGGCTGGTGACAAAATGTTCCAAACACACCCCATGCACAACTCCACCGGGGAAGGTGCCAGAAAGGAGTTCTGTTGGTTGTTCTTACACTGCCCCGGTAGCCAGATGAAAGACACCACAAAAGTGGTTCTACCTGCTTTCTAGGCTGAGATGGGGAATCGCTGACTTTTGGAGTCGGCTGGTGACAAAATGTTCCAAACACACCCCATGCACAACTCCACCGGGGAAGGTGCCAGAAAGGAATTCCATTGCTTGTTCTTCCACTGCCCCGGTAGCCAGCTGAAAGACACCACAAAAGTGGTTCTACCTGCTTGCTGGGCTGAGATGGGCAATCGCTGACTTTTGCAGTCGGCTGGTGACAAAATGTTCCAAACACACCCCATGCACAACTCCACCGGGGAAGGTGCCAGAAAGGAATTCCATTGCTTGTTCTTCCACTGCCCCGGTAGCCAGATGAAAGACACCACAAAAGTGGTTCTACCTGCTTGCTGGGCTGAGATGGGCAATCGCTGACTTTTGCAGTCGGCTGGTGACAAAATGTTCCAAACACACCCCATGCACAACTCCAGCGGGGAAGGTGCCAGAAAGGAGTTCTGTTGGTAGTTCTTCCACTGCCCCGGTAGCCAGAAGAAAGACACCACAAAAGTGGTTCTACCTGCTTTCTAGGCTGAGATGGGGAATCGCTGACTTTTGGAGTCGGCTGGTGACAAAATGTTCCAAACACACCCCATGCACAACTCCACCGGGGAAGGTGCCATAAAGGAGTTCTCTTGGTAGTTCTTCCACTGCCCCGGTAGCCAGCTGAAAGACACCACAAAAGTGGTTCTACCTGCTTGCTGGGCTGAGATGGGCAATCGCTGACTTTTGGAGTCGGCTGGTGACAAAATGTTCCAAACACACCCCATGCACAACTCCACCGGAGAAGGTGCCATAAAGGAGTTCTCTTGGTAGTTCTTCCACTGCCCCGGTAGCCAGATGAAAGACACCACAAAAGTGGTTCTACCTGCTTGCTGGGCTGAGATGGGCAATCGCTGACTTTTGCAGTCGGCTGGTGACAAAATGTTCCAAACACACCCCATGCACAACTCCCCCGGGGAAGGTGCCAGAAAGGAATTCCATTGCTTGTTCTTCCACTGCCCCGGTAGCCAGCTGAAAGACACCACAAAAGTGGTTCTACCTGCTTGCTGGGCTGAGATGGGCAATCGCTGACTTTTGGAGTCGGCTGGTGACAAAATGTTCCAAACACACCCCATGCACAACTCCAGCGGGGAAGGTGCCAGAAAGGAGTTCTGTTGGTAGTTCTTCCACTGCCCCGGTAGCCATATGAAAGACACCACAAAAGTGGTTCTACCTGCTTTCTGGGCTGAGATGGGCAATCGCTGACTTTTGGAGTCGGCTGGTGACAAAATGTTCCAAACACACCCCATGCACAACTCCAGCGGGGAAGGTGCCAGAAAGGAGTTCTGTTGGTTGTTCTTACACTGCCCCGGTAGCCAGATGAAAGACACCACAAAAGTGGTTCTACCTGCTTTCTGGGCTGAGATGGGCAATCGCTGACTTTTGGAGTCGGCTGGTGACAAAATGTTCCAAACACACCCCATGCACAACTCCACCGGGGAAGGTGCCAGAAAGGAATTCCATTGCTTGTTCTTCCACTGCCCCGGTAGCCAGCTGAAAGACACCACAAAAGTGGTTCTACCTGCTTGCTGGGCTGAGATGGGCAATCGCTGACTTTTGCAGTCGGCTGGTGACAAAATGTTCCAAACACACCCCATGCACAACTCCACCGGGGAAGGTGCCAGAAAGGAATTCCATTGCTTGTTCTTCCACTGCCCCGGTAGCCAGATGAAAGACACCACAAAAGTGGTTCTACCTGCTTGCTGGGCTGAGATGGGCAATCGCTGACTTTTGCAGTCGGCTGGTGACAAAATGTTCCAAACACACCCCATGCACAACTCCAGCGGGGAAGGTGCCAGAAAGGAGTTCTGTTGGTAGTTCTTCCACTGCCCCGGTAGCCAGAAGAAAGACACCACAAAAGTGGTTCTACCTGCTTTCTAGGCTGAGATGGGGAATCGCTGACTTTTGGAGTCGGCTGGTGACAAAATGTTCCAAACACACCCCATGCACAACTCCACCGGGGAAGGTGCCAGAAAGGAGTTCTGTTGGTAGTTCTTACACTGCCCCGGTAGCCAGCTGAAAGACACCACAAAAGTGGTTCTACCTGCTTTCTGGGCTGAGATGGGGAATCGCTGACTTGTGGACTCGGCTGGTGACAAAATGTTCCAAACACACCCCATGCACAACTCCAGCGGGGAAGGTGCCAGAAAGGAGTTCTGTTGGTAGTTCTTCCACTGCCCCGGTAGCCAGATGAAAGACACCACAAAAGTGGTTCTACCTGCTTTCTGGGCTGAGATGGGCAATCGCTGACTTTTGGAGTCGGCTGGTGACAAAATGTTCCAAACACACCCCATGCACAACTCCACCGGGGAAGGTGCCAGAAAGGAGTTCTGTTGGTAGTTCTTCCACTGCCCCGGTAGCCAGCTGAAAGACACCACAAAAGTGGTTCTACCTGCTTTCTGGGCTGAGATGGGGAATCGCTGACTTTTGGAGTCGGCTGGTGACAAAATGTTCCAAACACACCCCATGCACAACTCCAGCGGGGAAGGTGCCAGAAAGGAGTTCTCTTGGTAGTTCTTCCACTGCCCCGGTAGCCAGATGAAAGACACCACAAAAGTGGTTCTACCTGCTTGCTGGGCTGAGATGGGCAATCGCTGACTTTTGGAGTCGGCTGGTGACAAAATGTTCCAAACACACCCCATGCACAACTCCACCGGGGAAGGTGCCAGAAAGGAATTCCATTGCTTGTTCTTCCACTGCCCCGGTAGCCAGCTGAAAGACACCACAAAAGTGGTTCTACCTGCTTGCTGGGCTGAGATGGGCAATCGCTGACTTTTGGAGTCGGCTGGTGACAAAATGTTCCAAACACACCCCATGCACAACTCCAGCGGGGAAGGTGCCAGAAAGGAGTTCTGTTGGTAGTTCTTCCACTGCCCCGGTAGCCATATGAAAGACACCACAAAAGTGGTTCTACCTGCTTTCTGGGCTGAGATGGGCAATCGCTGACTTTTGGAGTCGGCTGGTGACAAAATGTTCCAAACACACCCCATGCACAACTCCAGCGGGGAAGGTGCCAGAAAGGAGTTCTGTTGGTTGTTCTTACACTGCCCCGGTAGCCAGATGAAAGACACCACAAAAGTGGTTCTACCTGCTTTCTGGGCTGAGATGGGCAATCGCTGACTTTTGGAGTCGGCTGGTGACAAAATGTTCCAAACACACCCCATGCACAACTCCACCGGGGAAGGTGCCAGAAAGGAATTCCATTGCTTGTTCTTCCACTGCCCCGGTAGCCAGCTGAAAGACACCACAAAAGTGGTTCTACCTGCTTGCTGGGCTGAGATGGGCAATCGCTGACTTTTGCAGTCGGCTGGTGACAAAATGTTCCAAACACACCCCATGCACAACTCCACCGGGGAAGGTGCCAGAAAGGAATTCCATTGCTTGTTCTTCCACTGCCCCGGTAGCCAGATGAAAGACACCACAAAAGTGGTTCTACCTGCTTGCTGGGCTGAGATGGGCAATCGCTGACTTTTGCAGTCGGCTGGTGACAAAATGTTCCAAACACACCCCATGCACAACTCCAGCGGGGAAGGTGCCAGAAAGGAGTTCTGTTGGTAGTTCTTCCACTGCCCCGGTAGCCAGAAGAAAGACACCACAAAAGTGGTTCTACCTGCTTTCTAGGCTGAGATGGGGAATCGCTGACTTTTGCAGTCGGCTGGTGACAAAATGTTCCAAACACACCCCATGCACAACTCCACCGGGGAAGGTGCCAGAAAGGAGTTCTGTTGGTTGTTCTTACACTGCCCCGGTAGCCAGCTGAAAGACACCACAAAAGTGGTTCTACCTGCTTTCTGGGCTGAGATGGGGAATCGCTGACTTGTGGACTCGGCTGGTGACAAAATGTTCCAAACACACCCCATGCACAACTCCACCGGGGAAGGTGCCAGAAAGGAGTTCTCTTGGTAGTTCTTCCACTGCCCCGGTAGCCAGATGAAAGACACCACAAAAGTGGTTCTACCTGCTTTCTGGGCTGAGATGGGCAATCGCTGACTTTTGGAGTCGGCTGGTGACAAAATGTTCCAAACACACCCCATGCACAACTCCACCGGGGAAGGTGCCAGAAAGGAGTTCTGTTGGTAGTTCTTCCACTGCCCCGGTAGCCAGATGAAAGACACCACAAAAGTGGTTCTACCTGCTTGCTGGGCTGAGATGGGCAATCGCTGACTTTTGGAGTCGGCTGGTGACAAAATGTTCCAAACACACCCCATGCACAACTCCAGCGGGGAAGGTGCCAGAAAGGAGTTCTCTTGGTAGTTCTTCCACTGCCCCGGTAGCCAGATGAAAGACACCACAAAAGTGGTTCTACCTGCTTTCTGGGCTGAGATGGGGAATCGCTGACTTTTGGAGTCGGCTGGTGACAAAATGTTCCAAACACACCCCATGCACAACTCCACCGGGGAAGGTGCCAGAAAGGAGTTCTCTTGGTAGTTCTTCCACTGCCCCGGTAGCCAGCTGAAAGACACCACAAAAGTGGTTCTACCTGCTTTCTGGGCTGAGATGGGCAATCGCTGACTTTTGGAGTCGGCTGGTGACAAAATGTTCCAAACACACCCCATGCACAACTCCACCGGGGAAGGTGCCATAAAGGAGTTCTCTTGGTAGTTCTTCCACTGCCCCGGTAGCCAGATGAAAGACACCACAAAAGTGGTTCTACCTGCTTTCTGGGCTGAGATGGGCAATCGCTGACTTTTGGAGTCGGCTGGTGACAAAATGTTCCAAACACACCCCATGCACAACTCCACCGGGGAAGGTGCCAGAAAGGAGTTCTGTCGGTAGTTCTTCCACTGCCCCGGTAGCCAGCTGAAAGACACCACAAAAGTGGTTCTACCTGCTTGCTGGGCTGAGATGGGGAATCGCTGACTTTTGGAGTCGGCTAGTGACAAAATGTTCCAAACACACCCCATGCACAACTCCACCGGGGAAGGTGCCAGAAAGGAATTCCATTGCTTGTTCTTCCACTGCCCCGGTAGCCAGCTGAAAGACACCACAAAAGTGGTTCTACCTGCTTGCTGGGCTGAGATGGGCAATCGCTGACTTTTGGAGTCGGCTGGTGACAAAATGTTCCAAACACACCCCATGCACAACTCCACCGGGGAAGGTGCCATAAAGGAGTTCTCTTGGTAGTTCTTCCACTGCCCCGGTAGCCAGATGAAAGACACCACAAAAGTGGTTCTACCTGCTTTCTGGGCTGAGATGGGCAATCGCTGACTTTTGGAGTCGGCTGGTGACAAAATGTTCCAAACACACCCCATGCACAACTCCAGCGGGGAAGGTGCCAGAAAGGAGTTCTGTTGGTAGTTCTTCCACTGCCCCGGTAGCCAGATGAAAGACACCACAAAAGTGGTTCTACCTGCTTTCTGGGCTGAGATGGGCAATCGCTGACTTTTGGAGTCGGCTGGTGACAAAATGTTCCAAACACACCCCATGCACAACTCCAGCGGGGAAGGTGCCAGAAAGGAGTTCTGTTGGTAGTTCTTCCACTGCCCCGGTAGCCAGAAGAAAGACACCACAAAAGTGGTTCTACCTGCTTTCTAGGCTGAGATGGGGAATCGCTGACTTTTGGAGTCGGCTGGTGACAAAATGTTCCAAACACACCCCATGCACAACTCCACCGGGGAAGGTGCCAGAAAGGAGTTCTCTTGGTAGTTCTTCCACTGCCCCGGTAGCCAGCTGAAAGACACCACAAAAGTGGTTCTACCTGCTTGCTGGGCTGAGATGGGCAATCGCTGACTTTTGGAGTCGGCTGGTGACAAAATGTTCCAAACACACCCCATGCACAACTCCACCGGGGAAGGTGCCAGAAAGGAGTTCTGTTGGTTGTTCTTACACTGCCCCGGTAGCCAGATGAAAGACACCACAAAAGTGGTTCTACCTGCTTGCTGGGCTGAGATGGGCAATCGCTGACTTTTGGAGTCGGCTGGTGACAAAATGTTCCAAACACACCCCATGCACAACTCCACCGGGGAAGGTGCCAGAAAGGAGTTCTGTTGGTAGTTCTTCCACTGCCCCGGTAGCCATATGAAAGACACCACAAAAGTGGTTCTACCTGCTTTCTGGGCTGAGATGGGCAATCGCTGACTTTTGGAGTCGGCTGGTGACAAAATGTTCCAAACACACCCCATGCACAACTCCACCGGGGAAGGTGCCAGAAAGGAGTTCTGTTGGTAGTTCTTCCACTGCCCCGGTAGCCAGCTGAAAGACACCACAAAAGTGGTTCTACCTGCTTTCTGGGCTGAGATGGGCAATCGCTGACTTTTGGAGTCGGCTGGTGACAAAATGTTCCAAACACACCCCATGCACAACTCCACCGGGGAAGGTGCCAGAAAGGAGTTCTGTCGGTAGTTCTTCCACTGCCCCGGTAGCCAGATGAAAGACACCACAAAAGTGGTTCTACCTGCTTGCTGGGCTGAGATGGGGAATCGCTGACTTTTGGAGTCGGCTAGTGACAAAATGTTCCAAACACACCCCATGCACAACTCCACCGGGGAAGGTGCCAGAAAGGAATTCCATTGCTTGTTCTTCCACTGCCCCGGTAGCCAGCTGAAAGACACCACAAAAGTGGTTCTACCTGCTTGCTGGGCTGAGATGGGCAATCGCTGACTTTTGGAGTCGGCTGGTGACAAAATGTTCCAAACACACCCCATGCACAACTCCACCGGGGAAGGTGCCATAAAGGAGTTCTCTTGGTAGTTCTTCCACTGCCCCGGTAGCCAGATGAAAGACACCACAAAAGTGGTTCTACCTGCTTGCTGGGCTGAGATGGGCAATCGCTGACTTTTGGAGTCGGCTGGTGACAAAATGTTCCAAACACACCCCATGCACAACTCCAGCGGGGAAGGTGCCAGAAAGGAGTTCTGTTGGTAGTTCTTCCACTGCCCCGGTAGCCAGATGAAAGACACCACAAAAGTGGTTCTACCTGCTTTCTGGGCTGAGATGGGCAATCGCTGACTTTTGGAGTCGGCTGGTGACAAAATGTTCCAAACACACCCCATGCACAACTCCAGCGGGGAAGGTGCCAGAAAGGAGTTCTCTTGGTAGTTCTTCCACTGCCCCGGTAGCCAGAAGAAAGACACCACAAAAGTGGTTCTACCTGCTTTCTAGGCTGAGATGGGGAATCGCTGACTTTTGGAGTCGGCTGGTGACAAAATGTTCCAAACACACCCCATGCACAACTCCACCGGGGAAGGTGCCATAAAGGAGTTCTCTTGGTAGTTCTTCCACTGCCCCGGTAGCCAGCTGAAAGACACCACAAAAGTGGTTCTACCTGCTTGCTGGGCTGAGATGGGCAATCGCTGACTTTTGGAGTCGGCTGGTGACAAAATGTTCCAAACACACCCCATGCACAACTCCCCCGGGGAAGGTGCCAGAAAGGAGTTCTGTTGGTAGTTCTTCCACTGCCCCGGTAGCCAGATGAAAGACACCACAAAAGTGGTTCTACCTGCTTGCTGGGCTGAGATGGGCAATCGCTGACTTTTGGAGTCGGCTGGTGACAAAATGTTCCAAACACACCCCATGCACAACTCCACCGGGGAAGGTGCCAGAAAGGAGTTCTGTTGGTAGTTCTTCCACTGCCCCGGTAGCCATATGAAAGACACCACAAAAGTGGTTCTACCTGCTTTCTGGGCTGAGATGGGCAATCGCTGACTTTTGGAGTCGGCTGGTGACAAAATGTTCCAAACACACCCCATGCACAACTCCACCGGGGAAGGTGCCAGAAAGGAGTTCTGTTGGTAGTTCTTCCACTGCCCCGGTAGCCAGCTGAAAGACACCACAAAAGTGGTTCTACCTGCTTTCTGGGCTGAGATGGGCAATCGCTGACTTTTGGAGTCGGCTGGTGACAAAATGTTCCAAACACACCCCATGCACAACTCCACCGGGGAAGGTGCCAGAAAGGAGTTCTGTCGGTAGTTCTTCCACTGCCCCGGTAGCCAGATGAAAGACACCACAAAAGTGGTTCTACCTGCTTGCTGGGCTGAGATGGGGAATCGCTGACTTTTGGAGTCGGCTAGTGACAAAATGTTCCAAACACACCCCATGCACAACTCCACCGGGGAAGGTGCCAGAAAGGAATTCCATTGCTTGTTCTTCCACTGCCCCGGTAGCCAGCTGAAAGACACCACAAAAGTGGTTCTACCTGCTTGCTGGGCTGAGATGGGCAATCGCTGACTTTTGGAGTCGGCTGGTGACAAAATGTTCCAAACACACCCCATGCACAACTCCACCGGGGAAGGTGCCATAAAGGAGTTCTCTTGGTAGTTCTTACACTGCCCCGGTAGCCAGATGAAAGACACCACAAAAGTGGTTCTACCTGCTTTCTGGGCTGAGATGGGCAATCGCTGACTTTTGGAGTCGGCTGGTGACAAAATGTTCCAAACACACCCCATGCACAACTCCAGCGGGGAAGGTGCCAGAAAGGAGTTCTGTTGGTAGTTCTTCCACTGCCCCGGTAGCCAGATGAAAGACACCACAAAAGTGGTTCTACCTGCTTTCTGGGCTGAGATGGGCAATCGCTGACTTTTGGAGTCGGCTGGTGACAAAATGTTCCAAACACACCCCATGCACAACTCCAGCGGGGAAGGTGCCAGAAAGGAGTTCTCTTGGTTGTTCTTACACTGCCCCGGTAGCCAGATGAAAGACACCACAAAAGTGGTTCTACCTGCTTGCTGGGCTGAGATGGGCAATCGCTGACTTTTGCAGTCGGCTGGTGACAAAATGTTCCAAACACACCCCATGCACAACTCCACCGGGGAAGGTGCCAGAAAGGAATTCCATTGCTTGTTCTTCCACTGCCCCGGTAGCCAGCTGAAAGACACCACAAAAGTGGTTCTACCTGCTTGCTGGGCTGAGATGGGCAATCGCTGACTTTTGCAGTCGGCTGGTGACAAAATGTTCCAAACACACCCCATGCACAACTCCACCGGGGAAGGTGCCAGAAAGGAATTCCATTGCTTGTTCTTCCACTGCCCCGGTAGCCAGATGAAAGACACCACAAAAGTGGTTCTACCTGCTTTCTGGGCTGAGATGGGCAATCGCTGACTTTTGGAGTCGGCTGGTGACAAAATGTTCCAAACACACCCCATGCACAACTCCAGCGGGGAAGGTGCCAGAAAGGAGTTCTGTTGGTAGTTCTTCCACTGCCCCGGTAGCCAGAAGAAAGACACCACAAAAGTGGTTCTACCTGCTTTCTAGGCTGAGATGGGGAATCGCTGACTTTTGGAGTCGGCTGGTGACAAAATGTTCCAAACACACCCCATGCACAACTCCACCGGGGAAGGTGCCAGAAAGGAATTCCATTGCTTGTTCTTCCACTGCCCCGGTAGCCAGCTGAAAGACACCACAAAAGTGGTTCTACCTGCTTGCTGGGCTGAGATGGGCAATCGCTGACTTTTGCAGTCGGCTGGTGACAAAATGTTCCAAACACACCCCATGCACAACTCCACCGGGGAAGGTGCCAGAAAGGAATTCCATTGCTTGTTCTTCCACTGCCCCGGTAGCCAGATGAAAGACACCACAAAAGTGGTTCTACCTGCTTTCTGGGCTGAGATGGGCAATCGCTGACTTTTGCAGTCGGCTGGTGACAAAATGTTCCAAACACACCCCATGCACAACTCCAGCGGGGAAGGTGCCAGAAAGGAGTTCTGTTGGTAGTTCTTCCACTGCCCCGGTAGCCAGAAGAAAGACACCACAAAAGTGGTTCTACCTGCTTTCTAGGCTGAGATGGGGAATCGCTGACTTTTGGAGTCGGCTGGTGACAAAATGTTCCAAACACACCCCATGCACAACTCCACCGGGGAAGGTGCCAGAAAGGAGTTCTCTTGGTAGTTCTTCCACTGCCCCGGTAGCCAGCTGAAAGACACCACAAAAGTGGTTCTACCTGCTTGCTGGGCTGAGATGGGCAATCGCTGACTTTTGGAGTCGGCTGGTGACAAAATGTTCCAAACACACCCCATGCACAACTCCACCGGAGAAGGTGCCATAAAGGAGTTCTCTTGGTAGTTCTTCCACTGCCCCGGTAGCCAGCTGAAAGACACCACAAAAGTGGTTCTACCTGCTTGCTGGGCTGAGATGGGCAATCGCTGACTTTTGGAGTCGGCTGGTGACAAAATGTTCCAAACACACCCCATGCACAACTCCACCGGGGAAGGTGCCAGAAAGGAATTCCATTGCTTGTTCTTCCACTGCCCCGGTAGCCAGCTGAAAGACACCACAAAAGTGGTTCTACCTGCTTGCTGGGCTGAGATGGGCAATCGCTGACTTTTGGAGTCGGCTGGTGACAAAATGTTCCAAACACACCCCATGCACAACTCCAGCGGGGAAGGTGCCAGAAAGGAGTTCTGTTGGTAGTTCTTCCACTGCCCCGGTAGCCATATGAAAGACACCACAAAAGTGGTTCTACCTGCTTTCTGGGCTGAGATGGGCAATCGCTGACTTTTGGAGTCGGCTGGTGACAAAATGTTCCAAACACACCCCATGCACAACTCCAGCGGGGAAGGTGCCAGAAAGGAGTTCTGTTGGTTGTTCTTACACTGCCCCGGTAGCCAGATGAAAGACACCACAAAAGTGGTTCTACCTGCTTTCTAGGCTGAGATGGGGAATCGCTGACTTTTGGAGTCGGCTGGTGACAAAATGTTCCAAACACACCCCATGCACAACTCCACCGGGGAAGGTGCCAGAAAGGAATTCCATTGCTTGTTCTTCCACTGCCCCGGTAGCCAGCTGAAAGACACCACAAAAGTGGTTCTACCTGCTTGCTGGGCTGAGATGGGCAATCGCTGACTTTTGCAGTCGGCTGGTGACAAAATGTTCCAAACACACCCCATGCACAACTCCACCGGGGAAGGTGCCAGAAAGGAATTCCATTGCTTGTTCTTCCACTGCCCCGGTAGCCAGATGAAAGACACCACAAAAGTGGTTCTACCTGCTTGCTGGGCTGAGATGGGCAATCGCTGACTTTTGCAGTCGGCTGGTGACAAAATGTTCCAAACACACCCCATGCACAACTCCAGCGGGGAAGGTGCCAGAAAGGAGTTCTGTTGGTAGTTCTTCCACTGCCCCGGTAGCCAGAAGAAAGACACCACAAAAGTGGTTCTACCTGCTTTCTAGGCTGAGATGGGGAATCGCTGACTTTTGGAGTCGGCTGGTGACAAAATGTTCCAAACACACCCCATGCACAACTCCACCGGGGAAGGTGCCATAAAGGAGTTCTCTTGGTAGTTCTTCCACTGCCCCGGTAGCCAGCTGAAAGACACCACAAAAGTGGTTCTACCTGCTTGCTGGGCTGAGATGGGCAATCGCTGACTTTTGGAGTCGGCTGGTGACAAAATGTTCCAAACACACCCCATGCACAACTCCACCGGAGAAGGTGCCATAAAGGAGTTCTCTTGGTAGTTCTTCCACTGCCCCGGTAGCCAGATGAAAGACACCACAAAAGTGGTTCTACCTGCTTTCTGGGCTGAGATGGGCAATCGCTGACTTTTGGAGTCGGCTGGTGACAAAATGTTCCAAACACACCCCATGCACAACTCCACCGGGGAAGGTGCCAGAAAGGAGTTCTGTTGGTAGTTCTTCCACTGCCCCGGTAGCCAGATGAAAGACACCACAAAAGTGGTTCTACCTGCTTGCTGGGCTGAGATGGGCAATCGCTGACTTTTGGAGTCGGCTGGTGACAAAATGTTCCAAACACACCCCATGCACAACTCCAGCGGGGAAGGTGCCAGAAAGGAGTTCTCTTGGTAGTTCTTCCACTGCCCCGGTAGCCAGATGAAAGACACCACAAAAGTGGTTCTACCTGCTTTCTGGGCTGAGATGGGGAATCGCTGACTTTTGGAGTCGGCTGGTGACAAAATGTTCCAAACACACCCCATGCACAACTCCACCGGGGAAGGTGCCAGAAAGGAGTTCTCTTGGTAGTTCTTCCACTGCCCCGGTAGCCAGCTGAAAGACACCACAAAAGTGGTTCTACCTGCTTTCTGGGCTGAGATGGGCAATCGCTGACTTTTGGAGTCGGCTGGTGACAAAATGTTCCAAACACACCCCATGCACAACTCCACCGGGGAAGGTGCCATAAAGGAGTTCTCTTGGTAGTTCTTCCACTGCCCCGGTAGCCAGATGAAAGACACCACAAAAGTGGTTCTACCTGCTTTCTGGGCTGAGATGGGCAATCGCTGACTTTTGGAGTCGGCTGGTGAAAAAATGTTCCAAACACACCCCATGCACAACTCCACCGGGGAAGGTGCCAGAAAGGAGTTCTGTCGGTAGTTCTTCCACTGCCCCGGTAGCCAGCTGAAAGACACCACAAAAGTGGTTCTACCTGCTTGCTGGGCTGAGATGGGGAATCGCTGACTTTTGGAGTCGGCTAGTGACAAAATGTTCCAAACACACCCCATGCACAACTCCACCGGGGAAGGTGCCAGAAAGGAATTCCATTGCTTGTTCTTCCACTGCCCCGGTAGCCAGATGAAAGACACCACAAAAGTGGTTCTACCTGCTTGCTGGGCTGAGATGGGCAATCGCTGACTTTTGGAGTCGGCTGGTGACAAAATGTTCCAAACACACCCCATGCACAACTCCACCGGGGAAGGTGCCATAAAGGAGTTCTCTTGGTAGTTCTTCCACTGCCCCGGTAGCCAGATGAAAGACACCACAAAAGTGGTTCTACCTGCTTTCTGGGCTGAGATGGGCAATCGCTGACTTTTGGAGTCGGCTGGTGACAAAATGTTCCAAACACACCCCATGCACAACTCCAGCGGGGAAGGTGCCAGAAAGGAGTTCTCTTGGTAGTTCTTCCACTGCCCCGGTAGCCAGATGAAAGACACCACAAAAGTGGTTCTACCTGCTTTCTGGGCTGAGATGGGCAATCGCTGACTTTTGGAGTCGGCTGGTGACAAAATGTTCCAAACACACCCCATGCACAACTCCAGCGGGGAAGGTGCCAGAAAGGAGTTCTGTTGGTAGTTCTTCCACTGCCCCGGTAGCCAGAAGAAAGACACCACAAAAGTGGTTCTACCTGCTTTCTAGGCTGAGATGGGGAATCGCTGACTTTTGGAGTCGGCTGGTGACAAAATGTTCCAAACACACCCCATGCACAACTCCACCGGGGAAGGTGCCATAAAGGAGTTCTCTTGGTAGTTCTTCCACTGCCCCGGTAGCCAGCTGAAAGACACCACAAAAGTGGTTCTACCTGCTTGCTGGGCTGAGATGGGCAATCGCTGACTTTTGGAGTCGGCTGGTGACAAAATGTTCCAAACACACCCCATGCACAACTCCAGCGGGGAAGGTGCCAGAAAGGAGTTCTGTTGGTAGTTCTTCCACTGCCCCGGTAGCCAGATGAAAGACACCACAAAAGTGGTTCTACCTGCTTGCTGGGCTGAGATGGGCAATCGCTGACTTTTGGAGTCGGCTGGTGACAAAATGTTCCAAACACACCCCATGCACAACTCCACCGGGGAAGGTGCCAGAAAGGAGTTCTGTTGGTAGTTCTTCCACTGCCCCGGTAGCCATATGAAAGACACCACAAAAGTGGTTCTACCTGCTTTCTGGGCTGAGATGGGCAATCGCTGACTTTTGGAGTCGGCTGGTGACAAAATGTTCCAAACACACCCCATGCACAACTCCACCGGGGAAGGTGCCAGAAAGGAGTTCTGTTGGTAGTTCTTCCACTGCCCCGGTAGCCAGCTGAAAGACACCACAAAAGTGGTTCTACCTGCTTTCTGGGCTGAGATGGGCAATCGCTGACTTTTGGAGTCGGCTGGTGACAAAATGTTCCAAACACACCCCATGCACAACTCCACCGGGGAAGGTGCCAGAAAGGAGTTCTGTTGGTAGTTCTTCCACTGCCCCGGTAGCCAGATGAAAGACACCACAAAAGTGGTTCTACCTGCTTTCTGGGCTGAGATGGGGAATCGCTGACTTTTGGAGTCGGCTAGTGACAAAATGTTCCAAACACACCCCATGCACAACTCCACCGGGGAAGGTGCCAGAAAGGAATTCCATTGCTTGTTCTTCCACTGCCCCGGTAGCCAGCTGAAAGACACCACAAAAGTGGTTCTACCTGCTTGCTGGGCTGAGATGGGCAATCGCTGACTTTTGGAGTCGGCTGGTGACAAAATGTTCCAAACACACCCCATGCACAACTCCACCGGGGAAGGTGCCATAAAGGAGTTCTCTTGGTAGTTCTTCCACTGCCCCGGTAGCCAGATGAAAGACACCACAAAAGTGGTTCTACCTGCTTTCTGGGCTGAGATGGGCAATCGCTGACTTTTGGAGTCGGCTGGTGACAAAATGTTCCAAACACACCCCATGCACAACTCCAGCGGGGAAGGTGCCAGAAAGGAGTTCTGTTGGTAGTTCTTCCACTGCCCCGGTAGCCAGATGAAAGACACCACAAAAGTGGTTCTACCTGCTTTCTGGGCTGAGATGGGCAATCGCTGACTTTTGGAGTCGGCTGGTGACAAAATGTTCCAAACACACCCCATGCACAACTCCAGCGGGGAAGGTGCCAGAAAGGAGTTCTCTTGGTTGTTCTTCCACTGCCCCGGTAGCCAGATGAAAGACACCACAAAAGTGGTTCTACCTGCTTGCTGGGCTGAGATGGGCAATCGCTGACTTTTGCAGTCGGCTGGTGACAAAATGTTCCAAACACACCCCATGCACAACTCCACCGGGGAAGGTGCCAGAAAGGAATTCCATTGCTTGTTCTTCCACTGCCCCGGTAGCCAGCTGAAAGACACCACAAAAGTGGTTCTACCTGCTTGCTGGGCTGAGATGGGCAATCGCTGACTTTTGCAGTCGGCTGGTGACAAAATGTTCCAAACACACCCCATGCACAACTCCACCGGGGAAGGTGCCAGAAAGGAATTCCATTGCTTGTTCTTCCACTGCCCCGGTAGCCAGATGAAAGACACCACAAAAGTGGTTCTACCTGCTTTCTGGGCTGAGATGGGCAATCGCTGACTTTTGGAGTCGGCTGGTGACAAAATGTTCCAAACACACCCCATGCACAACTCCAGCGGGGAAGGTGCCAGAAAGGAGTTCTGTTGGTAGTTCTTCCACTGCCCCGGTAGCCAGAAGAAAGACACCACAAAAGTGGTTCTACCTGCTTTCTAGGCTGAGATGGGGAATCGCTGACTTTTGGAGTCGGCTGGTGACAAAATGTTCCAAACACACCCCATGCACAACTCCACCGGGGAAGGTGCCAGAAAGGAGTTCTCTTGGTAGTTCTTCCACTGCCCCGGTAGCCAGCTGAAAGACACCACAAAAGTGGTTCTACCTGCTTGCTGGGCTGAGATGGGCAATCGCTGACTTTTGGAGTCGGCTGGTGACAAAATGTTCCAAACACACCCCATGCACAACTCCACCGGAGAAGGTGCCATAAAGGAGTTCTCTTGGTAGTTCTTCCACTGCCCCGGTAGCCAGCTGAAAGACACCACAAAAGTGGTTCTACCTGCTTGCTGGGCTGAGATGGGCAATCGCTGACTTTTGGAGTCGGCTGGTGACAAAATGTTCCAAACACACCCCATGCACAACTCCACCGGGGAAGGTGCCAGAAAGGAATTCCATTGCTTGTTCTTCCACTGCCCCGGTAGCCAGCTGAAAGACACCACAAAAGTGGTTCTACCTGCTTGCTGGGCTGAGATGGGCAATCGCTGACTTTTGCAGTCGGCTGGTGACAAAATGTTCCAAACACACCCCATGCACAACTCCAGCGGGGAAGGTGCCAGAAAGGAGTTCTGTTGGTAGTTCTTCCACTGCCCCGGTAGCCATATGAAAGACACCACAAAAGTGGTTCTACCTGCTTTCTGGGCTGAGATGGGCAATCGCTGACTTTTGGAGTCGGCTGGTGACAAAATGTTCCAAACACACCCCATGCACAACTCCAGCGGGGAAGGTGCCAGAAAGGAGTTCTGTTGGTTGTTCTTACACTGCCCCGGTAGCCAGATGAAAGACACCACAAAAGTGGTTCTACCTGCTTTCTAGGCTGAGATGGGGAATCGCTGACTTTTGGAGTCGGCTGGTGACAAAATGTTCCAAACACACCCCATGCACAACTCCACCGGGGAAGGTGCCAGAAAGGAATTCCATTGCTTGTTCTTCCACTGCCCCGGTAGCCAGCTGAAAGACACCACAAAAGTGGTTCTACCTGCTTGCTGGGCTGAGATGGGCAATCGCTGACTTTTGCAGTCGGCTGGTGACAAAATGTTCCAAACACACCCCATGCACAACTCCAGCGGGGAAGGTGCCAGAAAGGAATTCCATTGCTTGTTCTTCCACTGCCCCGGTAGCCAGATGAAAGACACCACAAAAGTGGTTCTACCTGCTTGCTGGGCTGAGATGGGCAATCGCTGACTTTTGCAGTCGGCTGGTGACAAAATGTTCCAAACACACCCCATGCACAACTCCAGCGGGGAAGGTGCCAGAAAGGAGTTCTGTTGGTAGTTCTTCCACTGCCCCGGTAGCCAGAAGAAAGACACCACAAAAGTGGTTCTACCTGCTTTCTAGGCTGAGATGGGGAATCGCTGACTTTTGCAGTCGGCTGGTGACAAAATGTTCCAAACACACCCCATGCACAACTCCACCGGGGAAGGTGCCAGAAAGGAGTTCTGTTGGTTGTTCTTACACTGCCCCGGTAGCCAGCTGAAAGACACCACAAAAGTGGTTCTACCTGCTTTCTGGGCTGAGATGGGGAATCGCTGACTTGTGGACTCGGCTGGTGACAAAATGTTCCAAACACACCCCATGCACAACTCCACCGGGGAAGGTGCCAGAAAGGAGTTCTCTTGGTAGTTCTTCCACTGCCCCGGTAGCCAGATGAAAGACACCACAAAAGTGGTTCTACCTGCTTGCTGGGCTGAGATGGGCAATCGCTGACTTTTGGAGTCGGCTGGTGACAAAATGTTCCAAACACACCCCATGCACAACTCCACCGGGGAAGGTGCCAGAAAGGAGTTCTGTTGGTAGTTCTTCCACTGCCCCGGTAGCCAGCTGAAAGACACCACAAAAGTGGTTCTACCTGCTTTCTGGGCTGAGATGGGCAATCGCTGACTTTTGCAGTCGGCTGGTGACAAAATGTTCCAAACACACCCCATGCACAACTCCACCGGGGAAGGTGCCAGAAAGGAATTCTGTCGGTAGTTCTTCCACTGCCCCGGTAGCCAGATGAAAGACACCACAAAAGTGGTTCTACCTGCTTGCTGGGCTGAGATGGGCAATCGCTGACTTTTGCAGTCGGCTGGTGACAAAATGTTCCAAACACACCCCATGCACAACTCCACCGGGGAAGGTGCCAGAAAGGAATTCCATTGCTTGTTCTTCCACTGCCCCGGTAGCCAGCTGAAAGACACCACAAAAGTGGTTCTACCTGCTTGCTGGGCTGAGATGGGCAATCGCTGACTTTTGGAGTCGGCTGGTGACAAAATGTTCCAAACACACCCCATGCACAACTCCAGCGGGGAAGGTGCCAGAAAGGAGTTCTGTTGGTAGTTCTTCCACTGCCCCGGTAGCCATATGAAAGACACCACAAAAGTGGTTCTACCTGCTTTCTGGGCTGAGATGGGCAATCGCTGACTTTTGGAGTCGGCTGGTGACAAAATGTTCCAAACACACCCCATGCACAACTCCAGCGGGGAAGGTGCCAGAAAGGAGTTCTGTTGGTTGTTCTTCCACTGCCCCGGTAGCCAGATGAAAGACACCACAAAAGTGGTTCTACCTGCTTTCTAGGCTGAGATGGGGAATCGCTGACTTTTGGAGTCGGCTGGTGACAAAATGTTCCAAACACACCCCATGCACAACTCCACCGGGGAAGGTGCCAGAAAGGAATTCCATTGCTTGTTCTTCCACTGCCCCGGTAGCCAGCTGAAAGACACCACAAAAGTGGTTCTACCTGCTTGCTGGGCTGAGATGGGCAATCGCTGACTTTTGCAGTCGGCTGGTGACAAAATGTTCCAAACACACCCCATGCACAACTCCACCGGGGAAGGTGCCAGAAAGGAATTCCATTGCTTGTTCTTCCACTGCCCCGGTAGCCAGATGAAAGACACCACAAAAGTGGTTCTACCTGCTTGCTGGGCTGAGATGGGCAATCGCTGACTTTTGCAGTCGGCTGGTGACAAAATGTTCCAAACACACCCCATGCACAACTCCAGCGGGGAAGGTGCCAGAAAGGAGTTCTGTTGGTAGTTCTTCCACTGCCCCGGTAGCCAGAAGAAAGACACCACAAAAGTGGTTCTACCTGCTTTCTAGGCTGAGATGGGGAATCGCTGACTTTTGCAGTCGGCTGGTGACAAAATGTTCCAAACACACCCCATGCACAACTCCACCGGGGAAGGTGCCAGAAAGGAGTTCTGTTGGTTGTTCTTACACTGCCCCGGTAGCCAGCTGAAAGACACCACAAAAGTGGTTCTACCTGCTTTCTGGGCTGAGATGGGGAATCGCTGACTTGTGGACTCGGCTGGTGACAAAATGTTCCAAACACACCCCATGCACAACTCCACCGGGGAAGGTGCCAGAAAGGAGTTCTCTTGGTAGTTCTTCCACTGCCCCGGTAGCCAGATGAAAGACACCACAAAAGTGGTTCTACCTGCTTTCTGGGCTGAGATGGGCAATCGCTGACTTTTGGAGTCGGCTGGTGACAAAATGTTCCAAACACACCCCATGCACAACTCCAGCGGGGAAGGTGCCAGAAAGGAGTTCTGTTGGTAGTTCTTCCACTGCCCCGGTAGCCAGATGAAAGACACCACAAAAGTGGTTCTACCTGCTTGCTGGGCTGAGATGGGCAATCGCTGACTTTTGGAGTCGGCTGGTGACAAAATGTTCCAAACACACCCCATGCACAACTCCACCGGGGAAGGTGCCAGAAAGGAATTCTGTTGGTAGTTCTTCCACTGCCCCGGTAGCCAGATGAAAGACACCACAAAAGTGGTTCTACCTGCTTGCTGGGCTGAGATGGGGAATCGCTGACTTTTGGAGTCGGCTGGTGACAAAATGTTCCAAACACACCCCATGCACAACTCCACCGGGGAAGGTGCCAGAAAGGAGTTCTCTTGGTAGTTCTTCCACTGCCCCGGTAGCCAGCTGAAAGACACCACAAAAGTGGTTCTACCTGCTTTCTGGGCTGAGATGGGCAATCGCTGACTTTTGGAGTCGGCTGGTGACAAAATGTTCCAAACACACCCCATGCACAACTCCACCGGGGAAGGTGCCATAAAGGAGTTCTCTTGGTAGTTCTTCCACTGCCCCGGTAGCCAGATGAAAGACACCACAAAAGTGGTT
Source organism: Falco punctatus (assembly GCF_963210335.1). NCBI lineage: Eukaryota > Metazoa > Chordata > Aves > Falconiformes > Falconidae > Falco > Falco punctatus. Next base: position 189,398 of record NW_027660338.1, read on the forward strand.
CTACCTGCTTTCTGGGCTGAGATGGGCAATCGCTGACTTTTGGAGTCGGCTGGTGAAAAAATGTTCCAAACACACCCCATGCACAACTCCACCGGGGAAGGTGCCAGAAAGGAGTTCTGTTGGTAGTTCTTCCACTGCCCCGGTAGCCAGCTGAAAGACACCACAAAAGTGGTTCTACCTGCTTGCTGGGCTGAGATGGGCAATCGCTGACTTTTGGAGTCGGCTGGTGACAAAATGTTCCAAACACACCCCATGCACAACTCCACCGGGGAAGGTGCCAGAAAGGAGTTCTGTTGGTTGTTCTTACACTGCCCCGGTAGCCAGATGAAAGACACCACAAAAGTGGTTCTACCTGCTTTCTAGGCTGAGATGGGGAATCGCTGACTTTTGGAGTCGGCTGGTGACAAAATGTTCCAAACACACCCCATGCACAACTCCACCGGGGAAGGTGCCAGAAAGGAGTTCTGTTGGTAGTTCTTCCACTGCCCCGGTAGCCAGCTGAAAGACACCACAAAAGTGGTTCTACCTGCTTGCTGGGCTGAGATGGGCAATCGCTGACTTGTGGAGTCGGCTGGTGACAAAATGTTCCAAACACACCCCATGCACAACTCCACCGGGGAAGGGTCCAGAAAGGAATTCCGTTGCTTGTTCTTACACTGCCCCGGTAGCCAGCTGAAAGACACCACAAAAGTGGTTCTACCTGCTTGCTGGGCTGAGATGGGCAATCGCTGACTTTTGGAGTCGGCTGGTGACAAAATGTTCCAAACACTCCCCATGCACAACTCCACCGGGGAAGGTGCCAGAAAGGAGTTCCGTTGCTTGTTCTTCCACTGCCCCGGTAGCCAGATGAAAGACACCACAAAAGTGGTTCTACCTGCTTTCTGGGCTGAGATGGGCAATCGCTGACATTTGGAGTCGGCTGGTGACAAAATGTTCCAAACACACCCCATGCACAACTCCACCGGGGAAGGTGCCAGAAAGGAGTTCTGTCGGTAGTTCTTCCACTGCCCCGGTAGCCAGCTGAAAGACACCACAAAAGTGGTTCTACCTGCTTTCTGGGCTGAGATGGGCAATCGCTGACTTTTGGAGTCGGCTGGTGACAAAATGTTCCAAACACACCCCATGCACAACTCCACCGGGGAAGGTGCCATAAAGGAGTTCTCTTGGTAGTTCTTCCACTGCCCCGGTAGCCAGATGAAAGACACCACAAAAGTGGTTCTACCTGCTTTCTGGGCTGAGATGGGCAATCGCTGACTTTTGGAGTCGGCTGGTGACAAAATGTTCCAAACACACCCCATGCACAACTCCACCGGGGAAGGTGCCAGAAAGGAATTCCATTGCTTGTTCTTCCACTGCCCCGGTAGCCAGATGAAAGACACCACAAAAGTGGTTCTACCTGCTTGCTGGGCTGAGATGGGCAATCGCTGACTTTTGCAGTCGGCTGGTGACAAAATGTTCCAAACACACCCCATGCACAACTCCAGCGGGGAAGGTGCCAGAAAGGAGTTCTGTTGGTAGTTCTTCCACTGCCCCGGTAGCCAGAAGAAAGACACCACAAAAGTGGTTCTACCTGCTTTCTAGGCTGAGATGGGGAATCGCTGACTTTTGCAGTCGGCTGGTGACAAAATGTTCCAAACACACCCCATGCACAACTCCACCGGGGAAGGTGCCAGAAAGGAGTTCTGTTGGTTGTTCTTACACTGCCCCGGTAGCCAGCTGAAAGACACCACAAAAGTGGTTCTACCTGCTTTCTGGGCTGAGATGGGGAATCGCTGACTTGTGGACTCGGCTGGTGACAAAATGTTCCAAACACACCCCATGCACAACTCCACCGGGGAAGGTGCCAGAAAGGAGTTCTCTTGGTAGTTCTTCCACTGCCCCGGTAGCCAGATGAAAGACACCACAAAAGTGGTTCTACCTGCTTTCTGGGCTGAGATGGGCAATCGCTGACTTTTGGAGTCGGCTGGTGACAAAATGTTCCAAACACACCCCATGCACAACTCCAGCGGGGAAGGTGCCAGAAAGGAGTTCTGTTGGTAGTTCTTCCACTGCCCCGGTAGCCAGCTGAAAGACACCACAAAAGTGGTTCTACCTGCTTGCTGGGCTGAGATGGGCAATCGCTGACTTTTGGAGTCGGCTGGTGACAAAATGTTCCAAACACACCCCATGCACAACTCCACCGGGGAAGGTGCCAGAAAGGAGTTCTGTTGGTAGTTCTTCCACTGCCCCGGTAGCCAGATGAAAGACACCACAAAAGTGGTTCTACCTGCTTGCTGGGCTGAGATGGGGAATCGCTGACTTTTGGAGTCGGCTGGTGACAAAATGTTCCAAACACACCCCATGCACAACTCCACCGGGGAAGGTGCCAGAAAGGAGTTCTCTTGGTAGTTCTTCCACTGCCCCGGTAGCCAGCTGAAAGACACCACAAAAGTGGTTCTACCTGCTTTCTGGGCTGAGATGGGCAATCGCTGACTTTTGGAGTCGGCTGGTGACAAAATGTTCCAAACACACCCCATGCACAACTCCACCGGGGAAGGTGCCATAAAGGAGTTCTCTTGGTAGTTCTTCCACTGCCCCGGTAGCCAGATGAAAGACACCACAAAAGTGGTTCTACCTGCTTTCTGGGCTGAGATGGGCAATCGCTGACTTTTGGAGTCGGCTGGTGAAAAAATGTTCCAAACACACCCCATGCACAACTCCACCGGGGAAGGTGCCAGAAAGGAGTTCTGTTGGTAGTTCTTCCACTGCCCCGGTAGCCAGCTGAAAGACACCACAAAAGTGGTTCTACCTGCTTGCTGGGCTGAGATGGGCAATCGCTGACTTTTGGAGTCGGCTGGTGACAAAATGTTCCAAACACACCCCATGCACAACTCCACCGGGGAAGGTGCCAGAAAGGAGTTCTGTTGGTTGTTCTTACACTGCCCCGGTAGCCAGATGAAAGACACCACAAAAGTGGTTCTACCTGCTTTCTAGGCTGAGATGGGCAATCGCTGACTTTTGGAGTCGGCTGGTGACAAAATGTTCCAAACACACCCCATGCACAACTCCACCGGGGAAGGTGCCAGAAAGGAGTTCTGTTGGTAGTTCTTCCACTGCCCCGGTAGCCAGCTGAAAGACACCACAAAAGTGGTTCTACCTGCTTGCTGGGCTGAGATGGGCAATCGCTGACTTTTGGAGTCGGCTGGTGACAAAATGTTCCAAACACACCCCATGCACAACTCCACCGGGGAAGGGTCCAGAAAGGAATTCCGTTGCTTGTTCTTACACTGCCCCGGTAGCCAGCTGAAAGACACCACAAAAGTGGTTCTACCTGCTTGCTGGGCTGAGATGGGCAATCGCTGACTTTTGGAGTCGGCTGGTGACAAAATGTTCCAAACACTCCCCATGCACAACTCCACCGGGGAAGGTGCCAGAAAGGAGTTCCGTTGCTTGTTCTTCCACTGCCCCGGTAGCCAGCTGAAAGACACCACAAAAGTGGTTCTACCTGCTTTCTGGGCTGAGATGGGCAATCGCTGACATTTGGAGTCGGCTGGTGACAAAATGTTCCAAACACACCCCATGCACAACTCCACCGGGGAAGGTGCCAGAAAGGAGTTCTGTCGGTAGTTCTTCCACTGCCCCGGTAGCCAGCTGAAAGACACCACAAAAGTGGTTCTACCTGCTTTCTGGGCTGAGATGGGCAATCGCTGACTTTTGGAGTCGGCTGGTGACAAAATGTTCCAAACACACCCCATGCACAACTCCACCGGGGAAGGTGCCAGAAAGGAATTCCATTGCTTGTTCTTCCACTGCCCCGGTAGCCAGATGAAAGACACCACAAAAGTGGTTCTACCTGCTTTCTGGGCTGAGATGGGCAATCGCTGACTTTTGGAGTCGGCTGGTGACAAAATGTTCCAAACACACCCCATGCACAACTCCACCGGGGAAGGTGCCAGAAAGGAGTTCTGTTGGTTGTTCTTACACTGCCCCGGTAGCCAGATGAAAGACACCACAAAAGTGGTTCTACCTGCTTTCTAGGCTGAGATGGGGAATCGCTGACTTTTGGAGTCGGCTGGTGACAAAATGTTCCAAACACACCCCATGCACAACTCCACCGGGGAAGGTGCCAGAAAGGAGTTCTGTTGGTAGTTCTTCCACTGCCCCGGTAGCCAGCTGAAAGACACCACAAAAGTGGTTCTACCTGCTTGCTGGGCTGAGATGGGGAATCGCTGACTTTTGGAGTCGGCTGGTGACAAAATGTTCCAAACACACCCCATGCACAACTCCACCGGGGAAGGTGCCAGAAAGGAGTTCTCTTGGTAGTTCTTCCACTGCCCCGGTAGCCAGCTGAAAGACACCACAAAAGTGGTTCTACCTGCTTTCTGGGCTGAGATGGGCAATCGCTGACTTTTGGAGTCGGCTGGTGACAAAATGTTCCAAACACACCCCATGCACAACTCCACCGGGGAAGGTGCCATAAAGGAGTTCTCTTGGTAGTTCTTCCACTGCCCCGGTAGCCAGATGAAAGACACCACAAAAGTGGTTCTACCTGCTTTCTGGGCTGAGATGGGCAATCGCTGACTTTTGGAGTCGGCTGGTGAAAAAATGTTCCAAACACACCCCATGCACAACTCCACCGGGGAAGGTGCCAGAAAGGAGTTCTGTTGGTAGTTCTTCCACTGCCCCGGTAGCCAGCTGAAAGACACCACAAAAGTGGTTCTACCTGCTTGCTGGGCTGAGATGGGCAATCGCTGACTTTTGGAGTCGGCTGGTGACAAAATGTTCCAAACACACCCCATGCACAACTCCACCGGGGAAGGTGCCAGAAAGGAGTTCTGTTGGTTGTTCTTACACTGCCCCGGTAGCCAGATGAAAGACACCACAAAAGTGGTTCTACCTGCTTTCTAGGCTGAGATGGGGAATCGCTGACTTTTGGAGTCGGCTGGTGACAAAATGTTCCAAACACACCCCATGCACAACTCCACCGGGGAAGGTGCCAGAAAGGAGTTCTGTTGGTAGTTCTTCCACTGCCCCGGTAGCCAGCTGAAAGACACCACAAAAGTGGTTCTACCTGCTTGCTGGGCTGAGATGGGCAATCGCTGACTTTTGGAGTCGGCTGGTGACAAAATGTTCCAAACACACCCCATGCACAACTCCACCGGGGAAGGGTCCAGAAAGGAATTCCGTTGCTTGTTCTTACACTGCCCCGGTAGCCAGCTGAAAGACACCACAAAAGTGGTTCTACCTGCTTGCTGGGCTGAGATGGGCAATCGCTGACTTTTGGAGTCGGCTGGTGACAAAATGTTCCAAACACTCCCCATGCACAACTCCAGCGGGGAAGGTGCCAGAAAGGAGTTCTCTTGGTTGTTCTTACACTGCCCCGGTAGCCAGCTGAAAGACACCACAAAAGTGGTTCTACCTGCTTTCTGGGCTGAGATGGGCAATCGCTGACATTTGGAGTCGGCTGGTGACAAAATGTTCCAAACACACCCCATGCACAACTCCACCGGGGAAGGTGCCAGAAAGGAGTTCTGTCGGTAGTTCTTCCACTGCCCCGGTAGCCAGCTGAAAGACACCACAAAAGTGGTTCTACCTGCTTGCTGGGCTGAGATGGGGAATCGCTGACTTTTGCAGTCGGCTGGTGACAAAATGTTCCAAACACACCCCATGCACAACTCCACCGGGGAAGGTGCCAGAAAGGAGTTCTGTTGGTAGTTCTTCCACTGCCCCGGTAGCCAGCTGAAAGACACCACAAAAGTGGTTCTACCTGCTTTCTGGGCTGAGATGGGGAATCGCTGACTTTTGGAGTCGGCTGGTGACAAAATGTTCCAAACACACCCCATGCACAACTCCACCGGGGAAGGTGCCAGAAAGGAATTCCGTTGCTTGTTCTTCCACTGCCCCGGTAGCCAGATGAAAGACACCACAAAAGTGGTTCTACCTGCTTGCTGGGCTGAGATGGGCAATCGCTGACTTTTGGAGTCGGCTGGTGACAAAATGTTCCAAACACACCCCATGCACAACTCCACCGGGGAAGGTGCCAGAAAGGAGTTCTGTTGGTAGTTCTTACACTGCCCCGGTAGCCAGATGAAAGACACCACAAAAGTGGTTCTACCTGCTTGCTGGGCTGAGATGGGCAATCGCTGACTTTTGGAGTCGGCTGGTGACAAAATGTTCCAAACACACCCCATGCACAACTCCACCGGGGAAGGTGCCAGAAAGGAATTCCGTTGCTTGTTCTTCCACTGCCCCGGTAGCCAGATGAAAGACACCACAAAAGTGGTTCTACCTGCTTTCTGGGCTGAGATGGGCAATCGCTGACTTTTGGAGTCGGCTGGTGACAAAATGTTCCAAACACACCCCATGCACAACTCCAGCAAGGAAGGTGCCAGAAAGGAGTTCTGTTGGTAGTTCTTCCACTGCCCCGGTAGCCAGCTGAAAGACACCACAAAAGTGGTTCTACCTGCTTGCTGGGCTGAGATGGGCAATCGCTGACTTTTGGAGTCGGCTGGTGACAAAATGTTCCAAACACACCCCATGCACAACTCCACCGGGGAAGGGTCCAGAAAGGAATTCCGTTGCTTGTTCTTACACTGCCCCGGTAGCCAGCTGAAAGACACCACAAAAGTGGTTCTACCTGCTTGCTGGGCTGAGATGGGCAATCGCTGACTTTTGGAGTCGGCTGGTGACAAAATGTTCCAAACACTCCCCATGCACAACTCCACCGGGGAAGGTGCCAGAAAGGAGTTCCGTTGCTTGTTCTTCCACTGCCCCGGTAGCCAGCTGAAAGACACCACAAAAGTGGTTCTACCTGCTTTCTGGGCTGAGATGGGCAATCGCTGACATTTGGAGTCGGCTGGTGACAAAATGTTCCAAACACACCCCATGCACAACTCCACCGGGGAAGGTGCCAGAAAGGAGTTCTGTCGGTAGTTCTTCCACTGCCCCGGTAGCCAGCTGAAAGACACCACAAAAGTGGTTCTACCTGCTTGCTGGGCTGAGATGGGGAATCGCTGACTTTTGCAGTCGGCTGGTGACAAAATGTTCCAAACACACCCCATGCACAACTCCACCGGGGAAGGTGCCAGAAAGGAGTTCTGTTGGTAGTTCTTCCACTGCCCCGGTAGCCAGCTGAAAGACACCACAAAAGTGGTTCTACCTGCTTTCTGGGCTGAGATGGGGAATCGCTGACTTTTGGAGTCGGCTGGTGACAAAATGTTCCAAACACACCCCATGCACAACTCCACCGGGGAAGGTGCCAGAAAGGAATTCCGTTGCTTGTTCTTCCACTGCCCCGGTAGCCAGATGAAAGACACCACAAAAGTGGTTCTACCTGCTTGCTGGGCTGAGATGGGCAATCGCTGACTTTTGGAGTCGGCTGGTGACAAAATGTTCCAAACACACCCCATGCACAACTCCACCGGGGAAGGTGCCAGAAAGGAGTTCTGTTGGTAGTTCTTACACTGCCCCGGTAGCCAGATGAAAGACACCACAAAAGTGGTTCTACCTGCTTGCTGGGCTGAGATGGGCAATCGCTGACTTTTGGAGTCGGCTGGTGACAAAATGTTCCAAACACACCCCATGCACAACTCCACCGGGGAAGGTGCCAGAAAGGAATTCCGTTGCTTGTTCTTCCACTGCCCCGGTAGCCAGATGAAAGACACCACAAAAGTGGTTCTACCTGCTTTCTGGGCTGAGATGGGCAATCGCTGACTTTTGGAGTCGGCTGGTGACAAAATGTTCCAAACACACCCCATGCACAACTCCAGCAAGGAAGGTGCCAGAAAGGAGTTCCGTTGGTTGTTCTTACACTGCCCCGGTAGCCAGATGAAAGACACCACAAAAGTGGTTCTACCTGCTTTCTGGGCTGAGATGGGCAATCGCTGACTTGTGGACTCGGCTGGTGACAAAATGTTCCAAACACACCCCATGCACAACTCCACCGGGGAAGGTGCCAGAAAGGAGTTCTGTTGGTAGTTCTTCCACTGCCCCGGTAGCCAGCTGAAAGACACCACAAAAGTGGTTCTACCTGCTTGCTGGGCTGAGATGGGCAATCGCTGACTTGTGGAGTCGGCTGGTGACAAAATGTTCCAAACACACCCCATGCACAACTCCCCCGGGGAAGGTGCCAGAAAGGAGTTCTGTTGGTTGTTCTTACACTGCCCCGGTAGCCAGCTGAAAGACACCACAAAAGTGGTTCTACCTGCTTGCTGGGCTGAGATGGGGAATCGCTGACTTTTGCAGTCGGCTGGTGACAAAATGTTCCAAACACACCCCATGCACAACTCCACCGGGGAAGGTGCCAGAAAGGAGTTCTGTTGGTAGTTCTTCCACTGCCCCGGTAGCCAGCTGAAAGACACCACAAAAGTGGTTCTACCTGCTTTCTGGGCTGAGATGGGGAATCGCTGACTTTTGGAGTCGGCTGGTGACAAAATGTTCCAAACACACCCCATGCACAACTCCACCGGGGAAGGTGCCAGAAAGGAATTCCGTTGCTTGTTCTTCCACTGCCCCGGTAGCCAGATGAAAGACACCACAAAAGTGGTTCTACCTGCTTGCTGGGCTGAGATGGGCAATCGCTGACTTTTGGAGTCGGCTGGTGACAAAATGTTCCAAACACACCCCATGCACAACTCCACCGGGGAAGGTGCCAGAAAGGAGTTCTGTTGGTAGTTCTTACACTGCCCCGGTAGCCAGATGAAAGACACCACAAAAGTGGTTCTACCTGCTTGCTGGGCTGAGATGGGCAATCGCTGACTTTTGGAGTCGGCTGGTGACAAAATGTTCCAAACACACCCCATGCACAACTCCACCGGGGAAGGTGCCAGAAAGGAATTCCGTTGCTTGTTCTTCCACTGCCCCGGTAGCCAGATGAAAGACACCACAAAAGTGGTTCTACCTGCTTTCTGGGCTGAGATGGGCAATCGCTGACTTTTGGAGTCGGCTGGTGACAAAATGTTCCAAACACACCCCATGCACAACTCCAGCAAGGAAGGTGCCAGAAAGGAGTTCCGTTGCTTGTTCTTCCACTGCCCCGGTAGCCAGCTGAAAGACACCACAAAAGTGGTTCTACCTGCTTTCTGGGCTGAGATGGGCAATCGCTGACTTGTGGACTCGGCTGGTGACAAAATGTTCCAAACACACCCCATGCACAACTCCACCGGGGAAGGTGCCAGAAAGGAGTTCTGTTGGTAGTTCTTCCACTGCCCCGGTAGCCAGCTGAAAGACACCACAAAAGTGGTTCTACCTGCTTGCTGGGCTGAGATGGGCAATCGCTGACTTGTGGAGTCGGCTGGTGACAAAATGTTCCAAACACACCCCATGCACAACTCCCCCGGGGAAGGTGCCAGAAAGGAGTTCTGTTGGTTGTTCTTCCACTGCCCCGGTAGCCAGCTGAAAGACACCACAAAAGTGGTTCTACCTGCTTGCTGGGCTGAGATGGGCAATCGCTGACTTGTGGAGTCGGCTGGTGATAAAATGTTCCAAACACACCCCATGCACAACTCCAGCGGGGAAGGTGCCAGAAAGGAGTTCTCTTGGTAGTTCTTCCACTGCCCCCGTAGCCAGATGAAAGACACCACAAAAGTGGTTCTACCTGCTTGCTGGGCTGAGATGGGCAATCGCTGACTTTTGCAGTCGGCTGGTGACAAAATGTTCCAAACACACCCCATGCACAACTCCACCGGGGAAGGTGCCAGAAAGGAGTTCTCTTGGTAGTTCTTCCACTGCCCCGGTAGCCAGCTGAAAGACACCACAAAAGTGGTTCTACCTGCTTGCTGGGCTGAGATGGGCAATCGCTGACTTTTGCAGTCGGCTGGTGACAAAATGTTCCAAACACACCCCATGCACAACTCCACCGGGGAAGGTGCCAGAAAGGAGTTCTGTTGGTAGTTCTTACACTGCCCCGGTAGCCAGCTGAAAGACACCACAAAAGTGGTTCTACCTGCTTTCTGGGCTGAGATGGGCAATCGCTGACTTTTGGAGTCGGCTGGTGACAAAATGTTCCAAACACACCCCATGCACAACTCCAGCGGGGAAGGTGCCAGAAAGGAGTTCTGTTGGTAGTTCTTCCACTGCCCCGGTAGCCAGATGAAAGACACCACAAAAGTGGTTCTACCTGCTTGCTGGGCTGAGATGGGCAATCGCTGACTTTTGGAGTCGGCTGGTGACAAAATGTTCCAAACACACCCCATGCACAACTCCAGCGGGGAAGGTGCCAGAAAGGAGTTCTGTTGGTTGTTCTTCCACTGCCCCGGTAGCCAGCTGAAAGACACCACAAAAGTGGTTCTACCTGCTTTCTGGGCTGAGATGGGCAATCGCTGACTTTTGGAGTCGGCTGGTGACAAAATGTTCCAAACACACCCCATGCACAACTCCACCGGGGAAGGTGCCAGAAAGGAGTTCTGTTGGTAGTTCTTCCACTGCCCCGGTAGCCAGCTGAAAGACACCACAAAAGTGGTTCTACCTGCTTTCTGGGCTGAGATGGGCAATCGCTGACTTTTGGAGTCGGCTGGTGACAAAATGTTCCAAACACACCCCATGCACAACTCCACCGGGGAAGGTGACAGAAAGGAGTTCTGTTGGTAGTTCTTCCACTGCCCCGGTAGCCAGCTGAAAGACACCACAAAAGTGGTTCTACCTGCTTTCTGGGCTGAGATGGGCAATCGCTGACTTTTGGAGTCGGCTGGTGACAAAATGTTCCAAACACACCCCATGCACAACTCCACCGGGGAAGGTGCCAGAAAGGAGTTCTGTTGGTAGTTCTTCCACTGCCCCGGTAGCCAGCTGAAAGACACCACAAAAGTGGTTCTACCTGCTTTCTGGGCTGAGATGGGCAATCGCTGACTTTTGGAGTCGGCTGGTGACAAAATGTTCCAAACACACCCCATGCACAACTCCACCGGGGAAGGTGCCAGAAAGGAATTCCGTTGCTTGTTCTTCCACTGCCCCGGTAGCCAGCTGAAAGACACCACAAAGGTGGTTCTACCTGCTTTCTGGGCTGAGATGGGCAATCGCTGACTTTTGCAGTCGGCTGGTGACAAAATGTTCCAAACACACCCCATGCACAACTCCACCGGGGAAGGTGCCAGAAAGGAGTTCTGTTGGTAGTTCTTCCACTGCCCCGGTAGCCAGCTGAAAGACACCACAAAAGTGGTTCTACCTGCTTTCTGGGCTGAGATGGGCAATCGCTGACTTTTGGAGTCGGCTGGTGACAAAATGTTCCAAACACACCCCATGCACAACTCCACCGGGGAAGGTGCCAGAAAGGAGTTCTGTCGGTAGTTCTTCCACTGCCCCGGTAGCCAGATGAAAGACACCACAAAAGTGGTTCTACCTGCTTGCTGGGCTGAGATGGGGAATCGCTGACTTTTGGAGTCGGCTAGTGACAAAATGTTCCAAACACACCCCATGCACAACTCCACCGGGGAAGGTGCCAGAAAGGAATTCCATTGCTTGTTCTTCCACTGCCCCGGTAGCCAGCTGAAAGACACCACAAAAGTGGTTCTACCTGCTTGCTGGGCTGAGATGGGCAATCGCTGACTTTTGCAGTCGGCTGGTGACAAAATGTTCCAAACACACCCCATGCACAACTCCACCGGGGAAGGTGCCAGAAAGGAGTTCTGTTGGTAGTTCTTCCACTGCCCCGGTAGCCAGAAGAAAGACACCACAAAAGTGGTTCTACCTGCTTTCTAGGCTGAGATGGGGAATCGCTGACTTTTGGAGTCGGCTGGTGACAAAATGTTCCAAACACACCCCATGCACAACTCCACCGGGGAAGGTGCCAGAAAGGAGTTCTGTTGGTTGTTCTTACACTGCCCCGGTAGCCAGCTGAAAGACACCACAAAAGTGGTTCTACCTGCTTTCTGGGCTGAGATGGGGAATCGCTGACTTGTGGACTCGGCTGGTGACAAAATGTTCCAAACACACCCCATGCACAACTCCACCGGGGAAGGTGCCAGAAAGGAGTTCTCTTGGTAGTTCTTCCACTGCCCCGGTAGCCAGATGAAAGACACCACAAAAGTGGTTCTACCTGCTTTCTGGGCTGAGATGGGCAATCGCTGACTTTTGGAGTCGGCTGGTGACAAAATGTTCCAAACACACCCCATGCACAACTCCAGCGGGGAAGGTGCCAGAAAGGAGTTCTGTTGGTAGTTCTTCCACTGCCCCGGTAGCCAGATGAAAGACACCACAAAAGTGGTTCTACCTGCTTGCTGGGCTGAGATGGGCAATCGCTGACTTTTGGAGTCGGCTGGTGACAAAATGTTCCAAACACACCCCATGCACAACTCCAGCGGGGAAGGTGCCAGAAAGGAGTTCTCTTGGTAGTTCTTCCACTGCCCCGGTAGCCAGATGAAAGACACCACAAAAGTGGTTCTACCTGCTTGCTGGGCTGAGATGGGGAATCGCTGACTTTTGGAGTCGGCTGGTGACAAAATGTTCCAAACACACCCCATGCACAACTCCACCGGGGAAGGTGCCAGAAAGGAGTTCTCTTGGTAGTTCTTCCACTGCCCCGGTAGCCAGCTGAAAGACACCACAAAAGTGGTTCTACCTGCTTTCTGGGCTGAGATGGGCAATCGCTGACTTTTGGAGTCGGCTGGTGACAAAATGTTCCAAACACACCCCATGCACAACTCCACCGGGGAAGGTGCCATAAAGGAGTTCTCTTGGTAGTTCTTCCACTGCCCCGGTAGCCAGATGAAAGACACCACAAAAGTGGTTCTACCTGCTTTCTGGGCTGAGATGGGCAATCGCTGACTTTTGGAGTCGGCTGGTGAAAAAATGTTCCAAACACACCCCATGCACAACTCCACCGGGGAAGGTGCCAGAAAGGAGTTCTGTTGGTAGTTCTTCCACTGCCCCGGTAGCCAGCTGAAAGACACCACAAAAGTGGTTCTACCTGCTTTCTGGGCTGAGATGGGCAATCGCTGACTTTTGGAGTCGGCTGGTGACAAAATGTTCCAAACACACCCCATGCACAACTCCACCGGGGAAGGTGCCAGAAAGGAATTCCGTTGCTTGTTCTTCCACTGCCCCGGTAGCCAGCTGAAAGACACCACAAAGGTGGTTCTACCTGCTTTCTGGGCTGAGATGGGCAATCGCTGACTTTTGCAGTCGGCTGGTGACAAAATGTTCCAAACACACCCCATGCACAACTCCACCGGGGAAGGTGCCAGAAAGGAGTTCTGTTGGTAGTTCTTCCACTGCCCCGGTAGCCAGATGAAAGACACCACAAAAGTGGTTCTACCTGCTTGCTGGGCTGAGATGGGGAATCGCTGACTTTTGGAGTCGGCTGGTGACAAAATGTTCCAAACACACCCCATGCACAACTCCACCGGGGAAGGTGCCAGAAAGGAGTTCTCTTGGTAGTTCTTCCACTGCCCCGGTAGCCAGCTGAAAGACACCACAAAAGTGGTTCTACCTGCTTTCTGGGCTGAGATGGGCAATCGCTGACTTTTGGAGTCGGCTGGTGACAAAATGTTCCAAACACACCCCATGCACAACTCCACCGGGGAAGGTGCCATAAAGGAGTTCTCTTGGTAGTTCTTCCACTGCCCCGGTAGCCAGATGAAAGACACCACAAAAGTGGTTCTACCTGCTTTCTGGGCTGAGATGGGCAATCGCTGACTTTTGGAGTCGGCTGGTGAAAAAATGTTCCAAACACACCCCATGCACAACTCCACCGGGGAAGGTGCCAGAAAGGAGTTCTGTTGGTAGTTCTTCCACTGCCCCGGTAGCCAGCTGAAAGACACCACAAAAGTGGTTCTACCTGCTTGCTGGGCTGAGATGGGCAATCGCTGACTTTTGGAGTCGGCTGGTGACAAAATGTTCCAAACACACCCCATGCACAACTCCACCGGGGAAGGTGCCAGAAAGGAGTTCTGTTGGTTGTTCTTACACTGCCCCGGTAGCCAGATGAAAGACACCACAAAAGTGGTTCTACCTGCTTTCTAGGCTGAGATGGGGAATCGCTGACTTTTGGAGTCGGCTGGTGACAAAATGTTCCAAACACACCCCATGCACAACTCCACCGGGGAAGGTGCCAGAAAGGAGTTCTGTTGGTAGTTCTTCCACTGCCCCGGTAGCCAGCTGAAAGACACCACAAAAGTGGTTCTACCTGCTTGCTGGGCTGAGATGGGCAATCGCTGACTTTTGGAGTCGGCTGGTGACAAAATGTTCCAAACACACCCCATGCACAACTCCACCGGGGAAGGGTCCAGAAAGGAATTCCGTTGCTTGTTCTTACACTGCCCCGGTAGCCAGCTGAAAGACACCACAAAAGTGGTTCTACCTGCTTGCTGGGCTGAGATGGGCAATCGCTGACTTTTGGAGTCGGCTGGTGACAAAATGTTCCAAACACTCCCCATGCACAACTCCACCGGGGAAGGTGCCAGAAAGGAGTTCCGTTGCTTGTTCTTCCACTGCCCCGGTAGCCAGCTGAAAGACACCACAAAAGTGGTTCTACCTGCTTTCTGGGCTGAGATGGGCAATCGCTGACATTTGGAGTCGGCTGGTGACAAAATGTTCCAAACACACCCCATGCACAACTCCACCGGGGAAGGTGCCAGAAAGGAGTTCTGTCGGTAGTTCTTCCACTGCCCCGGTAGCCAGCTGAAAGACACCACAAAAGTGGTTCTACCTGCTTTCTGGGCTGAGATGGGCAATCGCTGACTTTTGGAGTCGGCTGGTGACAAAATGTTCCAAACACACCCCATGCACAACTCCACCGGGGAAGGTGCCAGAAAGGAATTCCATTGCTTGTTCTTCCACTGCCCCGGTAGCCAGATGAAAGACACCACAAAAGTGGTTCTACCTGCTTTCTGGGCTGAGATGGGGAATCGCTGACTTTTGCAGTCGGCTGGTGACAAAATGTTCCAAACACACCCCATGCACAACTCCACCGGGGAAGGTGCCAGAAAGGAGTTCTGTTGGTTGTTCTTACACTGCCCCGGTAGCCAGATGAAAGACACCACAAAAGTGGTTCTACCTGCTTTCTAGGCTGAGATGGGGAATCGCTGACTTTTGG
Source organism: Falco punctatus (assembly GCF_963210335.1). Lineage (NCBI taxonomy): Eukaryota > Metazoa > Chordata > Aves > Falconiformes > Falconidae > Falco > Falco punctatus. The sequence goes on from NW_027660338.1 coordinate 204,405, forward strand.
AGTCGGCTGGTGACAAAATGTTCCAAACACACCCCATGCACAACTCCACCGGGGAAGGTGCCAGAAAGGAGTTCTGTTGGTAGTTCTTCCACTGCCCCGGTAGCCAGCTGAAAGACACCACAAAAGTGGTTCTACCTGCTTGCTGGGCTGAGATGGGGAATCGCTGACTTTTGGAGTCGGCTGGTGACAAAATGTTCCAAACACACCCCATGCACAACTCCACCGGGGAAGGTGCCAGAAAGGAGTTCTCTTGGTAGTTCTTCCACTGCCCCGGTAGCCAGCTGAAAGACACCACAAAAGTGGTTCTACCTGCTTTCTGGGCTGAGATGGGCAATCGCTGACTTTTGGAGTCGGCTGGTGACAAAATGTTCCAAACACACCCCATGCACAACTCCACCGGGGAAGGTGCCATAAAGGAGTTCTCTTGGTAGTTCTTCCACTGCCCCGGTAGCCAGCTGAAAGACACCACAAAAGTGGTTCTACCTGCTTTCTGGGCTGAGATGGGCAATCGCTGACTTTTGGAGTCGGCTGGTGACAAAATGTTCCAAACACACCCCATGCACAACTCCACCGGGGAAGGTGCCAGAAAGGAATTCCGTTGCTTGTTCTTCCACTGCCCCGGTAGCCAGCTGAAAGACACCACAAAGGTGGTTCTACCTGCTTTCTGGGCTGAGATGGGCAATCGCTGACTTTTGCAGTCGGCTGGTGACAAAATGTTCCAAACACACCCCATGCACAACTCCACCGGGGAAGGTGCCAGAAAGGAGTTCTGTTGGTAGTTCTTCCACTGCCCCGGTAGCCAGATGAAAGACACCACAAAAGTGGTTCTACCTGCTTGCTGGGCTGAGATGGGGAATCGCTGACTTTTGGAGTCGGCTGGTGACAAAATGTTCCAAACACACCCCATGCACAACTCCACCGGGGAAGGTGCCAGAAAGGAGTTCTCTTGGTAGTTCTTCCACTGCCCCGGTAGCCAGCTGAAAGACACCACAAAAGTGGTTCTACCTGCTTTCTGGGCTGAGATGGGCAATCGCTGACTTTTGGAGTCGGCTGGTGACAAAATGTTCCAAACACACCCCATGCACAACTCCACCGGGGAAGGTGCCATAAAGGAGTTCTCTTGGTAGTTCTTCCACTGCCCCGGTAGCCAGATGAAAGACACCACAAAAGTGGTTCTACCTGCTTTCTGGGCTGAGATGGGCAATCGCTGACTTTTGGAGTCGGCTGGTGAAAAAATGTTCCAAACACACCCCATGCACAACTCCACCGGGGAAGGTGCCAGAAAGGAGTTCTGTTGGTAGTTCTTCCACTGCCCCGGTAGCCAGCTGAAAGACACCACAAAAGTGGTTCTACCTGCTTGCTGGGCTGAGATGGGCAATCGCTGACTTTTGGAGTCGGCTGGTGACAAAATGTTCCAAACACACCCCATGCACAACTCCACCGGGGAAGGTGCCAGAAAGGAGTTCTGTTGGTTGTTCTTACACTGCCCCGGTAGCCAGATGAAAGACACCACAAAAGTGGTTCTACCTGCTTTCTAGGCTGAGATGGGGAATCGCTGACTTTTGGAGTCGGCTGGTGACAAAATGTTCCAAACACACCCCATGCACAACTCCACCGGGGAAGGTGCCAGAAAGGAGTTCTGTTGGTAGTTCTTCCACTGCCCCGGTAGCCAGCTGAAAGACACCACAAAAGTGGTTCTACCTGCTTGCTGGGCTGAGATGGGCAATCGCTGACTTTTGGAGTCGGCTGGTGACAAAATGTTCCAAACACACCCCATGCACAACTCCACCGGGGAAGGGTCCAGAAAGGAATTCCGTTGCTTGTTCTTACACTGCCCCGGTAGCCAGCTGAAAGACACCACAAAAGTGGTTCTACCTGCTTGCTGGGCTGAGATGGGCAATCGCTGACTTTTGGAGTCGGCTGGTGACAAAATGTTCCAAACACTCCCCATGCACAACTCCACCGGGGAAGGTGCCAGAAAGGAGTTCCGTTGCTTGTTCTTCCACTGCCCCGGTAGCCAGCTGAAAGACACCACAAAAGTGGTTCTACCTGCTTTCTGGGCTGAGATGGGCAATCGCTGACATTTGGAGTCGGCTGGTGACAAAATGTTCCAAACACACCCCATGCACAACTCCACCGGGGAAGGTGCCAGAAAGGAGTTCTGTCGGTAGTTCTTCCACTGCCCCGGTAGCCAGCTGAAAGACACCACAAAAGTGGTTCTACCTGCTTTCTGGGCTGAGATGGGCAATCGCTGACTTTTGGAGTCGGCTGGTGACAAAATGTTCCAAACACACCCCATGCACAACTCCACCGGGGAAGGTGCCAGAAAGGAATTCCATTGCTTGTTCTTCCACTGCCCCGGTAGCCAGATGAAAGACACCACAAAAGTGGTTCTACCTGCTTTCTGGGCTGAGATGGGCAATCGCTGACTTTTGGAGTCGGCTGGTGACAAAATGTTCCAAACACACCCCATGCACAACTCCACCGGGGAAGGTGCCAGAAAGGAGTTCTGTTGGTTGTTCTTACACTGCCCCGGTAGCCAGATGAAAGACACCACAAAAGTGGTTCTACCTGCTTTCTAGGCTGAGATGGGGAATCGCTGACTTTTGGAGTCGGCTGGTGACAAAATGTTCCAAACACACCCCATGCACAACTCCACCGGGGAAGGTGCCAGAAAGGAGTTCTGTTGGTAGTTCTTCCACTGCCCCGGTAGCCAGCTGAAAGACACCACAAAAGTGGTTCTACCTGCTTGCTGGGCTGAGATGGGGAATCGCTGACTTTTGGAGTCGGCTGGTGACAAAATGTTCCAAACACACCCCATGCACAACTCCACCGGGGAAGGTGCCAGAAAGGAGTTCTCTTGGTAGTTCTTCCACTGCCCCGGTAGCCAGCTGAAAGACACCACAAAAGTGGTTCTACCTGCTTTCTGGGCTGAGATGGGCAATCGCTGACTTTTGGAGTCGGCTGGTGACAAAATGTTCCAAACACACCCCATGCACAACTCCACCGGGGAAGGTGCCATAAAGGAGTTCTCTTGGTAGTTCTTCCACTGCCCCGGTAGCCAGATGAAAGACACCACAAAAGTGGTTCTACCTGCTTTCTGGGCTGAGATGGGCAATCGCTGACTTTTGGAGTCGGCTGGTGAAAAAATGTTCCAAACACACCCCATGCACAACTCCACCGGGGAAGGTGCCAGAAAGGAGTTCTGTTGGTAGTTCTTCCACTGCCCCGGTAGCCAGCTGAAAGACACCACAAAAGTGGTTCTACCTGCTTGCTGGGCTGAGATGGGCAATCGCTGACTTTTGGAGTCGGCTGGTGACAAAATGTTCCAAACACACCCCATGCACAACTCCACCGGGGAAGGTGCCAGAAAGGAGTTCTGTTGGTTGTTCTTACACTGCCCCGGTAGCCAGATGAAAGACACCACAAAAGTGGTTCTACCTGCTTTCTAGGCTGAGATGGGGAATCGCTGACTTTTGGAGTCGGCTGGTGACAAAATGTTCCAAACACACCCCATGCACAACTCCACCGGGGAAGGTGCCAGAAAGGAGTTCTGTTGGTAGTTCTTCCACTGCCCCGGTAGCCAGCTGAAAGACACCACAAAAGTGGTTCTACCTGCTTGCTGGGCTGAGATGGGCAATCGCTGACTTTTGGAGTCGGCTGGTGACAAAATGTTCCAAACACACCCCATGCACAACTCCACCGGGGAAGGGTCCAGAAAGGAATTCCGTTGCTTGTTCTTACACTGCCCCGGTAGCCAGCTGAAAGACACCACAAAAGTGGTTCTACCTGCTTGCTGGGCTGAGATGGGCAATCGCTGACTTTTGGAGTCGGCTGGTGACAAAATGTTCCAAACACTCCCCATGCACAACTCCAGCGGGGAAGGTGCCAGAAAGGAGTTCTCTTGGTTGTTCTTACACTGCCCCGGTAGCCAGCTGAAAGACACCACAAAAGTGGTTCTACCTGCTTTCTGGGCTGAGATGGGCAATCGCTGACATTTGGAGTCGGCTGGTGACAAAATGTTCCAAACACACCCCATGCACAACTCCACCGGGGAAGGTGCCAGAAAGGAGTTCTGTCGGTAGTTCTTCCACTGCCCCGGTAGCCAGCTGAAAGACACCACAAAAGTGGTTCTACCTGCTTGCTGGGCTGAGATGGGGAATCGCTGACTTTTGGAGTCGGCTGGTGACAAAATGTTCCAAACACACCCCATGCACAACTCCACCGGGGAAGGTGCCAGAAAGGAGTTCTGTTGGTAGTTCTTCCACTGCCCCGGTAGCCAGCTGAAAGACACCACAAAAGTGGTTCTACCTGCTTTCTGGGCTGAGATGGGGAATCGCTGACTTTTGGAGTCGGCTGGTGACAAAATGTTCCAAACACACCCCATGCACAACTCCACCGGGGAAGGTGCCAGAAAGGAATTCCGTTGCTTGTTCTTCCACTGCCCCGGTAGCCAGATGAAAGACACCACAAAAGTGGTTCTACCTGCTTGCTGGGCTGAGATGGGCAATCGCTGACTTTTGGAGTCGGCTGGTGACAAAATGTTCCAAACACACCCCATGCACAACTCCACCGGGGAAGGTGCCAGAAAGGAGTTCTGTTGGTAGTTCTTACACTGCCCCGGTAGCCAGATGAAAGACACCACAAAAGTGGTTCTACCTGCTTGCTGGGCTGAGATGGGCAATCGCTGACTTTTGGAGTCGGCTGGTGACAAAATGTTCCAAACACACCCCATGCACAACTCCACCGGGGAAGGTGCCAGAAAGGAATTCCGTTGCTTGTTCTTCCACTGCCCCGGTAGCCAGATGAAAGACACCACAAAAGTGGTTCTACCTGCTTTCTGGGCTGAGATGGGCAATCGCTGACTTTTGGAGTCGGCTGGTGACAAAATGTTCCAAACACACCCCATGCACAACTCCAGCAAGGAAGGTGCCAGAAAGGAGTTCTGTTGGTAGTTCTTCCACTGCCCCGGTAGCCAGCTGAAAGACACCACAAAAGTGGTTCTACCTGCTTGCTGGGCTGAGATGGGCAATCGCTGACTTTTGGAGTCGGCTGGTGACAAAATGTTCCAAACACACCCCATGCACAACTCCACCGGGGAAGGGTCCAGAAAGGAATTCCGTTGCTTGTTCTTACACTGCCCCGGTAGCCAGCTGAAAGACACCACAAAAGTGGTTCTACCTGCTTGCTGGGCTGAGATGGGCAATCGCTGACTTTTGGAGTCGGCTGGTGACAAAATGTTCCAAACACTCCCCATGCACAACTCCACCGGGGAAGGTGCCAGAAAGGAGTTCCGTTGCTTGTTCTTCCACTGCCCCGGTAGCCAGCTGAAAGACACCACAAAAGTGGTTCTACCTGCTTTCTGGGCTGAGATGGGCAATCGCTGACATTTGGAGTCGGCTGGTGACAAAATGTTCCAAACACACCCCATGCACAACTCCACCGGGGAAGGTGCCAGAAAGGAGTTCTGTCGGTAGTTCTTCCACTGCCCCGGTAGCCAGCTGAAAGACACCACAAAAGTGGTTCTACCTGCTTGCTGGGCTGAGATGGGGAATCGCTGACTTTTGCAGTCGGCTGGTGACAAAATGTTCCAAACACACCCCATGCACAACTCCACCGGGGAAGGTGCCAGAAAGGAGTTCTGTTGGTAGTTCTTCCACTGCCCCGGTAGCCAGCTGAAAGACACCACAAAAGTGGTTCTACCTGCTTTCTGGGCTGAGATGGGGAATCGCTGACTTTTGGAGTCGGCTGGTGACAAAATGTTCCAAACACACCCCATGCACAACTCCACCGGGGAAGGTGCCAGAAAGGAATTCCGTTGCTTGTTCTTCCACTGCCCCGGTAGCCAGATGAAAGACACCACAAAAGTGGTTCTACCTGCTTGCTGGGCTGAGATGGGCAATCGCTGACTTTTGGAGTCGGCTGGTGACAAAATGTTCCAAACACACCCCATGCACAACTCCACCGGGGAAGGTGCCAGAAAGGAGTTCTGTTGGTAGTTCTTACACTGCCCCGGTAGCCAGATGAAAGACACCACAAAAGTGGTTCTACCTGCTTGCTGGGCTGAGATGGGCAATCGCTGACTTTTGGAGTCGGCTGGTGACAAAATGTTCCAAACACACCCCATGCACAACTCCACCGGGGAAGGTGCCAGAAAGGAATTCCGTTGCTTGTTCTTCCACTGCCCCGGTAGCCAGATGAAAGACACCACAAAAGTGGTTCTACCTGCTTTCTGGGCTGAGATGGGCAATCGCTGACTTTTGGAGTCGGCTGGTGACAAAATGTTCCAAACACACCCCATGCACAACTCCAGCAAGGAAGGTGCCAGAAAGGAGTTCCGTTGGTTGTTCTTACACTGCCCCGGTAGCCAGATGAAAGACACCACAAAAGTGGTTCTACCTGCTTTCTGGGCTGAGATGGGCAATCGCTGACTTGTGGACTCGGCTGGTGACAAAATGTTCCAAACACACCCCATGCACAACTCCACCGGGGAAGGTGCCAGAAAGGAGTTCTGTTGGTAGTTCTTCCACTGCCCCGGTAGCCAGCTGAAAGACACCACAAAAGTGGTTCTACCTGCTTGCTGGGCTGAGATGGGCAATCGCTGACTTGTGGAGTCGGCTGGTGACAAAATGTTCCAAACACACCCCATGCACAACTCCCCCGGGGAAGGTGCCAGAAAGGAGTTCTGTTGGTTGTTCTTACACTGCCCCGGTAGCCAGCTGAAAGACACCACAAAAGTGGTTCTACCTGCTTGCTGGGCTGAGATGGGGAATCGCTGACTTTTGCAGTCGGCTGGTGACAAAATGTTCCAAACACACCCCATGCACAACTCCACCGGGGAAGGTGCCAGAAAGGAGTTCTGTTGGTAGTTCTTCCACTGCCCCGGTAGCCAGCTGAAAGACACCACAAAAGTGGTTCTACCTGCTTTCTGGGCTGAGATGGGGAATCGCTGACTTTTGGAGTCGGCTGGTGACAAAATGTTCCAAACACACCCCATGCACAACTCCACCGGGGAAGGTGCCAGAAAGGAATTCCGTTGCTTGTTCTTCCACTGCCCCGGTAGCCAGATGAAAGACACCACAAAAGTGGTTCTACCTGCTTGCTGGGCTGAGATGGGCAATCGCTGACTTTTGGAGTCGGCTGGTGACAAAATGTTCCAAACACACCCCATGCACAACTCCACCGGGGAAGGTGCCAGAAAGGAGTTCTGTTGGTAGTTCTTACACTGCCCCGGTAGCCAGATGAAAGACACCACAAAAGTGGTTCTACCTGCTTGCTGGGCTGAGATGGGCAATCGCTGACTTTTGGAGTCGGCTGGTGACAAAATGTTCCAAACACACCCCATGCACAACTCCACCGGGGAAGGTGCCAGAAAGGAATTCCGTTGCTTGTTCTTCCACTGCCCCGGTAGCCAGCTGAAAGACACCACAAAAGTGGTTCTACCTGCTTTCTGGGCTGAGATGGGGAATCGCTGACTTGTGGACTCGGCTGGTGACAAAATGTTCCAAACACACCCCATGCACAACTCCACCGGGGAAGGTGCCAGAAAGGAGTTCTCTTGGTAGTTCTTCCACTGCCCCGGTAGCCAGATGAAAGACACCACAAAAGTGGTTCTACCTGCTTTCTGGGCTGAGATGGGCAATCGCTGACTTTTGGAGTCGGCTGGTGACAAAATGTTCCAAACACTCCCCATGCACAACTCCAGCGGGGAAGGTGCCAGAAAGGAGTTCTCTTGGTAGTTCTTCCACTGCCCCGGTAGCCAGATGAAAGACACCACAAAAGTGGTTCTACCTGCTTGCTGGGCTGAGATGGGCAATCGCTGACTTTTGGAGTCGGCTGGTGACAAAATGTTCCAAACACACCCCATGCACAACTCCAGCGGGGAAGGTGCCAGAAAGGAGTTCTCTTGGTAGTTCTTCCACTGCCCCGGTAGCCAGATGAAAGACACCACAAAAGTGGTTCTACCTGCTTGCTGGGCTGAGATGGGGAATCGCTGACTTTTGGAGTCGGCTGGTGACAAAATGTTCCAAACACACCCCATGCACAACTCCACCGGGGAAGGTGCCAGAAAGGAGTTCTCTTGGTAGTTCTTCCACTGCCCCGGTAGCCAGCTGAAAGACACCACAAAAGTGGTTCTACCTGCTTTCTGGGCTGAGATGGGCAATCGCTGACTTTTGGAGTCGGCTGGTGACAAAATGTTCCAAACACACCCCATGCACAACTCCCCCGGGGAAGGTGCCAGAAAGGAGTTCTGTTGGTTGTTCTTACACTGCCCCGGTAGCCAGCTGAAAGACACCACAAAAGTGGTTCTACCTGCTTGCTGGGCTGAGATGGGCAATCGCTGACTTGTGGAGTCGGCTGGTGACAAAATGTTCCAAACACACCCCATGCACAACTCCAGCGGGGAAGGTGCCAGAAAGGAGTTCTCTTGGTAGTTCTTCCACTGCCCCCGTAGCCAGATGAAAGACACCACAAAAGTGGTTCTACCTGCTTGCTGGGCTGAGATGGGCAATCGCTGACTTTTGCAGTCGGCTGGTGACAAAATGTTCCAAACACACCCCATGCACAACTCCACCGGGGAAGGTGCCAGAAAGGAGTTCTCTTGGTAGTTCTTCCACTGCCCCGGTAGCCAGCTGAAAGACACCACAAAAGTGGTTCTACCTGCTTGCTGGGCTGAGATGGGCAATCGCTGACTTTTGCAGTCGGCTGGTGACAAAATGTTCCAAACACACCCCATGCACAACTCCACCGGGGAAGGTGCCAGAAAGGAGTTCTGTTGGTAGTTCTTACACTGCCCCGGTAGCCAGCTGAAAGACACCACAAAAGTGGTTCTACCTGCTTTCTGGGCTGAGATGGGCAATCGCTGACTTTTGGAGTCGGCTGGTGACAAAATGTTCCAAACACACCCCATGCACAACTCCAGCGGGGAAGGTGCCAGAAAGGAGTTCTGTTGGTAGTTCTTCCACTGCCCCGGTAGCCAGATGAAAGACACCACAAAAGTGGTTCTACCTGCTTGCTGGGCTGAGATGGGCAATCGCTGACTTTTGGAGTCGGCTGGTGACAAAATGTTCCAAACACACCCCATGCACAACTCCAGCGGGGAAGGTGCCAGAAAGGAGTTCTGTTGGTTGTTCTTCCACTGCCCCGGTAGCCAGCTGAAAGACACCACAAAAGTGGTTCTACCTGCTTTCTGGGCTGAGATGGGCAATCGCTGACTTTTGGAGTCGGCTGGTGACAAAATGTTCCAAACACACCCCATGCACAACTCCACCGGGGAAGGTGCCAGAAAGGAGTTCTGTTGGTAGTTCTTCCACTGCCCCGGTAGCCAGCTGAAAGACACCACAAAAGTGGTTCTACCTGCTTTCTGGGCTGAGATGGGCAATCGCTGACTTTTGGAGTCGGCTGGTGACAAAATGTTCCAAACACACCCCATGCACAACTCCACCGGGGAAGGTGACAGAAAGGAGTTCTGTTGGTAGTTCTTCCACTGCCCCGGTAGCCAGCTGAAAGACACCACAAAAGTGGTTCTACCTGCTTTCTGGGCTGAGATGGGCAATCGCTGACTTTTGGAGTCGGCTGGTGACAAAATGTTCCAAACACACCCCATGCACAACTCCACCGGGGAAGGTGCCAGAAAGGAGTTCTGTTGGTAGTTCTTCCACTGCCCCGGTAGCCAGCTGAAAGACACCACAAAAGTGGTTCTACCTGCTTTCTGGGCTGAGATGGGCAATCGCTGACTTTTGGAGTCGGCTGGTGACAAAATGTTCCAAACACACCCCATGCACAACTCCACCGGGGAAGGTGCCAGAAAGGAATTCCGTTGCTTGTTCTTCCACTGCCCCGGTAGCCAGCTGAAAGACACCACAAAGGTGGTTCTACCTGCTTTCTGGGCTGAGATGGGCAATCGCTGACTTTTGCAGTCGGCTGGTGACAAAATGTTCCAAACACACCCCATGCACAACTCCACCGGGGAAGGTGCCAGAAAGGAGTTCTGTTGGTAGTTCTTCCACTGCCCCGGTAGCCAGCTGAAAGACACCACAAAAGTGGTTCTACCTGCTTTCTGGGCTGAGATGGGCAATCGCTGACTTTTGGAGTCGGCTGGTGACAAAATGTTCCAAACACACCCCATGCACAACTCCACCGGGGAAGGTGCCAGAAAGGAGTTCTGTCGGTAGTTCTTCCACTGCCCCGGTAGCCAGATGAAAGACACCACAAAAGTGGTTCTACCTGCTTGCTGGGCTGAGATGGGGAATCGCTGACTTTTGGAGTCGGCTAGTGACAAAATGTTCCAAACACACCCCATGCACAACTCCACCGGGGAAGGTGCCAGAAAGGAATTCCATTGCTTGTTCTTCCACTGCCCCGGTAGCCAGCTGAAAGACACCACAAAAGTGGTTCTACCTGCTTGCTGGGCTGAGATGGGCAATCGCTGACTTTTGCAGTCGGCTGGTGACAAAATGTTCCAAACACACCCCATGCACAACTCCACCGGGGAAGGTGCCAGAAAGGAGTTCTGTTGGTAGTTCTTCCACTGCCCCGGTAGCCAGAAGAAAGACACCACAAAAGTGGTTCTACCTGCTTTCTAGGCTGAGATGGGGAATCGCTGACTTTTGGAGTCGGCTGGTGACAAAATGTTCCAAACACACCCCATGCACAACTCCACCGGGGAAGGTGCCAGAAAGGAGTTCTGTTGGTTGTTCTTACACTGCCCCGGTAGCCAGCTGAAAGACACCACAAAAGTGGTTCTACCTGCTTTCTGGGCTGAGATGGGGAATCGCTGACTTGTGGACTCGGCTGGTGACAAAATGTTCCAAACACACCCCATGCACAACTCCACCGGGGAAGGTGCCAGAAAGGAGTTCTCTTGGTAGTTCTTCCACTGCCCCGGTAGCCAGATGAAAGACACCACAAAAGTGGTTCTACCTGCTTTCTGGGCTGAGATGGGCAATCGCTGACTTTTGGAGTCGGCTGGTGACAAAATGTTCCAAACACACCCCATGCACAACTCCAGCGGGGAAGGTGCCAGAAAGGAGTTCTGTTGGTAGTTCTTCCACTGCCCCGGTAGCCAGATGAAAGACACCACAAAAGTGGTTCTACCTGCTTGCTGGGCTGAGATGGGCAATCGCTGACTTTTGGAGTCGGCTGGTGACAAAATGTTCCAAACACACCCCATGCACAACTCCAGCGGGGAAGGTGCCAGAAAGGAGTTCTCTTGGTAGTTCTTCCACTGCCCCGGTAGCCAGATGAAAGACACCACAAAAGTGGTTCTACCTGCTTGCTGGGCTGAGATGGGCAATCGCTGACTTTTGGAGTCGGCTGGTGACAAAATGTTCCAAACACACCCCATGCACAACTCCACCGGGGAAGGTGCCAGAAAGGAGTTCTCTTGGTAGTTCTTCCACTGCCCCGGTAGCCAGATGAAAGACACCACAAAAGTGGTTCTACCTGCTTGCTGGGCTGAGATGGGCAATCGCTGACTTTTGGAGTCGGCTGGTGACAAAATGTTCCAAACACACCCCATGCACAACTCCACCGGGGAAGGTGCCATAAAGGAGTTCTCTTGGTAGTTCTTCCACTGCCCCGGTAGCCAGATGAAAGACACCACAAAAGTGGTTCTACCTGCTTTCTGGGCTGAGATGGGCAATCGCTGACTTTTGGAGTCGGCTGGTGAAAAAATGTTCCAAACACACCCCATGCACAACTCCACCGGGGAAGGTGCCAGAAAGGAGTTCTGTTGGTAGTTCTTCCACTGCCCCGGTAGCCAGCTGAAAGACACCACAAAAGTGGTTCTACCTGCTTTCTGGGCTGAGATGGGCAATCGCTGACTTTTGGAGTCGGCTGGTGACAAAATGTTCCAAACACACCCCATGCACAACTCCACCGGGGAAGGTGCCAGAAAGGAATTCCGTTGCTTGTTCTTCCACTGCCCCGGTAGCCAGCTGAAAGACACCACAAAGGTGGTTCTACCTGCTTTCTGGGCTGAGATGGGCAATCACTGACTTTTGCAGTCGGCTGGTGACAAAATGTTCCAAACACACCCCATGCACAACTCCACCGGGGAAGGTGCCAGAAAGGAGTTCTGTTGGTAGTTCTTCCACTGCCCCGGTAGCCAGCTGAAAGACACCACAAAAGTGGTTCTACCTGCTTTCTGGGCTGAGATGGGCAATCGCTGACTTTTGGAGTCGGCTGGTGACAAAATGTTCCAAACACACCCCATGCACAACTCCACCGGGGAAGGTGCCAGAAAGGAGTTCTGTCGGTAGTTCTTCCACTGCCCCGGTAGCCAGATGAAAGACACCACAAAAGTGGTTCTACCTGCTTGCTGGGCTGAGATGGGGAATCGCTGACTTTTGGAGTCGGCTAGTGACAAAATGTTCCAAACACACCCCATGCACAACTCCACCGGGGAAGGTGCCAGAAAGGAATTCCATTGCTTGTTCTTCCACTGCCCCGGTAGCCAGCTGAAAGACACCACAAAAGTGGTTCTACCTGCTTGCTGGGCTGAGATGGGCAATCGCTGACTTTTGCAGTCGGCTGGTGACAAAATGTTCCAAACACACCCCATGCACAACTCCACCGGGGAAGGTGCCAGAAAGGAGTTCTGTTGGTAGTTCTTCCACTGCCCCGGTAGCCAGAAGAAAGACACCACAAAAGTGGTTCTACCTGCTTTCTAGGCTGAGATGGGGAATCGCTGACTTTTGGAGTCGGCTGGTGACAAAATGTTCCAAACACACCCCATGCACAACTCCACCGGGGAAGGTGCCAGAAAGGAGTTCTGTTGGTTGTTCTTACACTGCCCCGGTAGCCAGCTGAAAGACACCACAAAAGTGGTTCTACCTGCTTTCTGGGCTGAGATGGGGAATCGCTGACTTGTGGACTCGGCTGGTGACAAAATGTTCCAAACACACCCCATGCACAACTCCACCGGGGAAGGTGCCAGAAAGGAGTTCTCTTGGTAGTTCTTCCACTGCCCCGGTAGCCAGATGAAAGACACCACAAAAGTGGTTCTACCTGCTTTCTGGGCTGAGATGGGCAATCGCTGACTTTTGGAGTCGGCTGGTGACAAAATGTTCCAAACACACCCCATGCACAACTCCAGCGGGGAAGGTGCCAGAAAGGAGTTCTGTTGGTAGTTCTTCCACTGCCCCGGTAGCCAGATGAAAGACACCACAAAAGTGGTTCTACCTGCTTGCTGGGCTGAGATGGGCAATCGCTGACTTTTGGAGTCGGCTGGTGACAAAATGTTCCAAACACACCCCATGCACAACTCCAGCGGGGAAGGTGCCAGAAAGGAGTTCTCTTGGTAGTTCTTCCACTGCCCCGGTAGCCAGATGAAAGACACCACAAAAGTGGTTCTACCTGCTTGCTGGGCTGAGATGGGGAATCGCTGACTTTTGGAGTCGGCTGGTGACAAAATGTTCCAAACACACCCCATGCACAACTCCACCGGGGAAGGTGCCAGAAAGGAGTTCTCTTGGTAGTTCTTCCACTGCCCCGGTAGCCAGCTGAAAGACACCACAAAAGTGGTTCTACCTGCTTTCTGGGCTGAGATGGGCAATCGCTGACTTTTGGAGTCGGCTGGTGACAAAATGTTCCAAACACACCCCATGCACAACTCCACCGGGGAAGGTGCCATAAAGGAGTTCTCTTGGTAGTTCTTCCACTGCCCCGGTAGCCAGATGAAAGACACCACAAAAGTGGTTCTACCTGCTTTCTGGGCTGAGATGGGCAATCGCTGACTTTTGGAGTCGGCTGGTGAAAAAATGTTCCAAACACACCCCATGCACAACTCCACCGGGGAAGGTGCCAGAAAGGAGTTCTGTTGGTAGTTCTTCCACTGCCCCGGTAGCCAGCTGAAAGACACCACAAAAGTGGTTCTACCTGCTTGCTGGGCTGAGATGGGCAATCGCTGACTTTTGGAGTCGGCTGGTGACAAAATGTTCCAAACACACCCCATGCACAACTCCACCGGGGAAGGTGCCAGAAAGGAGTTCTGTTGGTTGTTCTTACACTGCCCCGGTAGCCAGATGAAAGACACCACAAAAGTGGTTCTACCTGCTTTCTAGGCTGAGATGGGGAATCGCTGACTTTTGGAGTCGGCTGGTGACAAAATGTTCCAAACACACCCCATGCACAACTCCACCGGGGAAGGTGCCAGAAAGGAGTTCTGTTGGTAGTTCTTCCACTGCCCCGGTAGCCAGCTGAAAGACACCACAAAAGTGGTTCTACCTGCTTGCTGGGCTGAGATGGGCAATCGCTGACTTGTGGAGTCGGCTGGTGACAAAATGTTCCAAACACACCCCATGCACAACTCCACCGGGGAAGGGTCCAGAAAGGAATTCCGTTGCTTGTTCTTACACTGCCCCGGTAGCCAGCTGAAAGACACCACAAAAGTGGTTCTACCTGCTTGCTGGGCTGAGATGGGCAATCGCTGACTTTTGGAGTCGGCTGGTGACAAAATGTTCCAAACACTCCCCATGCACAACTCCACCGGGGAAGGTGCCAGAAAGGAGTTCCGTTGCTTGTTCTTCCACTGCCCCGGTAGCCAGCTGAAAGACACCACAAAAGTGGTTCTACCTGCTTTCTGGGCTGAGATGGGCAATCGCTGACATTTGGAGTCGGCTGGTGACAAAATGTTCCAAACACACCCCATGCACAACTCCACCGGGGAAGGTGCCAGAAAGGAGTTCTGTCGGTAGTTCTTCCACTGCCCCGGTAGCCAGCTGAAAGACACCACAAAAGTGGTTCTACCTGCTTTCTGGGCTGAGATGGGCAATCGCTGACTTTTGGAGTCGGCTGGTGACAAAATGTTCCAAACACACCCCATGCACAACTCCACCGGGGAAGGTGCCAGAAAGGAATTCCATTGCTTGTTCTTCCACTGCCCCGGTAGCCAGCTGAAAGACACCACAAAAGTGGTTCTACCTGCTTTCTGGGCTGAGATGGGCAATCACTGACTTTTGGAGTCGGCTGGTGACAAAATGTTCCAAACACACCCCATGCACAACTCCACCGGGGAAGGTGCCAGAAAGGAGTTCTGTCGGTAGTTCTTCCACTGCCCCGGTAGCCAGATGAAAGACACCACAAAAGTGGTTCTACCTGCTTTCTGGGCTGAGATGGGGAATCGCTGACTTGTGGACTCGGCTGGTGACAAAATGTTCCAAACACACCCCATGCACAACTCCACCGGGGAAGGTGCCAGAAAGGAGTTCTGTCGGTAGTTCTTCCACTGCCCCGGTAGCCAGCTGAAAGACACCACAAAAGTGGTTCTACCTGCTTTCTGGGCTGAGATGGGGAATCGCTGACTTTTGGAGTCGGCTGGTGACAAAATGTTCCAAACACACCCCATGCACAACTCCACCGGGGAAGGTGCCAGAAAGGAGTTCTCTTGGTAGTTCTTCCACTGCCCCGGTAGCCAGATGAAAGACACCACAAAAGTGGTTCTACCTGCTTGCTGGGCTGAGATGGGCAATCGCTGACTTTTGGAGTCGGCTGGTGACAAAATGTTCCAAACACACCCCATGCACAACTCCACCGGGGAAGGTGCCAGAAAGGAGTTCTGTTGGTAGTTCTTACACTGCCCCGGTAGCCAGATGAAAGACACCACAAAAGTGGTTCTACCTGCTTGCTGGGCTGAGATGGGCAATCGCTGACTTTTGGAGTCGGCTGGTGACAAAATGTTCCAAACACACCCCATGCACAACTCCACCGGGGAAGGTGCCAGAAAGGAATTCCGTTGCTTGTTCTTCCACTGCCCCGGTAGCCAGATGAAAGACACCACAAAAGTGGTTCTACCTGCTTTCTGGGCTGAGATGGGCAATCGCTGACTTTTGGAGTCGGCTGGTGACAAAATGTTCCAAACACACCCCATGCACAACTCCAGCAAGGAAGGTGCCAGAAAGGAGTTCCGTTGGTTGTTCTTACACTGCCCCGGTAGCCAGATGAAAGACACCACAAAAGTGGTTCTACCTGCTTTCTGGGCTGAGATGGGCAATCGCTGACTTGTGGACTCGGCTGGTGACAAAATGTTCCAAACACACCCCATGCACAACTCCACCGGGGAAGGTGCCAGAAAGGAGTTCTGTTGGTAGTTCTTCCACTGCCCCGGTAGCCAGCTGAAAGACACCACAAAAGTGGTTCTACCTGCTTGCTGGGCTGAGATGGGCAATCGCTGACTTTTGCAGTCGGCTGGTGACAAAATGTTCCAAACACACCCCATGCACAACTCCAGCGGGGAAGGTGCCAGAAAGGAGTTCTGTTGGTTGTTCTTACACTGCCCCGGTAGCCAGCTGAAAGACACCACAAAAGTGGTTCTACCTGCTTGCTGGGCTGAGATGGGCAATCGCTGACTTGTGGAGTCGGCTGGTGACAAAATGTTCCAAACACACCCCATGCACAACTCCAGCGGGGAAGGTGCCAGAAAGGAGTTCTCTTGGTAGTTCTTCCACTGCCCCCGTAGCCAGATGAAAGACACCACAAAAGTGGTTCTACCTGCTTGCTGGGCTGAGATGGGCAATCGCTGACTTTTGCAGTCGGCTGGTGACAAAATGTTCCAAACACACCCCATGCACAACTCCACCGGGGAAGGTGCCAGAAAGGAGTTCTCTTGGTAGTTCTTCCACTGCCCCGGTAGCCAGCTGAAAGACACCACAAAAGTGGTTCTACCTGCTTGCTGGGCTGAGATGGGCAATCGCTGACTTTTGCAGTCGGCTGGTGACAAAATGTTCCAAACACACCCCATGCACAACTCCACCGGGGAAGGTGCCAGAAAGGAGTTCTGTTGGTAGTTCTTACACTGCCCCGGTAGCCAGCTGAAAGACACCACAAAAGTGGTTCTACCTGCTTTCTGGGCTGAGATGGGCAATCGCTGACTTTTGGAGTCGGCTGGTGACAAAATGTTCCAAACACACCCCATGCACAACTCCAGCGGGGAAGGTGCCAGAAAGGAGTTCTGTTGGTAGTTCTTCCACTGCCCCGGTAGCCAGATGAAAGACACCACAAAAGTGGTTCTACCTGCTTGCTGGGCTGAGATGGGCAATCGCTGACTTTTGGAGTCGGCTGGTGACAAAATGTTCCAAACACACCCCATGCACAACTCCAGCGGGGAAGGTGCCAGAAAGGAGTTCTGTTGGTTGTTCTTCCACTGCCCCGGTAGCCAGCTGAAAGACACCACAAAAGTGGTTCTACCTGCTTTCTGGGCTGAGATGGGCAATCGCTGACTTTTGGAGTCGGCTGGTGACAAAATGTTCCAAACACACCCCATGCACAACTCCACCGGGGAAGGTGCCAGAAAGGAGTTCTGTTGGTAGTTCTTCCACTGCCCCGGTAGCCAGCTGAAAGACACCACAAAAGTGGTTCTACCTGCTTGCTGGGCTGAGATGGGCAATCGCTGACTTTTGCAGTCGGCTGGTGACAAAATGTTCCAAACACACCCCATGCACAACTCCACCGGGGAAGGTGCCAGAAAGGAGTTCTGTTGGTTGTTCTTACACTGCCCCGGTAGCCAGCTGAAAGACACCACAAAAGTGGTTCTACCTGCTTGCTGGGCTGAGATGGGCAATCGCTGACTTTTGGAGTCGGCTGGTGACAAAATGTTCCAAACACACCCCATGCACAACTCCACCGGGGAAGGTGCCAGAAAGGAGTTCTGTTGGTAGTTCTTCCACTGCCCCGGTAGCCAGCTGAAAGACACCACAAAAGTGGTTCTACCTGCTTTCTGGGCTGAGATGGGCAATCGCTGACTTTTGGAGTCGGCTGGTGACAAAATGTTCCAAACACACCCCATGCACAACTCCACCGGGGAAGGTGCCAGAAAGGAATTCCGTTGCTTGTTCTTCCACTGCCCCGGTAGCCAGCTGAAAGACACCACAAAGGTGGTTCTACCTGCTTTCTGGGCTGAGATGGGCAATCGCTGACTTTTGCAGTCGGCTGGTGACAAAATGTTCCAAACACACCCCATGCACAACTCCACCGGGGAAGGTGCCAGAAAGGAGTTCTGTTGGTAGTTCTTCCACTGCCCCGGTAGCCAGATGAAAGACACCACAAAAGTGGTTCTACCTGCTTGCTGGGCTGAGATGGGCAATCGCTGACTTTTGGAGTCGGCTAGTGACAAAATGTTCCAAACACACCCCATGCACAACTCCACCGGGGAAGGTGCCAGAAAGGAGTTCTCTTGGTAGTTCTTCCACTGCCCCGGTAGCCAGCTGAAAGACACCACAAAAGTGGTTCTACCTGCTTGCTGGGCTGAGATGGGCAATCGCTGACTTTTGCAGTCGGCTGGTGACAAAATGTTCCAAACACACCCCATGCACAACTCCACTGGGGAAGGTGCCAGAAAGGAGTTCTGTTGGTAGTTCTTACACTGCCCCGGTAGCCAGCTGAAAGACACCACAAAAGTGGTTCTACCTGCTTTCTGGGCTGAGATGGGCAATCGCTGACTTTTGGAGTCGGCTGGTGACAAAATGTTCCAAACACACCCCATGCACAACTCCAGCGGGGAAGGTGCCAGAAAGGAGTTCTGTTGGTAGTTCTTCCACTGCCCCGGTAGCCAGATGAAAGACACCACAAAAGTGGTTCTACCTGCTTGCTGGGCTGAGATGGGCAATCGCTGACTTTTGGAGTCGGCTGGTGACAAAATGTTCCAAACACACCCCATGCACAACTCCAGCGGGGAAGGTGCCAGAAAGGAGTTCTGTTGGTTGTTCTTCCACTGCCCCGGTAGCCAGCTGAAAGACACCACAAAAGTGGTTCTACCTGCTTTCTGGGCTGAGATGGGCAATCGCTGACTTTTGGAGTCGGCTGGTGACAAAATGTTCCAAACACACCCCATGCACAACTCCACCGGGGAAGGTGCCAGAAAGGAGTTCTGTTGGTAGTTCTTCCACTGCCCCGGTAGCCAGCTGAAAGACACCACAAAAGTGGTTCTACCTGCTTGCTGGGCTGAGATGGGCAATCGCTGACTTTTGGAGTCGGCTGGTGACAAAATGTTCCAAACACACCCCATGCACAACTCCACCGGGGAAGGTGCCAGAAAGGAGTTCTGTTGGTTGTTCTTACACTGCCCCGGTAGCCAGCTCAAAGACACCACAAAAGTGGTTCTACCTGCTTGCTGGGCTGAGATGGGCAATCGCTGACTTTTGGAGTCGGCTGGTGACAAAATGTTCCAAACACACCCCATGCACAACTCCACCGGGGAAGGTGCCAGAAAGGAGTTCTGTTGGTAGTTCTTCCACTGCCCCGGTAGCCAGCTGAAAGACACCACAAAAGTGGTTCTACCTGCTTTCTGGGCTGAGATGGGCAATCGCTGACTTTTGGAGTCGGCTGGTGACAAAATGTTCCAAACACACCCCATGCACAACTCCACCGGGGAAGGTGCCAGAAAGGAATTCCGTTGCTTGTTCTTCCACTGCCCCGGTAGCCAGCTGAAAGACACCACAAAGGTGGTTCTACCTGCTTTCTGGGCTGAGATGGGCAATCGCTGACTTTTGCAGTCGGCTGGTGACAAAATGTTCCAAACACACCCCATGCACAACTCCACCGGGGAAGGTGCCAGAAAGGAGTTCTGTTGGTAGTTCTTCCACTGCCCCGGTAGCCAGCTGAAAGACACCACAAAAGTGGTTCTACCTGCTTTCTGGGCTGAGATGGGCAATCGCTGACTTTTGGAGTCGGCTGGTGACAAAATGTTCCAAACACACCCCATGCACAACTCCACCGGGGAAGGTGCCAGAAAGGAGTTCTGTCGGTAGTTCTTCCACTGCCCCGGTAGCCAGATGAAAGACACCACAAAAGTGGTTCTACCTGCTTGCTGGGCTGAGATGGGGAATCGCTGACTTTTGGAGTCGGCTAGTGACAAAATGTTCCAAACACACCCCATGCACAACTCCACCGGGGAAGGTGCCAGAAAGGAATTCCATTGCTTGTTCTTCCACTGCCCCGGTAGCCAGCTGAAAGACACCACAAAAGTGGTTCTACCTGCTTGCTGGGCTGAGATGGGCAATCGCTGACTTTTGGAGTCGGCTAGTGACAAAATGTTCCAAACACACCCCATGCACAACTCCACCGGGGAAGGTGCCATAAAGGAGTTCTCTTGGTAGTTCTTCCACTGCCCCGGTAGCCAGATGAAAGACACCACAAAAGTGGTTCTACCTGCTTTCTGGGCTGAGATGGGCAATCGCTGACTTTTGGAGTCGGCTGGTGACAAAATGTTCCAAACACACCCCATGCACAACTCCAGCGGGGAAGGTGCCAGAAAGGAGTTCTGTTGGTAGTTCTTCCACTGCCCCGGTAGCCATATGAAAGACACCACAAAAGTGGTTCTACCTGCTTGCTGGGCTGAGATGGGCAATCGCTGACTTTTGGAGTCGGCTGGTGACAAAATGTTCCAAACACACCCCATGCACAACTCCAGCGGGGAAGGTGCCAGAAAGGAATTCCGTTGGTTGTTCTTACACTGCCCCGGTAGCCAGCTGAAAGACACCACAAAAGTGGTTCTACCTGCTTGCTGGGCTGAGATGGGCAATCGCTGACTTTTGGAGTCGGCTGGTGACAAAATGTTCCAAACACACCCCATGCACAACTCCACCGGGGAAGGTGCCAGAAAGGAGTTCTGTCGGTAGTTCTTCCACTGCCCCGGTAGCCAGATGAAAGACACCACAAAAGTGGTTCTACCTGCTTGCTGGGCTGAGATGGGGAATCGCTGACTTTTGGAGTCGGCTAGTGACAAAATGTTCCAAACACACCCCATGCACAACTCCACCGGGGAAGGTGCCAGAAAGGAATTCCATTGCTTGTTCTTCCACTGCCCCGGTAGCCAGCTGAAAGACACCACAAAAGTGGTTCTACCTGCTTGCTGGGCTGAGATGGGCAATCGCTGACTTTTGGAGTCGGCTAGTGACAAAATGTTCCAAACACACCCCATGCACAACTCCACCGGGGAAGGTGCCATAAAGGAGTTCTCTTGGTAGTTCTTCCACTGCCCCGGTAGCCAGATGAAAGACACCACAAAAGTGGTTCTACCTGCTTTCTGGGCTGAGATGGGCAATCGCTGACTTTTGGAGTCGGCTGGTGACAAAATGTTCCAAACACACCCCATGCACAACTCCAGCGGGGAAGGTGCCAGAAAGGAGTTCTGTTGGTAGTTCTTCCACTGCCCCGGTAGCCATATGAAAGACACCACAAAAGTGGTTCTACCTGCTTGCTGGGCTGAGATGGGCAATCGCTGACTTTTGCAGTCGGCTGGTGACAAAATGTTCCAAACACACCCCATGCACAACTCCACCGGGGAAGGTGCCAGAAAGGAGTTCTGTTGGTTGTTCTTACACTGCCCCGGTAGCCAGCTCAAAGACACCACAAAAGTGGTTCTACCTGCTTGCTGGGCTGAGATGGGCAATCGCTGACTTTTGGAGTCGGCTGGTGACAAAATGTTCCAAACACACCCCATGCACAACTCCACCGGGGAAGGTGCCAGAAAGGAGTTCTGTTGGTAGTTCTTCCACTGCCCCGGTAGCCAGCTGAAAGACACCACAAAAGTGGTTCTACCTGCTTTCTGGGCTGAGATG
Source organism: Falco punctatus (assembly GCF_963210335.1). NCBI lineage: Eukaryota > Metazoa > Chordata > Aves > Falconiformes > Falconidae > Falco > Falco punctatus. Next base: position 225,962 of record NW_027660338.1, read on the forward strand.
GGCAATCGCTGACTTTTGGAGTCGGCTGGTGACAAAATGTTCCAAACACACCCCATGCACAACTCCACCGGGGAAGGTGCCAGAAAGGAATTCCGTTGCTTGTTCTTCCACTGCCCCGGTAGCCAGCTGAAAGACACCACAAAGGTGGTTCTACCTGCTTTCTGGGCTGAGATGGGCAATCGCTGACTTTTGCAGTCGGCTGGTGACAAAATGTTCCAAACACACCCCATGCACAACTCCACCGGGGAAGGTGCCAGAAAGGAGTTCTGTTGGTAGTTCTTCCACTGCCCCGGTAGCCAGCTGAAAGACACCACAAAAGTGGTTCTACCTGCTTTCTGGGCTGAGATGGGCAATCGCTGACTTTTGGAGTCGGCTGGTGACAAAATGTTCCAAACACACCCCATGCACAACTCCACCGGGGAAGGTGCCAGAAAGGAGTTCTGTCGGTAGTTCTTCCACTGCCCCGGTAGCCAGATGAAAGACACCACAAAAGTGGTTCTACCTGCTTGCTGGGCTGAGATGGGGAATCGCTGACTTTTGGAGTCGGCTAGTGACAAAATGTTCCAAACACACCCCATGCACAACTCCACCGGGGAAGGTGCCAGAAAGGAATTCCATTGCTTGTTCTTCCACTGCCCCGGTAGCCAGCTGAAAGACACCACAAAAGTGGTTCTACCTGCTTGCTGGGCTGAGATGGGCAATCGCTGACTTTTGGAGTCGGCTAGTGACAAAATGTTCCAAACACACCCCATGCACAACTCCACCGGGGAAGGTGCCATAAAGGAGTTCTCTTGGTAGTTCTTCCACTGCCCCGGTAGCCAGATGAAAGACACCACAAAAGTGGTTCTACCTGCTTTCTGGGCTGAGATGGGCAATCGCTGACTTTTGGAGTCGGCTGGTGACAAAATGTTCCAAACACACCCCATGCACAACTCCAGCGGGGAAGGTGCCAGAAAGGAGTTCTGTTGGTAGTTCTTCCACTGCCCCGGTAGCCATATGAAAGACACCACAAAAGTGGTTCTACCTGCTTTCTGGGCTGAGATGGGCAATCGCTGACTTTTGGAGTCGGCTGGTGACAAAATGTTCCAAACACACCCCATGCACAACTCCAGCGGGGAAGGTGCCAGAAAGGAATTCCGTTGGTTGTTCTTACACTGCCCCGGTAGCCAGATGAAAGACACCACAAAAGTGGTTCTACCTGCTTGCTGGGCTGAGATGGGCAATCGCTGACTTTTGCAGTCGGCTGGTGACAAAATGTTCCAAACACACCCCATGCACAACTCCACCGGGGAAGGTGCCAGAAAGGAATTCCATTGCTTGTTCTTCCACTGCCCCGGTAGCCAGCTGAAAGACACCACAAAAGTGGTTCTACCTGCTTGCTGGGCTGAGATGGGCAATCGCTGACTTTTGCAGTCGGCTGGTGACAAAATGTTCCAAACACACCCCATGCACAACTCCACCGGGGAAGGTGCCAGAAAGGAATTCCATTGCTTGTTCTTCCACTGCCCCGGTAGCCAGATGAAAGACACCACAAAAGTGGTTCTACCTGCTTTCTGGGCTGAGATGGGCAATCGCTGACTTTTGGAGTCGGCTGGTGACAAAATGTTCCAAACACACCCCATGCACAACTCCAGCGGGGAAGGTGCCAGAAAGGAGTTCTGTTGGTAGTTCTTCCACTGCCCCGGTAGCCAGAAGAAAGACACCACAAAAGTGGTTCTACCTGCTTGCTGGGCTGAGATGGGCAATCGCTGACTTTTGCAGTCGGCTGGTGACAAAATGTTCCAAACACACCCCATGCACAACTCCACCGGGGAAGGTGCCAGAAAGGAATTCCATTGCTTGTTCTTCCACTGCCCCGGTAGCCAGATGAAAGACACCACAAAAGTGGTTCTACCTGCTTTCTGGGCTGAGATGGGCAATCGCTGACTTTTGGAGTCGGCTGGTGACAAAATGTTCCAAACACACCCCATGCACAACTCCAGCGGGGAAGGTGCCAGAAAGGAGTTCTGTTGGTAGTTCTTCCACTGCCCCGGTAGCCAGAAGAAAGACACCACAAAAGTGGTTCTACCTGCTTTCTAGGCTGAGATGGGGAATCGCTGACTTTTGGAGTCGGCTAGTGACAAAATGTTCCAAACACACCCCATGCACAACTCCACCGGGGAAGGTGCCATAAAGGAGTTCTCTTGGTAGTTCTTCCACTGCCCCGGTAGCCAGCTGAAAGACACCACAAAAGTGGTTCTACCTGCTTGCTGGGCTGAGATGGGCAATCGCTGACTTTTGGAGTCGGCTGGTGACAAAATGTTCCAAACACACCCCATGCACAACTCCACCGGGGAAGGTGCCAGAAAGGAATTCCATTGCTTGTTCTTCCACTGCCCCGGTAGCCAGCTGAAAGACACCACAAAAGTGGTTCTACCTGCCTGCTGGGCTGAGATGGGCAATCGCTGACTTTTGCAGTCGGCTGGTGACAAAATGTTCCAAACACACCCCATGCACAACTCCAGCGGGGAAGGTGCCAGAAAGGAGTTCTGTTGGTAGTTCTTCCACTGCCCCGGTAGCCATATGAAAGACACCACAAAAGTGGTTCTACCTGCTTTCTGGGCTGAGATGGGCAATCGCTGACTTTTGGAGTCGGCTGGTGACAAAATGTTCCAAACACACCCCATGCACAACTCCAGCGGGGAAGGTGCCAGAAAGGAGTTCTGTTGGTTGTTCTTACACTGCCCCGGTAGCCAGATGAAAGACACCACAAAAGTGGTTCTACCTGCTTTCTAGGCTGAGATGGGCAATCGCTGACTTTTGGAGTCGGCTGGTGACAAAATGTTCCAAACACACCCCATGCACAACTCCAGCGGGGAAGGTGCCAGAAAGGAGTTCTGTTGGTTGTTCTTCCACTGCCCCGGTAGCCAGCTGAAAGACACCACAAAAGTGGTTCTACCTGCTTGCTGGGCTGAGATGGGCAATCGCTGACTTTTGGAGTCGGCTGGTGACAAAATGTTCCAAACACACCCCATGCACAACTCCACCGGGGAAGGTGCCAGAAAGGAGTTCTGTTGGTAGTTCTTCCACTGCCCCGGTAGCCAGCTGAAAGACACCACAAAAGTGGTTCTACCTGCTTTCTGGGCTGAGATGGGCAATCGCTGACTTTTGGAGTCGGCTGGTGACAAAATGTTCCAAACACACCCCATGCACAACTCCACCGGGGAAGGTGCCAGAAAGGAATTCCGTTGCTTGTTCTTCCACTGCCCCGGTAGCCAGCTGAAAGACACCACAAAGGTGGTTCTACCTGCTTTCTGGGCTGAGATGGGCAATCGCTGACTTTTGCAGTCGGCTGGTGACAAAATGTTCCAAACACACCCCATGCACAACTCCACCGGGGAAGGTGCCAGAAAGGAGTTCTGTTGGTAGTTCTTCCACTGCCCCGGTAGCCAGCTGAAAGACACCACAAAAGTGGTTCTACCTGCTTTCTGGGCTGAGATGGGCAATCGCTGACTTTTGGAGTCGGCTGGTGACAAAATGTTCCAAACACACCCCATGCACAACTCCACCGGGGAAGGTGCCAGAAAGGAGTTCTGTCGGTAGTTCTTCCACTGCCCCGGTAGCCAGATGAAAGACACCACAAAAGTGGTTCTACCTGCTTGCTGGGCTGAGATGGGGAATCGCTGACTTTTGGAGTCGGCTAGTGACAAAATGTTCCAAACACACCCCATGCACAACTCCACCGGGGAAGGTGCCAGAAAGGAATTCCATTGCTTGTTCTTCCACTGCCCCGGTAGCCAGCTGAAAGACACCACAAAAGTGGTTCTACCTGCTTGCTGGGCTGAGATGGGCAATCGCTGACTTTTGGAGTCGGCTGGTGACAAAATGTTCCAAACACACCCCATGCACAACTCCACCGGGGAAGGTGCCATAAAGGAGTTCTCTTGGTAGTTCTTCCACTGCCCCGGTAGCCAGCTGAAAGACACCACAAAAGTGGTTCTACCTGCTTTCTGGGCTGAGATGGGCAATCGCTGACTTTTGGAGTCGGCTGGTGACAAAATGTTCCAAACACACCCCATGCACAACTCCAGCGGGGAAGGTGCCAGAAAGGAGTTCTGTTGGTAGTTCTTCCACTGCCCCGGTAGCCATATGAAAGACACCACAAAAGTGGTTCTACCTGCTTTCTGGGCTGAGATGGGCAATCGCTGACTTTTGGAGTCGGCTGGTGACAAAATGTTCCAAACACACCCCATGCACAACTCCAGCGGGGAAGGTGCCAGAAAGGAATTCCGTTGGTTGTTCTTACACTGCCCCGGTAGCCAGATGAAAGACACCACAAAAGTGGTTCTACCTGCTTTCTAGGCTGAGATGGGCAATCGCTGACTTTTGCAGTCGGCTGGTGACAAAATGTTCCAAACACACCCCATGCACAACTCCACCGGGGAAGGTGCCAGAAAGGAATTCCATTGCTTGTTCTTCCACTGCCCCGGTAGCCAGCTGAAAGACACCACAAAAGTGGTTCTACCTGCTTGCTGGGCTGAGATGGGCAATCGCTGACTTTTGCAGTCGGCTGGTGACAAAATGTTCCAAACACACCCCATGCACAACTCCACCGGGGAAGGTGCCAGAAAGGAATTCCATTGCTTGTTCTTCCACTGCCCCGGTAGCCAGATGAAAGACACCACAAAAGTGGTTCTACCTGCTTTCTGGGCTGAGATGGGCAATCGCTGACTTTTGCAGTCGGCTGGTGACAAAATGTTCCAAACACACCCCATGCACAACTCCAGCGGGGAAGGTGCCAGAAAGGAGTTCTGTTGGTAGTTCTTCCACTGCCCCGGTAGCCAGAAGAAAGACACCACAAAAGTGGTTCTACCTGCTTTCTAGGCTGAGATGGGGAATCGCTGACTTTTGGAGTCGGCTAGTGACAAAATGTTCCAAACACACCCCATGCACAACTCCACCGGGGAAGGTGCCATAAAGGAGTTCTCTTGGTAGTTCTTCCACTGCCCCGGTAGCCAGCTGAAAGACACCACAAAAGTGGTTCTACCTGCTTGCTGGGCTGAGATGGGGAATCGCTGACTTTTGGAGTCGGCTGGTGACAAAATGTTCCAAACACACCCCATGCACAACTCCACCGGGGAAGGTGCCAGAAAGGAATTCCATTGCTTGTTCTTCCACTGCCCCGGTAGCCAGCTGAAAGACACCACAAAAGTGGTTCTACCTGCCTGCTGGGCTGAGATGGGCAATCGCTGACTTTTGCAGTCGGCTGGTGACAAAATGTTCCAAACACACCCCATGCACAACTCCAGCGGGGAAGGTGCCAGAAAGGAGTTCTGTTGGTAGTTCTTCCACTGCCCCGGTAGCCATATGAAAGACACCACAAAAGTGGTTCTACCTGCTTTCTGGGCTGAGATGGGCAATCGCTGACTTTTGGAGTCGGCTGGTGACAAAATGTTCCAAACACACCCCATGCACAACTCCAGCGGGGAAGGTGCCAGAAAGGAGTTCTGTTGGTTGTTCTTACACTGCCCCGGTAGCCAGATGAAAGACACCACAAAAGTGGTTCTACCTGCTTTCTAGGCTGAGATGGGCAATCGCTGACTTTTGGAGTCGGCTGGTGACAAAATGTTCCAAACACACCCCATGCACAACTCCACCGGGGAAGGTGCCAGAAAGGAATTCCATTGCTTGTTCTTCCACTGCCCCGGTAGCCAGCTGAAAGACACCACAAAAGTGGTTCTACCTGCTTGCTGGGCTGAGATGGGCAATCGCTGACTTTTGCAGTCGGCTGGTGACAAAATGTTCCAAACACACCCCATGCACAACTCCACCGGGGAAGGTGCCAGAAAGGAATTCCATTGCTTGTTCTTCCACTGCCCCGGTAGCCAGATGAAAGACACCACAAAAGTGGTTCTACCTGCTTGCTGGGCTGAGATGGGCAATCGCTGACTTTTGGAGTCGGCTGGTGACAAAATGTTCCAAACACACCCCATGCACAACTCCACCGGGGAAGGTGCCAGAAAGGAGTTCTGTTGGTAGTTCTTCCACTGCCCCGGTAGCCAGAAGAAAGACACCACAAAAGTGGTTCTACCTGCTTTCTAGGCTGAGATGGGGAATCGCTGACTTTTGCAGTCGGCTGGTGACAAAATGTTCCAAACACACCCCATGCACAACTCCACCGGGGAAGGTGCCAGAAAGGAGTTCTCTTGGTAGTTCTTCCACTGCCCCGGTAGCCAGATGAAAGACACCACAAAAGTGGTTCTACCTGCTTGCTGGGCTGAGATGGGCAATCGCTGACTTTTGCAGTCGGCTGGTGACAAAATGTTCCAAACACACCCCATGCACAACTCCACCGGGGAAGGTGCCAGAAAGGAGTTCTGTTGGTTGTTCTTACACTGCCCCGGTAGCCAGCTGAAAGACACCACAAAAGTGGTTCTACCTGCTTGCTGGGCTGAGATGGGCAATCGCTGACTTTTGGAGTCGGCTGGTGACAAAATGTTCCAAACACACCCCATGCACAACTCCACCGGGGAAGGTGCCAGAAAGGAGTTCTGTTGGTAGTTCTTCCACTGCCCCGGTAGCCAGCTGAAAGACACCACAAAAGTGGTTCTACCTGCTTTCTGGGCTGAGATGGGCAATCGCTGACTTTTGGAGTCGGCTGGTGACAAAATGTTCCAAACACACCCCATGCACAACTCCACCGGGGAAGGTGCCAGAAAGGAGTTCTGTTGGTAGTTCTTCCACTGCCCCGGTAGCCAGCTGAAAGACACCACAAAAGTGGTTCTACCTGCTTGCTGGGCTGAGATGGGCAATCGCTGACTTTTGGAGTCGGCTGGTGACAAAATGTTCCAAACACACCCCATGCACAACTCCACCGGGGAAGGTGCCAGAAAGGAGTTCTCTTTGTTGTTCTTACACTGCCCCGGTAGCCAGATAAAAGACACCACAAAAGTGGTTCTACCTGCTTTCTAGGCTGAGATGGGCAATCGCTGACTTTTGGAGTCGGCTGGTGACAAAATGTTCCAAACACACCCCATGCACAACTCCACCGGGGAAGGTGCCAGAAAGGAGTTCTGTTGGTAGTTCTTCCACTGCCCCGGTAGCCAGCTGAAAGACACCACAAAAGTGGTTCTACCTGCTTGCTGGGCTGAGATGGGCAATCGCTGACTTGTGGAGTCGGCTGGTGACAAAATGTTCCAAACACACCCCCTGCACAACTCCACCGGGGAAGGGTCCAGAAAGGAATTCCGTTGCTTGTTCTTACACTGCCCCGGTAGCCAGCTGAAAGACACCACAAAAGTGGTTCTACCTGCTTGCTGGGCTGAGATGGGCAATCGCTGACTTTTGGAGTCGGCTGGTGACAAAATGTTCCAAACACACCCCATGCACAACTCCACCGGGGAAGGTGCCAGAAAGGAATTCCGTTGCTTGTTCTTCCACTGCCCCGGTAGCCAGCTGAAAGACACCACAAAAGTGGTTCTACCTGCTTTCTGGGCTGAGATGGGCAATCGCTGACTTTTGCAGTCGGCTGGTGACAAAATGTTCCAAACACACCCCATGCACAACTCCAGCGGGGAAGGTGCCAGAAAGGAGTTCTGTTGGTAGTTCTTCCACTGCCCCGGTAGCCAGCTGAAAGACACCACAAAAGTGGTTCTACCTGCTTTCTGGGCTGAGATGGGCAATCGCTGACTTTTGGAGTCGGCTGGTGACAAAATGTTCCAAACACACCCCATGCACAACTCCACCGGGGAAGGTGCCAGAAAGGAATTCCATTGCTTGTTCTTCCACTGCCCCGGTAGCCAGATGAAAGACACCACAAAAGTGGTTCTACCTGCTTTCTGGGCTGAGATGGGCAATCGCTGACTTTTGGAGTCGGCTGGTGACAAAATGTTCCAAACACACCCCATGCACAACTCCACCGGGGAAGGTGCCAGAAAGGAGTTCTGTCGGTAGTTCTTCCACTGCCCCGGTAGCCAGCTGAAAGACACCACAAAAGTGGTTCTACCTGCTTTCTGGGCTGAGATGGGGAATCGCTGACTTGTGGACTCGGCTGGTGACAAAATGTTCCAAACACACCCCATGCACAACTCCCCCGGGGAAGGTGCCAGAAAGGAATTCCATTGCTTGTTCTTCCACTGCCCCGGTAGCCAGCTGAAAGACACCACAAAAGTGGTTCTACCTGCTTTCTGGGCTGAGATGGGGAATCGCTGACTTTTGGAGTCGGCTGGTGACAAAATGTTCCAAACACACCCCATGCACAACTCCACCGGGGAAGGTGCCAGAAAGGAGTTCTCTTGGTAGTTCTTCCACTGCCCCGGTAGCCAGATGAAAGACACCACAAAAGTGGTTCTACCTGCTTGCTGGGCTGAGATGGGCAATCGCTGACTTTTGCAGTCGGCTGGTGACAAAATGTTCCAAACACACCCCATGCACAACTCCACCGGGGAAGGTGCCAGAAAGGAGTTCTGTTGGTAGTTCTTACACTGCCCCGGTAGCCAGATGAAAGACACCACAAAAGTGGTTCTACCTGCTTGCTGGGCTGAGATGGGGAATCGCTGACTTTTGGAGTCGGCTGGTGACAAAATGTTCCAAACACACCCCATGCACAACTCCACCGGGGAAGGTGCCAGAAAGGAGTTCTGTTGGTAGTTCTTCCACTGCCCCGGTAGCCAGATGAAAGACACCACAAAAGTGGTTCTACCTGCTTTCTGGGCTGAGATGGGCAATCGCTGACTTTTGGAGTCGGCTGGTGACAAAATGTTCCAAACACACCCCATGCACAACTCCAGCGGGGAAGGTGCCAGAAAGGAGTTCCGTTGGTTGTTCTTACACTGCCCCGGTAGCCAGATGAAAGACACCACAAAAGTGGTTCTACCTGCTTGCTGGGCTGAGATGGGCAATCGCTGACTTTTGGAGTCGGCTGGTGACAAAATGTTCCAAACACACCCCATACACAACTCCACCGGGGAAGGTGCCAGAAAGGAGTTCTGTTGGTAGTTCTTCCACTGCCCCGGTAGCCAGCTGAAAGACACCACAAAAGTGGTTCTACCTGCTTTCTAGGCTGAGATGGGGAATCGCTGACTTGTAAACTCGGCTGGTGACAAAATGTTCCAAACACACCCCATGCACAACTCCAGCGGGGAAGGTGCCAGAAAGGAGTTCTCTTGGTAGTTCTTCCACTGCCCCAGTAGCCAGATGAAAGACACCACAAAAGTGGTTCTACCTGCTTTCTGGGCTGAGATGGGGAATCGCTGACTTGTGGAGTCGGCTGGTGACAAAATGTTCCAAACACACCCCATGCACAACTCCACCGGGGAAGGGTCCAGAAAGGAATTCCGTTGCTTGTTCTTACAGTACCCGGTAGCCAGCTGAAAGACACCACAAAAGTGGTTCTACCTGCTTTCTGGGCTGAGATGGGCAATCGCTGACTTTTGGAGTCGGCTGGTGACAAAATGTTCCAAACACACCCCATGCACAACTCCACCGGGGAAGGTGCCAGAAAGGAATTCCATTGCTTGTTCTTACACTGCCCCGGTAGCCAGCTGAAAGACACCACAAAAGTGGTTCTACCTGCTTTCTGGGCTGAGATGGGCAATCGCTGACTTTTGCAGTCGGCTGGTGACAAAATGTTCCAAACACACCCCATGCACAACTCCACCGGGGAAGGTGCCAGAAAGGAGTTCTGTCGGTAGTTCTTCCACTGCCCCGGTAGCCAGATGAAAGACACCACAAAAGTGGTTCTACCTGCTTGCTGGGCTGAGATGGGCAATCGCTGACTTTTGCAGTCGGCTGGTGACAAAATGTTCCAAACACACCCCATGCACAACTCCACCGGGGAAGGTGCCAGAAAGGAGTTCTGTCGGTAGTTCTTCCACTGCCCCGGTAGCCAGCTGAAAGACACCACAAAAGTGGTTCTACCTGCTTTCTGGGCTGAGATGGGCAATCGCTGACTTTTGGAGTCGGCTGGTGACAAAATGTTCCAAACACACCCCATGCACAACTCCACCGGGGAAGGTGCCAGAAAGGAGTTCTGTCGGTTGTTCTTCCACTGCCCCGGTAGCCAGATGAAAGACACCACAAAAGTGGTTCTACCTGCTTGCTGGGCTGAGATGGGCAATCGCTGACTTTTGGAGTCGGCTGGTGACAAAATGTTCCAAACACACCCCATGCACAACTCCACCGGGGAAGGTGCCAGAAAGGAGTTCTGTTGGTTGTTCTTACACTGCCCCGGTAGCCAGCTGAAAGACACCACAAAAGTGGTTCTACCTGCTTTCTGGGCTGAGATGGGGAATCGCTGACTTTTGGAGTCGGCTGGTGACAAAATGTTCCAAACACACCCCATGCACAACTCCACCGGGGAAGGTGCCAGAAAGGAGTTCTCTTGGTAGTTCTTCCACTGCCCCGGTAGCCAGATGAAAGACACCACAAAAGTGGTTCTACCTGCTTGCTGGGCTGAGATGGGCAATCGCTGACTTTTGGAGTCGGCTGGTGACAAAATGTTCCAAACACACCCCATGCACAACTCCACCGGGGAAGGTGCCAGAAAGGAGTTCTGTTGGTAGTTCTTCCACTGCCCCGGTAGCCAGATGAAAGACACCACAAAAGTGGTTCTACCTGCTTTCTGGGCTGAGATGGGCAATCGCTGACTTTTGGAGTCGGCTGGTGACAAAATGTTCCAAACACACCCCATGCACAACTCCAGCGGGGAAGGTGCCAGAAAGGAATTCCGTTGCTTGTTCTTCCACTGCCCCAGTAGCCAGCTGAAAGACACCACAAAAGTGGTTCTACCTGCTTGCTGGGCTGAGATGGGCAATCGCTGACTTTTGGAGTCGGCTGGTGACAAAATGTTCCAAACACACCCCATGCACAACTCCACCGGGGAAGGTGCCAGAAAGGAATTCCATTGCTTGTTCTTACACTGCCCCGGTAGCCAGCTGAAAGACACCACAAAAGTGGTTCTACCTGCTTTCTGGGCTGAGATGGGCAATCGCTGACTTTTGCAGTCGGCTGGTGACAAAATGTTCCAAACACACCCCATGCACAACTCCACCGGGGAAGGTGCCAGAAAGGAGTTCTGTCGGTAGTTCTTCCACTGCCCCGGTAGCCAGATGAAAGACACCACAAAAGTGGTTCTACCTGCTTGCTGGGCTGAGATGGGCAATCGCTGACTTTTGCAGTCGGCTGGTGACAAAATGTTCCAAACACACCCCATGCACAACTCCACCGGGGAAGGTGCCAGAAAGGAGTTCTGTCGGTAGTTCTTCCACTGCCCCGGTAGCCAGCTGAAAGACACCACAAAAGTGGTTCTACCTGCTTTCTGGGCTGAGATGGGCAATCGCTGACTTTTGGAGTCGGCTGGTGACAAAATGTTCCAAACACACCCCATGCACAACTCCACCGGGGAAGGTGCCAGAAAGGAGTTCTGTCGGTTGTTCTTCCACTGCCCCGGTAGCCAGATGAAAGACACCACAAAAGTGGTTCTACCTGCTTGCTGGGCTGAGATGGGCAATCGCTGACTTTTGGAGTCGGCTGGTGACAAAATGTTCCAAACACACCCCATGCACAACTCCACCGGGGAAGGTGCCAGAAAGGAGTTCTGTTGGTTGTTCTTACACTGCCCCGGTAGCCAGCTGAAAGACACCACAAAAGTGGTTCTACCTGCTTTCTGGGCTGAGATGGGGAATCGCTGACTTTTGGAGTCGGCTGGTGACAAAATGTTCCAAACACACCCCATGCACAACTCCACCGGGGAAGGTGCCAGAAAGGAGTTCTCTTGGTAGTTCTTCCACTGCCCCGGTAGCCAGATGAAAGACACCACAAAAGTGGTTCTACCTGCTTGCTGGGCTGAGATGGGCAATCGCTGACTTTTGGAGTCGGCTGGTGACAAAATGTTCCAAACACACCCCATGCACAACTCCACCGGGGAAGGTGCCAGAAAGGAGTTCTGTTGGTAGTTCTTCCACTGCCCCGGTAGCCAGATGAAAGACACCACAAAAGTGGTTCTACCTGCTTTCTGGGCTGAGATGGGCAATCGCTGACTTTTGGAGTCGGCTGGTGACAAAATGTTCCAAACACACCCCATGCACAACTCCACCGGGGAAGGTGCCAGAAAGGAATTCCATTGCTTGTTCTTCCACTGCCCCGGTAGCCAGATGAAAGACACCACAAAAGTGGTTCTACCTGCTTTCTGGGCTGAGATGGGCAATCGCTGACTTTTGGAGTCGGCTGGTGACAAAATGTTCCAAACACACCCCATGCACAACTCCACCGGGGAAGGTGCCAGAAAGGAGTTCTGTCGGTAGTTCTTCCACTGCCCCGGTAGCCAGCTGAAAGACACCACAAAAGTGGTTCTACCTGCTTTCTGGGCTGAGATGGGGAATCGCTGACTTGTGGACTCGGCTGGTGACAAAATGTTCCAAACACACCCCATGCACAACTCCCCCGGGGAAGGTGCCAGAAAGGAATTCCATTGCTTGTTCTTCCACTGCCCCGGTAGCCAGCTGAAAGACACCACAAAAGTGGTTCTACCTGCTTTCTGGGCTGAGATGGGGAATCGCTGACTTTTGGAGTCGGCTGGTGACAAAATGTTCCAAACACACCCCATGCACAACTCCACCGGGGAAGGTGCCAGAAAGGAGTTCTCTTGGTAGTTCTTCCACTGCCCCGGTAGCCAGATGAAAGACACCACAAAAGTGGTTCTACCTGCTTGCTGGGCTGAGATGGGCAATCGCTGACTTTTGCAGTCGGCTGGTGACAAAATGTTCCAAACACACCCCATGCACAACTCCACCGGGGAAGGTGCCAGAAAGGAGTTCTGTTGGTAGTTCTTACACTGCCCCGGTAGCCAGATGAAAGACACCACAAAAGTGGTTCTACCTGCTTGCTGGGCTGAGATGGGGAATCGCTGACTTTTGGAGTCGGCTGGTGACAAAATGTTCCAAACACACCCCATGCACAACTCCACCGGGGAAGGTGCCAGAAAGGAGTTCTGTTGGTAGTTCTTCCACTGCCCCGGTAGCCAGATGAAAGACACCACAAAAGTGGTTCTACCTGCTTTCTGGGCTGAGATGGGCAATCGCTGACTTTTGGAGTCGGCTGGTGACAAAATGTTCCAAACACACCCCATGCACAACTCCAGCGGGGAAGGTGCCAGAAAGGAGTTCCGTTGGTTGTTCTTACACTGCCCCGGTAGCCAGATGAAAGACACCACAAAAGTGGTTCTACCTGCTTGCTGGGCTGAGATGGGCAATCGCTGACTTTTGGAGTCGGCTGGTGACAAAATGTTCCAAACACACCCCATACACAACTCCACCGGGGAAGGTGCCAGAAAGGAGTTCTGTTGGTAGTTCTTCCACTGCCCCGGTAGCCAGCTGAAAGACACCACAAAAGTGGTTCTACCTGCTTTCTAGGCTGAGATGGGGAATCGCTGACTTGTAAACTCGGCTGGTGACAAAATGTTCCAAACACACCCCATGCACAACTCCAGCGGGGAAGGTGCCAGAAAGGAGTTCTCTTGGTAGTTCTTCCACTGCCCCAGTAGCCAGATGAAAGACACCACAAAAGTGGTTCTACCTGCTTTCTGGGCTGAGATGGGGAATCGCTGACTTGTGGAGTCGGCTGGTGACAAAATGTTCCAAACACACCCCATGCACAACTCCACCGGGGAAGGGTCCAGAAAGGAATTCCGTTGCTTGTTCTTACAGTACCCGGTAGCCAGCTGAAAGACACCACAAAAGTGGTTCTACCTGCTTTCTGGGCTGAGATGGGCAATCGCTGACTTTTGGAGTCGGCTGGTGACAAAATGTTCCAAACACACCCCATGCACAACTCCACCGGGGAAGGTGCCAGAAAGGAATTCCATTGCTTGTTCTTACACTGCCCCGGTAGCCAGCTGAAAGACACCACAAAAGTGGTTCTACCTGCTTTCTGGGCTGAGATGGGCAATCGCTGACTTTTGCAGTCGGCTGGTGACAAAATGTTCCAAACACACCCCATGCACAACTCCACCGGGGAAGGTGCCAGAAAGGAGTTCTGTCGGTAGTTCTTCCACTGCCCCGGTAGCCAGATGAAAGACACCACAAAAGTGGTTCTACCTGCTTGCTGGGCTGAGATGGGCAATCGCTGACTTTTGCAGTCGGCTGGTGACAAAATGTTCCAAACACACCCCATGCACAACTCCACCGGGGAAGGTGCCAGAAAGGAGTTCTGTCGGTAGTTCTTCCACTGCCCCGGTAGCCAGCTGAAAGACACCACAAAAGTGGTTCTACCTGCTTTCTGGGCTGAGATGGGCAATCGCTGACTTTTGGAGTCGGCTGGTGACAAAATGTTCCAAACACACCCCATGCACAACTCCACCGGGGAAGGTGCCAGAAAGGAGTTCTGTCGGTTGTTCTTCCACTGCCCCGGTAGCCAGATGAAAGACACCACAAAAGTGGTTCTACCTGCTTGCTGGGCTGAGATGGGCAATCGCTGACTTTTGGAGTCGGCTGGTGACAAAATGTTCCAAACACACCCCATGCACAACTCCACCGGGGAAGGTGCCAGAAAGGAGTTCTGTTGGTTGTTCTTACACTGCCCCGGTAGCCAGCTGAAAGACACCACAAAAGTGGTTCTACCTGCTTTCTGGGCTGAGATGGGGAATCGCTGACTTTTGGAGTCGGCTGGTGACAAAATGTTCCAAACACACCCCATGCACAACTCCACCGGGGAAGGTGCCAGAAAGGAGTTCTCTTGGTAGTTCTTCCACTGCCCCGGTAGCCAGATGAAAGACACCACAAAAGTGGTTCTACCTGCTTGCTGGGCTGAGATGGGCAATCGCTGACTTTTGGAGTCGGCTGGTGACAAAATGTTCCAAACACACCCCATGCACAACTCCACCGGGGAAGGTGCCAGAAAGGAGTTCTGTTGGTAGTTCTTCCACTGCCCCGGTAGCCAGATGAAAGACACCACAAAAGTGGTTCTACCTGCTTTCTGGGCTGAGATGGGCAATCGCTGACTTTTGGAGTCGGCTGGTGACAAAATGTTCCAAACACACCCCATGCACAACTCCAGCGGGGAAGGTGCCAGAAAGGAATTCCGTTGCTTGTTCTTCCACTGCCCCAGTAGCCAGCTGAAAGACACCACAAAAGTGGTTCTACCTGCTTGCTGGGCTGAGATGGGCAATCGCTGACTTTTGGAGTCGGCTGGTGACAAAATGTTCCAAACACACCCCATGCACAACTCCACCGGGGAAGGTGCCAGAAAGGAATTCCATTGCTTGTTCTTACACTGCCCCGGTAGCCAGCTGAAAGACACCACAAAAGTGGTTCTACCTGCTTTCTGGGCTGAGATGGGCAATCGCTGACTTTTGCAGTCGGCTGGTGACAAAATGTTCCAAACACACCCCATGCACAACTCCACCGGGGAAGGTGCCAGAAAGGAGTTCTGTCGGTAGTTCTTCCACTGCCCCGGTAGCCAGATGAAAGACACCACAAAAGTGGTTCTACCTGCTTGCTGGGCTGAGATGGGCAATCGCTGACTTTTGGAGTCGGCTGGTGACAAAATGTTCCAAACACACCCCATGCACAACTCCACCGGGGAAGGTGCCAGAAAGGAATTCCATTGCTTGTTCTTCCACTGCCCCGGTAGCCAGCTGAAAGACACCACAAAAGTGGTTCTACCTGCTTTCTGGGCTGAGATGGGCAATCGCTGACTTTTGGAGTCGGCTGGTGACAAAATGTTCCAAACACACCCCATGCACAACTCCACCGGGGAAGGTGCCAGAAAGGAGTTCTGTCGGTTGTTCTTCCACTGCCCCGGTAGCCAGATGAAAGACACCACAAAAGTGGTTCTACCTGCTTGCTGGGCTGAGATGGGCAATCGCTGACTTTTGGAGTCGGCTGGTGACAAAATGTTCCAAACACACCCCATGCACAACTCCACCGGGGAAGGTGCCAGAAAGGAGTTCTGTTGGTTGTTCTTACACTGCCCCGGTAGCCAGCTGAAAGACACCACAAAAGTGGTTCTACCTGCTTTCTGGGCTGAGATGGGGAATCGCTGACTTTTGGAGTCGGCTGGTGACAAAATGTTCCAAACACACCCCATGCACAACTCCACCGGGGAAGGTGCCAGAAAGGAGTTCTGTCGGTTGTTCTTCCACTGCCCCGGTAGCCAGATGAAAGACACCACAAAAGTGGTTCTACCTGCTTGCTGGGCTGAGATGGGCAATCGCTGACTTTTGGAGTCGGCTGGTGACAAAATGTTCCAAACACACCCCATGCACAACTCCACCGGGGAAGGTGCCAGAAAGGAGTTCTGTTGGTTGTTCTTACACTGCCCCGGTAGCCAGCTGAAAGACACCACAAAAGTGGTTCTACCTGCTTTCTGGGCTGAGATGGGGAATCGCTGACTTTTGGAGTCGGCTGGTGACAAAATGTTCCAAAGACTGCCCATGCACAACTCCACCGGGGAAGGTGCCAGAAAGGAGTTCTCTTGGTAGTTCTTCCACTGCCCCGGTAGCCAGATGAAAGACACCACAAAAGTGGTTCTACCTGCTTGCTGGGCTGAGATGGGCAATCGCTGACTTTTGGAGTCGGCTGGTGACAAAATGTTCCAAACACACCCCATGCACAACTCCACCGGGGAAGGTGCCAGAAAGGAGTTCTGTTGGTAGTTCTTCCACTGCCCCGGTAGCCAGATGAAAGACACCACAAAAGTGGTTCTACCTGCTTTCTGGGCTGAGATGGGCAATCGCTGACTTTTGGAGTCGGCTGGTGACAAA
Organism: Falco punctatus; assembly: GCF_963210335.1. NCBI lineage: Eukaryota > Metazoa > Chordata > Aves > Falconiformes > Falconidae > Falco > Falco punctatus. The sequence goes on from NW_027660338.1 coordinate 242,700, forward strand.
ATGTTCCAAACACACCCCATGCACAACTCCAGCGGGGAAGGTGCCAGAAAGGAGTTCTCTTGGTAGTTCTTCCACTGCCCCAGTAGCCAGCTGAAAGACACCACAAAAGTGGTTCTACCTGCTTGCTGGGCTGAGATGGGCAATCGCTGACTTTTGGAGTCGGCTGGTGACAAAATGTTCCAAACACACCCCATGCACAACTCCACCGGGGAAGGTGCCAGAAAGGAATTCCATTGCTTGTTCTTACACTGCCCCGGTAGCCAGCTGAAAGACACCACAAAAGTGGTTCTACCTGCTTTCTGGGCTGAGATGGGCAATCGCTGACTTTTGCAGTCGGCTGGTGACAAAATGTTCCAAACACACCCCATGCACAACTCCACCGGGGAAGGTGCCAGAAAGGAGTTCTGTTGGTAGTTCTTCCACTGCCCCGGTAGCCAGATGAAAGACACCACAAAAGTGGTTCTACCTGCTTGCTGGGCTGAGATGGGCAATCGCTGACTTTTGCAGTCGGCTGGTGACAAAATGTTCCAAACACACCCCATGCACAACTCCACCGGGGAAGGTGCCAGAACGGAATTCCATTGCTTGTTCTTCCACTGCCCCGGTAGCCAGCTGAAAGACACCACAAAAGTGGTTCTACCTGCTTTCTGGGCTGAGATGGGCAATCGCTGACTTTTGGAGTCGGCTGGTGACAAAATGTTCCAAACACACCCCATGCACAACTCCACCGGGGAAGGTGCCAGAAAGGAGTTCTGTCGGTTGTTCTTCCACTGCCCCGGTAGCCAGATGAAAGACACCACAAAAGTGGTTCTACCTGCTTGCTGGGCTGAGATGGGCAATCGCTGACTTTTGGAGTCGGCTGGTGACAAAATGTTCCAAACACACCCCATGCACAACTCCACCGGGGAAGGTGCCAGAAAGGAGTTCTGTTGGTTGTTCTTACACTGCCCCGGTAGCCAGCTGAAAGACACCACAAAAGTGGTTCTACCTGCTTTCTGGGCTGAGATGGGGAATCGCTGACTTTTGGAGTCGGCTGGTGACAAAATGTTCCAAAGACACCCCATGCACAACTCCACCGGGGAAGGTGCCAGAAAGGAGTTCTCTTGGTAGTTCTTCCACTGCCCCGGTAGCCAGCTGAAAGACACCACAAAAGTGGTTCTACCTGCTTTCTGGGCTGAGATGGGCAATCGCTGACTTTTGGAGTCGGCTGGTGACAAAATGTTCCAAACACACCCCATGCACAACTCCACCGGGGAAGGTGCCAGAAAGGAGTTCTGTCGGTTGTTCTTCCACTGCCCCGGTAGCCAGATGAAAGACACCACAAAAGTGGTTCTACCTGCTTGCTGGGCTGAGATGGGCAATCGCTGACTTTTGGAGTCGGCTGGTGACAAAATGTTCCAAACACACCCCATGCACAACTCCACCGGGGAAGGTGCCAGAAAGGAGTTCTGTTGGTTGTTCTTACACTGCCCCGGTAGCCAGCTGAAAGACACCACAAAAGTGGTTCTACCTGCTTTCTGGGCTGAGATGGGGAATCGCTGACTTTTGGAGTCGGCTGGTGACAAAATGTTCCAAACACACCCCATGCACAACTCCACCGGGGAAGGTGCCAGAAAGGAGTTCTCTTGGTAGTTCTTCCACTGCCCCGGTAGCCAGATGAAAGACACCACAAAAGTGGTTCTACCTGCTTGCTGGGCTGAGATGGGCAATCGCTGACTTTTGGAGTCGGCTGGTGACAAAATGTTCCAAACACACCCCATGCACAACTCCACCGGGGAAGGTGCCAGAAAGGAGTTCTGTTGGTAGTTCTTCCACTGCCCCGGTAGCCAGATGAAAGACACCACAAAAGTGGTTCTACCTGCTTTCTGGGCTGAGATGGGCAATCGCTGACTTTTGGAGTCGGCTGGTGACAAAATGTTCCAAACACACCCCATGCACAACTCCAGCGGGGAAGGTGCCAGAAAGGAATTCCGTTGCTTGTTCTTCCACTGCCCCAGTAGCCAGCTGAAAGACACCACAAAAGTGGTTCTACCTGCTTGCTGGGCTGAGATGGGCAATCGCTGACTTTTGGAGTCGGCTGGTGACAAAATGTTCCAAACACACCCCATGCACAACTCCACCGGGGAAGGTGCCAGAAAGGAATTCCATTGCTTGTTCTTACACTGCCCCGGTAGCCAGCTGAAAGACACCACAAAAGTGGTTCTACCTGCTTTCTGGGCTGAGATGGGCAATCGCTGACTTTTGCAGTCGGCTGGTGACAAAATGTTCCAAACACACCCCATGCACAACTCCACCGGGGAAGGTGCCAGAAAGGAGTTCTGTCGGTAGTTCTTCCACTGCCCCGGTAGCCAGATGAAAGACACCACAAAAGTGGTTCTACCTGCTTGCTGGGCTGAGATGGGCAATCGCTGACTTTTGCAGTCGGCTGGTGACAAAATGTTCCAAACACACCCCATGCACAACTCCACCGGGGAAGGTGCCAGAAAGGAATTCCATTGCTTGTTCTTCCACTGCCCCGGTAGCCAGCTGAAAGACACCACAAAAGTGGTTCTACCTGCTTTCTGGGCTGAGATGGGCAATCGCTGACTTTTGGAGTCGGCTGGTGACAAAATGTTCCAAACACACCCCATGCACAACTCCACCGGGGAAGGTGCCAGAAAGGAGTTCTGTCGGTTGTTCTTCCACTGCCCCGGTAGCCAGATGAAAGACACCACAAAAGTGGTTCTACCTGCTTGCTGGGCTGAGATGGGCAATCGCTGACTTTTGGAGTCGGCTGGTGACAAAATGTTCCAAACACACCCCATGCACAACTCCACCGGGGAAGGTGCCAGAAAGGAGTTCTGTTGGTTGTTCTTACACTGCCCCGGTAGCCAGCTGAAAGACACCACAAAAGTGGTTCTACCTGCTTTCTGGGCTGAGATGGGGAATCGCTGACTTTTGGAGTCGGCTGGTGACAAAATGTTCCAAACACACCCCATGCACAACTCCACCGGGGAAGGTGCCAGAAAGGAGTTCTGTCGGTTGTTCTTCCACTGCCCCGGTAGCCAGATGAAAGACACCACAAAAGTGGTTCTACCTGCTTGCTGGGCTGAGATGGGCAATCGCTGACTTTTGGAGTCGGCTGGTGACAAAATGTTCCAAACACACCCCATGCACAACTCCACCGGGGAAGGTGCCAGAAAGGAGTTCTGTTGGTTGTTCTTACACTGCCCCGGTAGCCAGCTGAAAGACACCACAAAAGTGGTTCTACCTGCTTTCTGGGCTGAGATGGGGAATCGCTGACTTTTGGAGTCGGCTGGTGACAAAATGTTCCAAACACACCCCATGCACAACTCCACCGGGGAAGGTGCCAGAAAGGAGTTCTCTTGGTAGTTCTTCCACTGCCCCGGTAGCCAGATGAAAGACACCACAAAAGTGGTTCTACCTGCTTGCTGGGCTGAGATGGGCAATCGCTGACTTTTGGAGTCGGCTGGTGACAAAATGTTCCAAACACACCCCATGCACAACTCCACCGGGGAAGGTGCCAGAAAGGAGTTCTCTTGGTAGTTCTTCCACTGCCCCGGTAGCCAGATGAAAGACACCACAAAAGTGGTTCTACCTGCTTGCTGGGCTGAGATGGGCAATCGCTGACTTTTGGAGTCGGCTGGTGACAAAATGTTCCAAACACACCCCATGCACAACTCCAGCGGGGAAGGTGCCAGAAAGGAATTCCGTTGCTTGTTCTTCCACTGCCCCAGTAGCCAGCTGAAAGACACCACAAAAGTGGTTCTACCTGCTTGCTGGGCTGAGATGGGCAATCGCTGACTTTTGGAGTCGGCTGGTGACAAAATGTTCCAAACACACCCCATGCACAACTCCACCGGGGAAGGTGCCAGAAAGGAATTCCATTGCTTGTTCTTACACTGCCCCGGTAGCCAGCTGAAAGACACCACAAAAGTGGTTCTACCTGCTTTCTGGGCTGAGATGGGCAATCGCTGACTTTTGCAGTCGGCTGGTGACAAAATGTTCCAAACACACCCCATGCACAACTCCACCGGGGAAGGTGCCAGAAAGGAGTTCTGTCGGTAGTTCTTCCACTGCCCCGGTAGCCAGATGAAAGACACCACAAAAGTGGTTCTACCTGCTTGCTGGGCTGAGATGGGCAATCGCTGACTTTTGCAGTCGGCTGGTGACAAAATGTTCCAAACACACCCCATGCACAACTCCACCGGGGAAGGTGCCAGAACGGAATTCCATTGCTTGTTCTTCCACTGCCCCGGTAGCCAGCTGAAAGACACCACAAAAGTGGTTCTACCTGCTTGCTGGGCTGAGATGGGCAATCGCTGACTTTTGGAGTCGGCTGGTGACAAAATGTTCCAAACACACCCCATGCACAACTCCACCGGGGAAGGTGCCAGAAAGGAGTTCTGTCGGTTGTTCTTCCACTGCCCCGGTAGCCAGATGAAAGACACCACAAAAGTGGTTCTACCTGCTTGCTGGGCTGAGATGGGCAATCGCTGACTTTTGGAGTCGGCTGGTGACAAAATGTTCCAAACACACCCCATGCACAACTCCACCGGGGAAGGTGCCAGAAAGGAGTTCTGTTGGTTGTTCTTACACTGCCCCGGTAGCCAGCTGAAAGACACCACAAAAGTGGTTCTACCTGCTTTCTGGGCTGAGATGGGGAATCGCTGACTTTTGGAGTCGGCTGGTGACAAAATGTTCCAAAGACACCCCATGCACAACTCCACCGGGGAAGGTGCCAGAAAGGAGTTCTCTTGGTAGTTCTTCCACTGCCCCGGTAGCCAGATGAAAGACACCACAAAAGTGGTTCTACCTGCTTGCTGGGCTGAGATGGGCAATCGCTGACTTTTGGAGTCGGCTGGTGACAAAATGTTCCAAACACACCCCATGCACAACTCCCCCGGGGAAGGTGCCAGAAAGGAGTTCTGTTGGTAGTTCTTCCACTGCCCCGGTAGCCAGATGAAAGACACCACAAAAGTGGTTCTACCTGCTTTCTGGGCTGAGATGGGCAATCGCTGACTTTTGGAGTCGGCTGGTGACAAAATGTTCCAAACACACCCCATGCACAACTCCAGCGGGGAAGGTGCCAGAAAGGAATTCCGTTGCTTGTTCTTCCACTGCCCCAGTAGCCAGCTGAAAGACACCACAAAAGTGGTTCTACCTGCTTGCTGGGCTGAGATGGGCAATCGCTGACTTTTGGAGTCGGCTGGTGACAAAATGTTCCAAACACACCCCATGCACAACTCCACCGGGGAAGGTGCCAGAAAGGAGTTCTGTTGGTTGTTCTTACACTGCCCCGGTAGCCAGCTGAAAGACACCACAAAAGTGGTTCTACCTGCTTTCTGGGCTGAGATGGGGAATCGCTGACTTTTGGAGTCGGCTGGTGACAAAATGTTCCAAACACACCCCATGCACAACTCCACCGGGGAAGGTGCCAGAAAGGAGTTCTGTTGGTAGTTCTTCCACTGCCCCGGTAGCCAGCTGAAAGACACCACAAAAGTGGTTCTACCTGCTTGCTGGGCTGAGATGGGCAATCGCTGACTTTTGCAGTCGGCTGGTGACAAAATGTTCCAAACACACCCCATGCACAACTCCACCGGGGAAGGTGCCAGAAAGGAGTTCTGTCGGTAGTTCTTCCACTGCCCCGGTAGCCAGCTGAAAGACACCACAAAAGTGGTTCTACCTGCTTTCTGGGCTGAGATGGGGAATCGCTGACTTTTGGAGTCGGCTGGTGACAAAATGTTCCAAACACACCCCATGCACAACTCCACCGGGGAAGGTGCCAGAAAGGAGTTCTCTTGGTAGTTCTTCCACTGCCCCGGTAGCCAGCTGAAAGACACCACAAAAGTGGTTCTACCTGCTTGCTGGGCTGAGATGGGCAATCGCTGACTTTTGCAGTCGGCTGGTGACAAAATGTTCCAAACACACCCCATGCACAACTCCCCCGGGGAAGGTGCCAGAAAGGAGTTCTGTTGGTAGTTCTTACACTGCCCCGGTAGCCAGATGAAAGACACCACAAAAGTGGTTCTACCTGCTTTCTGGGCTGAGATGGGCAATCGCTGACTTTTGGAGTCGGCTGGTGACAAAATGTTCCAAACACACCCCATGCACAACTCCACCGGGGAAGGTGCCAGAAAGGAGTTCTGTTGGTAGTTCTTCCACTGCCCCGGTAGCCAGATGAAAGACACCACAAAAGTGGTTCTACCTGCTTTCTGGGCTGAGATGGGCAATCGCTGACTTTTGGAGTCGGCTGGTGACAAAATGTTCCAAACACACCCCATGCACAACTCCAGCGGGGAAGGTGCCAGAAAGGAATTCCGTTGCTTGTTCTTCCACTGCCCCAGTAGCCAGCTGAAAGACACCACAAAAGTGGTTCTACCTGCTTGCTGGGCTGAGATGGGCAATCGCTGACTTTTGGAGTCGGCTGGTGACAAAATGTTCCAAACACACCCCATGCACAACTCCACCGGGGAAGGTGCCAGAAAGGAATTCCATTGCTTGTTCTTACACTGCCCCGGTAGCCAGCTGAAAGACACCACAAAAGTGGTTCTACCTGCTTGCTGGGCTGAGATGGGCAATCGCTGACTTGTGGAGTCGGCTGGTGACAAAATGTTCCAAACACACCCCATGCACAACTCCACCGGGGAAGGTGCCAGAAAGGAGTTCTGTTGGTAGTTCTTCCACTGCCCCGGTAGCCAGATGAAAGACACCACAAAAGTGGTTCTACCTGCTTGCTGGGCTGAGATGGGCAATCGCTGACTTTTGCAGTCGGCTGGTGACAAAATGTTCCAAACACACCCCATGCACAACTCCACCGGGGAAGGTGCCAGAAAGGAATTCCATTGCTTGTTCTTCCACTGCCCCGGTAGCCAGCTGAAAGACACCACAAAAGTGGTTCTACCTGCTTTCTGGGCTGAGATGGGCAATCGCTGACTTTTGGAGTCGGCTGGTGACAAAATGTTCCAAACACACCCCATGCACAACTCCACCGGGGAAGGTGCCAGAAAGGAGTTCTGTCGGTTGTTCTTCCACTGCCCCGGTAGCCAGATGAAAGACACCACAAAAGTGGTTCTACCTGCTTGCTGGGCTGAGATGGGCAATCGCTGACTTTTGGAGTCGGCTGGTGACAAAATGTTCCAAACACACCCCATGCACAACTCCACCGGGGAAGGTGCCAGAAAGGAGTTCTGTTGGTTGTTCTTACACTGCCCCGGTAGCCAGCTGAAAGACACCACAAAAGTGGTTCTACCTGCTTTCTGGGCTGAGATGGGGAATCGCTGACTTTTGGAGTCGGCTGGTGACAAAATGTTCCAAAGACACCCCATGCACAACTCCACCGGGGAAGGTGCCAGAAAGGAGTTCTCTTGGTAGTTCTTCCACTGCCCCGGTAGCCAGATGAAAGACACCACAAAAGTGGTTCTACCTGCTTGCTGGGCTGAGATGGGCAATCGCTGACTTTTGGAGTCGGCTGGTGACAAAATGTTCCAAACACACCCCATGCACAACTCCCCCGGGGAAGGTGCCAGAAAGGAGTTCTGTTGGTAGTTCTTCCACTGCCCCGGTAGCCAGATGAAAGACACCACAAAAGTGGTTCTACCTGCTTTCTGGGCTGAGATGGGCAATCGCTGACTTTTGGAGTCGGCTGGTGACAAAATGTTCCAAACACACCCCATGCACAACTCCAGCGGGGAAGGTGCCAGAAAGGAATTCCATTGCTTGTTCTTCCACTGCCCCAGTAGCCAGCTGAAAGACACCACAAAAGTGGTTCTACCTGCTTGCTGGGCTGAGATGGGCAATCGCTGACTTTTGGAGTCGGCTGGTGACAAAATGTTCCAAACACACCCCATGCACAACTCCACCGGGGAAGGTGCCAGAAAGGAATTCCATTGCTTGTTCTTCCACTGCCCCGGTAGCCAGATGAAAGACACCACAAAAGTGGTTCTACCTGCTTTCTGGGCTGAGATGGGCAATCGCTGACTTTTGGAGTCGGCTGGTGACAAAATGTTCCAAACACACCCCATGCACAACTCCACCGGGGAAGGTGCCAGAAAGGAGTTCTGTCGGTAGTTCTTCCACTGCCCCGGTAGCCAGATGAAAGACACCACAAAAGTGGTTCTACCTGCTTGCTGGGCTGAGATGGGCAATCGCTGACTTGTGGACTCGGCTGGTGACAAAATGTTCCAAACACACCCCATGCACAACTCCACCGGGGAAGGTGCCAGAAAGGAGTTCTGTCGGTAGTTCTTCCACTGCCCCGGTAGCCAGCTGAAAGACACCACAAAAGTGGTTCTACCTGCTTTCTGGGCTGAGATGGGGAATCGCTGACTTTTGGAGTCGGCTGGTGACAAAATGTTCCAAACACACCCCATGCACAACTCCACCGGGGAAGGTGCCAGAAAGGAGTTCTCTTGGTAGTTCTTCCACTGCCCCGGTAGCCAGCTGAAAGACACCACAAAAGTGGTTCTACCTGCTTGCTGGGCTGAGATGGGCAATCGCTGACTTTTGGAGTCGGCTGGTGACAAAATGTTCCAAACACACCCCATGCACAACTCCCCCGGGGAAGGTGCCAGAAAGGAGTTCTGTTGGTAGTTCTTACACTGCCCCGGTAGCCAGATGAAAGACACCACAAAAGTGGTTCTACCTGCTTTCTGGGCTGAGATGGGCAATCGCTGACTTTTGGAGTCGGCTGGTGACAAAATGTTCCAAACACACCCCATGCACAACTCCAGCGGGGAAGGTGCCAGAAAGGAGTTCTGTTGGTAGTTCTTCCACTGCCCCGGTAGCCAGCTGAAAGACACCACAAAAGTGGTTCTACCTGCTTTCTGGGCTGAGATGGGCAATCGCTGACTTGTGGACTCGGCTGGTGACAAAATGTTCCAAACACACCCCATGCACAACTCCAGCGGGGAAGGTGCCAGAAAGGAATTCCGTTGCTTGTTCTTCCACTGCCCCGGTAGCCAGATGAAAGACACCACAAAAGTGGTTCTACCTGCTTGCTGGGCTGAGATGGGCAATCGCTGACTTTTGGAGTCGGCTGGTGACAAAATGTTCCAAACACACCCCATGCACAACTCCACCGGGGAAGGTGCCAGAAAGGAATTCCATTGCTTGTTCTTCCACTGCCCCGGTAGCCAGATGAAAGACACCACAAAAGTGGTTCTACCTGCTTTCTGGGCTGAGATGGGCAATCGCTGACTTTTGGAGTCGGCTGGTGACAAAATGTTCCAAACACACCCCATGCACAACTCCACCGGGGAAGGTGCCAGAAAGGAGTTCTCTTGGTAGTTCTTCCACTGCCCCGGTAGCCAGCTGAAAGACACCACAAAAGTGGTTCTACCTGCTTGCTGGGCTGAGATGGGCAATCGCTGACTTTTGGAGTCGGCTGGTGACAAAATGTTCCAAACACACCCCATGCACAACTCCCCCGGGGAAGGTGCCAGAAAGGAGTTCTGTTGGTAGTTCTTACACTGCCCCGGTAGCCAGATGAAAGACACCACAAAAGTGGTTCTACCTGCTTTCTGGGCTGAGATGGGCAATCGCTGACTTTTGGAGTCGGCTGGTGACAAAATGTTCCAAACACACCCCATGCACAACTCCAGCGGGGAAGGTGCCAGAAAGGAGTTCTGTTGGTAGTTCTTCCACTGCCCCGGTAGCCAGCTGAAAGACACCACAAAAGTGGTTCTACCTGCTTTCTGGGCTGAGATGGGCAATCGCTGACTTGTGGACTCGGCTGGTGACAAAATGTTCCAAACACACCCCATGCACAACTCCAGCGGGGAAGGTGCCAGAAAGGAATTCCGTTGCTTGTTCTTCCACTGCCCCGGTAGCCAGATGAAAGACACCACAAAAGTGGTTCTACCTGCTTGCTGGGCTGAGATGGGCAATCGCTGACTTTTGGAGTCGGCTGGTGACAAAATGTTCCAAACACACCCCATGCACAACTCCACCGGGGAAGGTGCCAGAAAGGAATTCCATTGCTTGTTCTTCCACTGCCCCGGTAGCCAGATGAAAGACACCACAAAAGTGGTTCTACCTGCTTTCTGGGCTGAGATGGGCAATCGCTGACTTTTGGAGTCGGCTGGTGACAAAATGTTCCAAACACACCCCATGCACAACTCCACCGGGGAAGGTGCCAGAAAGGAGTTCTGTCGGTAGTTCTTCCACTGCCCCGGTAGCCAGCTGAAAGACACCACAAAAGTGGTTCTACCTGCTTTCTGGGCTGAGATGGGGAATCGCTGACTTTTGGAGTCGGCTGGTGACAAAATGTTCCAAACACACCCCATGCACAACTCCACCGGGGAAGGTGCCAGAAAGGAGTTCTCTTGGTAGTTCTTCCACTGCCCCGGTAGCCAGATGAAAGACACCACAAAAGTGGTTCTACCTGCTTGCTGGGCTGAGATGGGCAATCGCTGACTTTTGCAGTCGGCTGGTGACAAAATGTTCCAAACACACCCCATGCACAACTCCACCGGGGAAGGTGCCAGAAAGGAGTTCTGTTGGTAGTTCTTACACTGCCCCGGTAGCCAGATGAAAGACACCACAAAAGTGGTTCTACCTGCTTGCTGGGCTGAGATGGGGAATCGCTGACTTTTGGAGTCGGCTGGTGACAAAATGTTCCAAACACACCACATGCACAACTCCACCGGGGAAGGTGCCAGAAAGGAATTCCGTTGCTTGTTCTTCCACTGCCCCGGTAGCCAGCTGAAAGACACCACAAAAGTGGTTCTACCTGCTTTCTGGGCTGAGATGGGCAATCGCTGACTTTTGGAGTCGGCTGGTGACAAAATGTTCCAAACACACCCCATGCACAACTCCAGCGGGGAAGGTGCCAGAAAGGAGTTCCGTTGGTAGTTCTTCCACTGCCCCGGTAGCCAGCTGAAAGACACCACAAAAGTGGTTCTACCTGCTTTCTAGGCTGAGATGGGCAATCGCTGACTTTTGGAGTCGGCTGGTGACAAAATGTTCCAAACACACCCCATGCACAACTCCAGCGGGGAAGGTGCCAGAAAGGAGTTCTCTTGGTAGTTCTTCCACTGCCCCAGTAGCCAGATGAAAGACACCACAAAAGTGGTTCTACCTGCTTTCTGGGCTGAGATGGGGAATCGCTGACTTGTGGAGTCGGCTGGTGACAAAATGTTCCAAACACACCCCATGCACAACTCCACCGGGGAAGGGTCCAGAAAGGAATTCCGTTGCTTGTTCTTACACTGCCCCGGTAGCCAGCTGAAAGACACCACAAAAGTGGTTCTACCTGCTTGCTGGGCTGAGATGGGCAATCGCTGACTTTTGGAGTCGGCTGGTGACAAAATGTTCCAAACACACCCCATGCACAACTCCACCGGGGAAGGTGCCAGAAAGGAATTCCATTGCTTGTTCTTACACTGCCCCGGTAGCCAGCTGAAAGACACCACAAAAGTGGTTCTACCTGCTTTCTGGGCTGAGATGGGCAATCGCTGACTTTTGCAGTCGGCTGGTGACAAAATGTTCCAAACACACCCCATGCACAACTCCACCGGGGAAGGTGCCAGAAAGGAGTTCTGTCGGTAGTTCTTCCACTGCCCCGGTAGCCAGATGAAAGACACCACAAAAGTGGTTCTACCTGCTTGCTGGGCTGAGATGGGCAATCGCTGACTTTTGGAGTCGGCTGGTGACAAAATGTTCCAAACACACCCCATGCACAACTCCACCGGGGAAGGTGCCAGAAAGGAATTCCATTGCTTGTTCTTCCACTGCCCCGGTAGCCAGCTGAAAGACACCACAAAAGTGGTTCTACCTGCTTTCTGGGCTGAGATGGGCAATCGCTGACTTTTGGAGTCGGCTGGTGACAAAATGTTCCAAACACACCCCATGCACAACTCCAGCGGGGAAGGTGCCAGAAAGGAGTTCTGTTGGTAGTTCTTCCACTGCCCCGGTAGCCAGAAGAAAGACACCACAAAAGTGGTTCTACCTGCTTTCTAGGCTGAGATGGGGAATCGCTGACTTTTGGAGTCGGCTGGTGACAAAATGTTCCAAACACACCCCATGCACAACTCCACCGGGGAAGGTGCCAGAAAGGAGTTCTGTTGGTTGTTCTTACACTGCCCCGGTAGCCAGATGAAAGACACCACAAAAGTGGTTCTACCTGCTTTCTGGGCTGAGATGGGCAATCGCTGACTTGTGGAGTCGGCTGGTGACAAAATGTTCCAAACACACCCCATGCACAACTCCACCGGGGAAGGTGCCAGAAAGGAATTCCGTTGCTTGTTCTTCCACTGCCCCGGTAGCCAGCTGAAAGACACCACAAAAGTGGTTCTACCTGCTTGCTGGGCTGAGATGGGGAATCGCTGACTTTTGGAGTCGGCTGGTGACAAAATGTTCCAAACACACCCCATGCACAACTCCACCGGGGAAGGTGCCAGAAAGGAGTTCTGTTGGTAGTTCTTCCACTGCCCCGGTAGCCAGCTGAAAGACACCACAAAAGTGGTTCTACCTGCTTTCTGGGCTGAGATGGGCAATCGCTGACTTTTGGAGTCGGCTGGTGACAAAATGTTCCAAACACACCCCATGCACAACTCCACCGGGGAAGGTGCCAGAAAGGAGTTCTGTTGGTAGTTCTTCCACTGCCCCGGTAGCCAGATGAAAGACACCACAAAAGTGGTTCTACCTGCTTGCTGGGCTGAGATGGGCAATCGCTGACTTTTGGAGTCGGCTGGTGACAAAATGTTCCAAAGACACCCCATGCACAACTCCACCGGGGAAGGTGCCAGAAAGGAGTTCTCTTGGTAGTTCTTCCACTGCCCCGGTAGCCAGATGAAAGACACCACAAAAGTGGTTCTACCTGCTTTCTGGGCTGAGATGGGCAATCGCTGACTTTTGCAGTCGGCTGGTGACAAAATGTTCCAAACACACCCCATGCACAACTCCAGCGGGGAAGGTGCCAGAAAGGAGTTCTGTTGGTAGTTCTTCCACTGCCCCGGTAGCCAGAAGAAGGACACCACAAAAGTGGTTCTACCTGCTTTCTAGGCTGAGATGGGGAATCGCTGACTTTTGGAGTCGGCTGGTGACAAAATGTTCCAAACACACCCCATGCACAACTCCAGCGGGGAAGGTGCCAGAAAGGAGTTCTGTTGGTTGTTCTTCCACTGCCCCGGTAGCCAGCTGAAAGACACCACAAAAGTGGTTCTACCTGCTTTCTGGGCTGAGATGGGCAATCGCTGACTTTTGGAGTCGGCTGGTGACAAAATGTTCCAAACACACCCCATGCACAACTCCACCGGGGAAGGTGCCAGAAAGGAGTTCTGTTGGTAGTTCTTCCACTGCCCCGGTAGCCAGCTGAAAGACACCACAAAAGTGGTTCTACCTGCTTGCTGGGCTGAGATGGGCAATCGCTGACTTTTGGAGTCGGCTGGTGACAAAATGTTCCAAACACACCCCATGCACAACTCCAGCGGGGAAGGTGCCAGAAAGGAATTCTGTTGGTAGTTCTTACACTGCCCCGGTAGCCAGCTGAAAGACACCACAAAAGTGGTTCTACCTGCTTTCTGGGCTGAGATGGGCAATCGCTGACTTTTGGAGTCGGCTGGTGACAAAATGTTCCAAACACACCCCATGCACAACTCCACCGGGGAAGGTGCCAGAAAGGAGTTCTGTTGGTTGTTCTTACACTGCCCCGGTAGCCAGCTGAAAGACACCACAAAAGTGGTTCTACCTGCTTGCTGGGCTGAGATGGGCAATCGCTGACTTGTGGAGTCGGCTGGTGACAAAATGTTCCAAACACACCCCATGCACAACTCCAGCGGGGAAGGTGCCAGAAAGGAGTTCTCTTGGTAGTTCTTCCACTGCCCCCGTAGCCAGATGAAAGACACCACAAAAGTGGTTCTACCTGCTTGCTGGGCTGAGATGGGCAATCGCTGACTTTTGCAGTCGGCTGGTGACAAAATGTTCCAAACACACCCCATGCACAACTCCACCGGGGAAGGTGCCATAAAGGAGTTCTCTTGGTAGTTCTTCCACTGCCCCGGTAGCCAGCTGAAAGACACCACAAAAGTGGTTCTACCTGCTTGCTGGGCTGAGATGGGCAATCGCTGACTTTTGCAGTCGGCTGGTGACAAAATGTTCCAAACACACCCCATGCACAACTCCAGCGGGGAAGGTGCCAGAAAGGAGTTCTGTTGGTAGTTCTTACACTGCCCCGGTAGCCAGATGAAAGACACCACAAAAGTGGTTCTACCTGCTTGCTGGGCTGAGATGGGCAATCGCTGACTTTTGGAGTCGGCTGGTGACAAAATGTTCCAAACACACCCCATGCACAACTCCAGCGGGGAAGGTGCCAGAAAGGAATTCTGTTGGTAGTTCTTCCACTGCCCCGGTAGCCAGCTGAAAGACACCACAAAAGTGGTTCTACCTGCTTGCTGGGCTGAGATGGGCAATCGCTGACTTTTGCAGTCGGCTGGTGACAAAATGTTCCAAACACACCCCATGCACAACTCCAGCGGGGAAGGTGCCAGAAAGGAATTCCGTTGCTTGTTCTTCCACTGCCCCGGTAGCCAGCTGAAAGACACCACAAAAGTGGTTCTACCTGCTTGCTGGGCTGAGATGGGCAATCGCTGACTTTTGGAGTCGGCTGGTGACAAAATGTTCCAAACACACCCCATGCACAACTCCAGCGGGGAAGGTGCCAGAAAGGAGTTCTGTTGGTAGTTCTTCCACTGCCCCGGTAGCCAGCTGAAAGACACCACAAAAGTGGTTCTACCTGCTTTCTGGGCTGAGATGGGCAATCGCTGACTTTTGGAGTCGGCTGGTGACAAAATGTTCCAAACACACCCCATGCACAACTCCACCGGGGAAGGTGCCAGAAAGGAGTTCTGTTGGTAGTTCTTCCACTGCCCCGGTAGCCAGCTGAAAGACACCACAAAAGTGGTTCTACCTGCCTGCTGGGCTGAGATGGGCAATCGCTGACTTTTGGAGTCGGCTGGTGACAAAATGTTCCAAACACACCCCATGCACAACTCCACCGGGGAAGGTGCCAGAAAGGAGTTCTGTTGGTAGTTCTTCCACTGCCCCGGTAGCCAGCTGAAAGACACCACAAAAGTGGTTCTACCTGCTTGCTGGGCTGAGATGGGCAATCGCTGACTTTTGGAGTCGGCTGGTGACAAAATGTTCCAAACACACCCCATGCACAACTCCACCGGGGAAGGTGCCAGAAAGGAATTCCGTTGCTTGTTCTTCCACTGCCCCGGCAGCCAGCTGAAAGACACCACAAAGGTGGTTCTACCTGCTTTCTGGGCTGAGATGGGCAATCGCTGACTTTTGCAGTCGGCTGGTGACAAAATGTTCCAAACACACCCCATGCACAACTCCACCGGGGAAGGTGCCAGAAAGGAGTTCTGTTGGTAGTTCTTCCACTGCCCCGGTAGCCAGCTGAAAGACACCACAAAAGTGGTTCTACCTGCTTGCTGGGCTGAGATGGGGAATCGCTGACTTTTGCAGTCGGCTGGTGACAAAATGTTCCAAACACACCCCATGCACAACTCCCCCGGGGAAGGTGCCAGAAAGGAGTTCTGTTGGTAGTTCTTACACTGCCCCGGTAGCCAGATGAAAGACACCACAAAAGTGGTTCTACCTGCTTGCTGGGCTGAGATGGGCAATCGCTGACTTTTGGAGTCGGCTGGTGACAAAATGTTCCAAACACACCCCATGCACAACTCCAGCGGGGAAGGTGCCAGAAAGGAGTTCTGTTGGTAGTTCTTCCACTGCCCCGGTAGCCAGCTGAAAGACACCACAAAAGTGGTTCTACCTGCTTGCTGGGCTGAGATGGGCAATCGCTGACTTTTGCAGTCGGCTGGTGACAAAATGTTCCAAACACACCCCATGCACAACTCCAGCGGGGAAGGTGCCAGAAAGGAATTCCGTTGCTTGTTCTTCCACTGCCCCGGTAGCCAGATGAAAGACACCACAAAAGTGGTTCTACCTGCTTGCTGGGCTGAGATGGGCAATCGCTGACTTTTGGAGTCGGCTGGTGACAAAATGTTCCAAACACACCCCATGCACAACTCCACCGGGGAAGGTGCCAGAAAGGAGTTCTGTTGGTTGTTCTTCCACTGCCCCGGTAGCCAGCTGAAAGACACCACAAAACTGGTTCTACCTGCTTTCTGGGCTGAGATGGGCAATCGCTGACTTTTGGAGTCGGCTGGTGACAAAATGTTCCAAACACACCCCATGCACAACTCCACCGGGGAAGGTGCCAGAAAGGAATTCCGTTGCTTGTTCTTCCACTGCCCCGGTAGCCAGCTGAAAGACACCACAAAGGTGGTTCTACCTGCTTTCTGGGCTGAGATGGGCAATCGCTGACTTTTGCAGTCGGCTGGTGACAAAATGTTCCAAACACACCCCATGCACAACTCCACCGGGGAAGGTGCCAGAAAGGAGTTCTGTTGGTAGTTCTTCCACTGCCCCGGTAGCCAGCTGAAAGACACCACAAAAGTGGTTCTACCTGCTTTCTGGGCTGAGATGGGCAATCGCTGACTTTTGGAGTCGGCTGGTGACAAAATGTTCCAAACACACCCCATGCACAACTCCACCGGGGAAGGTGCCAGAAAGGAGTTCTGTTGGTAGTTCTTCCACTGCCCCGGTAGCCAGATGAAAGACACCACAAAAGTGGTTCTACCTGCTTGCTGGGCTGAGATGGGGAATCGCTGACTTTTGGAGTCGGCTGGTGACAAAATGTTCCAAACACACCCCATGCACAACTCCACCGGGGAAGGTGCCAGAAAGGAATTCCATTGCTTGTTCTTCCACTGCCCCGGTAGCCAGCTGAAAGACACCACAAAAGTGGTTCTACCTGCTTGCTGGGCTGAGATGGGCAATCGCTGACTTTTGGAGTCGGCTGGTGACAAAATGTTCCAAACACACCCCATGCACAACTCCACCGGGGAAGGTGCCAGAAAGGAATTCCATTGCTTGTTCTTCCACTGCCCCGGTAGCCAGATGAAAGACACCACAAAAGTGGTTCTACCTGCTTGCTGGGCTGAGATGGGCAATCGCTGACTTTTGCAGTCGGCTGGTGACAAAATGTTCCAAACACACCCCATGCACAACTCCAGCGGGGAAGGTGCCAGAAAGGAATTCCGTTGCTTGTTCTTCCACTGCCCCAGTAGCCAGCTGAAAGACACCACAAAAGTGGTTCTACCTGCTTTCTGGGCTGAGATGGGGAATCGCTGACTTTTGGAGTCGGCTGGTGACAAAATGTTCCAAACACACCCCATGCACAACTCCAGCGGGGAAGGTGCCAGAAAGGAGTTCCGTTGGTTGTTCATACACTGCCTTGGTAGCCAGATGAAAGACACCACAAAAGTGGTTCTACCTGCTTTCTGGGCTGAGATGGGCAATCGCTGACTTTTGGAGTCGGCTGGTGACAAAATGTTCCAAACACACCCCATGCACAACTCCACCGGGGAAGGTGCCAGAAAGGAATTCCGTTGCTTGTTCTTCCACTGCCCCGGTAGCCAGCTGAAAGACACCACAAAAGTGGTTCTACCTGCTTTCTGGGCTGAGATGGGGAATCGCTGACTTTTGGAGTCGGCTGGTGACAAAATGTTCCAAACACACCCCATGCACAACTCCACCGGAGAAGGTGCCAGAAAGGAATTCCGTTGCTTGTTCTTCCACTGCCCCGGTAGCCAGATGAAAGACACCACAAAAGTGGTTCTACCTGCTTTCTGGGCTGAGATGGGCAATCGCTGACTTTTGCAGTCGGCTGGTGACAAAATGTTCCAAACACACCCCATGCACAACTCCACCGGGGAAGGTGCCAGAAAGGAGTTCTGTTGGTAGTTCTTACACTGCCCCGGTAGCCAGCTGAAAGACACCACAAAAGTGGTTCTACCTGCTTGCTGGGCTGAGATGGGGAATCGCTGACTTGTGGACTCGGCTGGTGACAAAATGTTCCAAACACACCCCATGCACAACTCCACCGGGGAAGGTGCCAGAAAGGAGTTCTGTTGGTTGTTCTTACACTGCCCCGGTAGCCAGCTGAAAGACACCACAAAAGTGGTTCTACCTGCTTGCTGGGCTGAGATGGGCAATCGCTGACTTGTGGAGTCGGCTGGTGACAAAATGTTCCAAACACACCCCATGCACAACTCCAGCGGGGAAGGTGCCAGAAAGGAGTTCTCTTGGTAGTTCTTCCACTGCCCCCGTAGCCAGATGAAAGACACCACAAAAGTGGTTCTACCTGCTTGCTGGGCTGAGATGGGCAATCGCTGACTTTTGCAGTCGGCTGGTGACAAAATGTTCCAAACACACCCCATGCACAACTCCACCGGGGAAGGTGCCATAAAGGAGTTCTCTTGGTAGTTCTTCCACTGCCCCGGTAGCCAGCTGAAAGACACCACAAAAGTGGTTCTACCTGCTTGCTGGGCTGAGATGGGCAATCGCTGACTTTTGCAGTCGGCTGGTGACAAAATGTTCCAAACACACCCCATGCACAACTCCCCCGGGGAAGGTGCCAGAAAGGAGTTCTGTTGGTAGTTCTTACACTGCCCCGGTAGCCAGATGAAAGACACCACAAAAGTGGTTCTACCTGCTTGCTGGGCTGAGATGGGCAATCGCTGACTTTTGGAGTCGGCTGGTGACAAAATGTTCCAAACACACCCCATGCACAACTCCCCCGGGGAAGGTGCCAGAAAGGAATTCTGTTGGTAGTTCTTCCACTGCCCCGGTAGCCAGCTGAAAGACACCACAAAAGTGGTTCTACCTGCTTGCTGGGCTGAGATGGGCAATCGCTGACTTTTGCAGTCGGCTGGTGACAAAATGTTCCAAACACACCCCATGCACAACTCCAGCGGGGAAGGTGCCAGAAAGGAATTCCGTTGCTTGTTCTTCCACTGCCCCGGTAGCCAGCTGAAAGACACCACAAAAGTGGTTCTACCTGCTTGCTGGGCTGAGATGGGCAATCGCTGACTTTTGGAGTCGGCTGGTGACAAAATGTTCCAAACACACCCCATGCACAACTCCAGCGGGGAAGGTGCCAGAAAGGAGTTCTGTTGGTAGTTCTTCCACTGCCCCGGTAGCCAGCTGAAAGACACCACAAAAGTGGTTCTACCTGCTTGCTGGGCTGAGATGGGCAATCGCTGACTTTTGGAGTCGGCTGGTGACAAAATGTTCCAAACACACCCCATGCACAACTCCACCGGGGAAGGTGCCAGAAAGGAGTTCTGTTGGTAGTTCTTCCACTGCCCCGGTAGCCAGCTGAAAGACACCACAAAAGTGGTTCTACCTGCCTGCTGGGCTGAGATGGGCAATCGCTGACTTTTGGAGTCGGCTGGTGACAAAATGTTCCAAACACACCCCATGCACAACTCCACCGGGGAAGGTGCCAGAAAGGAGTTCTGTTGGTAGTTCTTCCACTGCCCCGGTAGCCAGCTGAAAGACACCACAAAAGTGGTTCTACCTGCTTTCTGGGCTGAGATGGGCAATCGCTGACTTTTGGAGTCGGCTGGTGACAAAATGTTCCAAACACACCCCATGCACAACTCCACCGGGGAAGGTGCCAGAAAGGAATTCCGTTGCTTGTTCTTCCACTGCCCCGGCAGCCAGCTGAAAGACACCACAAAGGTGGTTCTACCTGCTTTCTGGGCTGAGATGGGCAATCGCTGACTTTTGCAGTCGGCTGGTGACAAAATGTTCCAAACACACCCCATGCACAACTCCACCGGGGAAGGTGCCAGAAAGGAGTTCTGTTGGTAGTTCTTCCACTGCCCCGGTAGCCAGCTGAAAGACACCACAAAAGTGGTTCTACCTGCTTTCTGGGCTGAGATGGGCAATCGCTGACTTTTGGAGTCGGCTGGTGACAAAATGTTCCAAACACACCCCATGCACAACTCCAGCGGGGAAGGTGCCAGAAAGGAGTTCTGTTGGTAGTTCTTCCACTGCCCCGGTAGCCAGATGAAAGACACCACAAAAGTGGTTCTACCTGCTTGCTGGGCTGAGATGGGGAATCGCTGACTTTTGGAGTCGGCTGGTGACAAAATGTTCCAAACACACCCCATGCACAACTCCACCGGGGAAGGTGCCAGAAAGGAATTCCATTGCTTGTTCTTCCACTGCCCCGGTAGCCAGCTGAAAGACACCACAAAAGTGGTTCTACCTGCTTGCTGGGCTGAGATGGGCAATCGCTGACTTTTGGAGTCGGCTGGTGACAAAATGTTCCAAACACACCCCATGCACAACTCCACCGGGGAAGGTGCCAGAAAGGAATTCCATTGCTTGTTCTTCCACTGCCCCGGTAGCCAGATGAAAGACACCACAAAAGTGGTTCTACCTGCTTGCTGGGCTGAGATGGGCAATCGCTGACTTTTGCAGTCGGCTGGTGACAAAATGTTCCAAACACACCCCATGCACAACTCCACCGGGGAAGGTGCCAGAAAGGAGTTCTGTTGGTAGTTCTTCCACTGCCCCGGTAGCCATATGAAAGACACCACAAAAGTGGTTCTACCTGCTTTCTGGGCTGAGATGGGCAATCGCTGACTTTTGGAGTCGGCTGGTGACAAAATGTTCCAAACACACCCCATGCACAACTCCAGCGGGGAAGGTGCCAGAAAGGAGTTCTGTTGGTTGTTCTTACACTGCCCCGGTAGCCAGATGAAAGACACCACAAAAGTGGTTCTACCTGCTTTCTAGGCTGAGATGGGCAATCGCTGACTTTTGGAGTCGGCTGGTGACAAAATGTTCCAAACACACCCCATGCACAACTCCACCGGGGAAGGTGCCAGAAAGGAATTCCATTGCTTGTTCTTCCACTGCCCCGGTAGCCAGCTGAAAGACACCACAAAAGTGGTTCTACCTGCTTGCTGGGCTGAGATGGGCAATTGCTGACTTTTGCAGTCGGCTGGTGACAAAATGTTCCAAACACACCCCATGCACAACTCCACCGGGGAAGGTGCCAGAAAGGAATTCCATTGCTTGTTCTTCCACTGCCCCGGTAGCCAGATGAAAGACACCACAAAAGTGGTTCTACCTGCTTGATGGGCTGAGATGGGCAATCGCTGACTTTTGGAGTCGGCTGGTGACAAAATGTTCCAAACACACCCCATGCACAACTCCAGCGGGGAAGGTGCCAGAAAGGAGTTCTGTTGGTAGTTCTTCCACTGCCCCGGTAGCCAGAAGAAAGACACCACAAAAGTGGTTCTACCTGCTTTCTAGGCTGAGATGGGGAATCGCTGACTTTTGGAGTCGGCTGGTGACAAAATGTTCCAAACACACCCCATGCACAACTCCACCGGGGAAGGTGCCAGAAAGGAGTTCTGTTGGTTGTTCTTACACTGCCCCGGTAGCCAGATGAAAGACACCACAAAAGTGGTTCTACCTGCTTTCTGGGCTGAGATGGGCAATCGCTGACTTGTGGAGTCGGCTGGTGACAAAATGTTCCAAACACACCCCATGCACAACTCCACCGGGGAAGGTGCCAGAAAGGAATTCCGTTGCTTGTTCTTCCACTGCCCCGGTAGCCAGCTGAAAGACACCACAAAAGTGGTTCTACCTGCTTGCTGGGCTGAGATGGGGAATCGCTGACTTTTGGAGTCGGCTGGTGACAAAATGTTCCAAACACACCCCATGCACAACTCCACCGGGGAAGGTGCCAGAAAGGAGTTCTGTTGGTAGTTCTTCCACTGCCCCGGTAGCCAGCTGAAAGACACCACAAAAGTGGTTCTACCTGCTTTCTGGGCTGAGATGGGCAATCGCTGACTTTTGGAGTCGGCTGGTGACAAAATGTTCCAAACACACCCCATGCACAACTCCACCGGGGAAGGTGCCAGAAAGGAGTTCTGTTGGTAGTTCTTCCACTGCCCCGGTAGCCAGATGAAAGACACCACAAAAGTGGTTCTACCTGCTTGCTGGGCTGAGATGGGCAATCGCTGACTTTTGGAGTCGGCTGGTGACAAAATGTTCCAAAGACACCCCATGCACAACTCCACCGGGGAAGGTGCCAGAAAGGAGTTCTCTTGGTAGTTCTTCCACTGCCCCGGTAGCCAGATGAAAGACACCACAAAAGTGGTTCTACCTGCTTTCTGGGCTGAGATGGGCAATCGCTGACTTTTGCAGTCGGCTGGTGACAAAATGTTCCAAACACACCCCATGCACAACTCCAGCGGGGAAGGTGCCAGAAAGGAGTTCTGTTGGTAGTTCTTCCACTGCCCCGGTAGCCAGAAGAAGGACACCACAAAAGTGGTTCTACCTGCTTTCTAGGCTGAGATGGGGAATCGCTGACTTTTGGAGTCGGCTGGTGACAAAATGTTCCAAACACACCCCATGCACAACTCCAGCGGGGAAGGTGCCAGAAAGGAGTTCTGTTGGTTGTTCTTCCACTGCCCCGGTAGCCAGCTGAAAGACACCACAAAAGTGGTTCTACCTGCTTTCTGGGCTGAGATGGGCAATCGCTGACTTTTGGAGTCGGCTGGTGACAAAATGTTCCAAACACACCCCATGCACAACTCCACCGGGGAAGGTGCCAGAAAGGAGTTCTGTTGGTAGTTCTTCCACTGCCCCGGTAGCCAGCTGAAAGACACCACAAAAGTGGTTCTACCTGCTTGCTGGGCTGAGATGGGCAATCGCTGACTTTTGGAGTCGGCTGGTGACAAAATGTTCCAAACACACCCCATGCACAACTCCAGCGGGGAAGGTGCCAGAAAGGAATTCTGTTGGTAGTTCTTACACTGCCCCGGTAGCCAGCTGAAAGACACCACAAAAGTGGTTCTACCTGCTTTCTGGGCTGAGATGGGCAATCGCTGACTTTTGGAGTCGGCTGGTGACAAAATGTTCCAAACACACCCCATGCACAACTCCACCGGGGAAGGTGCCAGAAAGGAGTTCTGTTGGTTGTTCTTACACTGCCCCGGTAGCCAGCTGAAAGACACCACAAAAGTGGTTCTACCTGCTTGCTGGGCTGAGATGGGCAATCGCTGACTTGTGGAGTCGGCTGGTGACAAAATGTTCCAAACACACCCCATGCACAACTCCAGCGGGGAAGGTGCCAGAAAGGAGTTCTCTTGGTAGTTCTTCCACTGCCCCCGTAGCCAGATGAAAGACACCACAAAAGTGGTTCTACCTGCTTGCTGGGCTGAGATGGGCAATCGCTGACTTTTGCAGTCGGCTGGTGACAAAATGTTCCAAACACACCCCATGCACAACTCCACCGGGGAAGGTGCCATAAAGGAGTTCTCTTGGTAGTTCTTCCACTGCCCCGGTAGCCAGCTGAAAGACACCACAAAAGTGGTTCTACCTGCTTGCTGGGCTGAGATGGGCAATCGCTGACTTTTGCAGTCGGCTGGTGACAAAATGTTCCAAACACACCCCATGCACAACTCCAGCGGGGAAGGTGCCAGAAAGGAGTTCTGTTGGTAGTTCTTACACTGCCCCGGTAGCCAGATGAAAGACACCACAAAAGTGGTTCTACCTGCTTGCTGGGCTGAGATGGGCAATCGCTGACTTTTGGAGTCGGCTGGTGACAAAATGTTCCAAACACACCCCATGCACAACTCCAGCGGGGAAGGTGCCAGAAAGGAATTCTGTTGGTAGTTCTTCCACTGCCCCGGTAGCCAGCTGAAAGACACCACAAAAGTGGTTCTACCTGCTTGCTGGGCTGAGATGGGCAATCGCTGACTTTTGCAGTCGGCTGGTGACAAAATGTTCCAAACACACCCCATGCACAACTCCAGCGGGGAAGGTGCCAGAAAGGAATTCCGTTGCTTGTTCTTCCACTGCCCCGGTAGCCAGCTGAAAGACACCACAAAAGTGGTTCTACCTGCTTGCTGGGCTGAGATGGGCAATCGCTGACTTTTGGAGTCGGCTGGTGACAAAATGTTCCAAACACACCCCATGCACAACTCCAGCGGGGAAGGTGCCAGAAAGGAGTTCTGTTGGTAGTTCTTCCACTGCCCCGGTAGCCAGCTGAAAGACACCACAAAAGTGGTTCTACCTGCTTTCTGGGCTGAGATGGGCAATCGCTGACTTTTGGAGTCGGCTGGTGACAAAATGTTCCAAACACACCCCATGCACAACTCCACCGGGGAAGGTGCCAGAAAGGAGTTCTGTTGGTAGTTCTTCCACTGCCCCGGTAGCCAGCTGAAAGACACCACAAAAGTGGTTCTACCTGCCTGCTGGGCTGAGATGGGCAATCGCTGACTTTTGGAGTCGGCTGGTGACAAAATGTTCCAAACACACCCCATGCACAACTCCACCGGGGAAGGTGCCAGAAAGGAGTTCTGTTGGTAGTTCTTCCACTGCCCCGGTAGCCAGCTGAAAGACACCACAAAAGTGGTTCTACCTGCTTGCTGGGCTGAGATGGGCAATCGCTGACTTTTGGAGTCGGCTGGTGACAAAATGTTCCAAACACACCCCATGCACAACTCCACCGGGGAAGGTGCCAGAAAGGAATTCCGTTGCTTGTTCTTCCACTGCCCCGGCAGCCAGCTGAAAGACACCACAAAGGTGGTTCTACCTGCTTTCTGGGCTGAGATGGGCAATCGCTGACTTTTGCAGTCGGCTGGTGACAAAATGTTCCAAACACACCCCATGCACAACTCCACCGGGGAAGGTGCCAGAAAGGAGTTCTGTTGGTAGTTCTTCCACTGCCCCGGTAGCCAGCTGAAAGACACCACAAAAGTGGTTCTACCTGCTTTCTGGGCTGAGATGGGCAATCGCTGACTTTTGGAGTCGGCTGGTGACAAAATGTTCCAAACACACCCCATGCACAACTCCACCGGGGAAGGTGCCAGAAAGGAGTTCTGTTGGTAGTTCTTCCACTGCCCCGGTAGCCAGATGAAAGACACCACAAAAGTGGTTCTACCTGCTTGCTGGGCTGAGATGGGGAATCGCTGACTTTTGGAGTCGGCTGGTGACAAAATGTTCCAAACACACCCCATGCACAACTCCACCGGGGAAGGTGCCAGAAAGGAATTCCATTGCTTGTTCTTCCACTGCCCCGGTAGCCAGCTGAAAGACACCACAAAAGTGGTTCTACCTGCTTGCTGGGCTGAGATGGGCAATCGCTGACTTTTGGAGTCGGCTGGTGACAAAATGTTCCAAACACACCCCATGCACAACTCCACCGGGGAAGGTGCCAGAAAGGAATTCCATTGCTTGTTCTTCCACTGCCCCGGTAGCCAGATGAAAGACACCACAAAAGTGGTTCTACCTGCTTGCTGGGCTGAGATGGGCAATCGCTGACTTTTGCAGTCGGCTGGTGACAAAATGTTCCAAACACACCCCATGCACAACTCCAGCGGGGAAGGTGCCAGAAAGGAGTTCTGTTGGTAGTTCTTCCACTGCCCCGGTAGCCATATGAAAGACACCACAAAAGTGGTTCTACCTGCTTTCTGGGCTGAGATGGGCAATCGCTGACTTTTGGAGTCGGCTGGTGACAAAATGTTCCAAAC
Organism: Falco punctatus; assembly: GCF_963210335.1. Classification (NCBI taxonomy): domain Eukaryota; kingdom Metazoa; phylum Chordata; class Aves; order Falconiformes; family Falconidae; genus Falco; species Falco punctatus. The sequence goes on from NW_027660338.1 coordinate 268,115, forward strand.
ACACCCCATGCACAACTCCACCGGGGAAGGTGCCAGAAAGGAGTTCTGTTGGTTGTTCTTACACTGCCCCGGTAGCCAGATGAAAGACACCACAAAAGTGGTTCTACCTGCTTTCTAGGCTGAGATGGGCAATCGCTGACTTTTGGAGTCGGCTGGTGACAAAATGTTCCAAACACACCCCATGCACAACTCCACCGGGGAAGGTGCCAGAAAGGAATTCCATTGCTTGTTCTTCCACTGCCCCGGTAGCCAGCTGAAAGACACCACAAAAGTGGTTCTACCTGCTTGCTGGGCTGAGATGGGCAATCGCTGACTTTTGCAGTCGGCTGGTGACAAAATGTTCCAAACACACCCCATGCACAACTCCACCGGGGAAGGTGCCAGAAAGGAATTCCATTGCTTGTTCTTCCACTGCCCCGGTAGCCAGATGAAAGACACCACAAAAGTGGTTCTACCTGCTTGATGGGCTGAGATGGGCAATCGCTGACTTTTGGAGTCGGCTGGTGACAAAATGTTCCAAACACACCCCATGCACAACTCCAGCGGGGAAGGTGCCAGAAAGGAGTTCTGTTGGTAGTTCTTCCACTGCCCCGGTAGCCAGAAGAAAGACACCACAAAAGTGGTTCTACCTGCTTTCTAGGCTGAGATGGGGAATCGCTGACTTTTGGAGTCGGCTGGTGACAAAATGTTCCAAACACACCCCATGCACAACTCCACCGGGGAAGGTGCCAGAAAGGAGTTCTGTTGGTTGTTCTTACACTGCCCCGGTAGCCAGATGAAAGACACCACAAAAGTGGTTCTACCTGCTTTCTGGGCTGAGATGGGCAATCGCTGACTTGTGGAGTCGGCTGGTGACAAAATGTTCCAAACACACCCCATGCACAACTCCACCGGGGAAGGTGCCAGAAAGGAATTCCGTTGCTTGTTCTTCCACTGCCCCGGTAGCCAGCTGAAAGACACCACAAAAGTGGTTCTACCTGCTTGCTGGGCTGAGATGGGGAATCGCTGACTTTTGGAGTCGGCTGGTGACAAAATGTTCCAAACACACCCCATGCACAACTCCACCGGGGAAGGTGCCAGAAAGGAGTTCTGTTGGTAGTTCTTCCACTGCCCCGGTAGCCAGCTGAAAGACACCACAAAAGTGGTTCTACCTGCTTTCTGGGCTGAGATGGGCAATCGCTGACTTTTGGAGTCGGCTGGTGACAAAATGTTCCAAACACACCCCATGCACAACTCCACCGGGGAAGGTGCCAGAAAGGAGTTCTGTTGGTAGTTCTTCCACTGCCCCGGTAGCCAGATGAAAGACACCACAAAAGTGGTTCTACCTGCTTGCTGGGCTGAGATGGGGAATCGCTGACTTTTGGAGTCGGCTGGTGACAAAATGTTCCAAAGACACCCCATGCACAACTCCACCGGGGAAGGTGCCAGAAAGGAGTTCTCTTGGTAGTTCTTCCACTGCCCCGGTAGCCAGATGAAAGACACCACAAAAGTGGTTCTACCTGCTTTCTGGGCTGAGATGGGCAATCGCTGACTTTTGCAGTCGGCTGGTGACAAAATGTTCCAAACACACCCCATGCACAACTCCAGCGGGGAAGGTGCCAGAAAGGAGTTCTGTTGGTAGTTCTTCCACTGCCCCGGTAGCCAGAAGAAGGACACCACAAAAGTGGTTCTACCTGCTTTCTAGGCTGAGATGGGGAATCGCTGACTTTTGGAGTCGGCTGGTGACAAAATGTTCCAAACACACCCCATGCACAACTCCAGCGGGGAAGGTGCCAGAAAGGAGTTCTGTTGGTTGTTCTTCCACTGCCCCGGTAGCCAGCTGAAAGACACCACAAAAGTGGTTCTACCTGCTTTCTGGGCTGAGATGGGCAATCGCTGACTTTTGGAGTCGGCTGGTGACAAAATGTTCCAAACACACCCCATGCACAACTCCACCGGGGAAGGTGCCAGAAAGGAGTTCTGTTGGTAGTTCTTCCACTGCCCCGGTAGCCAGCTGAAAGACACCACAAAAGTGGTTCTACCTGCTTGCTGGGCTGAGATGGGCAATCGCTGACTTTTGGAGTCGGCTGGTGACAAAATGTTCCAAACACACCCCATGCACAACTCCAGCGGGGAAGGTGCCAGAAAGGAATTCTGTTGGTAGTTCTTCCACTGCCCCAGTAGCCAGCTGAAAGACACCACAAAAGTGGTTCTACCTGCTTGCTGGGCTGAGATGGGCAATCGCTGACTTTTGGAGTCGGCTGGTGACAAAATGTTCCAAACACACCCCATGCACAACTCCACCGGGGAAGGTGCCAGAAAGGAGTTCTGTTGGTTGTTCTTACACTGCCCCGGTAGCCAGCTGAAAGACACCACAAAAGTGGTTCTACCTGCTTTCTGGGCTGAGATGGGGAATCGCTGACTTTTGGAGTCGGCTGGTGACAAAATGTTCCAAACACACCCCATGCACAACTCCACCGGGGAAGGTGCCAGAAAGGAGTTCTGTTGGTAGTTCTTCCACTGCCCCGGTAGCCAGCTGAAAGACACCACAAAAGTGGTTCTACCTGCTTGCTGGGCTGAGATGGGCAATCGCTGACTTTTGCAGTCGGCTGGTGACAAAATGTTCCAAACACACCCCATGCACAACTCCACCGGGGAAGGTGCCAGAAAGGAGTTCTGTCGGTAGTTCTTCCACTGCCCCGGTAGCCAGCTGAAAGACACCACAAAAGTGGTTCTACCTGCTTTCTGGGCTGAGATGGGGAATCGCTGACTTTTGGAGTCGGCTGGTGACAAAATGTTCCAAACACACCCCATGCACAACTCCACCGGGGAAGGTGCCAGAAAGGAGTTCTCTTGGTAGTTCTTCCACTGCCCCGGTAGCCAGCTGAAAGACACCACAAAAGTGGTTCTACCTGCTTGCTGGGCTGAGATGGGCAATCGCTGACTTTTGCAGTCGGCTGGTGACAAAATGTTCCAAACACACCCCATGCACAACTCCCCCGGGGAAGGTGCCAGAAAGGAGTTCTGTTGGTAGTTCTTACACTGCCCCGGTAGCCAGATGAAAGACACCACAAAAGTGGTTCTACCTGCTTTCTGGGCTGAGATGGGCAATCGCTGACTTTTGGAGTCGGCTGGTGACAAAATGTTCCAAACACACCCCATGCACAACTCCACCGGGGAAGGTGCCAGAAAGGAGTTCTGTTGGTAGTTCTTCCACTGCCCCGGTAGCCAGATGAAAGACACCACAAAAGTGGTTCTACCTGCTTTCTGGGCTGAGATGGGCAATCGCTGACTTTTGGAGTCGGCTGGTGACAAAATGTTCCAAACACACCCCATGCACAACTCCAGCGGGGAAGGTGCCAGAAAGGAATTCCGTTGCTTGTTCTTCCACTGCCCCAGTAGCCAGCTGAAAGACACCACAAAAGTGGTTCTACCTGCTTGCTGGGCTGAGATGGGCAATCGCTGACTTTTGGAGTCGGCTGGTGACAAAATGTTCCAAACACACCCCATGCACAACTCCACCGGGGAAGGTGCCAGAAAGGAATTCCATTGCTTGTTCTTACACTGCCCCGGTAGCCAGCTGAAAGACACCACAAAAGTGGTTCTACCTGCTTGCTGGGCTGAGATGGGCAATCGCTGACTTGTGGAGTCGGCTGGTGACAAAATGTTCCAAACACACCCCATGCACAACTCCACCGGGGAAGGTGCCAGAAAGGAGTTCTGTTGGTAGTTCTTCCACTGCCCCGGTAGCCAGATGAAAGACACCACAAAAGTGGTTCTACCTGCTTGCTGGGCTGAGATGGGCAATCGCTGACTTTTGCAGTCGGCTGGTGACAAAATGTTCCAAACACACCCCATGCACAACTCCACCGGGGAAGGTGCCAGAAAGGAATTCCATTGCTTGTTCTTCCACTGCCCCGGTAGCCAGCTGAAAGACACCACAAAAGTGGTTCTACCTGCTTTCTGGGCTGAGATGGGCAATCGCTGACTTTTGGAGTCGGCTGGTGACAAAATGTTCCAAACACACCCCATGCACAACTCCACCGGGGAAGGTGCCAGAAAGGAGTTCTGTCGGTTGTTCTTCCACTGCCCCGGTAGCCAGATGAAAGACACCACAAAAGTGGTTCTACCTGCTTGCTGGGCTGAGATGGGCAATCGCTGACTTTTGGAGTCGGCTGGTGACAAAATGTTCCAAACACACCCCATGCACAACTCCACCGGGGAAGGTGCCAGAAAGGAGTTCTGTTGGTTGTTCTTACACTGCCCCGGTAGCCAGCTGAAAGACACCACAAAAGTGGTTCTACCTGCTTTCTGGGCTGAGATGGGGAATCGCTGACTTTTGGAGTCGGCTGGTGACAAAATGTTCCAAAGACACCCCATGCACAACTCCACCGGGGAAGGTGCCAGAAAGGAGTTCTCTTGGTAGTTCTTCCACTGCCCCGGTAGCCAGATGAAAGACACCACAAAAGTGGTTCTACCTGCTTGCTGGGCTGAGATGGGCAATCGCTGACTTTTGGAGTCGGCTGGTGACAAAATGTTCCAAACACACCCCATGCACAACTCCCCCGGGGAAGGTGCCAGAAAGGAGTTCTGTTGGTAGTTCTTCCACTGCCCCGGTAGCCAGATGAAAGACACCACAAAAGTGGTTCTACCTGCTTTCTGGGCTGAGATGGGCAATCGCTGACTTTTGGAGTCGGCTGGTGACAAAATGTTCCAAACACACCCCATGCACAACTCCAGCGGGGAAGGTGCCAGAAAGGAATTCCATTGCTTGTTCTTCCACTGCCCCAGTAGCCAGCTGAAAGACACCACAAAAGTGGTTCTACCTGCTTGCTGGGCTGAGATGGGCAATCGCTGACTTTTGGAGTCGGCTGGTGACAAAATGTTCCAAACACACCCCATGCACAACTCCACCGGGGAAGGTGCCAGAAAGGAATTCCATTGCTTGTTCTTCCACTGCCCCGGTAGCCAGATGAAAGACACCACAAAAGTGGTTCTACCTGCTTTCTGGGCTGAGATGGGCAATCGCTGACTTTTGGAGTCGGCTGGTGACAAAATGTTCCAAACACACCCCATGCACAACTCCACCGGGGAAGGTGCCAGAAAGGAGTTCTGTCGGTAGTTCTTCCACTGCCCCGGTAGCCAGATGAAAGACACCACAAAAGTGGTTCTACCTGCTTGCTGGGCTGAGATGGGCAATCGCTGACTTGTGGACTCGGCTGGTGACAAAATGTTCCAAACACACCCCATGCACAACTCCACCGGGGAAGGTGCCAGAAAGGAGTTCTGTCGGTAGTTCTTCCACTGCCCCGGTAGCCAGCTGAAAGACACCACAAAAGTGGTTCTACCTGCTTTCTGGGCTGAGATGGGGAATCGCTGACTTTTGGAGTCGGCTGGTGACAAAATGTTCCAAACACACCCCATGCACAACTCCACCGGGGAAGGTGCCAGAAAGGAGTTCTCTTGGTAGTTCTTCCACTGCCCCGGTAGCCAGCTGAAAGACACCACAAAAGTGGTTCTACCTGCTTGCTGGGCTGAGATGGGCAATCGCTGACTTTTGGAGTCGGCTGGTGACAAAATGTTCCAAACACACCCCATGCACAACTCCCCCGGGGAAGGTGCCAGAAAGGAGTTCTGTTGGTAGTTCTTACACTGCCCCGGTAGCCAGATGAAAGACACCACAAAAGTGGTTCTACCTGCTTTCTGGGCTGAGATGGGCAATCGCTGACTTTTGGAGTCGGCTGGTGACAAAATGTTCCAAACACACCCCATGCACAACTCCAGCGGGGAAGGTGCCAGAAAGGAGTTCTGTTGGTAGTTCTTCCACTGCCCCGGTAGCCAGCTGAAAGACACCACAAAAGTGGTTCTACCTGCTTTCTGGGCTGAGATGGGCAATCGCTGACTTGTGGACTCGGCTGGTGACAAAATGTTCCAAACACACCCCATGCACAACTCCAGCGGGGAAGGTGCCAGAAAGGAATTCCGTTGCTTGTTCTTCCACTGCCCCGGTAGCCAGATGAAAGACACCACAAAAGTGGTTCTACCTGCTTGCTGGGCTGAGATGGGCAATCGCTGACTTTTGGAGTCGGCTGGTGACAAAATGTTCCAAACACACCCCATGCACAACTCCACCGGGGAAGGTGCCAGAAAGGAATTCCATTGCTTGTTCTTCCACTGCCCCGGTAGCCAGATGAAAGACACCACAAAAGTGGTTCTACCTGCTTTCTGGGCTGAGATGGGCAATCGCTGACTTTTGGAGTCGGCTGGTGACAAAATGTTCCAAACACACCCCATGCACAACTCCACCGGGGAAGGTGCCAGAAAGGAGTTCTCTTGGTAGTTCTTCCACTGCCCCGGTAGCCAGCTGAAAGACACCACAAAAGTGGTTCTACCTGCTTGCTGGGCTGAGATGGGCAATCGCTGACTTTTGGAGTCGGCTGGTGACAAAATGTTCCAAACACACCCCATGCACAACTCCCCCGGGGAAGGTGCCAGAAAGGAGTTCTGTTGGTAGTTCTTACACTGCCCCGGTAGCCAGATGAAAGACACCACAAAAGTGGTTCTACCTGCTTTCTGGGCTGAGATGGGCAATCGCTGACTTTTGGAGTCGGCTGGTGACAAAATGTTCCAAACACACCCCATGCACAACTCCACCGGGGAAGGTGCCAGAAAGGAGTTCTGTTGGTAGTTCTTCCACTGCCCCGGTAGCCAGCTGAAAGACACCACAAAAGTGGTTCTACCTGCTTTCTGGGCTGAGATGGGCAATCGCTGACTTGTGGACTCGGCTGGTGACAAAATGTTCCAAACACACCCCATGCACAACTCCAGCGGGGAAGGTGCCAGAAAGGAATTCCGTTGCTTGTTCTTCCACTGCCCCGGTAGCCAGATGAAAGACACCACAAAAGTGGTTCTACCTGCTTGCTGGGCTGAGATGGGCAATCGCTGACTTTTGGAGTCGGCTGGTGACAAAATGTTCCAAACACACCCCATGCACAACTCCACCGGGGAAGGTGCCAGAAAGGAATTCCATTGCTTGTTCTTCCACTGCCCCGGTAGCCAGATGAAAGACACCACAAAAGTGGTTCTACCTGCTTTCTGGGCTGAGATGGGCAATCGCTGACTTTTGGAGTCGGCTGGTGACAAAATGTTCCAAACACACCCCATGCACAACTCCACCGGGGAAGGTGCCAGAAAGGAGTTCTGTCGGTAGTTCTTCCACTGCCCCGGTAGCCAGCTGAAAGACACCACAAAAGTGGTTCTACCTGCTTTCTGGGCTGAGATGGGGAATCGCTGACTTTTGGAGTCGGCTGGTGACAAAATGTTCCAAACACACCCCATGCACAACTCCACCGGGGAAGGTGCCAGAAAGGAGTTCTCTTGGTAGTTCTTCCACTGCCCCGGTAGCCAGATGAAAGACACCACAAAAGTGGTTCTACCTGCTTGCTGGGCTGAGATGGGCAATCGCTGACTTTTGCAGTCGGCTGGTGACAAAATGTTCCAAACACACCCCATGCACAACTCCACCGGGGAAGGTGCCAGAAAGGAGTTCTGTTGGTAGTTCTTACACTGCCCCGGTAGCCAGATGAAAGACACCACAAAAGTGGTTCTACCTGCTTGCTGGGCTGAGATGGGGAATCGCTGACTTTTGGAGTCGGCTGGTGACAAAATGTTCCAAACACACCACATGCACAACTCCACCGGGGAAGGTGCCAGAAAGGAATTCCGTTGCTTGTTCTTCCACTGCCCCGGTAGCCAGCTGAAAGACACCACAAAAGTGGTTCTACCTGCTTTCTGGGCTGAGATGGGCAATCGCTGACTTTTGGAGTCGGCTGGTGACAAAATGTTCCAAACACACCCCATGCACAACTCCAGCGGGGAAGGTGCCAGAAAGGAGTTCCGTTGGTAGTTCTTCCACTGCCCCGGTAGCCAGCTGAAAGACACCACAAAAGTGGTTCTACCTGCTTTCTAGGCTGAGATGGGCAATCGCTGACTTTTGGAGTCGGCTGGTGACAAAATGTTCCAAACACACCCCATGCACAACTCCAGCGGGGAAGGTGCCAGAAAGGAGTTCTCTTGGTAGTTCTTCCACTGCCCCAGTAGCCAGATGAAAGACACCACAAAAGTGGTTCTACCTGCTTTCTGGGCTGAGATGGGGAATCGCTGACTTGTGGAGTCGGCTGGTGACAAAATGTTCCAAACACACCCCATGCACAACTCCACCGGGGAAGGGTCCAGAAAGGAATTCCGTTGCTTGTTCTTACACTGCCCCGGTAGCCAGCTGAAAGACACCACAAAAGTGGTTCTACCTGCTTGCTGGGCTGAGATGGGCAATCGCTGACTTTTGGAGTCGGCTGGTGACAAAATGTTCCAAACACACCCCATGCACAACTCCACCGGGGAAGGTGCCAGAAAGGAATTCCATTGCTTGTTCTTACACTGCCCCGGTAGCCAGCTGAAAGACACCACAAAAGTGGTTCTACCTGCTTTCTGGGCTGAGATGGGCAATCGCTGACTTTTGCAGTCGGCTGGTGACAAAATGTTCCAAACACACCCCATGCACAACTCCACCGGGGAAGGTGCCAGAAAGGAGTTCTGTCGGTAGTTCTTCCACTGCCCCGGTAGCCAGATGAAAGACACCACAAAAGTGGTTCTACCTGCTTGCTGGGCTGAGATGGGCAATCGCTGACTTTTGGAGTCGGCTGGTGACAAAATGTTCCAAACACACCCCATGCACAACTCCACCGGGGAAGGTGCCAGAAAGGAATTCCATTGCTTGTTCTTCCACTGCCCCGGTAGCCAGCTGAAAGACACCACAAAAGTGGTTCTACCTGCTTTCTGGGCTGAGATGGGCAATCGCTGACTTTTGGAGTCGGCTGGTGACAAAATGTTCCAAACACACCCCATGCACAACTCCAGCGGGGAAGGTGCCAGAAAGGAGTTCTGTTGGTAGTTCTTCCACTGCCCCGGTAGCCAGAAGAAAGACACCACAAAAGTGGTTCTACCTGCTTTCTAGGCTGAGATGGGGAATCGCTGACTTTTGGAGTCGGCTGGTGACAAAATGTTCCAAACACACCCCATGCACAACTCCACCGGGGAAGGTGCCAGAAAGGAGTTCTGTTGGTTGTTCTTACACTGCCCCGGTAGCCAGATGAAAGACACCACAAAAGTGGTTCTACCTGCTTTCTGGGCTGAGATGGGCAATCGCTGACTTGTGGAGTCGGCTGGTGACAAAATGTTCCAAACACACCCCATGCACAACTCCACCGGGGAAGGTGCCAGAAAGGAATTCCGTTGCTTGTTCTTCCACTGCCCCGGTAGCCAGCTGAAAGACACCACAAAAGTGGTTCTACCTGCTTGCTGGGCTGAGATGGGGAATCGCTGACTTTTGGAGTCGGCTGGTGACAAAATGTTCCAAACACACCCCATGCACAACTCCACCGGGGAAGGTGCCAGAAAGGAGTTCTGTTGGTAGTTCTTCCACTGCCCCGGTAGCCAGCTGAAAGACACCACAAAAGTGGTTCTACCTGCTTTCTGGGCTGAGATGGGCAATCGCTGACTTTTGGAGTCGGCTGGTGACAAAATGTTCCAAACACACCCCATGCACAACTCCACCGGGGAAGGTGCCAGAAAGGAGTTCTGTTGGTAGTTCTTCCACTGCCCCGGTAGCCAGATGAAAGACACCACAAAAGTGGTTCTACCTGCTTGCTGGGCTGAGATGGGCAATCGCTGACTTTTGGAGTCGGCTGGTGACAAAATGTTCCAAAGACACCCCATGCACAACTCCACCGGGGAAGGTGCCAGAAAGGAGTTCTCTTGGTAGTTCTTCCACTGCCCCGGTAGCCAGATGAAAGACACCACAAAAGTGGTTCTACCTGCTTTCTGGGCTGAGATGGGCAATCGCTGACTTTTGCAGTCGGCTGGTGACAAAATGTTCCAAACACACCCCATGCACAACTCCAGCGGGGAAGGTGCCAGAAAGGAGTTCTGTTGGTAGTTCTTCCACTGCCCCGGTAGCCAGAAGAAGGACACCACAAAAGTGGTTCTACCTGCTTTCTAGGCTGAGATGGGGAATCGCTGACTTTTGGAGTCGGCTGGTGACAAAATGTTCCAAACACACCCCATGCACAACTCCAGCGGGGAAGGTGCCAGAAAGGAGTTCTGTTGGTTGTTCTTCCACTGCCCCGGTAGCCAGCTGAAAGACACCACAAAAGTGGTTCTACCTGCTTTCTGGGCTGAGATGGGCAATCGCTGACTTTTGGAGTCGGCTGGTGACAAAATGTTCCAAACACACCCCATGCACAACTCCACCGGGGAAGGTGCCAGAAAGGAGTTCTGTTGGTAGTTCTTCCACTGCCCCGGTAGCCAGCTGAAAGACACCACAAAAGTGGTTCTACCTGCTTGCTGGGCTGAGATGGGCAATCGCTGACTTTTGGAGTCGGCTGGTGACAAAATGTTCCAAACACACCCCATGCACAACTCCAGCGGGGAAGGTGCCAGAAAGGAATTCTGTTGGTAGTTCTTACACTGCCCCGGTAGCCAGCTGAAAGACACCACAAAAGTGGTTCTACCTGCTTTCTGGGCTGAGATGGGCAATCGCTGACTTTTGGAGTCGGCTGGTGACAAAATGTTCCAAACACACCCCATGCACAACTCCACCGGGGAAGGTGCCAGAAAGGAGTTCTGTTGGTTGTTCTTACACTGCCCCGGTAGCCAGCTGAAAGACACCACAAAAGTGGTTCTACCTGCTTGCTGGGCTGAGATGGGCAATCGCTGACTTGTGGAGTCGGCTGGTGACAAAATGTTCCAAACACACCCCATGCACAACTCCAGCGGGGAAGGTGCCAGAAAGGAGTTCTCTTGGTAGTTCTTCCACTGCCCCCGTAGCCAGATGAAAGACACCACAAAAGTGGTTCTACCTGCTTGCTGGGCTGAGATGGGCAATCGCTGACTTTTGCAGTCGGCTGGTGACAAAATGTTCCAAACACACCCCATGCACAACTCCACCGGGGAAGGTGCCATAAAGGAGTTCTCTTGGTAGTTCTTCCACTGCCCCGGTAGCCAGCTGAAAGACACCACAAAAGTGGTTCTACCTGCTTGCTGGGCTGAGATGGGCAATCGCTGACTTTTGCAGTCGGCTGGTGACAAAATGTTCCAAACACACCCCATGCACAACTCCAGCGGGGAAGGTGCCAGAAAGGAGTTCTGTTGGTAGTTCTTACACTGCCCCGGTAGCCAGATGAAAGACACCACAAAAGTGGTTCTACCTGCTTGCTGGGCTGAGATGGGCAATCGCTGACTTTTGGAGTCGGCTGGTGACAAAATGTTCCAAACACACCCCATGCACAACTCCAGCGGGGAAGGTGCCAGAAAGGAATTCTGTTGGTAGTTCTTCCACTGCCCCGGTAGCCAGCTGAAAGACACCACAAAAGTGGTTCTACCTGCTTGCTGGGCTGAGATGGGCAATCGCTGACTTTTGCAGTCGGCTGGTGACAAAATGTTCCAAACACACCCCATGCACAACTCCAGCGGGGAAGGTGCCAGAAAGGAATTCCGTTGCTTGTTCTTCCACTGCCCCGGTAGCCAGCTGAAAGACACCACAAAAGTGGTTCTACCTGCTTGCTGGGCTGAGATGGGCAATCGCTGACTTTTGGAGTCGGCTGGTGACAAAATGTTCCAAACACACCCCATGCACAACTCCAGCGGGGAAGGTGCCAGAAAGGAGTTCTGTTGGTAGTTCTTCCACTGCCCCGGTAGCCAGCTGAAAGACACCACAAAAGTGGTTCTACCTGCTTTCTGGGCTGAGATGGGCAATCGCTGACTTTTGGAGTCGGCTGGTGACAAAATGTTCCAAACACACCCCATGCACAACTCCACCGGGGAAGGTGCCAGAAAGGAGTTCTGTTGGTAGTTCTTCCACTGCCCCGGTAGCCAGCTGAAAGACACCACAAAAGTGGTTCTACCTGCCTGCTGGGCTGAGATGGGCAATCGCTGACTTTTGGAGTCGGCTGGTGACAAAATGTTCCAAACACACCCCATGCACAACTCCACCGGGGAAGGTGCCAGAAAGGAGTTCTGTTGGTAGTTCTTCCACTGCCCCGGTAGCCAGCTGAAAGACACCACAAAAGTGGTTCTACCTGCTTGCTGGGCTGAGATGGGCAATCGCTGACTTTTGGAGTCGGCTGGTGACAAAATGTTCCAAACACACCCCATGCACAACTCCACCGGGGAAGGTGCCAGAAAGGAATTCCGTTGCTTGTTCTTCCACTGCCCCGGCAGCCAGCTGAAAGACACCACAAAGGTGGTTCTACCTGCTTTCTGGGCTGAGATGGGCAATCGCTGACTTTTGCAGTCGGCTGGTGACAAAATGTTCCAAACACACCCCATGCACAACTCCACCGGGGAAGGTGCCAGAAAGGAGTTCTGTTGGTAGTTCTTCCACTGCCCCGGTAGCCAGCTGAAAGACACCACAAAAGTGGTTCTACCTGCTTGCTGGGCTGAGATGGGGAATCGCTGACTTTTGCAGTCGGCTGGTGACAAAATGTTCCAAACACACCCCATGCACAACTCCCCCGGGGAAGGTGCCAGAAAGGAGTTCTGTTGGTAGTTCTTACACTGCCCCGGTAGCCAGATGAAAGACACCACAAAAGTGGTTCTACCTGCTTGCTGGGCTGAGATGGGCAATCGCTGACTTTTGGAGTCGGCTGGTGACAAAATGTTCCAAACACACCCCATGCACAACTCCAGCGGGGAAGGTGCCAGAAAGGAGTTCTGTTGGTAGTTCTTCCACTGCCCCGGTAGCCAGCTGAAAGACACCACAAAAGTGGTTCTACCTGCTTGCTGGGCTGAGATGGGCAATCGCTGACTTTTGCAGTCGGCTGGTGACAAAATGTTCCAAACACACCCCATGCACAACTCCAGCGGGGAAGGTGCCAGAAAGGAATTCCGTTGCTTGTTCTTCCACTGCCCCGGTAGCCAGATGAAAGACACCACAAAAGTGGTTCTACCTGCTTTCTGGGCTGAGATGGGCAATCGCTGACTTTTGGAGTCGGCTGGTGACAAAATGTTCCAAACACACCCCATGCACAACTCCACCGGGGAAGGTGCCAGAAAGGAGTTCTGTTGGTTGTTCTTCCACTGCCCCGGTAGCCAGCTGAAAGACACCACAAAACTGGTTCTACCTGCTTTCTGGGCTGAGATGGGCAATCGCTGACTTTTGGAGTCGGCTGGTGACAAAATGTTCCAAACACACCCCATGCACAACTCCACCGGGGAAGGTGCCAGAAAGGAATTCCGTTGCTTGTTCTTCCACTGCCCCGGTAGCCAGCTGAAAGACACCACAAAGGTGGTTCTACCTGCTTTCTGGGCTGAGATGGGCAATCGCTGACTTTTGCAGTCGGCTGGTGACAAAATGTTCCAAACACACCCCATGCACAACTCCACCGGGGAAGGTGCCAGAAAGGAGTTCTGTTGGTAGTTCTTCCACTGCCCCGGTAGCCAGCTGAAAGACACCACAAAAGTGGTTCTACCTGCTTTCTGGGCTGAGATGGGCAATCGCTGACTTTTGGAGTCGGCTGGTGACAAAATGTTCCAAACACACCCCATGCACAACTCCACCGGGGAAGGTGCCAGAAAGGAGTTCTGTTGGTAGTTCTTCCACTGCCCCGGTAGCCAGATGAAAGACACCACAAAAGTGGTTCTACCTGCTTGCTGGGCTGAGATGGGGAATCGCTGACTTTTGGAGTCGGCTGGTGACAAAATGTTCCAAACACACCCCATGCACAACTCCACCGGGGAAGGTGCCAGAAAGGAATTCCATTGCTTGTTCTTCCACTGCCCCGGTAGCCAGCTGAAAGACACCACAAAAGTGGTTCTACCTGCTTGCTGGGCTGAGATGGGCAATCGCTGACTTTTGGAGTCGGCTGGTGACAAAATGTTCCAAACACACCCCATGCACAACTCCACCGGGGAAGGTGCCAGAAAGGAATTCCATTGCTTGTTCTTCCACTGCCCCGGTAGCCAGATGAAAGACACCACAAAAGTGGTTCTACCTGCTTGCTGGGCTGAGATGGGCAATCGCTGACTTTTGCAGTCGGCTGGTGACAAAATGTTCCAAACACACCCCATGCACAACTCCAGCGGGGAAGGTGCCAGAAAGGAATTCCGTTGCTTGTTCTTCCACTGCCCCAGTAGCCAGCTGAAAGACACCACAAAAGTGGTTCTACCTGCTTTCTGGGCTGAGATGGGGAATCGCTGACTTTTGGAGTCGGCTGGTGACAAAATGTTCCAAACACACCCCATGCACAACTCCAGCGGGGAAGGTGCCAGAAAGGAGTTCCGTTGGTTGTTCATACACTGCCTTGGTAGCCAGATGAAAGACACCACAAAAGTGGTTCTACCTGCTTTCTGGGCTGAGATGGGCAATCGCTGACTTTTGGAGTCGGCTGGTGACAAAATGTTCCAAACACACCCCATGCACAACTCCACCGGGGAAGGTGCCAGAAAGGAATTCCGTTGCTTGTTCTTCCACTGCCCCGGTAGCCAGCTGAAAGACACCACAAAAGTGGTTCTACCTGCTTTCTGGGCTGAGATGGGGAATCGCTGACTTTTGGAGTCGGCTGGTGACAAAATGTTCCAAACACACCCCATGCACAACTCCACCGGAGAAGGTGCCAGAAAGGAATTCCGTTGCTTGTTCTTCCACTGCCCCGGTAGCCAGATGAAAGACACCACAAAAGTGGTTCTACCTGCTTTCTGGGCTGAGATGGGCAATCGCTGACTTTTGCAGTCGGCTGGTGACAAAATGTTCCAAACACACCCCATGCACAACTCCACCGGGGAAGGTGCCAGAAAGGAGTTCTGTTGGTAGTTCTTACACTGCCCCGGTAGCCAGCTGAAAGACACCACAAAAGTGGTTCTACCTGCTTGCTGGGCTGAGATGGGGAATCGCTGACTTGTGGACTCGGCTGGTGACAAAATGTTCCAAACACACCCCATGCACAACTCCACCGGGGAAGGTGCCAGAAAGGAGTTCTGTTGGTTGTTCTTACACTGCCCCGGTAGCCAGCTGAAAGACACCACAAAAGTGGTTCTACCTGCTTGCTGGGCTGAGATGGGCAATCGCTGACTTGTGGAGTCGGCTGGTGACAAAATGTTCCAAACACACCCCATGCACAACTCCAGCGGGGAAGGTGCCAGAAAGGAGTTCTCTTGGTAGTTCTTCCACTGCCCCCGTAGCCAGATGAAAGACACCACAAAAGTGGTTCTACCTGCTTGCTGGGCTGAGATGGGCAATCGCTGACTTTTGCAGTCGGCTGGTGACAAAATGTTCCAAACACACCCCATGCACAACTCCACCGGGGAAGGTGCCATAAAGGAGTTCTCTTGGTAGTTCTTCCACTGCCCCGGTAGCCAGCTGAAAGACACCACAAAAGTGGTTCTACCTGCTTGCTGGGCTGAGATGGGCAATCGCTGACTTTTGCAGTCGGCTGGTGACAAAATGTTCCAAACACACCCCATGCACAACTCCCCCGGGGAAGGTGCCAGAAAGGAGTTCTGTTGGTAGTTCTTACACTGCCCCGGTAGCCAGATGAAAGACACCACAAAAGTGGTTCTACCTGCTTGCTGGGCTGAGATGGGCAATCGCTGACTTTTGGAGTCGGCTGGTGACAAAATGTTCCAAACACACCCCATGCACAACTCCAGCGGGGAAGGTGCCAGAAAGGAATTCTGTTGGTAGTTCTTCCACTGCCCCGGTAGCCAGCTGAAAGACACCACAAAAGTGGTTCTACCTGCTTGCTGGGCTGAGATGGGCAATCGCTGACTTTTGCAGTCGGCTGGTGACAAAATGTTCCAAACACACCCCATGCACAACTCCAGCGGGGAAGGTGCCAGAAAGGAATTCCGTTGCTTGTTCTTCCACTGCCCCGGTAGCCAGCTGAAAGACACCACAAAAGTGGTTCTACCTGCTTGCTGGGCTGAGATGGGCAATCGCTGACTTTTGGAGTCGGCTGGTGACAAAATGTTCCAAACACACCCCATGCACAACTCCAGCGGGGAAGGTGCCAGAAAGGAGTTCTGTTGGTAGTTCTTCCACTGCCCCGGTAGCCAGCTGAAAGACACCACAAAAGTGGTTCTACCTGCTTGCTGGGCTGAGATGGGCAATCGCTGACTTTTGGAGTCGGCTGGTGACAAAATGTTCCAAACACACCCCATGCACAACTCCACCGGGGAAGGTGCCAGAAAGGAGTTCTGTTGGTAGTTCTTCCACTGCCCCGGTAGCCAGCTGAAAGACACCACAAAAGTGGTTCTACCTGCCTGCTGGGCTGAGATGGGCAATCGCTGACTTTTGGAGTCGGCTGGTGACAAAATGTTCCAAACACACCCCATGCACAACTCCACCGGGGAAGGTGCCAGAAAGGAGTTCTGTTGGTAGTTCTTCCACTGCCCCGGTAGCCAGCTGAAAGACACCACAAAAGTGGTTCTACCTGCTTTCTGGGCTGAGATGGGCAATCGCTGACTTTTGGAGTCGGCTGGTGACAAAATGTTCCAAACACACCCCATGCACAACTCCACCGGGGAAGGTGCCAGAAAGGAATTCCGTTGCTTGTTCTTCCACTGCCCCGGCAGCCAGCTGAAAGACACCACAAAGGTGGTTCTACCTGCTTTCTGGGCTGAGATGGGCAATCGCTGACTTTTGCAGTCGGCTGGTGACAAAATGTTCCAAACACACCCCA
Source organism: Falco punctatus (assembly GCF_963210335.1). Taxonomy (NCBI): domain Eukaryota; kingdom Metazoa; phylum Chordata; class Aves; order Falconiformes; family Falconidae; genus Falco; species Falco punctatus. The sequence continues at coordinate 284,827 of NW_027660338.1, forward strand.
TGCACAACTCCACCGGGGAAGGTGCCAGAAAGGAGTTCTGTTGGTAGTTCTTCCACTGCCCCGGTAGCCAGCTGAAAGACACCACAAAAGTGGTTCTACCTGCTTTCTGGGCTGAGATGGGCAATCGCTGACTTTTGGAGTCGGCTGGTGACAAAATGTTCCAAACACACCCCATGCACAACTCCACCGGGGAAGGTGCCAGAAAGGAGTTCTGTTGGTAGTTCTTCCACTGCCCCGGTAGCCAGATGAAAGACACCACAAAAGTGGTTCTACCTGCTTGCTGGGCTGAGATGGGGAATCGCTGACTTTTGGAGTCGGCTGGTGACAAAATGTTCCAAACACACCCCATGCACAACTCCACCGGGGAAGGTGCCAGAAAGGAATTCCATTGCTTGTTCTTCCACTGCCCCGGTAGCCAGCTGAAAGACACCACAAAAGTGGTTCTACCTGCTTGCTGGGCTGAGATGGGCAATCGCTGACTTTTGGAGTCGGCTGGTGACAAAATGTTCCAAACACACCCCATGCACAACTCCACCGGGGAAGGTGCCAGAAAGGAATTCCATTGCTTGTTCTTCCACTGCCCCGGTAGCCAGATGAAAGACACCACAAAAGTGGTTCTACCTGCTTGCTGGGCTGAGATGGGCAATCGCTGACTTTTGCAGTCGGCTGGTGACAAAATGTTCCAAACACACCCCATGCACAACTCCACCGGGGAAGGTGCCAGAAAGGAGTTCTGTTGGTAGTTCTTCCACTGCCCCGGTAGCCATATGAAAGACACCACAAAAGTGGTTCTACCTGCTTTCTGGGCTGAGATGGGCAATCGCTGACTTTTGGAGTCGGCTGGTGACAAAATGTTCCAAACACACCCCATGCACAACTCCAGCGGGGAAGGTGCCAGAAAGGAGTTCTGTTGGTTGTTCTTACACTGCCCCGGTAGCCAGATGAAAGACACCACAAAAGTGGTTCTACCTGCTTTCTAGGCTGAGATGGGCAATCGCTGACTTTTGGAGTCGGCTGGTGACAAAATGTTCCAAACACACCCCATGCACAACTCCACCGGGGAAGGTGCCAGAAAGGAATTCCATTGCTTGTTCTTCCACTGCCCCGGTAGCCAGCTGAAAGACACCACAAAAGTGGTTCTACCTGCTTGCTGGGCTGAGATGGGCAATTGCTGACTTTTGCAGTCGGCTGGTGACAAAATGTTCCAAACACACCCCATGCACAACTCCACCGGGGAAGGTGCCAGAAAGGAATTCCATTGCTTGTTCTTCCACTGCCCCGGTAGCCAGATGAAAGACACCACAAAAGTGGTTCTACCTGCTTGATGGGCTGAGATGGGCAATCGCTGACTTTTGGAGTCGGCTGGTGACAAAATGTTCCAAACACACCCCATGCACAACTCCAGCGGGGAAGGTGCCAGAAAGGAGTTCTGTTGGTAGTTCTTCCACTGCCCCGGTAGCCAGAAGAAAGACACCACAAAAGTGGTTCTACCTGCTTTCTAGGCTGAGATGGGGAATCGCTGACTTTTGGAGTCGGCTGGTGACAAAATGTTCCAAACACACCCCATGCACAACTCCACCGGGGAAGGTGCCAGAAAGGAGTTCTGTTGGTTGTTCTTACACTGCCCCGGTAGCCAGATGAAAGACACCACAAAAGTGGTTCTACCTGCTTTCTGGGCTGAGATGGGCAATCGCTGACTTGTGGAGTCGGCTGGTGACAAAATGTTCCAAACACACCCCATGCACAACTCCACCGGGGAAGGTGCCAGAAAGGAATTCCGTTGCTTGTTCTTCCACTGCCCCGGTAGCCAGCTGAAAGACACCACAAAAGTGGTTCTACCTGCTTGCTGGGCTGAGATGGGGAATCGCTGACTTTTGGAGTCGGCTGGTGACAAAATGTTCCAAACACACCCCATGCACAACTCCACCGGGGAAGGTGCCAGAAAGGAGTTCTGTTGGTAGTTCTTCCACTGCCCCGGTAGCCAGCTGAAAGACACCACAAAAGTGGTTCTACCTGCTTTCTGGGCTGAGATGGGCAATCGCTGACTTTTGGAGTCGGCTGGTGACAAAATGTTCCAAACACACCCCATGCACAACTCCACCGGGGAAGGTGCCATAAAGGAGTTCTGTTGGTAGTTCTTCCACTGCCCCGGTAGCCAGATGAAAGACACCACAAAAGTGGTTCTACCTGCTTGCTGGGCTGAGATGGGCAATCGCTGACTTTTGGAGTCGGCTGGTGACAAAATGTTCCAAAGACACCCCATGCACAACTCCACCGGGGAAGGTGCCAGAAAGGAGTTCTCTTGGTAGTTCTTCCACTGCCCCGGTAGCCAGATGAAAGACACCACAAAAGTGGTTCTACCTGCTTTCTGGGCTGAGATGGGCAATCGCTGACTTTTGCAGTCGGCTGGTGACAAAATGTTCCAAACACACCCCATGCACAACTCCAGCGGGGAAGGTGCCAGAAAGGAGTTCTGTTGGTAGTTCTTCCACTGCCCCGGTAGCCAGAAGAAGGACACCACAAAAGTGGTTCTACCTGCTTTCTAGGCTGAGATGGGGAATCGCTGACTTTTGGAGTCGGCTGGTGACAAAATGTTCCAAACACACCCCATGCACAACTCCAGCGGGGAAGGTGCCAGAAAGGAGTTCTGTTGGTTGTTCTTCCACTGCCCCGGTAGCCAGCTGAAAGACACCACAAAAGTGGTTCTACCTGCTTTCTGGGCTGAGATGGGCAATCGCTGACTTTTGGAGTCGGCTGGTGACAAAATGTTCCAAACACACCCCATGCACAACTCCACCGGGGAAGGTGCCAGAAAGGAGTTCTGTTGGTAGTTCTTCCACTGCCCCGGTAGCCAGCTGAAAGACACCACAAAAGTGGTTCTACCTGCTTGCTGGGCTGAGATGGGCAATCGCTGACTTTTGGAGTCGGCTGGTGACAAAATGTTCCAAACACACCCCATGCACAACTCCAGCGGGGAAGGTGCCAGAAAGGAATTCTGTTGGTAGTTCTTACACTGCCCCGGTAGCCAGCTGAAAGACACCACAAAAGTGGTTCTACCTGCTTTCTGGGCTGAGATGGGCAATCGCTGACTTTTGGAGTCGGCTGGTGACAAAATGTTCCAAACACACCCCATGCACAACTCCACCGGGGAAGGTGCCAGAAAGGAGTTCTGTTGGTTGTTCTTACACTGCCCCGGTAGCCAGCTGAAAGACACCACAAAAGTGGTTCTACCTGCTTGCTGGGCTGAGATGGGCAATCGCTGACTTGTGGAGTCGGCTGGTGACAAAATGTTCCAAACACACCCCATGCACAACTCCAGCGGGGAAGGTGCCAGAAAGGAGTTCTCTTGGTAGTTCTTCCACTGCCCCCGTAGCCAGATGAAAGACACCACAAAAGTGGTTCTACCTGCTTGCTGGGCTGAGATGGGCAATCGCTGACTTTTGCAGTCGGCTGGTGACAAAATGTTCCAAACACACCCCATGCACAACTCCACCGGGGAAGGTGCCATAAAGGAGTTCTCTTGGTAGTTCTTCCACTGCCCCGGTAGCCAGCTGAAAGACACCACAAAAGTGGTTCTACCTGCTTGCTGGGCTGAGATGGGCAATCGCTGACTTTTGCAGTCGGCTGGTGACAAAATGTTCCAAACACACCCCATGCACAACTCCAGCGGGGAAGGTGCCAGAAAGGAGTTCTGTTGGTAGTTCTTACACTGCCCCGGTAGCCAGATGAAAGACACCACAAAAGTGGTTCTACCTGCTTGCTGGGCTGAGATGGGCAATCGCTGACTTTTGGAGTCGGCTGGTGACAAAATGTTCCAAACACACCCCATGCACAACTCCAGCGGGGAAGGTGCCAGAAAGGAATTCTGTTGGTAGTTCTTCCACTGCCCCGGTAGCCAGCTGAAAGACACCACAAAAGTGGTTCTACCTGCTTGCTGGGCTGAGATGGGCAATCGCTGACTTTTGCAGTCGGCTGGTGACAAAATGTTCCAAACACACCCCATGCACAACTCCAGCGGGGAAGGTGCCAGAAAGGAATTCCGTTGCTTGTTCTTCCACTGCCCCGGTAGCCAGCTGAAAGACACCACAAAAGTGGTTCTACCTGCTTGCTGGGCTGAGATGGGCAATCGCTGACTTTTGGAGTCGGCTGGTGACAAAATGTTCCAAACACACCCCATGCACAACTCCACCGGGGAAGGTGCCAGAAAGGAGTTCTGTTGGTAGTTCTTCCACTGCCCCGGTAGCCAGCTGAAAGACACCACAAAAGTGGTTCTACCTGCTTTCTGGGCTGAGATGGGCAATCGCTGACTTTTGGAGTCGGCTGGTGACAAAATGTTCCAAACACACCCCATGCACAACTCCACCGGGGAAGGTGCCAGAAAGGAGTTCTGTTGGTAGTTCTTCCACTGCCCCGGTAGCCAGCTGAAAGACACCACAAAAGTGGTTCTACCTGCCTGCTGGGCTGAGATGGGCAATCGCTGACTTTTGGAGTCGGCTGGTGACAAAATGTTCCAAACACACCCCATGCACAACTCCACCGGGGAAGGTGCCAGAAAGGAGTTCTGTTGGTAGTTCTTCCACTGCCCCGGTAGCCAGCTGAAAGACACCACAAAAGTGGTTCTACCTGCTTGCTGGGCTGAGATGGGCAATCGCTGACTTTTGGAGTCGGCTGGTGACAAAATGTTCCAAACACACCCCATGCACAACTCCACCGGGGAAGGTGCCAGAAAGGAATTCCGTTGCTTGTTCTTCCACTGCCCCGGCAGCCAGCTGAAAGACACCACAAAGGTGGTTCTACCTGCTTTCTGGGCTGAGATGGGCAATCGCTGACTTTTGCAGTCGGCTGGTGACAAAATGTTCCAAACACACCCCATGCACAACTCCACCGGGGAAGGTGCCAGAAAGGAGTTCTGTTGGTAGTTCTTCCACTGCCCCGGTAGCCAGCTGAAAGACACCACAAAAGTGGTTCTACCTGCTTTCTGGGCTGAGATGGGCAATCGCTGACTTTTGGAGTCGGCTGGTGACAAAATGTTCCAAACACACCCCATGCACAACTCCACCGGGGAAGGTGCCAGAAAGGAGTTCTGTTGGTAGTTCTTCCACTGCCCCGGTAGCCAGATGAAAGACACCACAAAAGTGGTTCTACCTGCTTGCTGGGCTGAGATGGGGAATCGCTGACTTTTGGAGTCGGCTGGTGACAAAATGTTCCAAACACACCCCATGCACAACTCCACCGGGGAAGGTGCCAGAAAGGAATTCCATTGCTTGTTCTTCCACTGCCCCGGTAGCCAGCTGAAAGACACCACAAAAGTGGTTCTACCTGCTTGCTGGGCTGAGATGGGCAATCGCTGACTTTTGGAGTCGGCTGGTGACAAAATGTTCCAAACACACCCCATGCACAACTCCACCGGGGAAGGTGCCAGAAAGGAATTCCATTGCTTGTTCTTCCACTGCCCCGGTAGCCAGATGAAAGACACCACAAAAGTGGTTCTACCTGCTTGCTGGGCTGAGATGGGCAATCGCTGACTTTTGCAGTCGGCTGGTGACAAAATGTTCCAAACACACCCCATGCACAACTCCAGCGGGGAAGGTGCCAGAAAGGAGTTCTGTTGGTAGTTCTTCCACTGCCCCGGTAGCCATATGAAAGACACCACAAAAGTGGTTCTACCTGCTTTCTGGGCTGAGATGGGCAATCGCTGACTTTTGGAGTCGGCTGGTGACAAAATGTTCCAAACACACCCCATGCACAACTCCACCGGGGAAGGTGCCAGAAAGGAGTTCTGTTGGTTGTTCTTACACTGCCCCGGTAGCCAGATGAAAGACACCACAAAAGTGGTTCTACCTGCTTTCTAGGCTGAGATGGGCAATCGCTGACTTTTGGAGTCGGCTGGTGACAAAATGTTCCAAACACACCCCATGCACAACTCCACCGGGGAAGGTGCCAGAAAGGAATTCCATTGCTTGTTCTTCCACTGCCCCGGTAGCCAGCTGAAAGACACCACAAAAGTGGTTCTACCTGCTTGCTGGGCTGAGATGGGCAATCGCTGACTTTTGCAGTCGGCTGGTGACAAAATGTTCCAAACACACCCCATGCACAACTCCACCGGGGAAGGTGCCAGAAAGGAATTCCATTGCTTGTTCTTCCACTGCCCCGGTAGCCAGATGAAAGACACCACAAAAGTGGTTCTACCTGCTTGATGGGCTGAGATGGGCAATCGCTGACTTTTGGAGTCGGCTGGTGACAAAATGTTCCAAACACACCCCATGCACAACTCCAGCGGGGAAGGTGCCAGAAAGGAGTTCTGTTGGTAGTTCTTCCACTGCCCCGGTAGCCAGAAGAAAGACACCACAAAAGTGGTTCTACCTGCTTTCTAGGCTGAGATGGGGAATCGCTGACTTTTGGAGTCGGCTGGTGACAAAATGTTCCAAACACACCCCATGCACAACTCCACCGGGGAAGGTGCCAGAAAGGAGTTCTGTTGGTTGTTCTTACACTGCCCCGGTAGCCAGATGAAAGACACCACAAAAGTGGTTCTACCTGCTTGCTGGGCTGAGATGGGCAATCGCTGACTTTTGCAGTCGGCTGGTGACAAAATGTTCCAAACACACCCCATGCACAACTCCAGCGGGGAAGGTGCCAGAAAGGAATTCCGTTGCTTGTTCTTCCACTGCCCCGGTAGCCAGCTGAAAGACACCACAAAAGTGGTTCTACCTGCTTGCTGGGCTGAGATGGGCAATCGCTGACTTTTGGAGTCGGCTGGTGACAAAATGTTCCAAACACACCCCATGCACAACTCCACCGGGGAAGGTGCCAGAAAGGAGTTCTGTTGGTAGTTCTTCCACTGCCCCGGTAGCCAGCTGAAAGACACCACAAAAGTGGTTCTACCTGCTTTCTGGGCTGAGATGGGCAATCGCTGACTTTTGGAGTCGGCTGGTGACAAAATGTTCCAAACACACCCCATGCACAACTCCACCGGGGAAGGTGCCAGAAAGGAGTTCTGTTGGTAGTTCTTCCACTGCCCCGGTAGCCAGCTGAAAGACACCACAAAAGTGGTTCTACCTGCCTGCTGGGCTGAGATGGGCAATCGCTGACTTTTGGAGTCGGCTGGTGACAAAATGTTCCAAACACACCCCATGCACAACTCCACCGGGGAAGGTGCCAGAAAGGAGTTCTGTTGGTAGTTCTTCCACTGCCCCGGTAGCCAGCTGAAAGACACCACAAAAGTGGTTCTACCTGCTTGCTGGGCTGAGATGGGCAATCGCTGACTTTTGGAGTCGGCTGGTGACAAAATGTTCCAAACACACCCCATGCACAACTCCACCGGGGAAGGTGCCAGAAAGGAATTCCGTTGCTTGTTCTTCCACTGCCCCGGCAGCCAGCTGAAAGACACCACAAAGGTGGTTCTACCTGCTTTCTGGGCTGAGATGGGCAATCGCTGACTTTTGCAGTCGGCTGGTGACAAAATGTTCCAAACACACCCCATGCACAACTCCACCGGGGAAGGTGCCAGAAAGGAGTTCTGTTGGTAGTTCTTCCACTGCCCCGGTAGCCAGCTGAAAGACACCACAAAAGTGGTTCTACCTGCTTTCTGGGCTGAGATGGGCAATCGCTGACTTTTGGAGTCGGCTGGTGACAAAATGTTCCAAACACACCCCATGCACAACTCCACCGGGGAAGGTGCCAGAAAGGAGTTCTGTTGGTAGTTCTTCCACTGCCCCGGTAGCCAGATGAAAGACACCACAAAAGTGGTTCTACCTGCTTGCTGGGCTGAGATGGGGAATCGCTGACTTTTGGAGTCGGCTGGTGACAAAATGTTCCAAACACACCCCATGCACAACTCCACCGGGGAAGGTGCCAGAAAGGAATTCCATTGCTTGTTCTTCCACTGCCCCGGTAGCCAGCTGAAAGACACCACAAAAGTGGTTCTACCTGCTTGCTGGGCTGAGATGGGCAATCGCTGACTTTTGGAGTCGGCTGGTGACAAAATGTTCCAAACACACCCCATGCACAACTCCACCGGGGAAGGTGCCAGAAAGGAATTCCATTGCTTGTTCTTCCACTGCCCCGGTAGCCAGATGAAAGACACCACAAAAGTGGTTCTACCTGCTTGCTGGGCTGAGATGGGCAATCGCTGACTTTTGCAGTCGGCTGGTGACAAAATGTTCCAAACACACCCCATGCACAACTCCAGCGGGGAAGGTGCCAGAAAGGAGTTCTGTTGGTAGTTCTTCCACTGCCCCGGTAGCCATATGAAAGACACCACAAAAGTGGTTCTACCTGCTTTCTGGGCTGAGATGGGCAATCGCTGACTTTTGGAGTCGGCTGGTGACAAAATGTTCCAAACACACCCCATGCACAACTCCACCGGGGAAGGTGCCAGAAAGGAGTTCTGTTGGTTGTTCTTACACTGCCCCGGTAGCCAGATGAAAGACACCACAAAAGTGGTTCTACCTGCTTTCTAGGCTGAGATGGGCAATCGCTGACTTTTGGAGTCGGCTGGTGACAAAATGTTCCAAACACACCCCATGCACAACTCCACCGGGGAAGGTGCCAGAAAGGAATTCCATTGCTTGTTCTTCCACTGCCCCGGTAGCCAGCTGAAAGACACCACAAAAGTGGTTCTACCTGCTTGCTGGGCTGAGATGGGCAATCGCTGACTTTTGCAGTCGGCTGGTGACAAAATGTTCCAAACACACCCCATGCACAACTCCACCGGGGAAGGTGCCAGAAAGGAATTCCATTGCTTGTTCTTCCACTGCCCCGGTAGCCAGATGAAAGACACCACAAAAGTGGTTCTACCTGCTTGATGGGCTGAGATGGGCAATCGCTGACTTTTGGAGTCGGCTGGTGACAAAATGTTCCAAACACACCCCATGCACAACTCCAGCGGGGAAGGTGCCAGAAAGGAGTTCTGTTGGTAGTTCTTCCACTGCCCCGGTAGCCAGAAGAAAGACACCACAAAAGTGGTTCTACCTGCTTTCTAGGCTGAGATGGGGAATCGCTGACTTTTGGAGTCGGCTGGTGACAAAATGTTCCAAACACACCCCATGCACAACTCCACCGGGGAAGGTGCCAGAAAGGAGTTCTGTTGGTTGTTCTTACACTGCCCCGGTAGCCAGATGAAAGACACCACAAAAGTGGTTCTACCTGCTTTCTGGGCTGAGATGGGCAATCGCTGACTTGTGGAGTCGGCTGGTGACAAAATGTTCCAAACACACCCCATGCACAACTCCACCGGGGAAGGTGCCAGAAAGGAATTCCGTTGCTTGTTCTTCCACTGCCCCGGTAGCCAGCTGAAAGACACCACAAAAGTGGTTCTACCTGCTTGCTGGGCTGAGATGGGGAATCGCTGACTTTTGGAGTCGGCTGGTGACAAAATGTTCCAAACACACCCCATGCACAACTCCACCGGGGAAGGTGCCAGAAAGGAGTTCTGTTGGTAGTTCTTCCACTGCCCCGGTAGCCAGCTGAAAGACACCACAAAAGTGGTTCTACCTGCTTTCTGGGCTGAGATGGGCAATCGCTGACTTTTGGAGTCGGCTGGTGACAAAATGTTCCAAACACACCCCATGCACAACTCCACCGGGGAAGGTGCCAGAAAGGAGTTCTGTTGGTAGTTCTTCCACTGCCCCGGTAGCCAGATGAAAGACACCACAAAAGTGGTTCTACCTGCTTGCTGGGCTGAGATGGGGAATCGCTGACTTTTGGAGTCGGCTGGTGACAAAATGTTCCAAAGACACCCCATGCACAACTCCACCGGGGAAGGTGCCAGAAAGGAGTTCTCTTGGTAGTTCTTCCACTGCCCCGGTAGCCAGATGAAAGACACCACAAAAGTGGTTCTACCTGCTTTCTGGGCTGAGATGGGCAATCGCTGACTTTTGCAGTCGGCTGGTGACAAAATGTTCCAAACACACCCCATGCACAACTCCAGCGGGGAAGGTGCCAGAAAGGAGTTCTGTTGGTAGTTCTTCCACTGCCCCGGTAGCCAGAAGAAGGACACCACAAAAGTGGTTCTACCTGCTTTCTAGGCTGAGATGGGGAATCGCTGACTTTTGGAGTCGGCTGGTGACAAAATGTTCCAAACACACCCCATGCACAACTCCAGCGGGGAAGGTGCCAGAAAGGAGTTCTGTTGGTTGTTCTTCCACTGCCCCGGTAGCCAGCTGAAAGACACCACAAAAGTGGTTCTACCTGCTTTCTGGGCTGAGATGGGCAATCGCTGACTTTTGGAGTCGGCTGGTGACAAAATGTTCCAAACACACCCCATGCACAACTCCACCGGGGAAGGTGCCAGAAAGGAGTTCTGTTGGTAGTTCTTCCACTGCCCCGGTAGCCAGCTGAAAGACACCACAAAAGTGGTTCTACCTGCTTGCTGGGCTGAGATGGGCAATCGCTGACTTTTGGAGTCGGCTGGTGACAAAATGTTCCAAACACACCCCATGCACAACTCCAGCGGGGAAGGTGCCAGAAAGGAATTCTGTTGGTAGTTCTTACACTGCCCCGGTAGCCAGCTGAAAGACACCACAAAAGTGGTTCTACCTGCTTTCTGGGCTGAGATGGGCAATCGCTGACTTTTGGAGTCGGCTGGTGACAAAATGTTCCAAACACACCCCATGCACAACTCCACCGGGGAAGGTGCCATAAAGGAGTTCTCTTGGTAGTTCTTCCACTGCCCCGGTAGCCAGATGAAAGACACCACAAAAGTGGTTCTACCTGCTTTCTGGGCTGAGATGGGCAATCGCTGACTTTTGGAGTCGGCTGGTGACAAAATGTTCCAAACACACCCCATGCACAACTCCACCGGGGAAGGTGCCAGAAAGGAATTCCATTGCTTGTTCTTCCACTGCCCCGGTAGCCAGCTGAAAGACACCACAAAAGTGGTTCTACCTGCTTGCTGGGCTGAGATGGGCAATCGCTGACTTTTGGAGTCGGCTGGTGACAAAATGTTCCAAACACACCCCATGCACAACTCCACCGGGGAAGGTGCCAGAAAGGAGTTCTCTTGGTAGTTCTTCCACTGCCCCGGTAGCCAGATGAAAGACACCAGAAATGTGGTTCTACCTGCTTGCTGGGCTGAGATGGGCAATCGCTGACTTTTGGAGTCGGCTGGTGACAAAATGTTCCAAACACACCCCATGCACAACTCCACCGGGGAAGGTGCCAGAAAGGAGTTCTGTTGGTAGTTCTTCCACTGCCCCGGTAGCCAGCTGAAAGACACCACAAAAGTGGTTCTACCTGCTTGCTGGGCTGAGATGGGCAATCGCTGACTTTTGGAGTCGGCTGGTGACAAAATGTTCCAAACACACCCCATGCACAACTCCAGCGGGGAAGGTGCCAGAAAGGAGTTCTGTTGGTAGTTCTTCCACTGCCCCGGTAGCCATATGAAAGACACCACAAAAGTGGTTCTACCTGCTTTCTGGGCTGAGATGGGCAATCGCTGACTTTTGGAGTCGGCTGGTGACAAAATGTTCCAAACACACCCCATGCACAACTCCAGCGGGGAAGGTGCCAGAAAGGAGTTCTGTTGGTTGTTCTTACACTGCCCCGGTAGCCAGATGAAAGACACCACAAAAGTGGTTCTACCTGCTTTCTAGGCTGAGATGGGCAATCGCTGACTTTTGGAGTCGGCTGGTGACAAAATGTTCCAAACACACCCCATGCACAACTCCACCGGGGAAGGTGCCAGAAAGGAATTCCATTGCTTGTTCTTCCACTGCCCCGGTAGCCAGCTGAAAGACACCACAAAAGTGGTTCTACCTGCTTGCTGGGCTGAGATGGGGAATCGCTGACTTTTGCAGTCGGCTGGTGACAAAATGTTCCAAACACACCCCATGCACAACTCCAGCGGGGAAGGTGCCAGAAAGGAGTTCTGTTGGTAGTTCTTCCACTGCCCCGGTAGCCAGCTGAAAGACACCACAAAAGTGGTTCTACCTGCTTTCTGGGCTGAGATGGGCAATCGCTGACTTTTGGAGTCGGCTGGTGACAAAATGTTCCAAACACACCCCATGCACAACTCCACCGGGGAAGGTGCCAGAAAGGAGTTCTGTTGGTTGTTCTTCCACTGCCCCGGTAGCCAGATGAAAGACACCACAAAAGTGGTTCTACCTGCTTGCTGGGCTGAGATGGGCAATCGCTGACTTTTGCAGTCGGCTGGTGACAAAATGTTCCAAACACACCCCATGCACAACTCCAGCGGGGAAGGTGCCAGAAAGGAGTTCTGTTGGTAGTTCTTCCACTGCCCCGGTAGCCAGCTGAAAGACACCACAAAAGTGGTTCTACCTGCTTGCTGGGCTGAGATGGGCAATCGCTGACTTTTGGAGTCGGCTGGTGACAAAATGTTCCAAACACACCCCATGCACAACTCCACCGGGGAAGGTGCCAGAAAGGAGTTCTTTTGGTTGTTCTTACACTGCCCCGGTAGCCAGATGAAAGACACCACAAAAGTGGTTCTACCTGCTTTCTAGGCTGAGATGGGCAATCGCTGACTTTTGGAGTCGGCTGGTGACAAAATGTTCCAAACACACCCCATGCACAACTCCACCGGGGAAGGTGCCAGAAAGGAATTCCATTGCTTGTTCTTCCACTGCCCCGGTAGCCAGCTGAAAGACACCACAAAAGTGGTTCTACCTGCTTGCTGGGCTGAGATGGGCAATCGCTGACTTTTGCAGTCGGCTGGTGACAAAATGTTCCAAACACACCCCATGCACAACTCCACCGGGGAAGGTGCCAGAAAGGAATTCCATTGCTTGTTCTTCCACTGCCCCGGTAGCCAGATGAAAGACACCACAAAAGTGGTTCTACCTGCTTGCTGGGCTGAGATGGGCAATCGCTGACTTTTGCAGTCGGCTGGTGACAAAATGTTCCAAACACACCCCATGCACAACTCCACCGGGGAAGGTGCCAGAAAGGAGTTCTGTTGGTTGTTCTTCCACTGCCCCGGTAGCCAGCTGAAAGACACCACAAAAGTGGTTCTACCTGCTTTCTGGGCTGAGATGGGCAATCGCTGACTTTTGGAGTCGGCTGGTGACAAAATGTTCCAAACACACCTCATGCACAACTCCATAGGGGAAGGTGCCAGAAAGGAGTTCTGTTGGTAGTTCTTCCACTGCCCCGGTAGCCAGCTGAAAGACACCACAAAAGTGGTTCTACCTGCTTGCTGGGCTGAGATGGGGAATCGCTGACTTTTGGAGTCGGCTGGTGACAAAATGTTCCAAACACACCCCATGCACAACTCCACCGGGGAAGGTGCCATAAAGGAGTTCTCTTGGTAGTTCTTCCACTGCCCCGGTAGCCAGCTGAAAGACACCACAAAAGTGGTTCTACCTGCTTTCTGGGCTGAGATGGGGAATCGCTGACTTTTGGAGTCGGCTGGTGACAAAATGTTCCAAACACACCCCATGCACAACTCCACCGGGGAAGGTGCCAGAAAGGAGTTCTGTTGGTTGTTCTTACAATGCCCCGGTAGCCAGATGAAAGACACCACAAAAGTGGTTCTACCTGCTTTCTGGGCTGAGATGGGCAATCGCTGACTTGTGGAGTCGGCTGGTGACAAAATGTTCCAAACACACCCCATGCACAACTCCACCGGGGAAGGTGCCAGAAAGGAATTCCGTTGCTTGTTCTTCCACTGCCCCGGTAGCCAGATGAAAGACACCACAAAAGTGGTTCTACCTGCTTGATGGGCTGAGATGGGGAATCGCTGACTTTTGGAGTCGGCTGGTGACAAAATGTTCCAAACACACCCCATGCACAACTCCACCGGGGAAGGTGCCAGAAAGGAGTTCTGTTGGTAGTTCTTCCACTGCCCCGGTAGCCAGCTGAAAGACACCACAAAAGTGGTTCTACCTGCTTTCTGGGCTGAGATGGGCAATCGCTGACTTTTGGAGTCGGCTGGTGACAAAATGTTCCAAACACACCCCATGCACAACTCCACCGGGGAAGGTGCCAGAAAGGAGTTCTGTTGGTAGTTCTTCCACTGCCCCGGTAGCCAGATGAAAGACACCACAAAAGTGGTTCTACCTGCTTGCTGGGCTGAGATGGGCAATCGCTGACTTTTGGAGTCGGCTGGTGACAAAATGTTCCAAAGACACCCCATGCACAACTCCACCGGGGAAGGTGCCAGAAAGGAGTTCTGTTGGTAGTTCTTCCACTGCCCCGGTAGCCAGATGAAAGACACCACAAAAGTGGTTCTACCTGCTTTCTGGGCTGAGATGGGCAATCGCTGACTTTTGGAGTCGGCTGGTGACAAAATGTTCCAAACACACCCCATGCACAACTCCAGCGGGGAAGGTGCCAGAAAGGAGTTCTGTTGGTAGTTCTTCCACTGCCCCGGTAGCCAGATGAAAGACACCACAAAAGTGGTTCTACCTGCTTTCTAGGCTGAGATGGGGAATCGCTGACTTTTGGAGTCGGCTGGTGACAAAATGTTCCAAACACACCCCATGCACAACTCCACCGGGGAAGGTGCCAGAAAGGAGTTCTGTTGGTTGTTCTTCCACTGCCCCGGTAGCCAGCTGAAAGACACCACAAAAGTGGTTCTACCTGCTTTCTGGGCTGAGATGGGCAATCGCTGACTTTTGGAGTCGGCTGGTGACAAAATGTTCCAAACACACCCCATGCACAACTCCACCGGGGAAGGTGCCAGAAAGGAGTTCTGTTGGTAGTTCTTCCACTGCCCCGGTAGCCAGCTGAAAGACACCACAAAAGTGGTTCTACCTGCTTGCTGGGCTGAGATGGGCAATCGCTGACTTTTGGAGTCGGCTGGTGACAAAATGTTCCAAACACACCCCATGCACAACTCCACCGGGGAAGGTGCCAGAAAGGAATTCCGTTGCTTGTTCTTCCACTGCCCCGGTAGCCAGCTGAAAGACACCACAAAAGTGGTTCTACCTGCTTTCTGGGCTGAGATGGGCAATCGCTGACTTTTGGAGTCGGCTGGTGACAAAATGTTCCAAACACACCCCATGCACAACTCCACCGGGGAAGGTGCCATAAAGGAGTTCTCTTGGTAGTTCTTCCACTGCCCCGGTAGCCAGATGAAAGACACCACAAAAGTGGTTCTACCTGCTTTCTGGGCTGAGATGGGCAATCGCTGACTTTTGCAGTCGGCTGGTGACAAAATGTTCCAAACACACCCCATGCACAACTCCACCGGGGAAGGTGCCAGAAAGGAATTCCATTGCTTGTTCTTCCACTGCCCCGGTAGCCAGCTGAAAGACACCACAAAAGTGGTTCTACCTGCTTGCTGGGCTGAGATGGGCAATCGCTGACTTTTGGAGTCGGCTGGTGACAAAATGTTCCAAACACACCCCATGCACAACTCCAGCGGGGAAGGTGCCAGAAAGGAGTTCTGTTGGTAGTTCTTCCACTGCCCCGGTAGCCAGCTGAAAGACACCACAAGAGTGGTTCTACCTGCTTTCTGGGCTGAGATGGGCAATCGCTGACTTTTGGAGTCGGCTGGTGACAAAATGTTCCAAACACACCCCATGCAGAACTCCACCGGGGAAGGTGCCAGAAAGGAGTTCTGTTGGTTGTTCTTACACTGCCCCGGTAGCCAGATGAAAGACACCACAAAAGTGGTTCTACCTGCTTTCTAGGCTGAGATGGGCAATCGCTGACTTTTGGAGTCGGCTGGTGACAAAATGTTCCAAACACACCCCATGCACAACTCCACCGGGGAAGGTGCCAGAAAGGAATTCCATTGCTTGTTCTTCCACTGCCCCGGTAGCCAGCTGAAAGACACCACAAAAGTGGTTCTACCTGCTTGCTGGGCTGAGATGGGCAATCGCTGACTTTTGCAGTCGGCTGGTGACAAAATGTTCCAAACACACCCCATGCACAACTCCACCGGGGAAGGTGCCAGAAAGGAGTTCTGTTGGTAGTTCTTCCACTGCCCCGGTAGCCATATGAAAGACACCACAAAAGTGGTTCTACCTGCTTTCTGGGCTGAGATGGGCAATCGCTGACTTTTGGAGTCGGCTGGTGACAAAATGTTCCAAACACACCCCATGCACAACTCCAGCGGGGAAGGTGCCAGAAAGGAGTTCTGTTGGTTGTTCTTACACTGCCCCGGTAGCCAGATGAAAGACACCACAAAAGTGGTTCTACCTGCTTGCTGGGCTGAGATGGGCAATCGCTGACTTTTGGAGTCGGCTGGTGACAAAATGTTCCAAACACACCCCATGCACAACTCCAGCGGGGAAGGTGCCAGAAAGGAGTTCTGTTGGTAGTTCTTCCACTGCCCCGGTAGCCAGCTGAAAGACACCACAAAAGTGGTTCTACCTGCTTGCTGGGCTGAGATGGGCAATCGCTGACTTTTGGAGTCGGCTGGTGACAAAATGTTCCAAACACACCCCATGCACAACTCCAGCGGGGAAGGTGCCAGAAAGGAGTTCTGTTGGTTGTTCTTACACTGCCCCGGTAGCCAGATGAAAGACACCACAAAAGTGGTTCTACCTGCTTTCTAGGCTGAGATGGGCAATCGCTGACTTTTGGAGTCGGCTGGTGACAAAATGTTCCAAACACACCCCATGCACAACTCCACCGGGGAAGGTGCCAGAAAGGAATTCCATTGCTTGTTCTTCCACTGCCCCGGTAGCCAGCTGAAAGACACCACAAAAGTGGTTCTACCTGCTTGCTGGGCTGAGATGGGCAATCGCTGACTTTTGCAGTCGGCTGGTGACAAAATGTTCCAAACACACCCCATGCACAACTCCCCCGGGGAAGGTGCCAGAAAGGAGTTCTGTTGGTAGTTCTTACACTGCCCCGGTAGCCAGATGAAAGACACCACAAAAGTGGTTCTACCTGCTTTCTGGGCTGAGATGGGCAATCGCTGACTTTTGGAGTCGGCTGGTGACAAAATGTTCCAAACACACCCCATGCACAACTCCACCGGGGAAGGTGCCAGAAAGGAGTTCTGTTGGTAGTTCTTCCACTGCCCCGGTAGCCAGATGAAAGACACCACAAAAGTGGTTCTACCTGCTTTCTGGGCTGAGATGGGCAATCGCTGACTTTTGGAGTCGGCTGGTGACAAAATGTTCCAAACACACCCCATGCACAACTCCAGCGGGGAAGGTGCCAGAAAGGAATTCCGTTGCTTGTTCTTCCACTGCCCCAGTAGCCAGCTGAAAGACACCACAAAAGTGGTTCTACCTGCTTGCTGGGCTGAGATGGGCAATCGCTGACTTTTGGAGTCGGCTGGTGACAAAATGTTCCAAACACACCCCATGCACAACTCCACCGGGGAAGGTGCCAGAAAGGAGTTCTGTTGGTAGTTCTTCCACTGCCCCGGTAGCCATATGAAAGACACCACAAAAGTGGTTCTACCTGCTTTCTGGGCTGAGATGGGCAATCGCTGACTTTTGGAGTCGGCTGGTGACAAAATGTTCCAAACACACCCCATGCACAACTCCAGCGGGGAAGGTGCCAGAAAGGAGTTCTGTTGGTAGTTCTTCCACTGCCCCGGTAGCCAGCTGAAAGACACCACAAAAGTGGTTCTACCTGCTTTCTGGGCTGAGATGGGCAATCGCTGACTTTTGGAGTCGGCTGGTGACAAAATGTTCCAAACACACCCCATGCACAACTCCACCGGGGAAGGTGCCAGAAAGGAGTTCTCTTGGTAGTTCTTCCACTGCCCCGGTAGCCAGCTGAAAGACACCACAAAAGTGGTTCTACCTGCTTGCTGGGCTGAGATGGGGAATCGCTGACTTTTGGAGTCGGCTGGTGACAAAATGTTCCAAACACACCCCATGCACAACTCCACCGGGGAAGGTGCCATAAAGGAGTTCTCTTGGTAGTTCTTCCACTGCCCCGGTAGCCAGATGAAAGACACCACAAAAGTGGTTCTACCTGCTTTCTGGGCTGAGATGGGCAATCGCTGACTTTTGGAGTCGGCTGGTGACAAAATGTTCCAAACACACCCCATGCACAACTCCACCGGGGAAGGTGCCAGAAAGGAATTCCATTGCTTGTTCTTCCACTGCCCCGGTAGCCAGCTGAAAGACACCACAAAAGTGGTTCTACCTGCTTGCTGGGCTGAGATGGGGAATCGCTGACTTTTGGAGTCGGCTGGTGACAAAATGTTCCAAACACACCCCATGCACAACTCCACCGGGGAAGGTGCCAGAAAGGAGTTCTGTTGGTAGTTCTTCCACTGCCCCGGTAGCCAGATGAAAGACACCACAAAAGTGGTTCTACCTGCTTTCTGGGCTGAGATGGGCAATCGCTGACTTTTGGAGTCGGCTGGTGACAAAATGTTCCAAACACACCCCATGCACAACTCCACCGGGGAAGGTGCCAGAAAGGAGTTCTGTTGGTAGTTCTTCCACTGCCCCGGTAGCCAGCTGAAAGACACCACAAAAGTGGTTCTACCTGCTTGCTGGGCTGAGATGGGCAATCGCTGACTTTTGGAGTCGGCTGGTGACAAAATGTTCCAAAGACACCCCATGCACAACTCCACCGGGGAAGGTGCCAGAAAGGAGTTCTCTTGGTAGTTCTTCCACTGCCCCGGTAGCCAGATGAAAGACACCACAAAAGTGGTTCTACCTGCTTTCTGGGCTGAGATGGGGAATCGCTGACTTTTGGAGTCGGCTGGTGACAAAATGTTCCAAACACACCCCATGCACAACTCCACCGGGGAAGGTGCCAGAAAGGAGTTCTGTTGGTTGTTCTTACACTGCCCCGGTAGCCAGATGAAAGACACCACAAAAGTGGTTCTACCTGCTTTCTGGGCTGAGATGGGCAATCGCTGACTTGTGGAGTCGGCTGGTGACAAAATGTTCCAAACACACCCCATGCACAACTCCACCGGGGAAGGTGCCAGAAAGGAATTCCGTTGCTTGTTCTTCCACTGCCCCGGTAGCCAGATGAAAGACACCACAAAAGTGGTTCTACCTGCTTGATGGGCTGAGATGGGGAATCGCTGACTTTTGGAGTCGGCTGGTGACAAAATGTTCCAAACACACCCCATGCACAACTCCACCGGGGAAGGTGCCAGAAAGGAGTTCTGTTGGTAGTTCTTCCACTGCCCCGGTAGCCAGCTGAAAGACACCACAAAAGTGGTTCTACCTGCTTTCTGGGCTGAGATGGGCAATCGCTGACTTTTGGAGTCGGCTGGTGACAAAATGTTCCAAACACACCCCATGCACAACTCCACCGGGGAAGGTGCCAGAAAGGAGTTCTGTTGGTAGTTCTTCCACTGCCCCGGTAGCCAGATGAAAGACACCACAAAAGTGGTTCTACCTGCTTGCTGGGCTGAGATGGGCAATCGCTGACTTTTGGAGTCGGCTGGTGACAAAATGTTCCAAAGACACCCCATGCACAACTCCACCGGGGAAGGTGCCAGAAAGGAGTTCTCTTGGTAGTTCTTCCACTGCCCCGGTAGCCAGATGAAAGACACCACAAAAGTGGTTCTACCTGCTTTCTGGGCTGAGATGGGCAATCGCTGACTTTTGGAGTCGGCTGGTGACAAAATGTTCCAAACACACCCCATGCACAACTCCAGCGGGGAAGGTGCCAGAAAGGAGTTCTGTTGGTAGTTCTTCCACTGCCCCGGTAGCCAGATGAAAGACACCACAAAAGTGGTTCTACCTGCTTTCTAGGCTGAGATGGGGAATCGCTGACTTTTGGAGTCGGCTGGTGACAAAATGTTCCAAACACACCCCATGCACAACTCCACCGGGGAAGGTGCCAGAAAGGAGTTCTGTTGGTTGTTCTTCCACTGCCCCGGTAGCCAGCTGAAAGACACCACAAAAGTGGTTCTACCTGCTTTCTGGGCTGAGATGGGCAATCGCTGACTTTTGGAGTCGGCTGGTGACAAAATGTTCCAAACACACCCCATGCACAACTCCACCGGGGAAGGTGCCAGAAAGGAGTTCTGTTGGTAGTTCTTCCACTGCCCCGGTAGCCAGCTGAAAGACACCACAAAAGTGGTTCTACCTGCTTGCTGGGCTGAGATGGGCAATCGCTGACTTTTGGAGTCGGCTGGTGACAAAATGTTCCAAACACACCCCATGCACAACTCCACCGGGGAAGGTGCCAGAAAGGAATTCCGTTGCTTGTTCTTCCACTGCCCCGGTAGCCAGCTGAAAGACACCACAAAAGTGGTTCTACCTGCTTTCTGGGCTGAGATGGGCAATCGCTGACTTTTGGAGTCGGCTGGTGACAAAATGTTCCAAACACACCCCATGCACAACTCCACCGGGGAAGGTGCCAGAAAGGAGTTCCGTTGGTAGTTCTTCCACTGCCCCGGTAGCCAGATGAAAGACACCACAAAAGTGGTTCTACCTGCTTTCTGGGCTGAGATGGGCAATCGCTGACTTTTGCAGTCGGCTGGTGACAAAATGTTCCAAACACACCCCATGCACAACTCCACCGGGGAAGGTGCCAGAAAGGAATTCCATTGCTTGTTCTTCCACTGCCCCGGTAGCCAGCTGAAAGACACCACAAAAGTGGTTCTACCTGCTTGCTGGGCTGAGATGGGCAATCGCTGACTTTTGGAGTCGGCTGGTGACAAAATGTTCCAAACACACCCCATGCACAACTCCAGCGGGGAAGGTGCCAGAAAGGAGTTCTGTTGGTAGTTCTTCCACTGCCCCGGTAGCCAGCTGAAAGACACCACAAGAGTGGTTCTACCTGCTTTCTGGGCTGAGATGGGCAATCGCTGACTTTTGGAGTCGGCTGGTGACAAAATGTTCCAAACACACCCCATGCAGAACTCCACCGGGGAAGGTGCCAGAAAGGAGTTCTGTTGGTTGTTCTTACACTGCCCCGGTAGCCAGATGAAAGACACCACAAAAGTGGTTCTACCTGCTTTCTAGGCTGAGATGGGCAATCGCTGACTTTTGGAGTCGGCTAGTGACAAAATGTTCCAAACACACCCCATGCACAACTCCACCGGGGAAGGTGCCAGAAAGGAATTCCATTGCTTGTTCTTCCACTGCCCCGGTAGCCAGCTGAAAGACACCACAAAAGTGGTTCTACCTGCTTGCTGGGCTGAGATGGGCAATCGCTGACTTTTGCAGTCGGCTGGTGACAAAATGTTCCAAACACACCCCATGCACAACTCCACCGGGGAAGGTGCCAGAAAGGAGTTCTGTTGGTAGTTCTTCCACTGCCCCGGTAGCCATATGAAAGACACCACAAAAGTGGTTCTACCTGCTTTCTGGGCTGAGATGGGCAATCGCTGACTTTTGGAGTCGGCTGGTGACAAAATGTTCCAAACACACCCCATGCACAACTCCAGCGGGGAAGGTGCCAGAAAGGAGTTCTGTTGGTTGTTCTTACACTGCCCCGGTAGCCAGATGAAAGACACCACAAAAGTGGTTCTACCTGCTTGCTGGGCTGAGATGGGCAATCGCTGACTTTTGGAGTCGGCTGGTGACAAAATGTTCCAAACACACCCCATGCACAACTCCAGCGGGGAAGGTGCCAGAAAGGAGTTCTGTTGGTAGTTCTTCCACTGCCCCGGTAGCCAGCTGAAAGACACCACAAAAGTGGTTCTACCTGCTTGCTGGGCTGAGATGGGCAATCGCTGACTTTTGGAGTCGGCTGGTGACAAAATGTTCCAAACACACCCCATGCACAACTCCAGCGGGGAAGGTGCCAGAAAGGAGTTCTGTTGGTTGTTCTTACACTGCCCCGGTAGCCAGATGAAAGACACCACAAAAGTGGTTCTACCTGCTTTCTAGGCTGAGATGGGCAATCGCTGACTTTTGGAGTCGGCTGGTGACAAAATGTTCCAAACACACCCCATGCACAACTCCACCGGGGAAGGTGCCAGAAAGGAATTCCATTGCTTGTTCTTCCACTGCCCCGGTAGCCAGCTGAAAGACACCACAAAAGTGGTTCTACCTGCTTGCTGGGCTGAGATGGGCAATCGCTGACTTTTGCAGTCGGCTGGTGACAAAATGTTCCAAACACACCCCATGCACAACTCCACCGGGGAAGGTGCCAGAAAGGAATTCCATTGCTTGTTCTTCCACTGCCCCGGTAGCCAGCTGAAAGACACCACAAAAGTGGTTCTACCTGCTTGCTGGGCTGAGATGGGCAATCGCTGACTTTTGCAGTCGGCTGGTGACAAAATGTTCCAAACACACCCCATGCACAACTCCAGCGGGGAAGGTGCCAGAAAGGAGTTCTGTTGGTAGTTCTTCCACTGCCCCGGTAGCCATATGAAAGACACCACAAAAGTGGTTCTACCTGCTTTCTAGGCTGAGATGGGGAATCGCTGACTTTTGGAGTCGGCTGGTGACAAAATGTTCCAAACACACCCCATGCACAACTCCACCGGGGAAGGTGCCAGAAAGGAGTTCTGTTGGTTGTTCTTCCACTGCCCCGGTAGCCAGCTGAAAGACACCACAAAAGTGGTTCTACCTGCTTTCTGGGCTGAGATGGGCAATCGCTGACTTTTGGAGTCGGCTGGTGACAAAATGTTCCAAACACACCCCATGCACAACTCCACCGGGGAAGGTGCCAGAAAGGAGTTCTGTTGGTAGTTCTTCCACTGCCCCGGTAGCCATATGAAAGACACCACAAAAGTGGTTCTACCTGCTTTCTGGGCTGAGATGGGCAATCGCTGACTTTTGGAGTCGGCTGGTGACAAAATGTTCCAAACACACCCCATGCACAACTCCAGCGGGGAAGGTGCCAGAAAGGAGTTCTGTTGGTAGTTCTTCCACTGCCCCGGTAGCCAGCTGAAAGACACCACAAAAGTGGTTCTACCTGCTTTCTGGGCTGAGATGGGCAATCGCTGACTTTTGGAGTCGGCTGGTGACAAAATGTTCCAAACACACCCCATGCACAACTCCACCGGGGAAGGTGCCAGAAAGGAGTTCTCTTGGTAGTTCTTCCACTGCCCCGGTAGCCAGCTGAAAGACACCACAAAAGTGGTTCTACCTGCTTGCTGGGCTGAGATGGGGAATCGCTGACTTTTGGAGTCGGCTGGTGACAAAATGTTCCAAACACACCCCATGCACAACTCCACCGGGGAAGGTGCCATAAAGGAGTTCTCTTGGTAGTTCTTCCACTGCCCCGGTAGCCAGCTGAAAGACACCACAAAAGTGGTTCTACCTGCTTTCTGGGCTGAGATGGGGAATCGCTGACTTTTGGAGTCGGCTGGTGACAAAATGTTCCAAACACACCCCATGCACAACTCCACCGGGGAAGGTGCCAGAAAGGAGTTCTGTTGGTTGTTCTTACACTGCCCCGGTAGCCAGATGAAAGACACCACAAAAGTGGTTCTACCTGCTTTCTGGGCTGAGATGGGCAATCGCTGACTTTTGGAGTCGGCTGGTGACAAAATGTTCCAAACACACCCCATGCACAACTCCACCGGGGAAGGTGCCAGAAAGGAATTCCATTGCTTGTTCTTCCACTGCCCCGGTAGCCAGCTGAAAGACACCACAAAAGTGGTTCTACCTGCTTGCTGGGCTGAGATGGGGAATCGCTGACTTTTGGAGTCGGCTGGTGACAAAATGTTCCAAACACACCCCATGCACAACTCCACCGGGGAAGGTGCCAGAAAGGAGTTCTGTTGGTAGTTCTTCCACTGCCCCGGTAGCCAGATGAAAGACACCACAAAAGTGGTTCTACCTGCTTTCTGGGCTGAGATGGGCAATCGCTGACTTTTGGAGTCGGCTGGTGACAAAATGTTCCAAACACACCCCATGCACAACTCCACCGGGGAAGGTGCCAGAAAGGAGTTCTGTTGGTAGTTCTTCCACTGCCCCGGTAGCCAGCTGAAAGACACCACAAAAGTGGTTCTACCTGCTTGCTGGGCTGAGATGGGCAATCGCTGACTTTTGGAGTCGGCTGGTGACAAAATGTTCCAAAGACACCCCATGCACAACTCCACCGGGGAAGGTGCCAGAAAGGAGTTCTCTTGGTAGTTCTTCCACTGCCCCGGTAGCCAGATGAAAGACACCACAAAAGTGGTTCTACCTGCTTTCTGGGCTGAGATGGGCAATCGCTGACTTTTGGAGTCGGCTGGTGACAAAATGTTCCAAACACACCCCATGCACAACTCCACCGGGGAAGGTGCCAGAAAGGAGTTCTGTTGGTAGTTCTTCCACTGCCCCGGTAGCCAGAAGAAAGACACCACAAAAGTGGTTCTACCTGCTTTCTAGGCTGAGATGGGGAATCGCTGACTTTTGGAGTCGGCTGGTGACAAAATGTTCCAAACACACCCCATGCACAACTCCACCGGGGAAGGTGCCAGAAAGGAGTTCTGTTGGTTGTTCTTCCACTGCCCCGGTAGCCAGCTGAAAGACACCACAAAAGTGGTTCTACCTGCTTTCTGGGCTGAGATGGGCAATCGCTGACTTTTGGAGTCGGCTGGTGACAAAATGTTCCAAACACACCCCATGCACAACTCCACCGGGGAAGGTGCCAGAAAGGAGTTCTGTTGGTAGTTCTTCCACTGCCCCGGTAGCCAGCTGAAAGACACCACAAAAGTGGTTCTACCTGCTTGCTGGGCTGAGATGGGCAATCGCTGACTTTTGGAGTCGGCTGGTGACAAAATGTTCCAAACACACCCCATGCACAACTCCAGCGGGGAAGGTGCCAGAAAGGAATTCCGTTGCTTGTTCTTCCACTGCCCCGGTAGCCAGCTGAAAGACACCACAAAAGTGGTTCTACCTGCTTTCTGGGCTGAGATGGGCAATCGCTGACTTTTGGAGTCGGCTGGTGACAAAATGTTCCAAACACACCCCATGCACAACTCCACCGGGGAAGGTGCCATAAAGGAGTTCTCTTGGTAGTTCTTCCACTGCCCCGGTAGCCAGATGAAAGACACCACAAAAGTGGTTCTACCTGCTTTCTGGGCTGAGATGGGCAATCGCTGACTTTTGCAGTCGGCTGGTGACAAAATGTTCCAAACACACCCCATGCACAACTCCACCGGGGAAGGTGCCAGAAAGGAATTCCGTTGCTTGTTCTTCCACTGCCCCGGTAGCCAGCTGAAAGACACCACAAAAGTGGTTCTACCTGCTTGCTGGGCTGAGATGGGCAATCGCTGACTTTTGGAGTCGGCTGGTGACAAAATGTTCCAAACACACCCCATGCACAACTCCAGCGGGGAAGGTGCCAGAAAGGAGTTCTGTTGGTAGTTCTTCCACTGCCCCGGTAGCCAGCTGAAAGACACCACAAGAGTGGTTCTACCTGCTTTCTGGGCTGAGATGGGCAATCGCTGACTTTTGGAGTCGGCTGGTGACAAAATGTTCCAAACACACCCCATGCACAACTCCAGCGGGGAAGGTGCCAGAAAGGAGTTCTGTTGGTTGTTCTTACACTGCCCCGGTAGAAAGATGAAAGACACCACAAAAGTGGTTCTACCTGCTTTCTAGGCTGAGATGGGCAATCGCTGACTTTTGGAGTCGGCTGGTGACAAAATGTTCCAAACACACCCCATGCACAACTCCACCGGGGAAGGTGCCAGAAAGGAATTCCATTGCTTGTTCTTCCACTGCCCCGGTAGCCAGCTGAAAGACACCACAAAAGTGGTTCTACCTGCTTGCTGGGCTGAGATGGGCAATCGCTGACTTTTGCAGTCGGCTGGTGACAAAATGTTCCAAACACACCCCATGCACAACTCCACCGGGGAAGGTGCCAGAAAGGAGTTCTGTTGGTAGTTCTTCCACTGCCCCGGTAGCCATATGAAAGACACCACAAAAGTGGTTCTACCTGCTTTCTGGGCTGAGATGGGCAATCGCTGACTTTTGGAGTCGGCTGGTGACAAAATGTTCCAAACACACCCCATGCACAACTCCAGCGGGGAAGGTGCCAGAAAGGAGTTCTGTTGGTTGTTCTTACACTGCCCCGGTAGCCAGATGAAAGACACCACAAAAGTGGTTCTACCTGCTTGCTGGGCTGAGATGGGCAATCGCTGACTTTTGGAGTCGGCTGGTGACAAAATGTTCCAAACACACCCCATGCACAACTCCAGCGGGGAAGGTGCCAGAAAGGAGTTCTGTTGGTAGTTCTTCCACTGCCCCGGTAGCCAGCTGAAAGACACCACAAAAGTGGTTCTACCTGCTTTCTGGGCTGAGATGGGCAATCGCTGACTTTTGGAGTCGGCTGGTGACAAAATGTTCCAAACACACCCCATGCACAACTCCAGCGGGGAAGGTGCCAGAAAGGAGTTCTGTTGGTTGTTCTTACACTGCCCCGGTAGCCAGATGAAAGACACCACAAAAGTGGTTCTACCTGCTTTCTAGGCTGAGATGGGCAATCGCTGACTTTTGCAGTCGGCTGGTGACAAAATGTTCCAAACACACCCCATGCACAACTCCACCGGGGAAGGTGCCAGAAAGGAATTCCATTGCTTGTTCTTCCACTGCCCCGGTAGCCAGATGAAAGACACCACAAAAGTGGTTCTACCTGCTTGCTGGGCTGAGATGGGCAATCGCTGACTTTTGGAGTCGGCTGGTGACAAAATGTTCCAAACACACCCCATGCACAACTCCAGCGGGGAAGGTGCCAGAAAGGAGTTCTGTTGGTTGTTCTTCCACTGCCCCGGTAGCCAGCTGAAAGACACCACAAAAGTGGTTCTACCTGCTTTCTGGGCTGAGATGGGCAATCGCTGACTTTTGGAGTCGGCTGGTGACAAAATGTTCCAAACACACCCCATGCACAACTCCACCGGGGAAGGTGCCAGAAAGGAGTTCTCTTGGTAGTTCTTCCACTGCCCCGGTAGCCAGCTGAAAGACACCACAAAAGTGGTTCTACCTGCTTGCTGGGCTGAGATGGGGAATCGCTGACTTTTGGAGTCGGCTGGTGACAAAATGTTCCAAACACACCCCATGCACAACTCCACCGGGGAAGGTGCCATAAAGGAGTTCTCTTGGTAGTTCTTCCACTGCCCCGGTAGCCAGCTGAAAGACACCACAAAAGTGGTTCTACCTGCTTTCTGGGCTGAGATGGGCAATCGCTGACTTTTGGAGTCGGCTGGTGACAAAATGTTCCAAACACACCCCATGCACAACTCCACCGGGGAAGGTGCCAGAAAGGAGTTCTCTTGGTAGTTCTTCCACTGCCCCGGTAGCCAGATGAAAGACACCACAAAAGTGGTTCTACCTGCTTTCTAGGCTGAGATGGGCAATCGCTGACTTTTGCAGTCGGCTGGTGAAAAAATGTTCCAAACACACCCCATGCACAACTCCACCGGGGAAGGTGCCAGAAAGGAATTCCATTGCTTGTTCTTCCACTGCCCCGGTAGCCAGATGAAAGACACCACAAAAGTGGTTCTACCTGCTTGCTGGGCTGAGATGGGCAATCGCTGACTTTTGCAGTCGGCTGGTGACAAAATGTTCCAAACACACCCCATGCACAACTCCACCGGGGAAGGTGCCAGAAAGGAGTTCTGTTGGTAGTTCTTCCACTGCCCCGGTAGCCAGATGAAAGACACCACAAAAGTGGTTCTACCTGCTTGCTGGGCTGAGATGGGCAATCGCTGACTTTTGGAGTCGGCTGGTGACAAAATGTTCCAAACACACCCCATGCACAACTCCAGCGGGGAAGGTGCCAGAAAGGAGTTCTGTTGGTTGTTCTTACACTGCCCCGGTAGCCAGATGAAAGACACCACAAAAGTGGTTCTACCTGCTTTCTAGGCTGAGATGGGCAATCGCTGACTTTTGGAGTCGGCTGGTGACAAAATGTTCCAAACACACCCCATGCACAACTCCACCGGGGAAGGTGCCAGAAAGGAATTCCATTGCTTGTTCTTCCACTGCCCCGGTAGCCAGAAGAAAGACACCACAAAAGTGGTTCTACCTGCTTGCTGGGCTGAGATGGGCAATCGCTGACTTTTGCAGTCGGCTGGTGACAAAATGTTCCAAACACACCCCATGCACAACTCCACCGGGGAAGGTGCCAGAAAGGAATTCCATTGCTTGTTCTTCCACTGCCCCGGTAGCCAG
Organism: Falco punctatus; assembly: GCF_963210335.1. Lineage (NCBI taxonomy): Eukaryota > Metazoa > Chordata > Aves > Falconiformes > Falconidae > Falco > Falco punctatus. The sequence goes on from NW_027660338.1 coordinate 312,738, forward strand.
ATGAAAGACACCACAAAAGTGGTTCTACCTGCTTGCTGGGCTGAGATGGGCAATCGCTGACTTTTGCAGTCGGCTGGTGACAAAATGTTCCAAACACACCCCATGCACAACTCCAGCGGGGAAGGTGCCAGAAAGGAGTTCTCTTGGTAGTTCTTCCACTGCCCCGGTAGCCATATGAAAGACACCACAAAAGTGGTTCTACCTGCTTTCTGGGCTGAGATGGGCAATCGCTGACTTTTGGAGTCGGCTGGTGACAAAATGTTCCAAACACACCCCATGCACAACTCCAGCGGGGAAGGTGCCAGAAAGGAGTTCTGTTGGTTGTTCTTACACTGCCCCGGTAGCCAGATGAAAGACACCACAAAAGTGGTTCTACCTGCTTTCTAGGCTGAGATGAGCAATCGCTGACTTTTGGAGTCGGCTGGTGACAAAATGTTCCAAACACACCCCATGCACAACTCCACCGGGGAAGGTGCCAGAAAGGAGTTCTGTTGGTAGTTCTTACACTGCCCCGGTAGCCAGCTGAAAGACACCACAAAAGTGGTTCTACCTGCTTTCTGGGCTGAGATGGGCAATCGCTGACTTTTGGAGTCGGCTGGTGACAAAATGTTCCAAACACACCCCATGCACAACTCCAGCGGGGAAGGTGCCAGAAAGGAGTTCTGTTGGTTGTTCTTACACTGCCCCGGTAGCCAGATGAAAGACACCACAAAAGTGGTTCTACCTGCTTTCTAGGCTGAGATGGGCAATCGCTGACTTTTGGAGTCGGCTGGTGACAAAATGTTCCAAACACACCCCATGCACAACTCCACCGGGGAAGGTGCCAGAAAGGAATTCCATTGCTTGTTCTTCCACTGCCCCGGTAGCCAGAAGAAAGACACCACAAAAGTGGTTCTACCTGCTTGCTGGGCTGAGATGGGCAATCGCTGACTTTTGCAGTCGGCTGGTGACAAAATGTTCCAAACACACCCCATGCACAACTCCACCGGGGAAGGTGCCAGAAAGGAATTCCATTGCTTGTTCTTCCACTGCCCCGGTAGCCAGATGAAAGACACCACAAAAGTGGTTCTACCTGCTTGCTGGGCTGAGATGGGCAATCGCTGACTTTTGCAGTCGGCTGGTGACAAAATGTTCCAAACACACCCCATGCACAACTCCAGCGGGGAAGGTGCCAGAAAGGAGTTCTCTTGGTAGTTCTTCCACTGCCCCGGTAGCCATATGAAAGACACCACAAAAGTGGTTCTACCTGCTTTCTGGGCTGAGATGGGCAATCGCTGACTTTTGGAGTCGGCTGGTGACAAAATGTTCCAAACACACCCCATGCACAACTCCAGCGGGGAAGGTGCCAGAAAGGAGTTCTGTTGGTTGTTCTTACACTGCCCCGGTAGCCAGATGAAAGACACCACAAAAGTGGTTCTACCTGCTTTCTAGGCTGAGATGAGCAATCGCTGACTTTTGGAGTCGGCTGGTGACAAAATGTTCCAAACACACCCCATGCACAACTCCACCGGGGAAGGTGCCAGAAAGGAGTTCTGTTGGTAGTTCTTACACTGCCCCGGTAGCCAGCTGAAAGACACCACAAAAGTGGTTCTACCTGCTTTCTGGGCTGAGATGGGCAATCGCTGACTTTTGGAGTCGGCTGGTGACAAAATGTTCCAAACACACCCCATGCACAACTCCACCGGGGAAGGTGCCAGAAAGGAGTTCTCTTGGTAGTTCTTCCACTGCCCCGGTAGCCAGCTGAAAGACACCACAAAAGTGGTTCTACCTGCTTGCTGGGCTGAGATGGGGAATCGCTGACTTTTGGAGTCGGCTGGTGACAAAATGTTCCAAACACACCCCATGCACAACTCCACCGGGGAAGGTGCCATAAAGGAGTTCTCTTGGTAGTTCTTCCACTGCCCCGGTAGCCAGCTGAAAGACACCACAAAAGTGGTTCTACCTGCTTTCTGGGCTGAGATGGGCAATCGCTGACTTTTGGAGTCGGCTGGTGACAAAATGTTCCAAACACACCCCATGCACAACTCCACCGGGGAAGGTGCCAGAAAGGAGTTCTCTTGGTAGTTCTTCCACTGCCCCGGTAGCCAGATGAAAGACACCACAAAAGTGGTTCTACCTGCTTTCTAGGCTGAGATGGGCAATCGCTGACTTTTGCAGTCGGCTGGTGACAAAATGTTCCAAACACACCCCATGCACAACTCCACCGGGGAAGGTGCCAGAAAGGAATTCCATTGCTTGTTCTTCCACTGCCCCGGTAGCCAGCTGAAAGACACCACAAAAGTGGTTCTACCTGCTTGCTGGGCTGAGATGGGCAATCGCTGACTTTTGCAGTCGGCTGGTGACAAAATGTTCCAAACACACCCCATGCACAACTCCACCGGGGAAGGTGCCAGAAAGGAGTTCTGTTGGTAGTTCTTCCACTGCCCCGGTAGCCAGATGAAAGACACCACAAAAGTGGTTCTACCTGCTTGCTGGGCTGAGATGGGCAATCGCTGACTTTTGGAGTCGGCTGGTGACAAAATGTTCCAAACACACCCCATGCACAACTCCAGCGGGGAAGGTGCCAGAAAGGAGTTCTGTTGGTTGTTCTTACACTGCCCCGGTAGCCAGATGAAAGACACCACAAAAGTGGTTCTACCTGCTTTCTAGGCTGAGATGGGCAATCGCTGACTTTTGGAGTCGGCTGGTGACAAAATGTTCCAAACACACCCCATGCACAACTCCACCGGGGAAGGTGCCAGAAAGGAGTTCTCTTGGTAGTTCTTCCACTGCCCCGGTAGCCAGATGAAAGACACCACAAAAGTGGTTCTACCTGCTTGCTGGGCTGAGATGGGCAATCGCTGACTTTTGGAGTCGGCTGGTGACAAAATGTTCCAAACACACCCCATGCACAACTCCACCGGGGAAGGTGCCAGAAAGGAATTCCATTGCTTGTTCTTCCACTGCCCCGGTAGCCAGATGAAAGACACCACAAAAGTGGTTCTACCTGCTTGCTGGGCTGAGATGGGCAATCGCTGACTTTTGCAGTCGGCTGGTGACAAAATGTTCCAAACACACCCCATGCACAACTCCACCGGGGAAGGTGCCAGAAAGGAGTTCTCTTGGTAGTTCTTCCACTGCCCCGGTAGCCAGATGAAAGACACCACAAAAGTGGTTCTACCTGCTTTCTGGGCTGAGATGGGCAATCGCTGACTTTTGGAGTCGGCTGGTGACAAAATGTTCCAAACACACCCCATGCACAACTCCAGCGGGGAAGGTGCCAGAAAGGAGTTCTGTTGGTTGTTCTTACACTGCCCCGGTAGCCAGATGAAAGACACCACAAAAGTGGTTCTACCTGCTTTCTAGGCTGAGATGAGCAATCGCTGACTTTTGGAGTCGGCTGGTGACAAAATGTTCCAAACACACCCCATGCACAACTCCACCGGGGAAGGTGCCAGAAAGGAGTTCTGTTGGTAGTTCTTACACTGCCCCGGTAGCCAGCTGAAAGACACCACAAAAGTGGTTCTACCTGCTTTCTGGGCTGAGATGGGCAATCGCTGACTTTTGGAGTCGGCTGGTGACAAAATGTTCCAAACACACCCCATGCACAACTCCACCGGGGAAGGTGCCATAAAGGAGTTCTCTTGGTAGTTCTTCCACTGCCCCGGTAGCCAGATGAAAGACACCACAAAAGTGGTTCTACCTGCTTGCTGGGCTGAGATGGGCAATCGCTGACTTTTGCAGTCGGCTGGTGACAAAATGTTCCAAACACACCCCATGCACAACTCCAGCGGGGAAGGTGCCAGAAAGGAGTTCTGTTGGTAGTTCTTCCACTGCCCCGGTAGCCAGAAGAAAGACACCACAAAAGTGGTTCTACCTGCTTTCTAGGCTGAGATGGGGAATCGCTGACTTTTGGAGTCGGCTGGTGACAAAATGTTCCAAACACACCCCATGCACAACTCCACCGGGGAAGGTGCCAGAAAGGAGTTCTGTTGGTTGTTCTTACACTGCCCCGGTAGCCAGCTGAAAGACACCACAAAAGTGGTTCTACCTGCTTTCTGGGCTGAGATGGGGAATCGCTGACTTGTGGAGTCGGCTGGTGACAAAATGTTCCAAACACACCCCATGCACAACTCCACCGGGGAAGGTGCCAGAAAGGAGTTCTCTTGGTAGTTCTTCCACTGCCCCGGTAGCCAGATGAAAGACACCACAAAAGTGGTTCTACCTGCTTGCTGGGCTGAGATGGGCAATCGCTGACTTTTGGAGTCGGCTGGTGACAAAATGTTCCAAACACACCCCATGCACAACTCCACCGGGGAAGGTGCCAGAAAGGAGTTCTGTTGGTAGTTCTTCCACTGCCCCGGTAGCCAGATGAAAGACACCACAAAAGTGGTTCTACCTGCTTGCTGGGCTGAGATGGGCAATCGCTGACTTTTGGAGTCGGCTGGTGACAAAATGTTCCAAACACACCCCATGCACAACTCCACCGGGGAAGGTGCCAGAAAGGAGTTCTGTTGGTAGTTCTTCCACTGCCCCGGTAGCCAGATGAAAGACACCACAAAAGTGGTTCTACCTGCTTGCTGGGCTGAGATGGGCAATCGCTGACTTTTGCAGTCGGCTGGTGACAAAATGTTCCAAACACACCCCATGCACAACTCCACCGGGGAAGGTGCCAGAAAGGAGTTCTCTTGGTAGTTCTTCCACTGCCCCGGTAGCCAGATGAAAGACACCACAAAAGTGGTTCTACCTGCTTTCTGGGCTGAGATGGGCAATCGCTGACTTTTGGAGTCGGCTGGTGACAAAATGTTCCAAACACACCCCATGCACAACTCCAGCGGGGAAGGTGCCAGAAAGGAGTTCTGTTGGTAGTTCTTCCACTGCCCCGGTAGCCAGAAGAAAGACACCACAAAAGTGGTTCTACCTGCTTTCTAGGCTGAGATGGGGAATCGCTGACTTTTGGAGTCGGCTGGTGACAAAATGTTCCAAACACACCCCATGCACAACTCCACCGGGGAAGGTGCCAGAAAGGAGTTCTGTTGGTTGTTCTTCCACTGCCCCGGTAGCCAGCTGAAAGACACCACAAAAGTGGTTCTACCTGCTTTCTGGGCTGAGATGGGCAATCGCTGACTTTTGGAGTCGGCTGGTGACAAAATGTTCCAAACACACCCCATGCACAACTCCACCGGGGAAGGTGCCAGAAAGGAATTCCGTTGCTTGTTCTTCCACTGCCCCGGTAGCCAGCTGAAAGACACCACAAAAGTGGTTCTACCTGCTTGCTGGGCTGAGATGGGCAATCGCTGACTTTTGGAGTCGGCTGGTGACAAAATGTTCCAAACACACCCCATGCACAACTCCACCGGGGAAGGTGCCAGAAAGGAGTTCTGTTGGTAGTTCTTCCACTGCCCCGGTAGCCAGCTGAAAGACACCACAAAAGTGGTTCTACCTGCTTTCTGGGCTGAGATGGGCAATCGCTGACTTTTGGAGTCGGCTGGTGACAAAATGTTCCAAACACACCCCATGCACAACTCCACCGGGGAAGGTGCCATAAAGGAGTTCTCTTGGTAGTTCTTCCACTGCCCCGGTAGCCAGATGAAAGACACCACAAAAGTGGTTCTACCTGCTTTCTGGGCTGAGATGGGCAATCGCTGACTTTTGGAGTCGGCTGGTGACAAAATGTTCCAAACACACCCCATGCACAACTCCAGCGGGGAAGGTGCCAGAAAGGAGTTCTGTTGGTTGTTCTTCCACTGCCCCGGTAGCCAGCTGAAAGACACCACAAAAGTGGTTCTACCTGCTTTCTAGGCTGAGATGGGGAACCGCTGACTTTTGGAGTCGGCTGGTGACAAAATGTTCCAAACACACCCCATGCACAACTCCACCGGGGAAGGTGCCAGAAAGGAGTTCTGTTGGTAGTTCTTCCACTGCCCCGGTAGCCAGATGAAAGACACCACAAAAGTGGTTCTACCTGCTTGCTGGGCTGAGATGGGCAATCGCTGACTTTTGCAGTCGGCTGGTGACAAAATGTTCCAAACACACCCCATGCACAACTCCACCGGGGAAGGTGCCAGAAAGGAATTCCATTGCTTGTTCTTACACTGCCCCGGTAGCCAGCTGAAAGACACCACAAAAGTGGTTCTACCTGCTTGCTGGGCTGAGATGGGCAATCGCTGACTTTTGCAGTCGGCTGGTGACAAAATGTTCCAAACACACCCCATGCACAACTCCACCGGGGAAGGTGCCAGAAAGGAGTTCTCTTGGTAGTTCTTCCACTGCCCCGGTAGCCAGAAGAAAGACACCACAAAAGTGGTTCTACCTGCTTTCTAGGCTGAGATGGGGAATCGCTGACTTTTAGTCGGCTGGTGACAAAATGTTCCAAACACACCCCATGCACAACTCCACCGGGGAAGGTGCCAGAAAGGAGTTCTGTTGGTTGTTCTTACACTGCCCCGGTAGCCAGCTGAAAGACACCACAAAAGTGGTTCTACCTGCTTTCTGGGCTGAGATGGGGAATCGCTGACTTGTGGAGTCGGCTGGTGACAAAATGTTCCAAACACACCCCATGCACAACTCCAGCGGGGAAGGTGCCAGAAAGGAGTTCTCTTGGTAGTTCTTCCACTGCCCCGGTAGCCAGCTGAAAGACACCACAAAAGTGGTTCTACCTGCTTGCTGGGCTGAGATGGGCAATCGCTGACTTTTGGAGTCGGCTGGTGACAAAATGTTCCAAACACACCCCATGCACAACTCCACCGGGGAAGGTGCCAGAAAGGAGTTCTGTTGGTAGTTCTTCCACTGCCCCGGTAGCCAGCTGAAAGACACCACAAAAGTGGTTCTACCTGCTTGCTGGGCTGAGATGGGCAATCGCTGACTTGTGGACTCGGCTGGTGACAAAATGTTCCAAACACACCCCATGCACAACTCCAGCGGGGAAGGTGCCAGAAAGGAATTCCGTTGCTTGTTCTTCCACTGCCCCGGTAGCCAGATGAAAGACACCAGAAAAGTGGTTCTACCTGCTTGCTGGGCTGAGATGGGCAATCGCTGACTTTTGGAGTCGGCTGGTGACAAAATGTTCCAAACACACCCCATGCACAACTCCAGCGGGGAAGGTGCCAGAAAGGAGTTCTGTTGGTTGTTCTTCCACTGCCCCGGTAGCCAGCTGAAAGACACCACAAAAGTGGTTCTACCTGCTTGCTGGGCTGAGATGGGCAATCGCTGACTTTTGCAGTCGGCTGGTGACAAAATGTTCCAAACACACCCCATGCACAACTCCACCGGGGAAGGTGCCAGAAAGGAGTTCTCTTGGTAGTTCTTCCACTGCCCCGGTAGCCAGCTGAAAGACACCACAAAAGTGGTTCTACCTGCTTGCTGGGCTGAGATGGGGAATCGCTGACTTTTGGACTCGGCTGGTGACAAAATGTTCCAAACACACCCCATGCACAACTCCAGCGGGGAAGGTGCCAGAAAGGAATTCCGTTGCTTGTTCTTCCACTGCCCCGGTAGCCAGATGAAAGACACCAGAAAAGTGGTTCTACCTGCTTGCTGGGCTGAGATGGGCAATCGCTGACTTTTGGAGTCGGCTGGTGACAAAATGTTCCAAACACACCCCATGCACAACTCCAGCGGGGAAGGTGCCAGAAAGGAGTTCTGTTGGTTGTTCTTCCACTGCCCCGGTAGCCAGCTGAAAGACACCACAAAAGTGGTTCTACCTGCTTGCTGGGCTGAGATGGGGAATCGCTGACTTTTGCAGTCGGCTGGTGACAAAATGTTCCAAACACACCCCATGCACAACTCCACCGGGGAAGGTGCCAGAAAGGAGTTCTCTTGGTAGTTCTTCCACTGCCCCGGTAGCCAGCTGAAAGACACCACAAAAGTGGTTCTACCTGCTTGCTGGACTGAGATGGGCAATCGCTGACTTTTGGAGTCGGCTGGTGACAAAATGTTCCAAACACACCCCATGCACAACTCCAGCGGGGAAGGTGCCAGAAAGGAATTCCGTTGCTTGTTCTTCCACTGCCCCGGTAGCCAGATGAAAGACACCAGAAAAGTGGTTCTACCTGCTTGCTGGGCTGAGATGGGCAATCGCTGACTTTTGGAGTCGGCTGGTGACAAAATGTTCCAAACACACCCCATGCACAACTCCAGCGGGGAAGGTGCCAGAAAGGAGTTCTGTTGGTTGTTCTTCCACTGCCCCGGTAGCCAGCTGAAAGACACCACAAAAGTGGTTCTACCTGCTTGCTGGGCTGAGATGGGCAATCGCTGACTTTTGCAGTCGGCTGGTGACAAAATGTTCCAAACACACCCCATGCACAACTCCACCGGGGAAGGTGCCAGAAAGGAGTTCTGTTGGTAGTTCTTCCACTGCCCCGGTAGCCAGCTGAAAGACACCACAAAAGTGGTTCTACCTGCTTGATGGGCTGAGATGGGGAATCGCTGACTTTTGGAGTCGGCTGGTGACAAAATGTTCCAAACACACCCCATGCACAACTCCACCGGGGAAGGTGCCAGAAAGGAGTTCTGTTGGTTGTTCTTACACTGCCCCGGTAGCCAGATGAAAGACACCACAAAAGTGGTTCTACCTGCTTTCTGGGCTGAGATGGGCAATCGCTGACTTTTGGAGTCGGCTGGTGACAAAATGTTCCAAACACACCCCATGCACAACTCCAGCGGGGAAGGTGCCAGAAAGGAGTTCTGTTGGTTGTTCTTCCACTGCCCCGGTAGCCAGCTGAAAGACACCACAAAAGTGGTTCTACCTGCTTGCTGGGCTGAGATGGGCAATCACTGACTTTTGGAGTCGGCTGGTGACAAAATGTTCCAAACACACCCCATGCACAACTCCACCGGGGAAGGTGCCAGAAAGGAGTTCTCTTGGTAGTTCTTCCACTGCCCCGGTAGCCAGCTGAAAGACACCACAAAAGTGGTTCTACCTGCTTGCTGGGCTGAGATGGGCAATCGCTGACTTTTGCAGTTGGCTGGTGACAAAATGTTCCAAACACACCCCATGCACAACTCCACCGGGGAAGGTGCCAGAAAGGAGTTCTGTTGGTAGTTCTTCCACTGCCCCGGTAGCCAGCTGAAAGACACCACAAAAGTGGTTCTACCTGCTTTCTGGGCTGAGATGGGCAATCGCTGACTTTTGCAGTCGGCTGGTGACAAAATGTTCCAAACACACCCCATGCACAACTCCAGCGGGGAAGGTGCCAGAAAGGAGTTCTGTTGGTAGTTCTTCCACTGCCCCGGTAGCCAGCTGAAAGACACCACAAAAGTGGTTCTACCTGCTTGATGGGCTGAGATGGGCAATCGCTGACTTTTGGAGTCGGCTGGTGACAAAATGTTCCAAACACACCCCATGCACAACTCCACCGGGGAAGGTGCCAGAAAGGAGTTCTGTTGGTAGTTCTTCCACTGCCCCGGTAGCCAGATGAAAGACACCACAAAAGTGGTTCTACCTGCTTGCTGGGCTGAGATGGGCAATCGCTGACTTTTGCAGTCGGCTGGTGACAAAATGTTCCAAACACACCCCATGCACAACTCCAGCGGGGAAGGTGCCAGAAAGGAGTTCTGTTGGTAGTTCTTCCACTGCCCCGGTAGCCAGAAGAAAGACACCACAAAAGTGGTTCTACCTGCTTTCTGGGCTGAGATGGGGAATCGCTGACTTGTGGAGTCGGCTGGTGACAAAATGTTCCAAACACACCCCATGCACAACTCCACCGGGGAAGGTGCCATAAAGGAGTTCTCTTGGTAGTTCTTCCACTGCCCCGGTAGCCAGATGAAAGACACCACAAAAGTGGTTCTACCTGCTTGCTGGGCTGAGATGGGCAATCGCTGACTTTTGGAGTCGGCTGGTGACAAAATGTTCCAAACACACCCCATGCACAACTCCACCGGGGAAGGTGCCAGAAAGGAGTTCTGTTGGTAGTTCTTACACTGCCCCGGTAGCCAGATGAAAGACACCACAAAAGTGGTTCTACCTGCTTGCTGGGCTGAGATGGGCAATCGCTGACTTTTGGAGTCGGCTGGTGACAAAATGTTCCATTCACACCCCATGCACAACTCCCCTGGGGAAGGTGCCAGAAAGGAGTTCTGTTGGTTGTTCTTACACTGCCCCGGTAGCCAGATGAAAGACACCACAAAAGTGGTTCTACCTGCTTGCTGGGCTGAGATGGGCAATCGCTGACTTTTGGAGTCGGCTGGTGACAAAATGTTCCAAACACACCCCATGCACAACTCCACCGGGGAAGGTGCCAGAAAGGAGTTCTCTTGGTAGTTCTTCCACTGCCCCGGTAGCCAGATGAAAGACACCACAAAAGTGGTTCTACCTGCTTTCTGGGCTGAGATGGGCAATCGCTGACTTTTGGAGTCGGCTGGTGACAAAATGTTCCAAACACACCCCATGCACAACTCCAGCGGGGAAGATGCCAGAAAGGAGTTCTGTTGGTTGTTCTTCCACTGCCCCGGTAGCCAGCTGAAAGACACCACAAAAGTGGTTCTACCTGCTTTCTAGGCTGAGATGGGGAATCGCTGACTTTTGGAGTCGGCTGGTGACAAAATGTTCCAAACACACCCCATGCACAACTCCACCGGGGCAGGTGCCAGAAAGGAATTCCGTTGCTTGTTCTTCCACTGCCCCGGTAGCCAGATGAAAGACACCACAAAAGTGGTTCTACCTGCTTGCTGGGCTGAGATGGGGAATCGCTGACTTTTGGAGTCGGCTGGTGACAAAATGTTCCAAACACACCCCATGCACAATTCCACCGGGGAAGGTGCCAGAAAGGAGTTCTGTTGGTAGTTCTTCCACTGCCCCGGTAGCCAGCTGAAAGACACCACAAAAGTGGTTCTACCTGCTTGCTGGACTGAGATGGGCAAGCGCTGACTTTTGGAGTCGGCTGGTGACAAAATGTTCCAAACACACCCCATGCACAACTCCACCGGGGAAGGTGCCAGAAAGGAGTTCTGTTGGTTGTTCTTACACTGCCCCGGTAGCCAGATGAAAGACACCACAAAAGTGGTTCTACCTGCTTTCTGGGCTGAGATGGGGAATCGCTGACTTTTGGAGTCGGCTGGTGACAAAATGTTCCAAACACACCCCATGCACAACTCCACCGGGGAAGGTGCCAGAAAGGAGTTCTGTTGGTTGTTCTTCCACTGCCCCGGTAGCCAGCTGAAAGACACCACAAAAGTGGTTCTACCTGCTTTCTGGGCTGAGATGGGCAATCGCTGACTTTTGGAGTCGGCTGGTGACAAAATGTTCCAAACACACCCCATGCACAACTCCACCGGGGAAGGTGCCAGAAAGGAGTTCTGTTGGTAGTTCTTCCAGTGCCCCGGTAGCCAGCTGAAAGACACCACAAAAGTGGTTCTACCTGCTTGCTGGGCTGAGATGGGGAATCGCTGACTTTTGGAGTCGGCTGGTGACAAAATGTTCCAAACACACCCCATGCACAACTCCACCGGGGAAGGTGCCAGAAAGGAGTTCTCTTGGTTGTTCTTACACTGCCCCGGTAGCCAGCTGAAAGACACCACAAAAGTGGTTCTACCTGCTTTCTGGGCTGAGATGGGCAATCGCTGACTTTTGGAGTCGGCTGGTGACAAAATGTTCCAAACACACCCCATGCACAACTCCAGCGGGGAAGGTGCCATAAAGGAGTTCTCTTGGTAGTTCTTCCACTGCCCCGGTAGCCAGATGAAAGACACCACAAAAGTGGTTCTACCTGCTTTCTGGGCTGAGATGGGCAATCGCTGACTTTTGGAGTCGGCTGGTGACAAAATGTTCCAAACACACCCCATGCACAACTCCACCGGGGAAGGTGCCAGAAAGGAGTTCTGTTGGTAGTTCTTCCACTGCCCCGGTAGCCAGCTGAAAGACACCACAAAAGTGGTTCTACCTGCTTGCTGGGCTGAGATGGGCAATCGCTGACTTTTGCAGTCGGCTGGTGACAAAATGTTCCAAACACACCCCATGCACAACTCCACCGGGGAAGGTGCCAGAAAGGAGTTCTGTTGGTAGTTCTTACACTGCCCCGGTAGCCAGATGAAAGACACCACAAAAGTGGTTCTACCTGCTTGATGGGCTGAGATGGGCAATCGCTGACTTTTGGAGTCGGCTGGTGACAAAATGTTCCAAACACACCCCATGCACAACTCCACCGGGGAAGGTGCCAGAAAGGAATTCCGTTGCTTGTTCTTCCACTGCCCCGGTAGCCAGCTGAAAGACACCACAAAAGTGGTTCTACCTGCTTGCTGGGCTGAGATGGGCAATCGCTGACTTTTGGAGTCGGCTGGTGACAAAATGTTCCAAACACACCCCATGCACAACCCCACCGGGGAAGGTGCCAGAAAGGAGTTCTGTAGGTAGTTCTTACACTGCCCCGGTAGCCAGATGAAAGACACCACAAAAGTGGTTCTACCTGCTTGCTGGGCTGAGATGGGCAATCGCTGACTTTTGCAGTCGGCTGGTGACAAAATGTTCCAAACACACCCCATGCACAAGTCCACCGGAGAAGGTGCCAGAAAGGAATTCCGTTGCTTGTTCTTCCACTGCCCCGGTAGCCAGCTGAAAGACACCACAAAAGTGGTTCTACCTGCTTGGTGGGCTGAGATGGGCAATCGCTGACTTTTGCAGTCGGCTGGTGACAAAATGTTCCAAACACACCCCATGCACAACTCCACCGGGGAAGGTGCCAGAAAGGAGTTCTGTTGGTAGTTCTTCCACTGCCCCGGTAGCCAGCTGAAAGACACCACAAAAGTGGTTCTACCTGCTTTCTGGGCTGAGATGGGCAATCGCTGACTTTTGGAGTCGGCTGGTGACAAAATGTTCCAAACACACCCCATGCACAACTCCACCGGGGAAGGTGCCAGAAAGGAGTTCTGTTGGTAGTTCTTCCACTGCCCCGGTAGCCAGATGAAAGACACCACAAAAGTGGTTCTACCTGCTTTCTAGGCTGAGATGGGGAATCGCTGACTTGTGGACTCGGCTGGTGACAAAATGTTCCAAACACACCCCATGCACAACTCCAGCGGGGAAGGTGCCAGAAAGGAGTTCTGTTGGTTGTTCTTACACTGCCCCGGTAGCCAGCTGAAAGACACCACAAAAGTGGTTCTACCTGCTTGCTGGGCTGAGATGGGCAATCGCTGACTTGTGGAGTCGGCTGGTGACAAAATGTTCCAAACACACCCCATGCACAACTCCACCGGGGAAGGTGCCAGAAAGGAGTTCTCTTGGTAGTTCTTCCACTGCCCCCGTAGCCAGATGAAAGACACCACAAAAGTGGTTCTACCTGCTTGCTGGGCTGAGATGGGCAATCGCTGACTTTTGGAGTCGGCTGGTGACAAAATGTTCCAAACACACCCCATGCACAACTCCACCGGGGAAGGTGCCAGAAAGGAGTTCTCTTGGTAGTTCTTCCACTGCCCCGGTAGCCAGCTGAAAGACACCACAAAAGTGGTTCTACCTGCTTTCTGGGCTGAGATGGGCAATCGCTGACTTGTGGAGTCGGCTGGTGACAAAATGTTCCAAACACACCTCATGCACAACTCCACCGGGGAAGGTGCCAGAAAGGAGTTCTCTTGGTAGTTCTTCCACTGCCCCCGTAGCCAGATGAAAGACACCACAAAAGTGGTTCTACCTGCTTGCTGGGCTGAGATGGGCAATCGCTGACTTTTGGAGTCGGCTGGTGACAAAATGTTCCAAACACACCCCATGCACAACTCCACCGGGGAAGGTGCCAGAAAGGAGTTCTCTTGGTAGTTCTTCCACTGCCCCGGTAGCCAGCTGAAAGACACCACAAAAGTGGTTCTACCTGCTTTCTGGGCTGAGATGGGCAATCGCTGACTTTTGCAGTCGGCTGGTGACAAAATGTTCCAAACACACCTCATGCACAACTCCACCGGGGAAGGTGCCAGAAAGGAGTTCTCTTGGTAGTTCTTCCACTGCCCCCGTAGCCAGATGAAAGACACCACAAAAGTGGTTCTACCTGCTTGCTGGGCTGAGATGGGCAATCGCTGACTTTTGGAGTTGGCTGGTGACAAAATGTTCCAAACACACCCCATGCACAACTCCACCGGGGAAGGTGCCAGAAAGGAGTTCTGTTGGTAGTTCTTCCACTGCCCCGGTAGCCAGCTGAAAGACACCACAAAAGTGGTTCTACCTGCTTTCTGGGCTGAGATGGGCAATCGCTGACTTTTGGAGTCGGCTGGTGACAAAATGTTCCAAACACACCCCATGCACAACTCCAGCGGGGAAGGTGCCAGAAAGGAATTCTGTTGGTAGTTCTTCCACTGCCCCGGTAGCCAGATGAAAGACACCACAAAAGTGGTTCTACCTGCTTTCTGGGCTGAGATGGGCAATCGCTGACTTTTGGAGTCGGCTGGTGACAAAATGTTCCAAACACACCCCATGCACAACTCCACCGGGGAAGGTGCCAGAAAGGAGTTCTGTTGGTAGTTCTTCCACTGCCCCGGTAGCCAGATGAAAGACACCACAAAAGTGGTTCTACCTGCTTGCTGGGCTGAGATGGGCAATCGCTGACTTTTGGAGTCGGCTGGTGACAAAATGTTCCAAACACACCCCATGCACAACTCCACCGGGGAAGGTGCCAGAAAGGAATTCCGTTGCTTGTTCTTCCACTGCCCCGGTAGCCAGCTGAAAGACACCACAAAAGTGGTTCTACCTGCTTTCTGGGCTGAGATGGGGAATCGCTGACTTGTGGACTCGGCTGGTGACAAAATGTTCCAAACACACCCCATGCACAACTCCAGCGGGGAAGGTGCCATAAAGGAATTCCGTTGCTTGTTCTTCCACTGCCCCGGTAGCCAGATGAAAGACACCACAAAAGTGGTTCTACCTGCTTGCTGGGCTGAGATGGGCAATCGCTGACTTTTGGAGTCGGCTGGTGACAAAATGTTCCAAACACACCCCATGCACAACTCCACCGGGGAAGGTGCCAGAAAGGAATTCCATTGCTTGTTCTTCCACTGCCCCGGTAGCCAGCTGAAAGACACCACAAAAGTGGTTCTACCTGCTTGCTGGGCTGAGATGGGCAATCGCTGACTTTTGCAGTCGGCTGGTGACAAAATGTTCCAAACACACCCCATGCACAACTCCACCGGGGAAGGTGCCAGAAAGGAGTTCTGTTGGTAGTTCTTCCACTGCCCCGGTAGCCAGCTGAAAGACACCACAAAAGTGGTTCTACCTGCTTGCTGGGCTGAGATGGGCAATCGCTGACTTTTGCAGTCGGCTGGTGACAAAATGTTCCAAACACACCCCATGCACAACTCCACCGGGGAAGGTGCCAGAAAGGAGTTCTGTTGGTTGTTCTTACACTGCCCCGGTAGCCAGATGAAAGACACCACAAAAGTGGTTCTACCTGCTTTCTGGGCTGAGATGGGCAATCGCTGACTTTTGCAGTCGGCTGGTGACAAAATGTTCCAAACACACCCCATGCACAACTCCAGCGGGGAAGGTGCCAGAAAGGAATTCCATTGGTTGTTCTTCCACTGCCCCGGTAGCCAGATGAAAGACACCACAAAAGTGGTTCTACCTGCTTTCTGGGCTGAGATGGGCAATCGCTGACTTTTGGAGTCGGCTGGTGACAAAATGTTCCAAACACACCCCATGCACAACTCCACCGGGGAAGGTGCCAGAAAGGAGTTCTCTTGGTAGTTCTTCCACTGCCCCGGTAGCCAGATGAAAGACACCACAAAAGTGGTTCTACCTGCTTGCTGGGCTGAGATGGGCAATCGCTGACTTTTGGAGTCGGCTGGTGACAAAATGTTCCAAACACACCCCATGCACAACTCCACCGGGGAAGGTGCCAGAAAGGAATTCCGTTGCTTGTTCTTCCACTGCCCCGGTAGCCAGCTGAAAGACACCACAAAAGTGGTTCTACCTGCTTGCTGGGCTGAGATGGGCAATCGCTGACTTTTGCAGTCGGCTGGTGACAAAATGTTCCAAACACACCCCATGCACAACTCCACCGGGGAAGGTGCCAGAAAGGAGTTCTCTTGGTAGTTCTTCCACTGCCCCCGTAGCCAGATGAAAGACACCACAAAAGTGGTTCTACCTGCTTGCTGGGCTGAGATGGGCAATCGCTGACTTTTGGAGTCGGCTGGTGACAAAATGTTCCAAACACAGCCCATGCACAACTCCACCGGGGAAGGTGCCAGAAAGGAGTTCTCTTGGTAGTTCTTCCACTGCCCCGGTAGCCAGCTGAAAGACACCACAAAAGTGGTTCTACCTGTTGCTGGGCTGAGATGGGGAATCGCTGACTTTTGGAGTCGGCTGGTGACAAAATGTTCCAAACACACCCCATGCACAACTCCAGCGGGGAAGGTGCCAGAAAGGAATTCCGTTCCTGGTTCTTCCACTGCCCCGGTAGCCAGATGAAAGACACCAGAAAAGTGGTTCTACCTGCTTGCTGGGCTGAGATGGGCAATCGCTGACTTTTGGAGTCGGCTGGTGACAAAATGTTCCAAACACACCCCATGCACAACTCCAGCGGGGAAGGTGCCAGAAAGGAGTTCTGTTGGTTGTTCTTCCACTGCCCCGGTAGCCAGATGAAAGACACCACAAAAGTGGTTCTACCTGCTTGCTGGGCTGAGATGGGCAATCGCTGACTTTTGGAGTCGGCTGGTGACAAAATGTTCCAAACACACCCCATGCACAACTCCACCGGGGAAGGTGCCAGAAAGGAATTCCATTGCTTGTTCTTCCACTGCCCCGGTAGCCAGCTGAAAGACACCACAAAAGTGGTTCTACCTGCTTGCTGGGCTGAGATGGGGAATCGCTGACTTTTGGAGTCGGCTGGTGACAAAATGTTCCAAACACACCCCATGCACAACTCCAGCGGGGAAGGTGCCAGAAAGGAATTCCGTTGCTTGTTCTTCCACTGCCCCGGTAGCCAGATGAAAGACACCAGAAAAGTGGTTCTACCTGCTTGCTGGGCTGAGATGGGCAATCGCTGACTTTTGGAGTCGGCTGGTGACAAAATGTTCCAAACACACCCCATGCACAACTCCAGCGGGGAAGGTGCCAGAAAGGAGTTCTGTTGGTAGTTCTTCCACTGCCCCGGTAGCCAGATGAAAGACACCACAAAAGTGGTTCTACCTGCTTTCTGGGCTGAGATGGGCAATCGCTGACTTTTGCAGTCGGCTGGTGACAAAATGTTCCAAACACACCCCATGCACAACTCCACCGGGGAAGGTGCCAGAAAGGAGTTCTGTTGGTAGTTCTTCCACTGCCCCGGTAGCCAGATGAAAGACACCACAAAAGTGGTTCTACCTGCTTTCTGGGCTGAGATGGGCAATCGCTGACTTTTGGAGTCGGCTGGTGACAAAATGTTCCAAACACACCCCATGCACAACTCCAGCGGGGAAGGTGCCAGAAAGGAATTCCGTTGCTTGTTCTTCCACTGCCCCGGTAGCCAGCTGAAAGACACCACAAAAGTGGTCCTACCTGCTTTCTGGGCTGAGATGGGGAATCGCTGACTTTTGGAGTCGGCTGGTGACAAAATGTTCCAAACACACCCCATGCACAACTCCAGCGGGGAAGGTGCCATAAAGGAGTTCTCTTGGTAGTTCTTCCACTGCCCCGGTAGCCAGATGAAAGACACCACAAAAGTGGTTCTACCTGCTTTCTGGGCTGAGATGGGCAATCGCTGACTTTTGGAGTCGGCTGGTGACAAAATGTTCCAAACACACCCCATGCACAACTCCACCGGGGAAGGTGCCAGAAAGGAGTTCTGTTGGTAGTTCTTCCACTGCCCCGGTAGCCAGATGAAAGACACCACAAAAGTGGTTCTACCTGCTTGCTGGGCTGAGATGGGCAATCGCTGACTTTTGGAGTCGGCTGGTGACAAAATGTTCCAAACACACCCCATGCACAACTCCACCGGGGAAGGTGCCAGAAAGGAGTTCTGTTGGTAGTTCTTCCACTGCCCCGGTAGCCAGATGAAAGACACCACAAAAGTGGTTCTACCTGCTTTCTAGGCTGAGATGGGGAATCGCTGACTTTTGGAGTCGGCTGGTGACAAAATGTTCCAAAGACAGCCCATGCACAACTCCACCGGGGAAGGTGCCAGAAAGGAGTTCTGTTGGTTGTTCTTCCACTGCCCCGGTAGCCAGCTGAAAGACACCACAAAAGTGGTTCTACCTGCTTGCTGGGCTGAGATGGGCAATCGCTGACTTTTGCAGTCGGCTGGTGACAAAATGTTCCAAACACACCCCATGCACAACTCCAGCGGGGAAGGTGCCAGAAAGGAATTCCATTGCTTGTTCTTCCACTGCCCCGGTAGCCAGCTGAAAGACACCACAAAAGTGGTTCTACCTGCTTTCTGGGCTGAGATGGGCAATCGCTGACTTTTGGAGTCGGCTGGTGACAAAATGTTCCAAACACACCCCATGCACAACTCCAGCGGGGAAGGTGCCAGAAAGGAATTCCGTTGCTTGTTCTTCCACTGCCCCGGTAGCCAGCTGAAAGACACCACAAAAGTGGTCCTACCTGCTTGCTGGGCTGAGATGGGCAATCGCTGACTTTTGCAGTCGGCTGGTGACAAAATGTTCCAAACACACCCCATGCACAACTCCACCGGGGAAGGTGCCAGAAAGGAGTTCTGTTGGTTGTTCTTACACTGCCCCGGTAGCCAGCTGAAAGACACCACAAAAGTGGTTCTACCTGCTTTCTGGGCTGAGATGGGGAATCGCTGACTTGTGGAGTCTGCTGGTGACAAAATGTTCCAAACACACCCCATGCACAACTCCACCGGGGAAGGTGCCAGAAAGGAGTTCTGTTGGTTGTTCTTCCACTGCCCCGGTAGCCAGATGAAAGACACCACAAAAGTGGTTCTACCTGCTTGCTGGGCTGAGATGGGCAATCGCTGACTTTTGGAGTCGGCTGGTGACAAAATGTTCCAAACACACCCCATGCACAACTCCACCGGGGAAGGTGCCAGAAAGGAATTCCATTGCTTGTTCTTCCACTGCCCCGGTAGCCAGCTGAAAGACACCACAAAAGTGGTTCTACCTGCTTGCTGGGCTGAGATGGGGAATCGCTGACTTTTGGAGTCGGCTGGTGACAAAATGTTCCAAACACACCCCATGCACAACTCCAGCGGGGAAGGTGCCAGAAAGGAATTCCGTTGCTTGTTCTTCCACTGCCCCGGTAGCCAGATGAAAGACACCAGAAAAGTGGTTCTACCTGCTTGCTGGGCTGAGATGGGCAATCGCTGACTTTTGGAGTCGGCTGGTGACAAAATGTTCCAAACACACCCCATGCACAACTCCAGCGGGGAAGGTGCCAGAAAGGAGTTCTGTTGGTAGTTCTTCCACTGCCCCGGTAGCCAGATGAAAGACACCACAAAAGTGGTTCTACCTGCTTTCTGGGCTGAGATGGGCAATCGCTGACTTTTGCAGTCGGCTGGTGACAAAATGTTCCAAACACACCCCATGCACAACTCCACCGGGGAAGGTGCCAGAAAGGAGTTCTGTTGGTAGTTCTTCCACTGCCCCGGTAGCCAGATGAAAGACACCACAAAAGTGGTTCTACCTGCTTTCTGGGCTGAGATGGGCAATCGCTGACTTTTGGAGTCGGCTGGTGACAAAATGTTCCAAACACACCCCATGCACAACTCCAGCGGGGAAGGTGCCAGAAAGGAATTCCGTTGCTTGTTCTTCCACTGCCCCGGTAGCCAGCTGAAAGACACCACAAAAGTGGTCCTACCTGCTTTCTGGGCTGAGATGGGGAATCGCTGACTTTTGGAGTCGGCTGGTGACAAAATGTTCCAAACACACCCCATGCACAACTCCAGCGGGGAAGGTGCCATAAAGGAGTTCTCTTGGTAGTTCTTCCACTGCCCCGGTAGCCAGATGAAAGACACCACAAAAGTGGTTCTACCTGCTTTCTGGGCTGAGATGGGCAATCGCTGACTTTTGGAGTCGGCTGGTGACAAAATGTTCCAAACACACCCCATGCACAACTCCACCGGGGAAGGTGCCAGAAAGGAGTTCTGTTGGTAGTTCTTCCACTGCCCCGGTAGCCAGATGAAAGACACCACAAAAGTGGTTCTACCTGCTTGCTGGGCTGAGATGGGCAATCGCTGACTTTTGGAGTCGGCTGGTGACAAAATGTTCCAAACACACCCCATGCACAACTCCACCGGGGAAGGTGCCAGAAAGGAGTTCTGTTGGTAGTTCTTCCACTGCCCCGGTAGCCAGATGAAAGACACCACAAAAGTGGTTCTACCTGCTTTCTAGGCTGAGATGGGGAATCGCTGACTTTTGGAGTCGGCTGGTGACAAAATGTTCCAAAGACAGCCCATGCACAACTCCACCGGGGAAGGCGCCAGAAAGGAGTTCTGTTGGTTGTTCTTACACTGCCCCGGTAGCCAGCTGAAAGACACCACAAAAGTGGTTCTACCTGCTTGCTGGGCTGAGATGGGCAATCGCTGACTTTTGCAGTCGGCTGGTGACAAAATGTTCCAAACACACCCCATGCACAACTCCCCCGGGGAAGGTGCCAGAAAGGAATTCCATTGCTTGTTCTTCCACTGCCCCGGTAGCCAGCTGAAAGACACCACAAAAGTGGTTCTACCTGCTTTCTGGGCTGAGATGGGCAATCGCTGACTTTTGGAGTCGGCTGGTGACAAAATGTTCCAAACACACCCCATGCACAACTCCAGCGGGGAAGGTGCCAGAAAGGAATTCCGTTGCTTGTTCTTCCACTGCCCCGGTAGCCAGCTGAAAGACACCACAAAAGTGGTCCTACCTGCTTGCTGGGCTGAGATGGGCAATCGCTGACTTTTGCAGTCGGCTGGTGACAAAATGTTCCAAACACACCCCATGCACAACTCCACCGGGGAAGGTGCCAGAAAGGAGTTCTGTTGGTTGTTCTTACACTGCCCCGGTAGCCAGCTGAAAGACACCACAAAAGTGGTTCTACCTGCTTTCTGGGCTGAGATGGGGAATCGCTGACTTGTGGAGTCTGCTGGTGACAAAATGTTCCAAACACACCCCATGCACAACTCCACCGGGGAAGGTGCCAGAAAGGAGTTCTCTTGGTAGTTCTTCCACTGCCCCGGTAGCCAGATGAAAGACACCACAAAAGTGGTTCTACCTGCTTGCTGGGCTGAGATGGGCAATCGCTGACTTGTGGACTCGGCTGGTGACAAAATGTTCCAAAGTCAGCCCATGCACAACTCCACCGGGGAAGGTGCCAGAAAGGAGTTCTCTTGGTAGTTCTTCCACTGCCCCGGTAGCCAGCTGAAAGACACCACAAAAGTGGTTCTACCTGCTTGCTGGGCTGAGATGGGCAATCGCTGACTTTTGCAGTCGGCTGGTGACAAAATGTTCCAAACACACCCCATGCACAACTCCACCGGGGAAGGTGCCAGAAAGGAGTTCTGTTGGTAGTTCTTCCACTGCCCCGGTAGCCAGCTGAAAGACACCACAAAAGTGGTTCTACCTGCTTGCTGGGCTGAGATGGGCAATCGCTGACTTTTGGAGTCGGCTGGTGACAAAATGTTCCAAACACACCCCATGCACAACTCCAGCGGGGAAGGTGCCAGAAAGGAGTTCTGTTGGTAGTTCTTCCACTGCCCCGGTAGCCAGCTGAAAGACACCACAAAAGTGGTTCTACCTGCTTTCTGGGCTGAGATGGGCAATCGCTGACTTTTGCAGTCGGCTGGTGACAAAATGTTCCAAACACACCCCATGCACAACTCCCCCGGGGAAGGTGCCAGAAAGGAATTCCATTGCTTGTTCTTCCACTGCCCCGGTAGCCAGCTGAAAGACACCACAAAAGTGGTTCTACCTGCTTTCTGGGCTGAGATGGGCAATCGCTGACTTTTGGAGTCGGCTGGTGACAAAATGTTCCAAACACACCCCATGCACAACTCCACCGGGGAAGGTGCCAGAAAGGAGTTCTGTTGGTTGTTCTTCCACTGCCCCGGTAGCCAGATGAAAGACACCACAAAAGTGGTTCTACCTGCTTTCTGGGCTGAGATGGGCAATCGCTGACTTGTGGACTCGGCTGGTGACAAAATGTTCCAAACACACCCCATGCACAACTCCACCGGGGAAGGTGCCAGAAAGGAGTTCTGTTGGTAGTTCTTCCACTGCCCCGGTAGCCAGATGAAAGACACCACAAAAGTGGTTCTACCTGCTTTCTGGGCTGAGATGGGCAATCGCTGACTTTTGGAGTCGGCTGGTGACAAAATGTTCCAAACACACCCCATGCACAACTCCACCGGGGAAGGTGCCAGAAAGGAGTTCTGTTGGTAGTTCTTCCACTGCCCCGGTAGCCAGCTGAAAGACACCACAAAAGTGGTTCTACCTGCTTTCTAGGCTGAGATGGGGAATCGCTGACTTTTGGAGTCGGCTGGTGACAAAATGTTCCAAACACACCCCATGCACAACTCCACCGGGGAAGGTGCCAGAAAGGAGTTCTCTTGGTAGTTCTTCCACTGCCCCGGTAGCCAGATGAAAGACACCACAATAGTGGTTCTACCTGCTTGCTGGGCTGAGATGGGCAATCGCTGACTTTTGCAGTCGGCTGGTGACAAAATGTTCCAAACACACCCCATGCACAACTCCCCCGGGGAAGGTGCCAGAAAGGAATTCCATTGCTTGTTCTTCCACTGCCCCGGTAGCCAGATGAAAGACACCAGAAAAGTGGTTCTACCTGCTTGCTGGGCTGAGATGGGCAATCGCTGACTTTTGCAGTCGGCTGGTGACAAAATGTTCCAAACACACCCCATGCACAACTCCACCGGGGAAGGTGCCAGAAAGGAGTTCTGTTGGTAGTTCTTCCACTGCCCCGGTAGCCAGCTGAAAGACACCACAAAAGTGGTTCTACCTGCTTTCTAGGCTGAGATGGGGAATCGCTGACTTGTGGACTCGGCTGGTGACAAAATGTTCCAAACACACCCCATGCACAACTCCACCGGGGAAGGTGCCAGAAAGGAGTTCTCTTGGTAGTTCTTCCACTGCCCCGGTAGCCAGCTGAAAGACACCACAAAAGTGGTTCTACCTGCTTGCTGGGCTGAGATGGGCAATCGCTGACTTTTGGAGTCGGCTGGTGACAAAATGTTCCAAACACACCCCATGCACAACTCCACCGGGGAAGGTGCCAGAAAGGAGTTCTCTTGGTAGTTCTTCCACTGCCCCGGTAGCCAGCTGAAAGACACCACAAAAGTGGTTCTACCTGCTTGCTGGGCTGAGATGGGCAATCGCTGACTTTTGCAGTCGGCTGGTGACAAAATGTTCCAAACACACCCCATGCACAACTCCACCGGGGAAGGTGCCAGAAAGGAGTTCTGTTGGTAGTTCTTCCACTGCCCCGGTAGCCAGCTGAAAGACACCACAAAAGTGGTTCTACCTGCTTGCTGGGCTGAGATGGGCAATCGCTGACTTTTGGAGTCGGCTGGTGACAAAATGTTCCAAACACACCCCATGCACAACTCCACCGGGGAAGGTGCCAGAAAGGAGTTCTGTTGGTAGTTCTTCCACTGCCCCGGTAGCCAGCTGAAAGACACCACAAAAGTGGTTCTACCTGCTTGCTGGGCTGAGATGGGCAATCGCTGACTTTTGGAGTCGGCTGGTGACAAAATGTTCCAAACACACCTCATGCACAACTCCACCGGGGAAGGGTCCAGAAAGGAGTTCTGTTGGTTGTTCTTCCACTGCCCCGGTAGCCAGCTGAAAGACACCACAAAAGTGGTTCTACCTGCTTTCTGGGCTGAGATGGGCAATCGCTGACTTGTGGACTCGGCTGGTGACAAAATGTTCCAAACACACCCCATGCACAACTCCACCGGGGAAGGTGCCAGAAAGGAATTCCGTTGCTTGTTCTTCCACTGCCCCGGTAGCGAGCTGAAAGACACCACAAAAGTGGTTCTACCTGCTTGCTGGGCTGAGATGGGCAATCGCTGACTTTTGCAGTCGGCTGGTGACAAAATGTTCCAAACACACCCCATGCACAACTCCACCGGGGAAGGTGCCAGAAAGGAGTTCTGTTGGTAGTTCTTCCACTGCCCCGGTAGCCAGATGAAAGACACCACAAGAGTGGTTCTACCTGCTTTCTGGGCTGAGATGGGCAATCGCTGACTTTTGCAGTCGGCTGGTGACAAAATGTTCCAAACACACCCCATGCACAACTCCACCGGGGAAGGTGCCAGAAAGGAGTTCTGTTGGTAGTTCTTCCACTGCCCCGGTAGCCAGCTGAAAGACACCACAAAAGTGGTTCTACCTGCTTGCTGGGCTGAGATGGGCAATCGCTGACTTTTGGAGTCGGCTGGTGACAAAATGTTCCAAACACACCCCATGCACAACTCCACCGGGGAAGGTGCCAGAAAGGAATTCCATTGCTTGTTCTTACACTGCCCCGGTAGCCAGCTGAAAGACACCACAAAAGTGGTTCTACCTGCTTTCTGGGCTGAGATGGGCAATCGCTGACTTTTGGAGTCGGCTGGTGACAAAATGTTCCAAACACACCCCATGCACAACTCCACCGGGGAAGGTGCCATAAAGGAGTTCTCTTGGTAGTTCTTCCACTGCCCCGGTAGCCAGATGAAAGACACCACAAAAGTGGTTCTACCTGCTTTCTGGGCTGAGATGGGCAATCGCTGACTTTTGGAGTCGGCTGGTGACAAAATGTTCCAAACACACCCCATGCACAACTCCACCGGGGAAGGTGCCAGAAAGGAGTTCTGTTGGTTGTTCTTCCACTGCCCCGGTAGCCAGCTGAAAGACACCACAAAAGTGGTTCTACCTGCTTTCTGGGCTGAGATGGGGAATCGCTGACTTTTGGAGTCGGCTGGTGACAAAATGTTCCAAACACACCCCATGCACAACTCCACCGGGGAAGGTGCCAGAAAGGAGTTCTGTTGGTTGTTCTTCCACTGCCCCGGTAGCCAGCTGAAAGACACCACAAAAGTGGTTCTACCTGCTTTCTGGGCTGAGATGGGCAATCGCTGACTTGTGGACTCGGCTGGTGACAAAATGTTCCAAACACACCCCATGCACAACTCCACCGGGGAAGGTGCCAGAAAGGAATTCCGTTGCTTGTTCTTCCACTGCCCCGGTAGCCAGCTGAAAGACACCACAAAAGTGGTTCTACCTGCTTGCTGGGCTGAGATGGGCAATCGCTGACTTTTGCAGTCGGCTGGTGACAAAATGTTCCAAACACACCCCATGCACAACTCCACCGGGGAAGGTGCCAGAAAGGAGTTCTGTTGGTAGTTCTTCCACTGCCCCGGTAGCCAGCTGAAAGACACCACAAAAGTGGTTCTACCTGCTTGCTGGGCTGAGATGGGCAATCGCTGACTTTTGGAGTCGGCTGGTGACAAAATGTTCCAAACACACCCCATGCACAACTCCAGCGGGGAAGGTGCCAGAAAGGAGTTCTGTTGGTTGTTCTTACACTGCCCCGGTAGCCAGCTGAAAGACACCACAAAAGTGGTTCTACCTGCTTTCTGGGCTGAGATGGGCAATCGCTGACTTTTGGAGTCGGCTGGTGACAAAATGTTCCAAACACACCCCATGCACAACTCCACCGGGGAAGGTGCCATAAAGGAGTTCTCTTGGTAGTTCTTCCACTGCCCCGGTAGCCAGATGAAAGACACCACAAAAGTGGTTCTACCTGCTTTCTGGGCTGAGATGGGCAATCGCTGACTTTTGGAGTCGGCTGGTGACAAAATGTTCCAAACACACCCCATGCACAACTCCACCGGGGAAGGTGCCAGAAAGGAGTTCTCTTGGTTGTTCTTACACTGCCCCGGTAGCCAGATGAAAGACACCACAAAAGTGGTTCTACCTGCTTTCTGGGCTGAGATGGGCAATCGCTGACTTTTGCAGTCGGCTGGTGACAAAATGTTCCAAACACACCCCATGCACAACTCCACCGGGGAAGGTGCCAGAAAGGAGTTCTGTTGGTAGTTCTTCCACTGCCCCGGTAGCCAGATGAAAGACACCACAAAAGTGGTTCTACCTGCTTTCTGGGCTGAGATGGGCAATCGCTGACTTTTGGAGTCGGCTGGTGACAAAATGTTCCAAACACACCCCATGCACAACTCCAGCGGGGAAGGTGCCAGAAAGGAGTTCTGTTGGTAGTTCTTCCACTGCCCCGGTAGCCAGATGAAAGACACCACAAAAGTGGTTCTACCTGCTTGCTGGGCTGAGATGGGCAATCACTGACTTTTGGAGTCGGCTGGTGACAAAATGTTCCAAACACACCCCATGCACAACTCCACCGGGGAAGGTGCCAGAAAGGAGTTCTCTTGGTAGTTCTTCCACTGCCCCGGTAGCCAGCTGAAAGACACCACAAAAGTGGTTCTACCTGCTTGATGGGCTGAGATGGGGAATCGCTGACTTTTGGAGTCGGCTGGTGACAAAATGTTCCAAACACACCCCATGCACAACTCCAGCGGGGAAGGTGCCAGAAAGGAGTTCTGTTGGTTGTTCTTACACTGCCCCGGTAGCCAGCTGAAAGACACCACAAAAGTGGTTCTACCTGCTTTCTGGGCTGAGATGGGGAATCGCTGACTTTTGGAGTCGGCTGGTGACAAAATGTTCCAAACACACCCCATGCACAACTCCAGCGGGGAAGGTGCCATAAAGGAGTTCTCTTGGTAGTTCTTCCACTGCCCCGGTAGCCAGATGAAAGACACCACAAAAGTGGTTCTACCTGCTTTCTGGGCTGAGATGGGCAATCGCTGACTTTTGGAGTCGGCTGGTGACAAAATGTTCCAAACACACCCCATGCACAACTCCACCGGGGAAGGTGCCAGAAAGGAGTTCTGTTGGTAGTTCTTCCACTGCCCCGGTAGCCAGATGAAAGACACCACAAAAGTGGTTCTACCTGCTTGCTGGGCTGAGATGGGCAATCGCTGACTTTTGGAGTCGGCTGGTGACAAAATGTTCCAAAGACAGCCCATGCACAACTCCACCGGGGAAGGTGCCAGAAAGGAGTTCTCTTGGTAGTTCTTCCACTGCCCCGGTAGCCAGCTGAAAGA
Organism: Falco punctatus; assembly: GCF_963210335.1. NCBI lineage: Eukaryota > Metazoa > Chordata > Aves > Falconiformes > Falconidae > Falco > Falco punctatus. Next base: position 339,713 of record NW_027660338.1, read on the forward strand.
CACCACAAAAGTGGTTCTACCTGCTTGCTGGGCTGAGATGGGCAATCGCTGACTTTTGCAGTCGGCTGGTGACAAAATGTTCCAAACACACCCCATGCACAACTCCACCGGGGAAGGTGCCAGAAAGGAGTTCTGTTGGTAGTTCTTCCACTGCCCCGGTAGCCAGCTGAAAGACACCACAAAAGTGGTTCTACCTGCTTGCTGGGCTGAGATGGGCAATCGCTGACTTTTGGAGTCGGCTGGTGACAAAATGTTCCAAACACACCCCATGCACAACTCCACCGGGGAAGGTGCCAGAAAGGAGTTCTGTTGGTAGTTCTTCCACTGCCCCGGTAGCCAGCTGAAAGACACCACAAAAGTGGTTCTACCTGCTTGCTGGGCTGAGATGGGCAATCGCTGACTTTTGGAGTCGGCTGGTGACAAAATGTTCCAAACACACCCCATGCACAACTCCACCGGGGAAGGTGCCAGAAAGGAGTTCTGTTGGTTGTTCTTACACTGCCCCGGTAGCCAGATGAAAGACACCACAAAAGTGGTTCTACCTGCTTTCTGGGCTGAGATGGGCAATCGCTGACTTGTGGACTCGGCTGGTGACAAAATGTTCCAAACACACCCCATGCACAACTCCACCGGGGAAGGTGCCAGAAAGGAATTCCGTTGCTTGTTCTTCCACTGCCCCGGTAGCCAGCTGAAAGACACCACAAAAGTGGTTCTACCTGCTTGCTGGGCTGAGATGGGCAATCGCTGACTTTTGCAGTCGGCTGGTGACAAAATGTTCCAAACACACCCCATGCACAACTCCACCGGGGAAGGTGCCAGAAAGGAGTTCTGTTGGTAGTTCTTCCACTGCCCCGGTAGCCAGCTGAAAGACACCACAAAAGTGGTTCTACCTGCTTTCTGGGCTGAGATGGGCAATCGCTGACTTTTGGAGTCGGCTGGTGACAAAATGTTCCAAACACACCCCATGCACAACTCCACCGGGGAAGGTGCCAGAAAGGAGTTCTGTTGGTTGTTCTTCCACTGCCCCGGTAGCCAGCTGAAAGACACCACAAAAGTGGTTCTACCTGCTTTCTGGGCTGAGATGGGGAATCGCTGACTTTTGGAGTCGGCTGGTGACAAAATGTTCCAAACACACCCCATGCACAACTCCACCGGGGAAGGTGCCAGAAAGGAGTTCTGTTGGTTGTTCTTACACTGCCCCGGTAGCCAGATGAAAGACACCACAAAAGTGGTTCTACCTGCTTTCTGGGCTGAGATGGGCAATCGCTGACTTGTGGACTCGGCTGGTGACAAAATGTTCCAAACACACCCCATGCACAACTCCACCGGGGAAGGTGCCAGAAAGGAATTCCGTTGCTTGTTCTTCCACTGCCCCGGTAGCCAGCTGAAAGACACCACAAAAGTGGTTCTACCTGCTTGCTGGGCTGAGATGGGCAATCGCTGACTTTTGCAGTCGGCTGGTGACAAAATGTTCCAAACACACCCCATGCACAACTCCACCGGGGAAGGTGCCAGAAAGGAGTTCTGTTGGTAGTTCTTCCACTGCCCCGGTAGCCAGCTGAAAGACACCACAAAAGTGGTTCTACCTGCTTGCTGGGCTGAGATGGGCAATCGCTGACTTTTGGAGTCGGCTGGTGACAAAATGTTCCAAACACACCCCATGCACAACTCCAGCGGGGAAGGTGCCAGAAAGGAGTTCTGTTGGTTGTTCTTACACTGCCCCGGTAGCCAGCTGAAAGACACCACAAAAGTGGTTCTACCTGCTTTCTGGGCTGAGATGGGCAATCGCTGACTTTTGGAGTCGGCTGGTGACAAAATGTTCCAAACACACCCCATGCACAACTCCACCGGGGAAGGTGCCATAAAGGAGTTCTCTTGGTAGTTCTTCCACTGCCCCGGTAGCCAGCTGAAAGACACCACAAAAGTGGTTCTACCTGCTTTCTGGGCTGAGATGGGCAATCGCTGACTTTTGGAGTCGGCTGGTGACAAAATGTTCCAAACACACCCCATGCACAACTCCACCGGGGAAGGTGCCAGAAAGGAGTTCTGTTGGTTGTTCTTCCACTGCCCCGGTAGCCAGCTGAAAGACACCACAAAAGTGGTTCTACCTGCTTGCTGGGCTGAGATGGGGAATCGCTGACTTTTGGAGTCGGCTGGTGACAAAATGTTCCAAACACACCCCATGCACAACTCCACCGGGGAAGGTGCCAGAAAGGAGTTCTGTTGGTAGTTCTTCCACTGCCCCGGTAGCCAGCTGAAAGACACCACAAAAGTGGTTCTACCTGCTTTCTGGGCTGAGATGGGCAATCGCTGACTTTTGGAGTCGGCTGGTGACAAAATGTTCCAAACACACCCCATGCACAACTCCAGCGGGGAAGGTGCCAGAAAGGAGTTCTGTTGGTAGTTCTTCCACTGCCCCGGTAGCCAGATGAAAGACACCACAAAAGTGGTTCTACCTGCTTTCTGGGCTGAGATGGGCAATCACTGACTTTTGGAGTCGGCTGGTGACAAAATGTTCCAAACACACCCCATGCACAACTCCACCGGGGAAGGTGCCAGAAAGGAGTTCTGTTGGTTGTTCTTACACTGCCCCGGTAGCCAGCTGAAAGACACCACAAAAGTGGTTCTACCTGCTTTCTGGGCTGAGATGGGGAATCGCTGACTTTTGGAGTCGGCTGGTGACAAAATGTTCCAAACACACCCCATGCACAACTCCAGCGGGGAAGGTGCCATAAAGGAGTTCTCTTGGTAGTTCTTCCACTGCCCCGGTAGCCAGATGAAAGACACCACAAAAGTGGTTCTACCTGCTTTCTGGGCTGAGATGGGCAATCGCTGACTTTTGGAGTCGGCTGGTGACAAAATGTTCCAAACACACCCCATGCACAACTCCACCGGGGAAGGTGCCAGAAAGGAGTTCTGTTGGTAGTTCTTCCACTGCCCCGGTAGCCAGATGAAAGACACCACAAAAGTGGTTCTACCTGCTTTCTGGGCTGAGATGGGCAATCGCTGACTTTTGGAGTCGGCTGGTGACAAAATGTTCCAAACACACCCCATGCACAACTCCACCGGGGAAGGTGCCAGAAAGGAGTTCTGTTGGTAGTTCTTCCACTGCCCCGGTAGCCAGATGAAAGACACCACAAAAGTGGTTCTACCTGCTTTCTAGGCTGAGATGGGGAATCGCTGACTTTTGGAGTCGGCTGGTGACAAAATGTTCCAAAGACACCCCATGCACAACTCCACCGGGGAAGGTGCCAGAAAGGAGTTCTCTTGGTAGTTCTTCCACTGCCCTGGTAGCCAGATGAAAGACACCACAAAAGTGGTTCTACCTGCTTGCTGGGCTGAGATGGGCAATCGCTGACTTTTGCAGTCGGCTGGTGACAAAATGTTCCAAACACACCCCATGCACAACTCCCCCGGGGAAGGTGCCAGAAAGGAATTCCATTGCTTGTTCTTCCACTGCCCCGGTAGCCAGATGAAAGACACCAGAAAAGTGGTTCTACCTGCTTGCTGGGCTGAGATGGGCAATCGCTGACTTTTGCAGTCGGCTGGTGACAAAATGTTCCAAACACACCCCATGCACAACTCCACCGGGGAAGGTGCCAGAAAGGAGTTCTGTTGGTAGTTCTTCCACTGCCCCGGTAGCCAGATGAAAGACACCACAAAAGTGGTTCTACCTGCTTGCTGGGCTGAGATGGGGAATCGCTGACTTGTGGACTCGGCTGGTGACAAAATGTTCCAAACACACCCCATGCACAACTCCACCGGGGAAGGTGCCAGAAAGGAGTTCTGTTGGTTGTTCTTCCACTGCCCCGGTAGCCAGCTGAAAGACACCACAAAAGTGGTTCTACCTGCTTTCTGGGCTGAGATGGGGAATCGCTGACTTGTGGAGTCGGCTGGTGACAAAATGTTCCAAACACACCCCATGCACAACTCCACCGGGGAAGGTGCCATAAAGGAGTTCTCTTGGTAGTTCTTCCACTGCCCCGGTAGCCAGATGAAAGACACCACAAAAGTGGTTCTACCTGCTTTCTGGGCTGAGATGGGCAATCGCTGACTTTTGGAGTCGGCTGGTGACAAAATGTTCCAAACACACCCCATGCACAACTCCACCGGGGAAGGTGCCAGAAAGGAGTTCTGTTGGTTGTTCTTACACTGCCCCGGTAGCCAGCTGAAAGACACCACAAAAGTGGTTCTACCTGCTTTCTGGGCTGAGATGGGGAATCGCTGACTTTTGCAGTCGGCTGGTGACAAAATGTTCCAAACACACCCCATGCACAACTCCACCGGGGAAGGTGCCAGAAAGGAGTTCTGTTGGTTGTTCTTCCACTGCCCCGGTAGCCAGCTGAAAGACACCACAAAAGTGGTTCTACCTGCTTTCTGGGCTGAGATGGGCAATCGCTGACTTGTGGACTCGGCTGGTGACAAAATGTTCCAAACACACCCCATGCACAACTCCACCGGGGAAGGTGCCAGAAAGGAATTCCGTTGCTTGTTCTTCCACTGCCCCGGTAGCCAGCTGAAAGACACCACAAAAGTGGTTCTACCTGCTTGCTGGGCTGAGATGGGCAATCGCTGACTTTTGCAGTCGGCTGGTGACAAAATGTTCCAAACACACCCCATGCACAACTCCACCGGGGAAGGTGCCAGAAAGGAGTTCTGTTGGTAGTTCTTCCACTGCCCCGGTAGCCAGCTGAAAGACACCACAAAAGTGGTTCTACCTGCTTGCTGGGCTGAGATGGGCAATCGCTGACTTTTGGAGTCGGCTGGTGACAAAATGTTCCAAACACACCCCATGCACAACTCCAGCGGGGAAGGTGCCAGAAAGGAGTTCTGTTGGTTGTTCTTACACTGCCCCGGTAGCCAGCTGAAAGACACCACAAAAGTGGTTCTACCTGCTTTCTGGGCTGAGATGGGCAATCGCTGACTTTTGGAGTCGGCTGGTGACAAAATGTTCCAAACACACCCCATGCACAACTCCACCGGGGAAGGTGCCAGAAAGGAGTTCTGTTGGTAGTTCTTCCACTGCCCCGGTAGCCAGATGAAAGACACCACAAAAGTGGTTCTACCTGCTTTCTGGGCTGAGATGGGCAATCGCTGACTTTTGGAGTCGGCTGGTGACAAAATGTTCCAAACACACCCCATGCACAACTCCACCGGGGAAGGTGCCAGAAAGGAGTTCTGTTGGTTGTTCTTCCACTGCCCCGGTAGCCAGCTGAAAGACACCACAAAAGTGGTTCTACCTGCTTTCTGGGCTGAGATGGGGAATCGCTGACTTTTGGAGTCGGCTGGTGACAAAATGTTCCAAACACACCCCATGCACAACTCCACCGGGGAAGGTGCCAGAAAGGAGTTCTGTTGGTAGTTCTTCCACTGCCCCGGTAGCCAGCTGAAAGACACCACAAAAGTGGTTCTACCTGCTTTCTGGGCTGAGATGGGCAATCGCTGACTTTTGGAGTCGGCTGGTGACAAAATGTTCCAAACACACCCCATGCACAACTCCAGCGGGGAAGGTGCCAGAAAGGAGTTCTGTTGGTAGTTCTTCCACTGCCCCGGTAGCCAGATGAAAGACACCACAAAAGTGGTTCTACCTGCTTTCTGGGCTGAGATGGGCAATCGCTGACTTTTGGAGTCGGCTGGTGACAAAATGTTCCAAACACACCCCATGCACAACTCCACCGGGGAAGGTGCCAGAAAGGAGTTCTGTTGGTTGTTCTTCCACTGCCCCGGTAGCCAGATGAAAGACACCACAAAAGTGGTTCTACCTGCTTTCTGGGCTGAGATGGGCAATCGCTGACTTGTGGACTCGGCTGGTGACAAAATGTTCCAAACACACCCCATGCACAACTCCACCGGGGAAGGTGCCAGAAAGGAATTCCGTTGCTTGTTCTTCCACTGCCCCGGTAGCCAGCTGAAAGACACCACAAAAGTGGTTCTACCTGCTTGCTGGGCTGAGATGGGCAATCGCTGACTTTTGCAGTCGGCTGGTGACAAAATGTTCCAAACACACCCCATGCACAACTCCACCGGGGAAGGTGCCAGAAAGGAGTTCTGTTGGTAGTTCTTCCACTGCCCCGGTAGCCAGCTGAAAGACACCACAAAAGTGGTTCTACCTGCTTGCTGGGCTGAGATGGGCAATCGCTGACTTTTGGAGTCGGCTGGTGACAAAATGTTCCAAACACACCCCATGCACAACTCCAGCGGGGAAGGTGCCAGAAAGGAGTTCTGTTGGTTGTTCTTACACTGCCCCGGTAGCCAGCTGAAAGACACCACAAAAGTGGTTCTACCTGCTTTCTGGGCTGAGATGGGCAATCGCTGACTTTTGGAGTCGGTTGGTGACAAAATGTTCCAAACACACCCCATGCACAACTCCACCGGGGAAGGTGCCATAAAGGAGTTCTCTTGGTAGTTCTTCCACTGCCCCGGTAGCCAGATGAAAGACACCACAAAAGTGGTTCTACCTGCTTTCTGGGCTGAGATGGGCAATCGCTGACTTTTGGAGTCGGCTGGTGACAAAATGTTCCAAACACACCCCATGCACAACTCCACCGGGGAAGGTGCCAGAAAGGAGTTCTGTTGGTTGTTCTTACACTGCCCCGGTAGCCAGCTGAAAGACACCACAAAAGTGGTTCTACCTGCTTGCTGGGCTGAGATGGGGAATCGCTGACTTTTGGAGTCGGCTGGTGACAAAATGTTCCAAACACACCCCATGCACAACTCCACCGGGGAAGGTGCCAGAAAGGAGTTCTGTTGGTAGTTCTTCCACTGCCCCGGTAGCCAGCTGAAAGACACCACAAAAGTGGTTCTACCTGCTTTCTGGGCTGAGATGGGCAATCGCTGACTTTTGGAGTCGGCTGGTGACAAAATGTTCCAAACACACCCCATGCACAACTCCAGCGGGGAAGGTGCCAGAAAGGAGTTCTGTTGGTAGTTCTTCCACTGCCCCGGTAGCCAGATGAAAGACACCACAAAAGTGGTTCTACCTGCTTTCTGGGCTGAGATGGGCAATCACTGACTTTTGGAGTCGGCTGGTGACAAAATGTTCCAAACACACCCCATGCACAACTCCACCGGGGAAGGTGCCAGAAAGGAGTTCTGTTGGTTGTTCTTACACTGCCCCGGTAGCCAGATGAAAGACACCACAAAAGTGGTTCTACCTGCTTTCTGGGCTGAGATGGGGAATCGCTGACTTTTGGAGTCGGCTGGTGACAAAATGTTCCAAACACACCCCATGCACAACTCCAGCGGGGAAGGTGCCATAAAGGAGTTCTCTTGGTAGTTCTTCCACTGCCCCGGTAGCCAGATGAAAGACACCACAAAAGTGGTTCTACCTGCTTTCTGGGCTGAGATGGGCAATCGCTGACTTTTGGAGTCGGCTGGTGACAAAATGTTCCAAACACACCCCATGCACAACTCCACCGGGGAAGGTGCCAGAAAGGAGTTCTGTTGGTAGTTCTTCCACTGCCCCGGTAGCCAGATGAAAGACACCACAAAAGTGGTTCTACCTGCTTTCTGGGCTGAGATGGGCAATCGCTGACTTTTGGAGTCGGCTGGTGACAAAATGTTCCAAACACACCCCATGCACAACTCCACCGGGGAAGGTGCCAGAAAGGAGTTCTGTTGGTAGTTCTTCCACTGCCCCGGTAGCCAGATGAAAGACACCACAAAAGTGGTTCTACCTGCTTTCTAGGCTGAGATGGGGAATCGCTGACTTTTGGAGTCGGCTGGTGACAAAATGTTCCAAAGACACCCCATGCACAACTCCACCGGGGAAGGTGCCAGAAAGGAGTTCTCTTGGTAGTTCTTCCACTGCCCTGGTAGCCAGATGAAAGACACCACAAAAGTGGTTCTACCTGCTTGCTGGGCTGAGATGGGCAATCGCTGACTTTTGCAGTCGGCTGGTGACAAAATGTTCCAAACACACCCCATGCACAACTCCCCCGGGGAAGGTGCCAGAAAGGAATTCCATTGCTTGTTCTTCCACTGCCCCGGTAGCCAGATGAAAGACACCAGAAAAGTGGTTCTACCTGCTTGCTGGGCTGAGATGGGCAATCGCTGACTTTTGCAGTCGGCTGGTGACAAAATGTTCCAAACACACCCCATGCACAACTCCACCGGGGAAGGTGCCAGAAAGGAGTTCTGTTGGTAGTTCTTCCACTGCCCCGGTAGCCAGATGAAAGACACCACAAAAGTGGTTCTACCTGCTTGATGGGCTGAGATGGGGAATCGCTGACTTGTGGACTCGGCTGGTGACAAAATGTTCCAAACACACCCCATGCACAACTCCACCGGGGAAGGTGCCAGAAAGGAGTTCTGTTGGTTGTTCTTCCACTGCCCCGGTAGCCAGCTGAAAGACACCACAAAAGTGGTTCTACCTGCTTTCTGGGCTGAGATGGGGAATCGCTGACTTGTGGAGTCGGCTGGTGACAAAATGTTCCAAACACACCCCATGCACAACTCCACCGGGGAAGGTGCCAGAAAGGAGTTCTCTTGGTAGTTCTTCCACTGCCCCGGTAGCCAGCTGAAAGACACCACAAAAGTGGTTCTACCTGCTTGCTGGGCTGAGATGGGCAATCGCTGACTTTTGGAGTCGGCTGGTGACAAAATGTTCCAAAGACAGCCCATGCACAACTCCACCGGGGAAGGTTCCAGAACGGAGTTCTCTTGGTAGTTCTTCCACTGCCCCGGTAGCCAGCTGAAAGACACCACAAAAGTGGTTCTACCTGCTTGCTGGGCTGAGATGGGCAATCGCTGACTTTTGGAGTCGGCTGGTGACAAAATGTTCCAAACACACCCCATGCACAACTCCACCGGGGAAGGTGCCAGAAAGGAGTTCTGTTGGTAGTTCTTCCACTGCCCCGGTAGCCAGATGAAAGACACCACAAAAGTGGTTCTACCTGCTTGCTGGGCTGAGATGGGCAATCGCTGACTTTTGGAGTCGGCTGGTGACAAAATGTTCCAAACACACCCCATGCACAACTCCACCGGGGAAGGTGCCAGAAAGGAGTTCTGTTGGTAGTTCTTCCACTGCCCCGGTAGCCAGCTGAAAGACACCACAAAAGTGGTTCTACCTGCTTTCTGGGCTGAGATGGGCAATCGCTGACTTTTGGAGTCGGCTGGTGACAAAATGTTCCAAACACACCCCATGCACAACTCCAGCGGGGAAGGTGCCAGAAAGGAGTTCTGTTGGTTGTTCTTACACTGCCCCGGTAGCCAGCTGAAAGACACCACAAAAGTGGTTCTACCTGCTTTCTGGGCTGAGATGGGCAATCGCTGACTTTTGGAGTCGGCTGGTGACAAAATGTTCCAAACACACCCCATGCACAACTCCAGCGGGGAAGGTGCCATAAAGGAGTTCTCTTGGTAGTTCTTCCACTGCCCCGGTAGCCAGATGAAAGACACCACAAAAGTGGTTCTACCTGCTTGCTGGGCTGAGATGGGCAATCGCTGACTTTTGGAGTCGGCTGGTGACAAAATGTTCCAAACACACCCCATGCACAACTCCACCGGGGAAGGTGCCAGAAAGGAGTTCTGTTGGTTGTTCTTCCACTGCCCCGGTAGCCAGCTGAAAGACACCACAAAAGTGGTTCTACCTGCTTTCTGGGCTGAGATGGGCAATCGCTGACTTTTGCAGTCGGCTGGTGACAAAATGTTCCAAACACACCCCATGCACAACTCCACCGGGGAAGGTGCCAGAAAGGAGTTCTGTTGGTAGTTCTTCCACTGCCCCGGTAGCCAGCTGAAAGACACCACAAAAGTGGTTCTACCTGCTTTCTGGGCTGAGATGGGCAATCGCTGACTTTTGGAGTCGGCTGGTGACAAAATGTTCCAAACACACCCCATGCACAACTCCAGCGGGGAAGGTGCCAGAAAGGAGTTCTGTTGGTAGTTCTTCCACTGCCCCGGTAGCCAGATGAAAGACACCACAAAAGTGGTTCTACCTGCTTTCTGGGCTGAGATGGGCAATCACTGACTTTTGGAGTCGGCTGGTGACAAAATGTTCCAAACACACCCCATGCACAACTCCACCGGGGAAGGTGCCAGAAAGGAGTTCTCTTGGTAGTTCTTCCACTGCCCCGGTAGCCAGCTGAAAGACACCACAAAAGTGGTTCTACCTGCTTGATGGGCTGAGATGGGGAATCGCTGACTTTTGGAGTCGGCTGGTGACAAAATGTTCCAAACACACCCCATGCACAACTCCACCGGGGAAGGTGCCAGAAAGGAGTTCTGTTGGTTGTTCTTACACTGCCCCGGTAGCCAGCTGAAAGACACCACAAAAGTGGTTCTACCTGCTTACTGGGCTGAGATGGGGAATCGCTGACTTTTGGAGTCGGCTGGTGACAAAATGTTCCAAACACACCCCATGCACAACTCCACCGGGGAAGGTGCCATAAAGGAGTTCTCTTGGTAGTTCTTCCACTGCCCCGGTAGCCAGATGAAAGACACCACAAAAGTGGTTCTACCTGCTTTCTGGGCTGAGATGGGCAATCGCTGACTTTTGGAGTCGGCTGGTGACAAAATGTTCCAAACACACCCCATGCACAACTCCACCGGGGAAGGTGCCAGAAAGGAGTTCTGTTGGTTGTTCTTACACTGCCCCGGTAGCCAGCTGAAAGACACCACAAAAGTGGTTCTACCTGCTTTCTGGGCTGAGATGGGGAATCGCTGACTTTTGCAGTCGGCTGGTGACAAAATGTTCCAAACACACCCCATGCACAACTCCACCGGGGAAGGTGCCAGAAAGGAGTTCTGTTGGTTGTTCTTCCACTGCCCCGGTAGCCAGCTGAAAGACACCACAAAAGTGGTTCTACCTGCTTTCTGGGCTGAGATGGGCAATCGCTGACTTGTGGACTCGGCTGGTGACAAAATGTTCCAAACACACCCCATGCACAACTCCACCGGGGAAGGTGCCAGAAAGGAATTCCGTTGCTTGTTCTTCCACTGCCCCGGTAGCCAGCTGAAAGACACCACAAAAGTGGTTCTACCTGCTTGCTGGGCTGAGATGGGCAATCGCTGACTTTTGCAGTCGGCTGGTGACAAAATGTTCCAAACACACCCCATGCACAACTCCACCGGGGAAGGTGCCAGAAAGGAGTTCTGTTGGTAGTTCTTCCACTGCCCCGGTAGCCAGCTGAAAGACACCACAAAAGTGGTTCTACCTGCTTGCTGGGCTGAGATGGGCAATCGCTGACTTTTGCAGTCGGCTGGTGACAAAATGTTCCAAACACACCCCATGCACAACTCCAGCGGGGAAGGTGCCAGAAAGGAGTTCTGTTGGTTGTTCTTACACTGCCCCGGTAGCCAGCTGAAAGACACCACAAAAGTGGTTCTACCTGCTTTCTGGGCTGAGATGGGCAATCGCTGACTTTTGGAGTCGGCTGGTGACAAAATGTTCCAAACACACCCCATGCACAACTCCACCGGGGAAGGTGCCAGAAAGGAGTTCTGTTGGTAGTTCTTCCACTGCCCCGGTAGCCAGATGAAAGACACCACAAAAGTGGTTCTACCTGCTTTCTGGGCTGAGATGGGCAATCGCTGACTTTTGGAGTCGGCTGGTGACAAAATGTTCCAAACACACCCCATGCACAACTCCACCGGGGAAGGTGCCAGAAAGGAGTTCTGTTGGTTGTTCTTCCACTGCCCCGGTAGCCAGCTGAAAGACACCACAAAAGTGGTTCTACCTGCTTTCTGGGCTGAGATGGGGAATCGCTGACTTTTGGAGTCGGCTGGTGACAAAATGTTCCAAACACACCCCATGCACAACTCCACCGGGGAAGGTGCCAGAAAGGAGTTCTGTTGGTAGTTCTTCCACTGCCCCGGTAGCCAGCTGAAAGACACCACAAAAGTGGTTCTACCTGCTTTCTGGGCTGAGATGGGCAATCGCTGACTTTTGGAGTCGGCTGGTGACAAAATGTTCCAAACACACCCCATGCACAACTCCAGCGGGGAAGGTGCCAGAAAGGAGTTCTGTTGGTAGTTCTTCCACTGCCCCGGTAGCCAGATGAAAGACACCACAAAAGTGGTTCTACCTGCTTTCTGGGCTGAGATGGGCAATCACTGACTTTTGGAGTCGGCTGGTGACAAAATGTTCCAAACACACCCCATGCACAACTCCACCGGGGAAGGTGCCAGAAAGGAGTTCTCTTGGTAGTTCTTCCACTGCCCCGGTAGCCAGCTGAAAGACACCACAAAAGTGGTTCTACCTGCTTGATGGGCTGAGATGGGCAATCGCTGACTTTTGGAGTCGGCTGGTGACAAAATGTTCCAAACACACCCCATGCACAACTCCAGCGGGGAAGGTGCCAGAAAGGAGTTCTGTTGGTTGTTCTTACACTGCCCCGGTAGCCAGCTGAAAGACACCACAAAAGTGGTTCTACCTGCTTTCTGGGCTGAGATGGGGAACCGCTGACTTTTGGAGTCGGCTGGTGACAAAATGTTCCAAACACACCCCATGCACAACTCCAGCGGGGAAGGTGCCATAAAGGAGTTCTCTTGGTAGTTCTTCCACTGCCCCGGTAGCCAGCTGAAAGACACCACAAAAGTGGTTCTACCTGCTTTCTGGGCTGAGATGGGCAATCGCTGACTTTTGGAGTCGGCTGGTGACAAAATGTTCCAAACACACCCCATGCACAACTCCACCGGGGAAGGTGCCAGAAAGGAGTTCTGTTGGTAGTTCTTCCACTGCCCCGGTAGCCAGCTGAAAGACACCACAAAAGTGGTTCTACCTGCTTTCTGGGCTGAGATGGGCAATCGCTGACTTTTGGAGTCGGCTGGTGACAAAATGTTCCAAACACACCCCATGCACAACTCCACCGGGGAAGGTGCCAGAAAGGAGTTCTGTTGGTAGTTCTTCCACTGCCCCGGTAGCCAGATGAAAGACACCACAAAAGTGGTTCTACCTGCTTTCTAGGCTGAGATGGGGAATCGCTGACTTTTGGAGTCGGCTGGTGACAAAATGTTCCAAAGACAGCCCATGCACAACTCCACCGGGGAAGGTGCCAGAAAGGAGTTCTCTTGGTAGTTCTTCCACTGCCCCGGTAGCCAGATGAAAGACACCACAAAAGTGGTTCTACCTGCTTGCTGGGCTGAGATGGGCAATCGCTGACTTTTGCAGTTGGCTGGTGACAAAATGTTCCAAACACACCCCATGCACAACTCCCCCGGGGAAGGTGCCAGAAAGGAATTCCATTGCTTGTTCTTCCACTGCCCCGGTAGCCAGATGAAAGACACCAGAAAAGTGGTTCTACCTGCTTGCTGGGCTGAGATGGGGAATCGCTGACTTTTGCAGTCGGCTGGTGACAAAATGTTCCAAACACACCCCATGCACAACTCCACCGGGGAAGGTGCCAGAAAGGAGTTCTGTTGGTAGTTCTTCCACTGCCCCGGTAGCCAGATGAAAGACACCACAAAAGTGGTTCTACCTGCTTTCTGGGCTGAGATGGGCAATCGCTGACTTGTGGACTCGGCTGGTGACAAAATGTTCCAAACACACCCCATGCACAACTCCAGCGGGGAAGGTGCCAGAAAGGAGTTCTGTTGGTTGTTCTTACACTGCCCCGGTAGCCAGATGAAAGACACCACAAAAGTGGTTCTACCTGCTTTCTGGGCTGAGATGGGGAATCGCTGACTTGTGGAGTCGGCTGGTGACAAAATGTTCCAAAGACACCCCATGCACAACTCCAGCGGGGAAGGTGCCAGAAAGGAGTTCTCTTGGTAGTTCTTCCACTGCCCCGGTAGCCAGATGAAAGACACCACAAAAGTGGTTCTACCTGCTTGCTGGGCTGAGATGGGCAATCGCTGACTTTTGGAGTCGGCTGGTGACAAAATGTTCCAAACACACCCCATGCACAACTCCAGCGGGGAAGGTTCCAGAAAGGAGTTCTCTTGGTAGTTCTTCCACTGCCCCGGTAGCCAGCTGAAAGACACCACAAAAGTGGTTCTACCTGCTTGCTGGGCTGAGATGGGCAATCGCTGACTTTTGGAGTCGGCTGGTGACAAAATGTTCCAAACACACCCCATGCACAACTCCACCGGGGAAGGTGCCATAAAGGAGTTCTCTTGGTAGTTCTTCCACTGCCCCGGTAGCCAGATGAAAGACACCACAAAAGTGGTTCTACCTGCTTTCTGGGCTGAGATGGGCAATCGCTGACTTTTGGAGTCGGCTGGTGACAAAATGTTCCAAACACACCCCATGCACAACTCCACCGGGGAAGGTGCCAGAAAGGAGTTCTGTTGGTTGTTCTTCCACTGCCCCGGTAGCCAGCTGAAAGACACCACAAAAGTGGTTCTACCTGCTTTCTGGGCTGAGATGGGGAATCGCTGACTTTTGGAGTCGGCTGGTGACAAAATGTTCCAAACACACCCCATGCACAACTCCACCGGGGAAGGTTCCAGAAAGGAGTTCTGTTGGTAGTTCTTCCACTGCCCCGGTAGCCAGCTGAAAGACACCACAAAAGTGGTTCTACCTGCTTGCTGGGCTGAGATGGGCAATCGCTGACTTTTGGAGTCGGCTGGTGACAAAATGTTCCAAACACACCCCATGCACAACTCCACCGGGGAAGGTGCCAGAAAGGAGTTCTGTTGGTAGTTCTTCCACTGCCCCGGTAGCCAGCTGAAAGACACCACAAAAGTGGTTCTACCTGCTTTCTGGGCTGAGATGGGCAATCGCTGACTTTTGGAGTCGGCTGGTGACAAAATGTTCCAAACACACCCCATGCACAACTCCACCGGGGAAGGTGCCAGAAAGGAGTTCTCTTGGTAGTTCTTCCACTGCCCCGGTAGCCAGCTGAAAGACACCACAAAAGTGGTTCTACCTGCTTGATGGGCTGAGATGGGGAATCGCTGACTTTTGGAGTCGGCTGGTGACAAAATGTTCCAAACACACCCCATGCACAACTCCAGCGGGGAAGGTGCCAGAAAGGAGTTCTGTTGGTTGTTCTTACACTGCCCCGGTAGCCAGCTGAAAGACACCACAAAAGTGGTTCTACCTGCTTTCTGGGCTGAGATGGGGAACCGCTGACTTTTGGAGTCGGCTGGTGACAAAATGTTCCAAACACACCCCATGCACAACTCCACCGGGGAAGGTGCCATAAAGGAGTTCTCTTGGTAGTTCTTCCACTGCCCCGGTAGCCAGATGAAAGACACCACAAAAGTGGTTCTACCTGCTTTCTGGGCTGAGATGGGCAATCGCTGACTTTTGGAGTCGGCTGGTGACAAAATGTTCCAAACACACCCCATGCACAACTCCACCGGGGAAGGTGCCAGAAAGGAGTTCTGTTGGTAGTTCTTCCACTGCCCCGGTAGCCAGATGAAAGACACCACAAAAGTGGTTCTACCTGCTTTCTGGGCTGAGATGGGCAATCGCTGACTTTTG
Organism: Falco punctatus; assembly: GCF_963210335.1. NCBI lineage: Eukaryota > Metazoa > Chordata > Aves > Falconiformes > Falconidae > Falco > Falco punctatus. The sequence goes on from NW_027660338.1 coordinate 355,083, forward strand.
GAGTCGGCTGGTGACAAAATGTTCCAAACACACCCCATGCACAACTCCACCGGGGAAGGTGCCAGAAAGGAGTTCTGTTGGTAGTTCTTCCACTGCCCCGGTAGCCAGATGAAAGACACCACAAAAGTGGTTCTACCTGCTTTCTAGGCTGAGATGGGGAATCGCTGACTTTTGGAGTCGGCTGGTGACAAAATGTTCCAAAGACAGCCCATGCACAACTCCACCGGGGAAGGTGCCAGAAAGGAGTTCTCTTGGTAGTTCTTCCACTGCCCCGGTAGCCAGATGAAAGACACCACAAAAGTGGTTCTACCTGCTTGCTGGGCTGAGATGGGCAATCGCTGACTTTTGCAGTCGGCTGGTGACAAAATGTTCCAAACACACCCCATGCACAACTCCCCCGGGGAAGGTGCCAGAAAGGAATTCCATTGCTTGTTCTTCCACTGCCCCGGTAGCCAGCTGAAAGACACCACAAAAGTGGTTCTACCTGCTTGCTGGGCTGAGATGGGCAATCGCTGACTTTTGCAGTCGGCTGGTGACAAAATGTTCCAAACACACCCCATGCACAACTCCAGCGGGGAAGGTGCCAGAAAGGAGTTCTGTTGGTAGTTCTTCCACTGCCCCGGTAGCCAGATGAAAGACACCACAAAAGTGGTTCTACCTGCTTGATGGGCTGAGATGGGGAATCGCTGACTTTTGGAGTCGGCTGGTGACAAAATGTTCCAAACACACCCCATGCACAACTCCACCGGGGAAGGTGCCAGAAAGGAGTTCTGTTGGTTGTTCTTACACTGCCCCGGTAGCCAGATGAAAGACACCACAAAAGTGGTTCTACCTGCTTTCTGGGCTGAGATGGGGAATCGCTGACTTGTGGAGTCGGCTGGTGACAAAATGTTCCAAACACACCCCATGCACAACTCCACCGGGGAAGGTGCCAGAAAGGAGTTCTCTTGGTAGTTCTTCCACTGCCCCGGTAGCCAGATGAAAGACACCACAAAAGTGGTTCTACCTGCTTGCTGGGCTGAGATGGGCAATCGCTGACTTTTGGAGTCGGCTGGTGACAAAATGTTCCAAAGACAGCCCATGCACAACTCCACCGGGGAAGGTTCCAGAAAGGAGTTCTCTTGGTAGTTCTTCCACTGCCCCGGTAGCCAGCTGAAAGACACCACAAAAGTGGTTCTACCTGCTTGCTGGGCTGAGATGGGCAATCGCTGACTTTTGCAGTCGGCTGGTGACAAAATGTTCCAAACACACCCCATGCACAACTCCACCGGGGAAGGTGCCAGAAAGGAGTTCTGTTGGTAGTTCTTCCACTGCCCCGGTAGCCAGCTGAAAGACACCACAAAAGTGGTTCTACCTGCTTGCTGGGCTGAGATGGGCAATCGCTGACTTTTGGAGTCGGCTGGTGACAAAATGTTCCAAACACACCCCATGCACAACTCCACCGGGGAAGGTGCCAGAAAGGAGTTCTGTTGGTAGTTCTTCCACTGCCCCGGTAGCCAGCTGAAAGACACCACAAAAGTGGTTCTACCTGCTTGCTGGGCTGAGATGGGGAATCGCTGACTTTTGGAGTCGGCTGGTGACAAAATGTTCCAAACACACCCCATGCACAACTCCAGCGGGGAAGGTGCCAGAAAGGAGTTCTGTTGGTTGTTCTTCCACTGCCCCGGTAGCCAGCTGAAAGACACCACAAAAGTGGTTCTACCTGCTTTCTGGGCTGAGATGGGGAATCGCTGACTTTTGGAGTCGGCTGGTGACAAAATGTTCCAAACACACCCCATGCACAACTCCACCGGGGAAGGTGCCAGAAAGGAGTTCTGTTGGTAGTTCTTCCACTGCCCCGGTAGCCAGATGAAAGACACCACAAAAGTGGTTCTACCTGCTTTCTGGGCTGAGATGGGCAATCGCTGACTTTTGGAGTCGGCTGGTGACAAAATGTTCCAAACACACCCCATGCACAACTCCACCGGGGAAGGTGCCAGAAAGGAGTTCTGTTGGTTGTTCTTCCACTGCCCCGGTAGCCAGCTGAAAGACACCACAAAAGTGGTTCTACCTGCTTTCTGGGCTGAGATGGGGAATCGCTGACTTTTGCAGTCGGCTGGTGACAAAATGTTCCAAACACACCCCATGCACAACTCCACCGGGGAAGGTGCCAGAAAGGAGTTCTGTTGGTAGTTCTTCCACTGCCCCGGTAGCCAGCTGAAAGACACCACAAAAGTGGTTCTACCTGCTTTCTGGGCTGAGATGGGCAATCGCTGACTTTTGGAGTCGGCTGGTGACAAAATGTTCCAAACACACCCCATGCACAACTCCAGCGGGGAAGGTGCCAGAAAGGAGTTCTGTTGGTAGTTCTTCCACTGCCCCGGTAGCCAGATGAAAGACACCACAAAAGTGGTTCTACCTGCTTTCTGGGCTGAGATGGGCAATCACTGACTTTTGGAGTCGGCTGGTGACAAAATGTTCCAAACACACCCCATGCACAACTCCACCGGGGAAGGTGCCAGAAAGGAGTTCTCTTGGTAGTTCTTCCACTGCCCCGGTAGCCAGCTGAAAGACACCACAAAAGTGGTTCTACCTGCTTGATGGGCTGAGATGGGGAATCGCTGACTTTTGGAGTCGGCTGGTGACAAAATGTTCCAAACACACCCCATGCACAACTCCACCGGGGAAGGTGCCAGAAAGGAGTTCTGTTGGTTGTTCTTACACTGCCCCGGTAGCCAGCTGAAAGACACCACAAAAGTGGTTCTACCTGCTTTCTGGGCTGAGATGGGCAATCGCTGACTTTTGCAGTCGGCTGGTGACAAAATGTTCCAAACACACCCCATGCACAACTCCAGCGGGGAAGGTGCCATAAAGGAGTTCTCTTGGTAGTTCTTCCACTGCCCCGGTAGCCAGATGAAAGACACCACAAAAGTGGTTCTACCTGCTTTCTGGGCTGAGATGGGCAATCGCTGACTTTTGGAGTCGGCTGGTGACAAAATGTTCCAAACACACCCCATGCACAACTCCACCGGGGAAGGTGCCAGAAAGGAGTTCTGTTGGTAGTTCTTCCACTGCCCCGGTAGCCAGCTGAAAGACACCACAAAAGTGGTTCTACCTGCTTTCTGGGCTGAGATGGGCAATCGCTGACTTTTGGAGTCGGCTGGTGACAAAATGTTCCAAACACACCCCATGCACAACTCCACCGGGGAAGGTGCCAGAAAGGAGTTCTGTTGGTAGTTCTTCCACTGCCCCGGTAGCCAGATGAAAGACACCACAAAAGTGGTTCTACCTGCTTTCTAGGCTGAGATGGGGAATCGCTGACTTGTGGACTCGGCTGGTGACAAAATGTTCCAAACACACCCCATGCACAACTCCACCGGGGAAGGTGCCAGAAAGGAGTTCTCTTGGTAGTTCTTCCACTGCCCCGGTAGCCAGATGAAAGACACCACAAAAGTGGTTCTACCTGCTTGCTGGGCTGAGATGGGCAATCGCTGACTTTTGCAGTCGGCTGGTGACAAAATGTTCCAAACACACCCCATGCACAACTCCCCCGGGGAAGGTGCCAGAAAGGAATTCCATTGCTTGTTCTTCCACTGCCCCGGTAGCCAGATGAAAGACACCAGAAAAGTGGTTCTACCTGCTTGCTGGGCTGAGATGGGCAATCGCTGACTTTTGCAGTCGGCTGGTGACAAAATGTTCCAAACACACCCCATGCACAACTCCACCGGGGAAGGTGCCAGAAAGGAGTTCTGTTGGTAGTTCTTCCACTGCCCCGGTAGCCAGATGAAAGACACCACAAAAGTGGTTCTACCTGCTTTCTAGGCTGAGATGGGGAATCGCTGACTTGTGGACTCGGCTGGTGACAAAATGTTCCAAACACACCCCATGCACAACTCCACCGGGGAAGGTGCCAGAAAGGAGTTCTGTTGGTTGTTCTTCCACTGCCCCGGTAGCCAGATGAAAGACACCACAAAAGTGGTTCTACCTGCTTTCTGGGCTGAGATGGGGAATCGCTGACTTGTGGAGTCGGCTGGTGACAAAATGTTCCAAACACACCCCATGCACAACTCCACCGGGGAAGGTGCCAGAAAGGAGTTCTCTTGGTAGTTCTTCCACTGCCCCGGTAGCCAGATGAAAGACACCACAAAAGTGGTTCTACCTGCTTGCTGGGCTGAGATGGGCAATCGCTGACTTTTGGAGTCGGCTGGTGACAAAATGTTCCAAAGACAGCCCATGCACAACTCCACCGGGGAAGGTTCCAGAAAGGAGTTCTCTTGGTAGTTCTTCCACTGCCCCGGTAGCCAGCTGAAAGACACCACAAAAGTGGTTCTACCTGCTTGCTGGGCTGAGATGGGCAATCGCTGACTTTTGCAGTCGGCTGGTGACAAAATGTTCCAAACACACCCCATGCACAACTCCACCGGGGAAGGTGCCAGAAAGGAGTTCTGTTGGTAGTTCTTCCACTGCCCCGGTAGCCAGCTGAAAGACACCACAAAAGTGGTTCTACCTGCTTGCTGGGCTGAGATGGGCAATCGCTGACTTTTGGAGTCGGCTGGTGACAAAATGTTCCAAACACACCCCATGCACAACTCCACCGGGGAAGGTGCCAGAAAGGAGTTCTGTTGGTAGTTCTTCCACTGCCCCGGTAGCCAGCTGAAAGACACCACAAAAGTGGTTCTACCTGCTTGCTGGGCTGAGATGGGGAATCGCTGACTTTTGGAGTCGGCTGGTGACAAAATGTTCCAAACACACCCCATGCACAACTCCAGCGGGGAAGGTGCCAGAAAGGAGTTCTGTTGGTTGTTCTTACACTGCCCCGGTAGCCAGCTGAAAGACACCACAAAAGTGGTTCTACCTGCTTTCTGGGCTGAGATGGGCAATCGCTGACTTTTGGAGTCGGCTGGTGACAAAATGTTCCAAACACACCCCATGCACAACTCCACCGGGGAAGGTGCCAGAAAGGAGTTCTGTTGGTAGTTCTTCCACTGCCCCGGTAGCCAGATGAAAGACACCACAAAAGTGGTTCTACCTGCTTTCTGGGCTGAGATGGGCAATCGCTGACTTTTGGAGTCGGCTGGTGACAAAATGTTCCAAACACACCCCATGCACAACTCCACCGGGGAAGGTGCCAGAAAGGAGTTCTGTTGGTTGTTCTTCCACTGCCCCGGTAGCCAGCTGAAAGACACCACAAAAGTGGTTCTACCTGCTTTCTGGGCTGAGATGGGGAATCGCTGACTTTTGCAGTCGGCTGGTGACAAAATGTTCCAAACACACCCCATGCACAACTCCACCGGGGAAGGTGCCAGAAAGGAGTTCTGTTGGTAGTTCTTCCACTGCCCCGGTAGCCAGCTGAAAGACACCACAAAAGTGGTTCTACCTGCTTTCTGGGCTGAGATGGGCAATCGCTGACTTTTGGAGTCGGCTGGTGACAAAATGTTCCAAACACACCCCATGCACAACTCCAGCGGGGAAGGTGCCAGAAAGGAGTTCTGTTGGTAGTTCTTCCACTGCCCCGGTAGCCAGATGAAAGACACCACAAAAGTGGTTCTACCTGCTTTCTGGGCTGAGATGGGCAATCACTGACTTTTGGAGTCGGCTGGTGACAAAATGTTCCAAACACACCCCATGCACAACTCCACCGGGGAAGGTGCCAGAAAGGAGTTCTCTTGGTAGTTCTTCCACTGCCCCGGTAGCCAGCTGAAAGACACCACAAAAGTGGTTCTACCTGCTTGATGGGCTGAGATGGGGAATCGCTGACTTTTGGAGTCGGCTGGTGACAAAATGTTCCAAACACACCCCATGCACAACTCCACCGGGGAAGGTGCCAGAAAGGAGTTCTGTTGGTTGTTCTTACACTGCCCCGGTAGCCAGCTGAAAGACACCACAAAAGTGGTTCTACCTGCTTTCTGGGCTGAGATGGGCAATCGCTGACTTTTGGAGTCGGCTGGTGACAAAATGTTCCAAACACACCCCATGCACAACTCCAGCGGGGAAGGTGCCATAAAGGAGTTCTCTTGGTAGTTCTTCCACTGCCCCGGTAGCCAGATGAAAGACACCACAAAAGTGGTTCTACCTGCTTTCTGGGCTGAGATGGGCAATCGCTGACTTTTGGAGTCGGCTGGTGACAAAATGTTCCAAACACACCCCATGCACAACTCCACCGGGGAAGGTGCCAGAAAGGAGTTCTGTTGGTAGTTCTTCCACTGCCCCGGTAGCCAGCTGAAAGACACCACAAAAGTGGTTCTACCTGCTTTCTGGGCTGAGATGGGCAATCGCTGACTTTTGGAGTCGGCTGGTGACAAAATGTTCCAAACACACCCCATGCACAACTCCACCGGGGAAGGTGCCAGAAAGGAGTTCTGTTGGTAGTTCTTCCACTGCCCCGGTAGCCAGATGAAAGACACCACAAAAGTGGTTCTACCTGCTTTCTAGGCTGAGATGGGGAATCGCTGACTTGTGGACTCGGCTGGTGACAAAATGTTCCAAACACACCCCATGCACAACTCCAGCGGGGAAGGTGCCAGAAAGGAGTTCTGTTGGTAGTTCTTCCACTGCCCCGGTAGCCAGATGAAAGACACCACAAAAGTGGTTCTACCTGCTTTCTGGGCTGAGATGGGCAATCACTGACTTTTGGAGTCGGCTGGTGACAAAATGTTCCAAACACACCCCATGCACAACTCCACCGGGGAAGGTGCCAGAAAGGAGTTCTCTTGGTAGTTCTTCCACTGCCCCGGTAGCCAGCTGAAAGACACCACAAAAGTGGTTCTACCTGCTTGATGGGCTGAGATGGGCAATCGCTGACTTTTGGAGTCGGCTGGTGACAAAATGTTCCAAACACACCCCATGCACAACTCCAGCGGGGAAGGTGCCAGAAAGGAGTTCTGTTGGTTGTTCTTACACTGCCCCGGTAGCCAGCTGAAAGACACCACAAAAGTGGTTCTACCTGCTTTCTGGGCTGAGATGGGGAACCGCTGACTTTTGGAGTCGGCTGGTGACAAAATGTTCCAAACACACCCCATGCACAACTCCAGCGGGGAAGGTGCCATAAAGGAGTTCTCTTGGTAGTTCTTCCACTGCCCCGGTAGCCAGCTGAAAGACACCACAAAAGTGGTTCTACCTGCTTTCTGGGCTGAGATGGGCAATCGCTGACTTTTGGAGTCGGCTGGTGACAAAATGTTCCAAACACACCCCATGCACAACTCCACCGGGGAAGGTGCCAGAAAGGAGTTCTGTTGGTAGTTCTTCCACTGCCCCGGTAGCCAGCTGAAAGACACCACAAAAGTGGTTCTACCTGCTTTCTGGGCTGAGATGGGCAATCGCTGACTTTTGGAGTCGGCTGGTGACAAAATGTTCCAAACACACCCCATGCACAACTCCACCGGGGAAGGTGCCAGAAAGGAGTTCTGTTGGTAGTTCTTCCACTGCCCCGGTAGCCAGATGAAAGACACCACAAAAGTGGTTCTACCTGCTTTCTAGGCTGAGATGGGGAATCGCTGACTTTTGGAGTCGGCTGGTGACAAAATGTTCCAAAGACAGCCCATGCACAACTCCACCGGGGAAGGTGCCAGAAAGGAGTTCTCTTGGTAGTTCTTCCACTGCCCCGGTAGCCAGATGAAAGACACCACAAAAGTGGTTCTACCTGCTTGCTGGGCTGAGATGGGCAATCGCTGACTTTTGCAGTTGGCTGGTGACAAAATGTTCCAAACACACCCCATGCACAACTCCACCGGGGAAGGTGCCAGAAAGGAATTCCATTGCTTGTTGTTCCACTGCCCCGGTAGCCAGATGAAAGACACCAGAAAAGTGGTTCTACCTGCTTGCTGGGCTGAGATGGGGAATCGCTGACTTTTGCAGTCGGCTGGTGACAAAATGTTCCAAACACACCCCATGCACAACTCCACCGGGGAAGGTGCCAGAAAGGAGTTCTGTTGGTAGTTCTTCCACTGCCCCGGTAGCCAGATGAAAGACACCACAAAAGTGGTTCTACCTGCTTTCTGGGCTGAGATGGGCAATCGCTGACTTGTGGACTCGGCTGGTGACAAAATGTTCCAAACACACCCCATGCACAACTCCACCGGGGAAGGTGCCAGAAAGGAGTTCTGTTGGTTGTTCTTACACTGCCCCGGTAGCCAGATGAAAGACACCACAAAAGTGGTTCTACCTGCTTTCTGGGCTGAGATGGGGAATCGCTGACTTGTGGAGTCGGCTGGTGACAAAATGTTCCAAAGACACCCCATGCACAACTCCAGCGGGGAAGGTGCCAGAAAGGAGTTCTCTTGGTAGTTCTTCCACTGCCCCGGTAGCCAGATGAAAGACACCACAAAAGTGGTTCTACCTGCTTGCTGGGCTGAGATGGGCAATCGCTGACTTTTGGAGTCGGCTGGTGACAAAATGTTCCAAAGACAGCCCATGCACAACTCCACCGGGGAAGGTTCCAGAAAGGAGTTCTCTTGGTAGTTCTTCCACTGCCCCGGTAGCCAGCTGAAAGACACCACAAAAGTGGTTCTACCTGCTTGCTGGGCTGAGATGGGCAATCGCTGACTTTTGGAGTCGGCTGGTGACAAAATGTTCCAAACACACCCCATGCACAACTCCACCGGGGAAGGTGCCATAAAGGAGTTCTCTTGGTAGTTCTTCCACTGCCCCGGTAGCCAGATGAAAGACACCACAAAAGTGGTTCTACCTGCTTTCTGGGCTGAGATGGGCAATCGCTGACTTTTGGAGTCGGCTGGTGACAAAATGTTCCAAACACACCCCATGCACAACTCCACCGGGGAAGGTGCCAGAAAGGAGTTCTGTTGGTTGTTCTTCCACTGCCCCGGTAGCCAGCTGAAAGACACCACAAAAGTGGTTCTACCTGCTTTCTGGGCTGAGATGGGGAATCGCTGACTTTTGGAGTCGGCTGGTGACAAAATGTTCCAAACACACCCCATGCACAACTCCACCGGGGAAGGTGCCAGAAAGGAGTTCTGTTGGTAGTTCTTCCACTGCCCCGGTAGCCAGCTGAAAGACACCACAAAAGTGGTTCTACCTGCTTTCTGGGCTGAGATGGGCAATCGCTGACTTTTGGAGTCGGCTGGTGACAAAATGTTCCAAACACACCCCATGCACAACTCCACCGGGGAAGGTGCCAGAAAGGAGTTCTGTTGGTAGTTCTTCCACTGCCCCGGTAGCCAGCTGAAAGACACCACAAAAGTGGTTCTACCTGCTTTCTGGGCTGAGATGGGCAATCGCTGACTTTTGGAGTCGGCTGGTGACAAAATGTTCCAAACACACCCCATGCACAACTCCAGCGGGGAAGGTGCCAGAAAGGAGTTCTGTTGGTAGTTCTTCCACTGCCCCGGTAGCCAGATGAAAGACACCACAAAAGTGGTTCTACCTGCTTTCTGGGCTGAGATGGGCAATCGCTGACTTTTGGAGTCGGCTGGTGACAAAATGTTCCAAACACACCCCATGCACAACTCCACCGGGGAAGGTGCCAGAAAGGAGTTCTCTTGGTAGTTCTTCCACTGCCCCGGTAGCCAGCTGAAAGACACCACAAAAGTGGTTCTACCTGCTTGATGGGCTGAGATGGGGAATCGCTGACTTTTGGAGTCGGCTGGTGACAAAATGTTCCAAACACACCCCATGCACAACTCCAGCGGGGAAGGTGCCAGAAAGGAGTTCTGTTGGTTGTTCTTACACTGCCCCGGTAGCCAGCTGAAAGACACCACAAAAGTGGTTCTACCTGCTTTCTGGGCTGAGATGGGGAACCGCTGACTTTTGGAGTCGGCTGGTGACAAAATGTTCCAAACACACCCCATGCACAACTCCACCGGGGAAGGTGCCATAAAGGAGTTCTCTTGGTAGTTCTTCCACTGCCCCGGTAGCCAGCTGAAAGACACCACAAAAGTGGTTCTACCTGCTTTCTGGGCTGAGATGGGCAATCGCTGACTTTTGGAGTCGGCTGGTGACAAAATGTTCCAAACACACCCCATGCACAACTCCACCGGGGAAGGTGCCAGAAAGGAGTTCTGTTGGTAGTTCTTCCACTGCCCCGGTAGCCAGATGAAAGACACCACAAAAGTGGTTCTACCTGCTTTCTGGGCTGAGATGGGCAATCGCTGACTTTTGGAGTCGGCTGGTGACAAAATGTTCCAAACACACCCCATGCACAACTCCACCGGGGAAGGTGCCAGAAAGGAGTTCTGTTGGTAGTTCTTCCACTGCCCCGGTAGCCAGATGAAAGACACCACAAAAGTGGTTCTACCTGCTTTCTAGGCTGAGATGGGGAATCGCTGACTTTTGGAGTCGGCTGGTGACAAAATGTTCCAAAGACAGCCCATGCACAACTCCACCGGGGAAGGTGCCAGAAAGGAGTTCTCTTGGTAGTTCTTCCACTGCCCCGGTAGCCAGATGAAAGACACCACAAAAGTGGTTCTACCTGCTTGCTGGGCTGAGATGGGCAATCGCTGACTTTTGCAGTCGGCTGGTGACAAAATGTTCCAAACACACCCCATGCACAACTCCCCCGGGGAAGGTGCCAGAAAGGAATTCCATTGCTTGTTCTTCCACTGCCCCGGTAGCCAGCTGAAAGACACCACAAAAGTGGTTCTACCTGCTTGCTGGGCTGAGATGGGCAATCGCTGACTTTTGCAGTCGGCTGGTGACAAAATGTTCCAAACACACCCCATGCACAACTCCAGCGGGGAAGGTGCCAGAAAGGAGTTCTGTTGGTAGTTCTTCCACTGCCCCGGTAGCCAGATGAAAGACACCACAAAAGTGGTTCTACCTGCTTGATGGGCTGAGATGGGGAATCGCTGACTTTTGGAGTCGGCTGGTGACAAAATGTTCCAAACACACCCCATGCACAACTCCACCGGGGAAGGTGCCAGAAAGGAGTTCTGTTGGTTGTTCTTACACTGCCCCGGTAGCCAGATGAAAGACACCACAAAAGTGGTTCTACCTGCTTTCTGGGCTGAGATGGGGAATCGCTGACTTGTGGAGTCGGCTGGTGACAAAATGTTCCAAACACACCCCATGCACAACTCCACCGGGGAAGGTGCCAGAAAGGAGTTCTCTTGGTAGTTCTTCCACTGCCCCGGTAGCCAGATGAAAGACACCACAAAAGTGGTTCTACCTGCTTGCTGGGCTGAGATGGGCAATCGCTGACTTTTGGAGTCGGCTGGTGACAAAATGTTCCAAAGACAGCCCATGCACAACTCCACCGGGGAAGGTTCCAGAAAGGAGTTCTCTTGGTAGTTCTTCCACTGCCCCGGTAGCCAGCTGAAAGACACCACAAAAGTGGTTCTACCTGCTTGCTGGGCTGAGATGGGCAATCGCTGACTTTTGCAGTCGGCTGGTGACAAAATGTTCCAAACACACCCCATGCACAACTCCACCGGGGAAGGTGCCAGAAAGGAGTTCTGTTGGTAGTTCTTCCACTGCCCCGGTAGCCAGCTGAAAGACACCACAAAAGTGGTTCTACCTGCTTGCTGGGCTGAGATGGGCAATCGCTGACTTTTGGAGTCGGCTGGTGACAAAATGTTCCAAACACACCCCATGCACAACTCCACCGGGGAAGGTGCCAGAAAGGAGTTCTGTTGGTAGTTCTTCCACTGCCCCGGTAGCCAGCTGAAAGACACCACAAAAGTGGTTCTACCTGCTTGCTGGGCTGAGATGGGGAATCGCTGACTTTTGGAGTCGGCTGGTGACAAAATGTTCCAAACACACCCCATGCACAACTCCAGCGGGGAAGGTGCCAGAAAGGAGTTCTGTTGGTTGTTCTTACACTGCCCCGGTAGCCAGCTGAAAGACACCACAAAAGTGGTTCTACCTGCTTTCTGGGCTGAGATGGGCAATCGCTGACTTTTGGAGTCGGCTGGTGACAAAATGTTCCAAACACACCCCATGCACAACTCCACCGGGGAAGGTGCCAGAAAGGAGTTCTGTTGGTAGTTCTTCCACTGCCCCGGTAGCCAGATGAAAGACACCACAAAAGTGGTTCTACCTGCTTTCTGGGCTGAGATGGGCAATCGCTGACTTTTGGAGTCGGCTGGTGACAAAATGTTCCAAACACACCCCATGCACAACTCCACCGGGGAAGGTGCCAGAAAGGAGTTCTGTTGGTTGTTCTTCCACTCCCCCGGTAGCCAGCTGAAAGACACCACAAAAGTGGTTCTACCTGCTTTCTGGGCTGAGATGGGGAATCGCTGACTTTTGCAGTCGGCTGGTGACAAAATGTTCCAAACACACCCCATGCACAACTCCACCGGGGAAGGTGCCAGAAAGGAGTTCTGTTGGTAGTTCTTCCACTGCCCCGGTAGCCAGCTGAAAGACACCACAAAAGTGGTTCTACCTGCTTTCTGGGCTGAGATGGGCAATCGCTGACTTTTGGAGTCGGCTGGTGACAAAATGTTCCAAACACACCCCATGCACAACTCCAGCGGGGAAGGTGCCAGAAAGGAGTTCTGTTGGTAGTTCTTCCACTGCCCCGGTAGCCAGATGAAAGACACCACAAAAGTGGTTCTACCTGCTTTCTGGGCTGAGATGGGCAATCACTGACTTTTGGAGTCGGCTGGTGACAAAATGTTCCAAACACACCCCATGCACAACTCCACCGGGGAAGGTGCCAGAAAGGAGTTCTGTTGGTAGTTCTTCCACTGCCCCGGTAGCCAGCTGAAAGACACCACAAAAGTGGTTCTACCTGCTTGATGGGCTGAGATGGGGAATCGCTGACTTTTGGAGTCGGCTGGTGACAAAATGTTCCAAACACACCCCATGCACAACTCCACCGGGGAAGGTGCCAGAAAGGAGTTCTGTTGGTTGTTCTTACACTGCCCCGGTAGCCAGCTGAAAGACACCACAAAAGTGGTTCTACCTGCTTTCTGGGCTGAGATGGGCAATCGCTGACTTTTGCAGTCGGCTGGTGACAAAATGTTCCAAACACACCCCATGCACAACTCCAGCGGGGAAGGTGCCATAAAGGAGTTCTCTTGGTAGTTCTTCCACTGCCCCGGTAGCCAGATGAAAGACACCACAAAAGTGGTTCTACCTGCTTTCTGGGCTGAGATGGGCAATCGCTGACTTTTGGAGTCGGCTGGTGACAAAATGTTCCAAACACACCCCATGCACAACTCCACCGGGGAAGGTGCCAGAAAGGAGTTCTGTTGGTAGTTCTTCCACTGCCCCGGTAGCCAGCTGAAAGACACCACAAAAGTGGTTCTACCTGCTTTCTGGGCTGAGATGGGCAATCGCTGACTTTTGGAGTCGGCTGGTGACAAAATGTTCCAAACACACCCCATGCACAACTCCACCGGGGAAGGTGCCAGAAAGGAGTTCTGTTGGTAGTTCTTCCACTGCCCCGGTAGCCAGATGAAAGACACCACAAAAGTGGTTCTACCTGCTTTCTAGGCTGAGATGGGGAATCGCTGACTTGTGGACTCGGCTGGTGACAAAATGTTCCAAACACACCCCATGCACAACTCCACCGGGGAAGGTGCCAGAAAGGAGTTCTCTTGGTAGTTCTTCCACTGCCCCGGTAGCCAGATGAAAGACACCACAAAAGTGGTTCTACCTGCTTGCTGGGCTGAGATGGGCAATCGCTGACTTTTGCAGTCGGCTGGTGACAAAATGTTCCAAACACACCCCATGCACAACTCCCCCGGGGAAGGTGCCAGAAAGGAATTCCATTGCTTGTTCTTCCACTGCCCCGGTAGCCAGATGAAAGACACCAGAAAAGTGGTTCTACCTGCTTGCTGGGCTGAGATGGGCAATCGCTGACTTTTGCAGTCGGCTGGTGACAAAATGTTCCAAACACACCCCATGCACAACTCCACCGGGGAAGGTGCCAGAAAGGAGTTCTGTTGGTAGTTCTTCCACTGCCCCGGTAGCCAGATGAAAGACACCACAAAAGTGGTTCTACCTGCTTTCTAGGCTGAGATGGGGAATCGCTGACTTGTGGACTCGGCTGGTGACAAAATGTTCCAAACACACCCCATGCACAACTCCACCGGGGAAGGTGCCAGAAAGGAGTTCTGTTGGTTGTTCTTCCACTGCCCCGGTAGCCAGATGAAAGACACCACAAAAGTGGTTCTACCTGCTTTCTGGGCTGAGATGGGGAATCGCTGACTTGTGGAGTCGGCTGGTGACAAAATGTTCCAAACACACCCCATGCACAACTCCACCGGGGAAGGTGCCAGAAAGGAGTTCTCTTGGTAGTTCTTCCACTGCCCCGGTAGCCAGATGAAAGACACCACAAAAGTGGTTCTACCTGCTTGCTGGGCTGAGATGGGCAATCGCTGACTTTTGGAGTCGGCTGGTGACAAAATGTTCCAAAGACAGCCCATGCACAACTCCACCGGGGAAGGTTCCAGAAAGGAGTTCTCTTGGTAGTTCTTCCACTGCCCCGGTAGCCAGCTGAAAGACACCACAAAAGTGGTTCTACCTGCTTGCTGGGCTGAGATGGGCAATCGCTGACTTTTGCAGTCGGCTGGTGACAAAATGTTCCAAACACACCCCATGCACAACTCCACCGGGGAAGGTGCCAGAAAGGAGTTCTGTTGGTAGTTCTTCCACTGCCCCGGTAGCCAGATGAAAGACACCACAAAAGTGGTTCTACCTGCTTGCTGGGCTGAGATGGGCAATCGCTGACTTTTGGAGTCGGCTGGTGACAAAATGTTCCAAACACACCCCATGCACAACTCCACCGGGGAAGGTGCCAGAAAGGAGTTCTGTTGGTAGTTCTTCCACTGCCCCGGTAGCCAGCTGAAAGACACCACAAAAGTGGTTCTACCTGCTTGCTGGGCTGAGATGGGGAATCGCTGACTTTTGGAGTCGGCTGGTGACAAAATGTTCCAAACACACCCCATGCACAACTCCAGCGGGGAAGGTGCCAGAAAGGAGTTCTGTTGGTTGTTCTTACACTGCCCCGGTAGCCAGCTGAAAGACACCACAAAAGTGGTTCTACCTGCTTTCTGGGCTGAGATGGGCAATCGCTGACTTTTGGAGTCGGCTGGTGACAAAATGTTCCAAACACACCCCATGCACAACTCCACCGGGGAAGGTGCCAGAAAGGAGTTCTGTTGGTAGTTCTTCCACTGCCCCGGTAGCCAGATGAAAGACACCACAAAAGTGGTTCTACCTGCTTTCTGGGCTGAGATGGGCAATCGCTGACTTTTGGAGTCGGCTGGTGACAAAATGTTCCAAACACACCCCATGCACAACTCCACCGGGGAAGGTGCCAGAAAGGAGTTCTGTTGGTTGTTCTTCCACTGCCCCGGTAGCCAGCTGAAAGACACCACAAAAGTGGTTCTACCTGCTTTCTGGGCTGAGATGGGGAATCGCTGACTTTTGCAGTCGGCTGGTGACAAAATGTTCCAAACACACCCCATGCACAACTCCAGCGGGGAAGGTGCCAGAAAGGAGTTCTGTTGGTAGTTCTTCCACTGCCCCGGTAGCCAGATGAAAGACACCACAAAAGTGGTTCTACCTGCTTTCTGGGCTGAGATGGGCAATCACTGACTTTTGGAGTCGGCTGGTGACAAAATGTTCCAAACACACCCCATGCACAACTCCACCGGGGAAGGTGCCAGAAAGGAGTTCTCTTGGTAGTTCTTCCACTGCCCCGGTAGCCAGCTGAAAGACACCACAAAAGTGGTTCTACCTGCTTGATGGGCTGAGATGGGGAATCGCTGACTTTTGGAGTCGGCTGGTGACAAAATGTTCCAAACACACCCCATGCACAACTCCACCGGGGAAGGTGCCAGAAAGGAGTTCTGTTGGTTGTTCTTACACTGCCCCGGTAGCCAGCTGAAAGACACCACAAAAGTGGTTCTACCTGCTTTCTGGGCTGAGATGGGCAATCGCTGACTTTTGCAGTCGGCTGGTGACAAAATGTTCCAAACACACCCCATGCACAACTCCAGCGGGGAAGGTGCCATAAAGGAGTTCTCTTGGTAGTTCTTCCACTGCCCCGGTAGCCAGATGAAAGACACCACAAAAGTGGTTCTACCTGCTTTCTGGGCTGAGATGGGCAATCGCTGACTTTTGGAGTCGGCTGGTGACAAAATGTTCCAAACACACCCCATGCACAACTCCACCGGGGAAGGTGCCAGAAAGGAGTTCTGTTGGTAGTTCTTCCACTGCCCCGGTAGCCAGCTGAAAGACACCACAAAAGTGGTTCTACCTGCTTTCTGGGCTGAGATGGGCAATCGCTGACTTTTGGAGTCGGCTGGTGACAAAATGTTCCAAACACACCCCATGCACAACTCCACCGGGGAAGGTGCCAGAAAGGAGTTCTGTTGGTAGTTCTTCCACTGCCCCGGTAGCCAGATGAAAGACACCACAAAAGTGGTTCTACCTGCTTTCTAGGCTGAGATGGGGAATCGCTGACTTGTGGACTCGGCTGGTGACAAAATGTTCCAAACACACCCCATGCACAACTCCACCGGGGAAGGTGCCAGAAAGGAGTTCTCTTGGTAGTTCTTCCACTGCCCCGGTAGCCAGATGAAAGACACCACAAAAGTGGTTCTACCTGCTTGCTGGGCTGAGATGGGCAATCGCTGACTTTTGCAGTCGGCTGGTGACAAAATGTTCCAAACACACCCCATGCACAACTCCCCCGGGGAAGGTGCCAGAAAGGAATTCCATTGCTTGTTCTTCCACTGCCCCGGTAGCCAGATGAAAGACACCAGAAAAGTGGTTCTACCTGCTTGCTGGGCTGAGATGGGCAATCGCTGACTTTTGCAGTCGGCTGGTGACAAAATGTTCCAAACACACCCCATGCACAACTCCACCGGGGAAGGTGCCAGAAAGGAGTTCTGTTGGTAGTTCTTCCACTGCCCCGGTAGCCAGATGAAAGACACCACAAAAGTGGTTCTACCTGCTTTCTAGGCTGAGATGGGGAATCGCTGACTTGTGGACTCGGCTGGTGACAAAATGTTTCAAACACACCCCATGCACAACTCCACCGGGGAAGGTGCCAGAAAGGAGTTCTGTTGGTTGTTCTTCCACTGCCCCGGTAGCCAGATGAAAGACACCACAAAAGTGGTTCTACCTGCTTTCTGGGCTGAGATGGGGAATCGCTGACTTTTGGAGTCGGCTGGTGACAAAATGTTCCAAACACACCCCATGCACAACTCCACCGGGGAAGGTGCCAGAAAGGAGTTCTGTTGGTAGTTCTTCCACTGCCCCGGTAGCCAGATGAAAGACACCACAAAAGTGGTTCTACCTGCTTGCTGGGCTGAGATGGGCAATCGCTGACTTTTGGAGTCGGCTGGTGACAAAATGTTCCAAAGACAGCCCATGCACAACTCCACCGGGGAAGGTGCCAGAAAGGAGTTCTCTTGGTAGTTCTTCCACTGCCCCGGTAGCCAGCTGAAAGACACCACAAAAGTGGTTCTACCTGCTTGCTGGGCTGAGATGGGCAATCGCTGACTTTTGCAGTCGGCTGGTGACAAAATGTTCCAAACACACCCCATGCACAACTCCACCGGGGAAGGTGCCAGAAAGGAGTTCTGTTGGTAGTTCTTCCACTGCCCCGGTAGCCAGATGAAAGACACCACAAAAGTGGTTCTACCTGCTTGCTGGGCTGAGATGGGCAATCGCTGACTTTTGGAGTCGGCTGGTGACAAAATGTTCCAAACACACCCCATGCACAACTCCACCGGGGAAGGTGCCAGAAAGGAGTTCTCTTGGTAGTTCTTCCACTGCCCCGGTAGCCAGCTGAAAGACACCACAAAAGTGGTTCTACCTGCTTGCTGGGCTGAGATGGGCAATCGCTGACTTTTGGAGTCGGCTGGTGACAAAATGTTCCAAACACACCCCATGCACAACTCCACCGGGGAAGGTGCCAGAAAGGAGTTCTGTTGGTTGTTCTTCCACTGCCCCGGTAGCCAGCTGAAAGACACCACAAAAGTGGTTCTACCTGCTTTCTGGGCTGAGATGGGCAATCGCTGACTTTTGGAGTCGGCTGGTGACAAAATGTTCCAAACACACCCCATGCACAACTCCACCGGGGAAGGTGCCAGAAAGGAATTCCGTTGCTTGTTCTTCCACTGCCCCGGTAGCCAGCTGAAAGACACCACAAAAGTGGTTCTACCTGCTTGCTGGGCTGAGATGGGCAATCGCTGACTTTTGCAGTCGGCTGGTGACAAAATGTTCCAAACACACCCCATGCACAACTCCAGCGGGGAAGGTGCCAGAAAGGAGTTCTGTTGGTAGTTCTTCCACTGCCCCGGTAGCCAGCTGAAAGACACCACAAAAGTGGTTCTACCTGCTTTCTGGGCTGAGATGGGCAATCGCTGACTTTTGCAGTCGGCTGGTGACAAAATGTTCCAAACACACCCCATGCACAACTCCACCGGGGAAGGTGCCAGAAAGGAGTTCTGTTGGTAGTTCTTCCACTGCCCCGGTAGCCAGCTGAAAGACACCACAAAAGTGGTTCTACCTGCTTTCTGGGCTGAGATGGGCAATCGCTGACTTTTGGAGTCGGCTGGTGACAAAATGTTCCAAACACACCCCATGCACAACTCCACCGGGGAAGGTGCCATAAAGGAGTTCTGTTGGTAGTTCTTCCACTGCCCCGGTAGCCAGATGAAAGACACCACAAAAGTGGTTCTACCTGCTTTCTGGGCTGAGATGGGCAATCGCTGACTTTTGGAGTCGGCTGGTGACAAAATGTTCCAAACACACCCCATGCACAACTCCACCGGGGAAGGTGCCAGAAAGGAGTTCTGTTGGTAGTTCTTCCACTGCCCCGGTAGCCAGCTGAAAGACACCACAAAAGTGGTTCTACCTGCTTTCTAGGCTGAGATGGGCAATCGCTGACTTTTGGAGTCGGCTGGTGACAAAATGTTCCAAACACACCCCATGCACAACTCCACCGGGGAAGGTGCCAGAAAGGAATTCCATTGCTTGTTCTTCCACTGCCCCGGTAGCCAGCTGAAAGACACCACAAAAGTGGTTCTACCTGCTTGCTGGGCTGAGATGGGCAATCGCTGACTTTTGCAGTCGGCTGGTGACAAAATGTTCCAAACACACCCCATGCACAACTCCACCGGGGAAGGTGCCAGAAAGGAGTTCTGTTGGTTGTTCTTACACTGCCCCGGTAGCCAGATGAAAGACACCACAAAAGTGGTTCTACCTGCTTTCTGGGCTGAGATGGGCAATCGCTGACTTTTGGAGTCGGCTGGTGACAAAATGTTCCAAACACACCCCATGCACAACTCCACTGGGGAAGGTGCCAGAAAGAAGTTCTCTTGAAAGTTCTTCCACTGCCCCGGTAGCCAGATGAAAGACACCACAAAAGTGGTTCTACCTGCTTTCTGGGCTGAGATGGGCAATCGCTGACTTGTGGAGTCGGCTGGTGACAAAATGTTCCAAACACACCCCATGCACAACTCCACCGGGGAAGGTGCCAGAAAGGAGTTCTGTTGGTAGTTCTTCCACTGCCCCGGTAGCCAGCTGAAAGACACCACAAGAGTGGTTCTACCTGCTTGCTGGGCTGAGATGGGCAATCGCTGACTTTTGGAGTCGGCTGGTGACAAAATGTTCCAAACACACCCCATGCACAACTCCACCGGGGAAGGTGCCAGAAAGGAGTTCTGTTGGTAGTTCTTCCACTGCCCGGTAGCCAGCTGAAAGACACCACAAAAGTGGTTCTACCTGCTTGCTGGGCTGAGATGGGCAATCGCTGACTTTTGGAGTCGGCTGGTGACAAAATGTTCCAAACACACCCCATGCACAACTCCACCGGGGAAGGTGCCAGAAAGGAATTCCATTGCTTGTTCTTCCACTGCCCCGGTAGCCAGCTGAAAGACACCACAAAAGTGGTTCTACCTGCTTTCTGGGCTGAGATGGGCAATCGCTGACTTTTGGAGTCGGCTGGTGACAAAATGTTCCAAACACACCCCATGCACAACTCCACCGGGGAAGGTGCCAGAAAGGAGTTCTGTTGGTAGTTCTTCCACTGCCCCGGTAGCCAGCTGAAAGACACCACAAAAGTGGTTCTACCTGCTTTCTGGGCTGAGATGGGCAATCGCTGACTTTTGGAGTCGGCTGGTGACAAAATGTTCCAAACACACCCCATGCACAACTCGACCGGGGAAGGTGCCAGAAAGGAGTTCTGTTGGTTGTTCTTCCACTGCCCCGGTAGCCAGCTGAAAGACACCACAAAAGTGGTTCTACCTGCTTTCTGGGCTGAGATGGGCAATCGCTGACTTGTGGACTCGGCTGGTGACAAAATGTTCCAAACACACCCCATGCACAACTCCACCGGGGAAGGTGCCAGAAAGGAGTTCTGTTGGTTGTTCTTACACTGCCCCGGTAGCCAGCTGAAAGACACCACAAAAGTGGTTCTACCTGCTTTCTGGGCTGAGATGGGCAATCGCTGACTTTTGGAGTCGGCTGGTGACAAAATGTTCCAAACACACCCCATGCACAACTCCACCGGGGAAGGTGCCAGAAAGGAGTTCTGTTGGTAGTTCTTCCACTGCCCCGGTAGCCAGCTGAAAGACACCACAAAAGTGGTTCTACCTGCTTGCTGGGCTGAGATGGGCAATCGCTGACTTTTGGAGTCGGCTGGTGACAAAATGTTCCAAACACACCCCATGCACAACTCCACCGGGGAAGGTGCCAGAAAGGAATTCCATTGCTTGTTCTTCCACTGCCCCGGTAGCCAGATGAAAGACACCACAAAAGTGGTTCTACATGCTTGCTGGGCTGAGATGGGCAATCGCTGACTTTTGGAGTCGGCTGGTGACAAAATGTTCCAAACACACCCCATGCACAACTCCACCGGGGAAGGTGCCAGAAAGGAATTCTGTTGGTTGTTCTTACACTGCCCCGGTAGCCAGCTGAAAGACACCACAAAAGTGGTTCTACCTGCTTTCTGGGCTGAGATGGGCAATCGCTGACTTTTGGAGTCGGCTGGTGACAAAATGTTCCAAACACACCCCATGCACAACTCCACCGGGGAAGGTGCCATAAAGGAGTTCTCTTGGTAGTTCTTCCACTGCCCCGGTAGCCAGATGAAAGACACCACAAAAGTGGTTCTACCTGCTTGCTGGGCTGAGATGGGCAATCGCTGACTTTTGGAGTCGGCTGGTGACAAAATGTTCCAAAGACAGCCCATGCACAACTCCACCGGGGAAGGTTCCAGAAAGGAGTTCTCTTGGTAGTTCTTCCACTGCCCCGGTAGCCAGCTGAAAGACACCACAAAAGTGGTTCTACCTGCTTGCTGGGCTGAGATGGGCAATCGCTGACTTTTGGAGTCGGCTGGTGACAAAATGTTCCAAACACACCCCATGCACAACTCCACCGGGGAAGGTGCCAGAAAGGAGTTCTCTTGGTAGTTCTTCCACTGCCCCGGTAGCCAGCTGAAAGACACCACAAAAGTGGTTCTACCTGCTTGCTGGGCTGAGATGGGCAATCGCTGACTTTTGGAGTCGGCTGGTGACAAAATGTTCCAAACACACCCCATGCACAACTCCACCGGGGAAGGTGCCAGAAAGGAGTTCTGTTGGTAGTTCTTCCACTGCCCCGGTAGCCAGCTGAAAGACACCACAAAAGTGGTTCTACCTGCTTGCTGGGCTGAGATGGGGAATCGCTGACTTTTGGAGTCGGCTGGTGACAAAATGTTCCAAACACACCCCATGCACAACTCCAGCGGGGAAGGTGCCAGAAAGGAGTTCTGTTGGTTGTTCTTACACTGCCCCGGTAGCCAGCTGAAAGACACCACAAAAGTGGTTCTACCTGCTTGCTGGGCTGAGATGGGCAATCGCTGACTTTTGGAGTCGGCTGGTGACAAAATGTTCCAAACACACCCCATGCACAACTCCACCGGGGAAGGTGCCAGAAAGGAATTCCATTGCTTGTTCTTCCACTGCCCCGGTAGCCAGCTGAAAGACACCACAAAAGTGGTTCTACCTGCTTTCTGGGCTGAGATGGGGAATCGCTGACTTTTGCAGTCGGCTGGTGACAAAATGTTCCAAACACACCCCATGCACAACTCCACCGGGGAAGGTGCCAGAAAGGAGTTCTGTTGGTAGTTCTTCCACTGCCCCGGTAGCCAGCTGAAAGACACCACAAAAGTGGTTCTACCTGCTTTCTGGGCTGAGATGGGCAATCGCTGACTTTTGGAGTCGGCTGGTGACAAAATGTTCCAAACACACCCCATGCACAACTCCAGCGGGGAAGGTGCCAGAAAGGAGTTCTGTTGGTAGTTCTTCCACTGCCCCGGTAGCCAGATGAAAGACACCACAAAAGTGGTTCTACCTGCTTTCTGGGCTGAGATGGGCAATCACTGACTTTTGGAGTTGGCTGGTGACAAAATGTTCCAAACACACCCCATGCACAACTCCAGCGGGGAAGGTGCCAGAAAGGAGTTCTCTTGGTAGTTCTTCCACTGCCCCGGTAGCCAGATGAAAGACACCACAAAAGTGGTTCTACCTGCTTTCTGGGCTGAGATGGGGAATCGCTGACTTGTGGACTCGGCTGGTGACAAAATGTTCCAAAGACACCCCATGCACAACTCCAGCGGGGAAGGTGCCAGAAAGGAGTTCTGTTGGTTGTTCTTACACTGCCCCGGTAGCCAGATGAAAGACACCACAAAAGTGGTTCTACCTGCTTTCTGGGCTGAGATGGGGAATCGCTGACTTTTGGAGTCGGCTGGTGACAAAATGTTCCAAACACACCCCATGCACAACTCCAGCGGGGAAGGTGCCATAAAGGAGTTCTCTTGGTAGTTCTTCCACTGCCCCGGTAGCCAGATGAAAGACACCACAAAAGTGGTTCTACCTGCTTTCTGGGCTGAGATGGGCAATCGCTGACTTTTGGAGTCGGCTGGTGACAAAATGTTCCAAACACACCCCATGCACAACTCCACCGGGGAAGGTGCCAGAAAGGAGTTCTGTTGGTAGTTCTTCCACTGCCCCGGTAGCCAGATGAAAGACACCACAAAAGTGGTTCTACCTGCTTTCTGGGCTGAGATGGGCAATCGCTGACTTTTGGAGTCGGCTGGTGACAAAATGTTCCAAACACACCCCATGCACAACTCCACCGGGGAAGGTGCCAGAAAGGAGTTCTGTTGGTAGTTCTTCCACTGCCCCGGTAGCCAGATGAAAGACACCACAAAAGTGGTTCTACCTGCTTTCTAGGCTGAGATGGGGAATCGCTGACTTTTGGAGTCGGCTGGTGACAAAATGTTCCAAAGACAGCCCATGCAGAACTCCACCGGGGAAGGTGCCAGAAAGGAGTTCTCTTGGTAGTTCTTCCACTGCCCCGGTAGCCAGATGAAAGACACCACAAAAGTGGTTCTACCTGCTTGCTGGGCTGAGATGGGCAATCGCTGACTTTTGCAGTCGGCTGGTGACAAAATGTTCCAAACACACCCCATGCACAACTCCCCCGGGGAAGGTGCCAGAAAGGAATTCCATTGCTTGTTCTTCCACTGCCCCGGTAGCCAGATGAAAGACACCAGAAAAGTGGTTCTACCTGCTTGCTGGGCTGAGATGGGGAATCGCTGACTTGTGGAGTCGGCTGGTGACAAAATGTTCCAAACACACCCCATGCACAACTCCACCGGGGAAGGTGCCAGAAAGGAGTTCTGTTGGTTGTTCTTACACTGCCCCGGTAGCCAGCTGAAAGACACCACAAAAGTGGTTCTACCTGCTTTCTGGGCTGAGATGGGCAATCGCTGACTTTTGGAGTCGGCTGGTGACAAAATGTTCCAAACACACCCCATGCACAACTCCACCGGGGAAGGTGCCAGAAAGGAGTTCTCTTGGTAGTTCTTCCACTGCCCCGGTAGCCAGATGAAAGACACCACAAAAGTGGTTCTACCTGCTTGCTGGGCTGAGATGGGCAATCGCTGACTTTTGGAGTCGGCTGGTGACAAAATGTTCCAAACACACCCCATGCACAACTCCAGCGGGGAAGGTGCCAGAAAGGAGTTCTCTTGGTAGTTCTTCCACTGCCCCGGTAGCCAGCTGAAAGACACCACAAAAGTGGTTCTACCTGCTTGCTGGGCTGAGATGGGCAATCGCTGACTTTTGGAGTCGGCTGGTGACAAAATGTTCCAAACACACCCCATGCACAACTCCACCGGGGAAGGTGCCAGAAAGGAGTTCTCTTGGTAGTTCTTCCACTGCCCCGGTAGCCAGCTGAAAGACACCACAAAAGTGGTTCTACCTGCTTGCTGGGCTGAGATGGGCAATCGCTGACTTTTGGAGTCGGCTGGTGACAAAATGTTCCAAACACACCCCATGCACAACTCCACCGGGGAAGGTGCCAGAAAGGAGTTCTGTTGGTAGTTCTTCCACTGCCCCGGTAGCCAGCTGAAAGACACCACAAAAGTGGTTCTACCTGCTTGCTGGGCTGAGATGGGGAATCGCTGACTTTTGGAGTCGGCTGGTGACAAAATGTTCCAAACACACCCCATGCACAACTCCAGCGGGGAAGGTGCCAGAAAGGAGTTCTGTTGGTTGTTCTTACACTGCCCCGGTAGCCAGCTGAAAGACACCACAAAAGTGGTTCTACCTGCTTTCTGGGCTGAGATGGGCAATCGCTGACTTTTGGAGTCGGCTGGTGACAAAATGTTCCAAACACACCCCATGCACAACTCCACCGGGGAAGGTGCCAGAAAGGAATTCCATTGCTTGTTCTTCCACTGCCCCGGTAGCCAGCTGAAAGACACCACAAAAGTGGTTCTACCTGCTTTCTGGGCTGAGATGGGGAATCGCTGACTTTTGCAGTCGGCTGGTGACAAAATGTTCCAAACACACCCCATGCACAACTCCACCGGGGAAGGTGCCAGAAAGGAGTTCTGTTGGTAGTTCTTCCACTGCCCCGGTAGCCAGCTGAAAGACACCACAAAAGTGGTTCTACCTGCTTTCTGGGCTGAGATGGGCAATCGCTGACTTTTGGAGTCGGCTGGTGACAAAATGTTCCAAACACACCCCATGCACAACTCCAGCGGGGAAGGTGCCAGAAAGGAGTTCTGTTGGTAGTTCTTCCACTGCCCCGGTAGCCAGATGAAAGACACCACAAAAGTGGTTCTACCTGCTTTCTGGGCTGAGATGGGCAATCACTGACTTTTGGAGTTGGCTGGTGACAAAATGTTCCAAACACACCCCATGCACAACTCCACCGGGGAAGGTGCCAGAAAGGAGTTCTCTTGGTAGTTCTTCCACTGCCCCGGTAGCCAGCTGAAAGACACCACAAAAGTGGTTCTACCTGCTTGATGGGCTGAGATGGGGAATCGCTGACTTTTGGAGTCGGCTGGTGACAAAATGTTCCAAATACACCCCATGCACAACTCCACCGGGGAAGGTGCCAGAAAGGAGTTCTGTTGGTTGTTCTTACACTGCCCCGGTAGCCAGATGAAAGACACCACAAAAGTGGTTCTACCTGCTTTCTGGGCTGAGATGGGGAATCGCTGACTTTTGGAGTCGGCTGGTGACAAAATGTTCCAAACACACCCCATGCACAACTCCAGCGGGGAAGGTGCCATAAAGGAGTTCTGTTGGTAGTTCTTCCACTGCCCCGGTAGCCAGATGAAAGACACCACAAAAGTGGTTCTACCTGCTTTCTGGGCTGAGATGGGCAATCGCTGACTTTTGGAGTCGGCTGGTGACAAAATGTTCCAAACACACCCCATGCACAACTCCACCGGGGAAGGTGCCAGAAAGGAGTTCTGTTGGTAGTTCTTCCACTGCCCCGGTAGCCAGATGAAAGACACCACAAAAGTGGTTCTACCTGCTTTCTGGGCTGAGATGGGCAATCGCTGACTTTTGGAGTCGGCTGGTGACAAAATGTTCCAAACACACCCCATGCACAACTCCACCGGGGAAGGTGCCAGAAAGGAGTTCTGTTGGTAGTTCTTCCACTGCCCCGGTAGCCAGATGAAAGACACCACAAAAGTGGTTCTACCTGCTTTCTAGGCTGAGATGGGGAATCGCTGACTTTTGGAGTCGGCTGGTGACAAAATGTTCCAAAGACAGCCCATGCAGAACTCCACCGGGGAAGGTGCCAGAAAGGAGTTCTCTTGGTAGTTCTTCCACTGCCCCGGTAGCCAGATGAAAGACACCACAAAAGTGGTTCTACCTGCTTGCTGGGCTGAGATGGGCAATCGCTGACTTTTGCAGTCGGCTGGTGACAAAATGTTCCAAACACACCCCATGCACAACTCCCCCGGGGAAGGTGCCAGAAAGGAATTCCATTGCTTGTTCTTCCACTGCCCCGGTAGCCAGATGAAAGACACCAGAAAAGTGGTTCTACCTGCTTTCTGGGCTGAGATGGGGAATCGCTGACTTGTGGAGTCGGCTGGTGACAAAATGTTCCAAACACACCCCATGCACAACTCCACCGGGGAAGGTGCCAGAAAGGAGTTCTGTTGGTAGTTCTTCCACTGCCCCGGTAGCCAGATGAAAGACACCACAAAAGTGGTTCTACCTGCTTTCTAGGCTGAGATGGGGAATCGCTGACTTGTGGACTCGGCTGGTGACAAAATGTTCCAAACACACCCCATGCACAACTCCACCGGGGAAGGTGCCAGAAAGGAGTTCTGTTGGTTGTTCTTACACTGCCCCGGTAGCCAGATGAAAGACACCACAAAAGTGGTTCTACCTGCTTTCTGGGCTGAGATGGGGAATCGCTGACTTTTGGAGTCGGCTGGTGACAAAATGTTCCAAACACACCCCATGCACAACTCCAGCGGGGAAGGTGCCAGAAAGGAGTTCTCTTGGTAGTTCTTCCACTGCCCCGGTAGCCAGATGAAAGACACCACAAAAGTGGTTCTACCTGCTTGCTGGGCTGAGATGGGCAATCGCTGACTTTTGGAGTCGGCTGGTGACAAAATGTTCCAAACACACCCCATGCACAACTCCACCGGGGAAGGTGCCAGAAAGGAGTTCTCTTGGTAGTTCTTCCACTGCCCCGGTAGCCAGCTGAAAGACACCACAAAAGTGGTTCTACCTGCTTGCTGGGCTGAGATGGGCAATCGCTGACTTTTGCAGTCGGCTGGTGACAAAATGTTCCAAACACACCCCATGCACAACTCCACCGGGGAAGGTGCCAGAAAGGAGTTCTGTTGGTAGTTCTTCCACTGCCCCGGTAGCCAGCTGAAAGACACCACAAAAGTGGTTCTACCTGCTTGCTGGGCTGAGATGGGGAATCGCTGACTTTTGGAGTCGGCTGGTGACAAAATGTTCCAAACACACCCCATGCACAACTCCACCGGGGAAGGTGCCAGAAAGGAGTTCTGTTGGTAGTTCTTCCACTGCCCCGGTAGCCAGCTGAAAGACACCACAAAAGTGGTTCTACCTGCTTGCTGGGCTGAGATGGGCAATCGCTGACTTTTGGAGTCGGCTGGTGACAAAATGTTCCAAACACACCCCATGCACAACTCCACCGGGGAAGGTGCCAGAAAGGAGTTCTGTTGGTTGTTCTTCCACTGCCCCGGTAGCCAGCTGAAAGACACCACAAAAGTGGTTCTACCTGCTTTCTGGGCTGAGATGGGCAATCACTGACTTTTGGAGTTGGCTGGTGACAAAATGTTCCAAACACACCCCATGCACAACTCCACCGGGGAAGGTGCCAGAAAGGAGTTCTCTTGGTAGTTCTTCCACTGCCCCGGTAGCCAGCTGAAAGACACCACAAAAGTGGTTCTACCTGCTTGCTGGGCTGAGATGGGCAATCGCTGACTTTTGCAGTCGGCTGGTGACAAAATGTTCCAAACACACCCCATGCACAACTCCAGCGGGGAAGGTGCCAGAAAGGAATTCCATTGCTTGTTCTTCCACTGCCCCGGTAGCCAGCTGAAAGACACCACAAAAGTGGTTCTACCTGCTTGCTGGGCTGAGATGGGCAATCGCTGACTTTTGCAGTCGGCTGGTGACAAAATGTTCCAAACACACCCCATGCACAACTCCACCGGGGAAGGTGCCAGAAAGGAGTTCTGTTGGTAGTTCTTCCACTGCCCCGGTAGCCAGCTGAAAGACACCACAAAAGTGGTTCTACCTGCTTGCTGGGCTGAGATGGGGAATCGCTGACTTTTGGAGTCGGCTGGTGACAAAATGTTCCAAACACACCCCATGCACAACTCCACCGGGGAAGGTGCCAGAAAGGAGTTCTGTTGGTTGTTCTTACACTGCCCCGGTAGCCAGCTGAAAGACACCACAAAAGTGGTTCTACCTGCTTTCTGGGCTGAGATGGGCAATCGCTGACTTTTGGAGTCGGCTGGTGACAAAATGTTCCAAACACACCCCATGCACAACTCCACCGGGGAAGGTGCCATAAAGGAGTTCTGTTGGTAGTTCTTCCACTGCCCCGGTAGCCAGATGAAAGACACCACAAAAGTGGTTCTACCTGCTTTCTGGGCTGAGATGGGCAATCGCTGACTTTTGGAGTCGGCTGGTGACAAAATGTTCCAAACACACCCCATGCACAACTCCACCGGGGAAGGTGCCAGAAAGGAGTTCTGTTGGTAGTTCTTCCACTGCCCCGGTAGCCAGCTGAAAGACACCACAAAAGTGGTTCTACCTGCTTGCTGGGCTGAGATGGGCAATCGCTGACTTTTGGAGTCGGCTGGTGACAAAATGTTCCAAACACACCCCATGCACAACTCCACCGGGGAAGGTGCCAGAAAGGAATTCCATTGCTTGTTCTTCCACTGCCCCGGTAGCCAGCTGAAAGACACCACAAAAGTGGTTCTACCTGCTTGCTGGGCTGAGATGGGCAATCGCTGACTTTTGCAGTCGGCTGGTGACAAAATGTTCCAAACACACCCCATGCACAACTCCACCGGGGAAGGTGCCAGAAAGGAGTTCTGTTGGTTGTTCTTACACTGCCCCGGTAGCCAGATGAAAGACACCACAAAAGTGGTTCTACCTGCTTTCTGGGCTGAGATGGGCAATCGCTGACTTTTGGAGTCGGCTGGTGACAAAATGTTCCAAACACACCCCATGCACAACTCCACTGGGGAAGGTGCCAGAAAGAAGTTCTCTTGAAAGTTCTTCCACTGCCCCGGTAGCCAGATGAAAGACACCACAAAAGTGGTTCTACCTGCTTTCTGGGCTGAGATGGGCAATCGCTGACTTTTGGAGTCGGCTGGTGACAAAATGTTCCAAACACACCCCATGCACAACTCCACCGGGGAAGGTGCCAGAAAGGAGTTCTGTTGGTAGTTCTTCCACTGCCCCGGTAACCAGCTGAAAGACACCACAAAAGTGGTTCTACCTGCTTGCTGGGCTGAGATGGGCAATCGCTGACTTTTGGAGTCGGCTGGTGACAAAATGTTCCAAACACACCCCATGCACAACTCCACCGGGGAAGGTGCCAGAAAGGAGTTCTGTTGGTAGTTCTTCCACTGCCCGGTAGCCAGCTGAAAGACACCACAAAAGTGGTTCTACCTGCTTGCTGGGCTGAGATGGGCAATCGCTGACTTTTGGAGTCGGCTGGTGACAAAATGTTCCAAACACACCCCATGCACAACTCCACCGGGGAAGGTGCCAGAAAGGAATTCCATTGCTTGTTCTTCCACTGCCCCGGTAGCCAGCTGAAAGACACCACAAAAGTGGTTCTACCTGCTTTCTGGGCTGAGATGGGCAATCGCTGACTTTTGGAGTCGGCTGGTGACAAAATGTTCCAAACACACCCCATGCACAACTCGACCGGGGAAGGTGCCAGAAAGGAGTTCTCTTGGTAGTTCTTCCACTGCCCCGGTAGCCAGCTGAAAGACACCACAAAAGTGGTTCTACCTGCTTTCTGGGCTGAGATGGGCAATCGCTGACTTGTGGACTCGGCTGGTGACAAAATGTTCCAAACACACCCCATGCACAACTCCACCGGGGAAGGTGCCAGAAAGGAATTCCGTTGCTTGTTCTTCCACTGCCCCGGTAGCCAGCTGAAAGACACCACAAAAGTGGTTCTACCTGCTTGCTGGGCTGAGATGGGCAATCGCTGACTTTTGCAGTCGGCTGGTGACAAAATGTTCCAAACACACCCCATGCACAACTCCACCGGGGAAGGTGCCAGAAAGGAGTTCTGTTGGTAGTTCTTCCACTGCCCCGGTAGCCAGCTGAAAGACACCACAAAAGTGGTTCTACCTGCTTGCTGGGCTGAGATGGGCAATCGCTGACTTGTGGAGTCGGCTGGTGACAAAATGTTCCAAACACACCCCATGCACAACTCCCCCGGGGAAGGTGCCAGAAAGGAATTCCATTGCTTGTTCTTCCACTGCCCCGGTAGCCAGATGAAAGACACCACAAAAGTGGTTCTACATGCTTGCTGGGCTGAGATGGGCAATCGCTGACTTTTGGAGTCGGCTGGTGACAAAATGTTCCAAACACACCCCATGCACAACTCCAGCGGGGAAGGTGCCAGAAAGGAGTTCTGTTGGTTGTTCTTACACTGCCCCGGTAGCCAGCTGAAAGACACCACAAAACTGGTTCTACCTGCTTTCTGGGCTGAGATGGGCAATCGCTGACTTTTGGAGTCGGCTGGTGACAAAATGTTCCAAACACACCCCATGCACAACTCCACCGGGGAAGGTGCCAGAAAGGAATTCCGTTGCTTGTTCTTCCACTGCCCCAGTAGCCAGATGAAAGACACCACAAAAGTGGTTCTACCTGCTTTCTGGGCTGAGATGGGCAATCGCTGACTTTTGGAGTCGGCTGGTGACAAAATGTTCCAAACACACCCCATGCACAACTCCACCGGGGAAGGTGCCAGAAAGGAGTTCTGTTGGTAGTTCTTCCACTGCCCCGGTAGCCAGCTGAAAGACACCACAAAAGTGGTTCTACCTGCTTTCTGGGCTGAGATGGGCAATCGCTGACTTTTGCAGTCGGCTGGTGACAAAATGTTCCAAATACACCCCATGCACAACTCCACCGGGGAAGGTGCCAGAAAGGAGTTCTGTTGGTAGTTCTTCCACTGCCCCGGTAGCCAGATGAAAGACACCACAAAAGTGGTTCTACCTGCTTTCTGGGCTGAGATGGGCAATCGCTGACTTTTGGAGTCGGCTGGTGACAAAATGTTCCAAACACACCCCATGCACAACTCCACCGGGGAAGGTGCCAGAAAGGAGTTCTCTTGGTAGTTCTTCCACTGCCCCGGTAGCCAGATGAAAGACACCACAAAAGTGGTTCTACCTGCTTGCTGGGCTGAGATGGGCAATCGCTGACTTTTGGAGTCGGCTGGTGACAAAATGTTCCAAACACACCCCATGCACAACTCCACCGGGGAAGGTGCCAGAAAGGAATTCCATTGCTTGTTCTTCCACTGCCCCGGTAGCCAGCTGAAAGACACCACAAAAGTGGTTCTACCTGCTTGCTGGGCTGAGATGGGCAATCGCTGACTTTTGGAGTCGGCTGGTGACAAAATGTTCCAAACACACCCCATGCACAACTCCACCGGGGAAGGTGCCAGAAAGGAGTTCTGTTGGTTGTTCTTACACTGCCCCGGTAGCCAGCTGAAAGACACCACAAAAGTGGTTCTACCTGCTTGCTGGGCTGAGATGGGCAATCGCTGACTTTTGGAGTCGGCTGGTGACAAAATGTTCCAAACACACCCCATGCACAACTCCACCGGGGAAGGTGCCAGAAAGGAGTTCTGTTGGTAGTTCTTCCACTGCCCCGGTAGCCAGCTGAAAGACACCACAAAAGTGGTTCTACCTGCTTGCTGGGCTGAGATGGGGAATCGCTGACTTTTGGAGTCGGCTGGTGACAAAATGTTCCAAACACACCCCATGCACAACTCCAGCGGGGAAGGTGCCAGAAAGGAGTTCTGTTGGTTGTTCTTACACTGCCCCGGTAGCCAGCTGAAAGACACCACAAAAGTGGTTCTACCTGCTTTCTGGGCTGAGATGGGGAATCGCTGACTTGTGGAGTCGGCTGGTGACAAAATGTTCCAAACACACCCCATGCACAACTCCACCGGGGAAGGTGCCAGAAAGGAATTCCATTGCTTGTTCTTCCACTGCCCCGGTAGCCAGCTGAAAGACACCACAAAAGTGGTTCTACCTGCTTGCTGGGCTGAGATGGGGAATCGCTGACTTTTGCAGTCGGCTGGTGACAAAATGTTCCAAACACACCCCATGCACAACTCCAGCGGGGAAGGTGCCAGAAAGGAGTTCTGTTGGTAGTTCTTCCACTGCCCCGGTAGCCAGATGAAAGACACCACAAAAGTGGTTCTACCTGCTTTCTGGGCTGAGATGGGCAATCGCTGACTTGTGGACTCGGCTGGTGACAAAATGTTCCAAACACACCCCATGCACAACTCCACCGGGGAAGGTGCCAGAAAGGAGTTCTGTTGGTTGTTCTTACACTGCCCCGGTAGCCAGATGAAAGACACCACAAAAGTGGTTCTACCTGCTTTCTGGGCTGAGATGGGGAATCGCTGACTTGTGGAGTCGGCTGGTGACAAAATGTTCCAAAGACACCCCATGCACAACTCCAGCGGGGAAGGTGCCAGAAAGGAGTTCTCTTGGTAGTTCTTCCACTGCCCCGGTAGCCAGATGAAAGACACCACAAAAGTGGTTCTACCTGCTTGCTGGGCTGAGATGGGCAATCGCTGACTTTTGGAGTCGGCTGGTGACAAAATGTTCCAAACACACCCCATGCACAACTCCACCGGGGAAGGTGCCAGAAAGGAGTTCTGTTGGTAGTTCTTCCACTGCCCCGGTAGCCAGCTGAAAGACACCACAAAAGTGGTTCTACCTGCTTTCTGGGCTGAGATGGGCAATCACTGACTTTTGGAGTTGGCTGGTGACAAAATGTTCCAAACACACCCCATGCACAACTCCACCGGGGAAGGTGCCAGAAAGGAGTTCTCTTGGTAGTTCTTCCACTGCCCCGGTAGCCAGCTGAAAGACACCACAAAAGTGGTTCTACCTGCTTGATGGGCTGAGATGGGGAATCGCTGACTTTTGGAGTCGGCTGGTGACAAAATGTTCCAAATACACCCCATGCACAACTCCACCGGGGAAGGTGCCAGAAAGGAGTTCTGTTGGTTGTTCTTACACTGCCCCGGTAGCCAGATGAAAGACACCACAAAAGTGGTTCTACCTGCTTTCTGGGCTGAGATGGGGAATCGCTGACTTTTGGAGTCGGCTGGTGACAAAATGTTCCAAACACACCCCATGCACAACTCCAGCGGGGAAGGTGCCATAAAGGAGTTCTCTTGGTAGTTCTTCCACTGCCCCGGTAGCCAGATGAAAGACACCACAAAAGTGGTTCTACCTGCTTTCTGGGCTGAGATGGGCAATCGCTGACTTTTGGAGTCGGCTGGTGACAAAATGTTCCAAACACACCCCATGCACAACTCCACCGGGGAAGGTGCCAGAAAGGAGTTCTGTTGGTAGTTCTTCCACTGCCCCGGTAGCCAGATGAAAGACACCACAAAAGTGGTTCTACCTGCTTTCTGGGCTGAGATGGGCAATCGCTGACTTTTGGAGTCGGCTGGTGACAAAATGTTCCAAACACACCCCATGCACAACTCCACCGGGGAAGGTGCCAGAAAGGAGTTCTGTTGGTAGTTCTTCCACTGCCCCGGTAGCCAGATGAAAGACACCACAAAAGTGGTTCTACCTGCTTTCTAGGCTGAGATGGGGAATCGCTGACTTTTGGAGTCGGCTGGTGACAAAATGTTCCAAAGACAGCCCATGCAGAACTCCACCGGGGAAGGTGCCAGAAAGGAGTTCTCTTGGTAGTTCTTCCACTGCCCCGGTAGCCAGATGAAAGACACCACAAAAGTGGTTCTACCTGCTTGCTGGGCTGAGATGGGCAATCGCTGACTTTTGCAGTCGGCTGGTGACAAAATGTTCCAAACACACCCCATGCACAACTCCCCCGGGGAAGGTGCCAGAAAGGAATTCCATTGCTTGTTCTTCCACTGCCCCGGTAGCCAGATGAAAGACACCAGAAAAGTGGTTCTACCTGCTTGCTGGGCTGAGATGGGGAATCGCTGACTTGTGGAGTCGGCTGGTGACAAAATGTTCCAAACACACCCCATGCACAACTCCACCGGGGAAGGTGCCAGAAAGGAGTTCTGTTGGTTGTTCTTACACTGCCCCGGTAGCCAGCTGAAAGACACCACAAAAGTGGTTCTACCTGCTTTCTGGGCTGAGATGGGCAATCGCTGACTTTTGGAGTCGGCTGGTGACAAAATGTTCCAAACACACCCCATGCACAACTCCACCGGGGAAGGTGCCAGAAAGGAGTTCTCTTGGTAGTTCTTCCACTGCCCCGGTAGCCAGCTGAAAGACACCACAAAAGTGGTTCTACCTGCTTGCTGGGCTGAGATGGGCAATCGCTGACTTTTGGAGTCGGCTGGTGACAAAATGTTCCAAACACACCCCATGCACAACTCCACCGGGGAAGGTGCCAGAAAGGAGTTCTCTTGGTAGTTCTTCCACTGCCCCGGTAGCCAGCTGAAAGACACCACAAAAGTGGTTCTACCTGCTTGCTGGGCTGAGATGGGCAATCGCTGACTTTTGCAGTCGGCTGGTGACAAAATGTTCCAAACACACCCCATGCACAACTCCACCGGGGAAGGTGCCAGAAAGGAGTTCTGTTGGTAGTTCTTCCACTGCCCCGGTAGCCAGCTGAAAGACACCACAAAAGTGGTTCTACCTGCTTGCTGGGCTGAGATGGGGAATCGCTGACTTTTGGAGTCGGCTGGTGACAAAATGTTCCAAACACACCCCATGCACAACTCCAGCGGGGAAGGTGCCAGAAAGGAGTTCTGTTGGTTGTTCTTACACTGCCCCGGTAGCCAGCTGAAAGACACCACAAAAGTGGTTCTACCTGCTTTCTGGGCTGAGATGGGCAATCGCTGACTTTTGGAGTCGGCTGGTGACAAAATGTTCCAAACACACCCCATGCACAACTCCACCGGGGAAGGTGCCAGAAAGGAATTCCATTGCTTGTTCTTCCACTGCCCCGGTAGCCAGCTGAAAGACACCACAAAAGTGGTTCTACCTGCTTTCTGGGCTGAGATGGGGAATCGCTGACTTTTGCAGTCGGCTGGTGACAAAATGTTCCAAACACACCCCATGCACAACTCCACCGGGGAAGGTGCCAGAAAGGAGTTCTGTTGGTAGTTCTTCCACTGCCCCGGTAGCCAGCTGAAAGACACCACAAAAGTGGTTCTACCTGCTTTCTGGGCTGAGATGGGCAATCGCTGACTTTTGGAGTCGGCTGGTGACAAAATGTTCCAAACACACCCCATGCACAACTCCAGCGGGGAAGGTGCCAGAAAGGAGTTCTGTTGGTAGTTCTTCCACTGCCCCGGTAGCCAGATGAAAGACACCACAAAAGTGGTTCTACCTGCTTTCTGGGCTGAGATGGGCAATCACTGACTTTTGGAGTTGGCTGGTGACAAAATGTTCCAAACACACCCCATGCACAACTCCACCGGGGAAGGTGCCAGAAAGGAGTTCTCTTGGTAGTTCTTCCACTGCCCCGGTAGCCAGCTGAAAGACACCACAAAAGTGGTTCTACCTGCTTGATGGGCTGAGATGGGGAATCGCTGACTTTTGGAGTCGGCTGGTGACAAAATGTTCCAAATACACCCCATGCACAACTCCACCGGGGAAGGTGCCAGAAAGGAGTTCTGTTGGTTGTTCTTACACTGCCCCGGTAGCCAGATGAAAGACACCACAAAAGTGGTTCTACCTGCTTTCTGGGCTGAGATGGGGAATCGCTGACTTTTGGAGTCGGCTGGTGACAAAATGTTCCAAACACACCCCATGCACAACTCCAGCGGGGAAGGTGCCATAAAGGAGTTCTCTTGGTAGTTCTTCCACTGCCCCGGTAGCCAGATGAAAGACACCACAAAAGTGGTTCTACCTGCTTTCTGGGCTGAGATGGGCAATCGCTGACTTTTGGAGTCGGCTGGTGACAAAATGTTCCAAACACACCCCATGCACAACTCCACCGGGGAAGGTGCCAGAAAGGAGTTCTGTTGGTAGTTCTTCCACTGCCCCGGTAGCCAGATGAAAGACACCACAAAAGTGGTTCTACCTGCTTTCTGGGCTGAGATGGGCAATCGCTGACTTTTGGAGTCGGCTGGTGACAAAATGTTCCAAACACACCCCATGCACAACTCCAGCGGGGAAGGTGCCAGAAAGGAGTTCTGTTGGTAGTTCTTCCACTGCCCCGGTAGCCAGAAGAAAGACACCACAAAAGTGGTTCTACCTGCTTTCTAGGCTGAGATGGGGAATCGCTGACTTTTGGAGTCGGCTGGTGACAAAATGTTCCAAAGACAGCCCATGCAGAACTCCACCGGGGAAGGTGCCAGAAAGGAGTTCTCTTGGTAGTTCTTCCACTGCCCCGGTAGCCAGATGAAAGACACCACAAAAGTGGTTCTACCTGCTTGCTGGGCTGAGATGGGCAATCGCTGACTTTTGCAGTCGGCTGGTGACAAAATGTTCCAAACACACCCCATGCACAACTCCCCCGGGGAAGGTGCCAGAAAGGAATTCCATTGCTTGTTCTTCCACTGCCCCGGTAGCCAGATGAAAGACACCAGAAAAGTGGTTCTACCTGCTTTCTGGGCTGAGATGGGGAATCGCTGACTTGTGGAGTCGGCTGGTGACAAAATGTTCCAAACACACCCCATGCACAACTCCACCGGGGAAGGTGCCAGAAAGGAGTTCTGTTGGTAGTTCTTCCACTGCCCCGGTAGCCAGATGAAAGACACCACAAAAGTGGTTCTACCTGCTTTCTAGGCTGAGATGGGGAATCGCTGACTTGTGGACTCGGCTGGTGACAAAATGTTCCAAACACACCCCATGCACAACTCCACCGGGGAAGGTGCCAGAAAGGAGTTCTGTTGGTTGTTCTTACACTGCCCCGGTAGCCAGATGAAAGACACCACAAAAGTGGTTCTACCTGCTTTCTGGGCTGAGATGGGGAATCGCTGACTTTTGGAGTCGGCTGGTGACAAAATGTTCCAAACACACCCCATGCACAACTCCAGCGGGGAAGGTGCCAGAAAGGAGTTCTCTTGGTAGTTCTTCCACTGCCCCGGTAGCCAGATGAAAGACACCACAAAAGTGGTTCTACCTGCTTGCTGGGCTGAGATGGGCAATCGCTGACTTGTGGAGTCGGCTGGTGACAAAATGTTCCAAACACACCCCATGCACAACTCCACCGGGGAAGGTGCCAGAAAGGAGTTCTCTTGGTAGTTCTTCCACTGCCCCGGTAGCCAGCTGAAAGACACCACAAAAGTGGTTCTACCTGCTTGCTGGGCTGAGATGGGCAATCGCTGACTTTTGCAGTCGGCTGGTGACAAAATGTTCCAAACACACCCCATGCACAACTCCACCGGGGAAGGTGCCAGAAAGGAGTTCTGTTGGTAGTTCTTCCACTGCCCCGGTAGCCAGCTGAAAGACACCACAAAAGTGGTTCTACCTGCTTGCTGGGCTGAGATGGGCAATCGCTGACTTTTGGAGTCGGCTGGTGACAAAATGTTCCAAACACACCCCATGCACAACTCCACCGGGGAAGGTGCCAGAAAGGAGTTCTGTTGGTAGTTCTTCCACTGCCCCGGTAGCCAGCTGAAAGACACCACAAAAGTGGTTCTACCTGCTTGCTGGGCTGAGATGGGCAATCGCTGACTTTTGGAGTCGGCTGGTGACAAAATGTTCCAAACACACCCCATGCACAACTCCACCGGGGAAGGTGCCAGAAAGGAGTTCTGTTGGTTGTTCTTCCACTGCCCCGGTAGCCAGCTGAAAGACACCACAAAAGTGGTTCTACCTGCTTTCTGGGCTGAGATGGGCAATCGCTGACTTGTGGACTCGGCTGGTGACAAAATGTTCCAAACACACCCCATGCACAACTCCACCGGGGAAGGTGCCAGAAAGGAATTCCGTTGCTTGTTCTTCCACTGCCCCGGTAGCCAGCTGAAAGACACCACAAAAGTGGTTCTACCTGCTTGCTGGGCTGAGATGGGCAATCGCTGACTTTTGCAGTCGGCTGGTGACAAAATGTTCCAAACACACCCCA
Source organism: Falco punctatus (assembly GCF_963210335.1). Classification (NCBI taxonomy): domain Eukaryota; kingdom Metazoa; phylum Chordata; class Aves; order Falconiformes; family Falconidae; genus Falco; species Falco punctatus. Next base: position 393,050 of record NW_027660338.1, read on the forward strand.
TGCACAACTCCAGCGGGGAAGGTGCCAGAAAGGAATTCCATTGCTTGTTCTTCCACTGCCCCGGTAGCCAGCTGAAAGACACCACAAAAGTGGTTCTACCTGCTTGCTGGGCTGAGATGGGCAATCGCTGACTTTTGCAGTCGGCTGGTGACAAAATGTTCCAAACACACCCCATGCACAACTCCACCGGGGAAGGTGCCAGAAAGGAGTTCTGTTGGTAGTTCTTCCACTGCCCCGGTAGCCAGCTGAAAGACACCACAAAAGTGGTTCTACCTGCTTGCTGGGCTGAGATGGGGAATCGCTGACTTTTGGAGTCGGCTGGTGACAAAATGTTCCAAACACACCCCATGCACAACTCCACCGGGGAAGGTGCCAGAAAGGAGTTCTGTTGGTTGTTCTTACACTGCCCCGGTAGCCAGCTGAAAGACACCACAAAAGTGGTTCTACCTGCTTTCTGGGCTGAGATGGGCAATCGCTGACTTTTGGAGTCGGCTGGTGACAAAATGTTCCAAACACACCCCATGCACAACTCCACCGGGGAAGGTGCCATAAAGGAGTTCTGTTGGTAGTTCTTCCACTGCCCCGGTAGCCAGATGAAAGACACCACAAAAGTGGTTCTACCTGCTTTCTGGGCTGAGATGGGCAATCGCTGACTTTTGGAGTCGGCTGGTGACAAAATGTTCCAAACACACCCCATGCACAACTCCACCGGGGAAGGTGCCAGAAAGGAGTTCTGTTGGTAGTTCTTCCACTGCCCCGGTAGCCAGCTGAAAGACACCACAAAAGTGGTTCTACCTGCTTGCTGGGCTGAGATGGGCAATCGCTGACTTTTGGAGTCGGCTGGTGACAAAATGTTCCAAACACACCCCATGCACAACTCCACCGGGGAAGGTGCCAGAAAGGAATTCCATTGCTTGTTCTTCCACTGCCCCGGTAGCCAGCTGAAAGACACCACAAAAGTGGTTCTACCTGCTTGCTGGGCTGAGATGGGCAATCGCTGACTTTTGCAGTCGGCTGGTGACAAAATGTTCCAAACACACCCCATGCACAACTCCACCGGGGAAGGTGCCAGAAAGGAGTTCTGTTGGTTGTTCTTACACTGCCCCGGTAGCCAGATGAAAGACACCACAAAAGTGGTTCTACCTGCTTTCTGGGCTGAGATGGGCAATCGCTGACTTTTGGAGTCGGCTGGTGACAAAATGTTCCAAACACACCCCATGCACAACTCCACTGGGGAAGGTGCCAGAAAGAAGTTCTCTTGAAAGTTCTTCCACTGCCCCGGTAGCCAGATGAAAGACACCACAAAAGTGGTTCTACCTGCTTTCTGGGCTGAGATGGGCAATCGCTGACTTTTGGAGTCGGCTGGTGACAAAATGTTCCAAACACACCCCATGCACAACTCCACCGGGGAAGGTGCCAGAAAGGAGTTCTGTTGGTAGTTCTTCCACTGCCCCGGTAACCAGCTGAAAGACACCACAAAAGTGGTTCTACCTGCTTGCTGGGCTGAGATGGGCAATCGCTGACTTTTGGAGTCGGCTGGTGACAAAATGTTCCAAACACACCCCATGCACAACTCCACCGGGGAAGGTGCCAGAAAGGAGTTCTGTTGGTAGTTCTTCCACTGCCCGGTAGCCAGCTGAAAGACACCACAAAAGTGGTTCTACCTGCTTGCTGGGCTGAGATGGGCAATCGCTGACTTTTGGAGTCGGCTGGTGACAAAATGTTCCAAACACACCCCATGCACAACTCCACCGGGGAAGGTGCCAGAAAGGAGTTCTGTTGGTAGTTCTTCCACTGCCCCGGTAGCCAGCTGAAAGACACCACAAAAGTGGTTCTACCTGCTTTCTGGGCTGAGATGGGCAATCGCTGACTTTTGGAGTCGGCTGGTGACAAAATGTTCCAAACACACCCCATGCACAACTCGACCGGGGAAGGTGCCAGAAAGGAGTTCTGTTGGTAGTTCTTCCACTGCCCCGGTAGCCAGCTGAAAGACACCACAAAAGTGGTTCTACCTGCTTTCTGGGCTGAGATGGGCAATCGCTGACTTGTGGACTCGGCTGGTGACAAAATGTTCCAAACACACCCCATGCACAACTCCACCGGGGAAGGTGCCAGAAAGGAATTCCGTTGCTTGTTCTTCCACTGCCCCGGTAGCCAGCTGAAAGACACCACAAAAGTGGTTCTACCTGCTTGCTGGGCTGAGATGGGCAATCGCTGACTTTTGCAGTCGGCTGGTGACAAAATGTTCCAAACACACCCCATGCACAACTCCACCGGGGAAGGTGCCAGAAAGGAGTTCTGTTGGTAGTTCTTCCACTGCCCCGGTAGCCAGCTGAAAGACACCACAAAAGTGGTTCTACCTGCTTGCTGGGCTGAGATGGGCAATCGCTGACTTTTGGAGTCGGCTGGTGACAAAATGTTCCAAACACACCCCATGCACAACTCCCCCGGGGAAGGTGCCAGAAAGGAATTCCATTGCTTGTTCTTCCACTGCCCCGGTAGCCAGATGAAAGACACCACAAAAGTGGTTCTACATGCTTGCTGGGCTGAGATGGGCAATCGCTGACTTTTGGAGTCGGCTGGTGACAAAATGTTCCAAACACACCCCATGCACAACTCCAGCGGGGAAGGTGCCAGAAAGGAGTTCTGTTGGTTGTTCTTACACTGCCCCGGTAGCCAGCTGAAAGACACCACAAAACTGGTTCTACCTGCTTTCTGGGCTGAGATGGGCAATCGCTGACTTTTGGAGTCGGCTGGTGACAAAATGTTCCAAACACACCCCATGCACAACTCCACCGGGGAAGGTGCCAGAAAGGAATTCCGTTGCTTGTTCTTCCACTGCCCCAGTAGCCAGATGAAAGACACCACAAAAGTGGTTCTACCTGCTTTCTGGGCTGAGATGGGCAATCGCTGACTTTTGGAGTCGGCTGGTGACAAAATGTTCCAAACACACCCCATGCACAACTCCACCGGGGAAGGTGCCAGAAAGGAGTTCTGTTGGTAGTTCTTCCACTGCCCCGGTAGCCAGCTGAAAGACACCACAAAAGTGGTTCTACCTGCTTTCTGGGCTGAGATGGGCAATCGCTGACTTTTGCAGTCGGCTGGTGACAAAATGTTCCAAACACACCCCATGCACAACTCCACCGGGGAAGGTGCCAGAAAGGAGTTCTGTTGGTAGTTCTTCCACTGCCCCGGTAGCCAGATGAAAGACACCACAAAAGTGGTTCTACCTGCTTTCTGGGCTGAGATGGGCAATCGCTGACTTTTGGAGTCGGCTGGTGACAAAATGTTCCAAACACACCCCATGCACAACTCCCCCGGGGAAGGTGCCAGAAAGGAGTTCTGTTGGTTGTTATTACACTGCCCCGGTAGCCAGATGAAAGACACCACAAAAGTGGTTCTACCTGCTTGCTGGGCTGAGATGGGGAATCGCTGACTTTTGGAGTCGGCTGGTGACAAAATGTTCCAAACACACCCCATGCACAACTCCACCGGGGAAGGTGCCAGAAAGGAATTCCATTGCTTGTTCTTCCACTGCCCCGGTAGCCAGCTGAAAGACACCACAAAAGTGGTTCTACCTGCTTGCTGGGCTGAGATGGGCAATCGCTGACTTTTGCAGTCGGCTGGTGACAAAATGTTCCAAACACACCCCATGCACAACTCCACCGGGAAAGGTGCCAGAAAGGAGTTCTGTTGGTTGTTCTTACACTGCCCCGGTAGCCAGCTGAAAGACACCACAAAAGTGGTTCTACCTGCTTTCTGGGCTGAGATGGGCAATCGCTGACTTTTGCAGTCGGCTGGTGACAAAATGTTCCAAACACACCCCATGCACAACTCCACCGGGGAAGGTGCCAGAAAGGAGTTCTGTTGGTAGTTCTTCCACTGCCCCGGTAGCCAGATGAAAGACACCACAAAAGTGGTTCTACCTGCTTGATGGGCTGAGATGGGGAATCGCTGACTTTTGGAGTCGGCTGGTGACAAAATGTTCCAAACACACCCCATGCACAACTCCACCGGGGAAGGTGCCAGAAAGGAATTCCATTGCTTGTTCTTCCACTGCCCCGGTAGCCAGCTGAAAGACACCACAAAAGTGGTTCTACCTGCTTGCTGGGCTGAGATGGGCAATCGCTGACTTTTGCAGTCGGCTGGTGACAAAATGTTCCAAACACACCCCATGCACAACTCCACCGGGGAAGGTGCCAGAAAGGAGTTCTCTTGGTAGTTCTTCCACTGCCCCGGTAGCCAGATGAAAGACACCACAAAAGTGGTTCTACCTGCTTGCTGGGCTGAGATGGGCAATCGCTGACTTTTGGAGTCGGCTGGTGACAAAATGTTCCAAACACACCCCATGCACAACTCCACCGGGGAAGGTGCCAGAAAGGAGTTCTGTTGGTAGTTCTTCCACTGCCCCGGTAGCCAGATGAAAGACACCACAAAAGTGGTTCTACCTGCTTGCTGGGCTGAGATGGGCAATCGCTGACTTTTGGAGTCGGCTGGTGACAAAATGTTCCAAACACACCCCATGCACAACTCCAGCGGGGAAGGTGCCAGAAAGGAATTCCGTTGCTTGTTCTTCCACTGCCCCGGTAGCCAGCTGAAAGACACCACAAAAGTGGTTCTACCTGCTTTCTGGGCTGAGATGGGCAATCGCTGACTTTTGGAGTCGGCTGGTGACAAAATGTTCCAAACACACCCCATGCACAACTCCACCGGGGAAGGTGCCAGAAAGGAATTCCGTTGCTTGTTCTTCCACTGCCCCGGTAGCCAGATGAAAGACACCAGAAAAGTGGTTCTACCTGCTTGCTGGGCTGAGATGGGCAATCGCTGACTTTTGGAGTCGGCTGGTGACAAAATGTTCCAAACACACCCCATGCACAACTCCAGCGGGGAAGGTGCCAGAAAGGAGTTCTGTTGGTTGTTCTTACACTGCCCCGGTAGCCAGCTGAAAGACACCACAAAAGTGGTTCTACCTGCTTGCTGGGCTGAGATGGGGAATCGCTGACTTTTGCAGTCGGCTGGTGACAAAATGTTCCAAACACACCCCATGCACAACTCCACCGGGGAAGGTGCCAGAAAGGAGTTCTCTTGGTAGTTCTTCCACTGCCCCGGTAGCCAGCTGAAAGACACCACAAAAGTGGTTCTACCTGCTTGCTGGACTGAGATGGGCAATCGCTGACTTTTGCAGTCGGCTGGTGACAAAATGTTCCAAACACACCCCATGCACAACTCCACCGGGGAAGGTGCCAGAAAGGAGTTCTGTTGGTTGTTCTTACACTGCCCCGGTAGCCAGATGAAAGACACCACAAAAGTGGTTCTACCTGCTTTCTGGGCTGAGATGGGCAATCGCTGACTTTTGGAGTCGGCTGGTGACAAAATGTTCCAAACACACCCCATGCACAACTCCACCGGGGAAGGTGCCAGAAAGGAGTTCTGTTGGTTGTTCTTCCACTGCCCCGGTAGCCAGCTGAAAGACACCACAAAAGTGGTTCTACCTGCTTGCTGGGCTGAGATGGGCAATCGCTGACTTTTGGAGTCGGCTGGTGACAAAATGTTCCAAACACACCCCATGCACAACTCCACCGGGGAAGGTGCCAGAAAGGAATTCCGTTGCTTGTTCTTCCACTGCCCCGGTAGCCAGCTGAAAGACACCACAAAAGTGGTTCTACCTGCTTGCTGGGCTGAGATGGGCAATCGCTGACTTTTGGAGTCGGCTGGTGACAAAATGTTCCAAACACACCCCATGCACAACTCCACCGGGGAAGGTGCCAGAAAGGAGTTCTGTTGGTAGTTCTTCCACTGCCCCGGTAGCCAGATGAAAGACACCACAAAAGTGGTTCTACCTGCTTGCTGGGCTGAGATGGGCAATCGCTGACTTTTGGAGTCGGCTGGTGACAAAATGTTCCAAACACACCCCATGCACAACTCCAGCGGGGAAGGTGCCAGAAAGGAATTCCGTTGCTTGTTCTTCCACTGCCCCGGTAGCCAGCTGAAAGACACCACAAAAGTGGTTCTACCTGCTTTCTGGGCTGAGATGGGCAATCGCTGACTTTTGGAGTCGGCTGGTGACAAAATTTTCCAAACACACCCCATGCACAACTCCACCGGGGAAGGTGCCAGAAAGGAATTCCGTTGCTTGTTCTTCCACTGCCCCGGTAGCCAGATGAAAGACACCAGAAAAGTGGTTCTACCTGCTTGCTGGGCTGAGATGGGCAATCGCTGACTTTTGGAGTCGGCTGGTGACAAAATGTTCCAAACACACCCCATGCACAACTCCCCCGGGGAAGGTGCCAGAAAGGAGTTCTGTTGGTTGTTCTTACACTGCCCCGGTAGCCAGCTGAAAGACACCACAAAAGTGGTTCTACCTGCTTGATGGGCTGAGATGGGCAATCGCTGACTTTTGGAGTCGGCTGGTGACAAAATGTTCCAAACACACCCCATGCACAACTCCACCGGGGAAGGTGCCAGAAAGGAGTTCTGTTGGTTGTTCTTACACTGCCCCGGTAGCCAGCTGAAAGACACCACAAAAGTGGTTCTACCTGCTTGCTGGGCTGAGATGGGCAATCGCTGACTTTTGCAGTCGGCTGGTGACAAAATGTTCCAAACACACCCCATGCACAACTCCACCGGGGAAGGTGCCAGAAAGGAGTTCTCTTGGTAGTTCTTCCACTGCCCCGGTAGCCAGCTGAAAGACACCACAAAAGTGGTTCTACCTGCTTGCTGGGCTGAGATGGGCAATCGCTGACTTTTGGAGTCGGCTGGTGACAAAATGTTCCAAACACACCCCATGCACAACTCCACCGGGGAAGGTGCCAGAAAGGAGTTCTGTTGGTAGTTCTTCCACTGCCCCGGTAGCCAGATGAAAGACACCACAAAAGTGGTTCTACCTGCTTGCTGGGCTGAGATGGGCAATCGCTGACTTTTGGAGTCGGCTGGTGACAAAATGTTCCAAACACACCCCATGCACAACTCCAGCGGGGAAGGTGCCAGAAAGGAATTCCGTTGCTTGTTCTTCCACTGCCCCGGTAGCCAGCTGAAAGACACCACAAAAGTGGTTCTACCTGCTTTCTGGGCTGAGATGGGCAATCGCTGACTTTTGGAGTCGGCTGGTGACAAAATTTTCCAAACACACCCCATGCACAACTCCACCGGGGAAGGTGCCAGAAAGGAATTCCGTTGCTTGTTCTTCCACTGCCCCGGTAGCCAGATGAAAGACACCAGAAAAGTGGTTCTACCTGCTTGCTGGGCTGAGATGGGCAATCGCTGACTTTTGGAGTCGGCTGGTGACAAAATGTTCCAAACACACCCCATGCACAACTCCAGCGGGGAAGGTGCCAGAAAGGAGTTCTGTTGGTTGTTCTTACACTGCCCCGGTAGCCAGCTGAAAGACACCACAAAAGTGGTTCTACCTGCTTGCTGGGCTGAGATGGGGAATCGCTGACTTTTGCAGTCGGCTGGTGACAAAATGTTCCAAACACACCCCATGCACAACTCCACCGGGGAAGGTGCCAGAAAGGAGTTCTCTTGGTAGTTCTTCCACTGCCCCGGTAGCCAGCTGAAAGACACCACAAAAGTGGTTCTACCTGCTTGCTGGGCTGAGATGGGCAATCGCTGACTTTTGGAGTCGGCTGGTGACAAAATGTTCCAAACACACCCCATGCACAACTCCAGCGGGGAAGGTGCCAGAAAGGAATTCCGTTGCTTGTTCTTCCACTGCCCCGGTAGCCAGCTGAAAGACACCACAAAAGTGGTTCTACCTGCTTGCTGGGCTGAGATGGGCAATCGCTGACTTGTGGACTCGGCTGGTGACAAAATGTTCCAAACACACCCCATGCACAATTCCCCCGGGGAAGGTGCCAGAAAGGAATTCCGTTGCTTGTTCTTCCACTGCCCCGGTAGCCAGATGAAAGACACCAGAAAAGTGGTTCTACCTGCTTGCTGGGCTGAGATGGGCAATCGCTGACTTTTGGAGTCGGCTGGTGACAAAATGTTCCAAACACACCCCATGCACAACTCCACCGGGGAAGGTGCCAGAAAGGAGTTCTGTTGGTTGTTCTTACACTGCCCCGGTAGCCAGCTGAAAGACACCACAAAAGTGGTTCTACCTGCTTGCTGGGCTGAGATGGGGAATCGCTGACTTTTGCAGTCGGCTGGTGACAAAATGTTCCAAACACACCCCATGCACAACTCCACCGGGGAAGGTGCCAGAAAGGAGTTCTCTTGGTAGTTCTTCCACTGCCCCGGTAGCCAGATGAAAGACACCACAAAAGTGGTTCTACCTGCTTGCTGGGCTGAGATGGGCAATCGCTGACTTTTGCAGTCGGCTGGTGACAAAATGTTCCAAACACACCCCATGCACAACTCCACCGGGGAAGGTGCCAGAAAGGAGTTCTGTTGGTTGTTCTTCCACTGCCCCGGTAGCCAGATGAAAGACACCACAAAAGTGGTTCTACCTGCTTTCTGGGCTGAGATGGGCAATCGCTGACTTTTGGAGTCGGCTGGTGACAAAATGTTCCAAAGACACCCCATGCACAACTCCACCGGGGAAGGTGCCAGAAAGGAGTTCTGTTGGTTGTTCTTCCACTGCCCCGGTAGCCAGCTGAAAGACACCACAAAAGTGGTTCTACCTGCTTGCTGGGCTGAGATGGGCAATCGCTGACTTTTGGAGTCGGCTGGTGACAAAATGTTCCAAACACACCCCATGCACAACTCCAGCGGGGAAGGGTCCAGAAAGGAGTTCTCTTGGTAGTTCTTCCACTGCCCCGGTAGCCAGCTGAAAGACACCACAAAAGTGGTTCTACCTGCTTTCTGGGCTGAGATGGGCAATCGCTGACTTTTGGAGTCGGCTGGTGACAAAATGTTCCAAACACACCCCATGCACAACTCCACCGGGGAAGGTGCCAGAAAGGAGTTCTCTTGGTAGTTCTTCCACTGCCCCGGTAGCCAGCTGAAAGACACCACAAAAGTGGTTCTACCTGCTTTCTGGGCTGAGATGGGCAATCGCTGACTTTTGGAGTCGGCTGGTGACAAAATGTTCCAAACACACCCCATGCACAACTCCACCGGGGAAGGTGACAGAAAGGAGTTCTGTTGGTAGTTCTTCCACTGCCCCGGTAGCCAGCTGAAAGACACCACAAAAGTGGTTCTACCTGCTTTCTGGGCTGAGATGGGCAATCGCTGACTTTTGGAGTCGGCTGGTGACAAAATGTTCCAAACACACCCCATGCACAACTCCACCGGGGAAGGTGCCAGAAAGGAGTTCTGTTGGTAGTTCTTCCACTGCCCCGGTAGCCAGATGAAAGACACCACAAAAGTGGTTCTACCTGCTTTCTGGGCTGAGATGGGCAATCGCTGACTTTTGCAGTCGGCTGGTGACAAAATGTTCCAAACACACCCCATGCACAACTCCAGCGGGGAAGGTGCCAGAAAGGAATTCCGTTGCTTGTTCTTCCACTGCCCCGGTAGCCAGCTGAAAGACACCACAAAAGTGGTTCTACCTGCTTGCTGGGCTGAGATGGGGAATCGCTGACTTGTGGACTCGGCTGGTGACAAAATGTTCCAAACACACCCCATGCACAACTCCAGCGGGGAAGGTGCCAGAAAGGAATTCCGTTGCTTGTTCTTCCACTGCCCCGGTAGCCAGATGAAAGACACCAGAAAAGTGGTTCTACCTGCTTGCTGGGCTGAGATGGGCAATCGCTGACTTTTGGAGTCGGCTGGTGACAAAATGTTCCAAACACACCCCATGCACAACTCCACCGGGGAAGGTGCCAGAAAGGAGTTCTGTTGGTTGTTCTTACACTGCCCCGGTAGCCAGCTGAAAGACACCACAAAAGTGGTTCTACCTGCTTGCTGGGCTGAGATGGGGAATCGCTGACTTTTGCAGTCGGCTGGTGACAAAATGTTCCAAACACACCCCATGCACAACTCCACCGGGGAAGGTGCCAGAAAGGAGTTCTCTTGGTAGTTCTTCCACTGCCCCGGTAGCCAGCTGAAAGACACCACAAAAGTGGTTCTACCTGCTTTCTAGGCTGAGATGGGCAATCGCTGACTTTTGGAGTCGGCTGGTGACAAAATGTTCCAAACACACCCCATGCACAACTCCACCGGGGAAGGTGCCAGAAAGGAATTCCATTGCTTGTTCTTCCACTGCCCCGGTAGCCAGCTGAAAGACACCACAAAAGTGGTTCTACCTGCTTGCTGGGCTGAGATGGGGAATCGCTGACTTTTGCAGTCGGCTGGTGACAAAATGTTCCAAACACACCCCATGCACAACTCCACCGGGGAAGGTGCCAGAAAGGAGTTCTGTTGGTAGTTCTTCCACTGCCCCGGTAGCCAGATGAAAGACACCACAAAAGTGGTTCTACCTGCTTTCTGGGCTGAGATGGGCAATCGCTGACTTGTGGACTCGGCTGGTGACAAAATGTTCCAAACACACCCCATGCACAACTCCACCGGGGAAGGTGCCAGAAAGGAGTTCTGTTGGTTGTTCTTACACTGCCCCGGTAGCCAGATGAAAGACACCACAAAAGTGGTTCTACCTGCTTTCTGGGCTGAGATGGGGAATCGCTGACTTGTGGAGTCGGCTGGTGACAAAATGTTCCAAAGACACCCCATGCACAACTCCAGCGGGGAAGGTGCCAGAAAGGAGTTCTCTTGGTAGTTCTTCCACTGCCCCGGTAGCCAGATGAAAGACACCACAAAAGTGGTTCTACCTGCTTGCTGGGCTGAGATGGGCAATCGCTGACTTTTGGAGTCGGCTGGTGACAAAATGTTCCAAACACACCCCATGCACAACTCCACCGGGGAAGGTGCCAGAAAGGAGTTCTGTTGGTAGTTCTTCCACTGCCCCGGTAGCCAGATGAAAGACACCACAAAAGTGGTTCTACCTGCTTTCTGGGCTGAGATGGGCAATCACTGACTTTTGGAGTTGGCTGGTGACAAAATGTTCCAAACACACCCCATGCACAACTCCACCGGGGAAGGTGCCAGAAAGGAGTTCTCTTGGTAGTTCTTCCACTGCCCCGGTAGCCAGCTGAAAGACACCACAAAAGTGGTTCTACCTGCTTGATGGGCTGAGATGGGGAATCGCTGACTTTTGGAGTCGGCTGGTGACAAAATGTTCCAAATACACCCCATGCACAACTCCACCGGGGAAGGTGCCAGAAAGGAGTTCTGTTGGTTGTTCTTACACTGCCCCGGTAGCCAGATGAAAGACACCACAAAAGTGGTTCTACCTGCTTTCTGGGCTGAGATGGGGAATCGCTGACTTTTGGAGTCGGCTGGTGACAAAATGTTCCAAACACACCCCATGCACAACTCCAGCGGGGAAGGTGCCATAAAGGAGTTCTCTTGGTAGTTCTTCCACTGCCCCGGTAGCCAGATGAAAGACACCACAAAAGTGGTTCTACCTGCTTTCTGGGCTGAGATGGGCAATCGCTGACTTTTGGAGTCGGCTGGTGACAAAATGTTCCAAACACACCCCATGCACAACTCCACCGGGGAAGGTGCCAGAAAGGAGTTCTGTTGGTAGTTCTTCCACTGCCCCGGTAGCCAGATGAAAGACACCACAAAAGTGGTTCTACCTGCTTTCTGGGCTGAGATGGGCAATCGCTGACTTTTGGAGTCGGCTGGTGACAAAATGTTCCAAACACACCCCATGCACAACTCCACCGGGGAAGGTGCCAGAAAGGAGTTCTGTTGGTAGTTCTTCCACTGCCCCGGTAGCCAGATGAAAGACACCACAAAAGTGGTTCTACCTGCTTTCTAGGCTGAGATGGGGAATCGCTGACTTTTGGAGTCGGCTGGTGACAAAATGTTCCAAAGACAGCCCATGCAGAACTCCACCGGGGAAGGTGCCAGAAAGGAGTTCTCTTGGTAGTTCTTCCACTGCCCCGGTAGCCAGATGAAAGACACCACAAAAGTGGTTCTACCTGCTTGCTGGGCTGAGATGGGCAATCGCTGACTTTTGCAGTCGGCTGGTGACAAAATGTTCCAAACACACCCCATGCACAACTCCCCCGGGGAAGGTGCCAGAAAGGAATTCCATTGCTTGTTCTTCCACTGCCCCGGTAGCCAGATGAAAGACACCAGAAAAGTGGTTCTACCTGCTTGCTGGGCTGAGATGGGGAATCGCTGACTTGTGGAGTCGGCTGGTGACAAAATGTTCCAAACACACCCCATGCACAACTCCACCGGGGAAGGTGCCAGAAAGGAGTTCTGTTGGTTGTTCTTACACTGCCCCGGTAGCCAGCTGAAAGACACCACAAAAGTGGTTCTACCTGCTTTCTGGGCTGAGATGGGCAATCGCTGACTTTTGGAGTCGGCTGGTGACAAAATGTTCCAAACACACCCCATGCACAACTCCACCGGGGAAGGTGCCAGAAAGGAGTTCTCTTGGTAGTTCTTCCACTGCCCCGGTAGCCAGCTGAAAGACACCACAAAAGTGGTTCTACCTGCTTGCTGGGCTGAGATGGGCAATCGCTGACTTTTGGAGTCGGCTGGTGACAAAATGTTCCAAACACACCCCATGCACAACTCCACCGGGGAAGGTGCCAGAAAGGAGTTCTCTTGGTAGTTCTTCCACTGCCCCGGTAGCCAGCTGAAAGACACCACAAAAGTGGTTCTACCTGCTTGCTGGGCTGAGATGGGCAATCGCTGACTTTTGGAGTCGGCTGGTGACAAAATGTTCCAAACACACCCCATGCACAACTCCACCGGGGAAGGTGCCAGAAAGGAGTTCTGTTGGTAGTTCTTCCACTGCCCCGGTAGCCAGCTGAAAGACACCACAAAAGTGGTTCTACCTGCTTGCTGGGCTGAGATGGGGAATCGCTGACTTTTGGAGTCGGCTGGTGACAAAATGTTCCAAACACACCCCATGCACAACTCCAGCGGGGAAGGTGCCAGAAAGGAGTTCTGTTGGTTGTTCTTACACTGCCCCGGTAGCCAGCTGAAAGACACCACAAAAGTGGTTCTACCTGCTTTCTGGGCTGAGATGGGCAATCGCTGACTTTTGGAGTCGGCTGGTGACAAAATGTTCCAAACACACCCCATGCACAACTCCACCGGGGAAGGTGCCAGAAAGGAGTTCTGTTGGTTGTTCTTCCACTGCCCCGGTAGCCAGCTGAAAGACACCACAAAAGTGGTTCTACCTGCTTGCTGGGCTGAGATGGGCAATCGCTGACTTTTGGAGTCGGCTGGTGACAAAATGTTCCAAACACACCCCATGCACAACTCCAGCGGGGAAGGTGCCAGAAAGGAATTCCGTTGCTTGTTCTTCCACTGCCCCGGTAGCCAGCTGAAAGACACCACAAAAGTGGTTCTACCTGCTTGCTGGGCTGAGATGGGCAATCGCTGACTTGTGGACTCGGCTGGTGACAAAATGTTCCAAACACACCCCATGCACAATTCCCCCGGGGAAGGTGCCAGAAAGGAATTCCGTTGCTTGTTCTTCCACTGCCCCGGTAGCCAGATGAAAGACACCAGAAAAGTGGTTCTACCTGCTTGCTGGGCTGAGATGGGCAATCGCTGACTTTTGGAGTCGGCTGGTGACAAAATGTTCCAAACACACCCCATGCACAACTCCACCGGGGAAGGTGCCAGAAAGGAGTTCTGTTGGTTGTTCTTACACTGCCCCGGTAGCCAGCTGAAAGACACCACAAAAGTGGTTCTACCTGCTTGCTGGGCTGAGATGGGGAATCGCTGACTTTTGCAGTCGGCTGGTGACAAAATGTTCCAAACACACCCCATGCACAACTCCACCGGGGAAGGTGCCAGAAAGGAGTTCTCTTGGTAGTTCTTCCACTGCCCCGGTAGCCAGATGAAAGACACCACAAAAGTGGTTCTACCTGCTTGCTGGGCTGAGATGGGCAATCGCTGACTTTTGCAGTCGGCTGGTGACAAAATGTTCCAAACACACCCCATGCACAACTCCACCGGGGAAGGTGCCAGAAAGGAGTTCTGTTGGTTGTTCTTCCACTGCCCCGGTAGCCAGATGAAAGACACCACAAAAGTGGTTCTACCTGCTTTCTGGGCTGAGATGGGCAATCGCTGACTTTTGGAGTCGGCTGGTGACAAAATGTTCCAAAGACACCCCATGCACAACTCCACCGGGGAAGGTGCCAGAAAGGAGTTCTGTTGGTTGTTCTTCCACTGCCCCGGTAGCCAGCTGAAAGACACCACAAAAGTGGTTCTACCTGCTTGCTGGGCTGAGATGGGCAATCGCTGACTTTTGGAGTCGGCTGGTGACAAAATGTTCCAAACACACCCCATGCACAACTCCAGCGGGGAAGGGTCCAGAAAGGAGTTCTCTTGGTAGTTCTTCCACTGCCCCGGTAGCCAGCTGAAAGACACCACAAAAGTGGTTCTACCTGCTTTCTGGGCTGAGATGGGCAATCGCTGACTTTTGGAGTCGGCTGGTGACAAAATGTTCCAAACACACCCCATGCACAACTCCACCGGGGAAGGTGCCAGAAAGGAGTTCTCTTGGTAGTTCTTCCACTGCCCCGGTAGCCAGCTGAAAGACACCACAAAAGTGGTTCTACCTGCTTTCTGGGCTGAGATGGGCAATCGCTGACTTTTGGAGTCGGCTGGTGACAAAATGTTCCAAACACACCCCATGCACAACTCCACCGGGGAAGGTGACAGAAAGGAGTTCTGTTGGTAGTTCTTCCACTGCCCCGGTAGCCAGCTGAAAGACACCACAAAAGTGGTTCTACCTGCTTTCTGGGCTGAGATGGGCAATCGCTGACTTTTGGAGTCGGCTGGTGACAAAATGTTCCAAACACACCCCATGCACAACTCCACCGGGGAAGGTGCCAGAAAGGAGTTCTGTTGGTAGTTCTTCCACTGCCCCGGTAGCCAGATGAAAGACACCACAAAAGTGGTTCTACCTGCTTTCTGGGCTGAGATGGGCAATCGCTGACTTTTGCAGTCGGCTGGTGACAAAATGTTCCAAACACACCCCATGCACAACTCCAGCGGGGAAGGTGCCAGAAAGGAATTCCGTTGCTTGTTCTTCCACTGCCCCGGTAGCCAGCTGAAAGACACCACAAAAGTGGTTCTACCTGCTTGCTGGGCTGAGATGGGGAATCGCTGACTTGTGGACTCGGCTGGTGACAAAATGTTCCAAACACACCCCATGCACAACTCCAGCGGGGAAGGTGCCAGAAAGGAATTCCGTTGCTTGTTCTTCCACTGCCCCGGTAGCCAGATGAAAGACACCAGAAAAGTGGTTCTACCTGCTTGCTGGGCTGAGATGGGCAATCGCTGACTTTTGGAGTCGGCTGGTGACAAAATGTTCCAAACACACCCCATGCACAACTCCACCGGGGAAGGTGCCAGAAAGGAGTTCTGTTGGTTGTTCTTACACTGCCCCGGTAGCCAGCTGAAAGACACCACAAAAGTGGTTCTACCTGCTTGCTGGGCTGAGATGGGGAATCGCTGACTTTTGCAGTCGGCTGGTGACAAAATGTTCCAAACACACCCCATGCACAACTCCACCGGGGAAGGTGCCAGAAAGGAGTTCTCTTGGTAGTTCTTCCACTGCCCCGGTAGCCAGCTGAAAGACACCACAAAAGTGGTTCTACCTGCTTTCTAGGCTGAGATGGGCAATCGCTGACTTTTGGAGTCGGCTGGTGACAAAATGTTCCAAACACACCCCATGCACAACTCCACCGGGGAAGGTGCCAGAAAGGAATTCCATTGCTTGTTCTTCCACTGCCCCGGTAGCCAGCTGAAAGACACCACAAAAGTGGTTCTACCTGCTTGCTGGGCTGAGATGGGGAATCGCTGACTTTTGCAGTCGGCTGGTGACAAAATGTTCCAAACACACCCCATGCACAACTCCACCGGGGAAGGTGCCAGAAAGGAGTTCTGTTGGTAGTTCTTCCACTGCCCCGGTAGCCAGATGAAAGACACCACAAAAGTGGTTCTACCTGCTTTCTGGGCTGAGATGGGCAATCGCTGACTTGTGGACTCGGCTGGTGACAAAATGTTCCAAACACACCCCATGCACAACTCCACCGGGGAAGGTGCCAGAAAGGAGTTCTGTTGGTTGTTCTTACACTGCCCCGGTAGCCAGATGAAAGACACCACAAAAGTGGTTCTACCTGCTTTCTGGGCTGAGATGGGGAATCGCTGACTTGTGGAGTCGGCTGGTGACAAAATGTTCCAAAGACACCCCATGCACAACTCCAGCGGGGAAGGTGCCAGAAAGGAGTTCTCTTGGTAGTTCTTCCACTGCCCCGGTAGCCAGATGAAAGACACCACAAAAGTGGTTCTACCTGCTTGCTGGGCTGAGATGGGCAATCGCTGACTTTTGGAGTCGGCTGGTGACAAAATGTTCCAAACACACCCCATGCACAACTCCACCGGGGAAGGTGCCAGAAAGGAGTTCTGTTGGTAGTTCTTCCACTGCCCCGGTAGCCAGATGAAAGACACCACAAAAGTGGTTCTACCTGCTTTCTGGGCTGAGATGGGCAATCACTGACTTTTGGAGTTGGCTGGTGACAAAATGTTCCAAACACACCCCATGCACAACTCCACCGGGGAAGGTGCCAGAAAGGAGTTCTCTTGGTAGTTCTTCCACTGCCCCGGTAGCCAGCTGAAAGACACCACAAAAGTGGTTCTACCTGCTTGATGGGCTGAGATGGGGAATCGCTGACTTTTGGAGTCGGCTGGTGACAAAATGTTCCAAATACACCCCATGCACAACTCCACCGGGGAAGGTGCCAGAAAGGAGTTCTGTTGGTTGTTCTTACACTGCCCCGGTAGCCAGATGAAAGACACCACAAAAGTGGTTCTACCTGCTTTCTGGGCTGAGATGGGGAATCGCTGACTTTTGGAGTCGGCTGGTGACAAAATGTTCCAAACACACCCCATGCACAACTCCAGCGGGGAAGGTGCCATAAAGGAGTTCTCTTGGTAGTTCTTCCACTGCCCCGGTAGCCAGATGAAAGACACCACAAAAGTGGTTCTACCTGCTTTCTGGGCTGAGATGGGCAATCGCTGACTTTTGGAGTCGGCTGGTGACAAAATGTTCCAAACACACCCCATGCACAACTCCACCGGGGAAGGTGCCAGAAAGGAGTTCTGTTGGTAGTTCTTCCACTGCCCCGGTAGCCAGATGAAAGACACCACAAAAGTGGTTCTACCTGCTTTCTGGGCTGAGATGGGCAATCGCTGACTTTTGGAGTCGGCTGGTGACAAAATGTTCCAAACACACCCCATGCACAACTCCACCGGGGAAGGTGCCAGAAAGGAGTTCTGTTGGTAGTTCTTCCACTGCCCCGGTAGCCAGATGAAAGACACCACAAAAGTGGTTCTACCTGCTTTCTAGGCTGAGATGGGGAATCGCTGACTTTTGGAGTCGGCTGGTGACAAAATGTTCCAAAGACAGCCCATGCAGAACTCCACCGGGGAAGGTGCCAGAAAGGAGTTCTCTTGGTAGTTCTTCCACTGCCCCGGTAGCCAGATGAAAGACACCACAAAAGTGGTTCTACCTGCTTGCTGGGCTGAGATGGGCAATCGCTGACTTTTGCAGTCGGCTGGTGACAAAATGTTCCAAACACACCCCATGCACAACTCCCCCGGGGAAGGTGCCAGAAAGGAATTCCATTGCTTGTTCTTCCACTGCCCCGGTAGCCAGATGAAAGACACCAGAAAAGTGGTTCTACCTGCTTGCTGGGCTGAGATGGGGAATCGCTGACTTGTGGAGTCGGCTGGTGACAAAATGTTCCAAACACACCCCATGCACAACTCCACCGGGGAAGGTGCCAGAAAGGAGTTCTGTTGGTTGTTCTTACACTGCCCCGGTAGCCAGCTGAAAGACACCACAAAAGTGGTTCTACCTGCTTTCTGGGCTGAGATGGGCAATCGCTGACTTTTGGAGTCGGCTGGTGACAAAATGTTCCAAACACACCCCATGCACAACTCCACCGGGGAAGGTGCCAGAAAGGAGTTCTCTTGGTAGTTCTTCCACTGCCCCGGTAGCCAGCTGAAAGACACCACAAAAGTGGTTCTACCTGCTTGCTGGGCTGAGATGGGCAATCGCTGACTTTTGGAGTCGGCTGGTGACAAAATGTTCCAAACACACCCCATGCACAACTCCACCGGGGAAGGTGCCAGAAAGGAGTTCTCTTGGTAGTTCTTCCACTGCCCCGGTAGCCAGCTGAAAGACACCACAAAAGTGGTTCTACCTGCTTGCTGGGCTGAGATGGGCAATCGCTGACTTTTGGAGTCGGCTGGTGACAAAATGTTCCAAACACACCCCATGCACAACTCCACCGGGGAAGGTGCCAGAAAGGAGTTCTGTTGGTAGTTCTTCCACTGCCCCGGTAGCCAGCTGAAAGACACCACAAAAGTGGTTCTACCTGCTTGCTGGGCTGAGATGGGGAATCGCTGACTTTTGGAGTCGGCTGGTGACAAAATGTTCCAAACACACCCCATGCACAACTCCAGCGGGGAAGGTGCCAGAAAGGAGTTCTGTTGGTTGTTCTTACACTGCCCCGGTAGCCAGCTGAAAGACACCACAAAAGTGGTTCTACCTGCTTTCTGGGCTGAGATGGGCAATCGCTGACTTTTGGAGTCGGCTGGTGACAAAATGTTCCAAACACACCCCATGCACAACTCCACCGGGGAAGGTGCCAGAAAGGAGTTCTGTTGGTTGTTCTTCCACTGCCCCGGTAGCCAGCTGAAAGACACCACAAAAGTGGTTCTACCTGCTTGCTGGGCTGAGATGGGCAATCGCTGACTTTTGGAGTCGGCTGGTGACAAAATGTTCCAAACACACCCCATGCACAACTCCACCGGGGAAGGTTCCAGAAAGGAGTTCTCTTGGTAGTTCTTCCACTGCCCCGGTAGCCAGCTGAAAGACACCACAAAAGTGGTTCTACCTGCTTGCTGGGCTGAGATGGGCAATCGCTGACTTGTGGACTCGGCTGGTGACAAAATGTTCCAAACACACCCCATGCACAACTCCCCCGGGGAAGGTGCCAGAAAGGAATTCCGTTGCTTGTTCTTCCACTGCCCCGGTAGCCAGCTGAAAGACACCACAAAAGTGGTTCTACCTGCTTGATGGGCTGAGATGGGCAATCGCTGACTTTTGGAGTCGGCTGGTGACAAAATGTTCCAAACACACCCCATGCACAACTCCACCGGGGAAGGTGCCAGAAAGGAGTTCTGTTGGTTGTTCTTACACTGCCCCGGTAGCCAGCTGAAAGACACCACAAAAGTGGTTCTACCTGCTTGCTGGGCTGAGATGGGCAATCGCTGACTTTTGCAGTCGGCTGGTGACAAAATGTTCCAAACACACCCCATGCACAACTCCACCGGGGAAGGTGCCAGAAAGGAGTTCTCTTGGTAGTTCTTCCACTGCCCCGGTAGCCAGCTGAAAGACACCACAAAAGTGGTTCTACCTGCTTGCTGGGCTGAGATGGGCAATCGCTGACTTTTGGAGTCGGCTGGTGACAAAATGTTCCAAACACACCCCATGCACAACTCCACCGGGGAAGGTGCCAGAAAGGAGTTCTGTTGGTAGTTCTTCCACTGCCCCGGTAGCCAGATGAAAGACACCACAAAAGTGGTTCTACCTGCTTGCTGGGCTGAGATGGGCAATCGCTGACTTTTGGAGTCGGCTGGTGACAAAATGTTCCAAACACACCCCATGCACAACTCCACCGGGGAAGGTGCCAGAAAGGAATTCCGTTGCTTGTTCTTCCACTGCCCCGGTAGCCAGCTGAAAGACACCACAAAAGTGGTTCTACCTGCTTTCTGGGCTGAGATGGGCAATCGCTGACTTTTGGAGTCGGCTGGTGACAAAATTTTCCAAACACACCCCATGCACAACTCCACCGGGGAAGGTGCCAGAAAGGAATTCCGTTGCTTGTTCTTCCACTGCCCCGGTAGCCAGATGAAAGACACCAGAAAAGTGGTTCTACCTGCTTGCTGGGCTGAGATGGGCAATCGCTGACTTTTGGAGTCGGCTGGTGACAAAATGTTCCAAACACACCCCATGCACAACTCCAGCGGGGAAGGTGCCAGAAAGGAGTTCTGTTGGTTGTTCTTACACTGCCCCGGTAGCCAGCTGAAAGACACCACAAAAGTGGTTCTACCTGCTTGCTGGGCTGAGATGGGGAATCGCTGACTTTTGCAGTCGGCTGGTGACAAAATGTTCCAAACACACCCCATGCACAACTCCACCGGGGAAGGTGCCAGAAAGGAGTTCTCTTGGTAGTTCTTCCACTGCCCCGGTAGCCAGCTGAAAGACACCACAAAAGTGGTTCTACCTGCTTGCTGGGCTGAGATGGGCAATCGCTGACTTTTGGAGTCGGCTGGTGACAAAATGTTCCAAACACACCCCATGCACAACTCCAGCGGGGAAGGTGCCAGAAAGGAATTCCGTTGCTTGTTCTTCCACTGCCCCGGTAGCCAGCTGAAAGACACCACAAAAGTGGTTCTACCTGCTTGCTGGGCTGAGATGGGCAATCGCTGACTTGTGGACTCGGCTGGTGACAAAATGTTCCAAACACACCCCATGCACAATTCCCCCGGGGAAGGTGCCAGAAAGGAATTCCGTTGCTTGTTCTTCCACTGCCCCGGTAGCCAGATGAAAGACACCAGAAAAGTGGTTCTACCTGCTTGCTGGGCTGAGATGGGCAATCGCTGACTTTTGGAGTCGGCTGGTGACAAAATGTTCCAAACACACCCCATGCACAACTCCACCGGGGAAGGTGCCAGAAAGGAGTTCTGTTGGTTGTTCTTACACTGCCCCGGTAGCCAGCTGAAAGACACCACAAAAGTGGTTCTACCTGCTTGCTGGGCTGAGATGGGGAATCGCTGACTTTTGCAGTCGGCTGGTGACAAAATGTTCCAAACACACCCCATGCACAACTCCACCGGGGAAGGTGCCAGAAAGGAGTTCTCTTGGTAGTTCTTCCACTGCCCCGGTAGCCAGATTAAAGACACCACAAAAGTGGTTCTACCTGCTTGCTGGGCTGAGATGGGCAATCGCTGACTTTTGCAGTCGGCTGGTGACAAAATGTTCCAAACACACCCCATGCACAACTCCACCGGGGAAGGTGCCAGAAAGGAGTTCTGTTGGTTGTTCTTCCACTGCCCCGGTAGCCAGATGAAAGACACCACAAAAGTGGTTCTACCTGCTTTCTGGGCTGAGATGGGCAATCGCTGACTTTTGGAGTCGGCTGGTGACAAAATGTTCCAAAGACACCCCATGCACAACTCCACCGGGGAAGGTGCCAGAAAGGAGTTCTGTTGGTTGTTCTTCCACTGCCCCGGTAGCCAGCTGAAAGACACCACAAAAGTGGTTCTACCTGCTTGCTGGGCTGAGATGGGCAATCGCTGACTTTTGGAGTCGGCTGGTGACAAAATGTTCCAAACACACCCCATGCACAACTCCAGCGGGGAAGGGTCCAGAAAGGAGTTCTCTTGGTAGTTCTTCCACTGCCCCGGTAGCCAGCTGAAAGACACCACAAAAGTGGTTCTACCTGCTTTCTGGGCTGAGATGGGCAATCGCTGACTTTTGGAGTCGGCTGGTGACAAAATGTTCCAAACACACCCCATGCACAACTCCACCGGGGAAGGTGCCAGAAAGGAGTTCTCTTGGTAGTTCTTCCACTGCCCCGGTAGCCAGCTGAAAGACACCACAAAAGTGGTTCTACCTGCTTTCTGGGCTGAGATGGGCAATCGCTGACTTTTGGAGTCGGCTGGTGACAAAATGTTCCAAACACACCCCATGCACAACTCCACCGGGGAAGGTGACAGAAAGGAGTTCTGTTGGTAGTTCTTCCACTGCCCCGGTAGCCAGCTGAAAGACACCACAAAAGTGGTTCTACCTGCTTTCTGGGCTGAGATGGGCAATCGCTGACTTTTGGAGTCGGCTGGTGACAAAATGTTCCAAACACACCCCATGCACAACTCCACCGGGGAAGGTGCCAGAAAGGAGTTCTGTTGGTAGTTCTTACACTGCCCCGGTAGCCAGATGAAAGACACCACAAAAGTGGTTCTACCTGCTTTCTGGGCTGAGATGGGCAATCGCTGACTTTTGCAGTCGGCTGGTGACAAAATGTTCCAAACACACCCCATGCACAACTCCAGCGGGGAAGGTGCCAGAAAGGAATTCCGTTGCTTGTTCTTCCACTGCCCCGGTAGCCAGCTGAAAGACACCACAAAAGTGGTTCTACCTGCTTGCTGGGCTGAGATGGGGAATCGCTGACTTGTGGACTCGGCTGGTGACAAAATGTTCCAAACACACCCCATGCACAACTCCAGCGGGGAAGGTGCCAGAAAGGAATTCCGTTGCTTGTTCTTCCACTGCCCCGGTAGCCAGATGAAAGACACCAGAAAAGTGGTTCTACCTGCTTGCTGGGCTGAGATGGGCAATCGCTGACTTTTGGAGTCGGCTGGTGACAAAATGTTCCAAACACACCCCATGCACAACTCCACCGGGGAAGGTGCCAGAAAGGAGTTCTGTTGGTTGTTCTTACACTGCCCCGGTAGCCAGCTGAAAGACACCACAAAAGTGGTTCTACCTGCTTGCTGGGCTGAGATGGGGAATCGCTGACTTTTGCAGTCGGCTGGTGACAAAATGTTCCAAACACACCCCATGCACAACTCCACCGGGGAAGGTGCCAGAAAGGAGTTCTCTTGGTAGTTCTTCCACTGCCCCGGTAGCCAGCTGAAAGACACCACAAAAGTGGTTCTACCTGCTTTCTAGGCTGAGATGGGCAATCGCTGACTTTTGGAGTCGGCTGGTGACAAAATGTTCCAAACACACCCCATGCACAACTCCACCGGGGAAGGTGCCAGAAAGGAATTCCATTGCTTGTTCTTCCACTGCCCCGGTAGCCAGCTGAAAGACACCACAAAAGTGGTTCTACCTGCTTGCTGGGCTGAGATGGGGAATCGCTGACTTTTGCAGTCGGCTGGTGACAAAATGTTCCAAACACACCCCATGCACAACTCCACCGGGGAAGGTGCCAGAAAGGAGTTCTGTTGGTAGTTCTTCCACTGCCCCGGTAGCCAGATGAAAGACACCACAAAAGTGGTTCTACCTGCTTTCTGGGCTGAGATGGGCAATCGCTGACTTGTGGACTCGGCTGGTGACAAAATGTTCCAAACACACCCCATGCACAACTCCACCGGGGAAGGTGCCAGAAAGGAGTTCTGTTGGTTGTTCTTACACTGCCCCGGTAGCCAGATGAAAGACACCACAAAAGTGGTTCTACCTGCTTTCTGGGCTGAGATGGGGAATCGCTGACTTGTGGAGTCGGCTGGTGACAAAATGTTCCAAAGACACCCCATGCACAACTCCAGCGGGGAAGGTGCCAGAAAGGAGTTCTCTTGGTAGTTCTTCCACTGCCCCGGTAGCCAGATGAAAGACACCACAAAAGTGGTTCTACCTGCTTGCTGGGCTGAGATGGGCAATCGCTGACTTTTGGAGTCGGCTGGTGACAAAATGTTCCAAACACACCCCATGCACAACTCCACCGGGGAAGGTGCCAGAAAGGAGTTCTGTTGGTAGTTCTTCCACTGCCCCGGTAGCCAGATGAAAGACACCACAAAAGTGGTTCTACCTGCTTTCTGGGCTGAGATGGGCAATCACTGACTTTTGGAGTTGGCTGGTGACAAAATGTTCCAAACACACCCCATGCACAACTCCACCGGGGAAGGTGCCAGAAAGGAGTTCTCTTGGTAGTTCTTCCACTGCCCCGGTAGCCAGCTGAAAGACACCACAAAAGTGGTTCTACCTGCTTGATGGGCTGAGATGGGGAATCGCTGACTTTTGGAGTCGGCTGGTGACAAAATGTTCCAAATACACCCCATGCACAACTCCACCGGGGAAGGTGCCAGAAAGGAGTTCTGTTGGTTGTTCTTACACTGCCCCGGTAGCCAGATGAAAGACACCACAAAAGTGGTTCTACCTGCTTTCTGGGCTGAGATGGGGAATCGCTGACTTTTGGAGTCGGCTGGTGACAAAATGTTCCAAACACACCCCATGCACAACTCCAGCGGGGAAGGTGCCATAAAGGAGTTCTCTTGGTAGTTCTTCCACTGCCCCGGTAGCCAGATGAAAGACACCACAAAAGTGGTTCTACCTGCTTTCTGGGCTGAGATGGGCAATCGCTGACTTTTGGAGTCGGCTGGTGACAAAATGTTCCAAACACACCCCATGCACAACTCCACCGGGGAAGGTGCCAGAAAGGAGTTCTGTTGGTAGTTCTTCCACTGCCCCGGTAGCCAGATGAAAGACACCACAAAAGTGGTTCTACCTGCTTTCTGGGCTGAGATGGGCAATCGCTGACTTTTGGAGTCGGCTGGTGACAAAATGTTCCAAACACACCCCATGCACAACTCCACCGGGGAAGGTGCCAGAAAGGAGTTCTGTTGGTAGTTCTTCCACTGCCCCGGTAGCCAGATGAAAGACACCACAAAAGTGGTTCTACCTGCTTTCTAGGCTGAGATGGGGAATCGCTGACTTTTGGAGTCGGCTGGTGACAAAATGTTCCAAAGACAGCCCATGCAGAACTCCACCGGGGAAGGTGCCAGAAAGGAGTTCTCTTGGTAGTTCTTCCACTGCCCCGGTAGCCAGATGAAAGACACCACAAAAGTGGTTCTACCTGCTTGCTGGGCTGAGATGGGCAATCGCTGACTTTTGCAGTCGGCTGGTGACAAAATGTTCCAAACACACCCCATGCACAACTCCCCCGGGGAAGGTGCCAGAAAGGAATTCCATTGCTTGTTCTTCCACTGCCCCGGTAGCCAGATGAAAGACACCAGAAAAGTGGTTCTACCTGCTTGCTGGGCTGAGATGGGGAATCGCTGACTTGTGGAGTCGGCTGGTGACAAAATGTTCCAAACACACCCCATGCACAACTCCACCGGGGAAGGTGCCAGAAAGGAGTTCTGTTGGTTGTTCTTACACTGCCCCGGTAGCCAGCTGAAAGACACCACAAAAGTGGTTCTACCTGCTTTCTGGGCTGAGATGGGCAATCGCTGACTTTTGGAGTCGGCTGGTGACAAAATGTTCCAAACACACCCCATGCACAACTCCACCGGGGAAGGTGCCAGAAAGGAGTTCTCTTGGTAGTTCTTCCACTGCCCCGGTAGCCAGCTGAAAGACACCACAAAAGTGGTTCTACCTGCTTGCTGGGCTGAGATGGGCAATCGCTGACTTTTGGAGTCGGCTGGTGACAAAATGTTCCAAACACACCCCATGCACAACTCCACCGGGGAAGGTGCCAGAAAGGAGTTCTCTTGGTAGTTCTTCCACTGCCCCGGTAGCCAGCTGAAAGACACCACAAAAGTGGTTCTACCTGCTTGCTGGGCTGAGATGGGCAATCGCTGACTTTTGGAGTCGGCTGGTGACAAAATGTTCCAAACACACCCCATGCACAACTCCACCGGGGAAGGTGCCAGAAAGGAGTTCTGTTGGTAGTTCTTCCACTGCCCCGGTAGCCAGCTGAAAGACACCACAAAAGTGGTTCTACCTGCTTGCTGGGCTGAGATGGGGAATCGCTGACTTTTGGAGTCGGCTGGTGACAAAATGTTCCAAACACACCCCATGCACAACTCCAGCGGGGAAGGTGCCAGAAAGGAGTTCTGTTGGTTGTTCTTACACTGCCCCGGTAGCCAGCTGAAAGACACCACAAAAGTGGTTCTACCTGCTTTCTGGGCTGAGATGGGCAATCGCTGACTTTTGGAGTCGGCTGGTGACAAAATGTTCCAAACACACCCCATGCACAACTCCACCGGGGAAGGTGCCAGAAAGGAATTCCATTGCTTGTTCTTCCACTGCCCCGGTAGCCAGCTGAAAGACACCACAAAAGTGGTTCTACCTGCTTTCTGGGCTGAGATGGGGAATCGCTGACTTTTGCAGTCGGCTGGTGACAAAATGTTCCAAACACACCCCATGCACAACTCCACCGGGGAAGGTGCCAGAAAGGAGTTCTGTTGGTAGTTCTTCCACTGCCCCGGTAGCCAGCTGAAAGACACCACAAAAGTGGTTCTACCTGCTTTCTGGGCTGAGATGGGCAATCGCTGACTTTTGGAGTCGGCTGGTGACAAAATGTTCCAAACACACCCCATGCACAACTCCAGCGGGGAAGGTGCCAGAAAGGAGTTCTGTTGGTAGTTCTTCCACTGCCCCGGTAGCCAGATGAAAGACACCACAAAAGTGGTTCTACCTGCTTTCTGGGCTGAGATGGGCAATCACTGACTTTTGGAGTTGGCTGGTGACAAAATGTTCCAAACACACCCCATGCACAACTCCACCGGGGAAGGTGCCAGAAAGGAGTTCTCTTGGTAGTTCTTCCACTGCCCCGGTAGCCAGCTGAAAGACACCACAAAAGTGGTTCTACCTGCTTGATGGGCTGAGATGGGGAATCGCTGACTTTTGGAGTCGGCTGGTGACAAAATGTTCCAAATACACCCCATGCACAACTCCACCGGGGAAGGTGCCAGAAAGGAGTTCTGTTGGTTGTTCTTACACTGCCCCGGTAGCCAGATGAAAGACACCACAAAAGTGGTTCTACCTGCTTTCTGGGCTGAGATGGGGAATCGCTGACTTTTGGAGTCGGCTGGTGACAAAATGTTCCAAACACACCCCATGCACAACTCCAGCGGGGAAGGTGCCATAAAGGAGTTCTCTTGGTAGTTCTTCCACTGCCCCGGTAGCCAGATGAAAGACACCACAAAAGTGGTTCTACCTGCTTTCTGGGCTGAGATGGGCAATCGCTGACTTTTGGAGTCGGCTGGTGACAAAATGTTCCAAACACACCCCATGCACAACTCCACCGGGGAAGGTGCCAGAAAGGAGTTCTGTTGGTAGTTCTTCCACTGCCCCGGTAGCCAGATGAAAGACACCACAAAAGTGGTTCTACCTGCTTTCTGGGCTGAGATGGGCAATCGCTGACTTTTGGAGTCGGCTGGTGACAAAATGTTCCAAACACACCCCATGCACAACTCCACCGGGGAAGGTGCCAGAAAGGAGTTCTGTTGGTAGTTCTTCCACTGCCCCGGTAGCCAGATGAAAGACACCACAAAAGTGGTTCTACCTGCTTTCTAGGCTGAGATGGGGAATCGCTGACTTTTGGAGTCGGCTGGTGACAAAATGTTCCAAAGACAGCCCATGCAGAACTCCACCGGGGAAGGTGCCAGAAAGGAGTTCTCTTGGTAGTTCTTCCACTGCCCCGGTAGCCAGATGAAAGACACCACAAAAGTGGTTCTACCTGCTTGCTGGGCTGAGATGGGCAATCGCTGACTTTTGCAGTCGGCTGGTGACAAAATGTTCCAAACACACCCCATGCACAACTCCCCCGGGGAAGGTGCCAGAAAGGAATTCCATTGCTTGTTCTTCCACTGCCCCGGTAGCCAGATGAAAGACACCAGAAAAGTGGTTCTACCTGCTTTCTGGGCTGAGATGGGGAATCGCTGACTTGTGGAGTCGGCTGGTGACAAAATGTTCCAAACACACCCCATGCACAACTCCACCGGGGAAGGTGCCAGAAAGGAGTTCTGTTGGTAGTTCTTCCACTGCCCCGGTAGCCAGATGAAAGACACCACAAAAGTGGTTCTACCTGCTTTCTAGGCTGAGATGGGGAATCGCTGACTTGTGGACTCGGCTGGTGACAAAATGTTCCAAACACACCCCATGCACAACTCCACCGGGGAAGGTGCCAGAAAGGAGTTCTGTTGGTTGTTCTTACACTGCCCCGGTAGCCAGATGAAAGACACCACAAAAGTGGTTCTACCTGCTTTCTGGGCTGAGATGGGGAATCGCTGACTTTTGGAGTCGGCTGGTGACAAAATGTTCCAAACACACCCCATGCACAACTCCAGCGGGGAAGGTGCCAGAAAGGAGTTCTCTTGGTAGTTCTTCCACTGCCCCGGTAGCCAGATGAAAGACACCACAAAAGTGGTTCTACCTGCTTGCTGGGCTGAGATGGGCAATCGCTGACTTTTGGAGTCGGCTGGTGACAAAATGTTCCAAACACACCCCATGCACAACTCCACCGGGGAAGGTGCCAGAAAGGAGTTCTCTTGGTAGTTCTTCCACTGCCCCGGTAGCCAGCTGAAAGACACCACAAAAGTGGTTCTACCTGCTTGCTGGGCTGAGATGGGCAATCGCTGACTTTTGCAGTCGGCTGGTGACAAAATGTTCCAAACACACCCCATGCACAACTCCACCGGGGAAGGTGCCAGAAAGGAGTTCTGTTGGTAGTTCTTCCACTGCCCCGGTAGCCAGCTGAAAGACACCACAAAAGTGGTTCTACCTGCTTGCTGGGCTGAGATGGGCAATCGCTGACTTTTGGAGTCGGCTGGTGACAAAATGTTCCAAACACACCCCATGCACAACTCCACCGGGGAAGGTGCCAGAAAGGAGTTCTGTTGGTAGTTCTTCCACTGCCCCGGTAGCCAGCTGAAAGACACCACAAAAGTGGTTCTACCTGCTTGCTGGGCTGAGATGGGCAATCGCTGACTTTTGGAGTCGGCTGGTGACAAAATGTTCCAAACACACCCCATGCACAACTCCACCGGGGAAGGTGCCAGAAAGGAGTTCTGTTGGTTGTTCTTCCACTGCCCCGGTAGCCAGCTGAAAGACACCACAAAAGTGGTTCTACCTGCTTTCTGGGCTGAGATGGGCAATCGCTGACTTGTGGACTCGGCTGGTGACAAAATGTTCCAAACACACCCCATGCACAACTCCACCGGGGAAGGTGCCAGAAA
Organism: Falco punctatus; assembly: GCF_963210335.1. Classification (NCBI taxonomy): domain Eukaryota; kingdom Metazoa; phylum Chordata; class Aves; order Falconiformes; family Falconidae; genus Falco; species Falco punctatus. The sequence goes on from NW_027660338.1 coordinate 421,790, forward strand.
GGAATTCCGTTGCTTGTTCTTCCACTGCCCCGGTAGCCAGCTGAAAGACACCACAAAAGTGGTTCTACCTGCTTGCTGGGCTGAGATGGGCAATCGCTGACTTTTGCAGTCGGCTGGTGACAAAATGTTCCAAACACACCCCATGCACAACTCCAGCGGGGAAGGTGCCAGAAAGGAATTCCATTGCTTGTTCTTCCACTGCCCCGGTAGCCAGCTGAAAGACACCACAAAAGTGGTTCTACCTGCTTGCTGGGCTGAGATGGGCAATCGCTGACTTTTGCAGTCGGCTGGTGACAAAATGTTCCAAACACACCCCATGCACAACTCCACCGGGGAAGGTGCCAGAAAGGAGTTCTGTTGGTAGTTCTTCCACTGCCCCGGTAGCCAGCTGAAAGACACCACAAAAGTGGTTCTACCTGCTTGCTGGGCTGAGATGGGGAATCGCTGACTTTTGGAGTCGGCTGGTGACAAAATGTTCCAAACACACCCCATGCACAACTCCACCGGGGAAGGTGCCAGAAAGGAGTTCTGTTGGTTGTTCTTACACTGCCCCGGTAGCCAGCTGAAAGACACCACAAAAGTGGTTCTACCTGCTTTCTGGGCTGAGATGGGCAATCGCTGACTTTTGGAGTCGGCTGGTGACAAAATGTTCCAAACACACCCCATGCACAACTCCACCGGGGAAGGTGCCATAAAGGAGTTCTGTTGGTAGTTCTTCCACTGCCCCGGTAGCCAGATGAAAGACACCACAAAAGTGGTTCTACCTGCTTTCTGGGCTGAGATGGGCAATCGCTGACTTTTGGAGTCGGCTGGTGACAAAATGTTCCAAACACACCCCATGCACAACTCCACCGGGGAAGGTGCCAGAAAGGAGTTCTGTTGGTAGTTCTTCCACTGCCCCGGTAGCCAGCTGAAAGACACCACAAAAGTGGTTCTACCTGCTTGCTGGGCTGAGATGGGCAATCGCTGACTTTTGGAGTCGGCTGGTGACAAAATGTTCCAAACACACCCCATGCACAACTCCACCGGGGAAGGTGCCAGAAAGGAATTCCATTGCTTGTTCTTCCACTGCCCCGGTAGCCAGCTGAAAGACACCACAAAAGTGGTTCTACCTGCTTGCTGGGCTGAGATGGGCAATCGCTGACTTTTGCAGTCGGCTGGTGACAAAATGTTCCAAACACACCCCATGCACAACTCCACCGGGGAAGGTGCCAGAAAGGAGTTCTGTTGGTTGTTCTTACACTGCCCCGGTAGCCAGATGAAAGACACCACAAAAGTGGTTCTACCTGCTTTCTGGGCTGAGATGGGCAATCGCTGACTTTTGGAGTCGGCTGGTGACAAAATGTTCCAAACACACCCCATGCACAACTCCACTGGGGAAGGTGCCAGAAAGAAGTTCTCTTGAAAGTTCTTCCACTGCCCCGGTAGCCAGATGAAAGACACCACAAAAGTGGTTCTACCTGCTTTCTGGGCTGAGATGGGCAATCGCTGACTTTTGGAGTCGGCTGGTGACAAAATGTTCCAAACACACCCCATGCACAACTCCACCGGGGAAGGTGCCAGAAAGGAGTTCTGTTGGTAGTTCTTCCACTGCCCCGGTAACCAGCTGAAAGACACCACAAAAGTGGTTCTACCTGCTTGCTGGGCTGAGATGGGCAATCGCTGACTTTTGGAGTCGGCTGGTGACAAAATGTTCCAAACACACCCCATGCACAACTCCACCGGGGAAGGTGCCAGAAAGGAGTTCTGTTGGTAGTTCTTCCACTGCCCGGTAGCCAGCTGAAAGACACCACAAAAGTGGTTCTACCTGCTTGCTGGGCTGAGATGGGCAATCGCTGACTTTTGGAGTCGGCTGGTGACAAAATGTTCCAAACACACCCCATGCACAACTCCACCGGGGAAGGTGCCAGAAAGGAGTTCTGTTGGTAGTTCTTCCACTGCCCCGGTAGCCAGCTGAAAGACACCACAAAAGTGGTTCTACCTGCTTTCTGGGCTGAGATGGGCAATCGCTGACTTTTGGAGTCGGCTGGTGACAAAATGTTCCAAACACACCCCATGCACAACTCGACCGGGGAAGGTGCCAGAAAGGAGTTCTGTTGGTAGTTCTTCCACTGCCCCGGTAGCCAGCTGAAAGACACCACAAAAGTGGTTCTACCTGCTTTCTGGGCTGAGATGGGCAATCGCTGACTTGTGGACTCGGCTGGTGACAAAATGTTCCAAACACACCCCATGCACAACTCCACCGGGGAAGGTGCCAGAAAGGAATTCCGTTGCTTGTTCTTCCACTGCCCCGGTAGCCAGCTGAAAGACACCACAAAAGTGGTTCTACCTGCTTGCTGGGCTGAGATGGGCAATCGCTGACTTTTGCAGTCGGCTGGTGACAAAATGTTCCAAACACACCCCATGCACAACTCCACCGGGGAAGGTGCCAGAAAGGAGTTCTGTTGGTAGTTCTTCCACTGCCCCGGTAGCCAGCTGAAAGACACCACAAAAGTGGTTCTACCTGCTTGCTGGGCTGAGATGGGCAATCGCTGACTTTTGGAGTCGGCTGGTGACAAAATGTTCCAAACACACCCCATGCACAACTCCCCCGGGGAAGGTGCCAGAAAGGAATTCCATTGCTTGTTCTTCCACTGCCCCGGTAGCCAGATGAAAGACACCACAAAAGTGGTTCTACATGCTTGCTGGGCTGAGATGGGCAATCGCTGACTTTTGGAGTCGGCTGGTGACAAAATGTTCCAAACACACCCCATGCACAACTCCAGCGGGGAAGGTGCCAGAAAGGAGTTCTGTTGGTTGTTCTTACACTGCCCCGGTAGCCAGCTGAAAGACACCACAAAACTGGTTCTACCTGCTTTCTGGGCTGAGATGGGCAATCGCTGACTTTTGGAGTCGGCTGGTGACAAAATGTTCCAAACACACCCCATGCACAACTCCACCGGGGAAGGTGCCAGAAAGGAATTCCGTTGCTTGTTCTTCCACTGCCCCAGTAGCCAGATGAAAGACACCACAAAAGTGGTTCTACCTGCTTTCTGGGCTGAGATGGGCAATCGCTGACTTTTGGAGTCGGCTGGTGACAAAATGTTCCAAACACACCCCATGCACAACTCCACCGGGGAAGGTGCCAGAAAGGAGTTCTGTTGGTAGTTCTTCCACTGCCCCGGTAGCCAGCTGAAAGACACCACAAAAGTGGTTCTACCTGCTTTCTGGGCTGAGATGGGCAATCGCTGACTTTTGCAGTCGGCTGGTGACAAAATGTTCCAAACACACCCCATGCACAACTCCACCGGGGAAGGTGCCAGAAAGGAGTTCTGTTGGTAGTTCTTCCACTGCCCCGGTAGCCAGATGAAAGACACCACAAAAGTGGTTCTACCTGCTTTCTGGGCTGAGATGGGCAATCGCTGACTTTTGGAGTCGGCTGGTGACAAAATGTTCCAAACACACCCCATGCACAACTCCCCCGGGGAAGGTGCCAGAAAGGAGTTCTGTTGGTTGTTATTACACTGCCCCGGTAGCCAGATGAAAGACACCACAAAAGTGGTTCTACCTGCTTGCTGGGCTGAGATGGGGAATCGCTGACTTTTGGAGTCGGCTGGTGACAAAATGTTCCAAACACACCCCATGCACAACTCCACCGGGGAAGGTGCCAGAAAGGAATTCCATTGCTTGTTCTTCCACTGCCCCGGTAGCCAGCTGAAAGACACCACAAAAGTGGTTCTACCTGCTTGCTGGGCTGAGATGGGCAATCGCTGACTTTTGCAGTCGGCTGGTGACAAAATGTTCCAAACACACCCCATGCACAACTCCACCGGGGAAGGTGCCAGAAAGGAGTTCTGTTGGTTGTTCTTACACTGCCCCGGTAGCCAGCTGAAAGACACCACAAAAGTGGTTCTACCTGCTTTCTGGGCTGAGATGGGCAATCGCTGACTTTTGCAGTCGGCTGGTGACAAAATGTTCCAAACACACCCCATGCACAACTCCACCGGGGAAGGTGCCAGAAAGGAGTTCTGTTGGTAGTTCTTCCACTGCCCCGGTAGCCAGATGAAAGACACCACAAAAGTGGTTCTACCTGCTTGATGGGCTGAGATGGGGAATCGCTGACTTTTGGAGTCGGCTGGTGACAAAATGTTCCAAACACACCCCATGCACAACTCCACCGGGGAAGGTGCCAGAAAGGAATTCCATTGCTTGTTCTTCCACTGCCCCGGTAGCCAGCTGAAAGACACCACAAAAGTGGTTCTACCTGCTTGCTGGGCTGAGATGGGCAATCGCTGACTTTTGCAGTCGGCTGGTGACAAAATGTTCCAAACACACCCCATGCACAACTCCACCGGGGAAGGTGCCAGAAAGGAGTTCTCTTGGTAGTTCTTCCACTGCCCCGGTAGCCAGATGAAAGACACCACAAAAGTGGTTCTACCTGCTTGCTGGGCTGAGATGGGCAATCGCTGACTTTTGGAGTCGGCTGGTGACAAAATGTTCCAAACACACCCCATGCACAACTCCACCGGGGAAGGTGCCAGAAAGGAGTTCTGTTGGTAGTTCTTCCACTGCCCCGGTAGCCAGATGAAAGACACCACAAAAGTGGTTCTACCTGCTTGCTGGGCTGAGATGGGCAATCGCTGACTTTTGGAGTCGGCTGGTGACAAAATGTTCCAAACACACCCCATGCACAACTCCAGCGGGGAAGGTGCCAGAAAGGAATTCCGTTGCTTGTTCTTCCACTGCCCCGGTAGCCAGCTGAAAGACACCACAAAAGTGGTTCTACCTGCTTTCTGGGCTGAGATGGGCAATCGCTGACTTTTGGAGTCGGCTGGTGACAAAATGTTCCAAACACACCCCATGCACAACTCCACCGGGGAAGGTGCCAGAAAGGAATTCCGTTGCTTGTTCTTCCACTGCCCCGGTAGCCAGATGAAAGACACCAGAAAAGTGGTTCTACCTGCTTGCTGGGCTGAGATGGGCAATCGCTGACTTTTGGAGTCGGCTGGTGACAAAATGTTCCAAACACACCCCATGCACAACTCCAGCGGGGAAGGTGCCAGAAAGGAGTTCTGTTGGTTGTTCTTACACTGCCCCGGTAGCCAGCTGAAAGACACCACAAAAGTGGTTCTACCTGCTTGCTGGGCTGAGATGGGGAATCGCTGACTTTTGCAGTCGGCTGGTGACAAAATGTTCCAAACACACCCCATGCACAACTCCACCGGGGAAGGTGCCAGAAAGGAGTTCTCTTGGTAGTTCTTCCACTGCCCCGGTAGCCAGCTGAAAGACACCACAAAAGTGGTTCTACCTGCTTGCTGGACTGAGATGGGCAATCGCTGACTTTTGCAGTCGGCTGGTGACAAAATGTTCCAAACACACCCCATGCACAACTCCACCGGGGAAGGTGCCAGAAAGGAGTTCTGTTGGTTGTTCTTACACTGCCCCGGTAGCCAGATGAAAGACACCACAAAAGTGGTTCTACCTGCTTTCTGGGCTGAGATGGGCAATCGCTGACTTTTGGAGTCGGCTGGTGACAAAATGTTCCAAACACACCCCATGCACAACTCCACCGGGGAAGGTGCCAGAAAGGAGTTCTGTTGGTTGTTCTTCCACTGCCCCGGTAGCCAGCTGAAAGACACCACAAAAGTGGTTCTACCTGCTTGCTGGGCTGAGATGGGCAATCGCTGACTTTTGGAGTCGGCTGGTGACAAAATGTTCCAAACACACCCCATGCACAACTCCACCGGGGAAGGTGCCAGAAAGGAGTTCTGTTGGTTGTTCTTCCACTGCCCCGGTAGCCAGCTGAAAGACACCACAAAAGTGGTTCTACCTGCTTGCTGGGCTGAGATGGGCAATCGCTGACTTGTGGACTCGGCTGGTGACAAAATGTTCCAAACACACCCCATGCACAACTCCCCCGGGGAAGGTGCCAGAAAGGAATTCCGTTGCTTGTTCTTCCACTGCCCCGGTAGCCAGCTGAAAGACACCACAAAAGTGGTTCTACCTGCTTGATGGGCTGAGATGGGCAATCGCTGACTTTTGGAGTCGGCTGGTGACAAAATGTTCCAAACACACCCCATGCACAACTCCACCGGGGAAGGTGCCAGAAAGGAGTTCTGTTGGTTGTTCTTACACTGCCCCGGTAGCCAGCTGAAAGACACCACAAAAGTGGTTCTACCTGCTTGCTGGGCTGAGATGGGCAATCGCTGACTTTTGCAGTCGGCTGGTGACAAAATGTTCCAAACACACCCCATGCACAACTCCACCGGGGAAGGTGCCAGAAAGGAGTTCTCTTGGTAGTTCTTCCACTGCCCCGGTAGCCAGCTGAAAGACACCACAAAAGTGGTTCTACCTGCTTGCTGGGCTGAGATGGGCAATCGCTGACTTTTGGAGTCGGCTGGTGACAAAATGTTCCAAACACACCCCATGCACAACTCCACCGGGGAAGGTGCCAGAAAGGAGTTCTGTTGGTAGTTCTTCCACTGCCCCGGTAGCCAGATGAAAGACACCACAAAAGTGGTTCTACCTGCTTGCTGGGCTGAGATGGGCAATCGCTGACTTTTGGAGTCGGCTGGTGACAAAATGTTCCAAACACACCCCATGCACAACTCCAGCGGGGAAGGTGCCAGAAAGGAATTCCGTTGCTTGTTCTTCCACTGCCCCGGTAGCCAGCTGAAAGACACCACAAAAGTGGTTCTACCTGCTTTCTGGGCTGAGATGGGCAATCGCTGACTTTTGGAGTCGGCTGGTGACAAAATTTTCCAAACACACCCCATGCACAACTCCACCGGGGAAGGTGCCAGAAAGGAATTCCGTTGCTTGTTCTTCCACTGCCCCGGTAGCCAGATGAAAGACACCAGAAAAGTGGTTCTACCTGCTTGCTGGGCTGAGATGGGCAATCGCTGACTTTTGGAGTCGGCTGGTGACAAAATGTTCCAAACACACCCCATGCACAACTCCAGCGGGGAAGGTGCCAGAAAGGAGTTCTGTTGGTTGTTCTTACACTGCCCCGGTAGCCAGCTGAAAGACACCACAAAAGTGGTTCTACCTGCTTGCTGGGCTGAGATGGGGAATCGCTGACTTTTGCAGTCGGCTGGTGACAAAATGTTCCAAACACACCCCATGCACAACTCCACCGGGGAAGGTGCCAGAAAGGAGTTCTCTTGGTAGTTCTTCCACTGCCCCGGTAGCCAGCTGAAAGACACCACAAAAGTGGTTCTACCTGCTTGCTGGGCTGAGATGGGCAATCGCTGACTTTTGGAGTCGGCTGGTGACAAAATGTTCCAAACACACCCCATGCACAACTCCAGCGGGGAAGGTGCCAGAAAGGAATTCCGTTGCTTGTTCTTCCACTGCCCCGGTAGCCAGCTGAAAGACACCACAAAAGTGGTTCTACCTGCTTGCTGGGCTGAGATGGGCAATCGCTGACTTGTGGACTCGGCTGGTGACAAAATGTTCCAAACACACCCCATGCACAATTCCCCCGGGGAAGGTGCCAGAAAGGAATTCCGTTGCTTGTTCTTCCACTGCCCCGGTAGCCAGATGAAAGACACCAGAAAAGTGGTTCTACCTGCTTGCTGGGCTGAGATGGGCAATCGCTGACTTTTGGAGTCGGCTGGTGACAAAATGTTCCAAACACACCCCATGCACAACTCCACCGGGGAAGGTGCCAGAAAGGAGTTCTGTTGGTTGTTCTTACACTGCCCCGGTAGCCAGCTGAAAGACACCACAAAAGTGGTTCTACCTGCTTGCTGGGCTGAGATGGGGAATCGCTGACTTTTGCAGTCGGCTGGTGACAAAATGTTCCAAACACACCCCATGCACAACTCCACCGGGGAAGGTGCCAGAAAGGAGTTCTCTTGGTAGTTCTTCCACTGCCCCGGTAGCCAGATGAAAGACACCACAAAAGTGGTTCTACCTGCTTGCTGGGCTGAGATGGGCAATCGCTGACTTTTGCAGTCGGCTGGTGACAAAATGTTCCAAACACACCCCATGCACAACTCCACCAGGGAAGGTGCCAGAAAGGAGTTCTGTTGGTTGTTCTTCCACTGCCCCGGTAGCCAGATGAAAGACACCACAAAAGTGGTTCTACCTGCTTTCTGGGCTGAGATGGGCAATCGCTGACTTTTGGAGTCGGCTGGTGACAAAATGTTCCAAAGACACCCCATGCACAACTCCACCGGGGAAGGTGCCAGAAAGGAGTTCTGTTGGTTGTTCTTCCACTGCCCCGGTAGCCAGCTGAAAGACACCACAAAAGTGGTTCTACCTGCTTGCTGGGCTGAGATGGGCAATCGCTGACTTTTGGAGTCGGCTGGTGACAAAATGTTCCAAACACACCCCATGCACAACTCCAGCGGGGAAGGGTCCAGAAAGGAGTTCTCTTGGTAGTTCTTCCACTGCCCCGGTAGCCAGCTGAAAGACACCACAAAAGTGGTTCTACCTGCTTTCTGGGCTGAGATGGGCAATCGCTGACTTTTGGAGTCGGCTGGTGACAAAATGTTCCAAACACACCCCATGCACAACTCCACCGGGGAAGGTGCCAGAAAGGAGTTCTCTTGGTAGTTCTTCCACTGCCCCGGTAGCCAGCTGAAAGACACCACAAAAGTGGTTCTACCTGCTTTCTGGGCTGAGATGGGCAATCGCTGACTTTTGGAGTCGGCTGGTGACAAAATGTTCCAAACACACCCCATGCACAACTCCACCGGGGAAGGTGACAGAAAGGAGTTCTGTTGGTAGTTCTTCCACTGCCCCGGTAGCCAGCTGAAAGACACCACAAAAGTGGTTCTACCTGCTTTCTGGGCTGAGATGGGCAATCGCTGACTTTTGGAGTCGGCTGGTGACAAAATGTTCCAAACACACCCCATGCACAACTCCACCGGGGAAGGTGCCAGAAAGGAGTTCTGTTGGTAGTTCTTACACTGCCCCGGTAGCCAGATGAAAGACACCACAAAAGTGGTTCTACCTGCTTTCTGGGCTGAGATGGGCAATCGCTGACTTTTGCAGTCGGCTGGTGACAAAATGTTCCAAACACACCCCATGCACAACTCCAGCGGGGAAGGTGCCAGAAAGGAATTCCGTTGCTTGTTCTTCCACTGCCCCGGTAGCCAGCTGAAAGACACCACAAAAGTGGTTCTACCTGCTTGCTGGGCTGAGATGGGGAATCGCTGACTTGTGGACTCGGCTGGTGACAAAATGTTCCAAACACACCCCATGCACAACTCCAGCGGGGAAGGTGCCAGAAAGGAATTCCGTTGCTTGTTCTTCCACTGCCCCGGTAGCCAGATGAAAGACACCAGAAAAGTGGTTCTACCTGCTTGCTGGGCTGAGATGGGCAATCGCTGACTTTTGCAGTCGGCTGGTGACAAAATGTTCCAAACACACCCCATGCACAACTCCACCGGGGAAGGTGCCAGAAAGGAGTTCTGTTGGTTGTTCTTACACTGCCCCGGTAGCCAGATGAAAGACACCACAAAAGTGGTTCTACCTGCTTGCTGGGCTGAGATGGGGAATCGCTGACTTTTGCAGTCGGCTGGTGACAAAATGTTCCAAACACACCCCATGCACAACTCCACCGGGGAAGGTGCCAGAAAGGAGTTCTCTTGGTAGTTCTTCCACTGCCCCGGTAGCCAGCTGAAAGACACCACAAAAGTGGTTCTACCTGCTTTCTAGGCTGAGATGGGCAATCGCTGACTTTTGGAGTCGGCTGGTGACAAAATGTTCCAAACACACCCCATGCACAACTCCACCGGGGAAGGTGCCAGAAAGGAATTCCATTGCTTGTTCTTCCACTGCCCCGGTAGCCAGCTGAAAGACACCACAAAAGTGGTTCTACCTGCTTGCTGGGCTGAGATGGGCAATCGCTGACTTTTGCAGTCGGCTGGTGACAAAATGTTCCAAACACACCCCATGCACAACTCCACCGGGGAAGGTGCCAGAAAGGAGTTCTGTTGGTAGTTCTTCCACTGCCCCGGTAGCCAGATGAAAGACACCACAAAAGTGGTTCTACCTGCTTTCTGGGCTGAGATGGGCAATCGCTGACTTTTGGAGTCGGCTGGTGACAAAATGTTCCAAACACACCCCATGCACAACTCCACTGGGGAAGGTGCCAGAAAGAAGTTCTCTTGAAAGTTCTTCCACTGCCCCGGTAGCCAGATGAAAGACACCACAAAAGTGGTTCTACCTGCTTTCTGGGCTGAGATGGGGAATCGCTGACTTGTGGAGTCGGCTGGTGACAAAATGTTCCAAACACACCCCATGCACAACTCCACCGGGGAAGGTGCCAGAAAGGAGTTCTGTTGGTAGTTCTTCCACTGCCCCGGTAGCCAGCTGAAAGACACCACAAGAGTGGTTCTACCTGCTTGCTGGGCTGAGATGGGCAATCGCTGACTTTTGGAGTCGGCTGGTGACAAAATGTTCCAAACACACCCCATGCACAACTCCACCGGGGAAGGTGCCAGAAAGGAGTTCTGTTGGTAGTTCTTCCACTGCCCGGTAGCCAGCTGAAAGACACCACAAAAGTGGTTCTACCTGCTTGCTGGGCTGAGATGGGCAATCGCTGACTTTTGGAGTCGGCTGGTGACAAAATGTTCCAAACACACCCCATGCACAACTCCACCGGGGAAGGTGCCAGAAAGGAGTTCTGTTGGTTGTTCTTACACTGCCCCGGTAGCCAGATGAAAGACACCACAAAAGTGGTTCTACCTGCTTTCTGGGCTGAGATGGGCAATCGCTGACTTTTGGAGTCGGCTGGTGACAAAATGTTCCAAACACACCCCATGCACAACTCCACTGGGGAAGGTGCCAGAAAGAAGTTCTCTTGAAAGTTCTTCCACTGCCCCGGTAGCCAGATGAAAGACACCACAAAAGTGGTTCTACCTGCTTTCTGGGCTGAGATGGGGAATCGCTGACTTGTGGAGTCGGCTGGTGACAAAATGTTCCAAACACACCCCATGCACAACTCCACCGGGGAAGGTGCCAGAAAGGAGTTCTCTTGGTAGTTCTTCCACTGCCCCGGTAGCCAGCTGAAAGACACCACAAGAGTGGTTCTACCTGCTTGCTGGGCTGAGATGGGCAATCGCTGACTTTTGGAGTCGGCTGGTGACAAAATGTTCCAAACACACCCCATGCACAACTCCACCGGGGAAGGTGCCAGAAAGGAGTTCTGTTGGTAGTTCTTCCACTGCCCCGGTAGCCAGATGAAAGACACCACAAAAGTGGTTCTACCTGCTTGCTGGGCTGAGATGGGCAATCGCTGACTTTTGGAGTCGGCTGGTGACAAAATGTTCCAAAGACAGCCCATGCACAACTCCACCGGGGAAGGTGCCAGAAAGGAGTTCTGTTGGTAGTTCTTCCACTGCCCCGGTAGCCAGCTGAAAGACACCACAAAAGTGGTTCTACCTGCTTTCTGGGCTGAGATGGGCAATCGCTGACTTTTGGAGTCGGCTGGTGACAAAATGTTCCAAACACACCCCATGCACAACTCGACCGGGGAAGGTGCCAGAAAGGAGTTCTGTTGGTTGTTCTTCCACTGCCCCGGTAGCCAGCTGAAAGACACCACAAAAGTGGTTCTACCTGCTTTCTGGGCTGAGATGGGCAATCGCTGACTTGTGGACTCGGCTGGTGACAAAATGTTCCAAACACACCCCATGCACAACTCCACCGGGGAAGGTGCCAGAAAGGAATTCCGTTGCTTGTTCTTCCACTGCCCCGGTAGCCAGCTGAAAGACACCACAAAAGTGGTTCTACCTGCTTTCTGGGCTGAGATGGGCAATCGCTGACTTTTGCAGTCGGCTGGTGACAAAATGTTCCAAACACACCCCATGCACAACTCCACCGGGGAAGGTGCCAGAAAGGAGTTCTGTTGGTAGTTCTTCCACTGCCCCGGTAGCCAGCTGAAAGACACCACAAAAGTGGTTCTACCTGCTTGCTGGGCTGAGATGGGCAATCGCTGACTTTTGGAGTCGGCTGGTGACAAAATGTTCCAAACACACCCCATGCACAACTCCACCGGGGAAGGTGCCAGAAAGGAATTCCATTGCTTGTTCTTCCACTGCCCCGGTAGCCAGATGAAAGACACCACAAAAGTGGTTCTACATGCTTGCTGGGCTGAGATGGGCAATCGCTGACTTTTGGAGTCGGCTGGTGACAAAATGTTCCAAACACACCCCATGCACAACTCCACCGGGGAAGGTGCCAGAAAGGAGTTCTGTTGGTTGTTCTTACACTGCCCCGGTAGCCAGCTGAAAGACACCACAAAAGTGGTTCTACCTGCTTGCTGGGCTGAGATGGGCAATCGCTGACTTTTGGAGTCGGCTGGTGACAAAATGTTCCAAACACACCCCATGCACAACTCCACCGGGGAAGGTGCCAGAAAGGAGTTCTCTTGGTAGTTCTTCCACTGCCCCGGTAGCCAGATGAAAGACACCACAAAAGTGGTTCTACCTGCTTGCTGGGCTGAGATGGGCAATCGCTGACTTTTGGAGTCGGCTGGTGACAAAATGTTCCAAAGACAGCCCATGCACAACTCCACCGGGGAAGGTTCCAGAAAGGAGTTCTCTTGGTAGTTCTTCCACTGCCCCGGTAGCCAGCTGAAAGACACCACAAAAGTGGTTCTACCTGCTTGCTGGGCTGAGATGGGCAATCGCTGACTTTTGCAGTCGGCTGGTGACAAAATGTTCCAAACACACCCCATGCACAACTCCACCGGGGAAGGTGCCAGAAAGGAGTTCTGTTGGTAGTTCTTCCACTGCCCCGGTAGCCAGCTGAAAGACACCACAAAAGTGGTTCTACCTGCTTGCTGGGCTGAGATGGGCAATCGCTGACTTTTGGAGTCGGCTGGTGACAAAATGTTCCAAACACACCCCATGCACAACTCCAGCGGGGAAGGTGCCAGAAAGGAGTTCTGTTGGTAGTTCTTCCACTGCCCCGGTAGCCAGCTGAAAGACACCACAAAAGTGGTTCTACCTGCTTGCTGGGCTGAGATGGGGAATCGCTGACTTTTGGAGTCGGCTGGTGACAAAATGTTCCAAACACACCCCATGCACAACTCCAGCGGGGAAGGTGCCAGAAAGGAGTTCTGTTGGTTGTTCTTACACTGCCCCGGTAGCCAGCTGAAAGACACCACAAAAGTGGTTCTACCTGCTTTCTGGGCTGAGATGGGCAATCGCTGACTTTTGGAGTCGGCTGGTGACAAAATGTTCCAAACACACCCCATGCACAACTCCACCGGGGAAGGTGCCATAAAGGAGTTCTCTTGGTAGTTCTTCCACTGCCCCGGTAGCCAGATGAAAGACACCACAAAAGTGGTTCTACCTGCTTTCTGGGCTGAGATGGGCAATCGCTGACTTTTGGAGTCGGCTGGTGACAAAATGTTCCAAACACACCCCATGCACAACTCCACCGGGGAAGGTGCCAGAAAGGAGTTCTGTTGGTTGTTCTTCCACTGCCCCGGTAGCCAGCTGAAAGACACCACAAAAGTGGTTCTACCTGCTTTCTGGGCTGAGATGGGGAATCGCTGACTTTTGCAGTCGGCTGGTGACAAAATGTTCCAAACACACCCCATGCACAACTCCACCGGGGAAGGTGCCAGAAAGGAGTTCTGTTGGTAGTTCTTCCACTGCCCCGGTAGCCAGATGAAAGACACCACAAAAGTGGTTCTACCTGCTTTCTGGGCTGAGATGGGCAATCGCTGACTTTTGGAGTCGGCTGGTGACAAAATGTTCCAAACACACCCCATGCACAACTCCACCGGGGAAGGTGCCAGAAAGGAGTTCTGTTGGTAGTTCTTCCACTGCCCCGGTAGCCAGATGAAAGACACCACAAAAGTGGTTCTACCTGCTTGATGGGCTGAGATGGGGAATCGCTGACTTTTGGAGTCGGCTGGTGACAAAATGTTCCAAAGACAGCCCATGCAGAACTCCACCGGGGAAGGTGCCAGAAAGGAGTTCTCTTGGTAGTTCTTCCACTGCCCCGGTAGCCAGATGAAAGACACCACAAAAGTGGTTCTACCTGCTTGCTGGGCTGAGATGGGCAATCGCTGACTTTTGCAGTCGGCTGGTGACAAAATGTTCCAAACACACCCCATGCACAACTCCCCCGGGGAAGGTGCCAGAAAGGAATTCCATTGCTTGTTCTTCCACTGCCCCGGTAGCCAGATGAAAGACACCAGAAAAGTGGTTCTACCTGCTTTCTGGGCTGAGATGGGGAATCGCTGACTTGTGGAGTCGGCTGGTGACAAAATGTTCCAAACACACCCCATGCACAACTCCACCGGGGAAGGTGCCAGAAAGGAGTTCTGTTGGTAGTTCTTCCACTGCCCCGGTAGCCAGATGAAAGACACCACAAAAGTGGTTCTACCTGCTTTCTAGGCTGAGATGGGGAATCGCTGACTTGTGGACTCGGCTGGTGACAAAATGTTCCAAACACACCCCATGCACAACTCCACCGGGGAAGGTGCCAGAAAGGAGTTCTGTTGGTTGTTCTTACACTGCCCCGGTAGCCAGCTGAAAGACACCACAAAAGTGGTTCTACCTGCTTTCTGGGCTGAGATGGGGAATCGCTGACTTTTGGAGTCGGCTGGTGACAAAATGTTCCAAACACACCCCATGCACAACTCCACCGGGGAAGGTGCCAGAAAGGAGTTCTCTTGGTAGTTCTTCCACTGCCCCGGTAGCCAGATGAAAGACACCACAAAAGTGGTTCTACCTGCTTGCTGGGCTGAGATGGGCAATCGCTGACTTTTGGAGTCGGCTGGTGACAAAATGTTCCAAACACACCCCATGCACAACTCCACCGGGGAAGGTGCCAGAAAGGAGTTCTCTTGGTAGTTCTTCCACTGCCCCGGTAGCCAGCTGAAAGACACCACAAAAGTGGTTCTACCTGCTTGCTGGGCTGAGATGGGCAATCGCTGACTTTTGCAGTCGGCTGGTGACAAAATGTTCCAAACACACCCCATGCACAACTCCACCGGGGAAGGTGCCAGAAAGGAGTTCTGTTGGTAGTTCTTCCACTGCCCCGGTAGCCAGCTGAAAGACACCACAAAAGTGGTTCTACCTGCTTGCTGGGCTGAGATGGGCAATCGCTGACTTTTGGAGTCGGCTGGTGACAAAATGTTCCAAACACACCCCATGCACAACTCCACCGGGGAAGGTGCCAGAAAGGAGTTCTGTTGGTAGTTCTTCCACTGCCCCGGTAGCCAGCTGAAAGACACCACAAAAGTGGTTCTACCTGCTTGCTGGGCTGAGATGGGCAATCGCTGACTTTTGGAGTCGGCTGGTGACAAAATGTTCCAAACACACCCCATGCACAACTCCACCGGGGAAGGTGCCAGAAAGGAGTTCTGTTGGTTGTTCTTCCACTGCCCCGGTAGCCAGCTGAAAGACACCACAAAAGTGGTTCTACCTGCTTTCTGGGCTGAGATGGGCAATCGCTGACTTGTGGACTCGGCTGGTGACAAAATGTTCCAAACACACCCCATGCACAACTCCACCGGGGAAGGTGCCAGAAAGGAATTCCGTTGCTTGTTCTTCCACTGCCCCGGTAGCCAGCTGAAAGACACCACAAAAGTGGTTCTACCTGCTTGCTGGGCTGAGATGGGCAATCGCTGACTTTTGCAGTCGGCTGGTGACAAAATGTTCCAAACACACCCCATGCACAACTCCAGCGGGGAAGGTGCCAGAAAGGAATTCCATTGCTTGTTCTTCCACTGCCCCGGTAGCCAGCTGAAAGACACCACAAAAGTGGTTCTACCTGCTTGCTGGGCTGAGATGGGCAATCGCTGACTTTTGCAGTCGGCTGGTGACAAAATGTTCCAAACACACCCCATGCACAACTCCACCGGGGAAGGTGCCAGAAAGGAGTTCTGTTGGTAGTTCTTCCACTGCCCCGGTAGCCAGCTGAAAGACACCACAAAAGTGGTTCTACCTGCTTGCTGGGCTGAGATGGGGAATCGCTGACTTTTGGAGTCGGCTGGTGACAAAATGTTCCAAACACACCCCATGCACAACTCCAGCGGGGAAGGTGCCAGAAAGGAGTTCTGTTGGTTGTTCTTACACTGCCCCGGTAGCCAGCTGAAAGACACCACAAAAGTGGTTCTACCTGCTTTCTGGGCTGAGATGGGCAATCGCTGACTTTTGGAGTCGGCTGGTGACAAAATGTTCCAAACACACCCCATGCACAACTCCACCGGGGAAGGTGCCATAAAGGAGTTCTGTTGGTAGTTCTTCCACTGCCCCGGTAGCCAGATGAAAGACACCACAAAAGTGGTTCTACCTGCTTTCTGGGCTGAGATGGGCAATCGCTGACTTTTGGAGTCGGCTGGTGACAAAATGTTCCAAACACACCCCATGCACAACTCCACTGGGGAAGGTGCCAGAAAGGAGTTCTGTTGGTAGTTCTTCCACTGCCCCGGTAGCCAGCTGAAAGACACCACAAAAGTGGTTCTACCTGCTTGCTGGGCTGAGATGGGCAATCGCTGACTTTTGGAGTCGGCTGGTGACAAAATGTTCCAAACACACCCCATGCACAACTCCACCGGGGAAGGTGCCAGAAAGGAGTTCTGTTGGTAGTTCTTCCACTGCCCCGGTAGCCAGCTGAAAGACACCACAAAAGTGGTTCTACCTGCTTGCTGGGCTGAGATGGGCAATCGCTGACTTTTGCAGTCGGCTGGTGACAAAATGTTCCAAACACACCCCATGCACAACTCCACCGGGGAAGGTGCCAGAAAGGAGTTCTGTTGGTTGTTCTTACACTGCCCCGGTAGCCAGATGAAAGACACCACAAAAGTGGTTCTACCTGCTTTCTGGGCTGAGATGGGCAATCGCTGACTTTTGGAGTCGGCTGGTGACAAAATGTTCCAAACACACCCCATGCACAACTCCACTGGGGAAGGTGCCAGAAAGAAGTTCTCTTGAAAGTTCTTCCACTGCCCCGGTAGCCAGATGAAAGACACCACAAAAGTGGTTCTACCTGCTTTCTGGGCTGAGATGGGCAATCGCTGACTTGTGGAGTCGGCTGGTGACAAAATGTTCCAAACACACCCCATGCACAACTCCACCGGGGAAGGTGCCAGAAAGGAGTTCTGTTGGTAGTTCTTCCACTGCCCCGGTAGCCAGCTGAAAGACACCACAAGAGTGGTTCTACCTGCTTGCTGGGCTGAGATGGGCAATCGCTGACTTTTGGAGTCGGCTGGTGACAAAATGTTCCAAACACACCCCATGCACAACTCCACCGGGGAAGGTGCCAGAAAGGAGTTCTGTTGGTAGTTCTTCCACTGCCCGGTAGCCAGCTGAAAGACACCACAAAAGTGGTTCTACCTGCTTGCTGGGCTGAGATGGGCAATCGCTGACTTTTGGAGTCGGCTGGTGACAAAATGTTCCAAACACACCCCATGCACAACTCCACCGGGGAAGGTGCCAGAAAGGAGTTCTGTTGGTAGTTCTTCCACTGCCCCGGTAGCCAGCTGAAAGACACCACAAAAGTGGTTCTACCTGCTTTCTGGGCTGAGATGGGCAATCGCTGACTTTTGGAGTCGGCTGGTGACAAAATGTTCCAAACACACCCCATGCACAACTCGACCGGGGAAGGTGCCAGAAAGGAGTTCTGTTGGTTGTTCTTCCACTGCCCCGGTAGCCAGATGAAAGACACCACAAAAGTGGTTCTACCTGCTTTCTGGGCTGAGATGGGCAATCGCTGACTTGTGGACTCGGCTGGTGACAAAATGTTCCAAACACACCCCATGCACAACTCCACCGGGGAAGGTGCCAGAAAGGAATTCCGTTGCTTGTTCTTCCACTGCCCCGGTAGCCAGCTGAAAGACACCACAAAAGTGGTTCTACCTGCTTGCTGGGCTGAGATGGGCAATCGCTGACTTTTGCAGTCGGCTGGTGACAAAATGTTCCAAACACACCCCATGCACAACTCCACCGGGGAAGGTGCCAGAAAGGAGTTCTGTTGGTAGTTCTTCCACTGCCCCGGTAGCCAGCTGAAAGACACCACAAAAGTGGTTCTACCTGCTTGCTGGGCTGAGATGGGCAATCGCTGACTTGTGGAGTCGGCTGGTGACAAAATGTTCCAAACACACCCCATGCACAACTCCCCCGGGGAAGGTGCCAGAAAGGAATTCCATTGCTTGTTCTTCCACTGCCCCGGTAGCCAGATGAAAGACACCACAAAAGTGGTTCTACATGCTTGCTGGGCTGAGATGGGCAATCGCTGACTTTTGGAGTCGGCTGGTGACAAAATGTTCCAAACACACCCCATGCACAACTCCAGCGGGGAAGGTGCCAGAAAGGAGTTCTGTTGGTTGTTCTTACACTGCCCCGGTAGCCAGCTGAAAGACACCACAAAACTGGTTCTACCTGCTTTCTGGGCTGAGATGGGCAATCGCTGACTTTTGCAGTCGGCTGGTGACAAAATGTTCCAAACACACCCCATGCACAACTCCACCGGGGAAGGTGCCAGAAAGGAATTCCGTTGCTTGTTCTTCCACTGCCCCAGTAGCCAGATGAAAGACACCACAAAAGTGGTTCTACCTGCTTTCTGGGCTGAGATGGGCAATCGCTGACTTTTGGAGTCGGCTGGTGACAAAATGTTCCAAACACACCCCATGCACAACTCCACCGGGGAAGGTGCCAGAAAGGAGTTCTGTTGGTAGTTCTTCCACTGCCCCGGTAGCCAGCTGAAAGACACCACAAAAGTGGTTCTACCTGCTTTCTGGGCTGAGATGGGCAATCGCTGACTTTTGGAGTCGGCTGGTGACAAAATGTTCCAAACACACCCCATGCACAACTCCACCGGGGAAGGTGCCAGAAAGGAGTTCTGTTGGTAGTTCTTCCACTGCCCCGGTAGCCAGATGAAAGACACCACAAAAGTGGTTCTACCTGCTTTCTGGGCTGAGATGGGCAATCGCTGACTTTTGGAGTCGGCTGGTGACAAAATGTTCCAAACACACCCCATGCACAACTCCACCGGGGAAGGTGCCAGAAAGGAGTTCTCTTGGTAGTTCTTCCACTGCCCCGGTAGCCAGATGAAAGACACCACAAAAGTGGTTCTACCTGCTTGCTGGGCTGAGATGGGGAATCGCTGACTTTTGGAGTCGGCTGGTGACAAAATGTTCCAAACACACCCCATGCACAACTCCAGCGGGGAAGGTGCCAGAAAGGAATTCCATTGCTTGTTCTTCCACTGCCCCGGTAGCCAGCTGAAAGACACCACAAAAGTGGTTCTACCTGCTTGCTGGGCTGAGATGGGCAATCGCTGACTTTTGCAGTCGGCTGGTGACAAAATGTTCCAAACACACCCCATGCACAACTCCACCGGGGAAGGTGCCAGAAAGGAGTTCTGTTGGTTGTTCTTACACTGCCCCGGTAGCCAGATGAAAGACACCACAAAAGTGGTTCTACCTGCTTTCTGGGCTGAGATGGGCAATCGCTGACTTTTGCAGTCGGCTGGTGACAAAATGTTCCAAACACACCCCATGCACAACTCCACCGGGGAAGGTGCCAGAAAGGAGTTCTGTTGGTAGTTCTTCCACTGCCCCGGTAGCCAGCTGAAAGACACCACAAAAGTGGTTCTACCTGCTTGATGGGCTGAGATGGGGAATCGCTGACTTGTGGACTCGGCTGGTGACAAAATGTTCCAAACACACCCCATGCACAACTCCAGCGGGGAAGGTGCCAGAAAGGAATTCCATTGCTTGTTCTTCCACTGCCCCGGTAGCCAGCTGAAAGACACCACAAAAGTGGTTCTACCTGCTTGCTGGGCTGAGATGGGCAATCGCTGACTTTTGCAGTCGGCTGGTGACAAAATGTTCCAAACACACCCCATGCACAACTCCACCGGGGAAGGTGCCAGAAAGGAGTTCTCTTGGTAGTTCTTCCACTGCCCCGGTAGCCAGATGAAAGACACCACAAAAGTGGTTCTACCTGCTTGCTGGGCTGAGATGGGCAATCGCTGACTTTTGGAGTCGGCTGGTGACAAAATGTTCCAAACACACCCCATGCACAACTCCCCCGGGGAAGGTGCCAGAAAGGAGTTCTGTTGGTAGTTCTTCCACTGCCCCGGTAGCCAGATGAAAGACACCACAAAAGTGGTTCTACCTGCTTGCTGGGCTGAGATGGGCAATCGCTGACTTTTGGAGTCGGCTGGTGACAAAATGTTCCAAACACACCCCATGCACAACTCCAGCGGGGAAGGTGCCAGAAAGGAATTCCGTTGCTTGTTCTTCCACTGCCCCGGTAGCCAGCTGAAAGACACCACAAAAGTGGTTCTACCTGCTTGCTGGGCTGAGATGGGCAATCGCTGACTTTTGGAGTCGGCTGGTGACAAAATGTTCCAAACACACCCCATGCACAACTCCACCGGGGAAGGTGCCAGAAAGGAATTCCGTTGCTTGTTCTTCCACTGCCCCGGTAGCCAGATGAAAGACACCAGAAAAGTGGTTCTACCTGCTTGCTGGGCTGAGATGGGCAATCGCTGACTTTTGCAGTCGGCTGGTGACAAAATGTTCCAAACACACCCCATGCACAACTCCAGCGGGGAAGATGCCAGAAAGGAGTTCTGTTGGTTGTTCTTACACTGCCCCGGTAGCCAGCTGAAAGACACCACAAAAGTGGTTCTACCTGCTTGCTGGGCTGAGATGGGGAATCGCTGACTTTTGCAGTCGGCTGGTGACAAAATGTTCCAAACACACCCCATGCACAACTCCACCGGGGAAGGTGCCAGAAAGGAGTTCTCTTGGTAGTTCTTCCACTGCCCCGGTAGCCAGCTGAAAGACACCACAAAAGTGGTTCTACCTGCTTGCTGGGCTGAGATGGGCAATCGCTGACTTTTGCAGTCGGCTGGTGACAAAATGTTCCAAACACACCCCATGCACAACTCCACCGGGGAAGGTGCCAGAAAGGAGTTCTGTTGGTTGTTCTTACACTGCCCCGGTAGCCAGCTGAAAGACACCACAAAAGTGGTTCTACCTGCTTTCTGGGCTGAGATGGGCAATCGCTGACTTTTGGAGTCGGCTGGTGACAAAATGTTCCAAACACACCCCATGCACAACTCCACCGGGGAAGGTGCCAGAAAGGAGTTCTGTTGGTTGTTCTTCCACTGCCCCGGTAGCCAGCTGAAAGACACCACAAAAGTGGTTCTACCTGCTTGCTGGGCTGAGATGGGCAATCGCTGACTTTTGGAGTCGGCTGGTGACAAAATGTTCCAAACACACCCCATGCACAACTCCAGCGGGGAAGGTGCCAGAAAGGAATTCCGTTGCTTGTTCTTCCACTGCCCCGGTAGCCAGCTGAAAGACACCACAAAAGTGGTTCTACCTGCTTGCTGGGCTGAGATGGGCAATCGCTGACTTTTGGAGTCGGCTGGTGACAAAATGTTCCAAACACACCCCATGCACAACTCCCCCGGGGAAGGTGCCAGAAAGGAATTCCGTTGCTTGTTCTTCCACTGCCCCGGTAGCCAGCTGAAAGACACCACAAAAGTGGTTCTACCTGCTTGATGGGCTGAGATGGGCAATCGCTGACTTTTGGAGTCGGCTGGTGACAAAATGTTCCAAACACACCCCATGCACAACTCCACCGGGGAAGGTGCCAGAAAGGAGTTCTGTTGGTTGTTCTTACACTGCCCCGGTAGCCAGCTGAAAGACACCACAAAAGTGGTTCTACCTGCTTGCTGGGCTGAGATGGGCAATCGCTGACTTTTGCAGTCGGCTGGTGACAAAATGTTCCAAACACACCCCATGCACAACTCCACCGGGGAAGGTGCCAGAAAGGAGTTCTCTTGGTAGTTCTTCCACTGCCCCGGTAGCCAGCTGAAAGACACCACAAAAGTGGTTCTACCTGCTTGCTGGGCTGAGATGGGCAATCGCTGACTTTTGGAGTCGGCTGGTGACAAAATGTTCCAAACACACCCCATGCACAACTCCACCGGGGAAGGTGCCAGAAAGGAGTTCTGTTGGTAGTTCTTCCACTGCCCCGGTAGCCAGATGAAAGACACCACAAAAGTGGTTCTACCTGCTTGCTGGGCTGAGATGGGCAATCGCTGACTTTTGGAGTCGGCTGGTGACAAAATGTTCCAAACACACCCCATGCACAACTCCAGCGGGGAAGGTGCCAGAAAGGAATTCCGTTGCTTGTTCTTCCACTGCCCCGGTAGCCAGCTGAAAGACACCACAAAAGTGGTTCTACCTGCTTGCTGGGCTGAGATGGGCAATCGCTGACTTTTGGAGTCGGCTGGTGACAAAATTTTCCAAACACACCCCATGCACAACTCCACCGGGGAAGGTGCCAGAAAGGAATTCCGTTGCTTGTTCTTCCACTGCCCCGGTAGCCAGATGAAAGACACCAGAAAAGTGGTTCTACCTGCTTGCTGGGCTGAGATGGGCAATCGCTGACTTTTGGAGTCGGCTGGTGACAAAATGTTCCAAACACACCCCATGCACAACTCGACCGGGGAAGGTGCCAGAAAGGAGTTCTGTTGGTTGTTCTTACACTGCCCCGGTGGCCAGCTGAAAGACACCACAAAAGTGGTTCTACCTGCTTGCTGGGCTGAGATGGGGAATCGCTGACTTTTGCAGTCGGCTGGTGACAAAATGTTCCAAACACACCCCATGCACAACTCCACCGGGGAAGGTGCCAGAAAGGAGTTCTCTTGGTAGTTCTTCCACTGCCCCGGTAGCCAGCTGAAAGACACCACAAAAGTGGTTCTACCTGCTTGCTGGACTGAGATGGGCAATCGCTGACTTTTGCAGTCGGCTGGTGACAAAATGTTCCAAACACACCCCATGCACAACTCCACCGGGGAAGGTGCCAGAAAGGAGTTCTGTTGGTTGTTCTTACACTGCCCCGGTAGCCAGATGAAAGACACCACAAAAGTGGTTCTACCTGCTTTCTGGGCTGAGATGGGCAATCGCTGACTTTTGGAGTCGGCTGGTGACAAAATGTTCCAAACACACCCCATGCACAACTCCACCGGGGAAGGTGCCAGAAAGGAGTTCTGTTGGTTGTTCTTCCACTGCCCCGGTAGCCAGCTGAAAGACACCACAAAAGTGGTTCTACCTGCTTGCTGGGCTGAGATGGGCAATCGCTGACTTTTGGAGTCGGCTGGTGACAAAATGTTCCAAACACACCCCATGCACAACTCCAGCGGGGAAGGTGCCAGAAAGGAATTCCGTTGCTTGTTCTTCCACTGCCCCGGTAGCCAGCTGAAAGACACCACAAAAGTGGTTCTACCTGCTTTCTGGGCTGAGATGGGCAATCGCTGACTTGTGGACTCGGCTGGTGACAAAATGTTCCAAACACACCCCATGCACAATTCCCCCGGGGAAGGTGCCAGAAAGGAATTCCGTTGCTTGTTCTTCCACTGCCCCGGTAGCCAGATGAAAGACACCACAAAAGTGGTTCTACCTGCTTTCTGGGCTGAGATGGGCAATCGCTGACTTGTGGACTCGGCTGGTGACAAAATGTTCCAAACACACCCCATGCACAACTCCACCGGGGAAGGTGCCAGAAAGGAATTCCGTTGCTTGTTCTTCCACTGCCCCGGTAGCCAGCTGAAAGACACCACAAAAGTGGTTCTACCTGCTTGCTGGGCTGAGATGGGCAATCGCTGACTTTTGCAGTCGGCTGGTGACAAAATGTTCCAAACACACCCCATGCACAACTCCAGCGGGGAAGGTGCCAGAAAGGAATTCCATTGCTTGTTCTTCCACTGCCCCGGTAGCCAGCTGAAAGACACCACAAAAGTGGTTCTACCTGCTTGCTGGGCTGAGATGGGCAATCGCTGACTTTTGCAGTCGGCTGGTGACAAAATGTTCCAAACACACCCCATGCACAACTCCACCGGGGAAGGTGCCAGAAAGGAGTTCTGTTGGTAGTTCTTCCACTGCCCCGGTAGCCAGCTGAAAGACACCACAAAAGTGGTTCTACCTGCTTGCTGGGCTGAGATGGGGAATCGCTGACTTTTGGAGTCGGCTGGTGACAAAATGTTCCAAACACACCCCATGCACAACTCCAGCGGGGAAGGTGCCAGAAAGGAGTTCTGTTGGTTGTTCTTACACTGCCCCGGTAGCCAGCTGAAAGACACCACAAAAGTGGTTCTACCTGCTTTCTGGGCTGAGATGGGCAATCGCTGACTTTTGGAGTCGGCTGGTGACAAAATGTTCCAAACACACCCCATGCACAACTCCACCGGGGAAGGTGCCATAAAGGAGTTCTGTTGGTAGTTCTTCCACTGCCCCGGTAGCCAGATGAAAGACACCACAAAAGTGGTTCTACCTGCTTTCTGGGCTGAGATGGGCAATCGCTGACTTTTGGAGTCGGCTGGTGACAAAATGTTCCAAACACACCCCATGCACAACTCCACTGGGGAAGGTGCCAGAAAGGAGTTCTGTTGGTAGTTCTTCCACTGCCCCGGTAGCCAGCTGAAAGACACCACAAAAGTGGTTCTACCTGCTTGCTGGGCTGAGATGGGCAATCGCTGACTTTTGGAGTCGGCTGGTGACAAAATGTTCCAAACACACCCCATGCACAACTCCACCGGGGAAGGTGCCAGAAAGGAGTTCTGTTGGTAGTTCTTCCACTGCCCCGGTAGCCAGCTGAAAGACACCACAAAAGTGGTTCTACCTGCTTGCTGGGCTGAGATGGGCAATCGCTGACTTTTGCAGTCGGCTGGTGACAAAATGTTCCAAACACACCCCATGCACAACTCCACCGGGGAAGGTGCCAGAAAGGAGTTCTGTTGGTTGTTCTTACACTGCCCCGGTAGCCAGATGAAAGACACCACAAAAGTGGTTCTACCTGCTTTCTGGGCTGAGATGGGCAATCGCTGACTTTTGGAGTCGGCTGGTGACAAAATGTTCCAAACACACCCCATGCACAACTCCACTGGGGAAGGTGCCAGAAAGAAGTTCTCTTGAAAGTTCTTCCACTGCCCCGGTAGCCAGATGAAAGACACCACAAAAGTGGTTCTACCTGCTTTCTGGGCTGAGATGGGCAATCGCTGACTTGTGGAGTCGGCTGGTGACAAAATGTTCCAAACACACCCCATGCACAACTCCACCGGGGAAGGTGCCAGAAAGGAGTTCTGTTGGTAGTTCTTCCACTGCCCCGGTAGCCAGCTGAAAGACACCACAAGAGTGGTTCTACCTGCTTGCTGGGCTGAGATGGGCAATCGCTGACTTTTGGAGTCGGCTGGTGACAAAATGTTCCAAACACACCCCATGCACAACTCCACCGGGGAAGGTGCCAGAAAGGAGTTCTGTTGGTAGTTCTTCCACTGCCCGGTAGCCAGCTGAAAGACACCACAAAAGTGGTTCTACCTGCTTGCTGGGCTGAGATGGGCAATCGCTGACTTTTGGAGTCGGCTGGTGACAAAATGTTCCAAACACACCCCATGCACAACTCCACCGGGGAAGGTGCCAGAAAGGAGTTCTGTTGGTAGTTCTTCCACTGCCCCGGTAGCCAGCTGAAAGACACCACAAAAGTGGTTCTACCTGCTTTCTGGGCTGAGATGGGCAATCGCTGACTTTTGGAGTCGGCTGGTGACAAAATGTTCCAAACACACCCCATGCACAACTCGACCGGGGAAGGTGCCAGAAAGGAGTTCTGTTGGTTGTTCTTCCACTGCCCCGGTAGCCAGATGAAAGACACCACAAAAGTGGTTCTACCTGCTTTCTGGGCTGAGATGGGCAATCGCTGACTTGTGGACTCGGCTGGTGACAAAATGTTCCAAACACACCCCATGCACAACTCCACCGGGGAAGGTGCCAGAAAGGAATTCCGTTGCTTGTTCTTCCACTGCCCCGGTAGCCAGCTGAAAGACACCACAAAAGTGGTTCTACCTGCTTGCTGGGCTGAGATGGGCAATCGCTGACTTTTGCAGTCGGCTGGTGACAAAATGTTCCAAACACACCCCATGCACAACTCCACCGGGGAAGGTGCCAGAAAGGAGTTCTGTTGGTAGTTCTTCCACTGCCCCGGTAGCCAGCTGAAAGACACCACAAAAGTGGTTCTACCTGCTTGCTGGGCTGAGATGGGCAATCGCTGACTTGTGGAGTCGGCTGGTGACAAAATGTTCCAAACACACCCCATGCACAACTCCCCCGGGGAAGGTGCCAGAAAGGAATTCCATTGCTTGTTCTTCCACTGCCCCGGTAGCCAGATGAAAGACACCACAAAAGTGGTTCTACATGCTTGCTGGGCTGAGATGGGCAATCGCTGACTTTTGGAGTCGGCTGGTGACAAAATGTTCCAAACACACCCCATGCACAACTCCAGCGGGGAAGGTGCCAGAAAGGAGTTCTGTTGGTTGTTCTTACACTGCCCCGGTAGCCAGCTGAAAGACACCACAAAACTGGTTCTACCTGCTTTCTGGGCTGAGATGGGCAATCGCTGACTTTTGCAGTCGGCTGGTGACAAAATGTTCCAAACACACCCCATGCACAACTCCACCGGGGAAGGTGCCAGAAAGGAATTCCGTTGCTTGTTCTTCCACTGCCCCAGTAGCCAGATGAAAGACACCACAAAAGTGGTTCTACCTGCTTTCTGGGCTGAGATGGGCAATCGCTGACTTTTGGAGTCGGCTGGTGACAAAATGTTCCAAACACACCCCATGCACAACTCCACCGGGGAAGGTGCCAGAAAGGAGTTCTGTTGGTAGTTCTTCCACTGCCCCGGTAGCCAGCTGAAAGACACCACAAAAGTGGTTCTACCTGCTTTCTGGGCTGAGATGGGCAATCGCTGACTTTTGGAGTCGGCTGGTGACAAAATGTTCCAAACACACCCCATGCACAACTCCACCGGGGAAGGTGCCAGAAAGGAGTTCTCTTGGTAGTTCTTCCACTGCCCCGGTAGCCAGATGAAAGACACCACAAAAGTGGTTCTACCTGCTTGCTGGGCTGAGATGGGGAATCGCTGACTTTTGGAGTCGGCTGGTGACAAAATGTTCCAAACACACCCCATGCACAACTCCAGCGGGGAAGGTGCCAGAAAGGAATTCCATTGCTTGTTCTTCCACTGCCCCGGTAGCCAGCTGAAAGACACCACAAAAGTGGTTCTACCTGCTTGCTGGGCTGAGATGGGCAATCGCTGACTTTTGCAGTCGGCTGGTGACAAAATGTTCCAAACACACCCCATGCACAACTCCACCGGGGAAGGTGCCAGAAAGGAGTTCTGTTGGTTGTTCTTACACTGCCCCGGTAGCCAGATGAAAGACACCACAAAAGTGGTTCTACCTGCTTTCTGGGCTGAGATGGGCAATCGCTGACTTTTGCAGTCGGCTGGTGACAAAATGTTCCAAACACACCCCATGCACAACTCCACCGGGGAAGGTGCCAGAAAGGAGTTCTGTTGGTAGTTCTTCCACTGCCCCGGTAGCCAGCTGAAAGACACCACAAAAGTGGTTCTACCTGCTTGATGGGCTGAGATGGGGAATCGCTGACTTGTGGACTCGGCTGGTGACAAAATGTTCCAAACACACCCCATGCACAACTCCAGCGGGGAAGGTGCCAGAAAGGAATTCCATTGCTTGTTCTTCCACTGCCCCGGTAGCCAGCTGAAAGACACCACAAAAGTGGTTCTACCTGCTTGCTGGGCTGAGATGGGCAATCGCTGACTTTTGCAGTCGGCTGGTGACAAAATGTTCCAAACACACCCCATGCACAACTCCACCGGGGAAGGTGCCAGAAAGGAGTTCTCTTGGTAGTTCTTCCACTGCCCCGGTAGCCAGATGAAAGACACCACAAAAGTGGTTCTACCTGCTTGCTGGGCTGAGATGGGCAATCGCTGACTTTTGGAGTCGGCTGGTGACAAAATGTTCCAAACACACCCCATGCACAACTCCCCCGGGGAAGGTGCCAGAAAGGAGTTCTGTTGGTAGTTCTTCCACTGCCCCGGTAGCCAGATGAAAGACACCACAAAAGTGGTTCTACCTGCTTGCTGGGCTGAGATGGGCAATCGCTGACTTTTGGAGTCGGCTGGTGACAAAATGTTCCAAACACACCCCATGCACAACTCCAGCGGGGAAGGTGCCAGAAAGGAATTCCGTTGCTTGTTCTTCCACTGCCCCGGTAGCCAGCTGAAAGACACCACAAAAGTGGTTCTACCTGCTTGCTGGGCTGAGATGGGCAATCGCTGACTTTTGGAGTCGGCTGGTGACAAAATGTTCCAAACACACCCCATGCACAACTCCACCGGGGAAGGTGCCAGAAAGGAATTCCGTTGCTTGTTCTTCCACTGCCCCGGTAGCCAGATGAAAGACACCAGAAAAGTGGTTCTACCTGCTTGCTGGGCTGAGATGGGCAATCGCTGACTTTTGCAGTCGGCTGGTGACAAAATGTTCCAAACACACCCCATGCACAACTCCAGCGGGGAAGATGCCAGAAAGGAGTTCTGTTGGTTGTTCTTACACTGCCCCGGTAGCCAGCTGAAAGACACCACAAAAGTGGTTCTACCTGCTTGCTGGGCTGAGATGGGGAATCGCTGACTTTTGCAGTCGGCTGGTGACAAAATGTTCCAAACACACCCCATGCACAACTCCACCGGGGAAGGTGCCAGAAAGGAGTTCTCTTGGTAGTTCTTCCACTGCCCCGGTAGCCAGCTGAAAGACACCACAAAAGTGGTTCTACCTGCTTGCTGGGCTGAGATGGGCAATCGCTGACTTTTGCAGTCGGCTGGTGACAAAATGTTCCAAACACACCCCATGCACAACTCCACCGGGGAAGGTGCCAGAAAGGAGTTCTGTTGGTTGTTCTTACACTGCCCCGGTAGCCAGCTGAAAGACACCACAAAAGTGGTTCTACCTGCTTTCTGGGCTGAGATGGGCAATCGCTGACTTTTGGAGTCGGCTGGTGACAAAATGTTCCAAACACACCCCATGCACAACTCCACCGGGGAAGGTGCCAGAAAGGAGTTCTGTTGGTTGTTCTTCCACTGCCCCGGTAGCCAGCTGAAAGACACCACAAAAGTGGTTCTACCTGCTTGCTGGGCTGAGATGGGCAATCGCTGACTTTTGGAGTCGGCTGGTGACAAAATGTTCCAAACACACCCCATGCACAACTCCAGCGGGGAAGGTGCCAGAAAGGAATTCCGTTGCTTGTTCTTCCACTGCCCCGGTAGCCAGCTGAAAGACACCACAAAAGTGGTTCTACCTGCTTGCTGGGCTGAGATGGGCAATCGCTGACTTTTGGAGTCGGCTGGTGACAAAATGTTCCAAACACACCCCATGCACAACTCCCCCGGGGAAGGTGCCAGAAAGGAATTCCGTTGCTTGTTCTTCCACTGCCCCGGTAGCCAGCTGAAAGACACCACAAAAGTGGTTCTACCTGCTTGATGGGCTGAGATGGGCAATCGCTGACTTTTGGAGTCGGCTGGTGACAAAATGTTCCAAACACACCCCATGCACAACTCCACCGGGGAAGGTGCCAGAAAGGAGTTCTGTTGGTTGTTCTTACACTGCCCCGGTAGCCAGCTGAAAGACACCACAAAAGTGGTTCTACCTGCTTGCTGGGCTGAGATGGGCAATCGCTGACTTTTGCAGTCGGCTGGTGACAAAATGTTCCAAACACACCCCATGCACAACTCCACCGGGGAAGGTGCCAGAAAGGAGTTCTCTTGGTAGTTCTTCCACTGCCCCGGTAGCCAGCTGAAAGACACCACAAAAGTGGTTCTACCTGCTTGCTGGGCTGAGATGGGCAATCGCTGACTTTTGGAGTCGGCTGGTGACAAAATGTTCCAAACACACCCCATGCACAACTCCACCGGGGAAGGTGCCAGAAAGGAGTTCTGTTGGTAGTTCTTCCACTGCCCCGGTAGCCAGATGAAAGACACCACAAAAGTGGTTCTACCTGCTTGCTGGGCTGAGATGGGCAATCGCTGACTTTTGGAGTCGGCTGGTGACAAAATGTTCCAAACACACCCCATGCACAACTCCAGCGGGGAAGGTGCCAGAAAGGAATTCCGTTGCTTGTTCTTCCACTGCCCCGGTAGCCAGCTGAAAGACACCACAAAAGTGGTTCTACCTGCTTGCTGGGCTGAGATGGGCAATCGCTGACTTTTGGAGTCGGCTGGTGACAAAATTTTCCAAACACACCCCATGCACAACTCCACCGGGGAAGGTGCCAGAAAGGAATTCCGTTGCTTGTTCTTCCACTGCCCCGGTAGCCAGATGAAAGACACCAGAAAAGTGGTTCTACCTGCTTGCTGGGCTGAGATGGGCAATCGCTGACTTTTGGAGTCGGCTGGTGACAAAATGTTCCAAACACACCCCATGCACAACTCGACCGGGGAAGGTGCCAGAAAGGAGTTCTGTTGGTTGTTCTTACACTGCCCCGGTGGCCAGCTGAAAGACACCACAAAAGTGGTTCTACCTGCTTGCTGGGCTGAGATGGGGAATCGCTGACTTTTGCAGTCGGCTGGTGACAAAATGTTCCAAACACACCCCATGCACAACTCCACCGGGGAAGGTGCCAGAAAGGAGTTCTCTTGGTAGTTCTTCCACTGCCCCGGTAGCCAGCTGAAAGACACCACAAAAGTGGTTCTACCTGCTTGCTGGACTGAGATGGGCAATCGCTGACTTTTGCAGTCGGCTGGTGACAAAATGTTCCAAACACACCCCATGCACAACTCCACCGGGGAAGGTGCCAGAAAGGAGTTCTGTTGGTTGTTCTTACACTGCCCCGGTAGCCAGATGAAAGACACCACAAAAGTGGTTCTACCTGCTTTCTGGGCTGAGATGGGCAATCGCTGACTTTTGGAGTCGGCTGGTGACAAAATGTTCCAAACACACCCCATGCACAACTCCACCGGGGAAGGTGCCAGAAAGGAGTTCTGTTGGTTGTTCTTCCACTGCCCCGGTAGCCAGCTGAAAGACACCACAAAAGTGGTTCTACCTGCTTGCTGGGCTGAGATGGGCAATCGCTGACTTTTGGAGTCGGCTGGTGACAAAATGTTCCAAACACACCCCATGCACAATTCCCCCGGGGAAGGTGCCAGAAAGGAATTCCGTTGCTTGTTCTTCCACTGCCCCGGTAGCCAGATGAAAGACACCAGAAAAGTGGTTCTACCTGCTTGCTGGGCTGAGATGGGCAATCGCTGACTTTTGGAGTCGGCTGGTGACAAAATGTTCCAAACACACCCCATGCACAACTCCACCGGGGAAGGTGCCAGAAAGGAGTTCTGTTGGTTGTTCTTACACTGCCCCGGTAGCCAGCTGAAAGACACCACATAAGTGGTTCTACCTGCTTGCTGGGCTGAGATGGGGAATCGCTGACTTTTGCAGTCGGCTGGTGACAAAATGTTCCAAACACACCCCATGCACAACTCCACCGGGGAAGGTGCCAGAAAGGAGTTCTCTTGGTAGTTCTTCCACTGCCCCGGTAGCCAGATGAAAGACACCACAAAAGTGGTTCTACCTGCTTGCTGGACTGAGATGGGCAATCGCTGACTTTTGCAGTCGGCTGGTGACAAAATGTTCCAAACACACCCCATGCACAACTCCACCGGGGAAGGTGCCAGAAAGGAGTTCTGTTGGTTGTTCTTCCACTGCCCCGGTAGCCAGATGAAAGACACCACAAAAGTGGTTCTACCTGCTTTCTGGGCTGAGATGGGCAATCGCTGACTTTTGGAGTCGGCTGGTGACAAAATGTTCCAAAGACACCCCATGCACAACTCCACCGGGGAAGGTGCCAGAAAGGAGTTCTGTTGGTTGTTCTTCCACTGCCCCGGTAGCCAGCTGAAAGACACCACAAAAGTGGTTCTACCTGCTTTCTGGGCTGAGATGGGGAATCGCTGACTTGTGGACTCGGCTGGTGACAAAATCTTCCAAACACACCCCATGCACAACTCCACCGGGGAAGGTGCCAGAAAGGAATTCCGTTGCTTGTTCTTCCACTGCCCCGGTAGCCAGCTGAAAGACACCACAAAAGTGGTTCTACCTGCTTGCTGGGCTGAGATGGGCAATCGCTGACTTTTGGAGTCGGCTGGTGACAAAATGTTCCAAACACACCCCATGCACAACTCCACCGGGGAAGGTGCCAGAAAGGAGTTCTGTTGGTAGTTCTTCCACTGCCCCGGTAGCCAGCTGAAAGACACCACAAAAGTGGTTCTACCTGCTTTCTGGGCTGAGATGGGCAATCGCTGACTTTTGGAGTCGGCTGGTGACAAAATGTTCCAAACACACCCCATGCACAACTCCACCGGGGAAGGTGCCAGAAAGGAGTTCTGTTGGTAGTTCTTACACTGCCCCGGTAGCCAGCTGAAAGACACCACAAAAGTGGTTCTACCTGCTTGCTGGGCTGAGATGGGCAATCGCTGACTTTTGCAGTCGGCTGGTGACAAAATGTTCCAAAGACAGCCCATGCACAACTCCACCGGGGAAGGTGCCAGAAAGGAGTTCTCTTGGTAGTTCTTACACTGCCCCGGTAGCCAGCTGAAAGACACCACAAAAGTGGTTCTACCTGCTTTCTGGGCTGAGATGGGCAATCGCTGACTTTTGGAGTCGGCTGGTGACAAAATGTTCCAAACACACCCCATGCACAACTCCACCGGGGAAGGTGCCAGAAAGGAGTTCTCTTGGTAGTTCTTCCACTGCCCCGGTAGCCAGATGAAAGACACCACAAAAGTGGTTCTACCTGCTTTCTGGGCTGAGATGGGCAATCGCTGACTTTTGGAGTCGGCTGGTGACAAAATGTTCCAAACACACCCCATGCACAACTCCACCGGGGAAGGTGACAGAAAGGAGTTCTGTTGGTAGTTCTTCCACTGCCCCGGTAGCCAGCTGAAAGACACCACAAAAGTGGTTCTACCTGCTTTCTGGGCTGAGATGGGCAATCGCTGACTTTTGCAGTCGGCTGGTGACAAAATGTTCCAAACACACCCCATGCACAACTCCACCGGGGAAGGTGCCAGAAAGGAGTTCTGTTGGTTGTTCTTCCACTGCCCCGGTAGCCAGCTGAAAGACACCACAAAAGTGGTTCTACCTGCTTTCTGGGCTGAGATGGGCAATCGCTGACTTGTGGACTCGGCTGGTGACAAAATGTTCCAAACACACCCCATGCACAACTCCACCGGGGAAGGTGCCAGAAAGGAATTCCGTTGCTTGTTCTTCCACTGCCCCGGTAGCCAGCTGAAAGACACCACAAAAGTGGTTCTACCTGCTTGCTGGGCTGAGATGGGCAATCGCTGACTTTTGGAGTCGGCTGGTGACAAAATGTTCCAAACACACCCCATGCACAACTCCACCGGGGAAGGTGCCAGAAAGGAGTTCTGTTGGTAGTTCTTCCACTGCCCCGGTAGCCAGCTGAAAGACACCACAAAAGTGGTTCTACCTGCTTTCTGGGCTGAGATGGGCAATCGCTGACTTTTGGAGTCGGCTGGTGACAAAATGTTCCAAACACACCCCATGCACAACTCCACCGGGGAAGGTGCCAGAAAGGAGTTCTGTTGGTAGTTCTTACACTGCCCCGGTAGCCAGCTGAAAGACACCACAAAAGTGGTTCTACCTGCTTGCTGGGCTGAGATGGGCAATCGCTGACTTTTGCAGTCGGCTGGTGACAAAATGTTCCAAAGACAGCCCATGCACAACTCCACCGGGGAAGGTGCCAGAAAGGAGTTCTCTTGGTAGTTCTTACACTGCCCCGGTAGCCAGCTGAAAGACACCACAAAAGTGGTTCTACCTGCTTTCTGGGCTGAGATGGGCAATCGCTGACTTTTGGAGTCGGCTGGTGACAAAATGTTCCAAACACACCCCATGCACAACTCCACCGGGGAAGGTGCCAGAAAGGAGTTCTCTTGGTAGTTCTTCCACTGCCCCGGTAGCCAGATGAAAGACACCACAAAAGTGGTTCTACCTGCTTTCTGGGCTGAGATGGGCAATCGCTGACTTTTGGAGTCGGCTGGTGACAAAATGTTCCAAACACACCCCATGCACAACTCCACCGGGGAAGGTGACAGAAAGGAGTTCTGTTGGTAGTTCTTCCACTGCCCCGGTAGCCAGCTGAAAGACACCACAAAAGTGGTTCTACCTGCTTTCTGGGCTGAGATGGGCAATCGCTGACTTTTGCAGTCGGCTGGTGACAAAATGTTCCAAACACACCCCATGCACAACTCCACCGGGGAAGGTGCCAGAAAGGAGTTCTGTTGGTAGTTCTTACACTGCCCCGGTAGCCAGATGAAAGACACCACAAAAGTGGTTCTACCTGCTTGCTGGGCTGAGATGGGCAATCGCTGACTTTTGCAGTCGGCTGGTGACAAAATGTTCCAAACACACCCCATGCACAACTCCACCGGGGAAGGTGCCAGAAAGGAGTTCTCTTGGTAGTTCTTCCACTGCCCCGGTAGCCAGATGAAAGACACCACAAAAGTGGTTCTACCTGCTTGCTGGGCTGAGATGGGCAATCGCTGACTTTTGGAGTCGGCTGGTGACAAAATGTTCCAAACACACCCCATGCACAACTCCACCGGGGAAGGTGCCAGAAAGGAGTTCTGTTGGTAGTTCTTCCACTGCCCCGGTAGCCAGATGAAAGACACCACAAAAGTGGTTCTACCTGCTTGATGGGCTGAGATGGGGAATCGCTGACTTTTGGAGTCGGCTGGTGACAAAATGTTCCAAACACACCCCATGCACAACTCCAGCGGGGAAGGTGCCAGAAAGGAATTCCATTGCTTGTTCTTCCACTGCCCCGGTAGCCAGCTGAAAGACACCACAAAAGTGGTTCTACCTGCTTTCTGGGCTGAGATGGGCAATCGCTGACTTTTGCAGTCGGCTGGTGACAAAATGTTCCAAACACACCCCATGCACAACTCCACCGGGGAAGGTGCCAGAAAGGAGTTCTGTTGGTTGTTCTTACACTGCCCCGGTAGCCAGCTGAAAGACACCACAAAAGTGGTTCTACCTGCTTTCTGGGCTGAGATGGGGAATCGCTGACTTGTGGAGTCGGCTGGTGACAAAATGTTCCAAACACACCCCATGCACAACTCCACCGGGGAAGGTGCCAGAAAGGAGTTCTGTTGGTAGTTCTTCCACTGCCCCGGTAGCCAGCTGAAAGACACCACAAAAGTGGTTCTACCTGCTTGCTGGGCTGAGATGGGCAATCGCTGACTTTTGGAGTCGGCTGGTGACAAAATGTTCCAAAGACACCCCATGCACAACTCCACCGGGGAAGGTGCCAGAAAGGAGTTCTGTTGGTAGTTCTTCCACTGCCCCGGTAGCCAGATGAAAGACACCAGAAAAGTGGTTCTACCTGCTTGCTGGGCTGAGATGGGCAATCGCTGACTTTTGTAGTCGGCTGGTGACAAAATGTTCCAAACACACCCCATGCACAACTCCAGCGGGGAAGGTGCCAGAAAGGAGTTCTGTTGGTTGTTCTTACACTGCCCCGGTAGCCAGCTGAAAGACACCACAAAAGTGGTTCTACCTGCTTGCTGGGCTGAGATGGGGAATCGCTGACTTTTGCAGTCGGCTGGTGACAAAATGTTCCAAACACACCCCATGCACAACTCCACCGGGGAAGGTGCCAGAAAGGAGTTCTCTTGGTAGTTCTTCCACTGCCCCGGTAGCCAGCTGAAAGACACCACAAAAGTGGTTCTACCTGCTTGCTGGACTGAGATGGGGAATCGCTGACTTTTGGAGTCGGCTGGTGACAAAATGTTCCAAACACACCCCATGCACAACTCCAGCGGGGAAGGTGCCAGAAAGGAGTTCTGTTGGTAGTTCTTCCACTGCCCCGGTAGCCAACTGAAAGACACCACAAAAGTGGTTCTACCTGCTTTCTGGGCTGAGATGGGCAATCGCTGACTTGTGGAGTCGGCTGGTGACAAAATGTTCCAAACACACCCCATGCACAACTCCAGCGGGGAAGGTGCCAGAAAGGAGTTCTGTTGGTAGTTCTTCCACTGCCCCGGTAGCCAGATGAAAGACACCACAAAAGTGGTTCTACCTGCTTGCTGGGCTGAGATGGGCAATCGCTGACTTTTGGAGTCGGCTGGTGACAAAATGTTCCAAACACACCCCATGCACAACTCCAGCGGGGAAGGTGCCAGAAAGGAATTCCGTTGCTTGTTCTTCCACTGCCCCGGTAGCCAGCTGAAAGACACCACAAAAGTGGTTCTACCTGCTTGCTGGGCTGAGATGGGCAATCGCTGACTTGTGGAGTCGGCTGGTGACAAAATGTTCCAAACACACCCCATGCACAACTCCACCGGGGAAGGTGCCAGAAAGGAATTCCGTTGCTTGTTCTTCCACTGCCCCGGTAGCCAGCTGAAAGACACCACAAAAGTGGTTCTACCTGCTTTCTGGGCTGAGATGGGGAATCGCTGACTTGTGGACTCGGCTGGTGACAAAATGTTCCAAACACACCCCATGCACAACTCCAGCGGGGAAGGTGCCAGAAAGGAATTCCGTTGCTTGTTCTTCCACTGCCCCGGTAGCCAGATGAAAGACACCAGAAAAGTGGTTCTACCTGCTTGCTGGGCTGAGATGGGCAATCGCTGACTTTTGGAGTCGGCTGGTGACAAAATGTTCCAAAGACACCCCATGCACAACTCCAGCGGGGAAGGTGCCAGAAAGGAGTTCTGTTGGTTGTTCTTCCACTGCCCCGGTAGCCAGCTGAAAGACACCACAAAAGTGGTTCTACCTGCTTGCTGGGCTGAGATGGGGAATCGCTGACTTGTGGACTCGGCTGGTGACAAAATGTTCCAAACACACCCCATGCACAACTCCACCGGGGAAGGTGCCAGAAAGGAGTTCTGTTGGTAGTTCTTCCACTGCCCCGGTAGCCAGCTGAAAGACACCACAAAAGTGGTTCTACCTGCTTGCTGGACTGAGATGGGGAATCGCTGACTTTTGCAGTCGGCTGGTGACAAAATGTTCCAAACACACCCCATGCACAACTCCACCGGGGAAGGTGCCAGAAAGGAGTTCTGTTGGTTGTTCTTACACTGCCCCGGTAGCCAGCTGAAAGACACCACAAAAGTGGTTCTACCTGCTTGCTGGGCTGAGATGGGCAATCGCTGACTTTTGCAGTCGGCTGGTGACAAAATGTTCCAAAGACAGCCCATGCACAACTCCACCGGGGAAGGTGCCAGAAAGGAGTTCTCTTGGTAGTTCTTCCACTGCCCCGGTAGCCAGCTGAAAGACACCACAAAAGTGGTTCTACCTGCTTGCTGGGCTGAGATGGGCAATCGCTGACTTTTGCAGTCGGCTGGTGACAAAATGTTCCAAACACACCCCATGCACAACTCCACCGGG
The DNA here is from genome assembly GCF_963210335.1 of Falco punctatus. NCBI lineage: Eukaryota > Metazoa > Chordata > Aves > Falconiformes > Falconidae > Falco > Falco punctatus. The sequence goes on from NW_027660338.1 coordinate 459,008, forward strand.
GAAGGTGCCAGAAAGGAGTTCTGTTGGTAGTTCTTCCACTGCCCCGGTAGCCAGCTGAAAGACACCACAAAAGTGGTTCTACCTGCTTGCTGGGCTGAGATGGGCAATCGCTGACTTTTGGAGTCGGCTGGTGACAAAATGTTCCAAACACACCCCATGCACAACTCCAGCGGGGAAGGTGCCAGAAAGGAGTTCTGTTGGTAGTTCTTCCACTGCCCCGGTAGCCAGCTGAAAGACACCACAAAAGTGGTTCTACCTGCTTGCTGGGCTGAGATGGGGAATCGCTGACTTTTGGAGTCGGCTGGTGACAAAATGTTCCAAACACACCCCATGCACAACTCCAGCGGGGAAGGTGCCAGAAAGGAGTTCTGTTGGTTGTTCTTACACTGCCCCGGTAGCCAGCTGAAAGACACCACAAAAGTGGTTCTACCTGCTTTCTGGGCTGAGATGGGCAATCGCTGACTTGTGGACTCGGCTGGTGACAAAATGTTCCAAACACACCCCATGCACAACTCCACCGGGGAAGGTGCCATAAAGGAGTTCTCTTGGTAGTTCTTCCACTGCCCCGGTAGCCAGATGAAAGACACCACAAAAGTGGTTCTACCTGCTTTCTGGGCTGAGATGGGCAATCGCTGACTTTTGGAGTCGGCTGGTGACAAAATGTTCCAAACACACCCCATGCACAACTCCACCGGGGAAGGTGCCAGAAAGGAGTTCTGTTGGTTGTTCTTCCACTGCCCCGGTAGCCAGCTGAAAGACACCACAAAAGTGGTTCTACCTGCTTTCTGGGCTGAGATGGGGAATCGCTGACTTTTGCAGTCGGCTGGTGACAAAATGTTCCAAACACACCCCATGCACAACTCCACCGGGGAAGGTGCCAGAAAGGAGTTCTGTTGGTAGTTCTTCCACTGCCCCGGTAGCCAGATGAAAGACACCACAAAAGTGGTTCTACCTGCTTTCTGGGCTGAGATGGGCAATCGCTGACTTTTGGAGTCGGCTGGTGACAAAATGTTCCAAACACACCCCATGCACAACTCCACCGGGGAAGGTGCCAGAAAGGAGTTCTGTTGGTTGTTCTTACACTGCCCCGGTAGCCAGCTGAAAGACACCACAAAAGTGGTTCTACCTGCTTGCTGGGCTGAGATGGGCAATCGCTGACTTTTGCAGTCGGCTGGTGACAAAATGTTCCAAAGACAGCCCATGCACAACTCCACCGGGGAAGGTGCCAGAAAGGAGTTCTCTTGGTAGTTCTTCCACTGCCCCGGTAGCCAGCTGAAAGACACCACAAAAGTGGTTCTACCTGCTTGCTGGGCTGAGATGGGCAATCGCTGACTTTTGCAGTCGGCTGGTGACAAAATGTTCCAAACACACCCCATGCACAACTCCACCGGGGAAGGTGCCAGAAAGGAGTTCTGTTGGTAGTTCTTCCACTGCCCCGGTAGCCAGCTGAAAGACACCACAAAAGTGGTTCTACCTGCTTGCTGGGCTGAGATGGGCAATCGCTGACTTTTGGAGTCGGCTGGTGACAAAATGTTCCAAACACACCCCATGCACAACTCCAGCGGGGAAGGTGCCAGAAAGGAGTTCTGTTGGTAGTTCTTCCACTGCCCCGGTAGCCAGCTGAAAGACACCACAAAAGTGGTTCTACCTGCTTGCTGGGCTGAGATGGGGAATCGCTGACTTTTGGAGTCGGCTGGTGACAAAATGTTCCAAACACACCCCATGCACAACTCCAGCGGGGAAGGTGCCAGAAAGGAGTTCTGTTGGTTGTTCTTACACTGCCCCGGTAGCCAGCTGAAAGACACCACAAAAGTGGTTCTACCTGCTTTCTGGGCTGAGATGGGCAATCGCTGACTTTTGGAGTCGGCTGGTGACAAAATGTTCCAAACACACCCCATGCACAACTCCACCGGGGAAGGTGCCATAAAGGAGTTCTCTTGGTAGTTCTTCCACTGCCCCGGTAGCCAGCTGAAAGACACCACAAAAGTGGTTCTACCTGCTTTCTGGGCTGAGATGGGCAATCGCTGACTTTTGGAGTCGGCTGGTGACAAAATGTTCCAAACACACCCCATGCACAACTCCACCGGGGAAGGTGCCAGAAAGGAGTTCTGTTGGTTGTTCTTCCACTGCCCCGGTAGCCAGCTGAAAGACACCACAAAAGTGGTTCTACCTGCTTTCTGGGCTGAGATGGGGAATCGCTGACTTTTGCAGTCGGCTGGTGACAAAATGTTCCAAACACACCCCATGCACAACTCCACCGGGGAAGGTGCCAGAAAGGAGTTCTGTTGGTAGTTCTTCCACTGCCCCGGTAGCCAGATGAAAGACACCACAAAAGTGGTTCTACCTGCTTTCTGGGCTGAGATGGGCAATCGCTGACTTTTGGAGTCGGCTGGTGACAAAATGTTCCAAACACACCCCATGCACAACTCCACCGGGGAAGGTGCCAGAAAGGAGTTCTGTTGGTAGTTCTTCCACTGCCCCGGTAGCCAGATGAAAGACACCACAAAAGTGGTTCTACCTGCTTGATGGGCTGAGATGGGGAATCGCTGACTTTTGGAGTCGGCTGGTGACAAAATGTTCCAAAGACAGCCCATGCAGAACTCCACCGGGGAAGGTGCCAGAAAGGAGTTCTCTTGGTAGTTCTTCCACTGCCCCGGTAGCCAGATGAAAGACACCACAAAAGTGGTTCTACCTGCTTGCTGGGCTGAGATGGGCAATCGCTGACTTTTGCAGTCGGCTGGTGACAAAATGTTCCAAACACACCCCATGCACAACTCCCCCGGGGAAGGTGCCAGAAAGGAATTCCATTGCTTGTTCTTCCACTGCCCCGGTAGCCAGATGAAAGACACCAGAAAAGTGGTTCTACCTGCTTTCTGGGCTGAGATGGGGAATCGCTGACTTGTGGAGTCGGCTGGTGACAAAATGTTCCAAACACACCCCATGCACAACTCCACCGGGGAAGGTGCCAGAAAGGAGTTCTGTTGGTAGTTCTTCCACTGCCCCGGTAGCCAGATGAAAGACACCACAAAAGTGGTTCTACCTGCTTTCTAGGCTGAGATGGGGAATCGCTGACTTGTGGACTCGGCTGGTGACAAAATGTTCCAAACACACCCCATGCACAACTCCACCGGGGAAGGTGCCAGAAAGGAGTTCTGTTGGTTGTTCTTACACTGCCCCGGTAGCCAGCTGAAAGACACCACAAAAGTGGTTCTACCTGCTTTCTGGGCTGAGATGGGGAATCGCTGACTTTTGGAGTCGGCTGGTGACAAAATGTTCCAAACACACCCCATGCACAACTCCACCGGGGAAGGTGCCAGAAAGGAGTTCTCTTGGTAGTTCTTCCACTGCCCCGGTAGCCAGATGAAAGACACCACAAAAGTGGTTCTACCTGCTTGCTGGGCTGAGATGGGCAATCGCTGACTTTTGGAGTCGGCTGGTGACAAAATGTTCCAAACACACCCCATGCACAACTCCACCGGGGAAGGTGCCAGAAAGGAGTTCTCTTGGTAGTTCTTCCACTGCCCCGGTAGCCAGCTGAAAGACACCACAAAAGTGGTTCTACCTGCTTGCTGGGCTGAGATGGGCAATCGCTGACTTTTGCAGTCGGCTGGTGACAAAATGTTCCAAACACACCCCATGCACAACTCCACCGGGGAAGGTGCCAGAAAGGAGTTCTGTTGGTAGTTCTTCCACTGCCCCGGTAGCCAGCTGAAAGACACCACAAAAGTGGTTCTACCTGCTTGCTGGGCTGAGATGGGCAATCGCTGACTTTTGGAGTCGGCTGGTGACAAAATGTTCCAAACACACCCCATGCACAACTCCACCGGGGAAGGTGCCAGAAAGGAGTTCTGTTGGTAGTTCTTCCACTGCCCCGGTAGCCAGCTGAAAGACACCACAAAAGTGGTTCTACCTGCTTGCTGGGCTGAGATGGGCAATCGCTGACTTTTGGAGTCGGCTGGTGACAAAATGTTCCAAACACACCCCATGCACAACTCCACCGGGGAAGGTGCCAGAAAGGAGTTCTGTTGGTTGTTCTTCCACTGCCCCGGTAGCCAGATGAAAGACACCACAAAAGTGGTTCTACCTGCTTTCTGGGCTGAGATGGGCAATCGCTGACTTGTGGACTCGGCTGGTGACAAAATGTTCCAAACACACCCCATGCACAACTCCACCGGGGAAGGTGCCAGAAAGGAATTCCGTTGCTTGTTCTTCCACTGCCCCGGTAGCCAGCTGAAAGACACCACAAAAGTGGTTCTACCTGCTTGCTGGGCTGAGATGGGCAATCGCTGACTTTTGCAGTCGGCTGGTGACAAAATGTTCCAAACACACCCCATGCACAACTCCAGCGGGGAAGGTGCCAGAAAGGAATTCCATTGCTTGTTCTTCCACTGCCCCGGTAGCCAGCTGAAAGACACCACAAAAGTGGTTCTACCTGCTTGCTGGGCTGAGATGGGCAATCGCTGACTTTTGCAGTCGGCTGGTGACAAAATGTTCCAAACACACCCCATGCACAACTCCACCGGGGAAGGTGCCAGAAAGGAGTTCTGTTGGTAGTTCTTCCACTGCCCCGGTAGCCAGCTGAAAGACACCACAAAAGTGGTTCTACCTGCTTGCTGGGCTGAGATGGGGAATCGCTGACTTTTGGAGTCGGCTGGTGACAAAATGTTCCAAACACACCCCATGCACAACTCCAGCGGGGAAGGTGCCAGAAAGGAGTTCTGTTGGTTGTTCTTACACTGCCCCGGTAGCCAGCTGAAAGACACCACAAAAGTGGTTCTACCTGCTTTCTGGGCTGAGATGGGCAATCGCTGACTTTTGGAGTCGGCTGGTGACAAAATGTTCCAAACACACCCCATGCACAACTCCACCGGGGAAGGTGCCATAAAGGAGTTCTGTTGGTAGTTCTTCCACTGCCCCGGTAGCCAGATGAAAGACACCACAAAAGTGGTTCTACCTGCTTTCTGGGCTGAGATGGGCAATCGCTGACTTTTGGAGTCGGCTGGTGACAAAATGTTCCAAACACACCCCATGCACAACTCCACTGGGGAAGGTGCCAGAAAGGAGTTCTGTTGGTAGTTCTTCCACTGCCCCGGTAGCCAGCTGAAAGACACCACAAAAGTGGTTCTACCTGCTTGCTGGGCTGAGATGGGCAATCGCTGACTTTTGGAGTCGGCTGGTGACAAAATGTTCCAAACACACCCCATGCACAACTCCACCGGGGAAGGTGCCAGAAAGGAGTTCTGTTGGTAGTTCTTCCACTGCCCCGGTAGCCAGCTGAAAGACACCACAAAAGTGGTTCTACCTGCTTGCTGGGCTGAGATGGGCAATCGCTGACTTGTGGAGTCGGCTGGTGACAAAATGTTCCAAACACACCCCATGCACAACTCCACCGGGGAAGGTGCCAGAAAGGAGTTCTGTTGGTAGTTCTTCCACTGCCCCGGTAGCCAGCTGAAAGACACCACAAGAGTGGTTCTACCTGCTTGCTGGGCTGAGATGGGCAATCGCTGACTTTTGGAGTCGGCTGGTGACAAAATGTTCCAAACACACCCCATGCACAACTCCACCGGGGAAGGTGCCAGAAAGGAGTTCTGTTGGTAGTTCTTCCACTGCCCGGTAGCCAGCTGAAAGACACCACAAAAGTGGTTCTACCTGCTTGCTGGGCTGAGATGGGCAATCGCTGACTTTTGGAGTCGGCTGGTGACAAAATGTTCCAAACACACCCCATGCACAACTCCACCGGGGAAGGTGCCAGAAAGGAGTTCTGTTGGTAGTTCTTCCACTGCCCCGGTAGCCAGCTGAAAGACACCACAAAAGTGGTTCTACCTGCTTTCTGGGCTGAGATGGGCAATCGCTGACTTTTGGAGTCGGCTGGTGACAAAATGTTCCAAACACACCCCATGCACAACTCGACCGGGGAAGGTGCCAGAAAGGAGTTCTGTTGGTTGTTCTTCCACTGCCCCGGTAGCCAGATGAAAGACACCACAAAAGTGGTTCTACCTGCTTTCTGGGCTGAGATGGGCAATCGCTGACTTGTGGACTCGGCTGGTGACAAAATGTTCCAAACACACCCCATGCACAACTCCACCGGGGAAGGTGCCAGAAAGGAATTCCGTTGCTTGTTCTTCCACTGCCCCGGTAGCCAGCTGAAAGACACCACAAAAGTGGTTCTACCTGCTTGCTGGGCTGAGATGGGGAATCGCTGACTTTTGCAGTCGGCTGGTGACAAAATGTTCCAAACACACCCCATGCACAACTCCACCGGGGAAGGTGCCAGAAAGGAGTTCTGTTGGTAGTTCTTCCACTGCCCCGGTAGCCAGCTGAAAGACACCACAAAAGTGGTTCTACCTGCTTGCTGGGCTGAGATGGGCAATCGCTGACTTGTGGAGTCGGCTGGTGACAAAATGTTCCAAACACACCCCATGCACAACTCCCCCGGGGAAGGTGCCAGAAAGGAATTCCATTGCTTGTTCTTCCACTGCCCCGGTAGCCAGATGAAAGACACCACAAAAGTGGTTCTACATGCTTGCTGGGCTGAGATGGGCAATCGCTGACTTTTGGAGTCGGCTGGTGACAAAATGTTCCAAACACACCCCATGCACAACTCCAGCGGGGAAGGTGCCAGAAAGGAGTTCTGTTGGTTGTTCTTACACTGCCCCGGTAGCCAGCTGAAAGACACCACAAAACTGGTTCTACCTGCTTTCTGGGCTGAGATGGGCAATCGCTGACTTTTGGAGTCGGCTGGTGACAAAATGTTCCAAACACACCCCATGCACAACTCCACCGGGGAAGGTGCCAGAAAGGAATTCCGTTGCTTGTTCTTCCACTGCCCCAGTAGCCAGATGAAAGACACCACAAAAGTGGTTCTACCTGCTTTCTGGGCTGAGATGGGGAATCGCTGACTTTTGGAGTCGGCTGGTGACAAAATGTTCCAAACACACCCCATGCACAACTCCACCGGGGAAGGTGCCAGAAAGGAGTTCTGTTGGTAGTTCTTCCACTGCCCCGGTAGCCAGCTGAAAGACACCACAAAAGTGGTTCTACCTGCTTTCTGGGCTGAGATGGGCAATCGCTGACTTTTGGAGTCGGCTGGTGACAAAATGTTCCAAACACACCCCATGCACAACTCCACCGGGGAAGGTGCCAGAAAGGAGTTCTGTTGGTAGTTCTTCCACTGCCCCGGTAGCCAGATGAAAGACACCACAAAAGTGGTTCTACCTGCTTTCTGGGCTGAGATGGGCAATCGCTGACTTTTGGAGTCGGCTGGTGACAAAATGTTCCAAACACACCCCATGCACAACTCCACCGGGGAAGGTGCCAGAAAGGAGTTCTCTTGGTAGTTCTTCCACTGCCCCGGTAGCCAGATGAAAGACACCACAAAAGTGGTTCTACCTGCTTGCTGGGCTGAGATGGGGAATCGCTGACTTTTGGAGTCGGCTGGTGACAAAATGTTCCAAACACACCCCATGCACAACTCCAGCGGGGAAGGTGCCAGAAAGGAATTCCATTGCTTGTTCTTCCACTGCCCCGGTAGCCAGCTGAAAGACACCACAAAAGTGGTTCTACCTGCTTGCTGGGCTGAGATGGGCAATCGCTGACTTTTGCAGTCGGCTGGTGACAAAATGTTCCAAACACACCCCATGCACAACTCCACCGGGGAAGGTGCCAGAAAGGAGTTCTGTTGGTTGTTCTTACACTGCCCCGGTAGCCAGATGAAAGACACCACAAAAGTGGTTCTACCTGCTTTCTGGGCTGAGATGGGCAATCGCTGACTTTTGCAGTCGGCTGGTGACAAAATGTTCCAAACACACCCCATGCACAACTCCACCGGGGAAGGTGCCAGAAAGGAGTTCTGTTGGTAGTTCTTCCACTGCCCCGGTAGCCAGCTGAAAGACACCACAAAAGTGGTTCTACCTGCTTGATGGGCTGAGATGGGGAATCGCTGACTTGTGGACTCGGCTGGTGACAAAATGTTCCAAACACACCCCATGCACAACTCCAGCGGGGAAGGTGCCAGAAAGGAATTCCATTGCTTGTTCTTCCACTGCCCCGGTAGCCAGCTGAAAGACACCACAAAAGTGGTTCTACCTGCTTGCTGGGCTGAGATGGGCAATCGCTGACTTTTGCAGTCGGCTGGTGACAAAATGTTCCAAACACACCCCATGCACAACTCCACCGGGGAAGGTGCCAGAAAGGAGTTCTCTTGGTAGTTCTTCCACTGCCCCGGTAGCCAGATGAAAGACACCACAAAAGTGGTTCTACCTGCTTGCTGGGCTGAGATGGGCAATCGCTGACTTTTGGAGTCGGCTGGTGACAAAATGTTCCAAACACACCCCATGCACAACTCCCCCGGGGAAGGTGCCAGAAAGGAGTTCTGTTGGTAGTTCTTCCACTGCCCCGGTAGCCAGATGAAAGACACCACAAAAGTGGTTCTACCTGCTTGCTGGGCTGAGATGGGCAATCGCTGACTTTTGGAGTCGGCTGGTGACAAAATGTTCCAAACACACCCCATGCACAACTCCAGCGGGGAAGGTGCCAGAAAGGAATTCCGTTGCTTGTTCTTCCACTGCCCCGGTAGCCAGCTGAAAGACACCACAAAAGTGGTTCTACCTGCTTGCTGGGCTGAGATGGGCAATCGCTGACTTTTGGAGTCGGCTGGTGACAAAATGTTCCAAACACACCCCATGCACAACTCCACCGGGGAAGGTGCCAGAAAGGAATTCCGTTGCTTGTTCTTCCACTGCCCCGGTAGCCAGATGAAAGACACCAGAAAAGTGGTTCTACCTGCTTTCTGGGCTGAGATGGGCAATCGCTGACTTTTGCAGTCGGCTGGTGACAAAATGTTCCAAACACACCCCATGCACAACTCCAGCGGGGAAGATGCCAGAAAGGAGTTCTGTTGGTTGTTCTTACACTGCCCCGGTAGCCAGCTGAAAGACACCACAAAAGTGGTTCTACCTGCTTGCTGGGCTGAGATGGGGAATCGCTGACTTTTGCAGTCGGCTGGTGACAAAATGTTCCAAACACACCCCATGCACAACTCCACCGGGGAAGGTGCCAGAAAGGAGTTCTCTTGGTAGTTCTTCCACTGCCCCGGTAGCCAGCTGAAAGACACCACAAAAGTGGTTCTACCTGCTTGCTGGGCTGAGATGGGCAATCGCTGACTTTTGCAGTCGGCTGGTGACAAAATGTTCCAAACACACCCCATGCACAACTCCACCGGGGAAGGTGCCAGAAAGGAGTTCTGTTGGTTGTTCTTACACTGCCCCGGTAGCCAGCTGAAAGACACCACAAAAGTGGTTCTACCTGCTTTCTGGGCTGAGATGGGCAATCGCTGACTTTTTGAGTCGGCTGGTGACAAAATGTTCCAAACACACCCCATGCACAACTCCACCGGGGAAGGTGCCAGAAAGGAGTTCTGTTGGTTGTTCTTCCACTGCCCCGGTAGCCAGCTGAAAGACACCACAAAAGTGGTTCTACCTGCTTGCTGGGCTGAGATGGGCAATCGCTGACTTTTGGAGTCGGCTGGTGACAAAATGTTCCAAACACACCCCATGCACAACTCCAGCGGGGAAGGTGCCAGAAAGGAATTCCGTTGCTTGTTCTTCCACTGCCCCGGTAGCCAGCTGAAAGACACCACAAAAGTGGTTCTACCTGCTTGCTGGGCTGAGATGGGCAATCGCTGACTTTTGGAGTCGGCTGGTGACAAAATGTTCCAAACACACCCCATGCACAACTCCCCCGGGGAAGGTGCCAGAAAGGAATTCCGTTGCTTGTTCTTCCACTGCCCCGGTAGCCAGCTGAAAGACACCACAAAAGTGGTTCTACCTGCTTGATGGGCTGAGATGGGCAATCGCTGACTTTTGGAGTCGGCTGGTGACAAAATGTTCCAAACACACCCCATGCACAACTCCACCGGGGAAGGTGCCAGAAAGGAGTTCTGTTGGTTGTTCTTACACTGCCCCGGTAGCCAGCTGAAAGACACCACAAAAGTGGTTCTACCTGCTTGCTGGGCTGAGATGGGCAATCGCTGACTTTTGCAGTCGGCTGGTGACAAAATGTTCCAAACACACGCCATGCACAACTCCACCGGGGAAGGTGCCAGAAAGGAGTTCTCTTGGTAGTTCTTCCACTGCCCCGGTAGCCAGCTGAAAGACACCACAAAAGTGGTTCTACCTGCTTGCTGGGCTGAGATGGGCAATCGCTGACTTTTGGAGTCGGCTGGTGACAAAATGTTCCAAACACACCCCATGCACAACTCCACCGGGGAAGGTGCCAGAAAGGAGTTCTGTTGGTAGTTCTTCCACTGCCCCGGTAGCCAGATGAAAGACACCACAAAAGTGGTTCTACCTGCTTGCTGGGCTGAGATGGGCAATCGCTGACTTTTGGAGTCGGCTGGTGACAAAATGTTCCAAACACACCCCATGCACAACTCCAGCGGGGAAGGTGCCAGAAAGGAATTCCGTTGCTTGTTCTTCCACTGCCCCGGTAGCCAGCTGAAAGACACCACAAAAGTGGTTCTACCTGCTTTCTGGGCTGAGATGGGCAATCGCTGACTTTTGGAGTCGGCTGGTGACAAAATTTTCCAAACACACCCCATGCACAACTCCACCGGGGAAGGTGCCAGAAAGGAATTCCGTTGCTTGTTCTTCCACTGCCCCGGTAGCCAGATGAAAGACACCAGAAAAGTGGTTCTACCTGCTTGCTGGGCTGAGATGGGCAATCGCTGACTTTTGGAGTCGGCTGGTGACAAAATGTTCCAAACACACCCCATGCACAACTCGACCGGGGAAGGTGCCAGAAAGGAGTTCTGTTGGTTGTTCTTACACTGCCCCGGTGGCCAGCTGAAAGACACCACAAAAGTGGTTCTACCTGCTTGCTGGGCTGAGATGGGGAATCGCTGACTTTTGCAGTCGGCTGGTGACAAAATGTTCCAAACACACCCCATGCACAACTCCACCGGGGAAGGTGCCAGAAAGGAGTTCTCTTGGTAGTTCTTCCACTGCCCCGGTAGCCAGCTGAAAGACACCACAAAAGTGGTTCTACCTGCTTGCTGGACTGAGATGGGCAATCGCTGACTTTTGCAGTCGGCTGGTGACAAAATGTTCCAAACACACCCCATGCACAACTCCACCGGGGAAGGTGCCAGAAAGGAGTTCTGTTGGTTGTTCTTACACTGCCCCGGTAGCCAGATGAAAGACACCACAAAAGTGGTTCTACCTGCTTTCTGGGCTGAGATGGGCAATCGCTGACTTTTGCAGTCGGCTGGTGACAAAATGTTCCAAACACACCCCATGCACAACTCCACCGGGGAAGGTGCCAGAAAGGAGTTCTGTTGGTTGTTCTTCCACTGCCCCGGTAGCCAGCTGAAAGACACCACAAAAGTGGTTCTACCTGCTTGCTGGGCTGAGATGGGCAATCGCTGACTTTTGGAGTCGGCTGGTGACAAAATGTTCCAAACACACCCCATGCACAACTCCAGCGGGGAAGGTGCCAGAAAGGAATTCCGTTGCTTGTTCTTCCACTGCCCCGGTAGCCAGCTGAAAGACACCACAAAAGTGGTTCTACCTGCTTTCTGGGCTGAGATGGGCAATCGCTGACTTGTGGACTCGGCTGGTGACAAAATGTTCCAAACACACCCCATGCACAATTCCCCCGGGGAAGGTGCCAGAAAGGAATTCCGTTGCTTGTTCTTCCACTGCCCCGGTAGCCAGATGAAAGACACCAGAAAAGTGGTTCTACCTGCTTGCTGGGCTGAGATGGGCAATCGCTGACTTTTGGAGTCGGCTGGTGACAAAATGTTCCAAACACACCCCATGCACAACTCCACCGGGGAAGGTGCCAGAAAGGAGTTCTGTTGGTTGTTCTTACACTGCCCCGGTAGCCAGCTGAAAGACACCACATAAGTGGTTCTACCTGCTTGCTGGGCTGAGATGGGGAATCGCTGACTTTTGCAGTCGGCTGGTGACAAAATGTTCCAAACACACCCCATGCACAACTCCACCGGGGAAGGTGCCAGAAAGGAGTTCTCTTGGTAGTTCTTCCACTGCCCCGGTAGCCAGATGAAAGACACCACAAAAGTGGTTCTACCTGCTTGCTGGACTGAGATGGGCAATCGCTGACTTTTGCAGTCGGCTGGTGACAAAATGTTCCAAACACACCCCATGCACAACTCCACCGGGGAAGGTGCCAGAAAGGAGTTCTGTTGGTTGTTCTTCCACTGCCCCGGTAGCCAGATGAAAGACACCACAAAAGTGGTTCTACCTGCTTTCTGGGCTGAGATGGGCAATCGCTGACTTTTGGAGTCGGCTGGTGACAAAATGTTCCAAAGACACCCCATGCACAACTCCACCGGGGAAGGTGCCAGAAAGGAGTTCTGTTGGTTGTTCTTCCACTGCCCCGGTAGCCAGCTGAAAGACACCACAAAAGTGGTTCTACCTGCTTGCTGGGCTGAGATGGGCAATCGCTGACTTTTGGAGTCGGCTGGTGACAAAATGTTCCAAACACACCCCATGCACAACTCCAGCGGGGAAGGGTCCAGAAAGGAGTTCTCTTGGTAGTTCTTCCACTGCCCCGGTAGCCAGCTGAAAGACACCACAAAAGTGGTTCTACCTGCTTGCTGGGCTGAGATGGGCAATCGCTGACTTTTGCAGTCGGCTGGTGACAAAATGTTCCAAACACACCCCATGCACAACTCCACCGGGGAAGGTGCCAGAAAGGAGTTCTGTTGGTTGTTCTTCCACTGCCCCGGTAGCCAGCTGAAAGACACCACAAAAGTGGTTCTACCTGCTTTCTGGGCTGAGATGGGCAATCGCTGACTTGTGGACTCGGCTGGTGACAAAATGTTCCAAACACACCCCATGCACAACTCCACCGGGGAAGGTGCCAGAAAGGAATTCCGTTGCTTGTTCTTCCACTGCCCCGGTAGCCAGCTGAAAGACACCACAAAAGTGGTTCTACCTGCTTGCTGGGCTGAGATGGGCAATCGCTGACTTTTGGAGTCGGCTGGTGACAAAATGTTCCAAACACACCCCATGCACAACTCCACCGGGGAAGGTGCCAGAAAGGAGTTCTGTTGGTAGTTCTTCCACTGCCCCGGTAGCCAGCTGAAAGACACCACAAAAGTGGTTCTACCTGCTTTCTGGGCTGAGATGGGCAATCGCTGACTTTTGGAGTCGGCTGGTGACAAAATGTTCCAAACACACCCCATGCACAACTCCACCGGGGAAGGTGCCAGAAAGGAGTTCTGTTGGTAGTTCTTACACTGCCCCGGTAGCCAGCTGAAAGACACCACAAAAGTGGTTCTACCTGCTTGCTGGGCTGAGATGGGCAATCGCTGACTTTTGCAGTCGGCTGGTGACAAAATGTTCCAAAGACAGCCCATGCACAACTCCACCGGGGAAGGTGCCAGAAAGGAGTTCTCTTGGTAGTTCTTACACTGCCCCGGTAGCCAGCTGAAAGACACCACAAAAGTGGTTCTACCTGCTTTCTGGGCTGAGATGGGCAATCGCTGACTTTTGGAGTCGGCTGGTGACAAAATGTTCCAAACACACCCCATGCACAACTCCACCGGGGAAGGTGCCAGAAAGGAGTTCTCTTGGTAGTTCTTCCACTGCCCCGGTAGCCAGATGAAAGACACCACAAAAGTGGTTCTACCTGCTTTCTGGGCTGAGATGGGCAATCGCTGACTTTTGGAGTCGGCTGGTGACAAAATGTTCCAAACACACCCCATGCACAACTCCACCGGGGAAGGTGACAGAAAGGAGTTCTGTTGGTAGTTCTTCCACTGCCCCGGTAGCCAGCTGAAAGACACCACAAAAGTGGTTCTACCTGCTTTCTGGGCTGAGATGGGCAATCGCTGACTTTTGCAGTCGGCTGGTGACAAAATGTTCCAAACACACCCCATGCACAACTCCACCGGGGAAGGTGCCAGAAAGGAGTTCTGTTGGTTGTTCTTCCACTGCCCCGGTAGCCAGCTGAAAGACACCACAAAAGTGGTTCTACCTGCTTTCTGGGCTGAGATGGGCAATCGCTGACTTGTGGACTCGGCTGGTGACAAAATGTTCCAAACACACCCCATGCACAACTCCACCGGGGAAGGTGCCAGAAAGGAATTCCGTTGCTTGTTCTTCCACTGCCCCGGTAGCCAGCTGAAAGACACCACAAAAGTGGTTCTACCTGCTTGCTGGGCTGAGATGGGCAATCGCTGACTTTTGGAGTCGGCTGGTGACAAAATGTTCCAAACACACCCCATGCACAACTCCACCGGGGAAGGTGCCAGAAAGGAGTTCTGTTGGTAGTTCTTCCACTGCCCCGGTAGCCAGCTGAAAGACACCACAAAAGTGGTTCTACCTGCTTTCTGGGCTGAGATGGGCAATCGCTGACTTTTGGAGTCGGCTGGTGACAAAATGTTCCAAACACACCCCATGCACAACTCCACCGGGGAAGGTGCCAGAAAGGAGTTCTGTTGGTAGTTCTTACACTGCCCCGGTAGCCAGCTGAAAGACACCACAAAAGTGGTTCTACCTGCTTGCTGGGCTGAGATGGGCAATCGCTGACTTTTGCAGTCGGCTGGTGACAAAATGTTCCAAAGACAGCCCATGCACAACTCCACCGGGGAAGGTGCCAGAAAGGAGTTCTCTTGGTAGTTCTTACACTGCCCCGGTAGCCAGCTGAAAGACACCACAAAAGTGGTTCTACCTGCTTTCTGGGCTGAGATGGGCAATCGCTGACTTTTGGAGTCGGCTGGTGACAAAATGTTCCAAACACACCCCATGCACAACTCCACCGGGGAAGGTGCCAGAAAGGAGTTCTCTTGGTAGTTCTTCCACTGCCCCGGTAGCCAGATGAAAGACACCACAAAAGTGGTTCTACCTGCTTTCTGGGCTGAGATGGGCAATCGCTGACTTTTGGAGTCGGCTGGTGACAAAATGTTCCAAACACACCCCATGCACAACTCCACCGGGGAAGGTGACAGAAAGGAGTTCTGTTGGTAGTTCTTCCACTGCCCCGGTAGCCAGCTGAAAGACACCACAAAAGTGGTTCTACCTGCTTTCTGGGCTGAGATGGGCAATCGCTGACTTTTGCAGTCGGCTGGTGACAAAATGTTCCAAACACACCCCATGCACAACTCCACCGGGGAAGGTGCCAGAAAGGAGTTCTGTTGGTAGTTCTTACACTGCCCCGGTAGCCAGATGAAAGACACCACAAAAGTGGTTCTACCTGCTTGCTGGGCTGAGATGGGCAATCGCTGACTTTTGCAGTCGGCTGGTGACAAAATGTTCCAAACACACCCCATGCACAACTCCACCGGGGAAGGTGCCAGAAAGGAGTTCTCTTGGTAGTTCTTCCACTGCCCCGGTAGCCAGATGAAAGACACCACAAAAGTGGTTCTACCTGCTTGCTGGGCTGAGATGGGCAATCGCTGACTTTTGGAGTCGGCTGGTGACAAAATGTTCCAAACACACCCCATGCACAACTCCACCGGGGAAGGTGCCAGAAAGGAGTTCTGTTGGTAGTTCTTCCACTGCCCCGGTAGCCAGATGAAAGACACCACAAAAGTGGTTCTACCTGCTTGATGGGCTGAGATGGGGAATCGCTGACTTTTGGAGTCGGCTGGTGACAAAATGTTCCAAACACACCCCATGCACAACTCCAGCGGGGAAGGTGCCAGAAAGGAATTCCATTGCTTGTTCTTCCACTGCCCCGGTAGCCAGCTGAAAGACACCACAAAAGTGGTTCTACCTGCTTTCTGGGCTGAGATGGGCAATCGCTGACTTTTGCAGTCGGCTGGTGACAAAATGTTCCAAACACACCCCATGCACAACTCCACCGGGGAAGGTGCCAGAAAGGAGTTCTGTTGGTTGTTCTTACACTGCCCCGGTAGCCAGCTGAAAGACACCACAAAAGTGGTTCTACCTGCTTTCTGGGCTGAGATGGGGAATCGCTGACTTGTGGAGTCGGCTGGTGACAAAATGTTCCAAACACACCCCATGCACAACTCCACCGGGGAAGGTGCCAGAAAGGAGTTCTGTTGGTAGTTCTTCCACTGCCCCGGTAGCCAGCTGAAAGACACCACAAAAGTGGTTCTACCTGCTTGCTGGGCTGAGATGGGCAATCGCTGACTTTTGGAGTCGGCTGGTGACAAAATGTTCCAAACACACCCCATGCACAACTCCACCGGGGAAGGTGCCAGAAAGGAGTTCTGTTGGTAGTTCTTCCACTGCCCCGGTAGCCAGATGAAAGACACCAGAAAAGTGGTTCTACCTGCTTGCTGGGCTGAGATGGGCAATCGCTGACTTTTGTAGTCGGCTGGTGACAAAATGTTCCAAACACACCCCATGCACAACTCCAGCGGGGAAGGTGCCAGAAAGGAGTTCTGTTGGTTGTTCTTACACTGCCCCGGTAGCCAGCTGAAAGACACCACAAAAGTGGTTCTACCTGCTTGCTGGGCTGAGATGGGGAATCGCTGACTTTTGCAGTCGGCTGGTGACAAAATGTTCCAAACACACCCCATGCACAACTCCACCGGGGAAGGTGCCAGAAAGGAGTTCTCTTGGTAGTTCTTCCACTGCCCCGGTAGCCAGCTGAAAGACACCACAAAAGTGGTTCTACCTGCTTGCTGGACTGAGATGGGGAATCGCTGACTTTTGGAGTCGGCTGGTGACAAAATGTTCCAAACACACCCCATGCACAACTCCAGCGGGGAAGGTGCCAGAAAGGAGTTCTGTTGGTAGTTCTTCCACTGCCCCGGTAGCCAACTGAAAGACACCACAAAAGTGGTTCTACCTGCTTTCTGGGCTGAGATGGGCAATCGCTGACTTGTGGAGTCGGCTGGTGACAAAATGTTCCAAACACACCCCATGCACAACTCCACCGGGGAAGGTGCCAGAAAGGAGTTCTGTTGGTTGTTCTTCCACTGCCCCGGTAGCCAGATGAAAGACACCACAAAAGTGGTTCTACCTGCTTGCTGGGCTGAGATGGGCAATCGCTGACTTTTGGAGTCGGCTGGTGACAAAATGTTCCAAACACACCCCATGCACAACTCCAGCGGGGAAGGTGCCAGAAAGGAATTCCGTTGCTTGTTCTTCCACTGCCCCGGTAGCCAGCTGAAAGACACCACAAAAGTGGTTCTACCTGCTTGCTGGGCTGAGATGGGCAATCGCTGACTTGTGGAGTCGGCTGGTGACAAAATGTTCCAAACACACCCCATGCACAACTCCACCGGGGAAGGTGCCAGAAAGGAATTCCGTTGCTTGTTCTTCCACTGCCCCGGTAGCCAGCTGAAAGACACCACAAAAGTGGTTCTACCTGCTTTCTGGGCTGAGATGGGGAATCGCTGACTTGTGGACTCGGCTGGTGACAAAATGTTCCAAACACACCCCATGCACAACTCCAGCGGGGAAGGTGCCAGAAAGGAATTCCGTTGCTTGTTCTTCCACTGCCCCGGTAGCCAGATGAAAGACACCAGAAAAGTGGTTCTACCTGCTTGCTGGGCTGAGATGGGCAATCGCTGACTTTTGGAGTCGGCTGGTGACAAAATGTTCCAAAGACACCCCATGCACAACTCCAGCGGGGAAGGTGCCAGAAAGGAGTTCTGTTGGTTGTTCTTCCACTGCCCCGGTAGCCAGCTGAAAGACACCACAAAAGTGGTTCTACCTGCTTGCTGGGCTGAGATGGGGAATCGCTGACTTGTGGACTCGGCTGGTGACAAAATGTTCCAAACACACCCCATGCACAACTCCACCGGGGAAGGTGCCAGAAAGGAGTTCTGTTGGTAGTTCTTCCACTGCCCCGGTAGCCAGCTGAAAGACACCACAAAAGTGGTTCTACCTGCTTGCTGGACTGAGATGGGGAATCGCTGACTTTTGCAGTCGGCTGGTGACAAAATGTTCCAAACACACCCCATGCACAACTCCACCGGGGAAGGTGCCAGAAAGGAGTTCTGTTGGTTGTTCTTACACTGCCCCGGTAGCCAGCTGAAAGACACCACAAAAGTGGTTCTACCTGCTTGCTGGGCTGAGATGGGCAATCGCTGACTTTTGCAGTCGGCTGGTGACAAAATGTTCCAAACACACCCCATGCACAACTCCACCGGGGAAGGTGCCAGAAAGGAGTTCTGTTGGTTGTTCTTCCACTGCCCCGGTAGCCAGATGAAAGACACCACAAAAGTGGTTCTACCTGCTTTCTGGGCTGAGATGGGCAATCGCTGACTTTTGGAGTCGGCTGGTGACAAAATGTTCCAAACACACCCCATGCACAACTCCACCGGGGAAGGTGCCAGAAAGGAATTCCGTTGCTTGTTCTTCCACTGCCCCGGTAGCCAGATGAAAGACACCACAAAAGTGGTTCTACCTGCTTGCTGGGCTGAGATGGGGAATCGCTGACTTTTGCAGTCGGCTGGTGACAAAATGTTCCAAACACACCCCATGCACAACTCCACCGGGGAAGGTGCCAGAAAGGAGTTCTCTTGGTAGTTCTTCCACTGCCCCGGTAGCCAGCTGAAAGACACCACAAAAGTGGTTCTACCTGCTTGCTGGACTGAGATGGGGAATCGCTGACTTTTGCAGTCGGCTGGTGACAAAATGTTCCAAACACACCCCATGCACAACTCCACCGGGGAAGGTGCCAGAAAGGAGTTCTGCTGGTTGTTCTTCCACTGCCCCGGTAGCCAGATGAAAGACACCACAAAAGTGGTTCTACCTGCTTGCTGGGCTGAGATGGGCAATCGCTGACTTTTGGAGTCGGCTGGTGACAAAATGTTCCAAAGACACCCCATGCACAACTCCAGCGGGGAAGGTGCCAGAAAGGAGTTCCGTTGGTTGTTCTTCCACTGCCCCGGTAGCCAGCTGAAAGACACCACAAAAGTGGTTCTACCTGCTTTCTGGGCTGAGATGGGCAATCGCTGACTTGTGGAGTCGGCTGGTGACAAAATGTTCCAAACACACCCCATGCACAACTCCACCGGGGAAGGTGCCAGAAAGGAGTTCTGTTGGTAGTTCTTCCACTGCCCCGGTAGCCAGATGAAAGACACCAGAAAAGTGGTTCTACCTGCTTGCTGGGCTGAGATGGGCAATCGCTGACTTTTGCAGTCGGCTGGTGACAAAATGTTCCAAACACACCCCATGCACAACTCCAGCGGGGAAGGTGCCAGAAAGGAATTCCGTTGCTTGTTCTTCCACTGCCCCGGTAGCCAGCTGAAAGACACCACAAAAGTGGTTCTACCTGCTTTCTGGGCTGAGATGGGGAATCGCTGACTTGTGGACTCGGCTGGTGACAAAATGTTCCAAACACACCCCATGCACAACTCCACCGGGGAAGGTGCCAGAAAGGAGTTCTCTTGGTAGTTCTTCCACTGCCCCGGTAGCCAGATGAAAGACACCAGAAAAGTGGTTCTACCTGCTTGCTGGGCTGAGATGGGCAATCGCTGACTTTTGCAGTCGGCTGGTGACAAAATGTTCCAAACACACCCCATGCACAACTCCACCGGGGAAGGTGCCAGAAAGGAATTCCGTTGCTTGTTCTTCCACTGCCCCGGTAGCCAGCTGAAAGACACCACAAAAGTGGTTCTACCTGCTTGCTGGGCTGAGATGGGCAATCGCTGACTTTTGGAGTCGGCTGGTGACAAAATGTTCCAAAGACACCCCATGCACAACTCCAGCGGGGAAGGTGCCAGAAAGGAGTTCCGTTGGTTGTTCTTCCACTGCCCCGGTAGCCAGCTGAAAGACACCACAAAAGTGGTTCTACCTGCTTTCTGGGCTGAGATGGGCAATCGCTGACTTGTGGAGTCGGCTGGTGACAAAATGTTCCAAACACACCCCATGCACAACTCCACCGGGGAAGGTGCCAGAAAGGAGTTCTGTTGGTAGTTCTTCCACTGCCCCGGTAGCCAGATGAAAGACACCAGAAAAGTGGTTCTACCTGCTTGCTGGGCTGAGATGGGCAATCGCTGACTTTTGCAGTCGGCTGGTGACAAAATGTTCCAAACACACCCCATGCACAACTCCAGCGGGGAAGGTGCCAGAAAGGAATTCCGTTGCTTGTTCTTCCACTGCCCCGGTAGCCAGCTGAAAGACACCACAAAAGTGGTTCTACCTGCTTTCTGGGCTGAGATGGGGAATCGCTGACTTGTGGACTCGGCTGGTGACAAAATGTTCCAAACACACCCCATGCACAACTCCACCGGGGAAGGTGCCAGAAAGGAGTTCTCTTGGTAGTTCTTCCACTGCCCCGGTAGCCAGATGAAAGACACCAGAAAAGTGGTTCTACCTGCTTGCTGGGCTGAGATGGGCAATCGCTGACTTTTGCAGTCGGCTGGTGACAAAATGTTCCAAACACACCCCATGCACAACTCCACCGGGGAAGGTGCCAGAAAGGAATTCCGTTGCTTGTTCTTCCACTGCCCCGGTAGCCAGCTGAAAGACACCACAAAAGTGGTTCTACCTGCTTTCTGGGCTGAGATGGGGAATCGCTGACTTGTGGACTCGGCTGGTGACAAAATGTTCCAAACACACCCCATGCACAACTCCACCGGGGAAGGTGCCAGAAAGGAGTTCTCTTGGTAGTTCTTCCACTGCCCCGGTAGCCAGATGAAAGACACCAGAAAAGTGGTTCTACCTGCTTGCTGGGCTGAGATGGGCAATCGCTGACTTTTGGAGTCGGCTGGTGACAAAATGTTCCAAAGACACCCCATGCACAACTCCACCGGGGAAGGTGCCAGAAAGGAGTTCTGTTGGTTGTTCTTCCACTGCCCCGGTAGCCAGCTGAAAGACACCACAAAAGTGGTTCTACCTGCTTGCTGGGCTGAGATGGGGAATCGCTGACTTGTGGACTCGGCTGGTGACAAAATGTTCCAAACACACCCCATGCACAACTCCACCGGGGAAGGTGCCAGAAAGGAGTTCTGTTGGTAGTTCTTCCACTGCCCCGGTAGCCAGCTGAAAGACACCACAAAAGTGGTTCTACCTGCTTGCTGGACTGAGATGGGGAATCGCTGACTTTTGCAGTCGGCTGGTGACAAAATGTTCCAAACACACCCCATGCACAACTCCACCGGGGAAGGTGCCAGAAAGGAGTTCTGTTGGTTGTTCTTCCACTGCCCCGGTAGCCAGCTGAAAGACACCACAAAAGTGGTTCTACCTGCTTGCTGGGCTGAGATGGGCAATCGCTGACTTTTGCAGTCGGCTGGTGACAAAATGTTCCAAACACACCCCATGCACAACTCCACCGGGGAAGGTGCCAGAAAGGAGTTCTGTTGGTTGTTCTTCCACTGCCCCGGTAGCCAGATGAAAGACACCACAAAAGTGGTTCTACCTGCTTGCTGGGCTGAGATGGGCAATCGCTGACTTTTGGAGTCGGCTGGTGACAAAATGTTCCAAACACACCCCATGCACAACTCCACCGGGGAAGGTGCCAGAAAGGAATTCCGTTGCTTGTTCTTCCACTGCCCCGGTAGCCAGATGAAAGACACCAGAAAAGTGGTTCTACCTGCTTGCTGGGCTGAGATGGGCAATCGCTGACTTGTGGACTCGGCTGGTGACAAAATGTTCCAAACACACCCCATGCACAACTCCACCGGGGAAGGTGCCAGAAAGGAGTTCTGTTGGTTGTTCTTACACTGCCCCGGTAGCCAGCTGAAAGACACCACAAAAGTGGTTCTACCTGCTTGCTGGGCTGAGATGGGGAATCGCTGACTTTTGCAGTCGGCTGGTGACAAAATGTTCCAAACACACCCCATGCACAACTCCACCGGGGAAGGTGCCAGAAAGGAGTTCTGTCGGTAGTTCTTCCACTGCCCCGGTAGCCAGCTGAAAGACACCACAAAAGTGGTTCTACCTGCTTGCTGGGCTGAGATGGGCAATCGCTGACTTTTGCAGTCGGCTGGTGACAAAATGTTCCAAACACACCCCATGCACAACTCCACCGGGGAAGGTGCCAGAAAGGAGTTCTGTTGGTTGTTCTTACACTGCCCCAGTAGCCAGATGAAAGACACCACAAAAGTGGTTCTACCTGCTTGCTGGGCTGAGATGGGCAATCGCTGACTTTTGCAGTCGGCTGGTGACAAAATGTTCCAAACACACCCCATGCACAACTCCACCGGGGAAGGTGCCAGAAAGGAGTTCTGTTGGTTGTTCTTCCACTGCCCCGGTAGCCAGCTGAAAGACACCACAAAAGTGGTTCTACCTGCTTGCTGGGCTGAGATGGGCAATCGCTGACTTTTGGAGTCGGCTGGTGACAAAATGTTCCAAACACACCCCATGCACAACTCCACCGGGGAAGGTGCCAGAAAGGAGTTCTGTTGGTTGTTCTTCCACTGCCCCGGTAGCCAGATGAAAGACACCACAAAAGTGGTTCTACCTGCTTTCTGGGCTGAGATGGGCGATCGCTGACTTTTGGAGTCGGCTGGTGACAAAATGTTGCATACACACCCCATGCACAACTCACCGGGGAAGGTGCCAGAAAGGAATTCTGTTGGTTGTTCTTCCACTGCCCCGGTAGCCAGCTGAAAGACACCACAAAAGTGGTTCTACCTGCTTGCTGGGCTGAGATGGGCAATCGCTGACTTTTGCAGTCGGCTGGTGACAAAATGTTCCAAACACACCCCATGCACAACTCCACCGGGGAAGGTGCCAGAAAGGAATTCCATTGCTTGTTCTTACACTGCCCCGGTAGCCAGATGAAAGACACCACAAAAGTGGTTCTACCTGCTTGATGGGCTGAGATGGGCAATCGCTGACTTTTGCAGTCGGCTGGTGACAAAATGTTCCAAACACACCCCATGCACAACTCCACCGGGGAAGGTGCCAGAAAGGAGTTCTCTTGGTAGTTCTTCCACTGCCCCGGTAGCCAGATGAAAGACACCACAAAAGTGGTTCTACCTGCTTTCTAGGCTGAGATGGGGAATCGCTGACTTTTGCAGTCGGCTGGTGACAAAATGTTCCAAACACACCCCATGCACAACTCCACCGGGGAAGGTGCCAGAAAGGAGTTCTGTTGGTTGTTCTTCCACTGCCCCGGTAGCCAGCTGAAAGACACCACAAGAGTGGTTCTACCTGCTTTCTGGGCTGAGATGGGGAATCGCTGACTTGTGGACTCGGCTGGTGACAAAATGTTCCAAACACACCCCATGCACAACTCCACCGGGGAAGGTGCCAGAAAGGAGTTCTCTTGGTAGTTCTTCCACTGCCCCGGTAGCCAGATGAAAGACACCACAAAAGTGGTTCTACCTGCTTTCTGGGCTGAGATGGGCAATCGCTGACTTTTGCAGTCGGCTGGTGACAAAATGTTCCAAACACACCCCATGCACAACTCCACCGGGGAAGGTGCCAGAAAGGAGTTCTGTTGGTAGTTCTTCCACTGCCCCGGTAGCCAGCTGAAAGACACCACAAAAGTGGTTCTACCTGCTTGCTGGGCTGAGATGGGCAATCGCTGACTTTTGGAGTCGGCTGGTGACAAAATGTTCCAAACACACCCCATGCACAACTCCACCGGGGAAGGTGCCAGAAAGGAGTTCTGTTGGTAGTTCTTCCACTGCCCCGGTAGCCAGCTGAAAGACACCACAAAAGTGGTTCTACCTGCTTGCTGGGCTGAGATGGGCAATCGCTGACTTTTGGAGTCGGCTGGTGACAAAATGTTCCAAACACACCCCATGCACAACTCCACCGGGGAAGGTGCCAGAAAGGAGTTCTGTTGGTTGTTCTTCCACTGCCCCGGTAGCCAGCTGAAAGACACCACAAAAGTGGTTCTACCTGCTTTCTGGGCTGAGATGGGCAATCGCTGACTTGTGGACTCGGCTGGTGACAAAATGTTCCAAACACACCCCATGCACAACTCCACCGGGGAAGGTGCCAGAAAGGAATTCCGTTGCTTGTTCTTCCACTGCCCCGGTAGCCAGCTGAAAGACACCACAAAAGTGGTTCTACCTGCTTTCTGGGCTGAGATGGGGAACCGCTGACTTTTGGAGTCGGCTGGTGACAAAATGTTCCAAACACACCCCATGCACAACTCCACCGGGGAAGGTGCCAGAAAGGAGTTCTGTTGGTAGTTCTTCCACTGCCCCGGTAGCCAGCTGAAAGACACCACAAAAGTGGTTCTACCTGCTTTCTGGGCTGAGATGGGCAATCGCTGACTTTTGGAGTCGGCTGGTGACAAAATGTTCCAAACACACCCCATGCACAACCCCACCGGGGAAGGTGCCAGAAAGGAGTTCTGTAGGTAGTTCTTACACTGCCCTGGTAGCCAGATGAAAGACACCACAAAAGTGGTTCTACCTGCTTTCTGGGCTGAGATGGGCAATCGCTGACTTTTGGAGTCGGCTGGTGACAAAATGTTCCAAACACACCCCATGCACAACTCCACCGGGGAAGGTGCCATAAAGGAGTTCTCTTGGTAGTTCTTCCACTGCCCCGGTAGCCAGCTGAAAGACACCACAAAAGTGGTTCTACCTGCTTTCTGGGCTGAGATGGGGAACCGCTGACTTTTGCAGTCGGCTGGTGACAAAATGTTCCAAACACACCCCATGCACAACTCCAGCGGGGAAGGTGCCAGAAAGGAATTCCATTGCTTGTTCTTCCACTGCCCCGGTAGCCAGCTGAAAGACACCACAAAAGTGGTTCTACCTGCTTTCTGGGCTGAGATGGGCAATCGCTGACTTTTGGAGTCGGCTGGTGACAAAATGTTCCAAACACACCCCATGCACAACTCCAGCGGGGAAGGTGCCAGAAAGGAGTTCTCTTGGTTGTTCTTACACTGCCCCGGTAGCCAGATGAAAGACACCACAAAAGTGGTTCTACCTGCTTGATGGGCTGAGATGGGCAATCGCTGACTTTTGGAGTCGGCTGGTGACAAAATGTTCCAAACACACCCCATGCACAACTCCAGCGGGGAAGGTGCCAGAAAGGAATTCCATTGGTTGTTCTTCCACTGCCCCGGTAGCCAGCTGAAAGACACCACAAAAGTGGTTCTACCTGCTTTCTGGGCTGAGATGGGGAATCGCTGACTTGTGGAGTCGGCTGGTGACAAAATGTTCCAAACACACCCCATGCACAACTCCACCGGGGAAGGTGCCAGAAAGGAGTTCTGTTGGTAGTTCTTCCACTGCCCCGGTAGCCAGCTGAAAGACACCACAAAAGTGGTTCTACCTGCTTGCTGGGCTGAGATGGGCAATCGCTGACTTTTGCAGTCGGCTGGTGACAAAATGTTCCAAACACACCCCATGCACAACTCCACCGGGGAAGGGTCCAGAAAGGAGTTCTGTTGGTAGTTCTTCCACTGCCCCGGTAGCCAGCTGAAAGACACCACAAAAGTGGTTCTACCTGCTTGCTGGGCTGAGATGGGCAATCGCTGACTTTTGGAGTCGGCTGGTGACAAAATGTTCCAAACACACCCCATGCACAACTCCACCGGGGAAGGTGCCAGAAAGGAGTTCTGTTGGTAGTTCTTCCACTGCCCCGGTAGCCAGATGAAAGACACCACAAAAGTGGTTCTACCTGCTTTCTGGGCTGAGATGGGCAATCGCTGACTTTTGCAGTCGGCTGGTGACAAAATGTTCCAAACACACCCCATGCACAACTCCACCGGGGAAGGTGCCAGAAAGGAGTTCTGTTGGTTGTTCTTCCACTGCCCCGGTAGCCAGCTGAAAGACACCACAAAAGTGGTTCTACCTGCTTTCTGGGCTGAGATGGGCAATCGCTGACTTGTGGACTCGGCTGGTGACAAAATGTTCCAAACACACCCCATGCACAACTCCACCGGGGAAGGTGCCAGAAAGGAGTTCTGTTGGTTGTTCTTACACTGCCCCGGTAGCCAGATGAAAGACACCACAAAAGTGGTTCTACCTGCTTTCTGGGCTGAGATGGGGAATCGCTGACTTTTGGAGTCGGCTGGTGACAAAATGTTCCAAACACACCCCATGCACAACTCCACCGGGGAAGGTGCCAGAAAGGAGTTCTGTTGGTTGTTCTTCCACTGCCCCGGTAGCCAGATGAAAGACACCACAAAAGTGGTTCTACCTGCTTTCTGGGCTGAGATGGGCAATCGCTGACTTGTGGACTCGGCTGGTGACAAAATGTTCCAAACACACCCCATGCACAACTCCAACGGGGAAGGTGCCAGAAAGGAATTCCGTTGCTTGTTCTTCCACTGCCCCGGTAGCCAGATGAAAGACACCACAAAAGTGGTTCTACCTGCTTGCTGGGCTGAGATGGGCAATCGCTGACTTGTGGACTCGGCTGGTGACAAAATGTTCCAAACACACCCCATGCACAACTCCACCGGGGAAGGTGCCAGAAAGGAGTTCTGCTGGTAGTTCTTCCACTGCCCCGGTAGCCAGCTGAAAGACACCACAAAAGTGGTTCTACCTGCTTGCTGGGCTGAGATGGGGAATCGCTGACTTTTGCAGTCGGCTGGTGACAAAATGTTCCAAACACACCCCATGCACAACTCCACCGGGGAAGGTGCCAGAAAGGAGTTCTCTTGGTAGTTCTTCCACTGCCCCGGTAGCCAGCTGAAAGACACCACAAAAGTGGTTCTACCTGCTTGCTGGACTGAGATGGGCAATCGCTGACTTTTGCAGTCGGCTGGTGACAAAATGTTCCAAACACACCCCATGCACAACTCCACCGGGGAAGGTGCCAGAAAGGAGTTCTGTTGGTTGTTCTTCCACTGCCCCGGTAGCCAGCTGAAAGACACCACAAAAGTGGTTCTACCTGCTTGCTGGGCTGAGATGGGCAATCGCTGACTTTTGGAGTCGGCTGGTGACAAAATGTTCCAAACACACCCCATGCACAACTCCACCGGGGAAGGTGCCAGAAAGGAGTTCTGTTGGTTGTTCTTCCACTGCCCCGGTAGCCAGATGAAAGACACCACAAAAGTGGTTCTACCTGCTTTCTGGGCTGAGATGGGCGATCGCTGACTTTTGGAGTCGGCTGGTGACAAAATGTTGCATACACACCCCATGCACAACTCACCGGGGAAGGTGCCAGAAAGGAATTCTGTTGGTTGTTCTTCCACTGCCCCGGTAGCCAGCTGAAAGACACCACAAAAGTGGTTCTACCTGCTTGCTGGGCTGAGATGGGCAATCCCTGACTTTTGCAGTCGGCTGGTGACAAAATGTTCCAAACACACCCCATGCACAACTCCACCGGGGAAGGTGCCAGAAAGGAATTCCATTGCTTGTTCTTACACTGCCCCGGTAGCCAGATGAAAGACACCACAAAAGTGGTTCTACCTGCTTGCTGGGCTGAGATGGGCAATCCCTGACTTTTGCAGTCGGCTGGTGACAAAATGTTCCAAACACACCCCATGCACAACTCCACCGGGGAAGGTGCCAGAAAGGAGTTCTCTTGGTAGTTCTTCCACTGCCCCGGTAGCCAGATGAAAGACACCACAAAAGTGGTTCTACCTGCTTTCTAGGCTGAGATGGGGAATCGCTGACTTGTGGACTCGGCTGGTGACAAAATGTTCCAAACACACCCCATGCACAACTCCACCGGGGAAGGTGCCAGAAAGGAGTTCTGTTGGTTGTTCTTACACTGCCCCGGTAGCCAGATGAAAGACACCACAAGAGTGGTTCTACCTGCTTTCTGGGCTGAGATGGGGAATCGCTGACTTGTGGACTCGGCTGGTGACAAAATGTTCCAAACACACCCCATGCACAACTCCACCGGGGAAGGTGCCAGAAAGGAGTTCTCTTGGTAGTTCTTCCACTGCCCCGGTAGCCAGATGAAAGACACCACAAAAGTGGTTCTACCTGCTTGCTGGGCTGAGATGGGCAATCGCTGATTTTTGGAGTCGGCTGGTGACAAAATGTTCCAAAGACAGCCCATGCACAACTCCACCGGGGAAGGTGCCAGAAAGGAGTTCTCTTGGTAGTTCTTCCACTGCCCCGGTAGCCAGCTGAAAGACACCACAAGAGTGGTTCTACCTGCTTGCTGGGCTGAGATGGGCAATCGCTGACTTTTGCAGTCGGCTGGTGACAAAATGTTCCAAACACACCCCATGCACAACTCCACCGGGGAAGGTGCCAGAAAGGAGTTCTGTTGGTAGTTCTTCCACTGCCCCGGTAGCCAGCTGAAAGACACCACAAAAGTGGTTCTACCTGCTTGCTGGGCTGAGATGGGGAACCGCTGACTTTTGGAGTCGGCTGGTGACAAAATGTTCCAAAGACAGCCCATGCACAACTCCAGCGGGGAAGGTGCCAGAAAGGAGTTCTGTTGGTAGTTCTTCCACTGCCCCGGTAGCCAGCTGAAAGACACCACAAAAGTGGTTCTACCTGCTTTCTGGGCTGAGATGGGCAATCGCTGACTTTTGGAGTCGGCTGGTGACAAAATGTTCCAAACACACCCCATGCACAACTCCACCGGGGAAGGTGCCAGAAAGGAGTTCTGTTGGTTGTTCTTCCACTGCCCCGGTAGCCAGCTGAAAGACACCACAAAAGTGGTTCTACCTGCTTTCTGGGCTGAGATGGGCAATCGCTGACTTGTGGACTCGGCTGGTGACAAAATGTTCCAAACACACCCCATGCACAACTCCACCGGGGAAGGTGCCAGAAAGGAATTCCGTTGCTTGTTCTTCCACTGCCCCGGTAGCCAGCTGAAAGACACCACAAAAGTGGTTCTACCTGCTTGCTGGGCTGAGATGGGCAATCGCTGACTTTTGCAGTCGGCTGGTGACAAAATGTTCCAAACACACCCCATGCACAACTCCACCGGGGAAGGTGCCAGAAAGGAGTTCTGTTGGTAGTTCTTCCACTGCCCCGGTAGCCAGCTGAAAGACACCACAAAAGTGGTTCTACCTGCTTTCTGGGCTGAGATGGGGAACCGCTGACTTTTGGAGTCGGCTGGTGACAAAATGTTCCAAACACACCCCATGCACAACTCCACCGGGGAAGGTGCCAGAAAGGAGTTCTGTTGGTAGTTCTTCCACTGCCCCGGTAGCCAGCTGAAAGACACCACAAAAGTGGTTCTACCTGCTTTCTGGGCTGAGATGGGCAATCGCTGACTTTTGGAGTCGGCTGGTGACAAAATGTTCCAAACACACCCCATGCACAACCCCACCGGGGAAGGTGCCAGAAAGGAGTTCTGTAGGTAGTTCTTACACTGCCCCGGTAGCCAGATGAAAGACACCACAAAAGTGGTTCTACCTGCTTTCTGGGCTGAGATGGGCAATCGCTGACTTTTGGAGTCGGCTGGTGACAAAATGTTCCAAACACACCCCATGCACAACTCCACCGGGGAAGGTGCCATAAAGGAGTTCTCTTGGTAGTTCTTCCACTGCCCCGGTAGCCAGATGAAAGACACCACAAAAGTGGTTCTACCTGCTTGCTGGGCTGAGATGGGCAATCGCTGACTTTTGGAGTTGGCTGGTGACAAAATGTTCCAAACACACCCCATGCACAACTCCACCGGGGAAGGTGCCAGAAAGGAGTTCTGTTGGTAGTTCTTCCACTGCCCCGGTAGCCAGCTGAAAGACACCACAAAAGTGGTTCTACCTGCTTTCTGGGCTGAGATGGGCAATCGCTGACTTTTGGAGTCGGCTGGTGACAAAATGTTCCAAACACACCCCATGCACAACTCCACCGGGGAAGGTGCCATAAAGGAGTTCTGTTGGTAGTTCTTACACTGCCCCGGTAGCCAGATGAAAGACACCACAAAAGTGGTTCTACCTGCTTTCTGGGCTGAGATGGGCAATCGCTGACTTTTGCAGTCGGCTGGTGACAAAATGTTCCAAACACACCCCATGCACAACTCCAGCGGGGAAGGTGCCAGAAAGGAATTCCATTGCTTGTTCTTCCACTGCCCCGGTAGCCAGCTGAAAGACACCACAAAAGTGGTTCTACCTGCTTGCTGGGCTGAGATGGGCAATCGCTGACTTTTGGAGTCGGCTGGTGACAAAATGTTCCAAACACACCCCATGCACAACTCCAGCGGGGAAGGTGCCAGAAAGGAGTTCTCTTGGTTGTTCTTACACTGCCCCGGTAGCCAGATGAAAGACACCACAAAAGTGGTTCTACCTGCTTGATGGGCTGAGATGGGCAATCGCTGACTTTTGGAGTCGGCTGGTGACAAAATGTTCCAAACACACCCCATGCACAACTCCAGCGGGGAAGGTGCCAGAAAGTAATTCCATTGCTTGTTCTTCCACTGCCCCGGTAGCCAGCTGAAAGACACCACAAAAGTGGTTCTACCTGCTTTCTGGGCTGAGATGGGGAATCGCTGACTTGTGGAGTCGGCTGGTGACAAAATGTTCCAAACACACCCCATGCACAACTCCACCGGGGAAGGTGCCAGAAAGGAGTTCTGTTGGTAGTTCTTCCACTGCCCCGGTAGCCAGCTGAAAGACACCACAAAAGTGGTTCTACCTGCTTGCTGGGCTGAGATGGGCAATCGCTGACTTTTGCAGTCGGCTGGTGACAAAATGTTCCAAACACACCCCATGCACAACTCCACCGGGGAAGGGTCCAGAAAGGAGTTCTGTTGGTAGTTCTTCCACTGCCCCGGTAGCCAGATGAAAGACACCACAAAAGTGGTTCTACCTGCTTGCTGGGCTGAGATGGGCAATCGCTGACTTTTGGAGTCGGCTGGTGACAAAATGTTCCAAACACACCCCATGCACAACTCCAGCGGGGAAGGTGCCAGAAAGGAGTTCTGTTGGTAGTTCTTCCACTGCCCCGGTAGCCAGCTGAAAGACACCACAAAAGTGGTTCTACCTGCTTTCTGGGCTGAGATGGGCAATCGCTGACTTTTGGAGTCGGCTGGTGACAAAATGTTCCAAACACACCCCATGCACAACTCCACCGGGGAAGGTGCCAGAAAGGAGTTCTGTTGGTTGTTCTTCCACTGCCCCGGTAGCCAGCTGAAAGACACCACAAAAGTGGTTCTACATGCTTTCTGGGCTGAGATGGGCAATCGCTGACTTGTGGACTCGGCTGGTGACAAAATGTTCCAAACACACCCCATGCACAACTCCACCGGGGAAGGTGCCAGAAAGGAGTTCTGTTGGTTGTTCTTACACTGCCCCGGTAGCCAGCTGAAAGACACCACAAAAGTGGTTCTACCTGCTTTCTGGGCTGAGATGGGCAATCGCTGACTTTTGGAGTCGGCTGGTGACAAAATGTTCCAAACACACCCCATGCACAACTCCACCGGGGAAGGTGCCAGAAAGGAGTTCTGTTGGTTGTTCTTCCACTGCCCCGGTAGCCAGATGAAAGACACCACAAAAGTGGTTCTACCTGCTTGCTGGACTGAGATGGGCAATCGCTGACTTTTGGAGTCGGCTGGTGACAAAATGTTCCAAACACACCCCATGCACAACTCCACCGGGGAAGGTGCCAGAAAGGAATTCCGTTGCTTGTTCTTCCACTGCCCCGGTAGCCAGATGAAAGACACCAGAAAAGTGGTTCTACCTGCTTGCTGGGCTGAGATGGGCAATCGCTGACTTGTGGACTCGGCTGGTGACAAAATGTTCCAAACACACCCCATGCACAACTCCACCGGGGAAGGTGCCAGAAAGGAGTTCTGTTGGTTGTTCTTACACTGCCCCGGTAGCCAGCTGAAAGACACCACAAAAGTGGTTCTACCTGCTTGCTGGGCTGAGATGGGCAATCGCTGACTTTTGCAGTCGGCTGGTGACAAAATGTTCCAAACACACCCCATGCACAACTCCACCGGGGAAGGTGCCAGAAAGGAGTTCTGTTGGTAGTTCTTCCACTGCCCCGGTAGCCAGCTGAAAGACACCACAAAAGTGGTTCTACCTGCTTTCTGGGCTGAGATGGGGAACCGCTGACTTTTGGAGTCGGCTGGTGACAAAATGTTCCAAACACACCCCATGCACAACCCCACCGGGGAAGGTGCCAGAAAGGAGTTCTGTAGGTAGTTCTTCCACTGCCCCGGTAGCCAGATGAAAGACACCACAAAAGTGGTTCTACCTGCTTTCTGGGCTGAGATGGGCAATCGCTGACTTTTGGAGTCGGCTGGTGACAAAATGTTCCAAACACACCCCATGCACAACTCCACCGGGGAAGGTGCCAGAAAGGAGTTCTCTTGGTTGTTCTTACACTGCCCCGGTAGCCAGATGAAAGACACCACAAAAGTGGTTCTACCTGCTTTCTGGGCTGAGATGGGCAATCGCTGACTTTTGCAGTCGGCTGGTGACAAAATGTTCCAAACACACCCCATGCACAACTCCAGCGGGGAAGGTGCCAGAAAGGAATTCCATTGCTTGTTCTTCCACTGCCCCGGTAGCCAGCTGAAAGACACCACAAAAGTGGTTCTACCTGCTTTCTGGGCTGAGATGGGCAATCGCTGACTTTTGCAGTCGGCAGGTGACAAAATGTTCCAAACACACCCCATGCACAACTCCACCGGGGAAGGTGCCAGAAAGGAGTTCTGTTGGTTGTTCTTACACTGCCCCGGTAGCCAGCTGAAAGACACCACAAAAGTGGTTCTACCTGCTTTCTGGGCTGAGATGGGGAATCGCTGACTTGTGGACTCGGCTGGTGACAAAATGTTCCAAACACACCCCATGCACAACTCCACCGGGGAAGGTGCCAGAAAGGAGTTCTGTTGGTTGTTCTTACACTGCCCCGGTAGCCAGATGAAAGACACCACAAGAGTGGTTCTACCTGCTTTCTGGGCTGAGATGGGGAATCGCTGACTTGTGGACTCGGCTGGTGACAAAATGTTCCAAACACACCCCATGCACAACTCCACCGGGGAAGGTGCCAGAAAGGAGTTCTCTTGGTAGTTCTTCCACTGCCCCGGTAGCCAGATGAAAGACACCACAAAAGTGGTTCTACCTGCTTTCTGGGCTGAGATGGGGAATCGCTGACTTGTGGACTCGGCTGGTGACAAAATGTTCCAAACACACCCCATGCACAACTCCACCGGGGAAGGTGCCAGAAAGGAGTTCTGTTGGTTGTTCTTACACTGCCCCGGTAGCCAGATGAAAGACACCACAAGAGTGGTTCTACCTGCTTTCTGGGCTGAGATGGGGAATCGCTGACTTGTGGACTCGGCTGGTGACAAAATGTTCCAAACACACCCCATGCACAACTCCACCGGGGAAGGTGCCAGAAAGGAGTTCTCTTGGTAGTTCTTCCACTGCCCCGGTAGCCAGATGAAAGACACCACAAAAGTGGTTCTACCTGCTTGCTGGGCTGAGATGGGCAATCGCTGACTTTTGGAGTCGGCTGGTGACAAAATGTTCCAAAGACAGCCCATGCACAACTCCACCGGGGAAGGTGCCAGAAAGGAGTTCTCTTGGTAGTTCTTCCACTGCCCCGGTAGCCAGCTGAAAGACACCACAAGAGTGGTTCTACCTGCTTGCTGGGCTGAGATGGGCAATCGCTGACTTTTGGAGTCGGCTGGTGACAAAATGTTCCAAACACACCCCATGCACAACTCCAGCGGGGAAGGTGCCAGAAAGGAGTTCTGTTGGTAGTTCTTCCACTGCCCCGGTAGCCAGCTGAAAGACACCACAAAAGTGGTTCTACCTGCTTGCTGGGCTGAGATGGGCAATCGCTGACTTTTGGAGTCGGCTGGTGACAAAATGTTCCAAACACACCCCATGCACAACTCCACCGGGGAAGGTGCCAGAAAGGAGTTCTGTTGGTAGTTCTTACACTGCCCCGGTAGCCAGATGAAAGACACCACAAAAGTGGTTCTACCTGCTTTCTGGGCTGAGATGGGCAATCGCTGACTTTTGCAGTCGGCTGGTGACAAAATGTTCCAAACACACCCCAGGCACAACTCCAGCGGGGAAGGTGCCAGAAAGGAATTCCATTGCTTGTTCTTCCACTGCCCCGGTAGCCAGCTGAAAGACACCACAAAAGTGGTTCTACCTGCTTGCTGGGCTGAGATGGGCAATCGCTGACTTTTGGAGTCGGCTGGTGACAAAATGTTCCAAAGACAGCCCATGCACAACTCCACCGGGGAAGGTGCCAGAAAGGAGTTCTCTTGGTTGTTCTTACACTGCCCCGGTAGCCAGATGAAAGACACCACAAAAGTGGTTCTACCTGCTTTCTGGGCTGAGATGGGCAATCGCTGACTTTTGCAGTCGGCTGGTGACAAAATGTTCCAAACACACCCCATGCACAACTCCAGCGGGGAAGGTGCCAGAAAGGAATTCCATTGCTTGTTCTTCCACTGCCCCGGTAGCCAGCTGAAAGACACCACAAAAGTGGTTCTACCTGCTTTCTGGGCTGAGATGGGGAATCGCTGACTTGTGGAGTCGGCTGGTGACAAAATGTTCCAAACACACCCCATGCACAACTCCACCGGGGAAGGTGCCAGAAAGGAGTTCTGTTGGTAGTTCTTCCACTGCCCCGGTAGCCAGCTGAAAGACACCACAAAAGTGGTTCTACCTGCTTGCTGGGCTGAGATGGGCAATCGCTGACTTTTGCAGTCGGCTGGTGACAAAATGTTCCAAACACACCCCATGCACAACTCCACCGGGGAAGGGTCCAGAAAGGAGTTCTGTTGGTAGTTCTTCCACTGCCCCGGTAGCCAGCTGAAAGACACCACAAAAGTGGTTCTACCTGCTTGCTGGGCTGAGATGGGCAATCGCTGACTTTTGGAGTCGGCTGGTGACAAAATGTTCCAAACACACCCCATGCACAACTCCAGCGGGGAAGGTGCCAGAAAGGAGTTCTGTTGGTAGTTCTTCCACTGCCCCGGTAGCCAGCTGAAAGACACCACAAAAGTGGTTCTACCTGCTTTCTGGGCTGAGATGGGCAATCGCTGACTTTTGGAGTCGGCTGGTGACAAAATGTTCCAAACACACCCCATGCACAACTCCACCGGGGAAGGTGCCAGAAAGGAGTTCTGTTGGTTGTTCTTCCACTGCCCCGGTAGCCAGCTGAAAGACACCACAAAAGTGGTTCTACCTGCTTTCTGGGCTGAGATGGGCAATCGCTGACTTGTGGACTCGGCTGGTGACAAAATGTTCCAAACACACCCCATGCACAACTCCACCGGGGAAGGTGCCAGAAAGGAATTCCGTTGCTTGTTCTTCCACTGCCCCGGTAGCCAGCTGAAAGACACCACAAAAGTGGTTCTACCTGCTTGCTGGGCTGAGATGGGCAATCGCTGACTTTTGCAGTCGGCTGGTGACAAAATGTTCCAAACACACCCCATGCACAACTCCACCGGGGAAGGTGCCAGAAAGGAGTTCTGTTGGTAGTTCTTCCACTGCCCCGGTAGCCAGCTGAAAGACACCACAAAAGTGGTTCTACCTGCTTTCTGGGCTGAGATGGGGAACCGCTGACTTTTGGAGTCGGCTGGTGACAAAATGTTCCAAACACACCCCATGCACAACTCCACCGGGGAAGGTGCCAGAAAGGAGTTCTCTTGGTAGTTCTTCCACTGCCCCGGTAGCCAGCTGAAAGACACCACAAAAGTGGTTCTACCTGCTTTCTGGGCTGAGATGGGCAATCGCTGACTTTTGGAGTCGGCTGGTGACAAAATGTTCCAAACACACCCCATGCACAACTCCACCGGGGAAGGTGCCAGAAAGGAGTTCTGTTGGTAGTTCTTCCACTGCCCCGGTAGCCAGCTGAAAGACACCACAAAAGTGGTTCTACCTGCTTTCTGGGCTGAGATGGGGAACCGCTGACTTTTGGAGTCGGCTGGTGACAAAATGTTCCAAACACACCCCATGCACAACCCCACCGGGGAAGGTGCCAGAAAGGAGTTCTGTAGGTAGTTCTTCCACTGCCCCGGTAGCCAGATGAAAGACACCACAAAAGTGGTTCTACCTGCTTTCTGGGCTGAGATGGGCAATCGCTGACTTTTGGAGTCGGCTGGTGACAAAATGTTCCAAACACACCCCATGCACAACTCCACCGGGGAAGGTGCCAGAAAGGAGTTCTCTTGGTTGTTCTTACACTGCCCCGGTAGCCAGATGAAAGACACCACAAAAGTGGTTCTACCTGCTTTCTGGGCTGAGATGGGCAATCGCTGACTTTTGCAGTCGGCTGGTGACAAAATGTTCCAAACACACCCCATGCACAACTCCAGCGGGGAAGGTGCCAGAAAGGAATTCCATTGCTTGTTCTTCCACTGCCCCGGTAGCCAGCTGAAAGACACCACAAAAGTGGTTCTACCTGCTTTCTGGGCTGAGATGGGCAATCGCTGACTTTTGCAGTCGGCTGGTGACAAAATGTTCCAAACACACCCCATGCACAACTCCACCGGGGAAGGTGCCAGAAAGGAGTTCTGTTGGTAGTTCTTCCACTGCCCCGGTAGCCAGCTGAAAGACACCACAAAAGTGGTTCTACCTGCTTTCTGGGCTGAGATGGGGAACCGCTGACTTTTGGAGTCGGCTGGTGACAAAATGTTCCAAACACACCCCATGCACAACCCCACCGGGGAAGGTGCCAGAAAGGAGTTCTGTAGGTAGTTCTTCCACTGCCCCGGTAGCCAGATGAAAGACACCACAAAAGTGGTTCTACCTGCTTTCTGGGCTGAGATGGGCAATCGCTGACTTTTGGAGTCGGCTGGTGACAAAATGTTCCAAACACACCCCATGCACAACTCCACCGGGGAAGGTGCCAGAAAGGAGTTCTCTTGGTTGTTCTTACACTGCCCCGGTAGCCAGATGAAAGACACCACAAAAGTGGTTCTACCTGCTTTCTGGGCTGAGATGGGCAATCGCTGACTTTTGCAGTCGGCTGGTGACAAAATGTTCCAAACACACCCCATGCACAACTCCAGCGGGGAAGGTGCCAGAAAGGAATTCCATTGCTTGTTCTTCCACTGCCCCGGTAGCCAGCTGAAAGACACCACAAAAGTGGTTCTACCTGCTTTCTGGGCTGAGATGGGCAATCGCTGACTTTTGCAGTCGGCTGGTGACAAAATGTTCCAAACACACCCCATGCACAACTCCACCGGGGAAGGTGCCAGAAAGGAGTTCTGTTGGTTGTTCTTACACTGCCCCGGTAGCCAGCTGAAAGACACCACAAAAGTGGTTCTACCTGCTTTCTGGGCTGAGATGGGGAATCGCTGACTTGTGGACTCGGCTGGTGACAAAATGTTCCAAACACACCCCATGCACAACTCCACCGGGGAAGGTGCCAGAAAGGAGTTCTCTTGGTAGTTCTTCCACTGCCCCGGTAGCCAGATGAAAGACACCACAAAAGTGGTTCTACCTGCTTGCTGGGCTGAGATGGGCAATCGCTGACTTTTGGAGTCGGCTGGTGACAAAATGTTCCAAACACACCCCATGCACAACTCCACCGGGGAAGGGTCCAGAAAGGAGTTCTGTTGGTAGTTCTTCCACTGCCCCGGTAGCCAGATGAAAGACACCACAAAAGTGGTTCTACCTGCTTGCTGGGCTGAGATGGGCAATCGCTGACTTTTGGAGTCGGCTGGTGACAAAATGTTCCAAACACACCCCATGCACAACTCCACCGGGGAAGGTGCCAGAAAGGAGTTCTGTTGGTTGTTCTTCCACTGCCCCGGTAGCCAGCTGAAAGACACCACAAAAGTGGTTCTACCTGCTTTCTGGGCTGAGATGGGCAATCGCTGACTTTTGGAGTCGGCTGGTGACAAAATGTTCCAAACACACCCCATGCACAACTCCACCGGGGAAGGTGCCAGAAAGGAGTTCTCTTGGTAGTTCTTCCACTGCCCCGGTAGCCAGATGAAAGACACCACAAAAGTGGTTCTACCTGCTTGCTGGGCTGAGATGGGCAATCGCTGACTTTTGCAGTCGGCTGGTGACAAAATGTTCCAAACACACCCCATGCACAACTCCACCGGGGAAGGTGCCAGAAAGGAGTTCTGTAGGTAGTTCTTCCACTGCCCCGGTAGCCAGATGAAAGACACCACAAAAGTGGTTCTACCTGCTTTCTGGGCTGAGATGGGCAATCGCTGACTTGTGGACTCGGCTGGTGACAAAATGTTCCAAACACACCCCATGCACAACTCCACCGGGGAAGGTGCCAGAAAGGAATTCCGTTGCTTGTTCTTCCACTGTCCCGGTAGCCAGCTGAAAGACACCACAAAAGTGGTTCTACCTGCTTGCTGGGCTGAGATGGGCAATCGCTGACTTTTGCAGTCGGCTGGTGACAAAATGTTCCAAACACACCCCATGCACAACTCCCCCGGGGAAGGTGCCAGAAAGGAATTCCATTGCTTGTTCTTCCACTGCCCCGGTAGCCAGCTGAAAGACACCACAAAAGTGGTTCTACCTGCTTGCTGGGCTGAGATGGGCAATCGCTGACTTTTGCAGTCGGCTGGTGACAAAATGTTCCAAACACACCCCAGGCACAACTCCAGCGGGGAAGGTGCCAGAAAGGAGTTCTGTTGGTAGTTCTTCCACTGCCCCGGTAGCCAGCTGAAAGACACCACAAAAGTGGTTCTACCTGCTTTCTGGGCTGAGATGGGCAATCGCTGACTTTTGGAGTCGGCTGGTGACAAAATGTTCCAAAGACAGCCCATGCACAACTCCACCGGGGAAGGTGCCAGAAAGGAGTTCTCTTGGTAGTTCTTCCACTGCCCCCGTAGCCAGCTGAAAGACACCACAAAAGTGGTTCTACCTGCTTGCTGGGCTGAGATGGGCAATCGCTGACTTTTGGAGTCGGCTGGTGACAAAATGTTCCAAACACACCCCATGCACAACTCCACCGGGGAAGGTGCCAGAAAGGAGTTCTCTTGGTAGTTCTTCCACTGCCCCGGTAGCCAGCTGAAAGACACCACAAAAGTGGTTCTACCTGCTTTCTGGGCTGAGATGGGCAATCGCTGACTTTTGGAGTCGGCTGGTGACAAAATGTTCCAAACACACCCCATGCACAACTCCAGCGGGGAAGGTGCCAGAAAGGAATTCCATTGCTTGTTCTTCCACTGCCCCGGTAGCCAGCTGAAAGACACCACAAAAGTGGTTCTACCTGCTTTCTGGGCTGAGATGGGCAATCGCTGACTTTTGCAGTCGGCTGGTGACAAAATGTTCCAAGCACACCCCATGCACAACTCCACCGGGGAAGGTGCCAGAAAGGAGTTCTCTTGGTAGTTCTTCCACTGCCCCGGTAGCCAGATGAAAGACACCACAAAAGTGGTTCTACCTGCTTGCTGGGCTGAGATGGGCAATCGCTGACTTTTGCAGTCGGCTGGTGACAAAATGTTCCAAACACACCCCATGCACAACTCCACCGGGGAAGGTGCCAGAAAGGAATTCCATTGCTTGTTCTTCCACTGCCCCGGTAGCCAGATGAAAGACACCACAAAAGTGGTTCTACCTGCTTGCTGGGCTGAGATGGGGAATCGCTGACTTTTGGAGTCGGCTGGTGACAAAATGTTCCAAACACACCCCATGCACAACTCCACCGGGGAAGGTGCCAGAAAGGAATTCCGTTGCTTGTTCTTCCACTGCCCCGGTAGCCAGCTGAAAGACACCACAAAAGTGGTTCTACCTGCTTGATGGGCTGAGATGGGCAATCGCTGACTTTTGCAGTCGGCTGGTGACAAAATGTTCCAAACACACCCCATGCACAACTCCACCGGGGAAGGTGCCAGAAAGGAGTTCTCTTGGTAGTTCTTCCACTGCCCCGGTAGCCAGCTGAAAGACACCACAAAAGTGGTTCTACCTGCTTGCTGGGCTGAGATGGGCAATCGCTGACTTTTGGAGTCGGCTGGTGACAAAATGTTCCAAACACACCCCATGCACAACTCCACCGGGGAAGGTGCCAGAAAGGAGTTCTGTTGGTTGTTCTTACACTGCCCCGGTAGCCAGCTGAAAGACACCACAAAAATGGTTCTACCTGCTTGCTGGGCTGAGATGGGCAATCGCTGACTTTTGGAGTCGGCTGGTGACAAAATGTTCCAAAGACACCCCATGCACAACTCCACCGGGGAAGGTGCCAGAAAGGAGTTCTGTTGGTAGTTCTTCCACTGCCCCGGTAGCCAGCTGAAAGACACCACAAAAGTGGTTCTACCTGCTTTCTGGGCTGAGATGGGCAATCGCTGACTTTTGGAGTCGGCTGGTGACAAAATGTTCCAAACACACCCCATGCACAACCCCACCGGGGAAGGTGCCAGAAAGGAGTTCTGTAGGTAGTTCTTACACTGCCCCGGTAGCCAGATGAAAGACACCACAAAAGTGGTTCTACCTGCTTTCTGGGCTGAGATGGGCAATCGCTGACTTTTGGAGTCGGCTGGTGACAAAATGTTCCAAACACACCCCATGCACAACTCCAGCGGGGAAGGTGCCAGAAAGGAGTTCTCTTGGTTGTTCTTACACTGCCCCGGTAGCCAGATGAAAGACACCACAAAAGTGGTTCTACCTGCTTGATGGGCTGAGATGGGCAATCGCTGACTTTTGCAGTCGGCTGGTGACAAAATGTTCCAAACACACCCCATGCACAACTCCAGCGGGGAAGGTGCCAGAAAGGAGTTCTGTTGGTAGTTCTTCCACTGCCCCGGTAGCCAGCTGAAAGACACCACAAAAGTGGTTCTACCTGCTTGCTGGGCTGAGATGGGCAATCGCTGACTTTTGCAGTCGGCTGGTGACAAAATGTTCCAAACACACCCCATGCACAACTCCACCGGGGAAGGTGCCAGAAAGGAGTTCTGTTGGTTGTTCTTACACTGCCCCGGTAGCCAGCTGAAAGACACCACAAAAGTGGTTCTACCTGCTTTCTGGGCTGAGATGGGGAATCGCTGACTTGTGGAGTCGGCTGGTGACAAAATGTTCCAAACACACCCCATGCACAACTCCACCGGGGAAGGTGCCAGAAAGGAGTTCTGTTGGTAGTTCTTCCACTGCCCCGGTAGCCAGATGAAAGACACCACAAAAGTGGTTCTACCTGCTTGCTGGGCTGAGATGGGCAATCGCTGACTTTTGGAGTCGGCTGGTGACAAAATGTTCCAAACACACCCCATGCACAACTTCACCGGGGAAGGTGCCAGAAAGGAGTTCTCTTGGTAGTTCTTCCACTGCCCCGGTAGCCAGATGAAAGACACCACAAAAGTGGTTCTACCTGCTTGCTGGGCTGAGATGGGCAATCGCTGACTTTTGGAGTCGGCTGGTGACAAAATGTTCCAAACACACCCCATGCACAACTCCAGCGGGGAAGGTGCCAGAAAGGAGTTCTGTTGGTTGTTCTTCCACTGCCCCGGTAGCCAGCTGAAAGACACCACAAAAGTGGTTCTACCTGCTTTCTGGGCTGAGATGGGCAATCGCTGACTTTTGGAGTCGGCTGGTGACAAAATGTTCCAAACACACCCCATGCACAACTCCACCGGGGAAGGTGCCAGAAAGGAGTTCTGTTGGTAGTTCTTCCACTGCCCCGGTAGCCAGCTGAAAGACACCACAAAAGTGGTTCTACCTGCTTGCTGGGCTGAGATGGGCAATCGCTGACTTTTGGAGTCGGCTGGTGACAAAATGTTCCAAACACACCCCATGCACAACTCCACCGGGGAAGGTGCCAGAAAGGAGTTCTGTTGGTAGTTCTTCCACTGCCCCGGTAGCCAGATGAAAGACACCACAAAAGTGGTTCTACCTGCTTTCTGGGCTGAGATGGGCAATCGCTGACTTTTGGAGTCGGCTGGTGACAAAATGTTCCAAACACACCCCATGCACAACTCCACCGGGGAAGGTGCCAGAAAGGAGTTCTCTTGGTTGTTCTTACACTGCCCCGGTAGCCAGATGAAAGACACCACAAAAGTGGTTCTACCTGCTTGATGGGCTGAGATGGGCAATCGCTGACTTTTGCAGTCGGCTGGTGACAAAATGTTCCAAACACACCCCATGCACAACTCCAGCGGGGAAGGTGCCAGAAAGGAATTCCGTTGCTTGTTCTTCCACTGCCCCGGTAGCCAGCTGAAAGACACCACAAAAGTGGTTCTACCTGCTTGCTGGGCTGAGATGGGCAATCGCTGACTTTTGCAGTCGGCTGGTGACAAAATGTTCCAAACACACCCCATGCACAACTCCCCCGGGGAAGGTGCCAGAAAGGAATTCCATTGCTTGTTCTTCCACTGCCCCGGTAGCCAGCTGAAAGACACCACAAAAGTGGTTCTACCTGCTTGCTGGGCTGAGATGGGCAATCGCTGACTTTTGCAGTCGGCTGGTGACAAAATGTTCCAAACACACCCCAGGCACAACTCCAGCGGGGAAGGTGCCAGAAAGGAGTTCTGTTGGTAGTTCTTCCACTGCCCCGGTAGCCAGCTGAAAGACACCACAAAAGTGGTTCTACCTGCTTTCTGGGCTGAGATGGGCAATCGCTGACTTTTGGAGTCGGCTGGTGACAAAATGTTCCAAAGACAGCCCATGCACAACTCCACCGGGGAAGGTGCCAGAAAGGAGTTCTCTTGGTAGTTCTTCCACTGCCCCCGTAGCCAGCTGAAAGACACCACAAAAGTGGTTCTACCTGCTTGCTGGGCTGAGATGGGCAATCGCTGACTTTTGGAGTCGGCTGGTGACAAAATGTTCCAAACACACCCCATGCACAACTCCACCGGGGAAGGTGCCAGAAAGGAGTTCTCTTGGTAGTTCTTCCACTGCCCCGGTAGCCAGCTGAAAGACACCACAAAAGTGGTTCTACCTGCTTTCTGGGCTGAGATGGGCAATCGCTGACTTTTGGAGTCGGCTGGTGACAAAATGTTCCAAACACACCCCATGCACAACTCCACCGGGGAAGGTGCCAGAAAGGAATTCCATTGCTTGTTCTTCCACTGCCCCGGTAGC
The DNA here is from genome assembly GCF_963210335.1 of Falco punctatus. NCBI lineage: Eukaryota > Metazoa > Chordata > Aves > Falconiformes > Falconidae > Falco > Falco punctatus. The sequence goes on from NW_027660338.1 coordinate 501,686, forward strand.
CAGCTGAAAGACACCACAAAAGTGGTTCTACCTGCTTTCTGGGCTGAGATGGGCAATCGCTGACTTTTGCAGTCGGCTGGTGACAAAATGTTCCAAACACACCCCATGCACAACTCCACCGGGGAAGGTGGCAGAAAGGAGTTCTGTTGGTAGTTCTTCCACTGCCCCGGTAGCCAGCTGAAAGACACCAGAAAAGTGGTTCTACCTGCTTGCTGGGCTGAGATGGGCAATCGCTGACTTTTGGAGTCGGCTGGTGACAAAATGTTCCAAGCACACCCCATGCACAACTCCACCGGGGAAGGTGCCAGAAAGGAGTTCTCTTGGTAGTTCTTCCACTGCCCCGGTAGCCAGCTGAAAGACACCACAAAAGTGGTTCTACCTGTTGCTGGGCTGAGATGGGGAATCGCTGACTTGTGGACTCGGCTGGTGACAAAATGTTCCAAACACACCCCATGCACAACTCCACCGGGGAAGGGTCCAGAAAGGAGTTCTGTTGGTAGTTCTTACACTGCCCCGGTAGCCAGATGAAAGACACCACAAAAGTGGTTCTACCTGCTTTCTGGGCTGAGATGGGCAATCGCTGACTTTTGGAGTCGGCTGGTGACAAAATGTTCCAAAGACACCCCATGCACAACTCCAGCGGGGAAGGTGCCAGAAAGGAGTTCTGTTGGTAGTTCTTCCACTGCCCCGGTAGCCAGATGAAAGACACCACAAAAGTGGTTCTACCTGCTTGCTGGGCTGAGATGGGCAATCGCTGACTTTTGGAGTCGGCTGGTGACAAAATGTTCCAAACACACCCCATGCACAACTCCAACGGGGAAGGTGCCAGAAAGGAATTCCGTTGCTTGTTCTTCCACTGCCCCGGTAGCCAGCTGAAAGACACCACAAAAGTGGTTCTACATGCTTTCTGGGCTGAGATGGGGAATCGCTGACTTTTGGAGTCGGCTGGTGACAAAATGTTCCAAACACACCCCATGCACAACTCCACCGGGGAAGGGTCCAGAAAGGAATTCCGTTGCTTGTTCTTACACTGCCCCGGTAGCCAGATGAAAGACACCACAAAAGTGGTTCTACCTGCTTGCTGGGCTGAGATGGGGAATCGCTGACTTTTGCAGTCGGCTGGTGACAAAATGTTCCAAACACACCCCATGCACAACTCCAGCGGGGAAGGTGCCAGAAAGGAATTCTGTTGGTTGTTCTTACACTGCCCCGGTAGCCAGATGAAAGACACCACAAAAGTGGTTCTACCTGCTTGCTGGGCTGAGATGGGGAATCGCTGACTTTTGGAGTCGGCTGGTGACAAAATGTTCCAAACACACCCCATGCACAACTCCAACGGGGAAGGTGCCAGAAAGGAATTCCGTTGCTTGTTCTTCCACTGCCCCGGTAGCCAGCTGAAAGACACCACAAAAGTGGTTCTACATGCTTTCTGGGCTGAGATGGGGAATCGCTGACTTTTGGAGTCGGCTGGTGACAAAATGTTCCAAACACACCCCATGCACAACTCCACCGGGGAAGGGTCCAGAAAGGAATTCCGTTGCTTGTTCTTACACTGCCCCGGTAGCCAGATGAAAGACACCACAAAAGTGGTTCTACCTGCTTGCTGGGCTGAGATGGGGAATCGCTGACTTTTGCAGTCGGCTGGTGACAAAATGTTCCAAACACACCCCATGCACAACTCCAGCGGGGAAGGTGCCAGAAAGGAATTCTGTTGGTTGTTCTTACACTGCCCCGGTAGCCAGATGAAAGACACCACAAAAGTGGTTCTACCTGCTTGCTGGGCTGAGATGGGGAATCGCTGACTTTTGCAGTCGGCTGGTGACAAAATGTTCCAAACACACCCCATGCACAACTCCACCGGGGAAGGTGCCAGAAAGGAGTTCTGTTGGTAGTTCTTCCACTGCCCCGGTAGCCAGCTGAAAGACACCACAAAAGTGGTTCTACATGCTTTCTGGGCTGAGATGGGGAATCGCTGACTTTTGGAGTCGGCTGGTGACAAAATGTTCCAAACACACCCCATGCACAACTCCACCGGGGAAGGGTCCAGAAAGGAATTCCGTTGCTTGTTCTTACACTGCCCCGGTAGCCAGATGAAAGACACCACAAAAGTGGTTCTACCTGCTTGCTGGGCTGAGATGGGGAATCGCTGACTTTTGCAGTCGGCTGGTGACAAAATGTTCCAAACACACCCCATGCACAACTCCAGCGGGGAAGGTGCCAGAAAGGAATTCTGTTGGTTGTTCTTACACTGCCCCGGTAGCCAGATGAAAGACACCACAAAAGTGGTTCTACCTGCTTGCTGGGCTGAGATGGGGAATCGCTGACTTTTGCAGTCGGCTGGTGACAAAATGTTCCAAACACACCCCATGCACAACTCCACCGGGGAAGGTGCCAGAAAGGAGTTCTGTTGGTAGTTCTTCCACTGCCCCGGTAGCCAGCTGAAAGACACCACAAAAGTGGTTCTACCTGCTTTCTGGGCTGAGATGGGGAATCGCTGACTTTTGGAGTCGGCTGGTGACAAAATGTTCCAAACACACCCCATGCACAACTCCAACGGGGAAGGTGCCAGAAAGGAATTCCGTTGCTTGTTCTTCCACTGCCCCGGTAGCCAGCTGAAAGACACCACAAAAGTGGTTCTACATGCTTTCTGGGCTGAGATGGGGAATCGCTGACTTTTGGAGTCGGCTGGTGACAAAATGTTCCAAACACACCCCATGCACAACTCCACCGGGGAAGGGTCCAGAAAGGAATTCCGTTGCTTGTTCTTACACTGCCCCGGTAGCCAGATGAAAGACACCACAAAAGTGGTTCTACCTGCTTGCTGGGCTGAGATGGGGAATCGCTGACTTTTGCAGTCGGCTGGTGACAAAATGTTCCAAACACACCCCATGCACAACTCCAGCGGGGAAGGTGCCAGAAAGGAATTCTGTTGGTTGTTCTTACACTGCCCCGGTAGCCAGATGAAAGACACCACAAAAGTGGTTCTACCTGCTTGCTGGGCTGAGATGGGGAATCGCTGACTTTTGCAGTCGGCTGGTGACAAAATGTTCCAAACACACCCCATGCACAACTCCACCGGGGAAGGTGCCAGAAAGGAGTTCTGTTGGTTGTTCTTACACTGCCCCGGTAGCCAGATGAAAGACACCACAAAAGTGGTTCTACCTGCTTTCTGGGCTGAGATGGGGAATCGCTGACTTTTGGAGTCGGCTGGTGACAAAATGTTCCAAACACACCCCATGCACAACTCCACCGGGGAAGGTGCCAGAAAGGAATTCCGTTGCTTGTTCTTCCACTGCCCCGGTAGCCAGATGAAAGACACCACAAAAGTGGTTCTACCTGCTTGCTGGGCTGAGATGGGCAATCGCTGACTTTTGGAGTCGGCTGGTGACAAAATGTTCCAAACACACCCCATGCACAACTCCAGCGGGGAAGGTGCCAGAAAGGAGTTCTGTTGGTAGTTCTTCCACTGCCCCGGTAGCCAGATGAAAGACACCAGAAAAGTGGTTCTACCTGCTTGCTGGGCTGAGATGGGCAATCGCTGACTTTTGGAGTCGGCTGGTGACAAAATGTTCCAAACACACCCCATGCACAACTCCACCGGGGAAGGTGCCAGAAAGGAGTTCTCTTGGTAGTTCTTCCACTGCCCCGGTAGCCAGCTGAAAGACACCACAAAAGTGGTTCTACCTGTTGCTGGGCTGAGATGGGGAATCGCTGACTTGTGGACTCGGCTGGTGACAAAATGTTCCAAACACACCCCATGCACAACTCCACCGGGGAAGGGTCCAGAAAGGAGTTCTGTTGGTAGTTCTTACACTGCCCCGGTAGCCAGATGAAAGACACCACAAAAGTGGTTCTACCTGCTTTCTGGGCTGAGATGGGCAATCGCTGACTTTTGGAGTCGGCTGGTGACAAAATGTTCCAAAGACACCCCATGCACAACTCCAGCGGGGAAGGTGCCAGAAAGGAGTTCTGTTGGTAGTTCTTCCACTGCCCCGGTAGCCAGATGAAAGACACCACAAAAGTGGTTCTACCTGCTTGCTGGGCTGAGATGGGCAATCGCTGACTTTTGGAGTCGGCTGGTGACAAAATGTTCCAAACACACCCCATGCACAACTCCAACGGGGAAGGTGCCAGAAAGGAATTCCGTTGCTTGTTCTTCCACTGCCCCGGTAGCCAGCTGAAAGACACCACAAAAGTGGTTCTACATGCTTTCTGGGCTGAGATGGGGAATCGCTGACTTTTGGAGTCGGCTGGTGACAAAATGTTCCAAACACACCCCATGCACAACTCCACCGGGGAAGGTGCCAGAAAGGAATTCCGTTGCTTGTTCTTACACTGCCCCGGTAGCCAGCTGAAAGACACCACAAAAGTGGTTCTACCTGCTTGCTGGGCTGAGATGGGGAATCGCTGACTTTTGCAGTCGGCTGGTGACAAAATGTTCCAAACACACCCCATGCACAACTCCACCGGGGAAGGGTCCAGAAAGGAATTCCGTTGCTTGTTCTTACACTGCCCCGGTAGCCAGATGAAAGACACCACAAAAGTGGTTCTACCTGCTTGCTGGGCTGAGATGGGCAATCGCTGACTTTTGCAGTCGGCTGGTGACAAAATGTTCCAAACACACCCCATGCACAACTCCACCGGGGAAGGTGCCAGAAAGGAGTTCTGTTGGTAGTTCTTCCACTGCCCCGGTAGCCAGCTGAAAGACACCACAAAAGTGGTTCTACCTGCTTTCTGGGCTGAGATGGGCAATCGCTGACTTTTGCAGTCGGCTGGTGACAAAATGTTCCAAACACACCCCATGCACAACTCCACCGGGGAAGGTGGCAGAAAGGAGTTCTGTTGGTAGTTCTTCCACTGCCCCGGTAGCCAGCTGAAAGACACCACAAAAGTGGTTCTACCTGCTTTCTGGGCTGAGATGGGGAATCGCTGACTTTTGGAGTCGGCTGGTGACAAAATGTTCCAAGCACACCCCATGCACAACTCCAGCGGGGAAGGTGCCAGAAAGGAGTTCTCTTGGTAGTTCTTCCACTGCCCCGGTAGCCAGATGAAAGACACCACAAAAGTGGTTCTACCTGCTTGCTGGGCTGAGATGGGCAATCGCTGACTTTTGGAGTCGGCTGGTGACAAAATGTTCCAAACACACCCCATGCACAACTCCAGCGGGGAAGGTGCCAGAAAGGAATTCCATTGCTTGTTCTTCCACTGCCCCGGTAGCCAGATGAAAGACACCACAAAAGTGGTTCTACCTGCTTGCTGGGCTGAGATGGGGAATCGCTGACTTTTGGAGTCGGCTGGTGACAAAATGTTCCAAACACACCCCATGCACAACTCCACCGGGGAAGGTGCCAGAAAGGAATTCCGTTGCTTGTTCTTCCACTGCCCCGGTAGCCAGCTGAAAGACACCACAAAAGTGGTTCTACCTGCTTGCTGGGCTGAGATGGGCAATCGCTGACTTTTGGAGTCGGCTGGTGACAAAATGTTCCAAACACACCCCATGCACAACTCCACCGGGGAAGGTGCCAGAAAGGAGTTCTCTTGGTTGTTCTTACACTGCCCCGGTAGCCAGATGAAAGACACCACAAAAGTGGTTCTACCTGCTTGCTGGGCTGAGATGGGCAATCGCTGACTTTTGGAGTCGGCTGGTGACAAAATGTTCCAAACACACCCCATGCACAACTCCACCGGGGAAGGTGCCAGAAAGGAGTTCTGTTGGTTGTTCTTACACTGCCCCGGTAGCCAGCTGAAAGACACCACAAAAATGGTTCTACCTGCTTGCTGGGCTGAGATGGGCAATCGCTGACTTTTGGAGTCGGCTGGTGACAAAATGTTCCAAACACACCCCATGCACAACTCCACCGGGGAAGGGTCCAGAAAGGAATTCCGTTGCTTGTTCTTACACTGCCCCGGTAGCCAGATGAAAGACACCACAAAAGTGGTTCTACCTGCTTGCTGGGCTGAGATGGGCAATCGCTGACTTTTGGAGTCGGCTGGTGACAAAATGTTCCAAACACACCCCATGCACAACTCCACCGGGGAAGGTGCCAGAAAGGAGTTCTGTTGGTAGTTCTTCCACTGCCCCGGTAGCCAGCTGAAAGACACCACAAAAGTGGTTCTACCTGCTTTCTGGGCTGAGATGGGCAATCGCTGACTTTTGCAGTCGGCTGGTGACAAAATGTTCCAAACACACCCCATGCACAACTCCAGCGGGGAAGGTGCCAGAAAGGAGTTCTGTTGGTTGTTCTTACACTGCCCCGGTAGCCAGATGAAAGACACCACAAAAGTGGTTCTACCTGCTTTCTGGGCTGAGATGGGGAATCGCTGACTTTTGGAGTCGGCTGGTGACAAAATGTTCCAAACACACCCCATGCACAACTCCACCGGGGAAGGTGCCAGAAAGGAATTCCGTTGCTTGTTCTTCCACTGCCCCGGTAGCCAGATGAAAGACACCACAAAAGTGGTTCTACCTGCTTTCTGGGCTGAGATGGGCAAACGCTGACTTTTGGAGTCGGCTGGTGACAAAATGTTCCAAACACACCCCATGCACAACTCCAGCGGGGAAGGTGCCAGAAAGGAGTTCTGTTGGTAGTTCTTACACTGCCCCGGTAGCCAGATGAAAGACACCACAAAAGTGGTTCTACCTGCTTTCTGGGCTGAGATGGGCAATCGCTGACTTTTGGAGTCGGCTGGTGACAAAATGTTCCAAACACACCCCATGCACAACTCCACCGGGGAAGGTGCCAGAAAGGAGTTCTGTTGGTAGTTCTTCCACTGCCCCGGTAGCCAGCTGAAAGACACCACAAAAGTGGTTCTACCTGCTTGCTGGGCTGAGATGGGGAACCGCTGACTTTTGGAGTCGGCTGGTGACAAAATGTTCCAAACACACCCCATGCACAACTCCCCCGGGGAAAGTGCCAGAAAGGAGTTCTGTTGGTAGTTCTTACACTGCCCCGGTAGCCAGATGAAAGACACCACAAAAGTGGTTCTACCTGCTTGATGGGCTGAGATGGGCAATCGCTGACTTTTGGAGTCGGCTGGTGACAAAATGTTCCAAACACACCCCATGCACAACTCCAGCGGGGAAGGTGCCAGAAAGGAATTCCGTTGGTAGTTCTTCCACTGCCCCGGTAGCCAGCTGAAAGACACCACAAAAGTTGTTCTACCTGCTTTCTGGGCTGAGATGGGGAATCGCTGACTTTTGGAGTCGGCTGGTGACAAAATGTTCCAAACACACCCCATGCACAACTCCAGCGGGGAAGGTGCCAGAAAGGAGTTCTGTTGGTAGTTCTTCCACTGCCCCGGTAGCCAGAAGAAAGACACCACAAAAGTGGTTCTACCTGCTTTCTAGGCTGAGATGGGCAATCGCTGACTTTTGGAGTCGGCTGGTGACAAAATGTTCCAAACACACCCCATGCACAACTCCACCGGGGAAGGTGCCAGAAAGGAGTTCTGTAGGTAGTTCTTCCACTGCCCCGGTAGCCAGCTGAAAGACACCACAAAAGTGGTTCTACCTGCTTGCTGGGCTGAGATGGGCAATCGCTGACTTTTGCAGTCGGCTGGTGACAAAATGTTCCAAACACACCCCATGCACAACTCCACCGGGGAAGGTGCCAGAAAGGAGTTCTGTTGGTAGTTCTTCCACTGCCCCGGTAGCCAGCTGAAAGACACCACAAAAGTGGTTCTACCTGCTTTCTGGGCTGAGATGGGGAATCACTGACTTTTGGAGTCGGCTGGTGACAAAATGTTCCAAGCACACCCCATGCACAACTCCACCGGGGAAGGTGCCAGAAAGGAGTTCTGTTGGTTGTTCTTACACTGCCCCGGTAGCCAGATGAAAGACACCACAAAAGTGGTTCTACCTGCTTGCTGGGCTGAGATGGGCAATCGCTGACTTTTGGAGTCGGCTGGTGACAAAATGTTCCAAACACACCCCATGCACAACTCCAGCGGGGAAGGTGCCAGAAAGGAATTCCATTGCTTGTTCTTCCACTGCCCCGGTAGCCAGCTGAAAGACACCACAAAAGTGGTTCTACCTGCTTTCTAGGCTGAGATGGGCAATCGCTGACTTTTGCAGTCGGCTGGTGACAAAATGTTCCAAACACACCCCATGCACAACTCCACCGGGGAAGGTGCCAGAAAGGAGTTCTGTTGGTAGTTCTTCCACTGCCCCGGTAGCCAGCTGAAAGACACCACAAAAGTGGTTCTACCTGCTTGCTGGGCTGAGATGGGGAATCGCTGACTTTTGGAGTCGGCTGGTGACAAAATGTTCCAAAGACAGCCCATGCACAACTCCACCGGGGAAGGTGCCAGAAAGGAGTTCTGTTGGTTGTTCTTACACTGCCCTGGTAGCCAGATGAAAGACACCACAAAAGTGGTTCTACCTGCTTTCTAGGCTGAGATGGGGAATCGCTGACTTTTGGAGTCGGCTGGTGACAAAATGTTCCAAACACACCCCATGCACAACTCCACCGGGGAAGGTGCCAGAAAGGAGTTCTGTTGGTTGTTCTTACACTGCCCCGGTAGCCAGCTGAAAGACACCACAAAAGTGGTTCTACCTGCTTTCTAGGCTGAGATGGGGAATCGCTGACTTTTGGAGTCGGCTGGTGACAAAATGTTCCAAACACACCCCATGCACAACTCCACCGGGGAAGGTGCCAGAAAGGAGTTCTCTTGGTAGTTCTTCCACTGCCCCGGTAGCCAGATGAAAGACACCACAAAAGTGGTTCTACCTGCTTTCTGGGCTGAGATGGGCAATCGCTGACTTTTGGAGTCGGCTGGTGACAAAATGTTCCAAACACACCCCATGCACAACTCCACCGGGGAAGGTGCCAGAAAGGAGTTCTCTTGGTAGTTCTTCCACTGCCCCGGTAGCCAGATGAAAGACACCACAAAAGTGGTTCTACCTGCTTTCTGGGCTGAGATGGGGAATCGCTGACTTTTGGAGTCGGCTGGTGACAAAATGTTCCAAACACACCCCATGCACAACTCCACCGGGGAAGGTGCCAGAAAGGAGTTCTGTTGGTTGTTCTTACACTGCCCCGGTAGCCAGCTGAAAGACACCACAAAAGTGGTTCTACCTGCTTTCTGGGCTGAGATGGGGAATCGCTGACTTGTGGAGTCGGCTGGTGACAAAATGTTCCAAACACACCCCATGCACAACTCCAGCGGGGAAGGTGCCAGAAAGGAATTCCGTTGCTTGTTCTTCCACTGCCCCGGTAGCCAGATGAAAGACACCACAAAAGTGGTTCTACCTGCTTGCTGGGCTGAGATGGGCAATCGCTGACTTTTGGAGTCGGCTGGTGACAAAATGTTCCAAAGACACCCCATGCACAACTCCAGCGGGGAAGGTGCCAGAAAGGAGTTCTCTTGGTAGTTCTTCCACTGCCCCGGTAGCCAGATGAAAGACACCAGAAAAGTGGTTCTACCTGCTTGCTGGGCTGAGATGGGCAATCGCTGACTTTTGGAGTCGGCTGGTGACAAAATGTTCCAAACACACCCCATGCACAACTCCACCGGGGAAGGTGCCAGAAAGGAGTTCTCTTGGTAGTTCTTCCACTGCCCCGGTAGCCAGCTGAAAGACACCACAAAAGTGGTTCTACCTGTTGCTGGGCTGAGATGGGGAATCGCTGACTTGTGGACTCGGCTGGTGACAAAATGTTCCAAACACACCCCATGCACAACTCCACCGGGGAAGGGTCCAGAAAGGAGTTCTGTTGGTAGTTCTTACACTGCCCCGGTAGCCAGATGAAAGACACCACAAAAGTGGTTCTACCTGCTTTCTGGGCTGAGATGGGCAATCGCTGACTTTTGGAGTCGGCTGGTGACAAAATGTTCCAAAGACACCCCATGCACAACTCCAGCGGGGAAGGTGCCAGAAAGGAGTTCTGTTGGTAGTTCTTCCACTGCCCCGGTAGCCAGATGAAAGACACCACAAAAGTGGTTCTACCTGCTTGCTGGGCTGAGATGGGCAATCGCTGACTTTTGGAGTCGGCTGGTGACAAAATGTTCCAAACACACCCCATGCACAACTCCAACGGGGAAGGTGCCAGAAAGGAATTCCGTTGCTTGTTCTTCCACTGCCCCGGTAGCCAGCTGAAAGACACCACAAAAGTGGTTCTACATGCTTTCTGGGCTGAGATGGGGAATCGCTGACTTTTGGAGTCGGCTGGTGACAAAATGTTCCAAACACACCCCATGCACAACTCCACCGGGGAAGGGTCCAGAAAGGAATTCCGTTGCTTGTTCTTACACTGCCCCGGTAGCCAGATGAAAGACACCACAAAAGTGGTTCTACCTGCTTGCTGGGCTGAGATGGGGAATCGCTGACTTTTGCAGTCGGCTGGTGACAAAATGTTCCAAACACACCCCATGCACAACTCCAGCGGGGAAGGTGCCAGAAAGGAATTCTGTTGGTTGTTCTTACACTGCCCCGGTAGCCAGATGAAAGACACCACAAAAGTGGTTCTACCTGCTTGCTGGGCTGAGATGGGGAATCGCTGACTTTTGCAGTCGGCTGGTGACAAAATGTTCCAAACACACCCCATGCACAACTCCACCGGGGAAGGTGCCAGAAAGGAGTTCTGTTGGTAGTTCTTCCACTGCCCCGGTAGCCAGCTGAAAGACACCACAAAAGTGGTTCTACCTGCTTTCTGGGCTGAGATGGGGAATCGCTGACTTTTGGAGTCGGCTGGTGACAAAATGTTCCAAACACACCCCATGCACAACTCCACCGGGGAAGGTGCCAGAAAGGAGTTCTCTTGGTAGTTCTTCCACTGCCCCGGTAGCCAGATGAAAGACACCACAAAAGTGGTTCTACCTGCTTGCTGGGCTGAGATGGGCAATCGCTGACTTTTGCAGTCGGCTGGTGACAAAATGTTCCAAACACACCCCATGCACAACTCCACCGGGGAAGGTGCCAGAAAGGAGTTCTCTTGGTAGTTCTTCCACTGCCCCGGTAGCCAGCTGAAAGACACCACAAAAGTGGTTCTACCTGCTTGCTGGGCTGAGATGGGCAATCGCTGACTTTTGGAGTCGGCTGGTGACAAAATGTTCCAAACACACCCCATGCACAACTCCACCGGGGAAGGTGCCAGAAAGGAATTCCGTTGCTTGTTCTTCCACTGCCCCGGTAGCCAGCTGAAAGACACCACAAAAGTGGTTCTACCTGCTTGATGGGCTGAGATGGGCAATCGCTGACTTTTGCAGTCGGCTGGTGACAAAATGTTCCAAACACACCCCATGCACAACTCCACCGGGGAAGGTGCCAGAAAGGAGTTCTCTTGGTAGTTCTTCCACTGCCCCGGTAGCCAGCTGAAAGACACCACAAAAGTGGTTCTACCTGCTTGATGGGCTGAGATGGGCAATCGCTGACTTTTGGAGTCGGCTGGTGACAAAATGTTCCAAACACACCCCATGCACAACTCCACCGGGGAAGGTGCCAGAAAGGAGTTCCCTTGGTTGTTCTTACACTGCCTTGGTAGCCAGCTGAATGACACCACAAAAGTGGTTCTACCTGCTTTCTGGGCTGAGATGGGGAACCGCTGACTTTTGGAGTCGGCTGGTGACAAAATGTTCCAAACACACCCCATGCACAACTCCAGCGGGGAAGGTGCCAGAAAGGAGTTCTGTTGGTTGTTCTTACACTGCCCCGGTAGCCAGATGAAAGACACCACAAAAGTGGTTCTACCTGCTTGCTGGGCTGAGATGGGGAATCGCTGACTTTTGGAGTCGGCTGGTGACAAAATGTTCCAAACACACCCCATGCACAACTCCACCGGGGAAGGGTCCAGAAAGGAGTTCTGTTGGTAGTTCTTCCACTGCCCCGGTAGCCAGCTGAAAGACACCACAAAAGTGGTTCTACCTGCTTTCTGGGCTGAGATGGGCAATCGCTGACTTTTGCAGTCGGCTGGTGACAAAATGTTCCAAACACACCCCATGCACAACTCCACCGGGGAAGGTGCCAGAAAGGAGTTCTGTTGGTTGTTCTTACACTGCCCCGGTAGCCAGATGAAAGACACCACAAAAGTGGTTCTACCTGCTTGCTGGGCTGAGATGGGCAATCGCTGACTTTTGGAGTCGGCTGGTGACAAAATGTTCCAAACACACCCCATGCACAACTCCACCGGGGAAGGTGCCAGAAAGGAATTCCGTTGCTTGTTCTTCCACTGCCCCGGTAGCCAGCTGAAAGACACCACAAAAGTGGTTCTACCTGCTTTCTAGGCTGAGATGGGCAATCGCTGACTTTTGCAGTCGGCTGGTGACAAAATGTTCCAAACACACCCCATGCACAACTCCACCGGGGAAGGTGCCAGAAAGGAGTTCTGTTGGTAGTTCTTCCACTGCCCCGGTAGCCAGATGAAAGACACCACAAAAGTGGTTCTACCTGCTTGCTGGGCTGAGATGGGCAATCGCTGACTTTTGGAGTCGGCTGGTGACAAAATGTTCCAAAGACACCCCATGCACAACTCCACTGGGGAAGGTGCCAGAAAGGAGTTCTGTTGGTAGTTCTTACACTGCCCCGGTAGCCAGATGAAAGACACCACAAAAGTGGTTCTACCTGCTTGCTGGGCTGAGATGGGCAATCGCTGACTTTTGGAGTCGGCTGGTGACAAAATGTTCCAAATACACCCCATGCACAACTCCAGCGGGGAAGGTGCCATAAAGGAGTTCTCTTGGTAGTTCTTCCACTGCCCCGGTAGCCAGCTGAAAGACACCACAAAAGTGGTTCTACCTGCTTGCTGGGCTGAGATGGGCAATCGCTGACTTTTGGAGTCGGCTGGTGACAAAATGTTCCAAACACACCCCATGCACAACTCCAGCGGGGAAGGTGCCAGAAAGGAGTTCTGTTGGTAGCTCTTCCACTGCCCCGGTAGCCAGAAGAAAGACACCACAAAAGTGGTTCTACCTGCTTTCTGGGCTGAGATGGGCAATCGCTGACTTTTGGAGTCGGCTGGTGACAAAATGTTCCAAACACACCCCATGCACAACTCCACCGGGGAAGGTGCCAGAAAGGAATTCCATTGCTTGTTCTTACACTGCCCCGGTAGCCAGCTGAAAGACACCACAAAAGTGGTTCTACCTGCTTTCTAGGCTGAGATGGGGAATCGCTGACTTTTGGAGTCGGCTGGTGACAAAATGTTCCAAACACACCCCATGCACAACTCCACCGGGGAAGGTGCCAGAAAGGAGTTCTCTTGGTAGTTCTTCCACTGCCCCGGTAGCCAGATGAAAGACACCACAAAAGTGGTTCTACCTGCTTTCTGGGCTGAGATGGGCAATCGCTGACTTGTGGACTCGGCTGGTGACAAAATGTTCCAAACACACCCCATGCACAACTCCACCGGGGAAGGTGCCAGAAAGGAGTTCTCTTGGTAGTTCTTCCACTGCCCCGGTAGCCAGATGAAAGACACCACAAAAGTGGTTCTACCTGCTTTCTGGGCTGAGATGGGGAATCGCTGACTTTTGGAGTCGGCTGGTGACAAAATGTTCCAAACACACCCCATGCACAACTCCACCGGGGAAGGTGCCAGAAAGGAGTTCTGTTGGTTGTTCTTACACTGCCCCGGTAGCCAGCTGAAAGACACCACAAAAGTGGTTCTACCTGCTTTCTGGGCTGAGATGGGGAATCGCTGACTTTTGGAGTCGGCTGGTGACAAAATGTTCCAAACACACCCCATGCACAACTCCACCGGGGAAGGTGCCAGAAAGGAGTTCTGTTGGTAGTTCTTCCACTGCCCCGGTAGCCAGATGAAAGACACCACAAAAGTGGTTCTACCTGCTTTCTGGGCTGAGATGGGCAATCGCTGACTTTTGGAGTCGGCTGGTGACAAAATGTTCCAAAGACACCCCATGCACAACTCCAGCGGGGAAGGTGCCAGAAAGGAGTTCTCTTGGTAGTTCTTCCACTGCCCCGGTAGCCAGATGAAAGACACCACAAAAGTGGTTCTACCTGCTTGCTGGGCTGAGATGGGCAATCGCTGACTTTTGCAGTCGGCTGGTGACAAAATGTTCCAAACACACCCCATGCACAACTCCACCGGGGAAGGTGCCAGAAAGGAGTTCTCTTGGTAGTTCTTCCACTGCCCCGGTAGCCAGCTGAAAGACACCACAAAAGTGGTTCTACCTGTTGCTGGGCTGAGATGGGGAATCGCTGACTTTTGGAGTCGGCTGGTGACAAAATCTTCCAAACACACCCCATGCACAACTCCACCGGGGAAGGGTCCAGAAAGGAGTTCTGTTGGTAGTTCTTACACTGCCCCGGTAGCCAGATGAAAGACACCACAAAAGTGGTTCTACCTGCTTGCTGGGCTGAGATGGGCAATCGCTGACTTTTGCAGTCGGCTGGTGACAAAATGTTCCAAAGACACCCCATGCACAACTCCAGCGGGGAAGGTGCCAGAAAGGAGTTCTCTTGGTAGTTCTTCCACTGCCCCGGTAGCCAGATGAAAGACACCACAAAAGTGGTTCTACCTGCTTGCTGGGCTGAGATGGGCAATCGCTGACTTTTGGAGTCGGCTGGTGACAAAATGTTCCAAACACACCCCATGCACAACTCCAACGGGGAAGGTGCCAGAAAGGAATTCCATTGCTTGTTCTTCCACTGCCCCGGTAGCCAGCTGAAAGACACCACAAAAGTGGTTCTACATGCTTTCTGGGCTGAGATGGGGAATCGCTGACTTTTGGAGTCGGCTGGTGACAAAATGTTCCAAACACACCCCATGCACAACTCCACCGGGGAAGGGTCCAGAAAGGAATTCCGTTGCTTGTTCTTACACTGCCCCGGTAGCCAGATGAAAGACACCACAAAAGTGGTTCTACCTGCTTGCTGGGCTGAGATGGGGAATCGCTGACTTTTGCAGTCGGCTGGTGACAAAATGTTCCAAACACACCCCATGCACAACTCCAGCGGGGAAGGTGCCAGAAAGGAATTCTGTTGGTTGTTCTTACACTGCCCCGGTAGCCAGATGAAAGACACCACAAAAGTGGTTCTACCTGCTTGCTGGGCTGAGATGGGGAATCGCTGACTTTTGGAGTCGGCTGGTGACAAAATGTTCCAAACACACCCCATGCACAACTCCACCGGGGAAGGTGCCAGAAAGGAGTTCTGTTGGTAGTTCTTCCACTGCCCCGGTAGCCAGCTGAAAGACACCACAAAAGTGGTTCTACCTGCTTTCTGGGCTGAGATGGGGAATCGCTGACTTTTGGAGTCGGCTGGTGACAAAATGTTCCAAACACACCCCATGCACAACTCCACCGGGGAAGGTGCCAGAAAGGAGTTCTCTTGGTAGTTCTTCCACTGCCCCGGTAGCCAGATGAAAGACACCACAAAAGTGGTTCTACCTGCTTGCTGGGCTGAGATGGGCAATCGCTGACTTTTGCAGTCGGCTGGTGACAAAATGTTCCAAACACACCCCATGCACAACTCCACCGGGGAAGGTGCCAGAAAGGAGTTCTCTTGGTAGTTCTTCCACTGCCCCGGTAGCCAGCTGAAAGACACCACAAAAGTGGTTCTACCTGCTTGCTGGGCTGAGATGGGCAATCGCTGACTTTTGGAGTCGGCTGGTGACAAAATGTTCCAAACACACCCCATGCACAACTCCACCGGGGAAGGTGCCAGAAAGGAGTTCCGTTGGTTGTTCTTACACTGCCTTGGTAGCCAGCTGAATGACACCACAAAAGTGGTTCTACCTGCTTTCTGGGCTGAGATGGGGAACCGCTGACTTTTGGAGTCGGCTGGTGACAAAATGTTCCAAACACACCCCATGCACAACTCCAGCGGGGAAGGTGCCAGAAAGGAGTTCTGTTGGTTGTTCTTCCACTGCCCCGGTAGCCAGATGAAAGACACCACAAAAGTGGTTCTACCTGCTTGCTGGGCTGAGATGGGCAATCGCTGACTTTTGCAGTCGGCTGGTGACAAAATGTTCCAAACACACCCCATGCACAACTCCACCGGGGAAGGGTCCAGAAAGGAGTTCTGTTGGTAGTTCTTCCACTGCCCCGGTAGCCAGCTGAAAGACACCACAAAAGTGGTTCTACCTGCTTTCTGGGCTGAGATGGGCAATCGCTGACTTTTGCAGTCGGCTGGTGACAAAATGTTCCAAACACACCCCATGCACAACTCCACCGGGGAAGGTGCCAGAAAGGAGTTCTGTTGGTTGTTCTTACACTGCCCCGGTAGCCAGATGAAAGACACCACAAAAGTGGTTCTACCTGCTTGCTGGGCTGAGATGGGCAATCGCTGACTTTTGGAGTCGGCTGGTGACAAAATGTTCCAAACACACCCCATGCACAACTCCACCGGGGAAGGTGCCAGAAAGGAATTCCGTTGCTTGTTCTTCCACTGCCCCGGTAGCCAGCTGAAAGACACCACAAAAGTGGTTCTACCTGCTTTCTAGGCTGAGATGGGCAATCGCTGACTTTTGCAGTCGGCTGGTGACAAAATGTTCCAAACACACCCCATGCACAACTCCACCGGGGAAGGTGCCAGAAAGGAGTTCTCTTGGTAGTTCTTCCACTGCCCCGGTAGCCAGATGAAAGACACCACAAAAGTGGTTCTACCTGCTTGCTGGGCTGAGATGGGCAATCGCTGACTTTTGCAGTCGGCTGGTGACAAAATGTTCCAAACACACCCCATGCACAACTCCACCGGGGAAGGTGCCAGAAAGGAGTTCTCTTGGTAGTTCTTCCACTGCCCCGGTAGCCAGCTGAAAGACACCACAAAAGTGGTTCTACCTGCTTGCTGGGCTGAGATGGGCAATCGCTGACTTTTGGAGTCGGCTGGTGACAAAATGTTCCAAACACACCCCATGCACAACTCCACCGGGGAAGGTGCCAGAAAGGAGTTCCGTTGGTTGTTCTTACACTGCCTTGGTAGCCAGCTGAATGACACCACAAAAGTGGTTCTACCTGCTTTCTGGGCTGAGATGGGGAACCGCTGACTTTTGGAGTCGGCTGGTGACAAAATGTTCCAAACACACCCCATGCACAACTCCAGCGGGGAAGGTGCCAGAAAGGAGTTCTGTTGGTTGTTCTTACACTGCCCCGGTAGCCAGATGAAAGACACCACAAAAGTGGTTCTACCTGCTTGCTGGGCTGAGATGGGGAATCGCTGACTTTTGGAGTCGGCTGGTGACAAAATGTTCCAAACACACCCCATGCACAACTCCACCGGGGAAGGGTCCAGAAAGGAGTTCTGTTGGTAGTTCTTCCACTGCCCCGGTAGCCAGCTGAAAGACACCACAAAAGTGGTTCTACCTGCTTTCTGGGCTGAGATGGGCAATCGCTGACTTTTGCAGTCGGCTGGTGACAAAATGTTCCAAACACACCCCATGCACAACTCCACCGGGGAAGGTGCCAGAAAGGAGTTCCGTTGGTTGTTCTTACACTGCCTTGGTAGCCAGCTGAATGACACCACAAAAGTGGTTCTACCTGCTTTCTGGGCTGAGATGGGCAATCGCTGACTTTTGGAGTCGGCTGGTGACAAAATGTTCCAAACACACCCCATGCACAACTCCAGCGGGGAAGGTGCCAGAAAGGAGTTCTGTTGGTTGTTCTTACACTGCCCCGGTAGCCAGATGAAAGACACCACAAAAGTGGTTCTACCTGCTTGCTGGGCTGAGATGGGGAATCGCTGACTTTTGGAGTCGGCTGGTGACAAAATGTTCCAAACACACCCCATGCACAACTCCACCGGGGAAGGGTCCAGAAAGGAGTTCTGTTGGTAGTTCTTCCACTGCCCCGGTAGCCAGCTGAAAGACACCACAAAAGTGGTTCTACCTGCTTGCTGGGCTGAGATGGGCAATCGCTGACTTTTGCAGTCGGCTGGTGACAAAATGTTCCAAACACACCCCATGCACAACTCCACCGGGGAAGGTGTCAGAAAGGAGTTCTGTTGGTTGTTCTTACACTGCCCCGGTAGCCAGATGAAAGACACCACAAAAGTGGTTCTACCTGCTTGCTGGGCTGAGATGGGCAATCGCTGACTTTTGGAGTCGGCTGGTGACAAAATGTTCCAAACACACCCCATGCACAACTCCACCGGGGAAGGTGCCAGGAAGGAATTCCGTTGCTTGTTCTTCCACTGCCCCGGTAGCCAGCTGAAAGACACCACAAAAGTGGTTCTACCTGCTTTCTAGGCTGAGATGGGCAATCGCTGACTTTTGCAGTCGGCTGGTGACAAAATGTTCCAACCACACCCCATGCACAACTCCACCGGGGAAGGTGCCAGAAAGGAGTTCTGTTGGTAGTTCTTCCACTGCCCCGGTAGCCAGATGAAAGACACCACAAAAGTGGTTCTACCTGCTTGCTGGGCTGAGATGGGCAATCGCTGACTTTTGGAGTCGGCTGGTGACAAAATGTTCCAAAGACACCCCATGCACAACTCCACCGGGGAAGGTGCCAGAAAGGAGTTCTGTTGGTTGTTCTTCCACTGCCCCGGTAGCCAGATGAAAGACACCACAAAAGTGGTTCTACCTGCTTGCTGGGCTGAGATGGGCAATCGCTGACTTTTGGAGTCGGCTGGTGAAAAAATGTTCCAAATACACCCCATGCACAACTCCAGCGGGGAAGGTGCCATAAAGGAGTTCTCTTGGTAGTTCTTCCACTGCCCCGGTAGCCAGATGAAAGACACCACAAAAGTGGTTCTACCTGCTTGCTGGGCTGAGATGGGCAATCGCTGACTTTTGCAGTCGGCTGGTGACAAAATGTTCCAAACACACCCCATGCACAACTCCAGCGGGGAAGGTGCCAGAAAGGAGTTCTGTTGGTTGTTCTTACACTGCCCCGGTAGCCAGCTGAAAGACACCACAAAAGTGGTTCTACCTGCTTGCTGGGCTGAGATGGGC
The DNA here is from genome assembly GCF_963210335.1 of Falco punctatus. NCBI lineage: Eukaryota > Metazoa > Chordata > Aves > Falconiformes > Falconidae > Falco > Falco punctatus. The sequence continues at coordinate 520,528 of NW_027660338.1, forward strand.
AATCGCTGACTTTTGCAGTCGGCTGGTGACAAAATGTTCCAAACACACCCCATGCACAACTCCACCGGGGAAGGTGCCAGAAAGGAGTTCTGTTGGTAGTTCTTCCACTGCCCCGGTAGCCAGCTGAAAGACACCACAAAAGTGGTTCTACATGCTTTCTGGGCTGAGATGGGGAATCACTGACTTTTGGAGTCGGCTGGTGACAAAATGTTCCAAGCACACCCCATGCACAACTCCACCGGGGAAGGTGCCAGAAAGGAGTTCTCTTGGTAGTTCTTCCACTGCCCCGGTAGCCAGATGAAAGACACCACAAAAGTGGTTCTACCTGCTTGCTGGGCTGAGATGGGCAATCGCTGACTTTTGGAGTCGGCTGGTGACAAAATGTTCCAAACACACCCCATGCACAACTCCACCGGGGAAGGTGCCAGAAAGGAGTTCTGTTGGTTGTTCTTACACTGCCCCGGTAGCCAGCTGAAAGACACCACAAAAGTGGTTCTACCTGCTTGCTGGGCTGAGATGGGCAATCGCTGACTTTTGCAGTCGGCTGGTGACAAAATGTTCCAAACACACCCCATGCACAACTCCACCGGGGAAGGTGCCAGAAAGGAGTTCTGTTGGTTGTTCTTACACTGCCCCGGTAGCCAGCTGAAAGACACCACAAAAGTGGTTCTACCTGCTTGCTGGGCTGAGATGGGCAATCGCTGACTTTTGCAGTCGGCTGGTGACAAAATGTTCCAAACACACCCCATGCACAACTCCACCGGGGAAGGTGCCAGAAAGGAGTTCTGTTGGTAGTTCTTCCACTGCCCCGGTAGCCAGCTGAAAGACACCACAAAAGTGGTTCTACATGCTTTCTGGGCTGAGATGGGGAATCACTGACTTTTGGAGTCGGCTGGTGACAAAATGTTCCAAGCACACCCCATGCACAACTCCACCGGGGAAGGTGCCAGAAAGGAGTTCTCTTGGTAGTTCTTCCACTGCCCCGGTAGCCAGCTGAAAGACACCACAAAAGTGGTTCTACCTGCTTGCTGGGCTGAGATGGGCAATCGCTGACTTTTGGAGTCGGCTGGTGACAAAATGTTCCAAACACACCCCATGCACAACTCCACCGGGGAAGGTGCCAGAAAGGAATTCCATTGCTTGTTCTTCCACTGCCCCGGTAGCCAGCTGAAAGACACCACAAAAGTGGTTCTACCTGCTTTCTGGGCTGAGATGGGGAATCGCTGACTTTTGGAGTCGGCTGGTGACAAAATGTTCCAAACACACCCCATGCACAACTCCAGCGGGGAAGGTGCCAGAAAGGAGTTCTCTTGGTAGTTCTTACACTGCCCCGGTAGCCAGATGAAAGACACCACAAAAGTGGTTCTACCTGCTTGCTGGGCTGAGATGGGCAATCGCTGACTTTTGGAGTCGGCTGGTGACAAAATGTTCCAAACACACCCCATGCACAACTCCACCGGGGAAGGTGCCAGAAAGGAGTTCTGTTGGTTGTTCTTACACTGCCCTGGTAGCCAGATGAAAGACACCACAAAAGTGGTTCTACCTGCTTTCTAGGCTGAGATGGGCAATCGCTGACTTTTGGAGTCGGCTGGTGACAAAATGTTCCAAACACACCCCATGCACAACTCCACCGGGGAAGGTGCCAGAAAGGAGTTCTGTTGGTTGTTCTTACACTGCCCCGGTAGCCAGCTGAAAGACACCACAAAAGTGGTTCTACCTGCTTTCTAGGCTGAGATGGGCAATCGCTGACTTTTGGAGTCGGCTGGTGACAAAATGTTCCAAACACACCCCATGCACAACTCCACCGGGGAAGGTGCCAGAAAGGAGTTCTCTTGGTAGTTCTTCCACTGCCCCGGTAGCCAGATGAAAGACACCACAAAAGTGGTTCTACCTGCTTGCTGGGCTGAGATGGGCAATCGCTGACTTTTGGAGTCGGCTGGTGACAAAATGTTCCAAACACACCCCATGCACAACTCCACCGGGGAAGGTGCCAGAAAGGAGTTCTGTTGGTTGTTCTTACACTGCCCCGGTAGCCAGATGAAAGACACCACAAAAGTGGTTCTACCTGCTTGCTGGGCTGAGATGGGGAATCGCTGACTTTTGCAGTCGGCTGGTGACAAAATGTTCCAAACACACCCCATGCACAACTCCACCGGGGAAGGTGCCAGAAAGAAGTTCTCTTGAAAGTTCTTCCACTGCCCCGGTAGCCAGATGAAAGACACCACAAAAGTGGTTCTACCTGCTTGCTGGGCTGAGATGGGCAATCACTGACTTTTGGAGTCGGCTGGTGACAAAATGTTCCAAACACCCCCCATGCACAACTCCACCGGGGAAGGTGCCAGAAAGGAATTCCGTTGCTTATTCTTCCACTGCCCCAGTAGCCAGATGAAAGACACCACAAAAGTGGTTCTACCTGCTTGCTGGGCTGAGATGGGGAATCGCTGACTTGTGGACTCGGCTGGTGACAAAATGTTCCAAACACACCCCATGCACAACTCCACCGGGGAAGGTGCCAGAAAGGAATTCCGTTGCTTGTTCTTCCACTGCCCCGGTAGCCAGCTGAAAGACACCACAAAAGTGGTTCTACCTGCTTGCTGGGCTGAGATGGGCAATCGCTGACTTTTGGAGTCGGCTGGTGACAAAATGTTCCAAAGACACCCCATGCACAACTCCAGCGGGGAAGGTTCCAGAAAGGAGTTCTCTTGGTAGTTCTTCCACTGCCCCCGTAGCCAGATGAAAGACACCACAAAAGTGGTTCTACCTGCTTTCTGGGCTGAGATGGGGAATCGCTGACTTTTGGAGTCGGCTGGTGACAAAATGTTCCAAACACACCCCATGCACAACTCCACCGGGGAAGGTGCCAGAAAGGAGTTCTGTTGGTTGTTCTTACACTGCCCCGGTAGCCAGCTGAAAGACACCACAAAAGTGGTTCTACCTGCTTTCTGGGCTGAGATGGGGAATCGCTGACTTGTGGAGTCGGCTGGTGACAAAATGTTCCAAACACACCCCATGCACAACTCCACCGGGGAAGGTGCCAGAAAGGAGTTCTCTTGGTAGTTCTTCCACTGCCCCCGTAGCCAGATGAAAGACACCACAAAAGTGGTTCTACCTGCTTTCTGGGCTGAGATGGGGAATCGCTGACTTTTGGAGTCGGCTGGTGACAAAATGTTCCAAACACACCCCATGCACAACTCCACCGGGGAAGGTGCCAGAAAGGAATTTTCCTTGTAGTTCTTCCACTGCCCCGGTAGCCAGCTGAAAGACACCACAAAAGTGGTTCTACCTGTTGCTGGGCTGAGATGGGGAATCGCTGACTTGTGGACTCGGCTGGTGACAAAATCTTCCAAACACACCCCATGCACAACTCCACCGGGGAAGGGTCCAGAAAGGAGTTCTGTTGGTAGTTCTTCCACTGCCCCGGTAGCCAGAAGAAAGACACCACAAAAGTGGTTCTACCTGCTTTCTGGGCTGAGATGGGCAATCGCTGACTTTTGGAGTCGGCTGGTGACAAAATGTTCCAAACACACCCCATGCACAACTCCACCGGGGAAGGGTCCAGAAAGGAATTCCGTTGCTTGTTCTTACACTGCCCCGGTAGCCAGCTGAAAGACACCACAAAAGTGGTTCTACCTGCTTGCTGGGCTGAGATGGGCAATCGCTGACTTTTGTAGTCGGCTGGTGACAAAATGTTCCAAACACACCCCATGCACAACTCCAGCGGGGAAGGTGCCAGAAAGGAGTTCTGTTGGTAGTTCTTCCACTGCCCCGGTAGCCAGATGAAAGACACCACAAAAGTGGTTCTACATGCTTTCTGGGCTGAGATGGGCAATCGCTGACTTTTGGAGTCGGCTGGTGACAAAATGTTCCAAACACACCCCATGCACAACTCCACCGGGGAAGGTGCCAGAAAGGAGTTCTCTTGGTAGTTCTTCCACTGCCCCGGTAGCCAGATGAAAGACACCACAAAAGTGGTTCTACCTGCTTGCTGGGCTGAGATGGGCAATCGCTGACTTTTGCAGTCGGCTGGTGACAAAATGTTCCAAACACACCCCATGCACAACTCCAGCGGGGAAGGTGCCAGAAAGGAATTCTGTTGGTTGTTCTTACACTGCCCCGGTAGCCAGATGAAAGACACCACAAAAGTGGTTCTACCTGCTTGCTGGGCTGAGATGGGCAATCGCTGACTTTTGGAGTCGGCTGGTGACAAAATGTTCCAAACACACCCCATGCACAACTCCACCGGGGAAGGTGCCAGAAAGGAGTTCTGTTGGTAGTTCTTCCACTGCCCCGGTAGCCAGATGAAAGACACCACAAAAGTGGTTCTACCTGCTTGCTGGGCTGAGATGGGGAATCGCTGACTTTTGGAGTCGGCTGGTGACAAAATGTTCCAAACACACCCCATGCACAACTCCAGCGGGGAAGGTGCCAGAAAGGAGTTCTCTTGGTAGTTCTTCCACTGCCCCGGTAGCCAGATGAAAGACACCACAAAAGTGGTTCTACCTGCTTGCTGGGCTGAGATGGGCAATCGCTGACTTTTGCAGTCGGCTGGTGACAAAATGTTCCAAACACACCCCATGCACAACTCCACCGGGGAAGGTGCCAGAAAGGAGTTCTCTTGGTAGTTCTTCCACTGCCCCGGTAGCCAGCTGAAAGACACCACAAAAGTGGTTCTACCTGCTTGCTGGGCTGAGATGGGGAATCGCTGACTTTTGGAGTCGGCTGGTGACAAAATGTTCCAAACACACCCCATGCACAACTCCACCGGGGAAGGTGCCAGAAAGGAATTCCATTGCTTGTTCTTCCACTGCCCCGGTAGCCAGCTGAAAGACACCACAAAAGTGGTTCTACCTGCTTGCTGGGCTGAGATGGGCAATCGCTGACTTTTGGAGTCGGCTGGTGACAAAATGTTCCAAACACACCCCATGCACAACTCCACCGGGGAAGGTGCCAGAAAGGAATTCCGTTGCTTGTTCTTCCACTGCCCCGGGAGCCAGCTGAAAGACACCACAAAAGTGGTTCTACCTGCTTTCTGGGCTGAGATGGGCAATCGCTGACTTTTGCAGTCGGCTGGTGACAAAATGTTCCAAACACACCCCATGCACAACTCCACCGGGGAAGGTGCCAGAAAGGAGTTCTGTTGGTAGTTCTTCCACTGCCCCGGTAGCCAGCTGAAAGACACCACAAAAGTGGTTCTACATGCTTGCTGGGCTGAGATGGGCAATCGCTGACTTTTGCAGTCGGCTGGTGACAAAATGTTCCAAACACACCCCATGCACAACTCCACCGGGGAAGGTGCCAGAAAGGAGTTCTGTTGGTTGTTCTTACACTGCCCCGGTAGCCAGATGAAAGACACCACAAAAGTGGTTCTACCTGCTTTCTAGGCTGAGATGGGCAATCGCTGACTTTTGGAGTCGGCTGGTGACAAAATGTTCCAAACACACCCCATGCACAACTCCACCGGGGAAGGTGCCAGAAAGGAGTTCTGTTGGTAGTTCTTACACTGCCCCGGTAGCCAGCTGAAAGACACCACAAAAGTGGTTCTACCTGCTTGCTGGGCTGAGATGGGCAATCGCTGACTTTTGGAGTCGGCTGGTGAAAAAATGTTCCAAACACACCCCATGCACAACTCCACCGGGGAAGGTGCCATAAAGGAGTTCTCTTGGTAGTTCTTCCACTGCCCCGGTAGCCAGATGAAAGACACCACAAAAGTGGTTCTACCTGCTTGCTGGGCTGAGATGGGCAATCGCTGACTTTTGCAGTCGGCTGGTGACAAAATGTTCCAAACACACCCCATGCACAACTCCAGCGGGGAAGGTGCCAGAAAGGAGTTCTGTTGGTAGTTCTTCCACTGCCCCGGTAGCCAGAAGAAAGACACCACAAAAGTGGTTCTACCTGCTTTCTAGGCTGAGATGGGGAATCGCTGACTTTTGGAGTCGGCTGGTGACAAAATGTTCCAAACACACCCCATGCACAACTCCACCGGGGAAGGTGCCAGAAAGGAGTTCTCTTGGTAGTTCTTCCACTGCCCCGGTAGCCAGCTGAAAGACACCACAAAAGTGGTTCTACCTGCTTGCTGGGCTGAGATGGGCAATCGCTGACTTTTGGAGTCGGCTGGTGACAAAATGTTCCAAACACACCCCATGCACAACTCCACCGGGGAAGGTGCCAGAAAGGAGTTCTCTTGGTAGTTCTTACACTGCCCCGGTAGCCAGCTGAAAGACACCACAAAAGTGGTTCTACCTGCTTGCTGGGCTGAGATGGGCAATCGCTGACTTTTGGAGTCGGCTGGTGACAAAATGTTCCAAACACACCCCATGCACAACTCCACCGGGGAAGGTGGCAGAAAGGAGTTCTGTTGGTAGTTCTTCCACTGCCCCGGTAGCCAGCTGAAAGACACCACAAAAGTGGTTCTACATGCTTTCTGGGCTGAGATGGGGAATCGCTGACTTTTGGAGTCGGCTGGTGACAAAATGTTCCAAACACACCCCATGCACAACTCCAGCGGGGAAGGTGCCAGAAAGGAGTTCTGTTGGTAGTTCTTCCACTGCCCCGGTAGCCAGCTGAAAGACACCACAAAAGTGGTTCTACCTGCTTGCTGGGCTGAGATGGGCAATCGCTGACTTTTGGAGTCGGCTGGTGACAAAATGTTCCAAACACACCCCATGCACAACTCCAGCGGGGAAGGTGCCAGAAAGGAATTCCATTGCTTGTTCTTCCACTGCCCCGGTAGCCAGCTGAAAGACACCACAAAAGTGGTTCTACCTGCTTTCTGGGCTGAGATGGGCAATCGCTGACTTTTGCAGTCGGCTGGTGACAAAATGTTCCAAACACACCCCATGCACAACTCCCCCGGGGAAGGTGCCAGAAAGGAGTTCTGTTGGTAGTTCTTCCACTGCCCCGGTAGCCAGCTGAAAGACACCACAAAAGTGGTTCTACCTGCTTGCTGGGCTGAGATGGGCAATCGCTGACTTTTGGAGTCGGCTGGTGACAAAATGTTCCAAACACACCCCATGCACAACTCCAGCGGGAAAGGTGCCAGAAATGAGTTCTGTTGGTTGTTCTTACACTGCCCTGGTAGCCAGATGAAAGACACCACAAAAGTGGTTCTACCTGCTTTCTAGGCTGAGATGGGCAATCACTGACTTTTGGAGTCGGCTGGTGACAAAATGTTCCAAACACACCCCATGCACAACTCCACCGGGGAAGGTGCCAGAAAGGAGTTCTGTTGGTTGTTCTTACACTGCCCCGGTAGCCAGATGAAAGACACCACAAAAGTGGTTCTACCTGCTTTCTAGGCTGAGATGGGGAATCGCTGACTTTTGGAGTCGGCTGGTGACAAAATGTTCCAAACACACCCCATGCACAACTCCAGCGGGGAAGGTGCCAGAAAGGAGTTCTGTTGGTAGTTCTTACACTGCCCCGGTAGCCAGATGAAAGACACCACAAAAGTGGTTCTACCTGCTTTCTGGGCTGAGATGGGGAATCGCTGACTTGTGGACTCGGCTGGTGACAAAATCTTCCAAACACACCCCATGCACAACTCCACCGGGGAAGGTGCCAGAAAGGAGTTCTCTTGGTAGTTCTTCCACTGCCCCGGTAGCCAGATGAAAGACACCACAAAAGTGGTTCTACCTGCTTTCTGGGCTGAGATGGGGAATCGCTGACTTTTGGAGTCGGCTGGTGACAAAATGTTCCAAACACACCCCATGCACAACTCCAGCGGGGAAGGTGCCAGAAAGGAATTCCATTGCTTGTTCTTCCACTGCCCCGGTAGCCAGATGAAAGACACCACAAAAGTGGTTCTACCTGCTTGCTGGGCTGAGATGGGCAATCGCTGACTTTTGGAGTCGGCTGGTGACAAAATGTTCCAAACACACCCCATGCACAACTCCACCGGGGAAGGTGCCAGAAAGTAATTCCGTTGCTTATTCTTCCACTGCCCCAGTAGCCAGATGAAAGACACCACAAAAGTGGTTCTACCTGCTTTCTGGGCTGAGATGGGGAATCGCTGACTTGTGGACTCGGCTGGTGACAAAATCTTCCAAACACACCCCATGCACAACTCCACCGGGGAAGGGTCCAGAAAGGAGTTCTGTTGGTAGTTCTTCCACTGCCCCGGTAGCCAGATGAAAGACACCACAAAAGTGGTTCTACATGCTTTCTGGGCTGAGATGGGGAATCACTGACTTTTGGAGTCGGCTGGTGACAAAATGTTCCAAACACACCCCATGCACAACTCCACCGGGGAAGGTGCCAGAAAGGAATTCCATTGCTTGTTCTTCCACTGCCCCGGTAGCCAGCTGAAAGACACCACAAAAGTGGTTCTACCTGCTTTCTGGGCTGAGATGGGCAATCGCTGACTTTTGCAGTCGGCTGGTGACAAAATGTTCCAAGCACACCCCATGCACAACTCCACCGGGGAAGGTGCCAGAAAGGAGTTCTCTTGGTAGTTCTTCCACTGCCCCGGTAGCCAGCTGAAAGACACCACAAAAGTGGTTCTACCTGCTTGCTGGGCTGAGATGGGCAATCGCTGACTTTTGGAGTCGGCTGGTGACAAAATGTTCCAAACACACCCCATGCACAACTCCACCGGGGAAGGTGCCAGAAAGGAATTCCATTGCTTGTTCTTCCACTGCCCCGGTAGCCAGCTGAAAGACACCACAAAAGTGGTTCTACCTGCTTTCTGGGCTGAGATGGGCAATCGCTGACTTTTGCAGTCGGCTGGTGACAAAATGTTCCAAACACACCCCATGCACAACTCCACCGGGGAAGGTGCCAGAAAGGAGTTCTCTTGGTAGTTCTTCCACTGCCCCGGTAGCCAGCTGAAAGACACCACAAAAGTGGTTCTACCTGCTTTCTGGGCTGAGATGGGCAATCGCTGACTTTTGGAGTCGGCTGGTGACAAAATGTTCCAAACACACCCCATGCACAACTCCACCGGGGAAGGTGCCAGAAAGGAGTTCTGTTGGTTGTTCTTACACTGCCCTGGTAGCCAGATGAAAGACACCACAAAAGTGGTTCTACCTGCTTTCTAGGCTGAGATGGGCAATCGCTGACTTTTGCAGTCGGCTGGTGACAAAATGTTCCAAACACACCCCATGCACAACTCCACCGGGGAAGGTGCCAGAAAGGAGTTCTGTTGGTTGTTCTTACACTGCCCCGGTAGCCAGCTGAAAGACACCACAAAAGTGGTTCTACCTGCTTTCTAGGCTGAGATGGGCAATCGCTGACTTTTGGAGTCGGCTGGTGACAAAATGTTCCAAACACACCCCATGCACAACTCCACCGGGGAAGGTGCCAGAAAGGAGTTCTCTTGGTAGTTCTTCCACTGCCCCGGTAGCCAGATGAAAGACACCACAAAAGTGGTTCTACCTGCTTTCTGGGCTGAGATGGGCAATCGCTGACTTTTGGAGTCGGCTGGTGACAAAATGTTCCAAACACACCCCATGCACAACTCCAGCGGGGAAGGTGCCAGAAAGGAGTTCTCTTGGTAGTTCTTCCACTGCCCCGGTAGCCAGATGAAAGACACCACAAAAGTGGTTCTACCTGCTTTCTGGGCTGAGATGGGGAATCGCTGACTTTTGGAGTCGGCTGGTGACAAAATGTTCCAAACACACCCCATGCACAACTCCACCGGGGAAGGTGCCAGAAAGAAGTTCTCTTGAAAGTTCTTCCACTGCCCCGGTAGCCAGATGAAAGACACCACAAAAGTGGTTCTACCTGCTTGCTGGGCTGAGATGGGCAATCGCTGACTTTTGGAGTCAGCTGGTGACAAAATGTTCCAAACACACCCCATGCACAACTCCACCGGGGAAGGTGCCAGAAAGGAATTCCGTTGCTTATTCTTCCACTGCCCCAGTAGCCAGATGAAAGACACCACAAAAGTGGTTCTACCTGCTTTCTGGGCTGAGATGGGGAATCGCTGACTTGTGGACTCGGCTGGTGACAAAATGTTCCAAACACACCCCATGCACAACTCCCCCGGGGAAGGGTCCAGAAAGGAGTTCTGTTGGTAGTTCTTACACTGCCCCGGTAGCCAGATGAAAGACACCACAAAAGTGGTTCTACCTGCTTGCTGGGCTGAGATGGGCAATCGCTGACTTTTGGAGTCGGCTGGTGACAAAATGTTCCAAAGACACCCCATGCACAACTCCACCGGGGAAGGTGCCAGAAAGGAGTTCTCTTGGTAGTTCTTACACTGCCCCGGTAGCCAGATGAAAGACACCACAAAAGTGGTTCTACCTGCTTTCTGGGCTGAGATGGGGAATCGCTGACTTTTGGAGTCGGCTGGTGACAAAATGTTCCAAACACACCCCATGCACAACTCCACCGGGGAAGGTGCCAGAAAGGAGTTCTGTTGGTTGTTCTTACACTGCCCCGGTAGCCAGCTGAAAGACACCACAAAAGTGGTTCTACCTGCTTTCTGGGCTGAGATGGGGAATCGCTGACTTGTGGAGTCGGCTGGTGACAAAATGTTCCAAACACACCCCTTGCACAACTCCAGCGGGGAAGGTGCCAGAAAGGAGTTCTCTTGGTAGTTCTTCCACTGCCCCCGTAGCCAGATGAAAGACACCACAAAAGTGGTTCTACCTGCTTTCTGGGCTGAGATGGGCAATCGCTGACTTTTGGAGTCGGCTGGTGACAAAATGTTCCAAACACACCCCATGCACAACTCCACCGGGGAAGGTGCCAGAAAGGAGTTCTGTTGGTTGTTCTTACACTGCCCCGGTAGCCAGATGAAAGACACCACAAAAGTGGTTCTACCTGCTTTCTAGGCTGAGATGGGCAATCGCTGACTTTTGGAGTCGGCTGGTGACAAAATGTTCCAAACACACCCCATGCACAACTCCACCGGGGAAGGTGCCAGAAAGGAGTTCTGTTGGTTGTTCTTACACTGCCCCGGTAGCCAGATGAAAGACACCACAAAAGTGGTTCTACCTGCTTGCTGGGCTGAGATGGGCAATCGCTGACTTTTGTAGTCGGCTGGTGACAAAATGTTCCAAACACACCCCATGCACAACTCCAGCGGGGAAGGTGCCAGAAAGGAGTTCTGTTGGTAGTTCTTCCACTGCCCCGGTAGCCAGATGAAAGACACCACAAAAGTGGTTCTACATGCTTTCTGGGCTGAGATGGGGAATCGCTGACTTTTGGAGTCGGCTGGTGACAAAATGTTCCAAACACACCCCATGCACAACTCCACCGGGGAAGGTGCCAGAAAGGAATTCCGTTGCTTGTTCTTACACTGCCCCGGTAGCCAGCTGAAAGACACCACAAAAGTGGTTCTACCTGCTTGCTGGGCTGAGATGGGCAATCGCTGACTTTTGCAGTCGGCTGGTGACAAAATGTTCCAAACACACCCCATGCACAACTCCACCGGGGAAGGTGCCAGAAAGGAGTTCTGTTGGTTGTTCTTCCACTGCCCCGGTAGCCAGCTGAAAGACACCACAAAAGTGGTTCTACCTGCTTTCTGGGCTGAGATGGGCAATCGCTGACTTTTGGAGTCGGCTGGTGACAAAATGTTCCAAACACACCCCATGCACAACTCCACCGGGGAAGGTGCCAGAAAGGAGTTCTGTTGGTTGTTCTTCCACTGCCCCGGTAGCCAGCTGAAAGACACCACAAAAGTGGTTCTACCTGCTTGCTGGGCTGAGATGGGCAATCGCTGACTTTTGGAGTCGGCTGGTGAAAAAATGTTCCAAACACACCCCATGCACAACTCCAGCGGGGAAGGTGCCATAAAGGAGTTCTCTTGGTAGTTCTTCCACTGCCCCGGTAGCCAGCTGAAAGACACCACAAAAGTGGTTCTACCTGCTTGCTGGGCTGAGATGGGCAATCGCTGACTTTTGGAGTCGGCTGGTGACAAAATGTTCCAAACACACCCCATGCACAACTCCAGCGGGGAAGGTGCCAGAAAGGAGTTCTGTTGGTAGTTCTTCCACTGCCCCGGTAGCCAGCTGAAAGACACCACAAAAGTGGTTCTACATGCTTTCTGGGCTGAGATAGGGAATCGCTGACTTTTGGAGTCGGCTGGTGACAAAATGTTCCAAGCACACCCCATGCACAACTCCACCGGGGAAGGTGCCAGAAAGGAGTTCTCTTGGTAGTTCTTCCACTGCCCCGGTAGCCAGCTGAAAGACACCACAAAAGTGGTTCTACCTGCTTGCTGGGCTGAGATGGGCAATCGCTGACTTTTGCAGTCGGCTGGTGACAAAATGTTCCAAACACACCCCATGCACAACTCCACCGGGGAAGGTGCCAGAAAGGAGTTCTCTTGGTAGTTCTTCCACTGCCCCGGTAGCCAGCTGAAAGACACCACAAAAGTGGTTCTACCTGCTTGCTGGGCTGAGATGGGCAATCGCTGACTTTTGCAGTCGGCTGGTGACAAAATGTTCCAAACACACCCCATGCACAACTCCCCCGGGGAAGGTGCCAGAAAGGAGTTCTGTTGGTAGTTCTTCCACTGCCCCGGTAGCCAGCTGAAAGACACCACAAAAGTGGTTCTACCTGCTTGCTGGGCTGAGATGGGCAATCGCTGACTTTTGGAGTCGGCTGGTGACAAAATGTTCCAAACACACCCCATGCACAACTCCACCGGGGAAGGTGCCAGAAAGGAGTTCTGTTGGTTGTTCTTACACTGCCCTGGTAGCCAGATGAAAGACACCACAAAAGTGGTTCTACCTGCTTTCTAGGCTGAGATGGGCAATCGCTGACTTTTGGAGTCGGCTGGTGACAAAATGTTCCAAACACACCCCATGCACAACTCCACCGGGGAAGGTGCCAGAAAGGAGTTCTGTTGGTTGTTCTTACACTTCCCCGGTAGCCAGATGAAAGACACCACAAAAGTGGTTCTACCTGCTTTCTAGGCTGAGATGGGGAATCGCTGACTTTTGGAGTCGGCTGGTGACAAAATGTTCCAAACACACCCCATGCACAACTCCACCGGGGAAGGTGCCAGAAAGGAGTTCTGTTGGTAGTTCTTACACTGCCCCGGTAGCCAGATGAAAGACACCACAAAAGTGGTTCTACCTGCTTTCTGGGCTGAGATGGGGAATCGCTGACTTGTGGACTCGGCTGGTGACAAAATCTTCCAAACACACCCCATGCACAACTCCACCGGGGAAGGTGCCAGAAAGGAGTTCTCTTGGTAGTTCTTCCACTGCCCCGGTAGCCAGATGAAAGACACCACAAAAGTGGTTCTACCTGCTTTCTGGGCTGAGATGGGGAATCGCTGACTTTTGGAGTCGGCTGGTGACAAAATGTTCCAAACACACCCCATGCACAACTCCACCGGGGAAGGTGCCAGAAAGGAGTTCTCTTGGTAGTTCTTACACTGCCCCGGTAGCCAGATGAAAGACACCACAAAAGTGGTTCTACCTGCTTTCTGGGCTGAGATGGGCAATCGCTGACTTTTGGAGTCGGCTGGTGACAAAATGTTCCAAACACACCCCATGCACAACTCCACCGGGGAAGGTGCCAGAAAGTAATTCCATTGCTTATTCTTCCACTGCCCCAGTAGCCAGATGAAAGACACCACAAAAGTGGTTCTACCTGCTTGCTGGGCTGAGATGGGGAATCGCTGACTTGTGGACTCGGCTGGTGACAAAATCTTCCAAACACACCTCATGCACAACTCCACCGGGGAAGGGTCCAGAAAGGAGTTCTGTTGGTAGTTCTTCCACTGCCCCGGTAGCCAGATGAAAGACACCACAAAAGTGGTTCTACCTGCTTGCTGGGCTGAGATGGGCAATCGCTGACTTTTGGAGTCGGCTGGTGACAAAATGTTCCAAACACACCCCATGCACAACTCCAGCGGGGAAGGTGCCAGAAAGGAGTTCTCTTGGTAGTTCTTACACTGCCCCGGTAGCCAGCTGAAAGACACCACAAAAGTGGTTCTACCTGCTTTCTGGGCTGAGATGGGCAATCGCTGACTTTTGCAGTCGGCTGGTGACAAAATGTTCCAAACACACCCCATGCACAACTCCAACGGGGAAGGGTCCAGAAAGGAGTTCTGTTGGTAGTTCTTACACTGCCCCGGTAGCCAGCTGAAAGACACCACAAAAGTGGTTCTACCTGCTTTCTGGGCTGAGATGGGGAATCGCTGACTTTTGGAGTCGGCTGGTGACAAAATGTTCCAAACACACCCCATGCACAACTCCACCGGGGAAGGGTCCAGAAAGGAATTCCGTTGCTTGTTCTTACACTGCCCCGGTAGCCAGCTGAAAGACACCACAAAAGTGGTTCTACCTGCTTGCTGGGCTGAGATGGGCAATCGCTGACTTTTGGAGTCGGCTGGTGACAAAATGTTCCAAACACACCCCATGCACAACTCCAGCGGGGAAGGTGCCAGAAAGGAGTTCTGTTGGTAGTTCTTCCACTGCCCCGGTAGCCAGATGAAAGACACCACAAAAGTGGTTCTACATGCTTTCTGGGCTGAGATGGGCAATCGCTGACTTTTGGAGTCGGCTGGTGACAAAATGTTCCAAACACACCCCATGCACAACTCCAGCGGGGAAGGTGCCAGAAAGGAGTTCTGTTGGTTGTTCTTCCACTGCCCCGGTAGCCAGATGAAAGACACCACAAAAGTGGTTCTACCTGCTTTCTGGGCTGAGATGGGGAATCGCTGACTTTTGGACTCGGCTGGTGACAAAATCTTCCAAACACACCCCATGCACAACTCCACCGGGGAAGGTGCCAGAAAGGAGTTCTCTTGGTAGTTCTTCCACTGCCCCGGTAGCCAGATGAAAGACACCACAAAAGTGGTTCTACCTGCTTGCTGGGCTGAGATGGGCAATCGCTGTCTTTTGCAGTCGGCTGGTGACAAAATGTTCCAAACACACCCCATGCACAACTCCAGCGGGGAAGGTGCCAGAAAGGAGTTCTCTTGGTAGTTCTTACACTGCCCCGGTAGCCAGATGAAAGACACCACAAAAGTGGTTCTACCTGCTTTCTGGACTGAGATGGGCAATCGCTGACTTTTGGAGTCGGCTGGTGACAAAATGTTCCAAACACACCCCATGCACAACTCCAACGGGGAAGGGTCCAGAAAGGAGTTCTGTTGGTAGTTCTTACACTGCCCCGGTAGCCAGAAGAAAGACACCACAAAAGTGGTTCTACCTGCTTTCTGGGCTGAGATGGGCAATCGCTGACTTTTGCAGTCGGCTGGTGACAAAATGTTCCAAACACACCCCATGCACAACTCCACCGGGGAAGGTGCCAGAAAGGAATTCCGTTGCTTGTTCTTACACTGCCCCGGTAGCCAGCTGAAAGACACCACAAAAGTGGTTCTACCTGCTTGCTGGGCTGAGATGGGCAATCGCTGACTTTTGTAGTCGGCTGGTGACAAAATGTTCCAAACACACCCCATGCACAACTCCACCGGGGAAGGTGCCAGAAAGGAGTTCTGTTGGTAGTTCTTCCACTGCCCCGGTAGCCAGATGAAAGACACCACAAAAGTGGTTCTACATGCTTTCTGGGCTGAGATGGGGAATCGCTGACTTTTGGAGTCGGCTGGTGACAAAATGTTCCAAACACACCCCATGCACAACTCCACCGGGGAAGGTGCCAGAAAGGAATTCCGTTGCTTGTTCTTACACTGCCCCGGTAGCCAGATGAAAGACACCACAAAAGTGGTTCTACCTGCTTGCTGGGCTGAGATGGGCAATCGCTGACTTTTGGAGTCGGCTGGTGACAAAATGTTCCTAACACACCCCATGCACAACTCCACCGGGGAAGGTGCCAGAAAGGAGTTCTGTTGGTAGTTCTTCCACTGCCCCGGTAGCCAGATGAAAGACACCACAAAAGTGGTTCTACCTGCTTTCTGGGCTGAGATGGGGAATCGCTGACTTGTGGACTCGGCTGGTGACAAAATCTTCCAAACACACCCCATGCACAACTCCACCGGGGAAGGTGCCAGAAAGGAGTTCTCTTGCTAGTTCTTCCACTGCCCCGGTAGCCAGATGAAAGACACCACAAAAGTGGTTCTACCTGCTTGCTGGGCTGAGATGGGCAATCGCTGACTTTTGCAGTCGGCTGGTGACAAAATGTTCCAAACACACCCCATGCACAACTCCAGCGGGGAAGGTGCCAGAAAGGAGTTCTGTTGGTAGTTCTTCCACTGCCCCGGTAGCCAGATGAAAGACACCACAAAAGTGGTTCTACCTGCTTGCTGGGCTGAGATGGGCAATCGCTGACTTTTGGAGTCGGCTGGTGACAAAATGTTCCAAACACACCCCATGCACAACTCCAACGGGGAAGGGTCCAGAAAGGAGTTCTGTTGGTAGTTCTTACACTGCCCCGGTAGCCAGCTGAAAGACACCACAAAAGTGGTTCTACCTGCTTTCTGGGCTGAGATGGGCAATCGCTGACTTTTGCAGTCGGCTGGTGACAAAATGTTCCAAACACACCCCATGCACAACTCCACCGGGGAAGGTGCCAGAAAGGAATTCCGTTGCTTGTTCTTACACTGCCCCGGTAGCCAGCTGAAAGACACCACAAAAGTGGTTCTACCTGCTTGCTGGGCTGAGATGGGCAATCGCTGACTTTTGTAGTCGGCTGGTGACAAAATGTTCCAAACACACCCCATGCACAACTCCACCGGGGAAGGTGCCAGAAAGGAGTTCTGTTGGTAGTTCTTCCACTGCCCCGGTAGCCAGATGAAAGACACCACAAAAGTGGTTCTACATGCTTTCTGGGCTGAGATGGGGAATCGCTGACTTTTGCAGTCGGCTGGTGACAAAATGTTCCTAACACACCCCATGCACAACTCCACCGGGGAAGGTGCCAGAAAGGAATTCCGTTGCTTGTTCTTACACTGCCCCGGTAGCCAGATGAAAGACACCACAAAAGTGGTTCTACCTGCTTGCTGGGCTGAGATGGGCAATCGCTGACTTTTGCAGTCGGCTGGTGACAAAATGTTCCTAACACACCCCATGCACAACTCCACCGGGGAAGGTGCCAGAAAGGAATTCTGTTGGTTGTTCTTACACTGCCCCGGTAGCCAGATGAAAGACACCACAAAAGTGGTTCTACCTGCTTGCTGGGCTGAGATGGGCAATCGCTGACTTTTGGAGTCGGCTGGTGACAAAATGTTCCAAACACACCCCATGCACAACTCCACCGGGGAAGGTGCCAGAAAGGAGTTCTCTTGGTAGTTCTTCCACTGCCCCGGTAGCCAGCTGAAAGACACCACAAAAGTGGTTCTACCTGCTTTCTGGGCTGAGATGGGCAATCGCTGACTTTTGCAGTCGGCTGGTGACAAAATGTTCCAAACACACCCCATGCACAACTCCAGCGGGGAAGGTGCCAGAAAGGAGTTCTGTTGGTTGTTCTTCCACTGCCCCGGTAGCCAGATGAAAGACACCACAAAAGTGGTTCTACCTGCTTTCTAGGCTGAGATGGGGAATCGCTGACTTTTGGAGTCGGCTGGTGACAAAATGTTCCAAACACACCCCATGCACAACTCCACCGGGGAAGGTGCCAGAAAGGAGTTCTGTTGGTTGTTCTTACACTGCCCCGGTAGCCAGATGAAAGACACCACAAAAGTGGTTCTACCTGCTTTCTGGGCTGAGATGGGGAATCGCTGACTTTTGGAGTCGGCTGGTGACAAAATGTTCCAAACACACCCCATGCACAACTCCACCGGGGAAGGTGCCAGAAAGGAGTTCCGTTGGTTGTTCTTACACTGCCTTGGTAGCCAGATGAAAGACACCACAAAAGTGGTTCTACCTGCTTTCTAGGCTGAGATGGGCAATCGCTGACTTTTGCAGTCGGCTGGTGACAAAATGTTCCAAACACACCCCATGCACAACTCCAGCGGGGAAGGTGCCAGAAAGGAATTCCATTGCTTGTTCTTCCACTGCCCCGGTAGCCAGCTGAAAGACACCACAAAAGTGGTTCTACCTGCTTTCTGGGCTGAGATGGGCAATCGCTGACTTTTGCAGTCGGCTGGTGACAAAATGTTCCAAACACACCCCATGCACAACTCCACCGGGGAAGGTGCCAGAAAGGAGTTCTCTTGGTAGTTCTTCCACTGCCCCGGTAGCCAGATGAAAGACACCACAAAAGTGGTTCTACATGCTTTCTGGGCTGAGATGGGGAATCGCTGACTTTTGGAGTCAGCTGGTGACAAAATGTTCCAAACACACCCCATGCACAACTCCACCGGGGAAGGGTCCAGAAAGGAATTCCGTTGCTTGTTCTTACACTGCCCCGGTAGCCAGATGAAAGACACCACAAAAGTGGTTCTACCTGCTTGCTGGGCTGAGATGGGGAATCGCTGACTTTTGCAGTCGGCTGGTGACAAAATGTTCCAAACACACCCCATGCACAACTCCAGCGGGGAAGGTGCCAGAAAGGAATTCTGTTGGTAGTTCTTCCACTGCCCCGGTAGCCAGCTGAAAGACACCACAAAAGTGGTTCTACCTGCTTGCTGGGCTGAGATGGGGAATCGCTGACTTTTAGAGTCGGCTGGTGACAAAATGTTCCAAACACACCCCATGCACAACTCCACCGGGGAAGGTGCCAGAAAGGAGTTCTCTTGGTAGTTCTTCCACTGCCCCGGTAGCCAGCTGAAAGACACCACAAAAGTGGTTCTACCTGCTTGCTGGGCTGAGATGGGCAATCGCTGACTTTTGCAGTCGGCTGGTGACAAAATGTTCCAAACACACCCCATGCACAACTCCACCGGGGAAGGTGCCAGAAAGGAGTTCTCTTGGTAGTTCTTCCACTGCCCCGGTAGCCAGCTGAAAGACACCACAAAAGTGGTTCTACCTGCTTTCTGGGCTGAGATGGGCAATCGCTGACTTTTGGAGTCGGCTGGTGACAAAATGTTCCAAACACACCCCATGCACAACTCCAGCGGGGAAGGTGCCAGAAAGGAGTTCTGTTGGTTGTTCTTACACTGCCTTGGTAGCCAGATGAAAGACACCACAAAAGTGGTTCTACCTGCTTTCTAGGCTGAGATGGGGAATCGCTGACTTTTGGAGTCGGCTGGTGACAAAATGTTCCAAACACACCCCATGCACAACTCCACCGGGGAAGGTGCCAGAAAGGAGTTCTGTTGGTTGTTCTTACACTGCCCCGGTAGCCAGATGAAAGACACCACAAAAGTGGTTCTACCTGCTTGCTGGGCTGAGATGGGCAATCGCTGACTTTTGCAGTCGGCTGGTGACAAAATGTTCCAAACACACCCCATGCACAACTCCACCGGGGAAGGTGCCAGAAAGGAGTTCTTTTGGTTGTTCTTACACTGCCCCGGTAGCCAGATGAAAGACACCACAAAAGTGGTTCTACCTGCTTTCTAGGCTGAGATGGGCAATCGCTGACTTTTGGAGTCGGCTGGTGACAAAATGTTCCAAACACACCCCATGCACAACTCCACCGGGGAAGGTGCCAGAAAGGAGTTCTGTTGGTTGTTCTTACACTGCCCCGGTAGCCAGCTGAAAGACACCACAAAAGTGGTTCTACCTGCTTGCTGGGCTGAGATGGGGAATCGCTGACTTTTGGAGTCGGCTGGTGACAAAATGTTCCAAACACACCCCATGCACAACTCCACCGGGGAAGGTGCCAGAAAGGAATTCCATTGCTTGTTCTTCCACTGCCCCGGTAGCCAGCTGAAAGACACCACAAAAGTGGTTCTACCTGCTTGCTGGGCTGAGATGGGCAATCGCTGACTTTTGCAGTCAGCTGGTGACAAAATGTTCCAAAGACACCCCATGCACAACTCCACCGGGGAAGGTGCCAGAAAGGAGTTCTCTTGGTAGTTCTTACACTGCCCCGGTAGCCAGATGAAAGACACCCCAAAAGTGGTTCTACCTGCTTTCTGGGCTGAGATGGGGAATCGCTGACTTTTGGACTCGGCTGGTGACAAAATGTTCCAAACACACCCCATGCACAACTCCACCGGGGAAGGTGCCAGAAAGGAGTTCTGTTGGTAGTTCTTACACTGCCCCGGTAGCCAGCTGAAAGACACCACAAAAGTGGTTCTACCTGCTTGCTGGGCTGAGATGGGGAATCGCTGACTTTTGGAGTCGGCTGGTGACAAAATGTTCCAAACACACCCCATGCACAACTCCACCGGGGAAGGTGCCAGAAAGGAGTTCTGTTGGTAGTTCTTCCACTGCCCCGGTAGCCAGCTGAAAGACACCACAAAAGTGGTTCTACCTGCTTTCTGGGCTGAGATGGGCAATCGCTGACTTTTGCAGTCGGCTGGTGACAAAATGTTCCAAACACACCCCATGCACAACTCCACCGGGGAAGGTGCCAGAAAGGAATTCCATTGCTTGTTCTTCCACTGCCCCGGTAGCCAGCTGAAAGACACCACAAAAGTGGTTCTACCTGCTTGCTGGGCTGAGATGGGCAATCGCTGACTTTTGCAGTCGGCTGGTGACAAAATGTTCCAAACACACCCCATGCACAACTCCACCGGGGAAGGTGCCAGAAAGGAGTTCTGTTGGTAGTTCTTCCACTGCCCCGGTAGCCAGCTGAAAGACACCACAAAACTGGTTCTACCTGCTTTCTGGGCTGAGATGGGCAATCGCTGACTTTTGGAGTCGGCTGGTGACAAAATGTTCCAAACACACCCCATGCACAACTCCAGCGGGGAAGGTGCCAGAAAGGAGTTCTGTTGGTTGTTCTTACACTGCCTTGGTAGCCAGATGAAAGACACCACAAAAGTGGTTCTACCTGCTTTCTAGGCTGAGATGGGGAATCGCTGACTTTTGGAGTCGGCTGGTGACAAAATGTTCCAAAGACACCCCATGCACAACTCCACCGGGGAAGGTGCCAGAAAGGAATTCCATTGCTTGTTCTTCCACTGCCCCGGTAGCCAGCTGAAAGACACCACAAAAGTGGTTCTACCTGCTTGCTGGGCTGAGATGGGCAATCGCTGACTTTTGCAGTCGGCTGGTGACAAAATGTTCCAAACACACCCCATGCACAACTCCACCGGGGAAGGTGCCAGAAAGGAGTTCTCTTGGTAGTTCTTCCACTGCCCCGGTAGCCAGATGAAAGACACCACAAAAGTGGTTCTACCTGCTTGCTGGGCTGAGATGGGCAATCGCTGACTTTTGCAGTCGGCTGGTGACAAAATGTTCCAAACACACCCCATGCACAACTCCACCGGGGAAGGTGCCAGAAAGGAGTTCTGTTGGTAGTTCTTCCACTGCCCCGGTAGCCAGATGAAAGACACCACAAAAGTGGTTCTACCTGCTTTCTGGGCTGAGATGGGGAATCGCTGACTTTTGGAGTCGGCTGGTGACAAAATGTTCCAAACACACCCCATGCACAACTCCACCGGGGAAGGTGCCAGAAAGGAATTCCATTGCTTGTTCTTCCACTGCCCCGGTAGCCAGCTGAAAGACACCACAAAAGTGGTTCTACCTGCTTGCTGGGCTGAGATGGGCAATCGCTGACTTTTGCAGTCGGCTGGTGACAAAATGTTCCAAACACACCCCATGCACAACTCCACCGGGGAAGGTGCCAGAAAGGAGTTCTGTTGGTTGTTCTTCCACTGCCCCGGTAGCCAGATGAAAGACACCACAAAAGTGGTTCTACCTGCTTTCTGGGCTGAGATGGGCAATCGCTGACTTTTGGAGTCGGCTGGTGACAAAATGTTCCAAACACACCCCATGCACAACTCCACCGGGGAAGGTGCCAGAAAGGAATTCCATTGCTTGTTCTTCCACTGCCCCGGTAGCCAGCTGAAAGACACCACAAAAGTGGTTCTACCTGCTTTCTGGGCTGAGATGGGCAATCGCTGACTTTTGCAGTCGGCTGGTGACAAAATGTTCCAAACACACCCCATGCACAACTCCACCGGGGAAGGTGCCAGAAAGGAGTTCTCTTGGTAGTTCTTCCACTGCCCCGGTAGCCAGCTGAAAGACACCACAAAAGTGGTTCTACCTGCTTTCTGGGCTGAGATGGGCAATCGCTGACTTTTGCAGTCGGCTGGTGACAAAATGTTCCAAACACACCCCATGCACAACTCCACCGGGGAAGGTGCCAGAAAGGAGTTCTCTTGGTAGTTCTTCCACTGCCCCGGTAGCCAGCTGAAAGACACCACAAAAGTGGTTCTACCTGCTTGATGGGCTGAGATGGGCAATCGCTGACTTTTGGAGTTGGCTGGTGACAAAATGTTCCAAACACACCCCATGCACAACTCCACCGGGGAAGGTGCCAGAAAGGAGTTCTGTTGGTAGTTCTTCCACTGCCCCGGTAGCCAGATGAAAGACACCACAAAAGTGGTTCTACCTGCTTTCTGGGCTGAGATGGGCAATCGCTGACTTTTGCAGTCGGCTGGTGACAAAATGTTCCAAACACACCCCATGCACAACTCCACCGGGGAAGGTGCCAGAAAGAAGTTCTGTTGGTAGTTCTTCCACTGCCCCGGTAGCCAGATGAAAGACACCACAAAAGTGGTTCTACATGCTTTCTGGGCTGAGATGGGGAATCGCTGACTTTTGGAGTCGGCTGGTGACAAAATGTTCCAAACACACCCCATGCACAACTACACCGGGGAAGGTGCCAGAAAGGAATTCCATTGCTTGTTCTTCCACTGCCCCGGTAGCCAGATGATAGACACCACAAAAGTGGTTCTACCTGCTTGCTGGGCTGAGATGGGCAATCGCTGACTTTTGGAGTCGGCTGGTGACAAAATGTTCCAAACACACCCCATGCACAACTCCACCGGGGAACGTGCCAGAAAGGAATTCCGTTGCTTGTTCTTCCACTGCCCCGGTAGCCAGCTGAAAGACACCACAAAAGTGGTTCTACCTGCTTGCTGGGCTGAGATGGGCAATCGCTGACTTTTGGAGTCGGCTGGTGACAAAATGTTCCAAACACACCCCATGCACAACTCCAGCGGGGAAGGTGCCAGAAAGGAGTTCTGTTGGTAGTTCTTACACTGCCCCGGTAGCCAGATGAAAGACACCACAAAAGTGGTTCTACCTGCTTTCTAGGCTGAGATGGGGAATCGCTGACTTTTGCAGTCGGCTGGTGACAAAATGTTCCAAACACACCCCATGCACAACTCCACCGGGGAAGGTGCCAGAAAGGAGTTCTCTTGGTAGTTCTTCCACTGCCCCGGTAGCCAGCTGAAAGACACCACAAAAGTGGTTCTACCTGCTTTCTGGGCTGAGATGGGCAATCGCTGACTTTTGGAGTCGGCTGGTGACAAAATGTTCCAAACACACCCCATGCACAACTCCAGCGGGGAAGGTGCCAGAAAGGAGTTCTGTTGGTTGTTCTTACACTGCCTTGGTAGCCAGATGAAAGACACCACAAAAGTGGTTCTACCTGCTTTCTAGGCTGAGATGGGGAATCGCTGACTTTTGGAGTCGGCTGGTGACAAAATGTTCCAAACACACCCCATGCACAACTCCACCGGGGAAGGTGCCAGAAAGGAGTTCTGTTGGTTGTTCTTCCACTGCCCCGGTAGCCAGCTGAAAGACACCACAAAAGTGGTTCTACCTGCTTGCTGGGCTGAGATGGGCAATCGCTGACTTGTGGAGTCGGCTGGTGACAAAATGTTCCAAACACACCCCATGCACAACTCCACCGGGGAAGGTGCCAGAAAGGAGTTCTTTTGGTTGTTCTTACACTGCCCCGGTAGCCAGATGAAAGACACCACAAAAGTGGTTCTACCTGCTTTCTAGGCTGAGATGGGCAATCGCTGACTTTTGGAGTCGGCTGGTGACAAAATGTTCCAAACACACCCCATGCACAACTCCACCGGGGAAGGTGCCAGAAAGGAGTTCTGTTGGTTGTTCTTACACTGCCCCGGTAGCCAGATGAAAGACACCACAAAAGTGGTTCTACCTGCTTGCTGGGCTGAGATGGGGAATCGCTGACTTTTGGAGTCGGCTGGTGACAAAATGTTCCAAACACACCCCATGCACAACTCCACCGGGGAAGGTGCCAGAAAGGAATTCCATTGCTTGTTCTTCCACTGCCCCGGTAGCCAGCTGAAAGACACCACAAAAGTGGTCCTACCTGCTTGCTGGGCTGAGATGGGCAATCGCTGACTTTTGCAGTCGGCTGGTGACAAAATGTTCCAAACACACCCCATGCACAACTCCACCGGGGAAGGTGCCAGAAAGGAGTTCTGTTGGTTGTTCTTCCACTGCCCCGGTAGCCAGATGAAAGACACCACAAAAGTGGTTCTACCTGCTTGCTGGGCTGTGATGGGCAATCGCTGACTTTTGCAGTCGGCTGGTGACAAAATGTTCCAAACACACCCCATGCACAACTCCCCCGGGGAAGGTGCCAGAAAGGAATTCCAATGCTTGTTCTTCCACTGCCCCGGTAGCCAGCTGAAAGACACCACAAAAGTGGTTCTACCTGCTTGCTGGGCTGAGATGGGCAATCGCTGACTTTTGCAGTCGGCTGGTGACAAAATGTTCCAAACACACCCCATGCACAACTCCACCGGGGAAGGTGCCAGAAAGGAGTTCTGTTGGTAGTTCTTCCACTGCCCCGGTAGCCAGATGAAAGACACCACAAAAGTGGTTCTACCTGCTTGCTGGGCTGAGATGGGGAATCGCTGACTTTTGGAGTCGGCTGGTGACAAAATGTTCCAAACACACCCCATGCACAACTCCACCGGGGAAGGTGCCAGAAAGGAATTCCATTGCTTGTTCTTCCACTGCCCCGGTAGCCAGCTGAAAGACACCACAAAAGTGGTTCTACCTGCTTGCTGGGCTGAGATGGGCAATCGCTGACTTTTGCAGTCGGCTGGTGACAAAATGTTCCAAACACACCCCATGCACAACTCCACCGGGGAAGGTGCCAGAAAGGAGTTCTGTTGGTTGTTCTTCCACTGCCCCGGTAGCCAGATGAAAGACACCACAAAAGTGGTTCTACCTGCTTTCTGGGCTGAGATGGGGAATCGCTGACTTTTGGAGTCGGCTGGTGACAAAATGTTCCAAACACACCCCATGCACAACTCCACCGGGGAAGGTGCCAGAAAGGAATTCCATTGCTTGTTCTTCCACTGCCCCGGTAGCCAGCTGAAAGACACCACAAAAGTGGTTCTACCTGCTTTCTGGGCTGAGATGGGCAATCGCTGACTTTTGCAGTCGGCTGGTGACAAAATGTTCCAAACACACCCCATGCACAACTCCACCGGGGAAGGTGCCAGAAAGGAGTTCTCTTGGTAGTTCTTACACTGCCCCGGTAGCCAGCTGAAAGACACCACAAAAGTGGTTCTACCTGCTTGCTGGGCTGAGATGGGCAATCGCTGACTTGTGGAGTCGGCTGGTGACAAAATGTTCCAAACACACCCCATGCACAACTCCACCGGGGAAGGTGCCAGAAAGGAGTTCTTTTGGTTGTTCTTACACTGCCCCGGTAGCCAGATGAAAGACACCACAAAAGTGGTTCTACCTGCTTTCTAGGCTGAGATGGGCAATCGCTGACTTTTGGAGTCGGCTGGTGACAAAATGTTCCAAACACACCCCATGCACAACTCCACCGGGGAAGGTGCCAGAAAGGAGTTCTGTTGGTTGTTCTTACACTGCCCCGGTAGCCAGATGAAAGACACCACAAAAGTGGTTCTACCTGCTTGCTGGGCTGAGATGGGGAATCGCTGACTTTTGGAGTCGGCTGGTGACAAAATGTTCCAAACACACCCCATGCACAACTCCACCGGGGAAGGTGCCAGAAAGGAATTCCATTGCTTGTTCTTCCACTGCCCCGGTAGCCAGCTGAAAGACACCACAAAAGTGGTCCTACCTGCTTGCTGGGCTGAGATGGGCAATCGCTGACTTTTGCAGTCGGCTGGTGACAAAATGTTCCAAACACACCCCATGCACAACTCCACCGGGGAAGGTGCCAGAAAGGAGTTCTGTTGGTTGTTCTTCCACTGCCCCGGTAGCCAGATGAAAGACACCACAAAAGTGGTTCTACCTGCTTGCTGGGCTGTGATGGGCAATCGCTGACTTTTGCAGTCGGCTGGTGACAAAATGTTCCAAACACACCCCATGCACAACTCCCCCGGGGAAGGTGCCAGAAAGGAATTCCAATGCTTGTTCTTCCACTGCCCCGGTAGCCAGCTGAAAGACACCACAAAAGTGGTTCTACCTGCTTGCTGGGCTGAGATGGGCAATCGCTGACTTTTGCAGTCGGCTGGTGACAAAATGTTCCAAACACACCCCATGCACAACTCCACCGGGGAAGGTGCCAGAAAGGAGTTCTGTTGGTAGTTCTTCCACTGCCCCGGTAGCCAGATGAAAGACACCACAAAAGTGGTTCTACCTGCTTGCTGGGCTGAGATGGGGAATCGCTGACTTTTGGAGTCGGCTGGTGACAAAATGTTCCAAACACACCCCATGCACAACTCCACCGGGGAAGGTGCCAGAAAGGAATTCCATTGCTTGTTCTTCCACTGCCCCGGTAGCCAGCTGAAAGACACCACAAAAGTGGTTCTACCTGCTTGCTGGGCTGAGATGGGCAATCGCTGACTTTTGCAGTCGGCTGGTGACAAAATGTTCCAAACACACCCCATGCACAACTCCACCGGGGAAGGTGCCAGAAAGGAGTTCTGTTGGTTGTTCTTCCACTGCCCCGGTAGCCAGATGAAAGACACCACAAAAGTGGTTCTACCTGCTTTCTGGGCTGAGATGGGGAATCGCTGACTTTTGGAGTCGGCTGGTGACAAAATGTTCCAAACACACCCCATGCACAACTCCACCGGGGAAGGTGCCAGAAAGGAATTCCATTGCTTGTTCTTCCACTGCCCCGGTAGCCAGCTGAAAGACACCACAAAAGTGGTTCTACCTGCTTTCTGGGCTGAGATGGGCAATCGCTGACTTTTGCAGTCGGCTGGTGACAAAATGTTCCAAACACACCCCATGCACAACTCCACCGGGGAAGGTGCCAGAAAGGAGTTCTCTTGGTAGTTCTTACACTGCCCCGGTAGCCAGCTGAAAGACACCACAAAAGTGGTTCTACCTGCTTGCTGGGCTGAGATGGGCAATCGCTGACTTTTGCAGTCGGCTGGTGACAAAATGTTCCAAACACACCCCATGCACAACTCCACCGGGGAAGGTGCCAGAAAGGAGTTCTCTTGGTAGTTCTTCCACTGCCCCGGTAGCCAGCTGAAAGACACCACAAAAGTGGTTCTACCTGCTTGATGGGCTGAGATGGGCAATCGCTGACTTTTGGAGTTGGCTGGTGACAAAATGTTCCAAACACACCCCATGCACAACTCCACCGGGGAAGGTGCCAGAAAGGAGTTCTCTTGGTAGTTCTTCCACTGCCCCGGTAGCCAGCTGAAAGACACCACAAAAGTGGTTCTACCTGCTTTCTGGGCTGAGATGGGGAATCGCTGACTTTTGGAGTCGGCTGGTGACAAAATGTTCCAAACACACCCCATGCACAACTCCACCGGGGAAGGTGCCAGAAAGAAGTTCTGTTGGTAGTTCTTCCACTGCCCCGGTAGCCAGATGAAAGACACCACAAAAGTGGTTCTACCTGCTTGCTGGGCTGAGATGGGCAATCGCTGACTTTTGGAGTCGGCTGGTGACAAAATGTTCCAAACACACCCCATGCACAACTCCAGCGGGGAAGGTGCCAGAAAGGAATTCCGTTGCTTATTTTTCCACTGCCCCAGTAGCCAGATGAAAGACACCACAAAAGTGGTTCTACCTGCTTGCTGGGCTGAGATGGGGAATCGCTGACTTGTGGACTCGGCTGGTGACAAAATGTTCCAAACACACCCCATGCACAACTCCACCGGGGAAGGGTCCAGAAAGGAGTTCTGTTGGTAGTTCTTACACTGCCTTGGTAGCCAGATGAAAGACACCACAAAAGTGGTTCTACCTGCTTGCTGGGCTGAGATGGGGAATCGCTGAGTTTTGGAGTCGGCTGGTGACAAAATGTTCCAAACACACCCCATGCACAACTCCACCGGGGAAGGTGCCAGAAAGGAATTCCATTGCTTGTTCTTCCACTGCCCCGGTAGCCAGCTGAAAGACACCACAAAAGTGGTTCTACCTGCTTGCTGGGCTGAGATGGGCAATCGCTGACTTTTGCAGTCGGCTGGTGACAAAATGTTCCAAACACACCCCATGCACAACTCCACCGGGGAAGGTGCCAGAAAGGAGTTCTGTTGGTAGTTCTTCCACTGCCCCGGTAGCCAGCTGAAAGACACCACAAAAGTGGTTCTACCTGCTTGCTGGGCTGAGATGGGCAATCGCTGACTTTTGCAGTCGGCTGGTGACAAAATGTTCCAAACACACCCCATGCACAACTCCACCGGGGAAGGTGCCAGAAAGGAGTTCTGTTGGTTGTTCTTACACTGCCCCGGTAGCCAGATGAAAGACACCACAAAAGTGGTTCTACCTGCTTTCTAGGCTGAGATGGGCAATCGCTGACTTTTGGAGTCGGCTGGTGACAAAATGTTCCAAACACACCCCATGCACAACTCCACCGGGGAAGGTGCCAGAAAGGAGTTCTGTTGGTAGTTCTTCCACTGCCCCGGTAGCCAGCTGAAAGACACCACAAAAGTGGTTCTACCTGCTTGCTGGGCTGAGATGGGGAATCGCTGACTTTTGCAGTCGGCTGGTGACAAAATGTTCCAAACACACCCCATGCACAACTCCACCGGGGAAGGGTCCAGAAAGGAATTCCGTTGCTTGTTCTTACACTGCCCCGGTAGCCAGCTGAAAGACACCACAAAAGTGGTTCTACCTGCTTGCTGGGCTGAGATGGGCAATAGCTGACTTTTGTAGTCGGCTGGTGACAAAATGTTCCAAACACACCCCATGCACAACTCCAGCGGGGAAGGTGCCAGAAAGGAGTTCTGTTGGTAGTTCTTCCACTGCCCCGGTAGCCAGCTGAAAGACACCACAAAAGTGGTTCTACATGCTTTCTGGGCTGAGATGGGGAATCGCTGACTTTTGGAGTCGGCTGGTGACAAAATGTTCCAAACACACCCCATGCACAACTCCACCGGGGAAGGTGCCAGAAAGGAATTCCATTGCTTGTTCTTCCACTGCCCCGGTAGCCAGATGATAGACACCACAAAAGTGGTTCTACCTGCTTGCTGGGCTGAGATGGGCAATCGCTGACTTTTGGAGTCGGCTGGTGACAAAATTTTCCAAGCACACCCCATGCACAACTCCACCGGGGAACGTGCCAGAAAGGAATTCCGTTGCTTGTTCTTCCACTGCCCCGGTAGCCAGCTGAAAGACACCACAAAAGTGGTTCTACCTGCTTGCTGGGCTGAGATGGGCAATCGCTGACTTTTGGAGTCGGCTGGTGACAAAATGTTCCAAACACACCCCATGCACAACTCCAGCGGGGAAGGTGCCAGAAAGGAGTTCTGTTGGTAGTTCTTACACTGCCCCGGTAGCCAGATGAAAGACACCACAAAAGTGGTTCTACCTGCTTTCTAGGCTGAGATGGGGAATCGCTGACTTTTGGAGTCGGCTGGTGACAAAATGTTCCAAACACACCCCATGCACAACTCCAGCGGGGAAGGTGCCAGAAAGGAGTTCTCTTGGTAGTTCTTCCACTGCCCCGGTAGCCAGCTGAAAGACACCACAAAAGTGGTTCTACCTGCTTGCTGGGCTGAGATGGGCAATCGCTGACTTTTGGAGTCGGCTGGTGACAAAATGTTCCAAACACACCCCATGCACAACTCCACCGGGGAAGGTGCCAGAAAGGAGTTCTGTTGGTAGTTCTTCCACTGCCCCGGTAGCCAGCTGAAAGACACCACAAATGTGGTTCTACCTGCTTGCTGGGCTGAGATGGGCAATCGCTGACTTTTGGAGTCGGCTGGTGACAAAATGTTCCAAACACACCCCATGCACAACTCCCCCGGGGAAGGTGCCAGAAAGTAATTCCGTTGCTTGTTCTTCCACTGCCCCGGTAGCCAGATGAAAGACACCACAAAAGTGGTTCTACCTGCTTTCTAGGCTGAGATGGGGAATCGCTGACTTTTGGAGTCGGCTGGTGACAAAATGTTCCAAACACACCCCATGCACAACTCCACCGGGGAAGGTGCCAGAAAGGAGTTCTGTTGGTTGTTCTTACACTGCCCCGGTAGCCAGCTGAAAGACACCACAAAAGTGGTTCTACATGCTTGCTGGGCTGAGATGGGGAATCGCTGACTTTTGGAGTCGGCTGGTGACAAAATGTTCCAAACACACCCCATGCACAACTTTACCGGGGAAGGTGCCAGAAAGGAGTTCCGTTGGTTGTTCTTACACTGCCTTGGTAGCCAGATGAAAGACACCACAAAAGTGGTTCTACCTGCTTTCTAGGCTGAGATGGGGAATCGCTGACTTTTGGAGTCGGCTGGTGACAAAATGTTCCAAACACACCCCATGCACAACTCCAGCGGGGAAGGTGCCAGAAAGGAATTCCATTGCTTGTTCTTCCACTGCCCCGGTAGCCAGCTGAAAGACACCACAAAAGTGGTTCTACCTGCTTGCTGGGCTGAGATGGGCAATCGCTGACTTTTGCAGTCGGCTGGTGACAAAATGTTCCAAACACACCCCATGCACAACTCCACCGGGGAAGGTGCCAGAAAGGAGTTCTGTTGGTAGTTCTTCCACTGCCCCGGTAGCCAGAAGAAAGACACCACAAAAGTGGTCCTACCTGCTTGCTGGGCTGAGATGGGCAATCGCTGACTTTTGGAGTCGGCTGGTGACAAAATGTTCCAAACACACCCCATGCACAACTCCACCGGGGAAGGTGCCAGAAAGGAGTTCTGTTGGTTGTTCTTACACTGCCCCGGTAGCCAGATGAAAGACACCACAAAAGTGGTTCTACCTGCTTGCTGGGCTGAGATGGGCAATCGCTGACTTTTGCAGTCGGCTGGTGACAAAATGTTCCAAACACACCCCATGCACAACTCCACCGGGGAAGGGTCCAGAAAGGAATTCCGTTGCTTGTTCTTACACTGCCCCGGTAGCCAGATGAAAGACACCACAAAAGTGGTTCTACCTGCTTGCTGGGCTGAGATGGGCAATCGCTGACTTTTGGAGTCGGCTGGTGACAAAATGTTCCAAACACACCCCATGCACAACTCCAGCGGGGAAGGGTCCAGAAAGGAGTTCTGTTGGTAGTTCTTCCACTGCCCCGGTAGCCAGCTGAACGACACCACAAAAGTGGTTCTACCTGCTTGCTGGGCTGAGATGGGCAATCGCTGACTTTTGCAGTCGGCTGGTGACAAAATGTTCCAAACACACCCCATGCACAACTCCACCGGGGAAGGTGCCAGAAAGGAGTTCTGTTGGTTGTTCTTCCACTGCCCCGGTAGCCAGCTGAAAGACACCACAAAAGTGGTTCTACCTGCTTTCTGGGCTGAGATGGGCAATCGCTGACTTTTGGAGTCGGCTGGTGACAAAATGTTCCAAACACACCCCATGCACAACTCCACCGGGGAAGGTGCCAGAAAGGAGTTCTGTTGCTTGTTCTTCCACTGTCCCGGTAGCCAGATGAAAGACACCACAAAAGTGGTTCTACATGCTTGCTGGGCTGAGATGGGCAATCGCTGACTTTTGGAGTCGGCTGGTGACAAAATGTTCCAAACACACCCCATGCACAACTCCAGCGGGGAAGGTGCCAGAAAGGAGTTCTCTTGGTAGTTCTTCCACTGCCCCGGTAGCCAGCTGAAAGACACCACAAAAGTGGTTCTACCTGCTTGCTGGGCTGAGATGGGCAATCGCTGACTTTTGCAGTCGGCTGGTGACAAAATGTTCCAAACACACCCCATGCACAACTCCACCGGGGAAGGTGCCAGAAAGGAGTTCTCTTGGTAGTTCTTCCACTGCCCCGGTAGCCAGCTGAAAGACACCACAAAAGTGGTTCTACCTGCTTGCTGGGCTGAGATGGGCAATCGCTGACTTTTGCAGTCGGCTGGTGACAAAATGTTCCAAACACACCCCATGCACAACTCCACCGGGGAAGGTGCCAGAAAGGAGTTCTCTTGGTAGTTCTTCCACTGCCCCGGTAGCCAGATGAAAGACACCACAAAAGTGGTTCTACCTGCTTGATGGGCTGAGATGGGCAATCGCTGACTTTTGCAGTCGGCTGGTGACAAAATGTTCCAAACACACCCCATGCACAACTCCCCCGGGGAAGGTGCCAGAAAGTAATTCCGTTGCTTGTTCTTCCACTGCCCCGGTAGCCAGATGAAAGACACCACAAAAGTGGTTCTACCTGCTTTCTAGGCTGAGATGGGGAATCGCTGACTTTTGGAGTCGGCTGGTGACAAAATGTTCCAAACACACCCCATGCACAACTCCACCGGGGAAGGTGCCAGAAAGGAGTTCTGTTGGTTGTTCTTACACTGCCCCGGTAGCCAGCTGAAAGACACCACAAAAGTGGTTCTACCTGCTTTCTGGGCTGAGATGGGGAATCGCTGACTTTTGGAGTCGGCTGGTGACAAAATGTTCCAAACACACCCCATGCACAACTCCACCGGGGAAGGTGCCAGAAAGGAGTTCCGTTGCTTGTTCTTCCACTGCCTTGGTAGCCAGCTGAAAGACACCACAAAAGTGGTTCTACCTGCTTGCTGGGCTGAGATGGGCAATCGCTGACTTTTGCAGTCGGCTGGTGACAAAATGTTCCAAACACACCCCATGCACAACTCCACCGGGGAAGGTGCCAGAAAGGAGTTCTGTTGGTAGTTCTTCCACTGCCCCGGTAGCCAGCTGAAAGACACCACAAAAGTGGTCCTACCTGCTTGCTGGGCTGAGATGGGCAACCGCTGACTTTTGGAGTTGGCTGGTGACAAAATGTTCCAAACACACCCCATGCACAACTCCACCGGGGAAGGTACCAGAAAGCAATTTTATTGCTTGTTCTTCCACTGCCCCGGTAGCCAGCTGAAAGACACCACAAAAGTGGTTCTACCTGCTTGATGGGCTGAGATGGGCAATCGCTGACTTTTGGAGTCGGCTGGTGACAAAATGTTCCAAACACACCCCATGCACAACTCCACCGGGGAAGGTGCCAGAAAGGAGTTCTGTTGGTAGTTCTTCCACTGCCCCGGTAGCCAGAAGAAAGACACCACAAAAGTGGTCCTACCTGCTTGCTGGGCTGAGATGGGCAATCGCTGACTTTTGCAGTCGGCTGGTGACAAAATGTTCCAAACACACCCCATGCACAACTCCACCGGGGAAGGTGCCAGAAAGGAGTTCTGTTGGTTGTTCTTCCACTGCCCCGGTAGCCAGATGAAAGACACCACAAAAGTGGTTCTACCTGCTTGCTGGGCTGTGATGGGCAATCGCTGACTTTTGCAGTCGGCTGGTGACAAAATGTTCCAAACACACCCCATGCACAACTCCCCCGGGGAAGGTGCCAGAAAGGAATTCCAATGCTTGTTCTTCCACTGCCCCGGTAGCCAGCTGAAAGACACCACAAAAGTGGTTCTACCTGCTTTCTGGGCTGAGATGGGCAATCGCTGACTTTTGCAGTCGGCTGGTGACAAAATGTTCCAAACACACCCCATGCACAACTCCACCGGGGAAGGTGCCAGAAAGGAGTTCTGTTGGTAGTTCTTCCACTGCCCCGGTAGCCAGATGAAAGACACCACAAAAGTGGTTCTACCTGCTTTCTGGGCTGAGATGGGGAATCGCTGACTTTTGGAGTCGGCTGGTGACAAAATGTTCCAAACACACCCCATGCACAACTCCACCGGGGAAGGTGCCAGAAAGGAATTCCATTGCTTGTTCTTCCACTGCCCCGGTAGCCAGCTGAAAGACACCACAAAAGTGGTTCTACCTGCTTGCTGGGCTGAGATGGGCAATCGCTGACTTTTGCAGTCGGCTGGTGACAAAATGTTCCAAACACACCCCATGCACAACTCCACCGGGGAAGGTGCCAGAAAGGAGTTCTGTTGGTTGTTCTTCCACTGCCCCGGTAGCCAGATGAAAGACACCACAAAAGTGGTTCTACCTGCTTTCTGGGCTGAGATGGGGAATCGCTGACTTTTGGAGTCGGCTGGTGACAAAATGTTCCAAACACACCCCATGCACAACTCCACCGGGGAAGGTGCCAGAAAGGAATTCCATTGCTTGTTCTTCCACTGCCCCGGTAGCCAGCTGAAAGACACCACAAAAGTGGTTCTACCTGCTTGATGGGCTGAGATGGGCAATCGCTGACTTTTGCAGTCGGCTGGTGACAAAATGTTCCAAACACACCCCATGCACAACTCCACCGGGGAAGGTGCCAGAAAGGAGTTCTCTTGGTAGTTCTTACACTGCCCCGGTAGCCAGCTGAAAGACACCACAAAAGTGGTTCTACCTGCTTGCTGGGCTGAGATGGGCAATCGCTGACTTTTGCAGTCGGCTGGTGACAAAATGTTCCAAACACACCCCATGCACAACTCCACCGGGGAAGGTGCCAGAAAGGAATTCTGTTGGTAGTTCTTCCACTGCCCCGGTAGCCAGATGAAAGACACCACAAAAGTGGTTCTACCTGCTTTCTGGGCTGAGATGGGGAATCGCTGACTTTTGGACTCGGCTGGTGACAAAATGTTCCAAACACACCCCATGCACAACTCCACCGGGGAAGGTGCCAGAAAGAAGTTCTGTTGGTAGTTCTTCCACTGCCCCGGTAGCCAGATGAAAGACACCACAAAAGTGGTTCTACCTGCTTGCTGGGCTGAGATGGGCAATCGCTGACTTTTGGAGTC
This sequence comes from Falco punctatus, assembly GCF_963210335.1. NCBI lineage: Eukaryota > Metazoa > Chordata > Aves > Falconiformes > Falconidae > Falco > Falco punctatus. The sequence continues at coordinate 555,173 of NW_027660338.1, forward strand.
GGCTGGTGACAAAATGTTCCAAACACACCCCATGCACAACTCCAGCGGGGAAGGTGCCAGAAAGGAATTCCGTTGCTTATTCTTCCACTGCCCCGGTAGCCAGATGAAAGACACCACAAAAGTGGTTCTACCTGCTTGCTGGGCTGAGATGGGCAATCGCTGACTTTTGCAGTCGGCTGGTGACAAAATGTTCCAAACACACCCCATGCACAACTCCACCGGGGAAGGTGCCAGAAAGGAGTTCTGTTGGTAGTTCTTACACTGCCTTGGTAGCCAGATGAAAGACACCACAAAAGTGGTTCTACCTGCTTGCTGGGCTGAGATGGGGAATCGCTGAGTTTTGGAGTCGGCTGGTGACAAAATGTTCCAAACACACCCCATGCACAACTCCACCGGGGAAGGTGCCAGAAAGGAATTCCATTGCTTGTTCTTCCACTGCCCCGGTAGCCAGCTGAAAGACACCACAAAAGTGGTTCTACCTGCTTGCTGGGCTGAGATGGGCAATCGCTGACTTTTGCAGTCGGCTGGTGACAAAATGTTCCAAACACACCCCATGCACAACTCCACCGGGGAAGGTGCCAGAAAGGAGTTCTGTTGGTAGTTCTTCCACTGCCCCGGTAGCCAGCTGAAAGACACCACAAAAGTGGTTCTACCTGCTTTCTGGGCTGAGATGGGCAATCGCTGACTTTTGCAGTCGGCTGGTGACAAAATGTTCCAAACACACCCCATGCACAACTCCACCGGGGAAGGTGCCAGAAAGGAGTTCTGTTGGTTGTTCTTACACTGCCCCGGTAGCCAGATGAAAGACACCACAAAAGTGGTTCTACCTGCTTTCTAGGCTGAGATGGGCAATCGCTGACTTTTGGAGTCGGCTGGTGACAAAATGTTCCAAACACACCCCATGCACAACTCCACCGGGGAAGGTGCCAGAAAGGAGTTCTGTTGGTAGTTCTTCCACTGCCCCGGTAGCCAGCTGAAAGACACCACAAAAGTGGTTCTACCTGCTTTCTGGGCTGAGATGGGGAATCGCTGACTTTTGCAGTCGGCTGGTGACAAAATGTTCCAAACACACCCCATGCACAACTCCACCGGGGAAGGGTCCAGAAAGGAATTCCGTTGCTTGTTCTTACACTGCCCCGGTAGCCAGCTGAAAGACACCACAAAAGTGGTTCTACCTGCTTGCTGGGCTGAGATGGGCAATAGCTGACTTTTGTAGTCGGCTGGTGACAAAATGTTCCAAACACACCCCATGCACAACTCCACCGGGGAAGGTGTCAGAAAGGAGTTCTGTTGGTAGTTCTTCCACTGCCCCGGTAGCCAGATGAAAGACACCACAAAAGTGGTTCTACATGCTTTCTGGGCTGAGATGGGGAATCGCTGACTTTTGGAGTCGGCTGGTGACAAAATGTTCCAAACACACCCCATGCACAACTCCACCGGGGAAGGTGCCAGAAAGGAATTCCATTGCTTGTTCTTCCACTGCCCCGGTAGCCAGATGATAGACACCACAAAAGTGGTTCTACCTGCTTGCTGGGCTGAGATGGGCAATCGCTGACTTTTGGAGTCGGCTGGTGACAAAATTTTCCAAGCACACCCCATGCACAACTCCACCGGGGAACGTGCCAGAAAGGAATTCCGTTGCTTGTTCTTCCACTGCCCCGGTAGCCAGCTGAAAGACACCACAAAAGTGGTTCTACCTGCTTGCTGGGCTGAGATGGGCAATCGCTGACTTTTGGAGTCGGCTGGTGACAAAATGTTCCAAACACACCCCATGCACAACTCCAGCGGGGAAGGTGCCAGAAAGGAGTTCTGTTGGTAGTTCTTCCACTGCCCCGGTAGCCAGATGAAAGACACCACAAAAGTGGTTCTACATGCTTTCTAGGCTGAGATGGGGAATCGCTGACTTTTGGAGTCGGCTGGTGACAAAATGTTCCAAACACACCCCATGCACAACTCCAGCGGGGAAGGTGCCAGAAAGGAGTTCTCTTGGTAGTTCTTCCACTGCCCCGGTAGCCAGCTGAAAGACACCACAAAAGTGGTTCTACCTGCTTGCTGGGCTGAGATGGGCAATCGCTGACTTTTGCAGTCGGCTGGTGACAAAATGTTCCAAACACACCCCATGCACAACTCCAGCGGGGAAGGTGCCAGAAAGGAGTTCTGTTGGTAGTTCTTCCACTGCCCCGGTAGCCAGCTGAAAGACACCACAAATGTGGTTCTACCTGCTTGCTGGGCTGAGATGGGCAATCGCTGACTTTTGGAGTCGGCTGGTGACAAAATGTTCCAAACACACCCCATGCACAACTCCCCCGGGGAAGGTGCCAGAAAGTAATTCCGTTGCTTGTTCTTCCACTGCCCCGGTAGCCAGATGAAAGACACCACAAAAGTGGTTCTACCTGCTTTCTGGGCTGAGATGGGGAATCGCTGACTTGTGGACTCGGCTGGTGACAAAATGTTCCAAAGACACCCCATGCACAACTCCACCGGGGAAGGTGCCAGAAAGGAGTTCTGTTGGTTGTTCTTACACTGCCCCGGTAGCCAGCTGAAAGACACCACAAAAGTGGTTCTACATGCTTGCTGGGCTGAGATGGGGAATCGCTGACTTTTGGAGTCGGCTGGTGACAAAATGTTCCAAACACACCCCATGCACAACTTTACCGGGGAAGGTGCCAGAAAGGAGTTCCGTTGGTTGTTCTTACACTGCCTTGGTAGCCAGATGAAAGACACCACAAAAGTGGTTCTACCTGCTTTCTAGGCTGAGATGGGGAATCGCTGACTTTTGGAGTCGGCTGGTGACAAAATGTTCCAAACACACCCCATGCACAACTCCAGCGGGGAAGGTGCCAGAAAGGAATTCCATTGCTTGTTCTTCCACTGCCCCGGTAGCCAGCTGAAAGACACCACAAAAGTGGTTCTACCTGCTTGCTGGGCTGAGATGGGCAATCGCTGACTTTTGGAGTCGGCTGGTGACAAAATGTTCCAAACACACCCCATGCACAACTCCACCGGGGAAGGTGCCAGAAAGGAGTTCTGTTGGTAGTTCTTCCACTGCCCCGGTAGCCAGAAGAAAGACACCACAAAAGTGGTCCTACCTGCTTGCTGGGCTGAGATGGGCAATCGCTGACTTTTGGAGTCGGCTGGTGACAAAATGTTCCAAACACACCCCATGCACAACTCCACCGGGGAAGGTGCCAGAAAGGAGTTCTGTTGGTAGTTCTTACACTGCCCCGGTAGCCAGATGAAAGACACCACAAAAGTGGTTCTACCTGCTTGCTGGGCTGAGATGGGCAATCGCTGACTTTTGCAGTCGGCTGGTGACAAAATGTTCCAAGCACACCCCATGCACAACTCCACCGGGGAAGGTGCCAGAAAGGAGTTCTCTTGGTAGTTCTTCCACTGCCCCGGTAGCCAGCTGAAAGACACCACAAAAGTGGTTCTACCTGCTTGCTGGGCTGAGATGGGCAATCGCTGACTTTTGGAGTCGGCTGGTGACAAAATGTTCCAAACACACCCCATGCACAACTCCAGCGCGGAAGGGTCCAGAAAGGAGTTCTGTTGGTAGTTCTTCCACTGCCCCGGTAGCCAGCTGAAAGACACCACAAAAGTGGTTCTACCTGCTTGCTGGGCTGAGATGGGGAATCGCTGACTTTTGGACTCGGCTGGTGACAAAATGTTCCAAAGACACCCCATGCACAACTCCACCGGGGAAGGTGCCAGAAAGGAGTTCTGTTGGTAGTTCTTCCACTGCCCCGGTAGCCAGATGAAAGACACCACAAAAGTGGTTCTACCTGCTTTCTGGGCTGAGATGGGCAATCGCTGACTTTTGGAGTCGGCTGGTGACAAAATGTTCCAAACACACCCCATGCACAACTCCACCGGGGAAGGTGCCAGAAAGGAATTCCGTTGCTTGTTCTTCCACTGCCCCGGTAGCCAGATGAAAGACACCACAAAAGTGGTTCTACCTGCTTGCTGGGCTGAGATGGGCAATCGCTGACTTTTGGAGTCGGCTGGTGACAAAATGTTCCAAACACACCCCATGCACAACTCCACCGGGGAAGGTGCCAGAAAGGAGTTCTCTTGGTAGTTCTTCCACTGCCCCGGTAGCCAGCTGAAAGACACCACAAAAGTGGTTCTACCTGCTTGCTGGGCTGAGATGGGCAATCGCTGACTTTTGCAGTCGGCTGGTGACAAAATGTTCCAAACACACCCCATGCACAACTCCACCGGGGAAGGTGCCAGAAAGGAGTTCTCTTGGTAGTTCTTCCACTGCCCCGGTAGCCAGCTGAAAGACACCACAAAAGTGGTTCTACCTGCTTGCTGGGCTGAGATGGGCAATCGCTGACTTTTGCAGTCGGCTGGTGACAAAATGTTCCAAACACACCCCATGCACAACTCCACCGGGGAAGGTGCCAGAAAGGAGTTCTGTTGGTTGTTCTTCCACTGCCCCGGTAGCCAGCTGAAAGACACCACAAAAGTGGTTCTACCTGCTTTCTGGGCTGAGATGGGCAATCGCTGACTTTTGGAGTCGGCTGGTGACAAAATGTTCCAAACACACCCCATGCACAACTCCACCGGGGAAGGTGCCAGAAAGGAATTCCGTTGCTTGTTCTTCCACTGCCCCGGTAGCCAGATGAAAGACACCACAAAAGTGGTTCTACCTGCTTTCTAGGCTGAGATGGGGAATCGCTGACTTTTGGAGTCGGCTGGTGACAAAATGTTCCAAACACACCCCATGCACAACTCCACCGGGGAAGGTGCCAGAAAGGAGTTCTGTTGGTTGTTCTTACACTGCCCCGGTAGCCAGCTGAAAGACACCACAAAAGTGGTTCTACCTGCTTTCTGGGCTGAGATGGGGAATCGCTGACTTTTGGAGTCGGCTGGTGACAAAATGTTCCAAACACACCCCATGCACAACTCCACCGGGGAAGGTGCCAGAAAGGAGTTCCGTTGCTTGTTCTTCCACTGCCTTGGTAGCCAGCTGAAAGACACCACAAAAGTGGTTCTACCTGCTTTCTGGGCTGAGATGGGCAATCGCTGACTTTTGGAGTCGGCTGGTGACAAAATGTTCCAAACACACCCCATGCACAACTCCACCGGGGAAGGTGCCAGAAAGGAGTTCTGTTAGTTGTTCTTACACTGCCCCGGTAGCCAGCTGAAAGACACCACAAAAGTGGTTCTATCTGCTTGCTGGGCTGAGATGGGCAATCGCTGACTTTTGCAGTCGGCTGGTGACAAAATGTTCCAAACACACCCCATGCACAACTCCACCGGGGAAGGTGCCAGAAAGGAGTTCTGTTGGTAGTTCTTCCACTGCCCCGGTAGCCAGCTGAAAGACACCACAAAAGTGGTCCTACCTGCTTTCTGGGCTGAGATGGGGAATCGCTGACTTTTGGAGTCGGCTGGTGACAAAATGTTCCAAACACACCCCATGCACAACTCCAGCGGGGAAGGTGCCAGAAAGGAATTCCATTGCTTGTTCTTCCACTGCCCCGGTAGCCAGCTGAAAGACACCACAAAAGTGGTTCTACCTGCTTTCTGGGCTGAGATGGGCAATCGCTGACTTTTGGAGTCGGCTGGTGACAAAATGTTCCAAACACACCCCATGCACAACTCCACCGGGGAAGGTGCCAGAAAGGAGTTCTGTTGGTTGTTCTTACACTGCCCCGGTAGCCAGATGAAAGACACCACAAAAGTGGTTCTACCTGCTTTCTAGGCTGAGATGGGGAATCGCTGACTTTTGGAGTCGGCTGGTGACAAAATGTTCCAAACACACCCCATGCACAACTCCACCGGGGAAGGTGCCAGAAAGGAGTTCTGTTGGTAGTTCTTCCACTGCCCCGGTAGCCAGCTGAAAGACACCACAAAAGTGGTTCTACCTGCTTGCTGGGCTGAGATGGGCAATCGCTGACTTTTGCAGTCGGCTGGTGACAAAATGTTCCAAACACACCCCATGCACAACTCCACCGGGGAAGGTGCCAGAAAGGAGTTCTGTTGGTAGTTCTTCCACTGCCCCGGTAGCCAGATGAAAGACACCACAAAAGTGGTTCTACCTGCTTTCTGGGCTGAGATGGGGAATCGCTGACTTTTGGACTCGGCTGGTGACAAAATGTTCCAAACACACCCCATGCACAACTCCACCGGGGAAGGTGCCAGAAAGAAGTTCTCTTGAAAGTTCTTCCACTGCCCCGGTAGCCAGATGAAAGACACCACAAAAGTGGTTCTACCTGCTTGCTGGGCTGAGATGGGGAATCGCTGACTTTTGGAGTCGGCTGGTGACAAAATGTTCCAAACACACCCCATGCACAACTCCACCGGGGAAGGTGCCAGAAAGGAGTTCTCTTGGTAGTTCTTCCACTGCCCCGGTAGCCAGCTGAAAGACACCACAAAAGTGGTTCTACCTGCTTTCTAGGCTGAGATGGGGAATCGCTGACTTTTGGAGTCGGCTGGTGACAAAATGTTCCAAACACACCCCATGCACAACTCCAGCGGGGAAGGTGCCAGAAAGGAGTTCTCTTGGTAGTTCTTCCACTGCCCCGGTAGCCAGATGAAAGACACCACAAAAGTGGTTCTACCTGCTTTCTGGGCTGAGATGGGGAATCGCTGACTTTTGGAGTCGGCTGGTGACAAAATGTTCCAAACACACCCCATGCACAACTCCAGCGGGGAAGGTGCCAGAAAGGAATTCCATTGCTTGTTCTTCCACTGCCCCGGTAGCCAGATGAAAGACACCACAAAAGTGGTTCTACCTGCTTGCTGGGCTGAGATGGGCAATCGCTGACTTTTGGAGTCGGCTGGTGACAAAATGTTCCAAACACACCCCATGCACAACTCCCCCGGGGAAGGTGCCAGAAAGTAATTCCGTTGCTTGTTCTTCCACTGCCCCGGTAGCCAGATGAAAGACACCACAAAAGTGGTTCTACCTGCTTTCTGGGCTGAGATGGGGAATCGCTGACTTGTGGACTCGGCTGGTGACAAAATGTTCCAAACACACCCCATGCACAACTCCCCCGGGGAAGGTGCCAGAAAGGAATTCCGTTGCTTGTTCTTCCACTGCCCCGGTAGCCAGCTGAAAGACACCACAAAAGTGGTTCTACCTGCTTGCTGGGCTGAGATGGGCAATCGCTGACTTTTGGAGTCGGCTGGTGACAAAATGTTCCAAACACACCCCATGCACAACTCCAGCGGGGAAGGTGCCAGAAAGGAGTTCTGTTGGTTGTTCTTACACTGCCCCGGTAGCCAGATGAAAGACACCACAAAAGTGGTTCTACCTGCTTGCTGGGCTGAGATGGGCAATCGCTGACTTTTGGAGTCGGCTGGTGACAAAATGTTCCAAACACACCCCATGCACAACTCCACCGGGGAAGGTGCCAGAAAGGAGTTCTGTTGGTTGTTCTTACACTGCCCCGGTAGCCAGATGAAAGACACCACAAAAGTGGTTCTACCTGCTTTCTGGGCTGAGATGGGCAATCGCTGACTTTTGGAGTCGGCTGGTGACAAAATGTTCCAAACACACCCCATGCACAACTCCACCGGGGAAGGTGCCAGAAAGGAGTTCTGTTGGTAGTTCTTCCACTGCCCCGGTAGCCAGCTGAAAGACACCACAAAAGTGGTTCTACATGCTTTCTGGGCTGAGATGGGGAATCGCTGACTTTTGGAGTCGGCTGGTGACAAAATGTTCCAAACACACCCCATGCACAACTCCACCGGGGAAGGGTCCAGAAAGGAATTCCGTTGCTTGTTCTTACACTGCCCCGGTAGCCAGATGAAAGACACCACAAAAGTGGTTCTACCTGCTTGCTGGGCTGAGATGGGGAATCGCTGACTTTTGCAGTCGGCTGGTGACAAAATGTTCCAAACACACCCCATGCACAACTCCACCGGGGAAGGGTCCAGAAAGGAATTCTGTTGGTTGTTCTTACACTGCCCCGGTAGCCAGATGAAAGACACCACAAAAGTGGTTCTACCTGCTTGCTGGGCTGAGATGGGGAATCGCTGACTTTTGGAGTCGGCTGGTGACAAAATGTTCCAAGCACACCCCATGCACAACTCCACCGGGGAAGGTGCCAGAAAGGAGTTCTGTTGGTAGTTCTTCCACTGCCCCGGTAGCCAGATGAAAGACACCACAAAAGTGGTTCTACCTGCTTGCTGGGCTGATATGGGGAATCGCTGACTTTTGGAGTCGGCTGGTGACAAAATGTTCCAAACACACCCCATGCACAACTCCACCGGGGAAGGGTCCAGAAAGGAGTTCTCTTGGTAGTTCTTCCACTGCCCCGGTAGCCAGATGAAAGACACCACAAAAGTGGTTCTACCTGCTTTCTAGGCTGAGATGGGGAATCGCTGACTTTTGGAGTCGGCTGGTGACAAAATGTTCCAAAGACAGCCCATGCACAACTCCACCGGGGAAGGTGCCAGAAAGGAGTTCTCTTGGTAGTTCTTCCACTGCCCCGGTAGCCAGATGAAAGACACCACAAAAGTGGTTCTACCTGCTTTCTGGGCTGAGATGGGGAATCGCTGACTTGTGGACTCGGCTGGTGACAAAATGTTCCAAAGACACCCCATGCACAACTCCAGCGGGGAAGGTGCCAGAAAGGAATTCCAATGCTTGTTCTTCCACTGCCCCGGTAGCCAGAGGAAAGACACCACAAAAGTGGTTCTACCTGCTTTCTGGGCTGAGATGGGCAATCGCTGACTTTTGGAGTCGGCTGGTGACAAAATGTTCCAAAGACACCCCATGCACAATTCCACCGGGGAAGGTGCCAGAAAGGAGTTCCGCTGGTTGTTCTTACACTGCCTTGGTAGCCAGCTGAATGACACCACAAAAGTGGTTCTACCTGCTTTCTGGGCTGAGATGGGGAACCGCTGACTTTTGGAGTCGGCTGGTGACAAAATGTTCCAAACACACCCCATGCACAACTCCAGCGGGGAAGGTGCCAGAAAGGAGTTCTGTTGGTTGTTCTTACACTGCCCCGGTAGCCAGATGAAAGACACCACAAAAGTGGTTCTACCTGCTTGCTGGGCTGAGATGGGGAATCGCTGACTTTTGGAGTCGGCTGGTGACAAAATGTTCCAAACACACCCCATGCACAACTCCAGCGGGGAAGGTGCCAGAAAGGAGTTCTGTTGGTAGTTCTTCCACTGCCCCGGTAGCCAGCTGAAAGACACCACAAAAGTGGTTCTACCTGCTTTCTGGGCTGAGATGGGCAATCGCTGACTTTTGCAGTCGGCTGGTGACAAAATGTTCCAAACACACCCCATGCACAACTCCACCGGGGAAGGTGCCAGAAAGGAGTTCTGTTGGTTGTTCTTCCACTGCCCCGGTAGCCAGATGAAAGACACCACAAAAGTGGTTCTACCTGCTTTCTGGGCTGAGATGGGGAATCGCTGACTTTTGGAGTCGGCTGGTGACAAAATGTTCCAAACACACCCCATGCACAACTCCACCGGGGAAGGTGCCAGAAAGGAGTTCTCTTGGTAGTTCTTCCACTGCCCCGGTAGCCAGATGAAAGACACCACAAAAGTGGTTCTACCTGCTTGCTGGGCTGAGATGGGGAACCGCTGACTTTTGGAGTCGGCTGGTGACAAAATGTTCCAAACACACCCCATGCACAACTCCAGCGGGGAAGGTGCCAGAAAGGAGTTCTGTTGGTTGTTCTTCCACTGCCCCGGTAGCCAGATGAAAGACACCACAAAAGTGGTTCTACCTGCTTGCTGGGCTGAGATGGGGAATCGCTGACTTGTGGACTCGGCTGGTGACAAAATGTTCCAAACACACCCCATGCACAACTCCACCGGGGAAGGTGCCAGAAAGGAGTTCTGTTGGTAGTTCTTCCACTGCCCCGGTAGCCAGATGAAAGACACCACAAAAGTGGTTCTACCTGCTTGCTGGGCTGAGATGGGGAATCGCTGACTTTTGCAGTCGGCTGGTGACAAAATGTTCCAAACACACCCCATGCACAACTCCACCGGGGAAGGTGCCAGAAAGGAGTTCTCTTGGTTGTTCTTACACTGCCCCGGTAGCCAGATGAAAGACACCACAAAAGTGGTTCTACCTGCTTTCTGGGCTGAGATGGGCAATCGCTGACTTTTGGAGTCGGCTGGTGACAAAATGTTCCAAACACACCCCATGCACAACTCCAGCGGGGAAGGTGCCAGAAAGGAGTTCTCTTGGTAGTTCTTCCACTGCCCCGGTAGCCAGATGAAAGACACCACAAAAGTGGTTCTACCTGCTTTCTGGGCTGAGATGGGGAATCGCTGACTTTTGGAGTCGGCTGGTGACAAAATGTTCCAAACACACCCCATGCACAACTCCAGCGGGGAAGGTGCCAGAAAGGAATTCCATTGCTTGTTCTTCCACTGCCCCGGTAGCCAGATGAAAGACACCACAAAAGTGGTTCTACCTGCTTTCTGGGCTGAGATGGGCAATCGCTGACTTTTGGAGTCGGCTGGTGACAAAATGTTCCAAACACACCCCATGCACAACTCCCCCGGGGAAGGTGCCAGAAAGTAATTCCGTTGCTTGTTCTTCCACTGCCCCGGTAGCCAGATGAAAGACACCACAAAAGTGGTTCTACCTGCTTTCTGGGCTGAGATGGGGAATCGCTGACTTGTGGACTCGGCTGGTGACAAAATGTTCCAAACACACCCCATGCACAACTCCACCGGGGAAGGTGCCAGAAAGGAATTCCGTTGCTTGTTCTTCCACTGCCCCGGTAGCCAGCTGAAAGACACCACAAAAGTGGTTCTACCTGCTTGCTGGGCTGAGATGGGCAATCGCTGACTTTTGGAGTCGGCTGGTGACAAAATGTTCCAAACACACCCCATGCACAACTCCAGCGGGGAAGGTGCCAGAAAGGAGTTCTGTTGGTTGTTCTTACACTGCCCCGGTAGCCAGATGAAAGACACCACAAAAGTGGTTCTACCTGCTTGCTGGGCTGAGATGGGCAATCGCTGACTTTTGGAGTCGGCTGGTGACAAAATGTTCCAAGCACACCCCATGCACAACTCCACCGGGGAAGGTGCCAGAAAGGAGTTCTGTTGGTAGTTCTTCCACTGCCCCGGTAGCCAGATGAAAGACACCACAAAAGTGGTTCTACCTGCTTTCTGGGCTGAGATGGGCAATCGCTGACTTTTGGAGTCGGCTGGTGACAAAATGTTCCAAACACACCCCATGCACAACTCCACCGGGGAAGGTGCCAGAAAGTAATTCCGTTGCTTGTTCTTCCACTGCCCCAGTAGCCAGATGAAAGACACCACAAAAGTGGTTCTACCTGCTTTCTGGGCTGAGATGGGCAATCGCTGACTTGTGGACTCGGCTGGTGACAAAATGTTCCAAACACACCCCATGCACAACTCCACCGGGGAAGGTGCCAGAAAGGAATTCCGTTGCTTGTTCTTCCACTGCCCCGGTAGCCAGCTGAAAGACACCACAAAAGTGGTTCTACCTGCTTTCTGGGCTGAGATGGGCAATCGCTGACTTTTGCAGTCGGCTGGTGACAAAATGTTCCAAACACACCCCATGCACAACTCCACCGGGGAAGGTGCCAGAAAGGAGTTCTGTTGGTTGTTCTTCCACTGCCCCGGTAGCCAGATGAAAGACACCACAAAAGTGGTTCTACCTGCTTGCTGGGCTGAGATGGGGAATCGCTGACTTTTGGAGTCGGCTGGTGACAAAATGTTCCAAACACACCCCATGCACAACTCCACCGGGGAAGGTGCCAGAAAGGAGTTCTCTTGGTAGTTCTTCCACTGCCCCGGTAGCCAGATGAAAGACACCACAAAAGTGGTTCTACCTGCTTGCTGGGCTGAGATGGGGAACCGCTGACTTTTGGAGTCGGCTGGTGACAAAATGTTCCAAACACACCCCATGCACAACTCCAGCGGGGAAGGTGCCAGAAAGGAGTTCTGTTGGTTGTTCTTCCACTGCCCCGGTAGCCAGATGAAAGACACCACAAAAGTGGTTCTACCTGCTTGCTGGGCTGAGATGGGGAATCGCTGACTTTTGGAGTCGGCTGGTGACAAAATGTTCCAAACACACCCCATGCACAACTCCACCGGGGAAGGTGCCAGAAAGGAGTTCTGTTGGTAGTTCTTCCACTGCCCCGGTAGCCAGATGAAAGACACCACAAAAGTGGTTCTACCTGCTTGCTGGGCTGAGATGGGGAATCGCTGACTTTTGGAGTCGGCTGGTGACAAAATGTTCCAAACACACCCCATGCACAACTCCACCGGGGAAGGTGCCAGAAAGGAGTTCTCTTGGTAGTTCTTCCACTGCCCCGGTAGCCAGCTGAAAGACACCACAAAAGTGGTTCTACCTGCTTTCTAGGCTGAGATGGGGAATCGCTGACTTTTGGAGTCGGCTGGTGACAAAATGTTCCAAACACACCCCATGCACAACTCCAGCGGGGAAGTTGCCAGAAAGGAGTTCTCTTGGTAGTTCTTCCACTGCCCCGGTAGCCAGATGAAAGACACCACAAAAGTGGTTCTACCTGCTTTCTGGGCTGAGATGGGGAATCGCTGACTTTTGGAGTCGGCTGGTGACAAAATGTTCCAAACACACCCCATGCACAACTCCAGCGGGGAAGGTGCCAGAAAGGAATTCCATTGCTTGTTCTTCCACTGCCCCGGTAGCCAGATGAAAGACACCACAAAAGTGGTTCTACCTGCTTGCTGGGCTGAGATGGGCAATCGCTGACTTTTGGAGTCGGCTGGTGACAAAATGTTCCAAACACACCCCATGCACAACTCCAGCGGGGAAGGTGCCAGAAAGTAATTCCGTTGCTTGTTCTTCCACTGCCCCGGTAGCCAGATGAAAGACACCACAAAAGTGGTTCTACCTGCTTTCTGGGCTGAGATGGGGAATCGCTGACTTGTGGACTCGGCTGGTGACAAAATGTTCCAAACACACCCCATGCACAACTCCACCGGGGAAGGTGCCAGAAAGGAATTCCGTTGCTTGTTCTTCCACTGCCCCGGTAGCCAGCTGAAAGACACCACAAAAGTGGTTCTACCTGCTTGCTGGGCTGAGATGGGCAATCGCTGACTTTTGGAGTCGGCTGGTGACAAAATGTTCCAAACACACCCCATGCACAACTCCAGCGGGGAAGGTGCCAGAAAGGAGTTCTGTTGGTTGTTCTTACACTGCCCCGGTAGCCAGATGAAAGACACCACAAAAGTGGTTCTACCTGCTTGCTGGGCTGAGATGGGCAATCGCTGACTTTTGGAGTCGGCTGGTGACAAAATGTTCCAAGCACACCCCATGCACAACTCCACCGGGGAAGGTGCCAGAAAGGAGTTCTGTTGGTAGTTCTTCCACTGCCCCGGTAGCCAGATGAAAGACACCACAAAAGTGGTTCTACCTGCTTTCTGGGCTGAGATGGGCAATCGCTGACTTTTGGACTCGGCTGGTGACAAAATGTTCCAAACACACCCCATGCACAACTCCACCGGGGAAGGTGCCAGAAAGTAATTCCGTTGCTTGTTCTTCCACTGCCCCAGTAGCCAGATGAAAGACACCACAAAAGTGGTTCTACCTGCTTTCTGGGCTGAGATGGGCAATCGCTGACTTGTGGACTCGGCTGGTGACAAAATGTTCCAAACACACCCCATGCACAACTCCACCGGGGAAGGTGCCAGAAAGGAATTCCGTTGCTTGTTCTTCCACTGCCCCGGTAGCCAGCTGAAAGACACCACAAAAGTGGTTCTACCTGCTTTCTGGGCTGAGATGGGCAATCGCTGACTTTTGCAGTCGGCTGGTGACAAAATGTTCCAAACACACCCCATGCACAACTCCACCGGGGAAGGTGCCAGAAAGGAGTTCTGTTGGTTGTTCTTCCACTGCCCCGGTAGCCAGATGAAAGACACCACAAAAGTGGTTCTACCTGCTTGCTGGGCTGAGATGGGGAATCGCTGACTTTTGGAGTCGGCTGGTGACAAAATGTTCCAAACACACCCCATGCACAACTCCACCGGGGAAGGTGCCAGAAAGGAGTTCTCTTGGTAGTTCTTCCACTGCCCCGGTAGCCAGATGAAAGACACCACAAAAGTGGTTCTACCTGCTTGCTGGGCTGAGATGGGGAACCGCTGACTTTTGGAGTCGGCTGGTGACAAAATGTTCCAAACACACCCCATGCACAACTCCAGCGGGGAAGGTGCCAGAAAGGAGTTCTGTTGGTTGTTCTTCCACTGCCCCGGTAGCCAGATGAAAGACACCACAAAAGTGGTTCTACCTGCTTGCTGGGCTGAGATGGGGAATCGCTGACTTTTGGAGTCGGCTGGTGACAAAATGTTCCAAACACACCCCATGCACAACTCCACCGGGGAAGGTGCCAGAAAGGAGTTCTGTTGGTAGTTCTTCCACTGCCCCGGTAGCCAGATGAAAGACACCACAAAAGTGGTTCTACCTGCTTGCTGGGCTGAGATGGGGAATCGCTGACTTTTGGAGTCGGCTGGTGACAAAATGTTCCAAACACACCCCATGCACAACTCCACCGGGGAAGGTGCCAGAAAGGAGTTCTCTTGGTAGTTCTTCCACTGCCCCGGTAGCCAGCTGAAAGACACCACAAAAGTGGTTCTACCTGCTTTCTAGGCTGAGATGGGGAATCGCTGACTTTTGGAGTCGGCTGGTGACAAAATGTTCCAAACACACCCCATGCACAACTCCAGCGGGGAAGTTGCCAGAAAGGAGTTCTCTTGGTAGTTCTTCCACTGCCCCGGTAGCCAGATGAAAGACACCACAAAAGTGGTTCTACCTGCTTTCTGGGCTGAGATGGGGAATCGCTGACTTTTGGAGTCGGCTGGTGACAAAATGTTCCAAACACACCCCATGCACAACTCCAGCGGGGAAGGTGCCAGAAAGGAATTCCATTGCTTGTTCTTCCACTGCCCCGGTAGCCAGATGAAAGACACCACAAAAGTGGTTCTACCTGCTTGCTGGGCTGAGATGGGCAATCGCTGACTTTTGGAGTCGGCTGGTGACAAAATGTTCCAAACACACCCCATGCACAACTCCAGCGGGGAAGGTGCCAGAAAGTAATTCCGTTGCTTGTTCTTCCACTGCCCCGGTAGCCAGATGAAAGACACCACAAAAGTGGTTCTACCTGCTTTCTGGGCTGAGATGGGGAATCGCTGACTTGTGGACTCGGCTGGTGACAAAATGTTCCAAACACACCCCATGCACAACTCCACCGGGGAAGGTGCCAGAAAGGAATTCCGTTGCTTGTTCTTCCACTGCCCCGGTAGCCAGCTGAAAGACACCACAAAAGTGGTTCTACCTGCTTGCTGGGCTGAGATGGGCAATCGCTGACTTTTGGAGTCGGCTGGTGACAAAATGTTCCAAACACACCCCATGCACAACTCCAGCGGGGAAGGTGCCAGAAAGGAGTTCTGTTGGTTGTTCTTACACTGCCCCGGTAGCCAGATGAAAGACACCACAAAAGTGGTTCTACCTGCTTGCTGGGCTGAGATGGGCAATCGCTGACTTTTGGAGTCGGCTGGTGACAAAATGTTCCAAGCACACCCCATGCACAACTCCACCGGGGAAGGTGCCAGAAAGGAGTTCTGTTGGTAGTTCTTCCACTGCCCCGGTAGCCAGATGAAAGACACCACAAAAGTGGTTCTACCTGCTTTCTGGGCTGAGATGGGCAATCGCTGACTTTTGGACTCGGCTGGTGACAAAATGTTCCAAACACACCCCATGCACAACTCCACCGGGGAAGGTGCCAGAAAGTAATTCCGTTGCTTGTTCTTCCACTGCCCCAGTAGCCAGATGAAAGACACCACAAAAGTGGTTCTACCTGCTTGCTGGGCTGAGATGGGGAATCGCTGACTTGTGGACTCGGCTGGTGACAAAATGTTCCAAACACACCCCATGCACAACTCCACCGGGGAAGGTGCCAGAAAGGAATTCCGTTGCTTGTTCTTCCACTGCCCCGGTAGCCAGATGAAAGACACCACAAAAGTGGTTCTACCTGCTTTCTGGGCTGAGATGGGCAATCGCTGACTTTTGGAGTCGGCTGGTGACAAAATGTTCCAAACACACCCCATGCACAACTCCACCGGGGAAGGTGCCAGAAAGGAGTTCTGTTGGTAGTTCTTCCACTGCCCCGGTAGCCAGATGAAAGACACCACAAAAGTGGTTCTACCTGCTTTCTGGGCTGAGATGGGCAATCGCTGACTTTTGGAGTCGGCTGGTGACAAAATGTTCCAAACACACCCCATGCACAACTCCAGCGGGGAAGGTGCCAGAAAGGAGTTCTCTTGGTAGTTCTTCCACTGCCCCGGTAGCCAGCTGAAAGACACCACAAAAGTGGTTCTACCTGCTTTCTGGGCTGAGATGGGCAATCACTGACTTTTGGAGTCGGCTGGTGACAAAATGTTCCAAACACACCCCATGCACAACTCCACCGGGGAAGGTGCCAGAAAGGAGTTCTGTTGGTAGTTCTTCCACTGCCCCGGTAGCCAGATGAAAGACACCACAAAAGTGGTTCTACCTGCTTTCTGGGCTGAGATGGGCAATCGCTGACTTTTGGAGTCGGCTGGTGACAAAATGTTCCAAACACACCCCATGCACAACTCCAGCGGGGAAGGTGCCAGAAAGGAGTTCTCTTGGTAGTTCTTCCACTGCCCCGGTAGCCAGCTGAAAGACACCACAAAAGTGGTTCTACCTGCTTTCTGGGCTGAGATGGGCAATCACTGACTTTTGGAGTCGGCTGGTGACAAAATGTTCCAAACACACCCCATGCACAACTCCACCGGGGAAGGTGCCAGAAAGGAGTTCTCTTGGTAGTTCTTCCAGTGCCCCGGTAGCCAGATGAAAGACACCACAAAAGTGGTTCTACCTGCTTTCTGGGCTGAGATGGGGAATCGCTGACTTGTGGACTCGGCTGGTGACAAAATGTTCCAAAGACACCCCATGCACAACTCGACCGGGGAAGGTGCCAGAAAGGAATTCCAATGCTTGTTCTTCCACTGCCCCGGTAGCCAGCTGAAAGACACCACAAAAGTGGTTCTACCTGCTTTCTGGGCTGAGATGGGCAATCGCTGACTTTTGGAGTCGGCTGGTGACAAAATGTTCCAAACACACCCCATGCACAACTCCACCGGGGAAGGTGCCAGAAAGAAGTTCTCTTGAAAGTTCTTCCACTGCCCCGGTAGCCAGATGAAAGACACCACAAAAGTGGTTCTACCTGCTTGCTGGGCTGAGATGGGGAACTGCTGACTTTTGGAGTTGGCTGGTGACAAAATGTTCCAAACACACCCCATGCACAACTCCACCGGGGAAGGTGCCAGAAAGGAATTCCGTTGCTTATTCTTCCACTGCCCCAGTAGCCAGATGAAAGACACCACAAAAGTGGTTCTACCTGCTTTCTGGGCTGAGATGGGGAATCGCTGACTTGTGGACTCGGCTGGTGACAAAATGTTCCAAACACACCCCATGCACAACTCCACCGGGGAAGGGTCCAGAAAGGAGTTCTCTTGGTAGTTCTTACACTGCCCCGGTAGCCAGATGAAAGACACCACAAAAGTGGTTCTACCTGCTTGATGGGCTGAGATGGGGAATCGCTGACTTTTGGAGTCGGCTGGTGACAAAATGTTCCAAACACACCCCATGCACAACTCCACCGGGGAAGGTGCCAGAAAGGAGTTCTCTTGGTAGTTCTTCCACTGCCCCGGTAGCCAGATGAAAGACACCACAAAAGTGGTTCTACCTGCTTTCTGGGCTGAGATGGGGAATCGCTGACTTTTGGAGTCGGCTGGTGACAAAATGTTCCAAAGACACCCCATGCACAACTCCACCGGGGAAGGTGCCAGAAAGGAATTCCGTTGCTTATTCTTCCACTGCCCCGGTAGCCAGATGAAAGACACCACAAAAGTGGTTCTACCTGCTTGCTGGGCTGAGATGGGCAATCGCTGACTTTTGCAGTCGGCTGGTGACAAAATGTTCCAAAGACACCCCATGCACAACTCCACCGGGGAAGGTGCCAGAAAGGAGTTCTGTTGGTAGTTCTTACACTGCCTTGGTAGCCAGATGAAAGACACCACAAAAGTGGTTCTACCTGCTTGCTGGGCTGAGATGGGGAATCGCTGAGTTTTGGAGTCGGCTGGTGACAAAATGTTCCAAACACACCCCATGCACAACTCCACCGGGGAAGGTGCCAGAAAGGAATTCCATTGCTTGTTCTTCCACTGCCCCGGTAGCCAGCTGAAAGACACCACAAAAGTGGTTCTACCTGCTTGCTGGGCTGAGATGGGCAATCGCTGACTTTTGCAGTCGGCTGGTGACAAAATGTTCCAAACACACCCCATGCACAACTCCACCGGGGAAGGTGCCAGAAAGGAGTTCTGTTGGTAGTTCTTCCACTGCCCCGGTAGCCAGCTGAAAGACACCACAAAAGTGGTTCTACATGCTTGCTGGGCTGAGATGGGCAATCGCTGACTTTTGGAGTCGGCTGGTGACAAAATGTTCCAAACACACCCCATGCACAACTCCACCGGGGAAGGGTCCAGAAAGGAATTCCGTTGCTTGTTCTTACACTGCCCCGGTAGCCAGATGAAAGACACCACAAAAGTGGTTCTACCTGCTTTCTGGGCTGAGATGGGGAATCGCTGACTTGTGGACTCGGCTGGTGACAAAATGTTCCAAACACACCCCATGCACAACTCCACCGGGGAAGGTGCCAGAAAGTAATTCCGTTGCTTGTTCTTCCACTGCCCCAGTAGCCAGATGAAAGACACCACAAAAGTGGTTCTACCTGCTTTCTGGGCTGAGATGGGGAATCGCTGACTTGTGGACTCGGCTGGTGACAAAATGTTCCAAACACACCCCATGCACAACTCCCCCGGGGAAGGTGCCAGAAAGGAATTCCGTTGCTTGTTCTTCCACTGCCCCGGTAGCCAGCTGAAAGACACCACAAAAGTGGTTCTACCTGCTTTCTGGGCTGAGATGGGCAATCGCTGACTTTTGGAGTCGGCTGGTGACAAAATGTTCCAAACACACCCCATGCACAACTCCAGCGGGGAAGGTGCCAGAAAGGAGTTCTGTTGGTTGTTCTTACACTGCCCCGGTAGCCAGATGAAAGACACCACAAAAGTGGTTCTACCTGCTTGCTGGGCTGAGATGGGCAATCGCTGACTTTTGGAGTCGGCTGGTGACAAAATGTTCCAAGCACACCCCATGCACAACTCCACCGGGGAAGGTGCCAGAAAGGAGTTCTGTTGGTAGTTCTTCCACTGCCCCGGTAGCCAGATGAAAGACACCACAAAAGTGGTTCTACCTGCTTTCTGGGCTGAGATGGGCAATCGCTGACTTTTGGAGTCGGCTGGTGACAAAATGTTCCAAACACACCCCATGCACAACTCCAGCGGGGAAGGTGCCAGAAAGGAGTTCTCTTGGTAGTTCTTCCACTGCCCCGGTAGCCAGCTGAATGACACCACAAAAGTGGTTCTACCTGCTTTCTGGGCTGAGATTGGCAATCACTGACTTTTGGAGTCGGCTGGTGACAAAATGTTCCAAACAAACCCCATGCACAACTCCACCGGGGAAGGTGCCAGAAAGGAGTTCTCTTGGTAGTTCTTCCAGTGCCCCGGTAGCCAGATGAAAGACACCACAAAAGTGGTTCTACCTGCTTTCTGGGCTGAGATGGGGAATCGCTGACTTGTGGACTCGGCTGGTGACAAAATGTTCCAAAGACACCCCATGCACAACTCGACCGGGGAAGGTGCCAGAAAGGAATTCCAATGCTTGTTCTTCCACTGCCCCGGTAGCCAGCTGAAAGACACCACAAAAGTGGTTCTACCTGCTTTCTGGGCTGAGATGGGCAATCGCTGACTTTTGGAGTCGGCTGGTGACAAAATGTTCCAAACACACCCCATGAACAACTCCACCGGGGAAGGTGCCAGAAAGAAGTTCTCTTGAAAGTTCTTCCACTGCCCCGGTAGCCAGATGAAAGACACCACAAAAGTGGTTCTACCTGCTTGCTGGGCTGAGATGGGGAACTGCTGACTTTTGGAGTTGGCTGGTGACAAAATGTTCCAAACACACCCCATGCACAACTCCACCGGGGAAGGTGCCAGAAAGGAATTCCGTTGCTTATTCTTCCACTGCCCCAGTAGCCAGATGAAAGACACCACAAAAGTGGTTCTACCTGCTTTCTGGGCTGAGATGGGGAATCGCTGACTTGTGGACTCGGCTGGTGACAAAATGTTCCAAACACACCCCATGCACAACTCCAGCGGGGAAGGTGCCAGAAAGGAGTTCTCTTGGTAGTTCTTCCACTGCCCCGGTAGCCAGATGAAAGACACCACAAAAGTGGTTCTACCTGCTTTCTGGGCTGAGATGGGGAATCGCTGACTTGTGGACTCGGCTGGTGACAAAATGTTCCAAAGACACCCCATGCACAACTCCACCGGGGAAGGTGCCAGAAAGGAATTCCAATGCTTGTTCTTCCACTGCCCCGGTAGCCAGATGAAAGACACCACAAAAGTGGTTCTACCTGCTTTCTGGGCTGAGATGGGCAATCGCTGACTTTTGGAGTCGGCTGGTGACAAAATGTTCCAAAGACACCCCATGCACAACTCCACCGGGGAAGGTGCCAGAAAGGAGTTCTGTTGGTTGTTCTTACACTGCCCCGGTAGCCAGCTGAATGACACCACAAAAGTGGTTCTACCTGCTTTCTGGGCTGAGATGGGGAACCGCTGACTTTTGGAGTCGGCTGGTGACAAAATGTTCCAAACACACCCCATGCACAACTCCAGCGGGGAAGGTGCCAGAAAGGAGTTCTGTTGGTTGTTCTTACACTGCCCCGGTAGCCAGATGAAAGACACCACAAAAGTGGTTCTACCTGCTTTCTGGGCTGAGATGGGCAATCGCTGACTTTTGGAGTCGGCTGGTGACAAAATGTTCCAAACACACCCCATGCACAACTCCACCGGGGAAGGTGCCAGAAAGGAGTTCTGTTGGTAGTTCTTCCACTGCCCCGGTAGCCAGATGAAAGACACCACAAAAGTGGTTCTACATGCTTGCTGGGCTGAGATGGGCAATCGCTGACTTTTGGAGTCGGCTGGTGACAAAATGTTCCAAACACACCCCATGCACAACTCCACCGGGGAAGGGTCCAGAAAGGAATTCCGTTGCTTGTTCTTACACTGCCCCGGTAGCCAGATGAAAGACACCACAAAAGTGGTTCTACCTGCTTTCTGGGCTGAGATGGGGAATCGCTGACTTGTGGACTCGGCTGGTGACAAAATGTTCCAAACACACCCCATGCACAACTCCAGCGGGGAAGGTGCCAGAAAGTAATTCCGTTGCTTGTTCTTCCACTGCCCCAGTAGCCAGATGAAAGACACCACAAAAGTGGTTCTACCTGCTTTCTGGGCTGAGATGGGGAATCGCTGACTTGTGGACTCGGCTGGTGACAAAATGTTCCAAACACACCCCATGCACAACTCCACCGGGGAAGGTGCCAGAAAGGAATTCCGTTGCTTGTTCTTCCACTGCCCCGGTAGCCAGCTGAAAGACACCACAAAAGTGGTTCTACCTGCTTTCTGGGCTGAGATGGGCAATCGCTGACTTTTGGAGTCGGCTGGTGACAAAATGTTCCAAACACACCCCATGCACAACTCCAGCGGGGAAGGTGCCAGAAAGGAGTTCTGTTGGTTGTTCTTACACTGCCCCGGTAGCCAGATGAAAGACACCACAAAAGTGGTTCTATCTGCTTTCTGGGCTGAGATGGGCAATCGCTGACTTTTGGAGTCGGCTGGTGACAAAATGTTCCAAGCACACCCCATGCACAACTCCACCGGGGAAGGTGCCAGAAAGGAGTTCTGTTGGTAGTTCTTCCACTGCCCCGGTAGCCAGATGAAAGACACCACAAAAGTGGTTCTACCTGCTTTCTGGGCTGAGATGGGCAATCGCTGACTTTTGGAGTCGGCTGGTGACAAAATGTTCCAAACACACCCCATGCACAACTCCACCGGGGAAGGTGCCAGAAAGGAGTTCTGTTGGTAGTTCTTCCACTGCCCCGGTAGCCAGATGAAAGACACCACAAAAGTGGTTCTACCTGCTTTCTGGGCTGAGATGGGCAATCACTGACTTTTGGAGTCGGCTGGTGACAAAATGTTCCAAACAAACCCCATGCACAACTCCACCGGGGAAGGTGCCAGAAAGGAGTTCTGTTGGTAGTTCTTCCAGTGCCCCGGTAGCCAGATGAAAGACACCACAAAAGTGGTTCTACCTGCTTGCTGGGCTGAGATGGGCAATCGCTGACTTTTGGACTCGGCTGGTGACAAAATGTTCCAAAGACACCCCATGCACAACTCGACCGGGGAAGGTGCCAGAAAGGAATTCCAATGCTTGTTCTTCCACTGCCCCGGTAGCCAGCTGAAAGACACCACAAAAGTGGTTCTACCTGCTTTCTGGGCTGAGATGGGCAATCGCTGACTTTTGGAGTCGGCTGGTGACAAAATGTTCCAAACACACCCCATGCACAACTCCACCGGGGAAGGTGCCAGAAAGAAGTTCTCTTGAAAGTTCTTCCACTGCCCCGGTAGCCAGATGAAAGACACCACAAAAGTGGTTCTACATGCTTGCTGGGCTGAGATGGGCAATCGCTGACTTTTGGAGTCGGCTGGTGACAAAATGTTCCAAACACACCCCATGCACAACTCCACCGGGGAAGGGTCCAGAAAGGAATTCCGTTGCTTGTTCTTACACTGCCCCGGTAGCCAGATGAAAGACACCACAAAAGTGGTTCTACCTGCTTTCTGGGCTGAGATGGGGAATCGCTGACTTGTGGACTCGGCTGGTGACAAAATGTTCCAAACACACCCCATGCACAACTCCAGCGGGGAAGGTGCCAGAAAGTAATTCCGTTGCTTGTTCTTCCACTGCCCCAGTAGCCAGATGAAAGACACCACAAAAGTGGTTCTACCTGCTTTCTGGGCTGAGATGGGGAATCGCTGACTTGTGGACTCGGCTGGTGACAAAATGTTCCAAACACACCCCATGCACAACTCCACCGGGGAAGGTGCCAGAAAGGAATTCCGTTGCTTGTTCTTCCACTGCCCCGGTAGCCAGCTGAAAGACACCACAAAAGTGGTTCTACCTGCTTTCTGGGCTGAGATGGGCAATCGCTGACTTTTGGAGTCGGCTGGTGACAAAATGTTCCAAACACACCCCATGCACAACTCCAGCGGGGAAGGTGCCAGAAAGGAGTTCTGTTGGTTGTTCTTACACTGCCCCGGTAGCCAGATGAAAGACACCACAAAAGTGGTTCTATCTGCTTTCTGGGCTGAGATGGGCAATCGCTGACTTTTGGAGTCGGCTGGTGACAAAATGTTCCAAGCACACCCCATGCACAACTCCACCGGGGAAGGTGCCAGAAAGGAGTTCTGTTGGTAGTTCTTCCACTGCCCCGGTAGCCAGATGAAAGACACCACAAAAGTGGTTCTACCTGCTTTCTGGGCTGAGATGGGCAATCGCTGACTTTTGGAGTCGGCTGGTGACAAAATGTTCCAAACACACCCCATGCACAACTCCACCGGGGAAGGTGCCAGAAAGGAGTTCTGTTGGTAGTTCTTCCACTGCCCCGGTAGCCAGATGAAAGACACCACAAAAGTGGTTCTACCTGCTTTCTGGGCTGAGATGGGCAATCACTGACTTTTGGAGTCGGCTGGTGACAAAATGTTCCAAACAAACCCCATGCACAACTCCACCGGGGAAGGTGCCAGAAAGGAGTTCTCTTGGTAGTTCTTCCAGTGCCCCGGTAGCCAGATGAAAGACACCACAAAAGTGGTTCTACCTGCTTGCTGGGCTGAGATGGGCAATCGCTGACTTTTGGACTCGGCTGGTGACAAAATGTTCCAAAGACACCCCATGCACAACTCGACCGGGGAAGGTGCCAGAAAGGAATTCCAATGCTTGTTCTTCCACTGCCCCGGTAGCCAGCTGAAAGACACCACAAAAGTGGTTCTACCTGCTTTCTGGGCTGAGATGGGCAATCGCTGACTTTTGGAGTCGGCTGGTGACAAAATGTTCCAAACACACCCCATGCACAACTCCACCGGGGAAGGTGCCAGAAAGAAGTTCTCTTGAAAGTTCTTCCACTGCCCCGGTAGCCAGATGAAAGACACCACAAAAGTGGTTCTACCTGCTTGCTGGGCTGAGATGGGGAACTGCTGACTTTTGGAGTTGGCTGGTGACAAAATGTTCCAAACACACCCCATGCACAACTCCACCGGGGAAGGTGCCAGAAAGGAATTCCGTTGCTTATTCTTCCACTGCCCCAGTAGCCAGATGAAAGACACCACAAAAGTGGTTCTACCTGCTTTCTGGGCTGAGATGGGGAATCGCTGACTTGTGGACTCGGCTGGTGACAAAATGTTCCAAACACACCCCATGCACAACTCCACCGGGGAAGGGTCCAGAAAGGAGTTCTCTTGGTAGTTCTTACACTGCCCCGGTAGCCAGATGAAAGACACCACAAAAGTGGTTCTACCTGCTTGATGGGCTGAGATGGGGAATCGCTGACTTTTGGAGTCGGCTGGTGACAAAATGTTCCAAACACACCCCATGCACAACTCCACCGGGGAAGGTGCCAGAAAGGAGTTCTCTTGGTAGTTCTTCCACTGCCCCGGTAGCCAGATGAAAGACACCACAAAAGTGGTTCTACCTGCTTTCTGGGCTGAGATGGGGAATCGCTGACTTGTGGACTCGGCTGGTGACAAAATGTTCCAAAGACACCCCATGCACAACTCCACCGGGGAAGGGTCCAGAAAGGAATTCCAATGCTTGTTCTTCCACTGCCCCGGTAGCCAGATGAAAGACACCACAAAAGTGGTTCTACCTGCTTTCTGGGCTGAGATGGGCAATCGCTGACTTTTGGAGTCGGCTGGTGACAAAATGTTCCAAAGACACCCCATGCACAACTCCACCGGGGAAGGTGCCAGAAAGGAGTTCTGTTGGTTGTTCTTACACTGCCCCGGTAGCCAGCTGAATGACACCACAAAAGTGGTTCTACCTGCTTTCTGGGCTGAGATGGGGAACCGCTGACTTTTGGAGTCGGCTGGTGACAAAATGTTCCAAACACACCCCATGCACAACTCCAGCGGGGAAGGTGCCAGAAAGGAGTTCTGTTGGTTGTTCTTACACTGCCCCGGTAGCCAGATGAAAGACACCACAAAAGTGGTTCTACCTGCTTTCTGGGCTGAGATGGGCAATCGCTGACTTTTGGAGTCGGCTGGTGACAAAATGTTCCAAACACACCCCATGCACAACTCCAGCGGGGAAGGGTCCAGAAAGGAGTTCTGTTGGTAGTTCTTCCACTGCCCCGGTAGCCAGATGAAAGACACCACAAAAGTGGTTCTACATGCTTGCTGGGCTGAGATGGGCAATCGCTGACTTTTGGAGTCGGCTGGTGACAAAATGTTCCAAACACACCCCATGCACAACTCCACCGGGGAAGGGTCCAGAAAGGAATTCCGTTGCTTGTTCTTACACTGCCCCGGTAGCCAGATGAAAGACACCACAAAAGTGGTTCTACCTGCTTGCTGGGCTGAGATGGGGAATCGCTGACTTTTGGAGTTGGCTGGTGACAAAATGTTCCAAACACACCCCATGCACAACTCCACCGGGGAAGGGTCCAGAAAGGAATTCTGTTGGTTGTTCTTACACTGCCCCGGTAGCCAGATGAAAGACACCACAAAAGTGGTTCTACCTGCTTTCTGGGCTGAGATGGGGAATCGCTGACTTTTGGAGTCGGCTGGTGACAAAATGTTCCAAGCACACCCCATGCACAACTCCACCGGGGAAGGTGCCAGAAAGGAGTTCTGTTGGTAGTTCTTCCACTGCCCCGGTAGCCAGATGAAAGACACCACAAAAGTGGTTCTACCTGCTTGCTGGGCTGAGATGGGGAATCGCTGACTTTTGGAGTCGGCTGGTGACAAAATGTTCCAAAGACAGCCCATGCACAACTCCACCGGGGAAGGGTCCAGAAAGGAGTTCTCTTGGTAGTTCTTCCACTGCCCCGGTAGCCAGCTGAAAGACACCACAAAAGTGGTTCTACCTGCTTTCTGGGCTGAGATGGGGAATCGCTGACTTGTGGACTCGGCTGGTGACAAAATGTTCCAAAGACACCCCATGCACAACTCCACCGGGGAAGGTGCCAGAAAGGAGTTCTGTTGGTTGTTCTTACACTGCCCCGGTAGCCAGATGAAAGACACCACAAAAGTGGTTCTACCTGCTTGCTGGGCTGAGATGGGCAATCGCTGACTTTTGGAGTCGGCTGGTGACAAAATGTTCCAAACACACCCCATGCACAACTCCACCGGGGAAGGGTCCAGAAAGGAGTTCTCTTGGTAGTTCTTCCAGTGCCCCGGTAGCCAGATGAAAGACACCACAAAAGTGGTTCTACCTGCTTTCTGGGCTGAGATGGGGAATCGCTGACTTGTGGACTCGGCTGGTGACAAAATGTTCCAAAGACACCCCATGCACAACTCGACCGGGGAAGGTGCCAGAAAGGAATTCCAATGCTTGTTCTTCCACTGCCCCGGTAGCCAGCTGAAAGACACCACAAAAGTGGTTCTACCTGCTTGCTGGGCTGAGATGGGCAATCGCTGACTTTTGGAGTCGGCTGGTGACAAAATGTTCCAAACACACCCCATGCACAACTCCACCGGGGAAGGTGCCAGAAAGAAGTTCTCTTGAAAGTTCTTCCACTGCCCCGGTAGCCAGATGAAAGACACCACAAAAGTGGTTCTACCTGCTTGCTGGGCTGAGATGGGGAACTGCTGACTTTTGGAGTTGGCTGGTGACAAAATGTTCCAAACACACCCCATGCACAACTCCACCGGGGAAGGTGCCAGAAAGGAATTCCGTTGCTTATTCTTCCACTGCCCCAGTAGCCAGATGAAAGACACCACAAAAGTGGTTCTACCTGCTTTCTGGGCTGAGATGGGGAATCGCTGACTTGTGGACTCGGCTGGTGACAAAATGTTCCAAACACACCCCATGCACAACTCCACCGGGGAAGGGTCCAGAAAGGAGTTCTCTTGGTAGTTCTTACACTGCCCCGGTAGCCAGCTGAAAGACACCACAAAAGTGGTTCTACCTGCTTGATGGGCTGAGATGGGCAATCGCTGACTTTTGGAGTCGGCTGGTGACAAAATGTTCCAAACACACCCCATGCACAACTCCACCGGGGAAGGTGCCAGAAAGGAATTCCAATGCTTGTTCTTCCACTGCCCCGGTAGCCAGATGAAAGACACCACAAAAGTGGTTCTACCTGCTTTCTGGGCTGAGATGGGCAATCGCTGACTTTTGGAGTCGGCTGGTGACAAAATGTTCCAAACACACCCCATGCACAACTCCAGCGGGGAAGGTGCCAGAAAGGAATTCCATTGCTTGTTCTTACACTGCCCCGGTAGCCAGATGAAAGACACCACAAAAGTGGTTCTACCTGCTTGCTGGGCTGAGATGGGGAACTGCTGACTTTTGGAGTTGGCTGGTGACAAAATGTTCCAAACACACCCCATGCACAACTCCACCGGGGAAGGTGCCAGAAAGGAATTCCGTTGCTTATTCTTCCACTGCCCCAGTAGCCAGATGAAAGACACCACAAAAGTGGTTCTACCTGCTTTCTGGGCTGAGATGGGGAATCGCTGACTTGTGGACTCGGCTGGTGACAAAATGTTCCAAACACACCCCATGCACAACTCCACCGGGGAAGGGTCCAGAAAGGAGTTCTCTTGGTAGTTCTTACACTGCCCCGGTAGCCAGATGAAAGACACCACAAAAGTGGTTCTACCTGCTTGATGGGCTGAGATGGGCAATCGCTGACTTTTGGAGTCGGCTGGTGACAAAATGTTCCAAACACACCCCATGCACAACTCCACCGGGGAAGGTGCCAGAAAGGAGTTCTGTTGGTAGTTCTTCCACTGCCCCGGTAGCCAGATGAAAGACACCACAAAAGTGGTTCTACCTGCTTTCTGGGCTGAGATGGGGAATCGCTGACTTGTGGACTCGGCTGGTGACAAAATGTTCCAAAGACACCCCATGCACAACTCCACCGGGGAAGGTGCCAGAAAGGAATTCCAATGCTTGTTCTTCCACTGCCCCGGTAGCCAGATGAAAGACACCACAAAAGTGGTTCTACCTGCTTTCTGGGCTGAGATGGGCAATCGCTGACTTTTGGAGTCGGCTGGTGACAAAATGTTCCAAAGACACCCCATGCACAACTCCACCGGGGAAGGTGCCAGAAAGGAGTTCTGTTGGTTGTTCTTACACTGCCCCGGTAGCCAGCTGAATGACACCACAAAAGTGGTTCTACCTGCTTTCTGGGCTGAGATGGGGAACCGCTGACTTTTGGAGTCGGCTGGTGACAAAATGTTCCAAACACACCCCATGCACAACTCCACCGGGGAAGGTGCCAGAAAGGAGTTCTGTTGGTTGTTCTTACACTGCCCCGGTAGCCAGATGAAAGACACCACAAAAGTGGTTCTACCTGCTTTCTGGGCTGAGATGGGGAATCGCTGACTTTTGGAGTCGGCTGGTGACAAAATGTTCCAAACACACCCCATGCACAACTCCACCGGGGAAGGTGCCAGAAAGGAGTTCTGTTGGTAGTTCTTCCACTGCCCCGGTAGCCAGATGAAAGACACCACAAAAGTGGTTCTACCTGCTTTCTAGGCTGAGATGGGGAATCGCTGACTTTTGGAGTCGGCTGGTGACAAAATGTTCCAAACACACCCCATGCACAACTCGACCGGGGAAGGTGCCAGAAAGGAATTCCGTTGCTTGTTCTTACACTGCCCCGGTAGCCAGATGAAAGACACCACAAAAGTGGTTCTACCTGCTTGCTGGGCTGAGATGGGGAATCGCTGACTTTTGCAGTCGGCTGGTGACAAAATGTTCCAAACACACCCCATGCACAACTCCACCGGGGAAGGGTCCAGAAAGGAATTCTGTTGGTTGTTCTTACACTGCCCCGGTAGCCAGATGAAAGACACCACAAAAGTGGTTCTACCTGCTTGCTGGGCTGAGATGGGGAATCGCTGACTTTTGGAGTCGGCTGGTGACAAAATGTTCCAAAGACACCCCATGCACAACTCCACCGGGGAAGGTGCCAGAAAGGAGTTCTGTTGGTTGTTCTTCCACTGCTCCGGTAGCCAGATGAAAGACACCACAAAAGTGGTTCTACCTGCTTTCTGGGCTGAGATGGGGAATCGCTGACTTTTGGAGTCGGCTGGTGACAAAATGTTCCAAACACACCCCATGCACAACTCCACCGGGGAAGGTGCCAGAAAGGAGTTCTGTTGGTAGTTCTTCCACTGCCCCGGTAGCCAGATGAAAGACACCACAAAAGTGGTTCTACCTGCTTTCTGGGCTGAGATGGGGAATCGCTGACTTTTGGAGTCGGCTGGTGACAAAATGTTCCAAACACACCCCATGCACAACTCCACCGGGGAAGGTGCCAGAAAGGAGTTCTGTTGGTAGTTCTTCCACTGCCCCGGTAGCCAGATGAAAGACACCACAAAAGTGGTTCTACCTGCTTGCTGGGCTGAGATGGGCAATCGCTGACTTTTGGAGTCGGCTGGTGACAAAATGTTCCAAACACACCCCATGCACAACTCCACCGGGGAAGGTGCCAGAAAGGAGTTCTGTTGGTAGTTCTTCCACTGCCCCGGTAGCCAGATGAAAGACACCACAAAAGTGGTTCTACCTGCTTTCTAGGCTGAGATGGGGAATCGCTGACTTTTGGAGTCGGCTGGTGACAAAATGTTCCAAAGACAGCCCATGCACAACTCCACCGGGGAAGGTGCCAGAAAGGAGTTCTCTTGGTAGTTCTTCCACTGCCCCGGTAGCCAGATGAAAGACACCACAAAAGTGGTTCTACCTGCTTTCTGGGCTGAGATGGGGAATCGCTGACTTTTGGAGTCGGCTGGTGACAAAATGTTCCAAAGACACCCCATGCACAACTACAGCGGGGAAGGTGCCAGAAAGGAATTCCAATGCTTGTTCTTCCACTGCCCCGGTAGCCAGAGGAAAGACACCACAAAAGTGGTTCTACCTGCTTTCTGGGCTGAGATGGGCAATCGCTGACTTTTGGAGTCGGCTGGTGACAAAATGTTCCAAAGACACCCCATGCACAATTCCACCGGGGAAGGTGCCAGAAAGGAGTTCCGCTGGTTGTTCTTACACTGCCTTGGTAGCCAGCTGAATGACACCACAAAAGTGGTTCTACCTGCTTGCTGGGCTGAGATGGGCAATCGCTGACTTTTGGAGTCGGCTGGTGACAAAATGTTCCAAACACACCCCATGCACAACTCCACCGGGGAAGGTGCCAGAAAGGAGTTCTGTTGGTTGTTCTTCCACTGCCCCGGTAGCCAGATGAAAGACACCACAAAAGTGGTTCTACCTGCTTGCTGGGCTGAGATGGGGAATCGCTGACTTTTGGAGTCGGCTGGTGACAAAATGTTCCAAACACACCCCATGCACAACTCCAGCGGGGAAGGTGCCAGAAAGGAGTTCTGTTGGTAGTTCTTCCACTGCCCCGGTAGCCAGCTGAAAGACACCACAAAAGTGGTTCTACCTGCTTTCTGGGCTGAGATGGGCAATCGCTGACTTTTGCAGTCGGCTGGTGACAAAATGTTCCAAACACACCCCATGCACAACTCCACCGGGGAAGGTGCCAGAAAGGAGTTCTGTTGGTTGTTCTTCCACTGCCCCGGTAGCCAGATGAAAGACACCACAAAAGTGGTTCTACCTGCTTGCTGGGCTGAGATGGGGAATCGCTGACTTTTGGAGTCGGCTGGTGACAAAATGTTCCAAACACACCCCATGCACAACTCCACCGGGGAAGGTGCCAGAAAGGAGTTCTCTTGGTAGTTCTTCCACTGCCCCGGTAGCCAGATGAAAGACACCACAAAAGTGGTTCTACCTGCTTGCTGGGCTGAGATGGGGAACCGCTGACTTTTGCAGTCGGCTGGTGACAAAATGTTCCAAACACACCCCATGCACAACTCCACCGGGGAAGGTGCCAGAAAGGAGTTCTGTTGGTTGTTCTTCCACTGCCCCGGTAGCCAGATGAAAGACACCACAAAAGTGGTTCTACCTGCTTTCTGGGCTGAGATGGGGAATCGCTGACTTTTGGAGTCGGCTGGTGACAAAATGTTCCAAACACACCCCATGCACAACTCCACCGGGGAAGGTGCCAGAAAGGAGTTCTCTTGGTAGTTCTTCCACTGCCCCGGTAGCCAGATGAAAGACACCACAAAAGTGGTTCTACCTGCTTGCTGGGCTGAGATGGGGAATCGCTGACTTTTGGAGTCGGCTGGTGACAAAATGTTCCAAACACACCCCATGCACAACTCCAGCGGGGAAGGTGCCAGAAAGGAGTTCTCTTGGTAGTTCTTCCACTGCCCCGGTAGCCAGATGAAAGACACCACAAAAGTGGTTCTACCTGCTTTCTGGGCTGAGATGGGGAATCGCTGACTTTTGCAGTCGGCTGGTGACAAAATGTTCCAAACACACCCCATGCACAACTCCACCGGGGAAGGTGCCAGAAAGGAGTTCTGTTGGTAGTTCTTCCACTGCCCCGGTAGCCAGCTGAAAGACACCACAAAAGTGGTTCTACCTGCTTGCTGGGCTGAGATGGGCAATCGCTGACTTTTGGAGTCGGCTGGTGACAAAATGTTCCAAACACACCCCATGCACAACTCCAGCGGGGAAGGTGCCAGAAAGGAGTTCTGTTGGTTGTTCTTCCACTGCCCCGGTAGCCAGAAGAAAGACACCACAAAAGTGGTTCTACCTGCTTTCTAGGCTGAGATGGGCAATCGCTGACTTTTGGAGTCGGCTGGTGACAAAATGTTCCAAACACACCCCATGCACAACTCCACCGGGGAAGGTGCCAGAAAGGAGTTCTGTTGGTTGTTCTTCCACTGCCCCGGTAGCCAGCTGAAAGACACCACAAAAGTGGTTCTACCTGCTTTCTGGGCTGAGATGGGCAATCGCTGACTTTTGGAGTCGGCTGGTGACAAAATGTTCCAAACACACCCCATGCACAACTCCAGCGGGGAAGGTGCCAGAAAGGAGTTCTGTTGGTTGTTCTTACACTGCCCCGGTAGCCAGATGAAAGACACCACAAAAGTGGTTCTACCTGCTTGCTGGGCTGAGATGGGCAATCGCTGACTTTTGGAGTCGGCTGGTGACAAAATGTTCCAAGCACACCCCATGCACAACTCCACCGGGGAAGGTGCCAGAAAGGAGTTCTGTTGGTAGTTCTTCCACTGCCCCGGTAGCCAGATGAAAGACACCACAAAAGTGGTTCTACCTGCTTTCTGGGCTGAGATGGGCAATCGCTGACTTTTGGACTCGGCTGGTGACAAAATGTTCCAAACACACCCCATGCACAACTCCACCGGGGAAGGTGCCAGAAAGTAATTCCGTTGCTTGTTCTTCCACTGCCCCAGTAGCCAGATGAAAGACACCACAAAAGTGGTTCTACCTGCTTTCTGGGCTGAGATGGGGAATCGCTGACTTGTGGACTCGGCTGGTGACAAAATGTTCCAAACACACCCCATGCACAACTCCACCGGGGAAGGTGCCAGAAAGGAATTCCGTTGCTTGTTCTTCCACTGCCCCGGTAGCCAGCTGAAAGACACCACAAAAGTGGTTCTACCTGCTTGCTGGGCTGAGATGGGCAATCGCTGACTTTTGGAGTCGGCTGGTGACAAAATGTTCCAAACACACCCCATGCACAACTCCAGCGGGGAAGGTGCCAGAAAGGAGTTCTGTTGGTTGTTCTTACACTGCCCCGGTAGCCAGATGAAAGACACCACAAAAGTGGTTCTACCTGCTTTCTGGGCTGAGATGGGGAATCGCTGACTTTTGGAGTCGGCTGGTGACAAAATGTTCCAAGCACACCCCATGCACAACTCCACCGGGGAAGGTGCCAGAAAGGAGTTCTGTTGGTAGTTCTTCCACTGCCCCGGTAGCCAGATGAAAGACACCACAAAAGTGGTTCTACCTGCTTTCTGGGCTGAGATGGGCAATCGCTGACTTTTGGAGTCGGCTGGTGACAAAATGTTCCAAACACACCCCATGCACAACTCCAGCGGGGAAGGTGCCAGAAAGGAGTTCTGTTGGTAGTTCTTCCACTGCCCCGGTAGCCAGCTGAAAGACACCACAAAAGTGGTTCTACCTGCTTTCTGGGCTGAGATTGGCAATCACTGACTTTTGGAGTCGGCTGGTGACAAAATGTTCCAAACACACCCCATGCACAACTCCACCGGGGAAGGTGCCAGAAAGGAGTTCTCTTGGTAGTTCTTCCAGTGCCCCGGTAGCCAGATGAAAGACACCACAAAAGTGGTTCTACCTGCTTTCTGGGCTGAGATGGGGAATCGCTGACTTGTGGACTCGGCTGGTGACAAAATGTTCCAAAGACACCCCATGCACAACTCGACCGGGGAAGGTGCCAGAAAGGAATTCCAATGCTTGTTCTTCCACTGCCCCGGTAGCCAGCTGAAAGACACAACAAAAGTGGTTCTACCTGCTTTCTGGGCTGAGATGGGCAATCGCTGACTTTTGGAGTCGGCTGGTGACAAAATGTTCCAAACACACCCCATGCACAACTCCACCGGGGAAGGTGCCAGAAAGAAGTTCTCTTGAAAGTTCTTCCACTGCCCCGGTAGCCAGATGAAAGACACCACAAAAGTGGTTCTACCTGCTTGCTGGGCTGAGATGGGGAACTGCTGACTTTTGGAGTTGGCTGGTGACAAAATGTTCCAAACACACCCCATGCACAACTCCACCGGGGAAGGTGCCAGAAAGGAATTCCGTTGCTTATTCTTCCACTGCCCCAGTAGCCAGATGAAAGACACCACAAAAGTGGTTCTACCTGCTTTCTGGGCTGAGATGGGGAATCGCTGACTTGTGGACTCGGCTGGTGACAAAATGTTCCAAACACACCCCATGCACAACTCCACCGGGGAAGGGTCCAGAAAGGAGTTCTCTTGGTAGTTCTTACACTGCCCCGGTAGCCAGATGAAAGACACCACAAAAGTGGTTCTACCTGCTTGATGGGCTGAGATGGGGAATCGCTGACTTTTGGAGTCGGCTGGTGACAAAATGTTCCAAACACACCCCATGCACAACTCCACCGGGGAAGGTGCCAGAAAGGAGTTCTCTTGGTAGTTCTTCCACTGCCCCGGTAGCCAGATGAAAGACACCACAAAAGTGGTTCTACCTGCTTTCTGGGCTGAGATGGGGAATCGCTGACTTGTGGACTCGGCTGGTGACAAAATGTTCCAAAGACACCCCATGCACAACTCCACCGGGGAAGGTGCCAGAAAGGAATTCCAATGCTTGTTCTTCCACTGCCCCGGTAGCCAGAGGAAAGACACCACAAAAGTGGTTCTACCTGCTTTCTGGGCTGAGATGGGCAATCGCTGACTTTTGGAGTCGGCTGGTGACAAAATGTTCCAAAGACACCCCATGCACAACTCCACCGGGGAAGGTGCCAGAAAGGAGTTCTGTTGGTAGTTCTTCCACTGCCCCGGTAGCCAGCTGAATGACACCACAAAAGTGGTTCTACCTGCTTTCTGGGCTGAGATGGGGAACCGCTGACTTTTGGAGTCGGCTGGTGACAAAATGTTCCAAACACACCCCATGCACAACTCCAGCGGGGAAGGTGCCAGAAAGGAGTTCTGTTGGTTGTTCTTACACTGCCCCGGTAGCCAGATGAAAGACACCACAAAAGTGGTTCTACCTGCTTTCTGGGCTGAGATGGGCAATCGCTGACTTTTGGAGTCGGCTGGTGACAAAATGTTCCAAACACACCCCATGCACAACTCCACGGGGGAAGGTGCCAGAAAGGAGTTCTGTTGGTAGTTCTTCCACTGCCCCGGTAGCCAGATGAAAGACACCACAAAAGTGGTTCTACATGCTTGCTGGGCTGAGATGGGCAATCGCTGACTTTTGGAGTCGGCTGGTGACAAAATGTTCCAAACACACCCCATGCACAACTCCACCGGGGAAGGGTCCAGAAAGGAATTCCGTTGCTTGTTCTTACACTGCCCCGGTAGCCAGATGAAAGACACCACAAAAGTGGTTCTACCTGCTTGCTGGGCTGAGATGGGGAATCGCTGACTTTTGCAGTCGGCTGGTGACAAAATGTTCCAAACACACCCCATGCACAACTCCACCGGGGAAGGGTCCAGAAAGGAATTCTGTTGGTTGTTCTTACACTGCCCCGGTAGCCAGATGAAAGACACCACAAAAGTGGTTCTACCTGCTTTCTGGGCTGAGATGGGGAATCGCTGACTTTTGGAGTCGGCTGGTGACAAAATGTTCCAAGCACACCCCATGCACAACTCCACCGGGGAAGGTGCCAGAAAGGAGTTCTGTTGGTAGTTCTTCCACTGCCCCGGTAGCCAGATGAAAGACACCACAAAAGTGGTTCTACCTGCTTGCTGGGCTGAGATGGGGAATCGCTGACTTTTGGAGTCGGCTGGTGACAAAATGTTCCAAAGACAGCCCATGCACAACTCCACCGGGGAAGGGTCCAGAAAGGAGTTCTCTTGGTAGTTCTTCCACTGCCCCGGTAGCCAGCTGAAAGACACCACAAAAGTGGTTCTACCTGCTTTCTGGGCTGAGATGGGGAATCGCTGACTTGTGGACTCGGCTGGTGACAAAATGTTCCAAAGACACCCCATGCACAACTCCACCGGGGAAGGTGCCAGAAAGGAGTTCTGTTGGTTGTTCTTACACTGCCCCGGTAGCCAGATGAAAGACACCACAAAAGTGGTTCTACCTGCTTGCTGGGCTGAGATGGGCAATCGCTGACTTTTGGAGTCGGCTGGTGACAAAATGTTCCAAACACACCCCATGCACAACTCCACCGGGGAAGGTGCCAGAAAGGAGTTCTCTTGGTAGTTCTTCCAGTGCCCCGGTAGCCAGATGAAAGACACCACAAAAGTGGTTCTACCTGCTTTCTGGGCTGAGATGGGGAATCGCTGACTTTTGGAGTCGGCTGGTGACAAAATGTTCCAAACACACCCCATGCACAACTCGACCGGGGAAGGTGCCAGAAAGGAATTCCAATGCTTGTTCTTCCACTGCCCCGGTAGCCAGCTGAAAGACACCACAAAAGTGGTTCTACCTGCTTGCTGGGCTGAGATGGGGAATCGCTGACTTGTGGACTCGGCTGGTGACAAAATGTTCCAAACACACCCCATGCACAACTCCACCGGGGAAGGTGCCAGAAAGAAGTTCTCTTGAAAGTTCTTCCACTGCCCCGGTAGCCAGATGAAAGACACCACAAAAGTGGTTCTACCTGCTTTCTGGGCTGAGATGGGGAATCACTGACTTGTGGACTCGGCTGGTGACAAAATGTTCCAAACACACCCCATGCACAACTCCACCGGGGAAGGGTCCAGAAAGGAGTTCTCTTGGTAGTTCTTACACTGCCCCGGTAGCCAGATGAAAGACACCACAAAAGTGGTTCTACCTGCTTGATGGGCTGAGATGGGCAATCGCTGACTTTTGGAGTCGGCTGGTGACAAAATGTTCCAAACACACCCCATGCACAACTCCACCGGGGAAGGTGCCAGAAAGGAGTTCTCTTGGTAGTTCTTCCACTGCCCCGGTAGCCAGATGAAAGACACCACAAAAGTGGTTCTACCTGCTTTCTGGGCTGAGATGGGGAATCGCTGACTTGTGGACTCGGCTGGTGACAAAATGTTCCAAAGACACCCCATGCACAACTCCACCGGGGAAGGTGCCAGAAAGGAGTTCTGTTGGTTGTTCTTACACTGCCCCGGTAGCCAGATGAAAGACACCACAAAAGTGGTTCTACCTGCTTGCTGGGCTGAGATGGGCAATCGCTGACTTTTGGAGTCGGCTGGTGACAAAATGTTCCAAACACACCCCATGCACAACTCCACCGGGGAAGGGTCCAGAAAGGAGTTCTCTTGGTAGTTCTTCCAGTGCCCCGGTAGCCAGATGAAAGACACCACAAAAGTGGTTCTACCTGCTTTCTGGGCTGAGATGGGGAATCGCTGACTTGTGGACTCGGCTGGTGACAAAATGTTCCAAAGACACCCCATGCACAACTCGACCGGGGAAGGTGCCAGAAAGGAATTCCAATGCTTGTTCTTCCACTGCCCCGGTAGCCAGCTGAAAGACACCACAAAAGTGGTTCTACCTGCTTGCTGGGCTGAGATGGGCAATCGCTGACTTTTGGAGTCGGCTGGTGACAAAATGTTCCAAACACACCCCATGCACAACTCCACCGGGGAAGGTGCCAGAAAGAAGTTCTCTTGAAAGTTCTTCCACTGCCCCGGTAGCCAGATGAAAGACACCACAAAAGTGGTTCTACCTGCTTTCTGGGCTGAGATGGGGAATCACTGACTTTTGGAGTTGGCTGGTGACAAAATGTTCCAAACACACCCCATGCACAACTCCACCGGGGAAGGTGCCAGAAAGGAATTCCGTTGCTTATTCTTCCACTGCCCCAGTAGCCAGATGAAAGACACCACAAAAGTGGTTCTACCTGCTTTCTGGGCTGAGATGGGGAATCGCTGACTTGTGGACTCGGCTGGTGACAAAATGTTCCAAACACACCCCATGCACAACTCCACCGGGGAAGGGTCCAGAAAGGAGTTCTCTTGGTAGTTCTTACACTGCCCCGGTAGCCAGCTGAAAGACACCACAAAAGTGGTTCTACCTGCTTGATGGGCTGAGATGGGCAATCGCTGACTTTTGGAGTCGGCTGGTGACAAAATGTTCCAAACACACCCCATGCACAACTCCACCGGGGAAGGTGCCAGAAAGGAGTTCTCTTGGTAGTTCTTCCACTGCCCCGGTAGCCAGATGAAAGACACCACAAAAGTGGTTCTACCTGCTTTCTGGGCTGAGATGGGGAATCGCTGACTTGTGGACTCGGCTGGTGACAAAATGTTCCAAAGACACCCCATGCACAACTCCACCGGGGAAGGTGCCAGAAAGGAATTCCAATGCTTGTTCTTCCACTGCCCCGGTAGCCAGATGAAAGACACCACAAAAGTGGTTCTACCTGCTTTCTGGGCTGAGATGGGCAATCGCTGACTTTTGGAGTCGGCTGGTGACAAAATGTTCCAAACACACCCCATGCACAACTCCACCGGGGAAGGTGCCAGAAAGGAGTTCTGTTGGTTGTTCTTACACTGCCCCGGTAGCCAGCTGAATGACACCACAAAAGTGGTTCTACCTGCTTGCTGGGCTGAGATGGGCAATCGCTGACTTTTGGAGTCGGCTGGTGACAAAATGTTCCAAACACACCCCATGCACAACTCCACCGGGGAAGGTGCCAGAAAGGAGTTCTGTTGGTAGTTCTTCCAGTGCCCCGGTAGCCAGATGAAAGACACCACAAAAGTGGTTCTACCTGCTTTCTGGGCTGAGATGGGGAATCGCTGACTTGTGGACTCGGCTGGTGACAAAATGTTCCAAAGACACCCCATGCACAACTCGACCGGGGAAGGTGCCAGAAAGGAATTCCATTGCTTGTTCTTCCACTGCCCCGGTAGCCAGCTGAAAGACACCACAAAAGTGGTTCTACCTGCTTTCTGGGCTGAGATGGGCAATCGCTGACTTTTGGAGTCGGCTGGGGACAAAATGTTCCAAACACACCCCATGCACAACTCCACCGGGGAAGGTGCCAGAAAGGAATTCCGTTGCTTGTTCTTCCACTGCCCCGGTAGCCAGCTGAAAGACACCACAAAAGTGGTTCTACCTGCTTGCTGGGCTGAGATGGGCAATCGCTGACTTTTGGAGTCGGCTGGTGACAAAATGTTCCAAACACACCCCATGCACAACTCCACCGGGGAAGGTGCCAGAAAGTAATTCCGTTGCTTGTTCTTCCACTGCCCCGGTAGCCAGATGAAAGACACCACAAAAGTGGTTCTACCTGCTTTCTGGGCTGAGATGGGGAACCGCTGACTTTTGGAGTCGGCTGGTGACAAAATGTTCCAAACACACCTCATGCACAACTCCACCGGGGAAGGGTCCAGAAAGGAGTTCTCTTGGTAGTTCTTACACTGCCCCGGTAGCCAGATGAAAGACACCACAAAAGTGGTTCTACCTGCTTGATGGGCTGAGATGGGCAATCGCTGACTTTTGGAGTCGGCTGGTGACAAAATGTTCCAAACACACCCCATGCACAACTCCACCGGGGAAGGTGCCAGAAAGGAGTTCTCTTGGTAGTTCTTCCACTGCCCCGGTAGCCAGATGAAAGACACCACAAAAGTGGTTCTACCTGCTTGCTGGGCTGAGATGGGCAATCGCTGACTTGTGGACTCGGCTGGTGACAAAATGTTCCAAAGACACCCCATGCACAACTCCACCGGGGAAGGTGCCAGAAAGGAATTCCAATGCTTGTTCTTCCACTGCCCCGGTAGCCAGATGAAAGACACCACAAAAGTGGTTCTACCTGCTTTCTGGGCTGAGATGGGCAATCGCTGACTTTTGGAGTCGGCTGGTGACAAAATGTTCCAAACACACCCCATGCACAACTCCACCGGGGAAGGTGCCAGAAAGGAGTTCTGTTGGTTGTTCTTACACTGCCCCGGTAGCCAGCTGAATGACACCACAAAAGTGGTTCTACCTGCTTTCTGGGCTGAGATGGGGAACCGCTGACTTTTGGAGTCGGCTGGTGACAAAATGTTCCAAACACACCCCATGCACAACTCCAGCGGGGAAGGTGCCAGAAAGGAGTTCTGTTGGTTGTTCTTACACTGCCCCGGTAGCCAGATGAAAGACACCACAAAAGTGGTTCTACCTGCTTTCTGGGCTGAGATGGGCAATCGCTGACTTTTGGAGTCGGCTGGTGACAAAATGTTCCAAACACACCCCATGCACAACTCCACCGGGGAAGGTGCCAGAAAGGAGTTCTGTTGGTAGTTCTTCCACTGCCCCGGTAGCCAGATGAAAGACACCACAAAAGTGGTTCTACATGCTTTCTAGGCTGAGATGGGCAATCGCTGACTTTTGGATTCGGCTGGTGACAAAATGTTCCAAACACACCCCATGCACAACTCCACCGGGGAAGGGTCCAGAAAGGAATTCCGTTGCTTGTTCTTACACTGTCCCGGTAGCCAGATGAAAGACACCACAAAAGTGGTTCTACCTGCTTTCTGGGCTGAGATGGGGAATCGCTGACTTTTGCAGTCAGCTGGTGACAAAATGTTCCAAACACACCCCATGCACAACTCCACCGGGGAAGGGTCCAGAAAGGAATTCTGTTGGTTGTTCTTACACTGCCCCGGTAGCCAGATGAAAGACACCACAAAAGTGGTTCTACCTGCTTTCTGGGCTGAGATGGGCAATCGCTGACTTTTGGAGTCAGCTGGTGACAAAATGTTCCAAGCACACCCCATGCACAACTCCACCGGGGAAGGTGCCAGAAAGGAGTTCTGTTGGTAGTTCTTCCACTGCCCCGGTAGCCAGATGAAAGACACCACAAAAGTGGTTCTACCTGCTTGATGGGCTGAGATGGGCAATCGCTGACTTTTGGAGTCGGCTGGTGACAAAATGTTCCAAACACACCCCATGCACAACTCCACCGGGGAAGGTGCCAGAAAGGAGTTCTCTTGGTAGTTCTTCCACTGCCCCGGTAGCCAGATGAAAGACACCACAAAAGTGGTTCTACCTGCTTGCTGGGCTGAGATGGGCAATCGCTGACTTGTGGACTCGGCTGGTGACAAAATGTTCCAAAGACACCCCATGCACAACTCCACCGGGGAAGGTGCCAGAAAGGAATTCCAATGCTTGTTCTTCCACTGCCCCGGTAGCCAGATGAAAGACACCACAAAAGTGGTTCTACCTGCTTTCTGGGCTGAGATGGGCAATCGCTGACTTTTGGAGTCGGCTGGTGACAAAATGTTCCAAACACACCCCATGCACAACTCCACCGGGGAAGGTGCCAGAAAGGAGTTCTGTTGGTTGTTCTTACACTGCCCCGGTAGCCAGCTGAATGACACCACAAAAGTGGTTCTACCTGCTTTCTGGGCTGAGATGGGGAACCGCTGACTTTTGGAGTCGGCTGGTGACAAAATGTTCCAAACACACCCCATGCACAACTCCAGCGGGGAAGGTGCCAGAAAGGAGTTCTGTTGGTTGTTCTTACACTGCCCCGGTAGCCAGATGAAAGACACCACAAAAGTGGTTCTACCTGCTTTCTGGGCTGAGATGGGCAATCGCTGACTTTTGGAGTCGGCTGGTGACAAAATGTTCCAAACACACCCCATGCACAACTCCACCGGGGAAGGTGCCAGAAAGGAGTTCTGTTGGTAGTTCTTCCACTGCCCCGGTAGCCAGATGAAAGACACCACAAAAGTGGTTCTACATGCTTTCTAGGCTGAGATGGGCAATCGCTGACTTTTGGAGTCGGCTGGTGACAAAATGTTCCAAACACACCCCATGCACAACTCCACCGGGGAAGGTGCCAGAAAGGAGTTCTGTTGGTAGTTCTTCCACTGCCCCGGTAGCCAGATGAAAGACACCACAAAAGTGGTTCTACCTGCTTGCTGGGCTGAGATGGGCAATCGCTGACTTTTGGAGTCGGCTGGTGACAAAATGTTCCAAACACACCCCATGCACAACTCCACCGGGGAAGGGTCCAGAAAGGAATTCTGTTGGTTGTTCTTACACTGCCCCGGTAGCCAGCTGAAAGACACCACAAAAGTGGTTCTACCTGCTTTCTGGGCTGAGATGGGCAATCGCTGACTTTTGGAGTCGGCTGGTGACAAAATGTTCCAAGCACACCCCATGCACAACTCCACTGGGGAAGGTGCCAGAAAGGAGTTCTGTTGGTAGTTCTTCCACTGCCCCGGTAGCCAGATGAAAGACACCACAAAAGTGGTTCTACCTGCTTTCTGGGCTGAGATGGGGAATCGCTGACTTTTGGACTCGGCTGGTGACAAAATGTTCCAAACACACCCCATGCACAACTCGACCGGGGAAGGTGCCAGAAAGGAATTCCAATGCTTGTTCTTCCACTGCCCCGGTAGCCAGAGGAAAGACACCACAAAAGTGGTTCTACCTGCTTTCTGGGCTGAGATGGGCAATCGCTGACTTTTGGAGTCGGCTGGTGACAAAATGTTCCAAAGACACCCCATGCACAACTCCACCGGGGAAGGTGCCAGAAAGGAGTTCCGTTGGTTGTTCTTACACTGCCTTGGTAGCCAGCTGAATGACACCACAAAAGTGGTTCTACCTGCTTGCTGGGCTGAGATGGGGAACCGCTGACTTTTGGAGTCGGCTGGTGACAAAATGTTCCAAACACACCCCATGCACAACTCCAGCGGGGAAGGTGCCAGAAAGGAGTTCTGTTGGTTGTTCTTACACTGCCCCGGTAGCCAGATGAAAGACACCACAAAAGTGGTTCTACCTGCTTTCTGGGCTGAGATTGGGAATCGCTGACTTTTGGAGTCGGCTGGTGACAAAATGTTCCAAGCACACCCCATGCACAACTCCACCGGGGAAGGTGCCAGAAAGGAGTTCTGTTGGTAGTTCTTCCACTGCCCCGGTAGCCAGATGAAAGACACCACAAAAGTGGTTCTACCTGCTTGCTGGGCTGAGATGGGGAATCGCTGACTTTTGGAGTCGGCTGGTGACAAAATGTTCCAAAGACAGCCCATGCACAACTCCACCGGGGAAGGTGCCAGAAAGGAGTTCCGTTGGTTGTTCTTCCACTGCCCCGGTAGCCAGATGAAAGACACCACAAAAGTGGTTCTACCTG
Organism: Falco punctatus; assembly: GCF_963210335.1. Taxonomy (NCBI): domain Eukaryota; kingdom Metazoa; phylum Chordata; class Aves; order Falconiformes; family Falconidae; genus Falco; species Falco punctatus. The sequence goes on from NW_027660338.1 coordinate 597,937, forward strand.
CTTTCTGGGCTGAGATGGGGAATCGCTGACTTTTGGAGTCGGCTGGTGACAAAATGTTCCAAAGACACCCCATGCACAACTCCAGCGGGGAAGGTGCCAGAAAGGAATTCCGTTGCTTGTTCTTCCACTGCCCCAGTAGCCAGAGGAAAGACACCACAAAAGTGGTTCTACCTGCTTTCTGGGCTGAGATGGGCAATCGCTGACTTTTGGAGTCGGCTGGTGACAAAATGTTCCAAAGACACCCCATGCACAACTCCACCGGGGAAGGTGCCAGAAAGGAGTTCCGTTGGTTGTTCTTACACTGCCTTGGTAGCCAGCTGAATGACACCACAAAAGTGGTTCTACCTGCTTTCTGGGCTGAGATGGGGAACCGCTGACTTTTGGAGTCGGCTGGTGACAAAATGTTCCAAACACACCCCATGCACAACTCCAGCGGGGAAGGTGCCAGAAAGGAGTTCTGTTGGTTGTTCTTACACTGCCCCGGTAGCCAGATGAAAGACACCACAAAAGTGGTTCTACCTGCTTGCTGGGCTGAGATGGGGAATCGCTGACTTTTGGAGTCGGCTGGTGACAAAATGTTCCAAACACACCCCATGCACAACTCCACCGGGGAAGGGTCCAGAAAGGAGTTCTGTTGGTAGTTCTTCCACTGCCCCGGTAGCCAGCTGAAAGACACCACAAAAGTGGTTCTACCTGCTTTCTGGGCTGAGATGGGCAATCGCTGACTTTTGCAGTCGGCTGGTGACAAAATGTTCCAAACACACCCCATGCACAACTCCACCGGGGAAGGTTCCAGAAAGGAGTTCTGTTGGTTGTTCTTACACTGCCCCGGTAGCCAGATGAAAGACACCACAAAAGTGGTTCTACCTGCTTTCTGGGCTGAGATGGGCAATCGCTGACTTTTGGAGTCGGCTGGTGACAAAATGTTCCAAACACACCCCATGCACAACTCCAGCGGGGAAGGTGCCAGAAAGGAGTTCTGTTGGTAGTTCTTCCACTGCCCCGGTAGCCAGATGAAAGACACCACAAAAGTGGTTCTACCTGCTTGCTGGGCTGAGATGGGGAATCGCTCACTTTTGGAGTCGGCTGGTGACAAAATGTTCCAAACACACCCCATGCACAACTCCACCGGGGAAGGTGCCAGAAAGAAGTTCTCTTGAAAGTTCTTCCACTGCCCCGGTAGCCAGATGAAAGACACCACAAAAGTGGTTCTACCTGCTTGCTGGGCTGAGATGGGGAACTGCTGACTTTTGGAGTTGGCTGGTGACAAAATGTTCCAAACACACCCCATGCACAACTCCACCGGGGAAGGTGCCAGAAAGGAATTCCGTTGCTTATTCTTCCACTGCCCCAGTAGCCAGATGAAAGACACCACAAAAGTGGTTCTACCTGCTTTCTGGGCTGAGATGGGGAATCGCTGACTTGTGGACTCGGCTGGTGACAAAATGTTCCAAACACACCCCATGCACAACTCCACCGGGGAAGGGTCCAGAAAGGAGTTCTCTTGGTAGTTCTTACACTGCCCCGGTAGCCAGATGAAAGACACCACAAAAGTGGTTCTACCTCCTTGATGGGCTGAGATGGGGAATCGCTGACTTTTGGAGTCGGCTGGTGACAAAATGTTCCAAACACACCCCATGCACAACTCCACCGGGGAAGGTGCCAGAAAGGAGTTCTCTTGGTAGTTCTTCCACTGCCCCGGTAGCCAGATGAAAGACACCACAAAAGTGGTTCTACCTGCTTTCTGGGCTGAGATGGGGAATCGCTGACTTGTGGACTCGGCTGGTGACAAAATGTTCCAAAGACACCCCATGCACAACTCCACCGGGGAAGGTGCCAGAAAGGAATTCCAATGCTTGTTCTTCCACTGCCCCGGTAGCCAGATGAAAGACACCACAAAAGTGGTTCTACCTGCTTTCTGGGCTGAGATGGGCAATCGCTGACTTTTGGAGTCGGCTGGTGACAAAATGTTCCAAAGACACCCCATGCACAACTCCACCGGGGAAGGTGCCAGAAAGGAGTTCTGTTGGTTGTTCTTACACTGCCCCGGTAGCCAGCTGAATGACAGCACAAAAGTGGTTCTACCTGCTTTCTGGGCTGAGATGGGGAACCGCTGACTTTTGGAGTCGGCTGGTGACAAAATGTTCCAAACACACCCCATGCACAACTCCAGCGGGGAAGGGTCCAGAAAGGAGTTCTGTTGGTTGTTCTTACACTGCCCCGGTAGCCAGATGAAAGACACCACAAAAGTGGTTCTACCTGCTTTCTGGGCTGAGATGGGCAATCGCTGACTTTTGGAGTCGGCTGGTGACAAAATGTTCCAAACACACCCCATGCACAACTCCACCGGGGAAGGTGCCAGAAAGGAGTTCTGTTGGTAGTTCTTCCACTGCCCCGGTAGCCAGATGAAAGACACCACAAAAGTGGTTCTACCTGCTTGCTGGGCTGAGATGGGCAATCGCTGACTTTTGGAGTCGGCTGGTGACAAAATGTTCCAAACACACCCCATGCACAACTCCACCGGGGAAGGGTCCAGAAAGGAATTCCGTTGCTTGTTCTTACACTGCCCCGGTAGCCAGATGAAAGACACCACAAAAGTGGTTCTACCTGCTTGCTGGGCTGAGATGGGGAATCGCTGACTTTTGCAGTCGGCTGGTGACAAAATGTTCCAAACACACCCCATGCACAACTCCACCGGGGAAGGGTCCAGAAAGGAATTCTGTTGGTTGTTCTTACACTGCCCCGGTAGCCAGATGAAAGACACCACAAAAGTGGTTCTACCTGCTTTCTGGGCTGAGATGGGGAATCGCTGACTTTTGGAGTCGGCTGGTGACAAAATGTTCCAAGCACACCCCATGCACAACTCCACCGGGGAAGGTGCCAGAAAGGAGTTCTGTTGGTAGTTCTTCCACTGCCCCGGTAGCCAGCTGAAAGACACCACAAAAGTGGTTCTACCTGCTTGCTGGGCTGAGATGGGCAATCGCTGACTTTTGGAGTCGGCTGGTGACAAAATGTTCCAAAGACAGCCCATGCACAACTCCACCGGGGAAGGGTCCAGAAAGGAGTTCTCTTGGTAGTTCTTCCACTGCCCCGGTAGCCAGATGAAAGACACCACAAAAGTGGTTCTACCTGCTTTCTGGGCTGAGATGGGGAATCGCTGACTTGTGGACTCGGCTGGTGACAAAATGTTCCAAAGACACCCCATGCACAACTCCAGCGGGGAAGGTGCCAGAAAGGAATTCCAATGCTTGTTCTTCCACTGCCCCGGTAGCCAGAGGAAAGACACCACAAAAGTGGTTCTACCTGCTTTCTGGGCTGAGATGGGCAATCGCTGACTTTTGGAGTCGGCTGGTGACAAAATGTTCCAAACACACCCCATGCACAACTCCACCGGGGAAGGTGCCAGAAAGGAGTTCTCTTGGTAGTTCTTCCACTGCCCCGGTAGCCAGATGAAAGACACCACAAAAGTGGTTCTACCTGCTTTCTGGGCTGAGATGGGGAACCGCTGACTTTTGGAGTCGGCTGGTGACAAAATGTTCCAAACACACCCCATGCACAACTCCACCGGGGAAGGTGCCAGAAAGGAGTTCTGTTGGTTGTTCTTACACTGCCCCGGTAGCCAGATGAAAGACACCACAAAAGTGGTTCTACCTGCTTGCTGGGCTGAGATGGGCAATCGCTGACTTTTGGAGTCGGCTGGTGACAAAATGTTCCAAACACACCCCATGCACAACTCCACCGGGGAAGGGTCCAGAAAGGAGTTCTCTTGGTAGTTCTTCCAGTGCCCCGGTAGCCAGATGAAAGACACCACAAAAGTGGTTCTACCTGCTTTCTGGGCTGAGATGGGGAATCGCTGACTTGTGGACTCGGCTGGTGACAAAATGTTCCAAACACACCCCATGCACAACTCGACCGGGGAAGGTGCCAGAAAGGAATTCCAATGCTTGTTCTTCCACTGCCCCGGTAGCCAGCTGAAAGACACCACAAAAGTGGTTCTACCTGCTTGCTGGGCTGAGATGGGCAATCGCTGACTTTTGGAGTCGGCTGGTGACAAAATGTTCCAAACACACCCCATGCACAACTCCACCGGGGAAGGTGCCAGAAAGAAGTTCTCTTGAAAGTTCTTCCACTGCCCCGGTAGCCAGATGAAAGACACCACAAAAGTGGTTCTACCTGCTTGCTGGGCTGAGATGGGGAACTGCTGACTTTTGGAGTTGGCTGGTGACAAAATGTTCCAAACACACCCCATGCACAACTCCACCGGGGAAGGTGCCAGAAAGGAATTCCGTTGCTTATTCTTCCACTGCCCCAGTAGCCAGATGAAAGACACCACAAAAGTGGTTCTACCTGCTTTCTGGGCTGAGATGGGGAATCGCTGACTTGTGGACTCGGCTGGTGACAAAATGTTCCAAACACACCCCATGCACAACTCCACCGGGGAAGGGTCCAGAAAGGAGTTCTCTTGGTAGTTCTTACACTGCCCCGGTAGCCAGATGAAAGACACCACAAAAGTGGTTCTACCTGCTTGATGGGCTGAGATGGGCAATCGCTGACTTTTGGAGTCGGCTGGTGACAAAATGTTCCAAACACACCCCATGCACAACTCCACCGGGGAAGGTGCCAGAAAGGAGTTCTCTTGGTAGTTCTTCCACTGCCCCGGTAGCCAGATGAAAGACACCACAAAAGTGGTTCTACCTGCTTTCTGGGCTGAGATGGGGAATCGCTGACTTGTGGACTCGGCTGGTGACAAAATGTTCCAAACACACCCCATGCACAACTCCACCGGGGAAGGTGCCAGAAAGGAATTCCAATGCTTGTTCTTCCACTGCCCCGGTAGCCAGATGAAAGACACCACAAAAGTGGCTCTACCTGCTTTCTGGGCTGAGATGGGCAATCGCTGACTTTTGGAGTCGGCTGGTGACAAAATGTTCCAAACACACCCCATGCACAACTCCACCGGGGAAGGTGCCAGAAAGGAGTTCTGTTGGTTGTTCTTCCACTGCCCCGGTAGCCAGCTGAAAGACACCACAAAAGTGGTTCTACCTGCTTGCTGGGCTGAGATGGGCAATCGCTGACTTTTGGAGTCGGCTGGTGACAAAATGTTCCAAACACACCCCATGCACAACTCCACCGGGGAAGGTGCCAGAAAGGAATTCCGTTGCTTGTTCTTCCACTGCCCCGGTAGCCAGCTGAAAGACACCACAAAAGTGGTTCTACCTGCTTTCTGGGCTGAGATGGGCAATCGCTGACTTTTGGAGTCGGCTGGTGACAAAATGTTCCAAACACACCCCATGCACAACTCCAGCGGGGAAGGTGCCAGAAAGGAGTTCTGTTGGTAGTTCTTCCACTGCCCCGGTAGCCAGCTGAAAGACACCACAAAAGTGGTTCTACCTGCTTGCTGGGCTGAGATGGGGAATCGCTGACTTGTGGACTCGGCTGGTGACAAAATGTTCCAAACACACCCCATGCACAACTCCACCGGGGAAGGGTCCAGAAAGGAGTTCTCTTGGTAGTTCTTACACTGTCCCGGTAGCCAGATGAAAGACACCACAAAAGTGGTTCTACCTGCTTTCTGGGCTGAGATGGGCAATCGCTGACTTTTGGAGTCGGCTGGTGACAAAATGTTCCAAACACACCCCATGCACAACTCCACCGGGGAAGGTGCCAGAAAGGAGTTCTCTTGGTAGTTCTTCCACTGCCCCGGTAGCCAGCTGAAAGACACCACAAAAGTGGTTCTACCTGCTTGATGGGCTGAGATGGGGAATCGCTGACTTGTGGACTCGGCTGGTGACAAAATGTTCCAAAGACACCCCATGCACAACTCCAGCGGGGAAGGTGCCAGAAAGGAATTCCAATGCTTGTTCTTCCACTGCCCCGGTAGCCAGATGAAAGACACCACAAAAGTGGTTCTACCTGCTTTCTGGGCTGAGATGGGCAATCGCTGACTTTTGGAGTCGGCTGGTGACAAAATGTTCCAAAGACACCCCATGCACAACTCCACCGGGGAAGGTGCCAGAAAGGAGTTCTGTTGGTTGTTCTTACACTGCCCCGGTAGCCAGCTGAATGACACCACAAAAGTGGTTCTACCTGCTTTCTGGGCTGAGATGGGGAACCGCTGACTTTTGGAGTCGGCTGGTGACAAAATGTTCCAAACACACCCCATGCACAACTCCAGCGGGGAAGGGTCCAGAAAGGAGTTCTGTTGGTTGTTCTTACACTGCCCCGGTAGCCAGATGAAAGACACCACAAAAGTGGTTCTACCTGCTTTCTGGGCTGAGATGGGCAATCGCTGACTTTTGGAGTCGGCTGGTGACAAAATGTTCCAAACACACCCCATGCACAACTCCACCGGGGAAGGTGCCAGAAAGGAGTTCTCTTGGTAGTTCTTCCACTGCCCCGGTAGCCAGATGAAAGACACCACAAAAGTGGTTCTACATGCTTGCTGGGCTGAGATGGGCAATCGCTGACTTTTGGAGTCGGCTGGTGACAAAATGTTCCAAACACACCCCATGCACAACTCCACCGGGGAAGGGTCCAGAAAGGAATTCCGTTGCTTGTTCTTACACTGCCCCGGTAGCCAGATGAAAGACACCACAAAAGTGGTTCTACCTGCTTGCTGGGCTGAGATGGGGAATCGCTGACTTTTGCAGTCGGCTGGTGACAAAATGTTCCAAAGACACCCCATGCACAACTCCACCGGGGAAGGTGCCAGAAAGGAGTTCCGTTGGTTGTTCTTACACTGCCTTGGTAGCCAGCTGAATGACACCACAAAAGTGGTTCTACCTGCTTTCTGGGCTGAGATGGGGAACCGCTGACTTTTGGAGTCGGCTGGTGACAAAATGTTCCAAACACACCCCATGCACAACTCCACCGGGGAAGGTGCCAGAAAGGAGTTCTGTTGGTTGTTCTTACACTGCCCCGGTAGCCAGATGAAAGACACCACAAAAGTGGTTCTACCTGCTTGCTGGGCTGAGATGGGCAATCGCTGACTTTTGGAGTCGGCTGGTGACAAAATGTTCCAAACACACCCCATGCACAACTCCACCGGGGAAGGGTCCAGAAAGGAGTTCTCTTGGTAGTTCTTCCAGTGCCCCGGTAGCCAGATGAAAGACACCACAAAAGTGGTTCTACCTGCTTTCTGGGCTGAGATGGGGAATCGCTGACTTTTGCAGTCGGCTGGTGACAAAATGTTCCAAAGACACCCCATGCACAACTCGACCGGGGAAGGTGCCAGAAAGGAATTCCAATGCTTGTTCTTCCACTGCCCCGGTAGCCAGCTGAAAGACACCACAAAAGTGGTTCTACCTGCTTGCTGGGCTGAGATGGGCAATCGCTGACTTTTGGAGTCGGCTGGTGACAAAATGTTCCAAACACACCCCATGCACAACTCCACCGGGGAAGGTGCCAGAAAGAAGTTCTCTTGAAAGTTCTTCCACTGCCCCGGTAGCCAGATGAAAGACACCACAAAAGTGGTTCTACCTGCTTGCTGGGCTGAGATGGGGAACTGCTGACTTTTGGAGTTGGCTGGTGACAAAATGTTCCAAACACACCCCATGCACAACTCCACCGGGGAAGGTGCCAGAAAGGAATTCCGTTGCTTATTCTTCCACTGCCCCAGTAGCCAGATGAAAGACACCACAAAAGTGGTTCTACCTGCTTTCTGGGCTGAGATGGGGAATCGCTGACTTGTGGACTCGGCTGGTGACAAAATGTTCCAAACACACCCCATGCACAACTCCACCGGGGAAGGGTCCAGAAAGGAGTTCTCTTGGTAGTTCTTACACTGCCCCGGTAGCCAGATGAAAGACACCACAAAAGTGGTTCTACCTGCTTGCTGGGCTGAGATGGGCAATCGCTGACTTTTGGAGTCGGCTGGTGACAAAATGTTCCAAACACACCCCATGCACAACTCCACCGGGGAAGGTGCCAGAAAGGAGTTCTCTTGGTAGTTCTTCCACTGCCCCGGTAGCCAGATGAAAGACACCACAAAAGTGGTTCTACCTGCTTTCTGGGCTGAGATGGGGAATCGCTGACTTGTGGACTCGGCTGGTGACAAAATGTTCCAAAGACACCCCATGCACAACTCCACCGGGGAAGGTGCCAGAAAGGAATTCCAATGCTTGTTCTTCCACTGCCCCGGTAGCCAGATGAAAGACACCACAAAAGTGGCTCTACCTGCTTTCTGGGCTGAGATGGGCAATCGCTGACTTTTGGAGTCGGCTGGTGACAAAATGTTCCAAAGACACCCCATGCACAACTCCACCGGGGAAGGTGCCAGAAAGGAGTTCTGTTGGTTGTTCTTCCACTGCCCCGGTAGCCAGCTGAAAGACACCACAAAAGTGGTTCTACCTGCTTGCTGGGCTGAGATGGGCAATCGCTGACTTTTGGAGTCGGCTGGTGACAAAATGTTCCAAACACACCCCATGCACAACTCCACCGGGGAAGTTGCCAGAAAGGAGTTCTCTTGGTAGTTCTTCCACTGCCCCGGTAGCCAGCTGAAAGACACCACAAAAGTGGTTCTACCTGCTTGATGGGCTGAGATGGGCAATCGCTGACTTTTGCAGTCGGCTGGTGACAAAATGTTCCAAAGACACCCCATGCACAACTCCACCGGGGAAGGTGCCAGAAAGGAATTCCAATGCTTGTTCTTCCACTGCCCCGGTAGCCAGATGAAAGACACCACAAAAGTGGTTCTACCTGCTTTCTGGGCTGAGATGGGCAATCGCTGACTTTTGGAGTCGGCTGGTGACAAAATGTTCCAAACACACCCCATGCACAACTCCACCGGGGAAGGTGCCAGAAAGGAGTTCTGTTGGTTGTTCTTACACTGCCCCGGTAGCCAGCTGAATGACACCACAAAAGTGGTTCTACCTGCTTTCTGGGCTGAGATGGGGAACCGCTGACTTTTGGAGTCGGCTGGTGACAAAATGTTCCAAACACACCCCATGCACAACTCCAGCGGGGAAGGTGCCAGAAAGGAGTTCTGTTGGTTGTTCTTACACTGCCCCGGTAGCCAGATGAAAGACACCACAAAAGTGGTTCTACCTGCTTTCTGGGCTGAGATGGGCAATCGCTGACTTTTGGAGTCGGCTGGTGACAAAATGTTCCAAACACACCCCATGCACAACTCCACCGGGGAAGGTGCCAGAAAGGAGTTCTGTTGGTAGTTCTTCCACTGCCCCGGTAGCCAGATGAAAGACACCACAAAAGTGGTTCTACATGCTTGCTGGGCTGAGATGGGCAATCGCTGACTTTTGGAGTCGGCTGGTGACAAAATGTTCCAAACACACCCCATGCACAACTCCACCGGGGAAGGGTCCAGAAAGGAATTCCGTTGCTTGTTCTTACACTGTCCCGGTAGCCAGATGAAAGACACCACAAAAGTGGTTCTACCTGCTTGCTGGGCTGAGATGGGGAATCGCTGACTTTTGCAGTCGGCTGGTGACAAAATGTTCCAAACACACCCCATGCACAACTCCACCGGGGAAGGGTCCAGAAAGGAATTCCGTTGCTTGTTCTTCCACTGCCCCGGTAGCCAGATGAAAGACACCACAAAAGTGGTTCTACCTGCTTGCTGGGCTGAGATGGGGAATCGCTGACTTTTGGAGTCGGCTGGTGACAAAATGTTCCAAAGACAGCCCATGCACAACTCCACCGGGGAAGGTGCCAGAAAGGAGTTCTGTTGGTTGTTCTTCCACTGCCCCGGTAGCCAGATGAAAGACACCACAAAAGTGGTTCTACCTGCTTTCTGGGCTGAGATGGGGAATCGCTGACTTTTGGACTCGGCTGGTGACAAAATGTTCCAAAGACACCCCATGCACAACTACAGCGGGGAAGGTGCCAGAAAGGAATTCCAATGCTTGTTCTTCCACTGCCCCGGTAGCCAGAGGAAAGACACCACAAAAGTGGTTCTACCTGCTTTCTGGGCTGAGATGGGCAATCGCTGACTTTTGGAGTCGGCTGGTGACAAAATGTTCCAAAGACACCCCATGCACAACTCCACGGGGGAAGGTGCCAGAAAGGAGTTCCGTTGGTTGTTCTTACACTGCCTTGGTAGCCAGCTGAATGACACCACAAAAGTGGTTCTACCTGCTTTCTGGGCTGAGATGGGGAACCGCTGACTTTTGGAGTCGGCTGGTGACAAAATGTTCCAAACACACCCCATGCACAACTCCAGCGGGGAAGGTGCCAGAAAGGAGTTCTGTTGGTTGTTCTTACACTGCCCCGGTAGCCAGATGAAAGACACCACAAAAGTGGTTCTACCTGCTTTCTGGGCTGAGATGGGGAATCGCTGACTTTTGGAGTCGGCTGGTGACAAAATGTTCCAAGCACACCCCATGCACAACTCCACCGGGGAAGGTGCCAGAAAGGAGTTCTGTTGGTAGTTCTTCCACTGCCCCGGTAGCCAGATGAAAGACACCACAAAAGTGGTTCTACCTGCTTGCTGGGCTGAGATGGGGAATCGCTGACTTTTGGAGTCGGCTGGTGACAAAATGTTCCAAAGACAGCCCATGCACAACTCCACCGGGGAAGGTGCCAGAAAGGAGTTCCGTTGGTTGTTCTTCCACTGCCCCGGTAGCCAGCTGAAAGACACCACAAAAGTGGTTCTACCTGCTTGCTGGGCTGAGATGGGCAATCGCTGACTTGTGGACTCGGCTGGTGACAAAATGTTCCAAAGACACCCCATGCACAACTCCACCGGGGAAGGTGCCAGAAAGGAGTTCTGTTGGTAGTTCTTCCACTGCCCCGGTAGCCAGATGAAAGACACCACAAAAGTGGTTCTACCTGCTTTCTGGGCTGAGATGGGCAATCGCTGACTTTTGGAGTCGGCTGGTGACAAAATGTTCCAAAGACACCCCATGCACAACTCCACCGGGGAAGGTGCCAGAAAGGAGTTCCGTTGGTTGTTCTTACACTGCCTTGGTAGCCAGCTGAATGACACCACAAAAGTGGTTCTACCTGCTTTCTGGGCTGAGATGGGGAACCGCTGACTTTTGGAGTCGGCTGGTGACAAAATGTTCCAAACACACCCCATGCACAACTCCACCGGGGAAGGTGCCAGAAAGGAGTTCTGTTGGTTGTTCTTACACTGCCCCGGTAGCCAGATGAAAGACACCACAAAAGTGGTTCTACCTGCTTGCTGGGCTGAGATGGGGAATCGCTGACTTTTGGAGTCGGCTGGTGACAAAATGTTCCAAACACACCCCATGCACAACTCCACCGGGGAAGGGTCCAGAAAGGAGTTCTGTTGGTAGTTCTTCCACTGCCCCGGTAGCCAGCTGAAAGACACCACAAAAGTGGTTCTACCTGCTTTCTGGGCTGAGATGGGCAATCGCTGACTTTTGCAGTCGGCTGGTGACAAAATGTTCCAAACACACCCCATGCACAACTCCACCGGGGAAGGTGCCAGAAAGGAGTTCTGTTGGTTGTTCTTACACTGCCCCGGTAGCCAGATGAAAGACACCACAAAAGTGGTTCTACCTGCTTGCTGGGCTGAGATGGGGAATCGCTGACTTTTGGAGTCGGCTGGTGACAAAATGTTCCAAGCACACCCCATGCACAACTCCACCGGGGAAGGTGCCAGAAAGGAGTTCTGTTGGTAGTTCTTCCACTGCCCCGGTAGCCAGATGAAAGACACCACAAAAGTGGTTCTACCTGCTTGCTGGGCTGAGATGGGGAATCGCTCACTTTTGGAGTCGGCTGGTGACAAAATGTTCCAAACACACCCCATGCACAACTCCACCGGGGAAGGTGCCAGAAAGGAGTTCTCTTGGTAGTTCTTCCACTGCCCCGGTAGCCAGCTGAAAGACACCACAAAAGTGGTTCTACCTGCTTTCTAGGCTGAGATGGGGAATCGCTGACTTTTGGAGTCGGCTGGTGACAAAATGTTCCAAACACACCCCATGCACAACTCCAGCGGGGAAGGTGCCAGAAAGGAGTTCTGTTGGTAGTTCTTCCACTGCCCCGGTAGCCAGCTGAAAGACACCACAAAAGTGGTTCTACCTGCTTTCTGGGCTGAGATGGGCAATCGCTGACTTTTGGAGTCGGCTGGTGACAAAATGTTCCAAACACACCCCATGCACAACTCCACCGGGGAAGGTGCCAGAAAGGAATTCCATTGCTTGTTCTTCCACTGCCCCGGTAGCCAGATGAAAGACACCACAAAAGTGGTTCTACCTGCTTGCTGGGCTGAGATGGGCAATCGCTGACTTTTGGAGTCGGCTGGTGACAAAATGTTCCAAACACACCCCATGCACAACTCCCCCGGGGAAGGTGCCAGAAAGGAATTTTGTTGCTTGTTCTTCCACTGCCCCGGTAGCCAGATGAAAGACACCACAAAAGTGGTTCTACCTGCTTTCTGGGCTGAGATGGGGAATCGCTGACTTGTGGACTCGGCTGGTGACAAAATGTTCCAAGCACACCCCATGCACAACTCCAGCGGGGAAGGTGCCAGAAAGTAATTCCGTTGCTTGTTCTTCCACTGCCCCGGTAGCCAGCTGAAAGACACCACAAAAGTGGTTCTACCTGCTTGCTGGGCTGAGATGGGGAATCGCTGACTTTTGGAGTCGGCTGGTGACAAAATGTTCCAAACACACCCCATGCACAACTCCAGCGGGGAAGGTGCCAGAAAGGAGTTCTGTTGGTTGTTCTTACACTGCCCCGGTAGCCAGATGAAAGACACCACAAAAGTGGTTCTACCTGCTTGCTGGGCTGAGATGGGCAATCGCTGACTTTTGGAGTCGGCTGGTGACAAAATGTTCCAAACACACCCCATGCACAACTCCACCGGGGAAGGGTCCAGAAAGGAGTTCTGTTGGTAGTTGTTCCACTGCCCCGGTAGCCAGCTGAAAGACACCACAAAAGTGGTTCTACCTGCTTTCTGGGCTGAGATGGGCAATCGCTGACTTTTGGAGTCGGCTGGTGACAAAATGTTCCAAACAGACCCCATGCACAACTCCACCGGGGAAGGTGCCAGAAAGGAATTCCATTGCTTGTTCTTCCACTGCCCCGGTAGCCAGATGAAAGACACCACAAAAGTGGTTCTACCTGCTTGCTGGGCTGAGATGGGCAATCGCTGACTTTTGGAGTCGGCTGGTGACAAAATGTTCCAAACACACCCCATGCACAACTCCCCCGGGGAAGGTGCCAGAAAGGAGTTCTGTTGGTTGTTATTACACTGCCCCGGTAGCCAGATGAAAGACACCACAAAAGTGGTTCTACCTGCTTTCTGGGCTGAGATGGGGAATCGCTGACTTGTGGACTCGGCTGGTGACAAAATGTTCCAAACACACCCCATGCACAACTCCACCGGGGAAGGTGCCAGAAAGTAATTCCGTTGCTTGTTCTTCCACTGCCCCGGTAGCCAGATGAAAGACACCACAAAAGTGGTTCTACCTGCTTGCTGGGCTGAGATGGGCAATCGCTGACTTTTGCAGTCGGCTGGTGACAAAATGTTCCAAACACACCCCATGCACAACTCCACCGGGGAAGGTGCCAGAAAGGAGTTCTGTTGGTTGTTCTTACACTGCCCCGGTAGCCAGATGAAAGACACCACAAAAGTGGTTCTACCTGCTTGCTGGGCTGAGATGGGCAATCGCTGACTTTTGGAGTCGGCTGGTGACAAAATGTTCCAAGCACACCCCATGCACAACTCCAGTGGGGAAGGTGCCAGAAAGGAATTCCGTTGCTTGTTCTTCCACTGCCCCGGTAGCCAGCTGAAAGACACCACAAAAGTGGTTCTACCTGCTTGCTGGGCTGAGATGGGGAATCGCTGACTTTTGGAGTCGGCTGGTGACAAAATGTTCCAAACACACCCCATGCACAACTCCACCGGGGAAGGTGCCAGAAAGGAGTTCTGTTGGTAGTTCTTCCACTGCCCCGGTAGCCAGATGAAAGACACCACAAAAGTGGTTCTACCTGCTTGCTGGGCTGAGATGGGGAATCGCTGACTTTTGGAGTCGGCTGGTGACAAAATGTTCCAAAGACACCCCATGCACAACTCCACCGGGGAAGGTGCCAGAAAGGAATTCCAATGCTTGTTCTTCCACTGCCCTGGTAGCCAGATGAAAGACACCACAAAAGTGGTTCTACCTGCTTTCTGGGCTGAGATGGGCAATCGCTGACTTTTGGAGTCGGCTGGTGACAAAATGTTCCAAACACACCCCATGCACAACTCCACCGGGGAAGGTGCCAGAAAGGAGTTCCGTTGGTTGTTCTTACACTGCCCCGGTAGCCAGCTGAATGACACCACAAAAGTGGTTCTACCTGCTTTCTAGGCTGAGATGGGGAATCGCTGACTTTTGGAGTCGGCTGGTGACAAAATGTTCCAAACACACCCCATGCACAACTCCAGCGGGGAAGGTGCCAGAAAGGAGTTCTGTTGGTTGTTCTTACACTGCCCCGGTAGCCAGATGAAAGACACCACAAAAGTGGTTCTACCTGCTTTCTGGGCTGAGATGGGCAATCGCTGACTTTTGGAGTCGGCTGGTGACAAAATGTTCCAAAGACACCCCATGCACAACTCCACCGGGGAAGGGTCCAGAAAGGAGTTCTGTTGGTAGTTCTTCCACTGCCCCGGTAGCCAGCTGAAAGACACCACAAAAGTGGTTCTACCTGCTTTCTGGGCTGAGATGGGCAATCGCTGACTTTTGGAGTCGGCTGGTGACAAAATGTTCCAAACAGACCCCATGCACAACTCCACCGGGGAAGGTGCCAGAAAGGAGTTCTGTTGGTAGTTCTTCCACTGCCCCGGTAGCCAGCTGAAAGACACCACAAAAGTGGTTCTACCTGCTTTCTGGGCTGAGATGGGCAATCGCTGACTTTTGCAGTCGGCTGGTGACAAAATGTTCCAAACACACCCCATGCACAACTCCACCGGGGAAGGTGCCAGAAAGGAGTTCTGTTGGTTGTTCTTACACTGCCCCGGTAGCCAGATGAAAGACACCACAAAAGTGGTTCTACCTGCTTGCTGGGCTGAGATGGGGAATCGCTGACTTTTGGAGTCGGCTGGTGACAAAATGTTCCAAGCACACCCCATGCACAACTCCACCGGGGAAGGTGCCAGAAAGGAGTTCTGTTGGTAGTTCTTCCACTGCCCCGGTAGCCAGATGAAAGACACCACAAAAGTGGTTCTACCTGCTTTCTGGGCTGAGATGGGGAACCGCTGACTTTTGGAGTCGGCTGGTGACAAAATGTTCCAAACACACCCCATGCACAACTCCACCGGGGAAGGTGCTAGAAAGGAGTTCTCTTGGTAGTTCTTCCACTGCCCCGGTAGCCAGCTGAAAGACACCACAAAAGTGGTTCTACCTGCGTTCTAGGCTGAGATGGGGAATCGCTGACTTTTGGAGTCGGCTGGTGACAAAATGTTCCAAACACACCCCATGCACAACTCCAGCGGGGAAGGTGCCAGAAAGGAGTTCTCTTGGTAGTTCTTCCACTGCCCCGGTAGCCAGATGAAAGACACCACAAAAGTGGTTCTACCTGCTTTCTGGGCTGAGATGGGCAATCGCTGACTTTTGGAGTCGGCTGGTGACAAAATGTTCCAAACACACCCCATGCACAACTCCACCGGGGAAGGTGCCAGAAAGGAATTCCATTGCTTGTTCTTCCACTGCCCCGGTAGCCAGATGAAAGACACCACAAAAGTGGTTCTACCTGCTTGCTGGGCTGAGATGGGCAATCGCTGACTTTTGGAGTCGGCTGGTGACAAAATGTTCCAAACACACCCCATGCACAACTCCCCCGGGGAAGGTGCCAGAAAGGAGTTCTGTTGGTTGTTCTTACACTGCCCCGGTAGCCAGCTGAAAGACACCACAAAAGTGGTTCTACCTGCTTTCTGGGCTGAGATGGGGAATCGCTGACTTGTGGACTCGGCTGGTGACAAAATGTTCCAAACACACCCCATGCACAACTCCACCGGGGAAGGGTCCAGAAAGGAGTTCTGTTGGTAGTTCTTCCACTGCCCCGGTAGCCAGCTGAAAGACACCACAAAAGTGGTTCTACCTGCTTTCTGGGCTGAGATGGGCAATCGCTGACTTTTGCAGTCGGCTGGTGACAAAATGTTCCAAACACACCCCATGCACAACTCCACCGGGGAAGGTGCCAGAAAGGAGTTCTGTTGGTTGTTCTTACACTGCCCCGGTAGCCAGATGAAAGACACCACAAAAGTGGTTCTACCTGCTTGCTGGGCTGAGATGGGGAATCGCTGACTTTTGGAGTCGGCTGGTGACAAAATGTTCCAAGCACACCCCATGCACAACTCCACCGGGGAAGGTGCCAGAAAGGAGTTCTGTTGGTAGTTCTTCCACTGCCCCGGTAGCCAGATGAAAGACACCACAAAAGTGGTTCTACCTGCTTGCTGGGCTGAGATGGGGAATCGCTCACTTTTGGAGTCGGCTGGTGACAAAATGTTCCAAACACACCCCATGCACAACTCCACCGGGGAAGGTGCCAGAAAGGAGTTCTCTTGGTAGTTCTTCCACTGCCCCGGTAGCCAGCTGAAAGACACCACAAAAGTGGTTCTACCTGCTTTCTAGGCTGAGATGGGGAATCGCTGACTTTTGGAGTCGGCTGGTGACAAAATGTTCCAAACACACCCCATGCACAACTCCAGCGGGGAAGGTGCCAGAAAGGAGTTCTGTTGGTAGTTCTTCCACTGCCCCGGTAGCCAGCTGAAAGACACCACAAAAGTGGTTCTACCTGCTTTCTGGGCTGAGATGGGCAATCGCTGACTTTTGGAGTCGGCTGGTGACAAAATGTTCCAAACACACCCCATGCACAACTCCACCGGGGAAGGTGCCAGAAAGGAATTCCATTGCTTGTTCTTCCACTGCCCCGGTAGCCAGATGAAAGACACCACAAAAGTGGTTCTACCTGCTTGCTGGGCTGAGATGGGCAATCGCTGACTTTTGGAGTCGGCTGGTGACAAAATGTTCCAAACACACCCCATGCACAACTCCCCCGGGGAAGGTGCCAGAAAGGAATTTTGTTGCTTGTTCTTCCACTGCCCCGGTAGCCAGATGAAAGACACCACAAAAGTGGTTCTACCTGCTTTCTGGGCTGAGATGGGGAATCGCTGACTTGTGGACTCGGCTGGTGACAAAATGTTCCAAGCACACCCCATGCACAACTCCAGCGGGGAAGGTGCCAGAAAGTAATTCCGTTGCTTGTTCTTACACTGCCCCGGTAGCCAGCTGAAAGACACCACAAAAGTGGTTCTACCTGCTTTCTGGGCTGAGATGGGGAATCGCTGACTTTTGGAGTCGGCTGGTGACAAAATGTTCCAAACACACCCCATGCACAACTCCAGCGGGGAAGGTGCCAGAAAGGAGTTCTGTTGGTTGTTCTTACACTGCCCCGGTAGCCAGATGAAAGACACCACAAAAGTGGTTCTACCTGCTTGCTGGGCTGAGATGGGCAATCGCTGACTTTTGGAGTCGGCTGGTGACAAAATGTTCCAAACACACCCCATGCACAACTCCACCGGGGAAGGGTCCAGAAAGGAGTTCTGTTGGTAGTTGTTCCACTGCCCCGGTAGCCAGCTGAAAGACACCACAAAAGTGGTTCTACCTGCTTTGTGGGCTGAGATGGGGAATCGCTGACTTTTGGAGTCGGCTGGTGACAAAATGTTCCAAACAGACCCCATGCACAACTCCACCGGGGAAGGTGCCAGAAAGGAATTCCATTGCTTGTTCTTCCACTGCCCCGGTAGCCAGATGAAAGACACCACAAAAGTGGTTCTACCTGCTTGCTGGGCTGAGATGGGCAATCGCTGACTTTTGGAGTCGGCTGGTGACAAAATGTTCCAAACACACCCCATGCACAACTCCCCCGGGGAAGGTGCCAGAAAGGAGTTCTGTTGGTTGTTATTACACTGCCCCGGTAGCCAGATGAAAGACACCACAAAAGTGGTTCTACCTGCTTTCTGGGCTGAGATGGGGAATCGCTGACTTGTGGACTCGGCTGGTGACAAAATGTTCCAAACACACCCCATGCACAACTCCACCGGGGAAGGTGCCAGAAAGTAATTCCGTTGCTTGTTCTTCCACTGCCCCGGTAGCCAGATGAAAGACACCACAAAAGTGGTTCTACCTGCTTGCTGGGCTGAGATGGGCAATCGCTGACTTTTGCAGTCGGCTGGTGACAAAATGTTCCAAACACACCCCATGCACAACTCCACCGGGGAAGGTGCCAGAAAGGAGTTCTGTTGGTTGTTCTTACACTGCCCCGGTAGCCAGATGAAAGACACCACAAAAGTGGTTCTACCTGCTTGCTGGGCTGAGATGGGGAATCGCTGACTTTTGCAGTCGGCTGGTGACAAAATGTTCCAAACACACCCCATGCACAACTCCACCGGGGAAGGTGCCAGAAAGGAATTCCGTTGCTTGTTCTTCCACTGCCCCGGTAGCCAGCTGAAAGACACCACAAAAGTGGTTCTACCTGCTTGCTGGGCTGAGATGGGGAATCGCTGACTTTTGGAGTCGGCTGGTGACAAAATGTTCCAAACACACCCCATGCACAACTCCACCGGGGAAGGTGCCAGAAAGGAGTTCTGTTGGTAGTTCTTCCACTGCCCCGGTAGCCAGATGAAAGACACCACAAAAGTGGTTCTACCTGCTTGCTGGGCTGAGATGGGGAATCGCTGACTTTTGGAGTCGGCTGGTGACAAAATGTTCCAAAGACACCCCATGCACAACTCCACCGGGGAAGGTGCCAGAAAGGAATTCCAATGCTTGTTCTTCCACTGCCCCGGTAGCCAGATGAAAGACACCACAAAAGTGGTTCTACCTGCTTGCTGGGCTGAGATGGGGAATCGCTGACTTTTGGAGTCGGCTGGTGACAAAATGTTCCAAACACACCCCATGCACAACTCCACCGGGGAAGGTGCCAGAAAGGAGTTCTGTTGGTAGTTCTTCCACTGCCCCGGTAGCCAGATGAAAGACACCACAAAAGTGGTTCTACCTGCTTGCTGGGCTGAGATGGGGAATCGCTGACTTTTGGAGTCGGCTGGTGACAAAATGTTCCAAAGACACCCCATGCACAACTCCACCGGGGAAGGTGCCAGAAAGGAATTCCAATGCTTGTTCTTCCACTGCCCTGGTAGCCAGATGAAAGACACCACAAAAGTGGTTCTACCTGCTTTCTGGGCTGAGATGGGCAATCGCTGACTTTTGGAGTCGGCTGGTGACAAAATGTTCCAAACACACCCCATGCACAACTCCACCGGGGAAGGTGCCAGAAAGGAGTTCCGTTGGTTGTTCTTACACTGCCCCGGTAGCCAGCTGAATGACACCACAAAAGTGGTTCTACCTGCTTTCTAGGCTGAGATGGGGAATCGCTGACTTTTGGAGTCGGCTGGTGACAAAATGTTCCAAACACACCCCATGCACAACTCCAGCGGGGAAGGTGCCAGAAAGGAGTTCTGTTGGTTGTTCTTACACTGCCCCGGTAGCCAGATGAAAGACACCACAAAAGTGGTTCTACCTGCTTTCTGGGCTGAGATGGGCAATCGCTGACTTTTGGAGTCGGCTGGTGACAAAATGTTCCAAAGACACCCCATGCACAACTCCACCGGGGAAGGGTCCAGAAAGGAGTTCTGTTGGTAGTTCTTCCACTGCCCCGGTAGCCAGCTGAAAGACACCACAAAAGTGGTTCTACCTGCTTTCTGGGCTGAGATGGGCAATCGCTGACTTTTGGAGTCGGCTGGTGACAAAATGTTCCAAACAGACCCCATGCACAACTCCACCGGGGAAGGTGCCAGAAAGGAGTTCTGTTGGTAGTTCTTCCACTGCCCCGGTAGCCAGCTGAAAGACACCACAAAAGTGGTTCTACCTGCTTTCTGGGCTGAGATGGGCAATCGCTGACTTTTGCAGTCGGCTGGTGACAAAATGTTCCAAACACACCCCATGCACAACTCCACCGGGGAAGGTGCCAGAAAGGAGTTCTGTTGGTTGTTCTTACACTGCCCCGGTAGCCAGATGAAAGACACCACAAAAGTGGTTCTACCTGCTTGCTGGGCTGAGATGGGGAATCGCTGACTTTTGGAGTCGGCTGGTGACAAAATGTTCCAAGCACACCCCATGCACAACTCCACCGGGGAAGGTGCCAGAAAGGAGTTCTGTTGGTAGTTCTTCCACTGCCCCGGTAGCCAGATGAAAGACACCACAAAAGTGGTTCTACCTGCTTGCTGGGCTGAGATGGGGAATCGCTCACTTTTGGAGTCGGCTGGTGACAAAATGTTCCAAACACACCCCATGCACAACTCCACCGGGGAAGGTGCCAGAAAGGAGTTCTGTTGGTAGTTCTTCCACTGCCCCGGTAGCCAGCTGAAAGACACCACAAAAGTGGTTCTACCTGCTTTCTAGGCTGAGATGGGGAATCGCTGACTTTTGGAGTCGGCTGGTGACAAAATGTTCCAAACACACCCCATGCACAACTCCAGCGGGGAAGGTGCCAGAAAGGAGTTCTGTTGGTAGTTCTTCCACTGCCCCGGTAGCCAGCTGAAAGACACCACAAAAGTGGTTCTACCTGCTTTCTGGGCTGAGATGGGCAATCGCTGACTTTTGGAGTCGGCTGGTGACAAAATGTTCCAAACACACCCCATGCACAACTCCACCGGGGAAGGTGCCAGAAAGGAATTCCATTGCTTGTTCTTCCACTGCCCCGGTAGCCAGATGAAAGACACCACAAAAGTGGTTCTACCTGCTTGCTGGGCTGAGATGGGCAATCGCTGACTTTTGGAGTCGGCTGGTGACAAAATGTTCCAAACACACCCCATGCACAACTCCCCCGGGGAAGGTGCCAGAAAGGAATTTTGTTGCTTGTTCTTCCACTGCCCCGGTAGCCAGATGAAAGACACCACAAAAGTGGTTCTACCTGCTTTCTGGGCTGAGATGGGGAATCGCTGACTTGTGGACTCGGCTGGTGACAAAATGTTCCAAGCACACCCCATGCACAACTCCAGCGGGGAAGGTGCCAGAAAGTAATTCCGTTGCTTGTTCTTACACTGCCCCGGTAGCCAGCTGAAAGACACCACAAAAGTGGTTCTACCTGCTTTCTGGGCTGAGATGGGGAATCGCTGACTTTTGGAGTCGGCTGGTGACAAAATGTTCCAAACACACCCCATGCACAACTCCAGCGGGGAAGGTGCCAGAAAGGAGTTCTGTTGGTTGTTCTTACACTGCCCCGGTAGCCAGATGAAAGACACCACAAAAGTGGTTCTACCTGCTTGCTGGGCTGAGATGGGCAATCGCTGACTTTTGGAGTCGGCTGGTGACAAAATGTTCCAAACACACCCCATGCACAACTCCACCGGGGAAGGGTCCAGAAAGGAGTTCTGTTGGTAGTTGTTCCACTGCCCCGGTAGCCAGCTGAAAGACACCACAAAAGTGGTTCTACCTGCTTTCTGGGCTGAGATGGGCAATTGCTGACTTTTGGAGTCGGCTGGTGACAAAATGTTCCAAACAGACCCCATGCACAACTCCACCGGGGAAGGTGCCAGAAAGGAATTCCATTGCTTGTTCTTCCACTGCCCCGGTAGCCAGATGAAAGACACCACAAAAGTGGTTCTACCTGCTTGCTGGGCTGAGATGGGCAATCGCTGACTTTTGGAGTCGGCTGGTGACAAAATGTTCCAAACACACCCCATGCACAACTCCCCCGGGGAAGGTGCCAGAAAGGAGTTCTGTTGGTTGTTATTACACTGCCCCGGTAGCCAGATGAAAGACACCACAAAAGTGGTTCTACCTGCTTTCTGGGCTGAGATGGGGAATCGCTGACTTGTGGACTCGGCTGGTGACAAAATGTTCCAAACACACCCCATGCACAACTCCACCGGGGAAGGTGCCAGAAAGTAATTCCGTTGCTTGTTCTTCCACTGCCCCGGTAGCCAGATGAAAGACACCACAAAAGTGGTTCTACCTGCTTGCTGGGCTGAGATGGGCAATCGCTGACTTTTGCAGTCGGCTGGTGACAAAATGTTCCAAACACACCCCATGCACAACTCCACCGGGGAAGGTGCCAGAAAGGAGTTCTGTTGGTTGTTCTTACACTGCCCCGGTAGCCAGATGAAAGACACCACAAAAGTGGTTCTACCTGCTTGCTGGGCTGAGATGGGCAATCGCTGACTTTTGGAGTCGGCTGGTGACAAAATGTTCCAAGCACACCCCATGCACAACTCCAGCGGGGAAGGTGCCAGAAAGGAATTCCGTTGCTTGTTCTTCCACTGCCCCGGTAGCCAGCTGAAAGACACCACAAAAGTGGTTCTACCTGCTTGCTGGGCTGAGATGGGGAATCGCTGACTTTTGGAGTCGGCTGGTGACAAAATGTTCCAAACACACCCCATGCACAACTCCACCGGGGAAGGTGCCAGAAAGGAGTTCTGTTGGTAGTTCTTCCACTGCCCCGGTAGCCAGATGAAAGACACCACAAAAGTGGTTCTACCTGCTTGCTGGGCTGAGATGGGGAATCGCTGACTTTTGGAGTCGGCTGGTGACAAAATGTTCCAAAGACACCCCATGCACAACTCCACCGGGGAAGGTGCCAGAAAGGAATTCCAATGCTTGTTCTTCCACTGCCCTGGTAGCCAGATGAAAGACACCACAAAAGTGGTTCTACCTGCTTTCTGGGCTGAGATGGGCAATCGCTGACTTTTGGAGTCGGCTGGTGACAAAATGTTCCAAACACACCCCATGCACAACTCCACCGGGGAAGGTGCCAGAAAGGAGTTCCGTTGGTTGTTCTTACACTGCCCCGGTAGCCAGCTGAATGACACCACAAAAGTGGTTCTACCTGCTTTCTAGGCTGAGATGGGGAATCGCTGACTTTTGGAGTCGGCTGGTGACAAAATGTTCCAAACACACCCCATGCACAACTCCAGCGGGGAAGGTGCCAGAAAGGAGTTCTGTTGGTTGTTCTTACACTGCCCCGGTAGCCAGATGAAAGACACCACAAAAGTGGTTCTACCTGCTTTCTGGGCTGAGATGGGCAATCGCTGACTTTTGGAGTCGGCTGGTGACAAAATGTTCCAAAGACACCCCATGCACAACTCCACCGGGGAAGGGTCCAGAAAGGAGTTCTGTTGGTAGTTCTTCCACTGCCCCGGTAGCCAGCTGAAAGACACCACAAAAGTGGTTCTACCTGCTTTCTGGGCTGAGATGGGCAATCGCTGACTTTTGGAGTCGGCTGGTGACAAAATGTTCCAAACAGACCCCATGCACAACTCCACCGGGGAAGGTGCCAGAAAGGAGTTCTGTTGGTAGTTCTTCCACTGCCCCGGTAGCCAGCTGAAAGACACCACAAAAGTGGTTCTACCTGCTTTCTGGGCTGAGATGGGCAATCGCTGACTTTTGCAGTCGGCTGGTGACAAAATGTTCCAAACACACCCCATGCACAACTCCACCGGGGAAGGTGCCAGAAAGGAGTTCTGTTGGTTGTTCTTACACTGCCCCGGTAGCCAGATGAAAGACACCACAAAAGTGGTTCTACCTGCTTGCTGGGCTGAGATGGGGAATCGCTGACTTTTGGAGTCGGCTGGTGACAAAATGTTCCAAGCACACCCCATGCACAACTCCACCGGGGAAGGTGCCAGAAAGGAGTTCTGTTGGTAGTTCTTCCACTGCCCCGGTAGCCAGATGAAAGACACCACAAAAGTGGTTCTACCTGCTTGCTGGGCTGAGATGGGGAACCGCTGACTTTTGGAGTCGGCTGGTGACAAAATGTTCCAAACACACCCCATGCACAACTCCACCGGGGAAGGTGCTAGAAAGGAGTTCTCTTGGTAGTTCTTCCACTGCCCCGGTAGCCAGCTGAAAGACACCACAAAAGTGGTTCTACCTGCGTTCTAGGCTGAGATGGGGAATCGCTGACTTTTGGAGTCGGCTGGTGACAAAATGTTCCAAACACACCCCATGCACAACTCCAGCGGGGAAGGTGCCAGAAAGGAGTTCTCTTGGTAGTTCTTCCACTGCCCCGGTAGCCAGATGAAAGACACCACAAAAGTGGTTCTACCTGCTTTCTGGGCTGAGATGGGCAATCGCTGACTTTTGGAGTCGGCTGGTGACAAAATGTTCCAAACACACCCCATGCACAACTCCACCGGGGAAGGTGCCAGAAAGGAATTCCATTGCTTGTTCTTCCACTGCCCCGGTAGCCAGATGAAAGACACCACAAAAGTGGTTCTACCTGCTTGCTGGGCTGAGATGGGCAATCGCTGACTTTTGGAGTCGGCTGGTGACAAAATGTTCCAAACACACCCCATGCACAACTCCCCCGGGGAAGGTGCCAGAAAGGAGTTCTGTTGGTTGTTCTTACACTGCCCCGGTAGCCAGATGAAAGACACCACAAAAGTGGTTCTACCTGCTTTCTGGGCTGAGATGGGTAATCGCTGACTTGTGGACTCGGCTGGTGACAAAATGTTCCAAACACACCCCATGCACAACTCCAGCGGGGAAGGTGCCAGAAAGGAGTTCTCTTGGTAGTTCTTCCACTGCCCCGGTAGCCAGATGAAAGACACCACAAAAGTGGTTCTACCTGCTTTCTGGGCTGAGATGGGCAATCGCTGACTTTTGGAGTCGGCTGGTGACAAAATGTTCCAAACACACCCCATGCACAACTCCACCGGGGAAGGTGCCAGAAAGGAATTCCATTGCTTGTTCTTCCACTGCCCCGGTAGCCAGATGAAAGACACCACAAAAGTGGTTCTACCTGCTTGCTGGGCTGAGATGGGCAATCGCTGACTTTTGGAGTCGGCTGGTGACAAAATGTTCCAAACACACCCCATGCACAACTCCACCGGGGAAGGTGCCAGAAAGGAGTTCTGTTGGTTGTTCTTACACTGCCCCGGTAGCCAGATGAAAGACACCACAAAAGTGGTTCTACCTGCTTTCTGGGCTGAGATGGGGAATCGCTGACTTTTGGAGTCGGCTGGTGACAAAATGTTCCAAACACACCCCATGCACAACTCCACCGGGGAAGGTGCCAGAAAGGAGTTCTGTTGGTTGTTCTTACACTGCCCCGGTAGCCAGCTGAATGACACCACAAAAGTGGTTCTACCTGCTTTCTGGGCTGAGATGGGGAACCGCTGACTTTTGGAGTCGGCTGGTGACAAAATGTTCCAAACACACCCCATGCACAACTCCAGCGGGGAAGGTGCCAGAAAGGAGTTCTGTTGGTTGTTCTTACACTGCCCCGGTAGCCAGATGAAAGACACCACAAAAGTGGTTCTACCTGCTTGCTGGGCTGAGATGGGCAATCGCTGACTTTTGGAGTCGGCTGGTGACAAAATGTTCCAAGCACACCCCATGCACAACTCCAGCGGGGAAGGTGCCAGAAAGGAATTCCGTTGCTTGTTCTTCCACTGCCCCGGTAGCCAGCTGAAAGACACCACAAAAGTGGTTCTACCTGCTTGCTGGGCTGAGATGGGGAATCGCTGACTTTTGGAGTCGGCTGGTGACAAAATGTTCCAAACACACCCCATGCACAACTCCACCGGGGAAGGTGCCAGAAAGGAGTTCTGTTGGTTGTTCTTACACTGCCCCGGTAGCCAGATGAAAGACACCACAAAAGTGGTTCTACCTGCTTGCTGGGCTGAGATGGGGAATCGCTGACTTTTGGAGTCGGCTGGTGACAAAATGTTCCAAAGACACCCCATGCACAACTCCACCGGGGAAGGTGCCAGAAAGGAGTTCTCTTGGTAGTTCTTCCACTGCCCCGGTAGCCAGCTGAAAGACACCACAAAAGTGGTTCTACCTGCTTTCTGGGCTGAGATGGGCAATCGCTGACTTTTGGAGTCGGCTGGTGACAAAATGTTCCAAACACACCCCATGCACAACTCCACCGGGGAAGGTGCCAGAAAGGAGTTCCGTTGGTTGTTCTTACATTGCCTTGGTAGCCAGCTGAATGACACCACAAAAGTGGTTCTACCTGCTTTCTGGGCTGAGATGGGGAATCGCTGACTTTTGGAGTCGGCTGGTGACAAAATGTTCCAAACACACCCCATGCACAACTCCACCGGGGAAGGTGCCAGAAAGGAGTTCTGTTGGTTGTTCTTACACTGCTCCGGTAGCCAGATGAAAGACACCACAAAAGTGGTTCTACCTGCTTGCTGGGCTGAGATGGGGAATCGCTGACTTTTGGAGTCGGCTGGTGACAAAATGTTCCAAGCACACCCCATGCACAACTCCACCGGGGAAGGTGCCAGAAAGTAATTCCGTTGCTTGTTCTTCCACTGCCCCGGTAGCCAGATGAAAGACACCACAAAAGTGGTTCTACCTGCTTGCTGGGCTGAGATGGGCAATCGCTGACTTTTGCAGTCGGCTGGTGACAAAATGTTCCAAACACACCCCATGCACAACTCCACCGGGGAAGGTGCCAGAAAGGAGTTCTGTTGGTTGTTCTTACACTGCCCCGGTAGCCAGATGAAAGACACCACAAAAGTGGTTCTACCTGCTTGCTGGGCTGAGATGGGCAATCGCTGACTTTTGGAGTCGGCTGGTGACAAAATGTTCCAAGCACACCCCATGCACAACTCCAGTGGGGAAGGTGCCAGAAAGGAATTCCGTTGCTTGTTCTTCCACTGCCCCGGTAGCCAGCTGAAAGACACCACAAAAGTGGTTCTACCTGCTTGCTGGGCTGAGATGGGGAATCGCTGACTTTTGGAGTCGGCTGGTGACAAAATGTTCCAAACACACCCCATGCACAACTCCACCGGGGAAGGTGCCAGAAAGGAGTTCTGTTGGTAGTTCTTCCACTGCCCCGGTAGCCAGATGAAAGACACCACAAAAGTGGTTCTACCTGCTTGCTGGGCTGAGATGGGGAATCGCTGACTTTTGGAGTCGGCTGGTGACAAAATGTTCCAAAGACACCCCATGCACAACTCCACCGGGGAAGGTGCCAGAAAGGAATTCCAATGCTTGTTCTTCCACTGCCCTGGTAGCCAGATGAAAGACACCACAAAAGTGGTTCTACCTTTTTTCTGGGCTGAGATGGGCAATCGCTGACTTTTGGAGTCGGCTGGTGACAAAATGTTCCAAACACACCCCATGCACAACTCCACCGGGGAAGGTGCCAGAAAGGAGTTCCGTTGGTTGTTCTTACACTGCCCCGGTAGCCAGCTGAATGACACCACAAAAGTGGTTCTACCTGCTTTCTAGGCTGAGATGGGGAATCGCTGACTTTTGGAGTCGGCTGGTGACAAAATGTTCCAAACACACCCCATGCACAACTCCAGCGGGGAAGGTGCCAGAAAGGAGTTCTGTTGGTTGTTCTTACACTGCCCCGGTAGCCAGATGAAAGACACCACAAAAGTGGTTCTACCTGCTTTCTGGGCTGAGATGGGCAATCGCTGACTTTTGGAGTCGGCTGGTGACAAAATGTTCCAAAGACACCCCATGCACAACTCCACCGGGGAAGGGTCCAGAAAGGAGTTCTGTTGGTAGTTCTTCCACTGCCCCGGTAGCCAGCTGAAAGACACCACAAAAGTGGTTCTACCTGCTTTCTGGGCTGAGATGGGCAATCGCTGACTTTTGGAGTCGGCTGGTGACAAAATGTTCCAAACAGACCCCATGCACAACTCCACCGGGGAAGGTGCCAGAAAGGAGTTCTGTTGGTAGTTCTTCCACTGCCCCGGTAGCCAGCTGAAAGACACCACAAAAGTGGTTCTACCTGCTTTCTGGGCTGAGATGGGCAATCGCTGACTTTTGCAGTCGGCTGGTGACAAAATGTTCCAAACACACCCCATGCACAACTCCACCGGGGAAGGTGCCAGAAAGGAGTTCTGTTGGTTGTTCTTACACTGCCCCGGTAGCCAGATGAAAGACACCACAAAAGTGGTTCTACCTGCTTGCTGGGCTGAGATGGGGAATCGCTGACTTTTGGAGTCGGCTGGTGACAAAATGTTCCAAGCACACCCCATGCACAACTCCACCGGGGAAGGTGCCAGAAAGGAGTTCTGTTGGTAGTTCTTCCACTGCCCCGGTAGCCAGATGAAAGACACCACAAAAGTGGTTCTACCTGCTTTCTGGGCTGAGATGGGGAACCGCTGACTTTTGGAGTCGGCTGGTGACAAAATGTTCCAAACACACCCCATGCACAACTCCACCGGGGAAGGTGCTAGAAAGGAGTTCTCTTGGTAGTTCTTCCACTGCCCCGGTAGCCAGCTGAAAGACACCACAAAAGTGGTTCTACCTGCGTTCTAGGCTGAGATGGGGAATCGCTGACTTTTGGAGTCGGCTGGTGACAAAATGTTCCAAACACACCCCATGCACAACTCCAGCGGGGAAGGTGCCAGAAAGGAGTTCTCTTGGTAGTTCTTCCACTGCCCCGGTAGCCAGATGAAAGACACCACAAAAGTGGTTCTACCTGCTTTCTGGGCTGAGATGGGCAATCGCTGACTTTTGGAGTCGGCTGGTGACAAAATGTTCCAAACACACCCCATGCACAACTCCACCGGGGAAGGTGCCAGAAAGGAATTCCATTGCTTGTTCTTCCACTGCCCCGGTAGCCAGATGAAAGACACCACAAAAGTGGTTCTACCTGCTTGCTGGGCTGAGATGGGCAATCGCTGACTTTTGGAGTCGGCTGGTGACAAAATGTTCCAAACACACCCCATGCACAACTCCCCCGGGGAAGGTGCCAGAAAGGAGTTCTGTTGGTTGTTCTTACACTGCCCCGGTAGCCAGCTGAAAGACACCACAAAAGTGGTTCTACCTGCTTTCTGGGCTGAGATGGGGAATCGCTGACTTGTGGACTCGGCTGGTGACAAAATGTTCCAAACACACCCCATGCACAACTCCACCGGGGAAGGGTCCAGAAAGGAGTTCTGTTGGTAGTTCTTCCACTGCCCCGGTAGCCAGCTGAAAGACACCACAAAAGTGGTTCTACCTGCTTTCTGGGCTGAGATGGGCAATCGCTGACTTTTGCAGTCGGCTGGTGACAAAATGTTCCAAACACACCCCATGCACAACTCCACCGGGGAAGGTGCCAGAAAGGAGTTCTGTTGGTTGTTCTTACACTGCCCCGGTAGCCAGATGAAAGACACCACAAAAGTGGTTCTACCTGCTTGCTGGGCTGAGATGGGGAATCGCTGACTTTTGGAGTCGGCTGGTGACAAAATGTTCCAAGCACACCCCATGCACAACTCCACCGGGGAAGGTGCCAGAAAGGAGTTCTGTTGGTAGTTCTTCCACTGCCCCGGTAGCCAGATGAAAGACACCACAAAAGTGGTTCTACCTGCTTGCTGGGCTGAGATGGGGAATCGCTCACTTTTGGAGTCGGCTGGTGACAAAATGTTCCAAACACACCCCATGCACAACTCCACCGGGGAAGGTGCCAGAAAGGAGTTCTCTTGGTAGTTCTTCCACTGCCCCGGTAGCCAGCTGAAAGACACCACAAAAGTGGTTCTACCTGCTTTCTAGGCTGAGATGGGGAATCGCTGACTTTTGGAGTCGGCTGGTGACAAAATGTTCCAAACACACCCCATGCACAACTCCAGCGGGGAAGGTGCCAGAAAGGAGTTCTGTTGGTAGTTCTTCCACTGCCCCGGTAGCCAGCTGAAAGACACCACAAAAGTGGTTCTACCTGCTTTCTGGGCTGAGATGGGCAATCGCTGACTTTTGGAGTCGGCTGGTGACAAAATGTTCCAAACACACCCCATGCACAACTCCACCGGGGAAGGTGCCAGAAAGGAATTCCATTGCTTGTTCTTCCACTGCCCCGGTAGCCAGATGAAAGACACCACAAAAGTGGTTCTACCTGCTTGCTGGGCTGAGATGGGCAATCGCTGACTTTTGGAGTCGGCTGGTGACAAAATGTTCCAAACACACCCCATGCACAACTCCCCCGGGGAAGGTGCCAGAAAGGAATTTTGTTGCTTGTTCTTCCACTGCCCCGGTAGCCAGATGAAAGACACCACAAAAGTGGTTCTACCTGCTTTCTGGGCTGAGATGGGGAATCGCTGACTTGTGGACTCGGCTGGTGACAAAATGTTCCAAGCACACCCCATGCACAACTCCAGCGGGGAAGGTGCCAGAAAGTAATTCCGTTGCTTGTTCTTACACTGCCCCGGTAGCCAGCTGAAAGACACCACAAAAGTGGTTCTACCTGCTTTCTGGGCTGAGATGGGGAATCGCTGACTTTTGGAGTCGGCTGGTGACAAAATGTTCCAAACACACCCCATGCACAACTCCAGCGGGGAAGGTGCCAGAAAGGAGTTCTGTTGGTTGTTCTTACACTGCCCCGGTAGCCAGATGAAAGACACCACAAAAGTGGTTCTACCTGCTTGCTGGGCTGAGATGGGCAATCGCTGACTTTTGGAGTCGGCTGGTGACAAAATGTTCCAAACACACCCCATGCACAACTCCACCGGGGAAGGGTCCAGAAAGGAGTTCTGTTGGTAGTTGTTCCACTGCCCCGGTAGCCAGCTGAAAGACACCACAAAAGTGGTTCTACCTGCTTTGTGGGCTGAGATGGGGAATCGCTGACTTTTGGAGTCGGCTGGTGACAAAATGTTCCAAACAGACCCCATGCACAACTCCACCGGGGAAGGTGCCAGAAAGGAATTCCATTGCTTGTTCTTCCACTGCCCCGGTAGCCAGATGAAAGACACCACAAAAGTGGTTCTACCTGCTTGCTGGGCTGAGATGGGCAATCGCTGACTTTTGGAGTCGGCTGGTGACAAAATGTTCCAAACACACCCCATGCACAACTCCCCCGGGGAAGGTGCCAGAAAGGAGTTCTGTTGGTTGTTATTACACTGCCCCGGTAGCCAGATGAAAGACACCACAAAAGTGGTTCTACCTGCTTTCTGGGCTGAGATGGGGAATCGCTGACTTGTGGACTCGGCTGGTGACAAAATGTTCCAAACACACCCCATGCACAACTCCACCGGGGAAGGTGCCAGAAAGTAATTCCGTTGCTTGTTCTTCCACTGCCCCGGTAGCCAGATGAAAGACACCACAAAAGTGGTTCTACCTGCTTGCTGGGCTGAGATGGGCAATCGCTGACTTTTGCAGTCGGCTGGTGACAAAATGTTCCAAACACACCCCATGCACAACTCCACCGGGGAAGGTGCCAGAAAGGAGTTCTGTTGGTTGTTCTTACACTGCCCCGGTAGCCAGATGAAAGACACCACAAAAGTGGTTCTACCTGCTTGCTGGGCTGAGATGGGGAATCGCTGACTTTTGGAGTCGGCTGGTGACAAAATGTTCCAAACACACCCCATGCACAACTCCACCGGGGAAGGTGCCAGAAAGGAGTTCTCTTGGTAGTTCTTCCACTGCCCCGGTAGCCAGCTGAAAGACACCACAAAAGTGGTTCTACCTGCTTGCTGGGCTGAGATGGGGAATCGCTGACTTTTGGAGTCGGCTGGTGACAAAATGTTCCAAACACACCCCATGCACAACTCCACCGGGGAAGGTGCCAGAAAGGAGTTCTGTTGGTAGTTCTTCCACTGCCCCGGTAGCCAGATGAAAGACACCACAAAAGTGGTTCTACCTGCTTTCTGGGCTGAGATGGGGAATCGCTGACTTTTGGAGTCGGCTGGTGACAAAATGTTCCAAAGACACCCCATGCACAACTCCACCGGGGAAGGTGCCAGAAAGGAATTCCAATGCTTGTTCTTCCACTGCCCTGGTAGCCAGATGAAAGACACCACAAAAGTGGTTCTACCTGCTTTCTGGGCTGAGATGGGCAATCGCTGACTTTTGGAGTCGGCTGGTGACAAAATGTTCCAAACACACCCCATGCACAACTCCACCGGGGAAGGTGCCAGAAAGGAGTTCCGTTGGTTGTTCTTACACTGCCCCGGTAGCCAGCTGAATGACACCACAAAAGTGGTTCTACCTGCTTTCTAGGCTGAGATGGGGAATCGCTGACTTTTGGAGTCGGCTGGTGACAAAATGTTCCAAACACACCCCATGCACAACTCCAGCGGGGAAGGTGCCAGAAAGGAGTTCTGTTGGTTGTTCTTACACTGCCCCGGTAGCCAGATGAAAGACACCACAAAAGTGGTTCTACCTGCTTTCTGGGCTGAGATGGGCAATCGCTGACTTTTGGAGTCGGCTGGTGACAAAATGTTCCAAAGACACCCCATGCACAACTCCACCGGGGAAGGTGCCAGAAAGTAATTCCGTTGCTTGTTCTTCCACTGCCCCGGTAGCCAGATGAAAGACACCACAAAAGTGGTTCTACCTGCTTGCTGGGCTGAGATGGGCAATCGCTGACTTTTGCAGTCGGCTGGTGACAAAATGTTCCAAACACACCCCATGCACAACTCCACCGGGGAAGGTGCCAGAAAGGAGTTCTGTTGGTTGTTCTTACACTGCCCCGGTAGCCAGATGAAAGACACCACAAAAGTGGTTCTACCTGCTTGCTGGGCTGAGATGGGGAATCGCTGACTTTTGCAGTCGGCTGGTGACAAAATGTTCCAAGCACACCCCATGCACAACTCCAGCGGGGAAGGTGCCAGAAAGGAATTCCGTTGCTTGTTCTTCCACTGCCCCGGTAGCCAGCTGAAAGACACCACAAAAGTGGTTCTACCTGCTTGCTGGGCTGAGATGGGGAATCGCTGACTTTTGGAGTCGGCTGGTGACAAAATGTTCCAAACACACCCCATGCACAACTCCACCGGGGAAGGTGCCAGAAAGGAGTTCTGTTGGTAGTTCTTCCACTGCCCCGGTAGCCAGATGAAAGACACCACAAAAGTGGTTCTACCTGCTTGCTGGGCTGAGATGGGGAATCGCTGACTTTTGGAGTCGGCTGGTGACAAAATGTTCCAAAGACACCCCATGCACAACTCCACCGGGGAAGGTGCCAGAAAGGAATTCCAATGCTTGTTCTTCCACTGCCCTGGTAGCCAGATGAAAGACACCACAAAAGTGGTTCTACCTGCTTTCTGGGCTGAGATGGGCAATCGCTGACTTTTGGAGTCGGCTGGTGACAAAATGTTCCAAACACACCCCATGCACAACTCCACCGGGGAAGGTGCCAGAAAGGAGTTCCGTTGGTTGTTCTTACACTGCCCCGGTAGCCAGCTGAATGACACCACAAAAGTGGTTCTACCTGCTTTCTAGGCTGAGATGGGGAATCGCTGACTTTTGGAGTCGGCTGGTGACAAAATGTTCCAAACACACCCCATGCACAACTCCAGCGGGGAAGGTGCCAGAAAGGAGTTCTGTTGGTTGTTCTTACACTGCCCCGGTAGCCAGATGAAAGACACCACAAAAGTGGTTCTACCTGCTTTCTGGGCTGAGATGGGCAATCGCTGACTTTTGGAGTCGGCTGGTGACAAAATGTTCCAAAGACACCCCATGCACAACTCCACCGGGGAAGGGTCCAGAAAGGAGTTCTGTTGGTAGTTCTTCCACTGCCCCGGTAGCCAGCTGAAAGACACCACAAAAGTGGTTCTACCTGCTTTCTGGGCTGAGATGGGCAATCGCTGACTTTTGGAGTCGGCTGGTGACAAAATGTTCCAAACAGACCCCATGCACAACTCCACCGGGGAAGGTGCCAGAAAGGAGTTCTGTTGGTAGTTCTTCCACTGCCCCGGTAGCCAGCTGAAAGACACCACAAAAGTGGTTCTACCTGCTTTCTGGGCTGAGATGGGCAATCGCTGACTTTTGCAGTCGGCTGGTGACAAAATGTTCCAAACACACCCCATGCACAACTCCACCGGGGAAGGTGCCAGAAAGGAGTTCTGTTGGTTGTTCTTACACTGCCCCGGTAGCCAGATGAAAGACACCACAAAAGTGGTTCTACCTGCTTGCTGGGCTGAGATGGGGAATCGCTGACTTTTGGAGTCGGCTGGTGACAAAATGTTCCAAGCACACCCCATGCACAACTCCACCGGGGAAGGTGCCAGAAAGGAGTTCTGTTGGTAGTTCTTCCACTGCCCCGGTAGCCAGATGAAAGACACCACAAAAGTGGTTCTACCTGCTTGCTGGGCTGAGATGGGGAATCGCTCACTTTTGGAGTCGGCTGGTGACAAAATGTTCCAAACACACCCCATGCACAACTCCACCGGGGAAGGTGCCAGAAAGGAGTTCTCTTGGTAGTTCTTCCACTGCCCCGGTAGCCAGCTGAAAGACACCACAAAAGTGGTTCTACCTGCTTTCTAGGCTGAGATGGGGAATCGCTGACTTTTGGAGTCGGCTGGTGACAAAATGTTCCAAACACACCCCATGCACAACTCCAGCGGGGAAGGTGCCAGAAAGGAGTTCTGTTGGTAGTTCTTCCACTGCCCCGGTAGCCAGCTGAAAGACACCACAAAAGTGGTTCTACCTGCTTTCTGGGCTGAGATGGGCAATCGCTGACTTTTGGAGTCGGCTGGTGACAAAATGTTCCAAACACACCCCATGCACAACTCCACCGGGGAAGGTGCCAGAAAGGAATTCCATTGCTTGTTCTTCCACTGCCCCGGTAGCCAGATGAAAGACACCACAAAAGTGGTTCTACCTGCTTGCTGGGCTGAGATGGGCAATCGCTGACTTTTGGAGTCGGCTGGTGACAAAATGTTCCAAACACACCCCATGCACAACTCCACCGGGGAAGGTGCCAGAAAGGAATTTTGTTGCTTGTTCTTCCACTGCCCCGGTAGCCAGATGAAAGACACCACAAAAGTGGTTCTACCTGCTTTCTGGGCTGAGATGGGGAATCGCTGACTTGTGGACTCGGCTGGTGACAAAATGTTCCAAGCACACCCCATGCACAACTCCAGCGGGGAAGGTGCCAGAAAGTAATTCCGTTGCTTGTTCTTACACTGCCCCGGTAGCCAGCTGAAAGACACCACAAAAGTGGTTCTACCTGCTTTCTGGGCTGAGATGGGGAATCGCTGACTTTTGGAGTCGGCTGGTGACAAAATGTTCCAAACACACCCCATGCACAACTCCAGCGGGGAAGGTGCCAGAAAGGAGTTCTGTTGGTTGTTCTTACACTGCCCCGGTAGCCAGATGAAAGACACCACAAAAGTGGTTCTACCTGCTTGCTGGGCTGAGATGGGCAATCGCTGACTTTTGGAGTCGGCTGGTGACAAAATGTTCCAAACACACCCCATGCACAACTCCACCGGGGAAGGGTCCAGAAAGGAGTTCTGTTGGTAGTTGTTCCACTGCCCCGGTAGCCAGCTGAAAGACACCACAAAAGTGGTTCTACCTGCTTTCTGGGCTGAGATGGGCAATTGCTGACTTTTGGAGTCGGCTGGTGACAAAATGTTCCAAACAGACCCCATGCACAACTCCACCGGGGAAGGTGCCAGAAAGGAATTCCATTGCTTGTTCTTCCACTGCCCCGGTAGCCAGATGAAAGACACCACAAAAGTGGTTCTACCTGCTTGCTGGGCTGAGATGGGCAATCGCTGACTTTTGGAGTCGGCTGGTGACAAAATGTTCCAAACACACCCCATGCACAACTCCCCCGGGGAAGGTGCCAGAAAGGAGTTCTGTTGGTTGTTATTACACTGCCCCGGTAGCCAGATGAAAGACACCACAAAAGTGGTTCTACCTGCTTTCTGGGCTGAGATGGGGAATCGCTGACTTGTGGACTCGGCTGGTGACAAAATGTTCCAAACACACCCCATGCACAACTCCACCGGGGAAGGTGCCAGAAAGTAATTCCGTTGCTTGTTCTTCCACTGCCCCGGTAGCCAGATGAAAGACACCACAAAAGTGGTTCTACCTGCTTGCTGGGCTGAGATGGGCAATCGCTGACTTTTGCAGTCGGCTGGTGACAAAATGTTCCAAACACACCCCATGCACAACTCCACCGGGGAAGGTGCCAGAAAGGAGTTCTGTTGGTTGTTCTTACACTGCCCCGGTAGCCAGATGAAAGACACCACAAAAGTGGTTCTACCTGCTTGCTGGGCTGAGATGGGCAATCGCTGACTTTTGGAGTCGGCTGGTGACAAAATGTTCCAAGCACACCCCATGCACAACTCCAGCGGGGAAGGTGCCAGAAAGGAATTCCGTTGCTTGTTCTTCCACTGCCCCGGTAGCCAGCTGAAAGACACCACAAAAGTGGTTCTACCTGCTTGCTGGGCTGAGATGGGCAATCGCTGACTTTTGGAGTCGGCTGGTGACAAAATGTTCCAAAGACACCCCATGCACAACTCCACCGGGGAAGGGTCCAGAAAGGAGTTCTGTTGGTAGTTCTTCCACTGCCCCGGTAGCCAGATGAAAGACACCACAAAAGTGGTTCTACCTGCTTTCTGGGCTGAGATGGGCAATCGCTGACTTTTGGAGTCGGCTGGTGACAAAATGTTCCAAACAGACCCCATGCACAACTCCACCGGGGAAGGTGCCAGAAAGGAGTTCTGTTGGTAGTTCTTCCACTGCCCCGGTAGCCAGCTGAAAGACACCACAAAAGTGGTTCTACCTGCTTTCTGGGCTGAGATGGGCAATCGCTGACTTTTGCAGTCGGCTGGTGACAAAATGTTCCAAAGACACCCCATGCACAACTCCACCGGGGAAGGTGCCAGAAAGGAGTTCTGTTGGTTGTTCTTACACTGCCCCGGTAGCCAGATGAAAGACACCACAAAAGTGGTTCTACCTGCTTGCTGGGCTGAGATGGGGAATCGCTGACTTTTGGAGTCGGCTGGTGACAAAATGTTCCAAGCACACCCCATGCACAACTCCACCGGGGAAGGTGCCAGAAAGGAGTTCTGTTGGTAGTTCTTCCACTGCCCCGGTAGCCAGATGAAAGACACCACAAAAGTGGTTCTACCTGCTTGCTGGGCTGAGATGGGGAACCGCTGACTTTTGGAGTCGGCTGGTGACAAAATGTTCCAAACACACCCCATGCACAACTCCACCGGGGAAGGTGCTAGAAAGGAGTTCTCTTGGTAGTTCTTCCACTGCCCCGGTAGCCAGCTGAAAGACACCACAAAAGTGGTTCTACCTGCGTTCTAGGCTGAGATGGGGAATCGCTGACTTTTGGAGTCGGCTGGTGACAAAATGTTCCAAACACACCCCATGCACAACTCCAGCGGGGAAGGTGCCAGAAAGGAGTTCTCTTGGTAGTTCTTCCACTGCCCCGGTAGCCAGATGAAAGACACCACAAAAGTGGTTCTACCTGCTTTCTGGGCTGAGATGGGCAATCGCTGACTTTTGGAGTCGGCTGGTGACAAAATGTTCCAAACACACCCCATGCACAACTCCACCGGGGAAGGTGCCAGAAAGGAATTCCATTGCTTGTTCTTCCACTGCCCCGGTAGCCAGATGAAAGACACCACAAAAGTGGTTCTACCTGCTTGCTGGGCTGAGATGGGCAATCGCTGACTTTTGGAGTCGGCTGGTGACAAAATGTTCCAAACACACCCCATGCACAACTCCCCCGGGGAAGGTGCCAGAAAGGAGTTCTGTTGGTTGTTCTTACACTGCCCCGGTAGCCAGATGAAAGACACCACAAAAGTGGTTCTACCTGCTTTCTGGGCTGAGATGGGGAATCGCTGACTTGTGGACTCGGCTGGTGACAAAATGTTCCAAACACACCCCATGCACAACTCCAGCGGGGAAGGTGCCAGAAAGGAGTTCTCTTGGTAGTTCTTCCACTGCCCCGGTAGCCAGATGAAAGACACCACAAAAGTGGTTCTACCTGCTTTCTGGGCTGAGATGGGCAATCGCTGACTTTTGGAGTCGGCTGGTGACAAAATGTTCCAAACACACCCCATGCACAACTCCACCGGGGAAGGTGCCAGAAAGGAATTCCATTGCTTGTTCTTCCACTGCCCCGGTAGCCAGATGAAAGACACCACAAAAGTGGTTCTACCTGCTTGCTGGGCTGAGATGGGCAATCGCTGACTTTTGGAGTCGGCTGGTGACAAAATGTTCCAAACACACCCCATGCACAACTCCACCGGGGAAGGTGCCAGAAAGGAGTTCTGTTGGTTGTTCTTACACTGCCCCGGTAGCCAGATGAAAGACACCACAAAAGTGGTTCTACCTGCTTTCTGGGCTGAGATGGGGAATCGCTGACTTTTGGAGTCGGCTGGTGACAAAATGTTCCAAACACACCCCATGCACAACTCCACCGGGGAAGGTGCCAGAAAGGAGTTCTGTTGGTTGTTCTTACACTGCCCCGGTAGCCAGCTGAATGACACCACAAAAGTGGTTCTACCTGCTTTCTGGGCTGAGATGGGGAACCGCTGACTTTTGGAGTCGGCTGGTGACAAAATGTTCCAAACACACCCCATGCACAACTCCAGCGGGGAAGGTGCCAGAAAGGAGTTCTGTTGGTTGTTCTTACACTGCCCCGGTAGCCAGATGAAAGACACCACAAAAGTGGTTCTACCTGCTTGCTGGGCTGAGATGGGCAATCGCTGACTTTTGGAGTCGGCTGGTGACAAAATGTTCCAAGCACACCCCATGCACAACTCCAGCGGGGAAGGTGCCAGAAAGGAATTCCGTTGCTTGTTCTTCCACTGCCCCGGTAGCCAGCTGAAAGACACCACAAAAGTGGTTCTACCTGCTTGCTGGGCTGAGATGGGGAATCGCTGACTTTTGGAGTCGGCTGGTGACAAAATGTTCCAAACACACCCCATGCACAACTCCACCGGGGAAGGTGCCAGAAAGGAGTTCTGTTGGTTGTTCTTACACTGCCCCGGTAGCCAGATGAAAGACACCACAAAAGTGGTTCTACCTGCTTGCTGGGCTGAGATGGGGAATCGCTGACTTTTGGAGTCGGCTGGTGACAAAATGTTCCAAAGACACCCCATGCACAACTCCACCGGGGAAGGTGCCAGAAAGGAGTTCTCTTGGTAGTTCTTCCACTGCCCCGGTAGCCAGCTGAAAGACACCACAAAAGTGGTTCTACCTGCTTTCTGGGCTGAGATGGGCAATCGCTGACTTTTGGAGTCGGCTGGTGACAAAATGTTCCAAACACACCCCATGCACAACTCCACCGGGGAAGGTGCCAGAAAGGAGTTCCGTTGGTTGTTCTTACATTGCCTTGGTAGCCAGCTGAATGACACCACAAAAGTGGTTCTACCTGCTTTCTGG
This sequence comes from Falco punctatus, assembly GCF_963210335.1. NCBI lineage: Eukaryota > Metazoa > Chordata > Aves > Falconiformes > Falconidae > Falco > Falco punctatus. The sequence continues at coordinate 636,921 of NW_027660338.1, forward strand.
GCTGAGATGGGGAATCGCTGACTTTTGGAGTCGGCTGGTGACAAAATGTTCCAAACACACCCCATGCACAACTCCACCGGGGAAGGTGCCAGAAAGGAGTTCTGTTGGTTGTTCTTACACTGCTCCGGTAGCCAGATGAAAGACACCACAAAAGTGGTTCTACCTGCTTGCTGGGCTGAGATGGGGAATCGCTGACTTTTGGAGTCGGCTGGTGACAAAATGTTCCAAGCACACCCCATGCACAACTCCCCCGGGGAAGGTGCCAGAAAGGTGTTCTGTTGGTAGTTCTTCCACTGCCCCGGTAGCCAGATGAAAGACACCACAAAAGTGGTTCTACCTGCTTGCTGGGCTGAGATGGGCAATCGCTGACTTTTGGAGTCGGCTGGTGACAAAATGTTCCAAACACACCCCATGCACAACTCCAGCGGGGAAGGTGCCAGAAAGGAGTTCTCTTGGTAGTTCTTCCACTGCCCCGGTAGCCAACTGAAAGACACCACAAAAGTGGTTCTACCTGCTTTCTAGGCTGAGATGGGCAATCGCTGACTTTTGGAGTCGGCTGGTGACAAAATGTTCCAAACACACCCCATGCACAACTCCACCGGGGAAGGTGCCAGAAAGGAGTTCTCTTGGTAGTTCTTCCACTGCCCCGGTAGCCAGCTGAAAGACACCACAAAAGTGGTTCTACCTGCTTTCTAGGCTGAGATGGGCAATCGCTGACTTTTGCAGTCGGCTGGTGACAAAATGTTCCAAACACACCCCATGCACAACTCCACCGGGGAAGGTGCCAGAAAGGAGTTCTCTTGGTAGTTCTTACACTGCCCCGGTAGCCAGATGAAAGACACCACAAAAGTGGTTCTACCTGCTTGCTGGGCTGAGATGGGCAATCGCTGACTTTTGGAGTCGGCTGGTGACAAAATGTTCCAAACACACCCCATGCACAACTCCACCGGGGAAGGTGTCAGAAAGGAGTTCTGTTGGTAGTTCTTCCACTGCCCCGGTAGCCAGCTGAAAGACACCACAAAAGTGGTTCTACCTGCTTGCTGGGCTGAGATGGGGAATCGCTGACTTTTGGAGTCGGCTGGTGACAAAATGTTCCAAACACACCCCATGCACAACTCCACCGGGGAAGGTGCCAGAAAGGAGTTCTGTTGGTTTTTCTTCCACTGCCCCGGTAGCCAGCTGAAAGACACCACAAAAGTGGTTCTACCTGCTTTCTGGGCTGAGATGGGCAATCGCTGACTTTTGGAGTCGGCTGGTGACAAAATGTTCCAAACACACCCCATGCACAACTCCACCGGGGAAGGTGCCAGAAAGGAGTTCTGTTGGTTGTTCTTACACTGCCCCGGTAGCCAGATGAAAGACACCACAAAAGTGGTTCTACCTGCTTTCTAGGCTGAGATGGGCAATCGCTGACTTTTGGAGTCGGCTGGTGACAAAATGTTCCAAACACACCCCATGCACAACTCCAGCGGGGAAGGTGTCAGAAAGGAGTTCTCTTGGTAGTTCTTCCACTGCCCCGGTAGCCAGCTGAAAGACACCACAAAAGTGGTTCTACCTGCTTTCTGGGCTGAGATGGGCAATCGCTGACTTTTGGAGTCGGCTGGTGACAAAATGTTCCAAACACACCCCATGCACAACTCCACCGGGGAAGGTGCCAGAAAGGAATTCCGTTGCTTGTTCTTACACTGCCCCGGTAGCCAGATGAAAGACACCACAAAAGTGGTTCTACCTGCTTTCTAGGCTGAGATGGGGAATCGCTGACTTTTGGAGTCGGCTGGTGACAAAATGTTCCAAAGACACCCCATGCACAACTCCACCGGGGAAGGTGCCAGAAAGGAGTTCTGTTGGTTGTTATTACACTGCCCCGGTAGCCAGATGAAAGACACCACAAAAGTGGTTCTACCTGCTTTCTGGGCTGAGATGGGGAATCGCTGACTTGTGGACTCGGCTGGTGACAAAATGTTCCAAGCACACCCCATGCACAACTCCAGCGGGGAAGGTGCCAGAAAGGAGTTCTCTTGGTAGTTCTTCCACTGCCCCGGTAGCCAGCTGAAAGACACCACAAAAGTGGTTCTACCTGCTTGCTGGGCTGAGATGGGCAATCGCTGACTTTTGGAGTCGGCTGGTGACAAAATGTTCCAAACACACCCCATGCACAACTCCACCGGGGAACGTGCCAGAAAGGAGTTCTGTTGGTTGTTCTTACACTGCCCCGGTAGCCAGATGAAAGACACCACAAAAGTGGTTCTACCTGCTTGCTGGGCTGAGATGGGGAATCGCTGACTTGTGGACTCGGCTGGTGACAAAATGTTCCAAACACACCCCATGCACAACTCCACCGGGGAAGGTGCCAGAAAGGAGTTCTGTTAGTTGTTCTTACACTGCCCCGGTAGCCAGCTGAAAGACACCACAAAAGTGGTTCTACCTGCTTTCTGGGCTGAGATGGGGAATCGCTGACTTTTGGAGTCGGCTGGTGACAAAATGTTCCAAAAACACCCCATGCACAACTCCACCGGGGAAGGTGCCAGAAAGGAGTTCTGTTGGTAGTTCTTCCACTGCCCCGGTAGCCAGCTGAAAGACACCACAAAAGTGGTTCTACCTGCTTGCTGGGCTGAGATGGGCAATCGCTGACTTTTGGAGTCGGCTGGTGACAAAATGTTCCAAACACACCCCATGCACAACTCCACCGGGGAAGGTGCCAGAAAGGAATTCCATTGCTTGTTCTTCCACTGCCCCGGTAGCCAGATGAAAGACACCACAAAAGTGGTTCTACCTGCTTGCTGGGCTGAGATGGGCAATCGCTGACTTTTGGAGTCGGCTGGTGACAAAATGTTCCAAACACACCCCATGCACAACTCCACCGGGGAAGGTGCCAGAAAGGAGTTCTCTTGGTAGTTCTTCCACTGCCCCGGTAGCCAGCTGAAAGACACCACAAAAGTGGTTCTACCTGCTTGCTGGGCTGAGATGGGCAATCGCTGACTTTTGGAGTCGGCTGGTGACAAAATGTTCCAAACACACCCCATGCACAACTCCACCGGGGAAGGTGCCAGAAAGGAGTTCTCTTGGTAGTTATTACACTGCCCCGGTAGCCAGAAGAAAGACACCACAAAAGTGGTTCTACCTGCTTTCTGGGCTGAGATGGGGAATCGCTGACTTTTGGAGTCGGCTGGTGACAAAATGTTCCAAACACACCCCATGCACAACTCCACCGGGGAAGGTGCCAGAAAGGAATTCCGTTGCTTGTTCTTCCACTGCCCCGGTAGCCAGCTGAAAGACACCACAAAAGTGGTTCTACCTGCTTGCTGGGCTGAGATGGGCAATCGCTGACTTTTGGAGTCGGCTGGTGACAAAATGTTCCAAAGACACCCCATGCACAACTCCACCGGGGAAGGTGCCAGAAAGGAATTCCATTGCTTGTTCTTCCACTGCCCCGGTAGCCAGCTGAAAGACACCACAAAAGTGGTTCTACCTGCTTGCTGGGCTGAGATGGGCAATCGCTGACTTTTGGAGTCGGCTGGTGACAAAATGTTCCAAAGACACCCCATGCACAACTCCAGCGGGGAAGGTGCCAGAAAGGAGTTCTCTTGGTAGTTCTTCCACTGCCCCGGTAGCCAGCTGAAAGACACCACAAAAGTGGTTCTACCTGCTTGCTGGGCTGAGATGGGCAATCGCTGACTTTTGGAGTCGGCTGGTGACAAAATGTTCCAAACACACCCCATGCACAACTCCAGCGGGGAAGGTGCCAGAAAGGAGTTCTGATGGTAGTTCTTACACTGCCCCGGTAGCCAGCTGAAAGACACCACAAAAGTGGTTCTACCTGCTTGCTGGGCTGAGATGGGCAATCGCTGACTTTTGGAGTCGGCTGGTGACAAAATGTTCCAAACACACCCCATGCACAACTCCACCGGGGAAGGTGCCAGAAAGGAATTCCATTGCTTGTTCTTCCACTGCCCCGGTAGCCAGATGAAAGACACCACAAAAGTGGTTCTACCTGCTTGCTGGGCTGAGATGGGCAATCGCTGACTTTTGGAGTCGGCTGGTGACAAAATGTTCCAAACACACCCCATGCACAACTCCCCCGGGGAAGGTGCCAGAAAGGAGTTCTGTTGGTTGTTCTTACACTGCCCCGGTAGCCAGATGAAAGACACCACAAAAGTGGTTCTACCTGCTTTCTGGGCTGAGATGGGGAATCGCTGACTTGTGGACTCGGCTGGTGACAAAATGTTCCAAACACACCCCATGCACAACTCCAGCGGGGAAGGTGCCAGAAAGGAGTTCTCTTGGTAGTTCTTCCACTGCCCCGGTAGCCAGATGAAAGACACCACAAAAGTGGTTCTACCTGCTTTCTGGGCTGAGATGGGCAATCGCTGACTTTTGGAGTCGGCTGGTGACAAAATGTTCCAAACACACCCCATGCACAACTCCACCGGGGAAGGTGCCAGAAAGGAATTCCATTGCTTGTTCTTCCACTGCCCCGGTAGCCAGATGAAAGACACCACAAAAGTGGTTCTACCTGCTTGCTGGGCTGAGATGGGCAATCGCTGACTTTTGGAGTCGGCTGGTGACAAAATGTTCCAAACACACCCCATGCACAACTCCACCGGGGAAGGTGCCAGAAAGGAGTTCTGTTGGTTGTTCTTACACTGCCCCGGTAGCCAGATGAAAGACACCACAAAAGTGGTTCTACCTGCTTTCTGGGCTGAGATGGGGAATCGCTGACTTTTGGAGTCGGCTGGTGACAAAATGTTCCAAACACACCCCATGCACAACTCCACCGGGGAAGGTGCCAGAAAGGAGTTCTGTTGGTTGTTCTTACACTGCCCCGGTAGCCAGCTGAATGACACCACAAAAGTGGTTCTACCTGCTTTCTGGGCTGAGATGGGGAACCGCTGACTTTTGGAGTCGGCTGGTGACAAAATGTTCCAAACACACCCCATGCACAACTCCAGCGGGGAAGGTGCCAGAAAGGAGTTCTGTTGGTTGTTCTTACACTGCCCCGGTAGCCAGATGAAAGACACCACAAAAGTGGTTCTACCTGCTTGCTGGGCTGAGATGGGCAATCGCTGACTTTTGGAGTCGGCTGGTGACAAAATGTTCCAAGCACACCCCATGCACAACTCCAGCGGGGAAGGTGCCAGAAAGGAATTCCGTTGCTTGTTCTTCCACTGCCCCGGTAGCCAGCTGAAAGACACCACAAAAGTGGTTCTACCTGCTTGCTGGGCTGAGATGGGGAATCGCTGACTTTTGGAGTCGGCTGGTGACAAAATGTTCCAAACACACCCCATGCACAACTCCACCGGGGAAGGTGCCAGAAAGGAGTTCTGTTGGTTGTTCTTACACTGCCCCGGTAGCCAGATGAAAGACACCACAAAAGTGGTTCTACCTGCTTGCTGGGCTGAGATGGGGAATCGCTGACTTTTGGAGTCGGCTGGTGACAAAATGTTCCAAAGACACCCCATGCACAACTCCACCGGGGAAGGTGCCAGAAAGGAGTTCTCTTGGTAGTTCTTCCACTGCCCCGGTAGCCAGCTGAAAGACACCACAAAAGTGGTTCTACCTGCTTTCTGGGCTGAGATGGGCAATCGCTGACTTTTGGAGTCGGCTGGTGACAAAATGTTCCAAACACACCCCATGCACAACTCCACCGGGGAAGGTGCCAGAAAGGAGTTCCGTTGGTTGTTCTTACATTGCCTTGGTAGCCAGCTGAATGACACCACAAAAGTGGTTCTACCTGCTTTCTGGGCTGAGATGGGGAATCGCTGACTTTTGGAGTCGGCTGGTGACAAAATGTTCCAAACACACCCCATGCACAACTCCACCGGGGAAGGTGCCAGAAAGGAGTTCTGTTGGTTGTTCTTACACTGCTCCGGTAGCCAGATGAAAGACACCACAAAAGTGGTTCTACCTGCTTGCTGGGCTGAGATGGGGAATCGCTGACTTTTGGAGTCGGCTGGTGACAAAATGTTCCAAGCACACCCCATGCACAACTCCCCCGGGGAAGGTGCCAGAAAGGTGTTCTGTTGGTAGTTCTTCCACTGCCCCGGTAGCCAGATGAAAGACACCACAAAAGTGGTTCTACCTGCTTGCTGGGCTGAGATGGGCAATCGCTGACTTTTGGAGTCGGCTGGTGACAAAATGTTCCAAACACACCCCATGCACAACTCCAGCGGGGAAGGTGCCAGAAAGGAGTTCTCTTGGTAGTTCTTCCACTGCCCCGGTAGCCAGCTGAAAGACACCACAAAAGTGGTTCTACCTGCTTTCTAGGCTGAGATGGGCAATCGCTGACTTTTGGAGTCGGCTGGTGACAAAATGTTCCAAACACACCCCATGCACAACTCCACCGGGGAAGGTGCCAGAAAGGAGTTCTCTTGGTAGTTCTTCCACTGCCCCGGTAGCCAGCTGAAAGACACCACAAAAGTGGTTCTACCTGCTTTCTAGGCTGAGATGGGCAATCGCTGACTTTTGGAGTCGGCTGGTGACAAAATGTTCCAAACACACCCCATGCACAACTCCACCGGGGAAGGTGCCAGAAAGGAGTTCTCTTGGTAGTTCTTCCACTGCCCCGGTAGCCAGATGAAAGACACCACAAAAGTGGTTCTACCTGCTTGCTGGGCTGAGATGGGCAATCGCTGACTTTTGGAGTCGGCTGGTGACAAAATGTTCCAAACACACCCCATGCACAACTCCACCGGGGAAGGTGTCAGAAAGGAGTTCTGTTGGTAGTTCTTCCACTGCCCCGGTAGCCAGCTGAAAGACACCACAAAAGTGGTTCTACCTGCTTGCTGGGCTGAGATGGGGAATCGCTGACTTTTGGAGTCGGCTGGTGACAAAATGTTCCAAACACACCCCATGCACAACTCCACCGGGGAAGGTGCCAGAAAGGAGTTCTGTTGGTTTTTCTTCCACTGCCCCGGTAGCCAGCTGAAAGACACCACAAAAGTGGTTCTACCTGCTTGCTGGGCTGAGATGGGCAATCGCTGACTTTTGGAGTCGGCTGGTGACAAAATGTTCCAAACACACCCCATGCACAACTCCAGCGGGGAAGGTGTCAGAAAGGAGTTCTCTTGGTAGTTCTTCCACTGCCCCGGTAGCCAGCTGAAAGACACCACAAAAGTGGTTCTACCTGCTTTCTGGGCTGAGATGGGCAATCGCTGACTTTTGGAGTCGGCTGGTGACAAAATGTTCCAAACACACCCCATGCACAACTCCACCGGGGAAGGTGCCAGAAAGGAATTCCGTTGCTTGTTCTTACACTGCCCCGGTAGCCAGATGAAAGACACCACAAAAGTGGTTCTACCTGCTTTCTAGGCTGAGATGGGGAATCGCTGACTTTTGGAGTCGGCTGGTGACAAAATGTTCCAAAGACACCCCATGCACAACTCCACCGGGGAAGGTGCCAGAAAGGAGTTCTGTTGGTTGTTATTACACTGCCCCGGTAGCCAGATGAAAGACACCACAAAAGTGGTTCTACCTGCTTTCTGGGCTGAGATGGGGAATCGCTGACTTGTGGACTCGGCTGGTGACAAAATGTTCCAAGCACACCCCATGCACAACTCCAGCGGGGAAGGTGCCAGAAAGGAGTTCTCTTGGTAGTTCTTCCACTGCCCCGGTAGCCAGCTGAAAGACACCACAAAAGTGGTTCTACCTGCTTGCTGGGCTGAGATGGGCAATCGCTGACTTTTGGAGTCGGCTGGTGACAAAATGTTCCAAACACACCCCATGCACAACTCCACCGGGGAAGGTGCCAGAAAGGAGTTCTGTTGGTTGTTCTTACACTGCCCCGGTAGCCAGATGAAAGACACCACAAAAGTGGTTCTACCTGCTTGCTGGGCTGAGATGGGGAATCGCTGACTTGTGGACTCGGCTGGTGACAAAATGTTCCAAACACACCCCATGCACAACTCCACCGGGGAAGGTGCCAGAAAGGAGTTCTGTTAGTTGTTCTTACACTGCCCCGGTAGCCAGCTGAAAGACACCACAAAAGTGGTTCTATCTGCTTTCTGGGCTGAGATGGGGAATCGCTGACTTTTGGAGTCGGCTGGTGACAAAATGTTCCAAAAACACCCCATGCACAACTCCACCGGGGAAGGTGCCAGAAAGGAGTTCTGTTGGTAGTTCTTCCACTGCCCCGGTAGCCAGCTGAAAGACACCACAAAAGTGGTTCTACCTGCTTGCTGGGCTGAGATGGGCAATCGCTGACTTTTGGAGTCGGCTGGTGACAAAATGTTCCAAACACACCCCATGCACAACTCCACCGGGGAAGGTGCCAGAAAGGAATTCCATTGCTTGTTCTTCCACTGCCCCGGTAGCCAGATGAAAGACACCACAAAAGTGGTTCTACCTGCTTGCTGGGCTGAGATGGGCAATCGCTGACTTTTGGAGTCGGCTGGTGACAAAATGTTCCAAACACACCCCATGCACAACTCCACCGGGGAAGGTGCCAGAAAGGAGTTCTCTTGGTAGTTCTTCCACTGCCCCGGTAGCCAGCTGAAAGACACCACAAAAGTGGTTCTACCTGCTTGCTGGGCTGAGATGGGCAATCGCTGACTTTTGGAGTCGGCTGGTGACAAAATGTTCCAAACACACCCCATGCACAACTCCACCGGGGAAGGTGCCAGAAAGGAGTTCTCTTGGTAGTTATTACACTGCCCCGGTAGCCAGAAGAAAGACACCACAAAAGTGGTTCTACCTGCTTTCTGGGCTGAGATGGGCAATCGCTGACTTTTGGAGTCGGCTGGTGACAAAATGTTCCAAACACACCCCATGCACAACTCCACCGGGGAAGGTGCCAGAAAGGAATTCCGTTGCTTGTTCTTCCACTGCCCCGGTAGCCAGCTGAAAGACACCACAAAAGTGGTTCTACCTGCTTGCTGGGCTGAGATGGGCAATCGCTGACTTTTGGAGTCGGCTGGTGACAAAATGTTCCAAAGACACCCCATGCACAACTCCACCCCGGAAGGTGCCAGAAAGGAATTCCATTGCTTGTTCTTCCACTGCCCCGGTAGCCAGCTGAAAGACACCACAAAAGTGGTTCTACCTGCTTGCTGGGCTGAGATGGGCAATCGCTGACTTTTGGAGTCGGCTGGTGACAAAATGTTCCAAAGACACCCCATGCACAACTCCAGCGGGGAAGGTGCCAGAAAGGAGTTCTCTTGGTAGTTCTTCCACTGCCCCGGTAGCCAGCTGAAAGACACCACAAAAGTGGTTCTACCTGCTTGCTGGGCTGAGATGGGCAATCGCTGACTTTTGGAGTCGGCTGGTGACAAAATGTTCCAAACACACCCCATGCACAACTCCAGCGGGGAAGGTGCCAGAAAGGAGTTCTGATGGTAGTTCTTACACTGCCCCGGTAGCCAGCTGAAAGACACCACAAAAGTGGTTCTACCTGCTTGCTGGGCTGAGATGGGCAATCGCTGACTTTTGGAGTCGGCTGGTGACAAAATGTTCCAAACACACCCCATGCACAACTCCACCGGGGAAGGTGCCAGAAAGGAATTCCATTGCTTGTTCTTCCACTGCCCCGGTAGCCAGCTGAAAGACACCACAAAAGTGGTTCTACCTGCTTGCTGGGCTGAGATGGGCAATCGCTGACTTTTGGAGTCGGCTGGTGACAAAATGTTCCAAACACACCCCATGCACAACTCCACCGGGGAAGGTGCCAGAAAGGAGTTCTCTTGGTAGTTCTTCCACTGCCCCGGTAGCCAGCTGAAAGACACCACAAAAGTGGTTCTACCTGCTTGCTGGGCTGAGATGGGCAATCACTGACTTTTGGAGTCGGCTGGTGACAAAATGTTCCAAACACACCCCATGCACAACTCCACCGGGGAAGGTGCCAGAAAGGAGTTCTGTTGGTAGTTATTACACTGCCCCGGTAGCCAGAAGAAAGACACCACAAAAGTGGTTCTACCTGCTTGCTGGGCTGAGATGGGCAATCGCTGACTTTTGCAGTCGGCTGGTGACAAAATGTTCCAAACACACCCCATGCACAACTCCACCGGGGAAGGTGCCAGAAAGGAATTCCGTTGCTTGTTCTTCCACTGCCCCGGTAGCCAGAGGAAAGACACCACAAAAGTGGTTCTACCTGCTTGCTGGGCTGAGATGGGCAATCGCTGACTTTTGCAGTCGGCTGGTGACAAAATGTTCCAAACACACCCCATGCACAACTCCACCGGGGAAGGTGCCAGAAAGGAATTCCATTGCTTGTTCTTCCACTGCCCCGGTAGCCAGCTGAAAGACACCACAAAAGTGGTTCTACCTGCTTGCTGGGCTGAGATGGGCAATCGCTGACTTTTGGAGTCGGCTGGTGACAAAATGTTCCAAACACACCCCATGCACAACTCCAGCGGGGAAGGTGCCAGAAAGGAGTTCTGATGGTAGTTCTTACACTGCCCCGGTAGCCAGCTGAAAGACACCACAAAAGTGGTTCTACCTGCTTTCTAGGCTGAGATGGGGAATCGCTGACTTTTGGAGTCGGCTGGTGACAAAATGTTCCAAAGACACCCCATGCACAACTCCACTGGGGAAGGTGCCAGAAAGGAGTTCTCTTGGTAGTTCTTCCACTGCCCCGGTAGCCAGCTGAAAGACACCACAAAAGTGGTTCTACCTGCTTGCTGGGCTGAGATGGGCAATCGCTGACTTTTGGAGTCGGCTGGTGACAAAATGTTCCAAACACACCCCATGCACAACTCCACCGGGGAAGGTGCCAGAAAGGAGTTCTGTTGGTAGTTCTTCCACTGCCCCGGTAGCCAGAGGAAAGACACCACAAAAGTGGTTCTACCTGCTTTCTGGGCTGAGATGGGCAATCGCTGACTTTTGGAGTCGGCTGGTGACAAAATGTTCCAAACACACCCCATGCACAACTCCACCGGGGAAGGTGCCAGAAAGGAATTCCAATGCTTGTTCTTCCACTGCCCCGGTAGCCAGAGGAAAGACACCACAAAAGTGGTTCTACCTGCTTGCTGGGCTGAGATGGGCAATCGCTGACTTTTGGAGTCGGCTGGTGACAAAATGTTCCAAACACACCCCATGCACAACTCCACCGGGGAAGGTGCCAGAAAGGAATTCCGTTGCTTGTTCTTCCACTGCCCCGGTAGCCAGATGAAAGACACCACAAAAGTGGTTCTACCTGCTTTCTGGGCTGAGATGGGGAATCGCTGACTTTTGGAGTCGGCTGGTGACAAAATGTTCCAAACACACCCCATGCACAACTCCACCGGGGAAGGTGCCAGAAAGGAATTCCGTTGCTTGTTCTTCCACTGCCCCGGAAGCCAGCTGAAAGACACCACAAAAGTGGTTCTACCTGCTTGCTGGGCTGAGATGGGCAATCGCTGACTTTTGGAGTCGGCTGGTGACAAAATGTTCCAAACACACCCCATGCACAACTCCACCGGGGAAGGTGCCAGAAAGGAGTTCTGTTGGTTGTTCTTACACTGCCCCGGTAGCCAGATGAAAGACACCACAAAAGTGGTTCTACCTGCTTTCTAGGCTGAGATGGGCAATCGCTGACTTTTGGAGTCGGCTGGTGACAAAATGTTCCAAACACACCCCATGCACAACTCCACCGGGGAAGGTGCCAGAAAGGAGTTCTCTTGGTAGTTCTTCCACTGCCCCGGTAGCCAGATGAAAGACACCACAAAAGTGGTTCTACCTGCTTGCTGGGCTGAGATGGGCAATCGCTGACTTTTGGAGTCGGCTGGTGACAAAATGTTCCAAACACACCCCATGCACAACTCCACCGGGGAAGGTGCCAGAAAGGAGTTCTGTTGGTTGTTCTTACACTGCCCCGGTAGCCAGCTGAAAGACACCACAAAAGTGGTTCTACCTGCTTGCTGGGCTGAGATGGGCAATCGCTGACTTTTGGAGTCGGCTGGTGACAAAATGTTCCAAACACACCCCATGCACAACTCCACCGGGGAAGGTGCCAGAAAGGAGTTCTGTTGGTTGTTCTTACACTGCCCCGGTAGCCAGCTGAAAGACACCACAAAAGTGGTTCTACCTGCTTGCTGGGCTGAGATGGGCAATCGCTGACTTTTGGAGTCGGCTGGTGACAAAATGTTCCAAACACACCCCATGCACAACTCCAGCGGGGAAGGTGCCAGAAAGGAGTTCTCTTGGTTGTTCTTACACTGCCCCGGTAGCCAGCTGAATGACACCACAAAAGTGGTTCTACCTGCTTGCTGGGCTGAGATGGGCAATCGCTGACTTTTGGAGTCGGCTGGTGACAAAATGTTCCAAACACACCCCATGCACAACTCCAGCGGGGAAGGTGCCAGAAAGGAGTTCTGTTGGTTGTTCTTACACTGCCCCGGTAGCCAGATGAAAGACACCACAAAAGTGGTTCTACCTGCTTGCTGGGCTGAGATGGGGAATCGCTGACTTCTGGACTCGGCTGGTGACAAAATGTTCCAAAGACACCCCATGCACAACTCCACCGGGGAAGGTGCCAGAAAGGAGTTCTGTTGGTTGTTCTTACACTGCCCCGGTAGCCAGCTGAAAGACACCACAAAAGTGGTTCTATCTGCTTGCTGGGCTGAGATGGGGAATCGCTGACTTTTGGAGTCGGCTGGTGACAAAATGTTCCAAACACACCCCATGCACAACTCCACCGGGGAAGGTGCCAGAAAGGAATTCCATTGCTTGTTCTTCCACTGCCCCGGTAGCCAGATGAAAGACACCACAAAAGTGGTTCTACCTGCTTTCTGGGCTGAGATGGGCAATCGCTGACTTTTGGAGTCGGCTGGTGACAAAATGTTCCAAACACACCCCATGCACAACTCCACCGGGGAAGGTGCCAGAAAGGAGTTCTCTTGGTAGTTCTTCCACTGCCCCGGTAGCCAGCTGAAAGACACCACAAAAGTGGTTCTACCTGCTTGCTGGGCTGAGATGGGCAATCGCTGACTTTTGGAGTCGGCTGGTGACAAAATGTTCCAAACACACCCCATGCACAACTCCAGCGGGGAAGGGTCCAGAAAGGAGTTCTGTTGGTAGTTCTTCCACTGCCCCGGTAGCCAGCTGAAAGACACCACAAAAGTGGTTCTACCTGCTTGCTGGGCTGAGATGGGGAACCGCTGACTTTTGGAGTCGGCTGGTGACAAAATGTTCCAAACACACCCCATGCACAACTCCACCGGGGAAGGTGCCAGAAAGGGGTTCTGTTGGTAGTTATTACACTGCCCCGGTAGCCAGAAGAAAGACACCACAAAAGTGGTTCTACCTGCTTTCTGGGCTGAGATGGGGGATCGCTGACTTTTGGAGTCGGCTGGTGACAAAATGTTCCAAACACACCCCATGCACAACTCCACCGGGGAAGGTGCCAGAAAGGAGTTCTGTTGGTTGTTCTTCCACTGCCCCGGTAGCCAGATGAAAGACACCACAAAAGTGGTTCTACCTGCTTTCTGGGCTGAGATGGGGAATCGCTGACTTTTGGAGTCGGCTGGTGACAAAATGTTCCAAACACACCCCATGCACAACTCCACCGGGGAAGGTGCCAGAAAGGAATTCCGTTGCTTGTTCTTCCACTGCCCCGGTAGCCAGCTGAAAGACACCACAAAAGTGGTTCTACCTGCTTGCTGGGCTGAGATGGGGAATCGCTGACTTTTGGAGTCGGCTGGTGACAAAATGTTCCAAACACACCCCATGCACAACTCCAGCGGGGAAGGTGCCAGAAAGGAGTTCTCTTGGTAGTTCTTCCACTGCCCCGGTAGCCAGCTGAAAGACACCACAAAAGTGGTTCTACCTGCTTGCTGGGCTGAGATGGGCAATCGCTGAATTTGCAGTCGGCTGGTGACAAAATGTTCCAAACACACCCCATGCACAACTCCACCGGGGAAGGTGCCAGAAAGGAGTTCTGTTGGTAGTTCTTCCACTGCCCCGGTAGCCAGCGGAAAGACACCACAAAAGTGGTTCTACCTGCTTTCTGGGCTGAGATGGGGAATCGCTGACTTTTGGAGTCGGCTGGTGACAAAATGTTCCAAACACACCCCATGCACAACTCCACCGGGGAAGGTGCCAGAAAGGAGTTCTGTTGGTAGTTCTTCCACTGCCCCGGTAGCCAGCTGAAAGACACCACAAAAGTGGTTCTACCTGCTTTCTGGGCTGAGATGGGCAATCGCTGACTTTTGCAGTCGGCTGGTGACAAAATGTTCCAAGCACACCCCATGCACAACTCCCCCGGGGAAGGTGCCAGAAAGTAATTCCGTTGCTTGTTCTTCCACTGCCCCGGTAGCCAGATGAAAGACACCACAAAAGTGGTTCTACCTGCTTTCTGGGCTGAGATGGGGAATCGCTGACTTGTGGACTCGGCTGGTGACAAAATGTTCCAAACACACCCCATGCACAACTCCAGCGGGGAAGGTGCCAGAAAGGAGTTCTGTTGGTTGTTCTTCCACTGCTCCGGTAGCCAGATGAAAGACACCACAAAAGTGGTTCTACCTGCTTTCTGGGCTGAGATGGGGAATCGCTGACTTTTGGAGTCGGCTGGTGACAAAATGTTCCAAACACACCCCATGCACAACTCCACCGGGGAAGGTGCCAGAAAGGAATTCCGTTGCTTGTTCTTACACTGCCCCGGTAGCCAGATGAAAGACACCACAAAAGTGGTTCTACCTGCTTGCTGGGCTGAGATGGGCAATCGCTGACTTTTGGAGTCGGCTGGTGACAAAATGTTCCAAACACACCCCATGCACAACTCCACCGGGGAAGGTGCCAGAAAGGAGTTCCGTTGGTTGTTCTTACACTGCCTTGGTAGCCAGCTGAATGACACCACAAAAGTGGTTCTACCTGCTTTCTGGGCTGAGATGGGGAACCGCTGACTTTTGGAGTCGGCTGGTGACAAAATGTTCCAAACACACCCCATGCACAACTCCACCGGGGAAGGTGCCAGAAAGGAGTTCTGTTGGTTGTTCTTACACTGCCCCGGTAGCCAGATGAAAGACACCACAAAAGTGGTTCTACCTGCTTGCTGGGCTGAGATGGGCAATCGCTGACTTTTGGAGTCGGCTGGTGACAAAATGTTCCAAGCACACCCCATGCACAACTCCACCGGGGAAGGTGCCAGAAAGGAGTTCTCTTGGTAGTTCTTCCACTGCCCCGGTAGCCAGATGAAAGACACCACAAAAGTGGTTCTACCTGCTTGCTGGGCTGAGATGGGGAATCGCTGACTTGTGGACTCGGCTGGTGACAAAATGTTCCAAACACACCCCATGCACAACTCCAGCGGGGAAGGTGCCAGAAAGGAGTTCTGTTGGTAGTTCTTCCACTGCCCCGGTAGCCAGATGAAAGACACCACAAAAGTGGTTCTACCTGCTTGCTGGGCTGAGATGGGCAATCGCTGACTTTTGCAGTCGGCTGGTGACAAAATGTTCCAAACACACCCCATGCACAACTCCACCGGGGAAGGTGCCAGAAAGGAATTCCGTTGCTTGTTCTTACACTGCCCCGGTAGCCAGATGAAAGACACCACAAAAGTGGTTCTACCTGCTTTCTGGGCTGAGATGGGGAATCGCTGACTTTTGGAGTCGGCTGGTGACAAAATGTTCCAAACACACCCCATGCACAACTCCACCGGGGAAGGTGCCAGAAAGGAATTCCGTTGCTTGTTCTTACACTGCCCCGGTAGCCAGATGAAAGACACCACAAAAGTGGTTCTACCTGCTTGCTGGGCTGAGATGGGCTATCGCTGACTTTTGGAGTCGGCTGGTGACAAAATGTTCCAAACACACCCCATGCACAACTCCACCGGGGAAGGTGCCAGAAAGGAGTTCTGTTGGTTGTTCTTACACTACCCCGGTAGCCAGATGAAAGACACCACAAAAGTGGTTCTACCTGCTTTCTGGGCTGAGATGGGGAATCGCTGACTTGTGGACTCGGCTGGTGACAAAATGTTCCAAAGACACCCCATGCACAACTCCACCGGGGAAGGTGCCAGAAAGGAGTTCTGTTGGTTGTTCTTACACTGCCCCGGTAGCCAGCTGAATGACACCACAAAAGTGGTTCTACCTGCTTGCTGGGCTGAGATGGGGAATCGCTGACTTGTGGACTCGGCTGGTGACAAAATGTTCCAAAGACACCCCATGCACAACTCCACCGGGGAAGGTGCCAGAAAGGAATTCCAATGCTTGTTCTTCCACTGCCCCGGTAGCCAGATGAAAGACACCACAAAAGTGGTTCTACCTGCTTGCTGGGCTGAGATGGGCAATCGCTGACTTTTGGAGTCGGCTGGTGACAAAATGTTCCAAACACACCCCATGCACAACTCCACCGGGGAAGGTGCCAGAAAGGAGTTCTGTTGGTTGTTCTTACACTGCCCCGGTAGCCAGCTGAATGACACCACAAAAGTGGTTCTACCTGCTTTCTGGGCTGAGATGGGGAACCGCTGACTTTTGGAGTCGGCTGGTGACAAAATGTTCCAAACACACCCCATGCACAACTCCACCGGGGAAGGTGCCAGAAAGGAATTCCGTTGCTTGTTCTTCCACTGCCCCGGTAGCCAGCTGAAAGACACCACAAAAGTGGTTCTACCTGCTTGCTGGGCTGAGATGGGGAATCGCTGACTTTTGGAGTCGGCTGGTGACAAAATGTTCCAAAGACAGCCCATGCACAACTCCACCGGGGAAGGTGCCAGAAAGGAGTTCCGTTGGTTGTTCTTCCACTGCCCCGGTAGCCAGATGAAAGACACCACAAAAGTGGTTCTACCTGCTTTCTGGGCTGAGATGGGGAATCGCTGACTTTTGGAGTCGGCTGGTGACAAAATGTTCCAAAGACACCCCATGCACAACTCCAGCGGGGAAGGTGCCAGAAAGGAATTCCAATGCTTGTTCTTCCACTGCCCCGGTAGCCAGAGGAAAGACACCACAAAAGTGGTTCTACCTGCTTTCTGGGCTGAGATGGGGAATCGCTGACTTTTGGAGTCGGCTGGTGACAAAATGTTCCAAAGACACCCCATGCACAACTCCACCGGGGAAGGTGCCAGAAAGGAGTTCCGTTGGTTGTTCTTACACTGCCTTGGTAGCCAGCTGAATGACACCACAAAAGTGGTTCTACCTGCTTTCTGGGCTGAGATGGGGAACCGCTGACTTTTGGAGTCGGCTGGTGACAAAATGTTCCAAACACACCCCATGCACAACTCCACCGGGGAAGGTGCCAGAAAGGAGTTCTGTTGGTTGTTCTTACACTGCCCCGGTAGCCAGATGAAAGACACCACAAAAGTGGTTCTACCTGCTTGCTGGGCTGAGATGGGCAATCGCTGACTTTTGGAGTCGGCTGGTGACAAAATGTTCCAAGCACACCCCATGCACAACTCCACCGGGGAAGGTGCCAGAAAGGAGTTCTCTTGGTAGTTCTTCCACTGCCCCGGTAGCCAGATGAAAGACACCACAAAAGTGGTTCTACCTGCTTGCTGGGCTGAGATGGGGAATCGCTCACTTTTGGAGTCGGCTGGTGACAAAATGTTCCAAACACACCCCATGCACAACTCCACCGGGGAAGGTGCCAGAAAGGAGTTCTGTTGGTTGTTCTTCCACTGCCCCGGTAGCCAGATGAAAGACACCACAAAAGTGGTTCTACCTGCTTTCTGGGCTGAGATGGGGAATCGCTGACTTGTGGACTCGGCTGGTGACAAAATGTTCCAAACACACCCCATGCACAACTCCAGCGGGGAAGGTGCCAGAAAGGAGTTCTGTTGGTAGTTCTTCCACTGCCCCGGTAGCCAGATGAAAGACACCACAAAAGTGGTTCTACCTGCTTGCTGGGCTGAGATGGGCAATCGCTGACTTTTGCAGTCGGCTGGTGACAAAATGTTCCAAACACACCCCATGCACAACTCCACCGGGGAAGGTGCCAGAAAGGAATTCCGTTGCTTGTTCTTACACTGCCCCGGTAGCCAGATGAAAGACACCACAAAAGTGGTTCTACCTGCTTTCTGGGCTGAGATGGGCAATCGCTGACTTGTGGACTCGGCTGGTGACAAAATGTTCCAAACACACCCCATGCACAACTCCACCGGGGAAGGTGCCAGAAAGGAATTCCGTTGCTTGTTCTTACACTGCCCCGGTAGCCAGCTGAAAGACACCACAAAAGTGGTTCTACCTGCTTGCTGGGCTGAGATGGGCTATCGCTGACTTTTGGAGTCGGCTGGTGACAAAATGTTCCAAACACACCCCATGCACAACTCCCCCGGGGAAGGTGCCAGAAAGGAGTTCTGTTGGTTGTTATTACACTGCCCCGGTAGCCAGATGAAAGACACCACAAAAGTGGTTCTACCTGCTTTCTGGGCTGAGATGGGCAATCGCTGACTTTTGGAGTCGGCTGGTGACAAAATGTTCCAAAGACTGCCCATGCACAACTCCACCGGGGAAGGTGCCAGAAAGGAGTTCTGTTGGTTGTTCTTACACTGCCCCGGTAGCCAGCTGAAAGACACCACAAAAGTGGTTCTACCTGCTTTCTGGGCTGAGATGGGGAATCGCTGACTTTTGGAGTCGGCTGGTGACAAAATGTTCCAAACACACCCCATGCACAACTCCACCGGGGAAGGTGCCAGAAAGGAATTCCGTTGCTTGTTCTTCCACTGCCCCGGTAGCCAGCTGAAAGACACCACAAAAGTGGTTCTACCTGCTTGCTGGGCTGAGATGGGCAATCGCTGACTTTTGCAGTCGGCTGGTGACAAAATGTTCCAAACACACCCCATGCACAACTCCAGCGGGGAAGGTGCCAGAAAGGAGTTCTGTTGGTTGTTCTTACACTGCCCCGGTAGCCAGATGAAAGACACCACAAAAGTGGTTCTACCTGCTTGATGGGCTGAGATGGGCAATCGCTGACTTTTGCAGTCGGCTGGTGACAAAATGTTCCAAACACACCCCATGCACAACTCCACCGGGGAAGGTGCCAGAAAGGAATTCCAATGCTTGTTCTTCCACTGCCCCGGTAGCCAGCTGAAAGACACCACAAAAGTGGTTCTACCTGCTTGCTGGGCTGAGATGGGCAATCGCTGACTTTTGGAGTCGGCTGGTGACAAAATGTTCCAAAGACACCCCATGCACAACTCCAGCGGGGAAGGTGCCAGAAAGGAGTTCTCTTGGTAGTTCTTCCACTGCCCCGGTAGCCAGCTGAAAGACACCACAAAAGTGGTTCTACCTGCTTGCTGGGCTGAGATGGGCAATCGCTGACTTTTGGAGTCGGCTGGTGACAAAATGTTCCAAGCACACCCCATGCACAACTCCACCGGGGAAGGTGCCAGAAAGGAGTTCTGTTGGTAGTTCTTCCACTGCCCCGGTAGCCAGATGAAAGACACCACAAAAGTGGTTCTACCTGCTTGCTGGGCTGAGATGGGGAATCGCTGACTTTTGGAGTCGGCTGGTGACAAAATGTTCCAGACAGCCCATGCACAACTCCACCGGGGAAGGTGCCAGAAAGGAGTTCCGTTGGTTGTTCTTCCACTGCCCCGGTAGCCAGATGAAAGACACCACAAAAGTGGTTCTACCTGCTTTCTGGGCTGAGATGGGGAATCGCTGACTTGTGGACTCGGCTGGTGACAAAATGTTCCAAAGACACCCCATGCACAACTCCACCGGGGAAGGTGCCAGAAAGGAATTCCATTGCTTGTTCTTCCACTGCCCCGGTAGCCAGAGGAAAGACACCACAAAAGTGGTTCTACCTGCTTTCTGGGCTGAGATGGGCAATCGCTGACTTTTGGAGTCGGCTGGTGACAAAATGTTCCAAAGACACCCCATGCACAACTCCACCGGGGAAGGTGCCAGAAAGGAGTTCCGTTGGTTGTTCTTACACTGCCTTGGTAGCCAGCTGAATGACACCACAAAAGTGGTTCTACCTGCTTTCTGGGCTGAGATGGGGAACCGCTGACCTTTGGAGTCGGCTGGTGACAAAATGTTCCAAACACACCCCATGCACAACTCCAGCGGGGAAGGTGCCAGAAAGGAGTTCTGTTGGTTGTTCTTCCACTGCCCCGGTAGCCAGATGAAAGACACCACAAAAGTGGTTCTACCTGCTTGCTGGGCTGAGATGGGGAATCGCTGACTTTTGGAGTCGGCTGGTGACAAAATGTTCCAAGCACACCCCATGCACAACTCCACCGTGGAAGGTGCCAGAAAGGAGTTCTGTTGGTTGTTCTTACACTGCCCCGGTAGCCAGCTGAAAGACACCACAAAAGTGGTTCTACCTGCTTGCTGGGCTGAGATGGGCAATCGCTGACTTTTGGAGTCGGCTGGTGACAAAATGTTCCAAACACACCCCATGCACAACTCCAGCGGGGAAGGTGCCAGAAAGGAGTTCTGTTGGTTGTTCTTACACTGCCCCGGTAGCCAGATGAAAGACACCACAAAAGTGGTTCTACCTGCTTGCTGGGCTGAGATGGGCAATCGCTGACTTTTGCAGTCGGCTGGTGACAAAATGTTCCAAACACACCCCATGCACAACTCCTGCGGGGAAGGTGCCAGAAAGGAATTTTGTTGCTTGTTCTTCCACTGCCCCGGTAGCCAGCTGAAAGACACCACAAAAGTGGTTCTACCTGCTTGCTGGGCTGAGATGGGCAATCGCTGACTTTTGGAGTCGGCTGGTGACAAAATGTTCCAAACACACCCCATGCACAACTCCACCGGGGAAGGTGCCAGAAAGGAGTTCTGTTGGTTGTTCTTACACTGCCCCGGTAGCCAGATGAAAGACACCACAAAAGTGGTTCTACCTGCTTTCTAGGCTGAGATGGGCAATCGCTGACTTTTGGAGTCGGCTGGTGACAAAATGTTCCAAACACACCCCATGCACAACTCCACCGGGGAAGGTTCCAGAAAGGAGTTCTGTTGGTTGTTCTTACACTGCCCCGGTAGCCAGCTGAAAGACACCACAAAAGTGGTTCTACCTGCTTTCTGGGCTGAGATGGGGAATCGCTGACTTTTGGAGTCTGCTGGTGACAAAATGTTCCAAACACACCCCATGCACAACTCCACCGGGGAAGGTGCCAGAAAGGAATTCCGTTGCTTGTTCTTCCACTGCCCCGGTAGCCAGCTGAAAGACACCACAAAAGTGGTTCTACCTGCTTGCTGGGCTGAGATGGGCAATCGCTGACTTTTGCAGTCGGCTGGTGACAAAATGTTCCAAACACACCCCATGCACAACTCCAGCGGGGAAGGTGCCAGAAAGGAGTTCTGTTGGTTGTTCTTACACTGCCCCGGTAGCCAGATGAAAGACACCACAAAAGTGGTTCTACCTGCTTTCTAGGCTGAGATGGGGAATCGCTGACTTTTGCAGTCGGCTGGTGACAAAATGTTCCAAACACACCCCATGCACAACTCCACCGGGGAAGGTGCCAGAAAGGAGTTCTGTTGGTTGTTCTTACACTGCCCCGGTAGCCAGCTGAAAGACACCACAAAAGTGGTTCTACCTGCTTGCTGGGCTGAGATGGGCAATCGCTGACTTTTGGAGTCGGCTGGTGACAAAATGTTCCAAACACACCCCATGCACAACTCCACCGGGGAAGGTGCCAGAAAGGAATTCCGTTGCTTGTTCTTCCACTGCCCCGGTAGCCAGCTGAAAGACACCACAAAAGTGGTTCTACCTGCTTGCTGGGCTGAGATGGGCAATCGCTGACTTTTGGAGTCGGCTGGTGACAAAATGTTCCAAGCACACCCCATGCACAACTCCACCGGGGAAGGTGCCAGAAAGGAGTTCTGTTGGTAGTTCTTCCACTGCCCCGGTAGCCAGATGAAAGACACCACAAAAGTGGTTCTACCTGCTTGCTGGGCTGAGATGGGCAATCGCTGACTTTTGGAGTCGGCTGGTGACAAAATGTTCCAAACACACCCCATGCACAACTCCACCGGGGAAGGTGCCAGAAAGGAGTTCCGTTGGTTGTTCTTCCACTGCCCCGGTAGCCAGATGAAAGACACCACAAAAGTGGTTCTACCTGCTTTCTGGGCTGAGATGGGGAATCGCTGACTTGTGGACTCGGCTGGTGACAAAATGTTCCAAAGACACCCCATGCACAACTCCAGCGGGGAAGGTGCCAGAAAGGAATTCCAATGCTTGTTCTTCCACTGCCCCGGTAGCCAGAGGAAAGACACCACAAAAGTGGTTCTACCTGCTTTCTGGGCTGAGATGGGCAATCGCTGACTTTTGGAGTCGGCTGGTGACAAAATGTTCCAAAGACACCCCATGCACAACTCCACCGGGGAAGGTGCCAGAAAGGAGTTCCGTTAGTTGTTCTTACACTGCCTTGGTAGCCAGCTGAATGACACCACAAAAGTGGTTCTACCTGCTTTCTGGGCTGAGATGGGGAACCGCTGACCTTTGGAGTCGGCTGGTGACAAAATGTTCCAAACACACCCCATGCACAACTCCAGCGGGGAAGGTGCCAGAAAGGAGTTCTGTTGGTTGTTCTTCCACTGCCCCGGTAGCCAGATGAAAGACACCACAAAAGTGGTTCTACCTGCTTGCTGGGCTGAGATGGGGAATCGCTGACTTTTGGAGTCGGCTGGTGACAAAATGTTCCAAGCACACCCCATGCACAACTCCAGCGGGGAAGGTGCCAGAAAGGAGTTCTCTTGGT
Source organism: Falco punctatus (assembly GCF_963210335.1). NCBI lineage: Eukaryota > Metazoa > Chordata > Aves > Falconiformes > Falconidae > Falco > Falco punctatus. The sequence goes on from NW_027660338.1 coordinate 659,473, forward strand.
AGTTCTTCCACTGCCCCGGTAGCCAGATGAAAGACACCACAAAAGTGGTTCTACCTGCTTGCTGGGCTGAGATGGGGAATCGCTGACTTTTGGAGTCGGCTGGTGACAAAATGTTCCAAACACACCCCATGCACAACTCCACCGGGGAAGGTGCCAGAAAGGAGTTCTGTTGGTAGTTCTTCCACTGCCCCGGTAGCCAGCTGAAAGACACCACAAAAGTGGTTCTACCTGCTTTCTAGGCTGAGATGGGGAATCGCTGACTTTTGGAGTCGGCTGGTGACAAAATGTTCCAAACACACCCCATGCACAACTCCAGCGGGGAAGGTGCCAGAAAGGAGTTCTGTTGGTAGTTCTTCCACTGCCCCGGTAGCCAGCTGAAAGACACCACAAAAGTGGTTCTACCTGCTTTCTGGGCTGAGATGGGCAATCGCTGACTTTTGGAGTCGGCTGGTGACAAAATGTTCCAAAGACACCCCATGCACAACTCCACCGGGGAAGGTGCCAGAAAGGAATTCCATTGCTTGTTCTTCCACTGCCCCGGTAGCCAGATGAAAGACACCACAAAAGTGGTTCTACCTGCTTGATGGGCTGAGATGGGCAATCGCTGACTTTTGGAGTCGGCTGGTGACAAAATGTTCCAAACACACCCCATGCACAACTCCACCGGGGAAGGTGCCAGAAAGGAATTCCGTTGCTTGTTCTTACACTGCCCCGGTAGCCAGATGAAAGACACCACAAAAGTGGTTCTACCTGCTTTCTGGGCTGAGATGGGGAATCGCTGACTTTTGGAGTCGGCTGGTGACAAAATGTTCCAAACACACCCCATGCACAACTCCACCGGGGAAGGTGCCAGAAAGGAATTCCGTTGCTTGTTCTTACACTGCCCCGGTAGCCAGCTGAAAGACACCACAAAAGTGGTTCTACCTGCTTGCTGGGCTGAGATGGGCAATCGCTGACTTTTGGAGTCGGCTGGTGACAAAATGTTCCAAACACACCCCATGCACAACTCCACCGGGGAAGGTGCCAGAAAGGAGTTCTGTTGGTTGTTCTTACACTGCCCCGGTAGCCAGATGAAAGACACCACAAAAGTGGTTCTACCTGCTTTCTAGGCTGAGATGGGCAATCGCTGACTTTTGGAGTCGGCTGGTGACAAAATGTTCCAAACACACCCCATGCACAACTCCACCGGGGAAGGTTCCAGAAAGGAGTTCTGTTGGTTGTTCTTACACTGCCCCGGTAGCCAGCTGAAAGACACCACAAAAGTGGTTCTACCTGCTTTCTGGGCTGAGATGGGGAATCGCTGACTTTTGGAGTCGGCTGGTGACAAAATGTTACAAACACACCCCATGCACAACTCCACCGGGGAAGGTGCCAGAAAGGAATTCCGTTGCTTGTTCTTCCACTGCCCCGGTAGCCAGCTGAAAGACACCACAAAAGTGGTTCTACCTGCTTGCTGGGCTGAGATGGGCAATCGCTGACTTTTGCAGTCGGCTGGTGACAAAATGTTCCAAACACACCCCATGCACAACTCCAGCGGGGAAGGTGCCAGAAAGGAGTTCTGTTGGTTGTTCTTACACTGCCCCGGTAGCCAGATGAAAGACACCACAAAAGTGGTTCTACCTGCTTTCTAGGCTGAGATGGGGAATCGCTGACTTTTGCAGTCGGCTGGTGACAAAATGTTCCAAACACACCCCATGCACAACTCCAGCGGGGAAGGTGCCAGAAAGGAGTTCTGTTGGTAGTTCTTCCACTGCCCCGGTAGCCAGCTGAAAGACACCACAAAAGTGGTTCTACCTGCTTTCTGGGCTGAGATGGGCAATCGCTGACTTTTGGAGTCGGCTGGTGACAAAATGTTCCAAACACACCCCATGCACAACTCCACCGGGGAAGGTGCCAGAAAGGAATTCCATTGCTTGTTCTTCCACTGCCCCGGTAGCCAGATGAAAGACACCACAAAAGTGGTTCTACCTGCTTTCTGGGCTGAGATGGGCAATCGCTGACTTTTGCAGTCGGCTGGTGACAAAATGTTCCAAACACACCCCATGCACAACTCCACCGGGGAAGGTGCCAGAAAGGAATTCCGTTGCTTGTTCTTCCACTGCCCCGGTAGCCAGCTGAAAGACACCACAAAAGTGGTTCTACCTGCTTTCTGGGCTGAGATGGGGAATCGCTGACTTTTGGAGTCGGCTGGTGACAAAATGTTCCAAACACACCCCATGCACAACTCCACCGGGGAAGGTGCCAGAAAGGAATTCCGTTGCTTGTTCTTACACTGCCCCGGTAGCCAGCTGAAAGACACCACAAAAGTGGTTCTACCTGCTTGCTGGGCTGAGATGGGCAATCGCTGACTTTTGGAGTCGGCTGGTGACAAAATGTTCCAAACACACCCCATGCACAACTCCACCGGGGAAGGTGCCAGAAAGGAGTTCTGTTGGTTGTTCTTACACTGCCCCGGTAGCCAGATGAAAGACACCACAAAAGTGGTTCTACCTGCTTTCTAGGCTGAGATGGGCAATCGCTGACTTTTGGAGTCGGCTGGTGACAAAATGTTCCAAACACACCCCATGCACAACTCCACCGGGGAAGGTTCCAGAAAGGAGTTCTGTTGGTTGTTCTTACACTGCCCCGGTAGCCAGCTGAAAGACACCACAAAAGTGGTTCTACCTGCTTTCTGGGCTGAGATGGGGAATCGCTGACTTTTGGAGTCGGCTGGTGACAAAATGTTCCAAACACACCCCATGCACAACTCCACCGGGGAAGGTGCCAGAAAGGAATTCCGTTGCTTGTTCTTCCACTGCCCCGGTAGCCAGCTGAAAGACACCACAAAAGTGGTTCTACCTGCTTGCTGGGCTGAGATGGGGAATCGCTGACTTTTGGAGTCGGCTGGTGACAAAATGTTCCAAAGACAGCCCATGCACAACTCCACCGGGGAAGGTGCCAGAAAGGAGTTCTGTTGGTTGTTCTTCCACTGCCCCGGTAGCCAGATGAAAGACACCACAAAAGTGGTTCTACCTGCTTTCTGGGCTGAGATGGGGAATCGCTGACTTGTGGACTCGGCTGGTGACAAAATGTTCCAAAGACACCCCATGCACAACTCCAGCGGGGAAGGTGCCAGAAAGGAATTCCAATGCTTGTTCTTCCACTGCCCCGGTAGCCAGAGGAAAGACACCACAAAAGTGGTTCTACCTGCTTTCTGGGCTGAGATGGGCAATCGCTGACTTTTGGAGTCGGCTGGTGACAAAATGTTCCAAAGACACCCCATGCACAACTCCACCGGGGAAGGTGCCAGAAAGGAGTTCCGTTGGTTGTTCTTACACTGCCTTGGTAGCCAGCTGAATGACACCACAAAAGTGGTTCTACCTGCTTTCTGGGCTGAGATGGGGAACCGCTGACTTTTGGAGTCGGCTGGTGACAAAATGTTCCAAACACACCCCATGCACAACTCCAGCGGGGAAGGTGCCAGATAGGAGTTCTGTTGGTTGTTCTTACACTGCCCCGGTAGCCAGATGAAAGACACCACAAAAGTGGTTCTACCTGCTTGCTGGGCTGAGATGGGGAATCGCTGACTTTTGGAGTCGGCTGGTGACAAAATGTTCCAAGCACACCCCATGCACAACTCCACCGGGGAAGGTGCCAGAAAGGAGTTCTCTTGGTAGTTCTTCCACTGCCCCGGTAGCCAGATGAAAGACACCACAAAAGTGGTTCTACCTGCTTGCTGGGCTGAGATGGGGAATCGCTCACTTTTGGAGTCGGCTGGTGACAAAATGTTCCAAACACACCCCATGCACAACTCCAGCGGGGAAGGTGCCAGAAAGGAGTTCTCTTGGTAGTTCTTCCACTGCCCCGGTAGCCAGATGAAAGACACCACAAAAGTGGTTCTACCTGCTTTCTAGGCTGAGATGGGCAATCGCTGACTTTTGCAGTCGGCTGGTGACAAAATGTTCCAAACACACCCCATGCACAACTCCACCGGGGAAGGTGCCAGAAAGGAGTTCTGTTGGTAGTTCTTCCACTGCCCCGGTAGCCAGCTGAAAGACACCACAAAAGTGGTTCTACCTGCTTGCTGGGCTGAGATGGGCAATCGCTGACTTTTGGAGTCGGCTGGTGACAAAATGTTCCAAACACACCCCATGCACAACTCCACCGGGGAAGGTGTCAGAAAGGAGTTCCATTGCTTGTTCTTCCACTGCCCCGGTAGCCAGATGAAAGACACCACAAAAGTGGTTCTACCTGCTTGCTGGGCTGAGATGGGCAATCGCTGACTTTTGGAGTCGGCTGGTGACAAAATGTTCCAAACACACCCCATGCACAACTCCACCGGGGAAGGTGCCAGAAAGGAATTCCGTTGCTTGTTCTTACACTGCCCCGGTAGCCAGATGAAAGACACCACAAAAGTGGTTCTACCTGCTTGCTGGGCTGAGATGGGCAATCGCTGACTTTTGGAGTCGGCTGGTGACAAAATGTTCCAAACACACCCCATGCACAACTCCACCGGGGAAGGTGCCAGAAAGGAATTCCGTTGCTTGTTCTTACACTGCCCCGGTAGCCAGCTGAAAGACACCACAAAAGTGGTTCTACCTGCTTGCTGGGCTGAGATGGGCAATCGCTGACTTTTGGAGTCGGCTGGTGACAAAATGTTCCAAACACACCCCATGCACAACTCCACCGGGGAAGGTGCCAGAAAGGAGTTCTGTTGGTTGTTCTTACACTGCCCCGGTAGCCAGATGAAAGACACCACAAAAGTGGTTCTACCTGCTTTCTAGGCTGAGATGGGCAATCGCTGACTTTTGGAGTCGGCTGGTGACAAAATGTTCCAAACACACCCCATGCACAACTCCACCGGGGAAGGTTCCAGAAAGGAGTTCTGTTGGTTGTTCTTACACTGCCCCGGTAGCCAGCTGAAAGACACCACAAAAGTGGTTCTACCTGCTTTCTGGGCTGAGATGGGGAATCGCTGACTTTTGGAGTCGGCTGGTGACAAAATGTTCCAAACACACCCCATGCACAACTCCACCGGGGAAGGTGCCAGAAAGGAATTCCGTTGCTTGTTCTTCCACTGCCCCGGTAGCCAGCTGAAAGACACCACAAAAGTGGTTCTACCTGCTTGCTGGGCTGAGATGGGCAATCGCTGACTTTTGCAGTCGGCTGGTGACAAAATGTTCCAAACACACCCCATGCACAACTCCAGCGGGGAAGGTGCCAGAAAGGAGTTCTGTTGGTTGTTCTTACACTGCCCCGGTAGCCAGATGAAAGACACCACAAAAGTGGTTCTACCTGCTTTCTAGGCTGAGATGGGGAATCGCTGACTTTTGGAGTCGGCTGGTGACAAAATGTTCCAAACACACCCCATGCACAACTCCACCGGGGAAGGTGCCAGAAAGGAGTTCTGTTGGTTGTTCTTACACTGCCCCGGTAGCCAGCTGAAAGACACCACAAAAGTGGTTCTACCTGCTTGCTGGGCTGAGATGGGCAATCGCTGACTTTTGGAGTCGGCTGGTGACAAAATGTTCCAAACACACCCCATGCACAACTCCACCGGGGAAGGTGCCAGAAAGGAATTCCGTTGCTTGTTCTTCCACTGCCCCGGTAGCCAGCTGAAAGACACCACAAAAGTGGTTCTACCTGCTTTCTGGGCTGAGATGGGGAATCGCTGACTTTTGCAGTCGGCTGGTGACAAAATGTTCCAAACACACCCCATGCACAACTCCAGCGGGGAAGGTGCCAGAAAGGAGTTCTGTTGGTTGTTCTTACACTGCCCCGGTAGCCAGATGAAAGACACCACAAAAGTGGTTCTACCTGCTTTCTAGGCTGAGATGGGCAATCGCTGACTTTTGGAGTCGGCTGGTGACAAAATGTTCCAAACACACCCCATGCACAACTCCACCGGGGAAGGTTCCAGAAAGGAGTTCTGTTGGTTGTTCTTACACTGCCCCGGTAGCCAGCTGAAAGACACCACAAAAGTGGTTCTACCTGCTTTCTGGGCTGAGATGGGGAATCGCTGACTTTTGGAGTCGGCTGGTGACAAAATGTTCCAAACACACCCCATGCACAACTCCACCGGGGAAGGTGCCAGAAAGGAATTCCGTTGCTTGTTCTTCCACTGCCCCGGTAGCCAGCTGAAAGACACCACAAAAGTGGTTCTACCTGCTTGCTGGGCTGAGATGGGCAATCGCTGACTTTTGCAGTCGGCTGGTGACAAAATGTTCCAAACACACCCCATGCACAACTCCAGCGGGGAAGGTGCCAGAAAGGAGTTCTGTTGGTTGTTCTTACACTGCCCCGGTAGCCAGATGAAAGACACCACAAAAGTGGTTCTACCTGCTTTCTAGGCTGAGATGGGGAATCGCTGACTTTTGCAGTCGGCTGGTGACAAAATGTTCCAAACACACCCCATGCACAACTCCACCGGGGAAGGTGCCAGAAAGGAGTTCTGTTGGTTGTTCTTACACTGCCCCGGTAGCCAGCTGAAAGACACCACAAAAGTGGTTCTACCTGCTTGCTGGGCTGAGATGGGCAATCGCTGACTTTTGGAGTCGGCTGGTGACAAAATGTTCCAAACACACCCCATGCACAACTCCACCGGGGAAGGGGCCAGAAAGGAATTCCGTTGCTTGTTCTTCCACTGCCCCGGTAGCCAGCTGAAAGACACCACAAAAGTGGTTCTACCTGCTTTCTGGGCTGAGATGGGGAATCGCTGACTTTTGCAGTCGGCTGGTGACAAAATGTTCCAAACACACCCCATGCACAACTCCAGCGGGGAAGGTGCCAGAAAGGAGTTCTGTTGGTTGTTCTTACACTGCCCCGGTAGCCAGATGAAAGACACCACAAAAGTGGTTCTACCTGCTTTCTAGGCTGAGATGGGGAATCGCTGACTTTTGGAGTCGGCTGGTGACAAAATGTTCCAAACACACCCCATGCACAACTCCACCGGGGAAGGTGCCAGAAAGGAGTTTTCTTGGTAGTTCTTCCACTGCCCCGGTAGCCAGATGAAAGACACCACAAAAGTGGTTCTACCTGCTTGCTGGGCTGAGATGGGCAATCGCTGACTTTTGCAGTCGGCTGGTGACAAAATGTTCCAAACACACCCCATGCACAACTCCACCGGGGAAGGTGCCAGAAAGGAGTTCTGTTGGTAGTTCTTCCACTGCCCCGGTAGCCAGATGAAAGACACCACAAAAGTGGTTCTACCTGCTTGCTGGGCTGAGATGGGGAACTGCTGACTTTTGGAGTTGGCTGGTGACAAAATGTTCCAAACACACCCCATGCACAACTCCACCGGGGAAGGTGCCAGAAAGGAATTCCATTGCTTATTCTTCCACTGCCCCAGTAGCCAGATGAAAGACACCACAAAAGTGGTTCTACCTGCTTTCTGGGCTGAGATGGGGAATTGCTGACTTGTGGACTCGGCTGGTGACAAAATGTTCCAAACACACCCCATGCACAACTCCACCGGGGAAGGGTCCAGAAAGGAGTTCTCTTGGTAGTTCTTACACTGCCCCGGTAGCCAGATGAAAGACACCACAAAAGTGGTTCTACCTGCTTGATGGGCTGAGATGGGCAATCGCTGACTTTTGGAGTCGGCTGGTGACAAAATGTTCCAAAGACAGCCCATGCACAACTCCACCGGGGAAGGTGCCAGAAAGGAGTTCTCTTGGTAGTTCTTCCACTGCCCCGGTAGCCAGATGAAAGACACCACAAAAGTGGTTCTACCTGCTTGCTGGGCTGAGATGGGCAATCGCTGACTTTTGGAGTCGGCTGGTGACAAAATGTTCCAAACACACCCCATGCACAACTCCACCGGGGAAGGTGCCAGAAAGGAGTTCTGTTGGTAGTTCTTCCACTGCCCCGGTAGCCAGCTGAAAGACACCACAAAAGTGGTTCTACCTGCTTTGTGGGCTGAGATGGGGAATCGCTGACTTTTGGAGTCGGCTGGTGACAAAATGTTCCAAACAGACCCCATGCACAACTCCACCGGGGAAGGTGCCAGAAAGGAGTTCTGTTGGTAGTTCTTACACTGCCCCGGTAGCCAGATGAAAGACACCACAAAAGTGGTTCTACCTGCTTGCTGGGATGAGATGGGGAATCGCTGACTTTTGGAGTCGGCTGGTGACAAAATGTTCCAAAGACAGCCCATGCACAACTCCACCGGGGAAGGTGCCAGAAAGGAGTTCCGTTGGTTGTTCTTCCACTGCCCCGGTAGCCAGATGAAAGACACCACAAAAGTGGTTCTACCTGCTTGATGGGCTGAGATGGGCAATCGCTGACTTTTGCAGTCGGCTGGTGACAAAATGTTCCAAACACACCCCATGCACAACTCCACCGGGGAAGGTGCCAGAAAGGAGTTCTGTTGGTAGTTCTTCCACTGCCCCGGTAGCCAGCTGAAAGACACCACAAAAGTGGTTCTACCTGCTTGCTGGGCTGAGATGGGCAATCGCTGACTTTTGGAGTCGGCTGGTGACAAAATGTTCCAAACACACCCCATGCACAACTCCACCGGGGAAGGTGCCAGAAAGGAGTTCTGTTGGTTGTTCTTACACTGCCCCGGTAGCCAGATGAAAGACACCACAAAAGTGGTTCTACCTGCTTGCTGGGCTGAGATGGGCAATCGCTGACTTTTGGAGTCGGCTGGTGACAAAATGTTCCAAACACACCCCATGCACAACTCCACCGGGGAAGGTGCCAGAAAGGAGTTCTCTTGGTTGTTCTTCCACTGCCCCGGTAGCCAGCTGAAAGACACCACAAAAGTGGTTCTACCTGCTTGCTGGGCTGAGATGGGCAATCGCTGACTTTTGGAGTCGGCTGGTGACAAAATGTTCCAAACACACCCCATGCACAACTCCACCGGGGAAGGTGCCAGAAAGGAATTCCGTTGCTTATTCTTCCACTGCCCCAGTAGCCAGATGAAAGACACCACAAAAGTGGTTCTACCTGCTTGCTGGGCTGAGATGGGGAATCGCTGACTTGTGGACTCGGCTGGTGACAAAATGTTCCAAACACACCCCATGCACAACTCCAGCGGGGAAGGTGCCAGAAAGGAGTTCTGTTGGTAGTTCTTCCACTGCCCCGGTAGCCAGCTGAATGACACCACAAAAGTGGTTCTACCTGCTTGCTGGGCTGAGATGGGCAATCGCTGACTTTTGGAGTCGGCTGGTGACAAAATGTTCCAAACACACCCCATGCACAACTCCACCGGGGAAGGTGCCAGAAAGGAGTTCTGTTGGTAGTTCTTCCACTGCCCCGGTAGCCAGCTGAAAGACACCACAAAAGTGGTTCTACCTGCTTGCTGGGCTGAGATGGGCAATCGCTGACTTTTGCAGTCGGCTGGTGACAAAATGTTCCAAACACACCCCATGCACAACTCCACCGGGGAAGGTGCCAGAAAGGAGTTCTGTTGGTTGTTCTTACACTGCCCCGGTAGCCAGATGAAAGACACCACAAAAGTGGTTCTACCTGCTTGCTGGGCTGAGATGGGGAATCGCTGACTTTTGGAGTCGGCTGGTGACAAAATGTTCCAAACACACCCCATGCACAACTCCACCGGGGAAGGTGCCAGAAAGAAGTTCTCTTGAAAGTTCTTCCACTGCCCCGGTAGCCAGATGAAAGACACCACAAAAGTGGTTCTACCTGCTTGCTGGGCTGAGATGGGGAACTGCTGACTTTTGGAGTTGGCTGGTGACAAAATGTTCCAAACACACCCCATGCACAACTCCACCGGGGAAGGTGCCAGAAAGGAATTCCGTTGCTTATTCTTCCACTGCCCCAGTAGCCAGATGAAAGACACCACAAAAGTGGTTCTACCTGCTTGCTGGGCTGAGATGGGGAATCGCTGATTTGTGGACTCGGCTGGTGACAAAATGTTCCAAAGACACCCCATGCACAACTCCACCGGGGAAGGTGCCAGAAAGGAGTTCTGTTGGTAGTTCTTACACTGCCTTGGTAGCCAGATGAAAGACACCACAAAAGTGGTTCTACCTGCTTGCTGGGCTGAGATGGGGAATCGCTGACTTGTGGACTCGGCTGGTGACAAAATGTTCCAAACACACCCCATGCACAACTCCACCGGGGAAGGTGCCAGAAAGGAGTTCTGTTGGTAGTTCTTCCACTGCCCCGGTAGCCAGCTGAAAGACACCACAAAAGTGGTTCTACCTGCTTTCTGGGCTGAGATGGGGAATCGCTGACTTTTGCAGTCGGCTGGTGACAAAATGTTCCAAACACACCCCATGCACAACTCCACCGGGGAAGGTGCCAGAAAGGAGTTCTGTTGGTTGTTCTTACACTGCCCCGGTAGCCAGATGAAAGACACCACAAAAGTGGTTCTACCTGCTTGCTGGGCTGAGATGGGCAATCGCTGACTTTTGGAGTCGGCTGGTGACAAAATGTTCCAAACACACCCCATGCACAACTCCACCGGGGAAGGTTCCAGAAAGGAGTTCTGTTGGTAGTTCTTCCACTGCCCCGGTAGCCAGATGAAAGACACCACAAAAGTGGTTCTACCTGCTTTCTGGGCTGAGATGGGCAATCGCTGACTTTTGGAGTCGGCTGGTGACAAAATGTTCCAAACACACCCCATGCACAACTCCACCGGGGAAGGTGCCAGAAAGGAATTCCGTTGCTTGTTCTTCCACTGCCCCGGTAGCCAGCTGAAAGACACCACAAAAGTGGTTCTACCTGCTTGCTGGGCTGAGATGGGCAATCGCTGACTTTTGGAGTCGGCTGGTGACAAAATGTTCCAAACACACCCCATGCACAACTCCAGCGGGGAAGGTGCCAGAAAGGAGTTCTGTTGGTTGTTCTTACACTGCCCCGGTAGCCAGATGAAAGACACCACAAAAGTGGTTCTACCTGCTTTCTAGGCTGAGATGGGGAATCGCTGACTTTTGGAGTCGGCTGGTGACAAAATGTTCCAAACACACCCCATGCACAACTCCACCGGGGAAGGTGCCAGAAAGGAGTTCTCTTGGTAGTTCTTACACTGCCCCGGTAGCCAGATGAAAGACACCACAAAAGTGGTTCTACCTGCTTGATGGGCTGAGATGGGCAATCGCTGACTTTTGGAGTCGGCTGGTGACAAAATGTTCCAAAGACAGCCCATGCACAACTCCACCGGGGAAGGTGCCAGAAAGGAGTTCTCTTGGTAGTTCTTCCACTGCCCCGGTAGCCAGATGAAAGACACCACAAAAGTGGTTCTACCTGCTTGCTGGGCTGAGATGGGCAATCGCTGACTTTTGGAGTCGGCTGGTGACAAAATGTTCCAAACACACCCCATGCACAACTCCACCGGGGAAGGTGCCAGAAAGGAGTTCTGTTGGTAGTTCTTCCACTGCCCCGGTAGCCAGCTGAAAGACACCACAAAAGTGGTTCTACCTGCTTTGTGGGCTGAGATGGGGAATCGCTGACTTTTGGAGTCGGCTGGTGACAAAATGTTCCAAACAGACCCCATGCACAACTCCACCGGGGAAGGTGCCAGAAAGGAGTTCTGTTGGTAGTTCTTACACTGCCCCGGTAGCCAGATGAAAGACACCACAAAAGTGGTTCTACCTGCTTGCTGGGCTGAGATGGGCAATCGCTGACTTTTGGAGTCGGCTGGTGACAAAATGTTCCAAACACACCCCATGCACAACTCCACCGGGGAAGGTGCCAGAAAGGAGTTCTGTTGGTTGTTCTTCCACTGCCCCGGTAGCCAGATGAAAGACACCACAAAAGTGGTTCTACCTGCTTGCTGGGCTGAGATGGGCAATCGCTGACTTTTGCAGTCGGCTGGTGACAAAATGTTCCAAACACACCCCATGCACAACTCCACCGGGGAAGGTGCCAGAAAGGAATTCCAATGCTTGTTCTTCCACTGCCCCGGTAGCCAGCTGAAAGACACCACAAAAGTGGTTCTACCTGCTTGCTGGGCTGAGATGGGCAATCGCTGACTTTTGGAGTCGGCTGGTGACAAAATGTTCCAAACACACCCCATGCACAACTCCACCGGGGAAGGTGCCAGAAAGGAGTTCTGTTGGTTGTTCTTACACTGCCCCGGTAGCCAGATGAAAGACACCACAAAAGTGGTTCTACCTGCTTGCTGGGCTGAGATGGGCAATCGCTGACTTTTGGAGTCGGCTGGTGACAAAATGTTCCAAACACACCCCATGCACAACTCCACCGGGGAAGGTGCCAGAAAGGAGTTCTGTTGGTTGTTCTTCCACTGCCCCGGTAGCCAGCTGAAAGACACCACAAAAGTGGTTCTACCTGCTTGCTGGGCTGAGATGGGCAATCGCTGACTTTTGGAGTCGGCTGGTGACAAAATGTTCCAAACACACCCCATGCACAACTCCACCGGGGAAGGTGCCAGAAAGGAATTCCGTTGCTTATTCTTCCACTGCCCCGGTAGCCAGATGAAAGACACCACAAAAGTGGTTCTACCTGCTTGATGGGCTGAGATGGGCAATCGCTGACTTTTGGAGTCGGCTGGTGACAAAATGTTCCAAAGACAGCCCATGCACAACTCCACCGGGGAAGGTGCCAGAAAGGAGTTCTCTTGGTAGTTCTTCCACTGCCCCGGTAGCCAGATGAAAGACACCACAAAAGTGGTTCTACCTGCTTGCTGGGCTGAGATGGGCAATCGCTGACTTTTGGAGTCGGCTGGTGACAAAATGTTCCAAACACACCCCATGCACAACTCCACCGGGGAAGGTGCCAGAAAGGAGTTCTGTTGGTAGTTCTTCCACTGCCCCGGTAGCCAGCTGAAAGACACCACAAAAGTGGTTCTACCTGCTTTGTGGGCTGAGATGGGGAATCGCTGACTTTTGGAGTCGGCTGGTGACAAAATGTTCCAAACAGACCCCATGCACAACTCCACCGGGGAAGGTGCCAGAAAGGAGTTCTGTTGGTAGTTCTTACACTGCCCCGGTAGCCAGATGAAAGACACCACAAAAGTGGTTCTACCTGCTTGCTGGGCTGAGATGGGCAATCGCTGACTTTTGGAGTCGGCTGGTGACAAAATGTTCCAAACACACCCCATGCACAACTCCACCGGGGAAGGTGCCAGAAAGGAGTTCTGTTGGTTGTTCTTCCACTGCCCCGGTAGCCAGATGAAAGACACCACAAAAGTGGTTCTACCTGCTTGATGGGCTGAGATGGGCAATCGCTGACTTTTGCAGTCGGCTGGTGACAAAATGTTCCAAACACACCCCATGCACAACTCCACCGGGGAAGGTGCCAGAAAGGAGTTCTGTTGGTAGTTCTTCCACTGCCCCGGTAGCCAGCTGAAAGACACCACAAAAGTGGTTCTACCTGCTTGCTGGGCTGAGATGGGCAATCGCTGACTTTTGGAGTCGGCTGGTGACAAAATGTTCCAAACACACCCCATGCACAACTCCACCGGGGAAGGTGCCAGAAAGGAGTTCTGTTGGTTGTTCTTACACTGCCCCGGTAGCCAGATGAAAGACACCACAAAAGTGGTTCTACCTGCTTGCTGGGCTGAGATGGGCAATCGCTGACTTTTGGAGTCGGCTGGTGACAAAATGTTCCAAACACACCCCATGCACAACTCCACCGGGGAAGGTGCCAGAAAGGAGTTCTGTTGGTTGTTCTTCCACTGCCCCGGTAGCCAGCTGAAAGACACCACAAAAGTGGTTCTACCTGCTTGCTGGGCTGAGATGGGCAATCGCTGACTTTTGGAGTCGGCTGGTGACAAAATGTTCCAAACACACCCCATGCACAACTCCACCGGGGAAGGTGCCAGAAAGGAATTCCGTTGCTTATTCTTCCACTGCCCCAGTAGCCAGATGAAAGACACCACAAAAGTGGTTCTACCTGCTTGCTGGGCTGAGATGGGGAATCGCTGACTTGTGGACTCGGCTGGTGACAAAATGTTCCAAACACACCCCATGCACAACTCCACCGGGGAAGGTGCCAGAAAGGAGTTCTGTTGGTAGTTCTTCCACTGCCCCGGTAGCCAGCTGAATGACACCACAAAAGTGGTTCTACCTGCTTGCTGGGCTGAGATGGGCAATCGCTGACTTTTGGAGTCGGCTGGTGACAAAATGTTCCAAACACACCCCATGCACAACTCCAGCGGGGAAGGTGCCAGAAAGGAGTTCTGTTGGTAGTTCTTCCACTGCCCCGGTAGCCAGCTGAAAGACACCACAAAAGTGGTTCTACCTGCTTGCTGGGCTGAGATGGGCAATCGCTGACTTTTGGAGTCGGCTGGTGACAAAATGTTCCAAACACACCCCATGCACAACTCCACCGGGGAAGGTGCCAGAAAGGAGTTCTGTTGGTTGTTCTTACACTGCCCCGGTAGCCAGATGAAAGACACCACAAAAGTGGTTCTACCTGCTTGCTGGGCTGAGATGGGGAATCGCTGACTTTTGGAGTCGGCTGGTGACAAAATGTTCCAAACACACCCCATGCACAACTCCACCGGGGAAGGTGCCAGAAAGAAGTTCTCTTGAAAGTTCTTCCACTGCCCCGGTAGCCAGATGAAAGACACCACAAAAGTGGTTCTACCTGCTTGCTGGGCTGAGATGGGGAACTGCTGACTTTTGGAGTTGGCTGGTGACAAAATGTTCCAAACACACCCCATGCACAACTCCACCGGGGATGGTGCCAGAAAGGAATTCCGTTGCTTATTCTTCCACTGCCCCAGTAGCCAGATGAAAGACACCACAAAAGTGGTTCTACCTGCTTGCTGGGCTGAGATGGGGAATCGCTGACTTGTGGACTCGGCTGGTGACAAAATGTTCCAAAGACACCCCATGCACAACTCCACCGGGGAAGGTGCCAGAAAGGAGTTCTGTTGGTAGTTCTTACACTGCCTTGGTAGCCAGATGAAAGACACCACAAAAGTGGTTCTACCTGCTTGCTGGGCTGAGATGGGGAATCGCTGACTTGTGGACTCGGCTGGTGACAAAATGTTCCAAACACACCCCATGCACAACTCCACCGGGGAAGGTGCCAGAAAGGAGTTCTGTTGGTAGTTCTTCCACTGCCCCGGTAGCCAGCTGAAAGACACCACAAAAGTGGTTCTACCTGCTTTCTGGGCTGAGATGGGCAATCGCTGACTTGTGGACTCGGCTGGTGACAAAATGTTCCAAACACACCCCATGCACAACTCCAGCGGGGAAGGTGCCAGAAAGGAGTTCTGTTGGTTGTTCTTACACTGCCCCGGTAGCCAGATGAAAGACACCACAAAAGTGGTTCTACCTGCTTGCTGGGCTGAGATGGGCAATCGCTGACTTTTGGAGTCGGCTGGTGACAAAATGTTCCAAACACACCCCATGCACAACTCCACCGGGGAAGGTTCCAGAAAGGAGTTCTGTTGGTTGTTCTTACACTGCCCTGGTAGCCAGATGAAAGACACCACAAACGTGGTTCTACCTGCTTGCTGGGCTGAGATGGGCAATCGCTGACTTTTGGAGTCGGCTGGTGACAAAATGTTCCAAACACACCCCATGCACAACTCCACCGGGGAAGGTGCCAGAAAGGAATTCCGTTGCTTGTTCTTCCACTGCCCCGGTAGCCAGCTGAAAGACACCACAAAAGTGGTTCTACCTGCTTGCTGGGCTGAGATGGGCAATCGCTGACTTTTGGAGTCGGCTGGTGACAAAATGTTCCAAACACACCCCATGCACAACTCCAGCGGGGAAGGTGCCAGAAAGGAGTTCTGTTGGTTGTTCTTACACTGCCCCGGTAGCCAGATGAAAGACACCACAAAAGTGGTTCTACCTGCTTTCTAGGCTGAGATGGGGAATCGCTGACTTTTGGAGTCGGCTGGTGACAAAATGTTCCAAACACACCCCATGCACAACTCCACCGGGGAAGGTGCCAGAAAGGAGTTCTGTTGGTTGTTCTTACACTGCCCCGGTAGCCAGCTGAAAGACACCACAAAAGTGGTTCTACCTGCTTTCTGGGCTGAGATGGGGAATCGCTGACTTTTGGAGTCGGCTGGTGACAAAATGTTCCAAACACACCCCATGCACAACTCCACCGGGGAAGGTGCCAGAAAGGAGTTCTCTTGGTAGTTCTTCCACTGCCCCGGTAGCCAGATGAAAGACACCACAAAAGTGGTTCTACCTGCTTTCTAGGCTGAGATGGGGAATCGCTGACTTTTGGAGTCGGCTGGTGACAAAATGTTCCAAACACACCCCATGCACAACTCCACCGGGGAAGGTGCCAGAAAGGAGTTCTCTTGGTAGTTCTTCCACTGCCCCGGTAGCCAGCTGAAAGACACCACAAAAGTGGTTCTACCTGCTTGCTGGGCTGAGATGGGCAATCGCTGACTTTTGCAGTCGGCTGGTGACAAAATGTTCCAAACACACCCCATGCACAACTCCACCTGGGAAGGTGCCAGAAAGGAGTTCTGTTGGTAGTTCTTCCACTGCCCCGGTAGCCAGCTGAAAGACACCACAAAAGTGGTTCTACCTGCTTTCTGGGCTGAGATGGGGAATCGCTGACTTGTGGACTCGGCTGGTGACAAAATGTTCCAAACACACCCCATGCACAACTCCACCGGGGGAGGTGCCAGAAAGAAGTTCTCTTGGTAGTTCTTCCACTGCCCCGGTAGCCAGATGAAAGACACCACAAAAGTGGTTCTACCTGCTTGCTGGGCTGAGATGGGGAACTGCTGATTTTGGAGTTGGCTGGTGACAAAATGTTCCAAACACACCCCATGCACAACTCCACCGGGGAAGGTGCCAGAAAGGAATTCCATTGCTTATTCTTCCACTGCCCCAGTAGCCAGATGAAAGACACCACAAAAGTGGTTCTACCTGCTTGCTGGGCTGAGATGGGGAATCGCTGACTTGTGGACTCGGCTGGTGACAAAATGTTCCAAACACACCCCATGCACAACTCCACCGGGGAAGGGTCCAGAAAGGAGTTCTCTTGGTAGTTCTTACACTGCCCCGGTAGCCAGATGAAAGACACCACAAAAGTGGTTCTACCTGCTTGATGGGCTGAGATGGGCAATCGCTGACTTTTGGAGTCGGCTGGTGATAAAATGTTCCAAACACACCCCATGCACAACTCCAACGGGGAAGGGTCCAGAAAGGAGTTCTGTTGGTAGTTCTTACACTGCCCCGGTAGCCAGATGAAAGACACCACAAAAGTGGTTCTACCTGCTTTCTGGGCTGAGATGGGGAATCGCTGACTTTTGGAGTCGGCTGGTGACAAAATGTTCCAAACACACCCCATGCACAATTCCACCGGGGAAGGGTCCAGAAAGGAATTCCGTTGCTTGTTCTTACACTGCCCCGGTAGCCAGATGAAAGACACCACAAAAGTGGTTCTACCTGCTTGCTGGGCTGAGATGGGCAAACGCTGACTTTTGTAGTCGGCTGGTGACAAAATGTTCCAAACACACCCCATGCACAATCCCAGCGGGGAAGGTGCCAGAAAGGAGTTCTGTTGGTAGTTCTTCCACTGCCCCGGTAGCCAGATGAAAGACACCACAAAAGTGGTTCTACCTGCTTTCTGGGCTGAGATGGGGAATCGCTGACTTTTGGAGTCGGCTGGTGACAAAATGTTCCAAAGACACCCCATGCACAACTCCAGCGGGGAAGGTGCCAGAAAGGAGTTCTCTTGGTAGTTCTTACACTGCCCCGGTAGCCAGATGAAAGACACCACAAAAGTGGTTCTACCTGCTTTCTGGGCTGAGATGGGGAATCGCTGACTTTTGGAGTCGGCTGGTGACAAAATGTTCCAAACACACCCCATGCACAACTCCACCGGGGAAGGTGCCAGAAAGGAGTTCTCTTGGTAGTTCTTCCACTGCCCCGGTAGCCAGATGAAAGACACCACAAAAGTGGTTCTACCTGCTTGCTGGGCTGAGATGGGCAATCGCTGACTTTTGGAGTCGGCTGGTGACAAAATGTTCCAAACACACCCCATGCACAACTCCACCGGGGAAGGTGCCAGAAAGGAGTTCTCTTGGTAGTTCTTCCACTGCCCCAGTAGCCAGATGAAAGACACCACAAAAGTGGTTCTACCTGCTTTCTGGGCTGAGATGGGCAATCACTGACTTTTGGAGTCGGCTGGTGACAAAATGTTCCAAACACACCCCATGCACAACTCCACCGGGGAAGGTGCCAGAAAGGAGTTCTCTTGGTAGTTCTTCCACTGCCCCGGTAGCCAGATGAAAGACACCACAAAAGTGGTTCTACCTGCTTTCTGGGCTGAGATGGGGAATCGCTGACTTGTGGACTCGGCTGGTGACAAAATGTTCCAAACACACCCCATGCACAACTCCACCGGGGAAGGTGCCAGAAAGGAGTTCTGTTGGTAGTTCTTCCACTGCCCCGGTAGCCAGCTGAAAGACACCACAAAAGTGGTTCTACCTGCTTTCTGGGCTGAGATGGGCAATCGCTGACTTTTGGAGTCGGCTGGTGACAAAATGTTCCAAACACACCCCATGCACAACTCCACCGGGGAAGGTGCCAGAAAGAAGTTCTCTTGAAAGTTCTTCCACTGCCCCGGTAGCCAGATGAAAGACACCACAAAAGTGGTTCTACCTGCTTGCTGGGCTGAGATGGGGAACTGCTGACTTTTGGAGTTGGCTGGTGACAAAATGTTCCAAACACACCCCATGCACAACTCCACCGGGGAAGGTGCCAGAAAGGAATTCCGTTGCTTATTCTTCCACTGCCCCAGTAGCCAGATGAAAGACACCACAAAAGTGGTTCTACCTGCTTGCTGGGCTGAGATGGGCAATCGCTGACTTGTGGACTCGGCTGGTGACAAAATGTTCCAAACACACCCCATGCACAACTCCACCGGGGAAGGGTCCAGAAAGGAGTTCTCTTGGTAGTTCTTCCACTGCCCCGGTAGCCAGATGAAAGACACCACAAAAGTGGTTCTACCTGCTTGATGGGCTGAGATGGGCAATCGCTGACTTTTGGAGTCGGCTGGTGACAAAATGTTCCAAAGACACCCCATGCACAACTCCACCGGGGAAGGTGCCAGAAAGGAGTTCTCTTGGTAGTTCTTCCACTGCCCCGGTAGCCAGATGAAAGACACCACAAAAGTGGTTCTACCTGCTTGCTGGGCTGAGATGGGGAATCGCTGACTTGTGGACTCGGCTGGTGACAAAATGTTCCAAAGACACCCCATGCACAACTCGACCGGGGAAGGTGCCAGAAAGGAATTCCAATGCTTGTTCTTCCACTGCCCCGGTAGCCAGATGAAAGACACCACAAAAGTGGTTCTACCTGCTTTCTGGGCTGAGATGGGCAATCGCTGACTTTTGGAGTCGGCTGGTGACAAAATGTTCCAAAGACACCCCATGCACAACTCCACCGGGGAAGGTGCCAGAAAGGAGTTCTGTTGGTTGTTCTTACACTGCCCCGGTAGCCAGCTGAATGACACCACAAAAGTGGTTCTACCTGCTTTCTGGGCTGAGATGGGGAACCGCTGACTTTTGGAGTCGGCTGGTGACAAAATGTTCCAAACACACCCCATGCACAACTCCAGCGGGGAAGGTGCCAGAAAGGAGTTCTGTTGGTTGTTCTTACACTGCCCCGGTAGCCAGATGAAAGACACCACAAAAGTGGTTCTACCTGCTTGCTGGGCTGAGATGGGCAATCGCTGACTTTTGGAGTCGGCTGGTGACAAAATGTTCCAAACACACCCCATGCACAACTCCACCGGGGAAGGTGCCAGAAAGGAGTTCTCTTGGTAGTTCTTCCACTGCCCCGGTAGCCAGATGAAAGACACCACAAAAGTGGTTCTACATGCTTTCTGGGCTGAGATGGGGAATCGCTGACTTTTGGAGTCGGCTGGTGACAAAATGTTCCAAACACACCCCATGCACAACTCCACCGGGGAAGGGTCCAGAAAGGAATTCCGTTGCTTGTTCTTACACTGCCCCGGTAGCCAGATGAAAGACACCACAAAAGTGGTTCTACCTGCTTGCTGGGCTGAGATGGGGAATCGCTGACTTTTGCAGTCGGCTGGTGACAAAATGTTCCAAACACACCCCATGCACAACTCCACCGGGGAAGGGTCCAGAAAGGAATTCTGTTGGTTGTTCTTACACTGCCCGGGTAGCCAGATGAAAGACACCACAAAAGTGGTTCTACCTGCTTGCTGGGCTGAGATGGGGAATCGCTGACTTTTGGAGTCGGCTGGTGACAAAATGTTCCAAGCACACCCCATGCACAACTCCACCGGGGAAGGTGCCAGAAAGGAGTTCTGTTGGTAGTTCTTCCACTGCCCCGGTAGCCAGATGAAAGACACCACAAAAGTGGTTCTACCTGCTTGCTGGGCTGAGATGGGGAATCGCTGACTTTTGGAGTCGGCTGGTGACAAAATGTTCCAAACACACCCCATGCACAACTCCACCGGGGAAGGTGCCAGAAAGGAGTTCTGTTGGTAGTTCTTCCACTGCCCCGGTAGCCAGATGAAAGACACCACAAAAGTGGTTCTACCTGCTTTCTAGGCTGAGATGGGGAATCGCTGACTTTTGGAGTCGGCTGGTGACAAAATGTTCCAAAGACAGCCCATGCACAACTCCAGCGGGGAAGGTGCCAGAAAGGAGTTCTCTTGGTAGTTCTTCCACTGCCCCGGTAGCCAGATGAAAGACACCACAAAAGTGGTTCTACCTGCTTTCTGGGCTGAGATGGGGAATCGCTGACTTGTGGACTCGGCTGGTGACAAAATGTTCCAAAGACACCCCATGCACAACTCCAGCGGGGAAGGTGCCAGAAAGGAATTCCAATGCTTGTTCTTCCACTGCCCCGGTAGCCAGAGGAAAGACACCACAAAAGTGGTTCTACCTGCTTTCTGGGCTGAGATGGGCAATCGCTGACTTTTGGAGTCGGCTGGTGACAAAATGTTCCAAAGACACCCCATGCACAATTCCACCGGGGAAGGTGCCAGAAAGGAGTTCCGCTGGTTGTTCTTACACTGCCTTGGTAGCCAGCTGAATGACACCACAAAAGTGGTTCTACCTGCTTTCTGGGCTGAGATGGGGAACCGCTGACTTTTGGAGTCGGCTGGTGACAAAATGTTCCAAACACACCCCATGCACAACTCCAGCGGGGAAGGTGCCAGAAAGGAGTTCTGTTGGTTGTTCTTCCACTGCCCCGGTAGCCAGATGAAAGACACCACAAAAGTGGTTCTACCTGCTTGCTGGGCTGAGATGGGGAATCGCTGACTTTTGGAGTCGGCTGGTGACAAAATGTTCCAAACACACCCCATGCACAACTCCAGCGGGGAAGGTGCCAGAAAGGAGTTCTGTTGGTAGTTCTTCCACTGCCCCGGTAGCCAGCTGAAAGACACCACAAAAGTGGTTCTACCTGCTTTCTGGGCTGAGATGGGGAATCGCTGACTTTTGGAGTCGGCTGGTGACAAAATGTTCCAAACACACCCCATGCACAACTCCACCGGGGAAGGTGCCAGAAAGGAGTTCTGTTGGTTGTTCTTCCACTGCCCCGGTAGCCAGATGAAAGACACCACAAAAGTGGTTCTACCTGCTTGCTGGGCTGAGATGGGGAATCGCTGACTTTTGGAGTCGGCTGGTGACAAAATGTTCCAAACACACCCCATGCACAACTCCACCGGGGAAGGTGCCAGAAAGGAGTTCTCTTGGTAGTTCTTCCACTGCCCCGGTAGCCAGCTGAAAGACACCACAAAAGTGGTTCTACCTGCTTTCTGGGCTGAGATGGGGAACCGCTGACTTTTGGAGTCGGCTGGTGACAAAATGTTCCAAACACACCCCATGCACAACTCCACCGGGGAAGGTGCCAGAAAGGAGTTCTGTTGGTTGTTCTTCCACTGCCCCGGTAGCCAGATGAAAGACACCACAAAAGTGGTTCTACCTGCTTGCTGGGCTGAGATGGGGAATCGCTGACTTTTGGACTCGGCTGGTGACAAAATGTTCCAAACACACCCCATGCACAACTCCACCGGGGAAGGTGCCAGAAAGGAATTCCGTTGCTTGTTCTTCCACTGCCCCGATAGCCAGCTGAAAGACACCACAAAAGTGGTTCTACCTGCTTTCTGGGCTGAGATGGGGAATCGCTGACTTGTGGACTCGGCTGGTGACAAAATGTTCCAAACACACCCCATGCACAACTCCACCGGGGAAGGTGCCAGAAAGGAATTCCGTTGCTTGTTCTTCCACTGCCCCGGTAGCCAGCTGAAAGACACCACAAAAGTGGTTCTACCTGCTTGCTGGGCTGAGATGGGCAATCGCTGACTTTTGGAGTCGGCTGGTGACAAAATGTTCCAAACACACCCCATGCACAACTCCAGCGGGGAAGGTGCCAGAAAGGAGTTCTGTTGGTTGTTCTTACACTGCCCCGGTAGCCAGATGAAAGACACCACAAAAGTGGTTCTACCTGCTTTCTGGGCTGAGATGGGCAATCGCTGACTTTTGGAGTCGGCTGGTGACAAAATGTTCCAAGCACACCCCATGCACAACTCCACCGGGGAAGGTGCCAGAAAGGAGTTCTGTTGGTAGTTCTTCCACTGCCCCGGTAGCCAGATGAAAGACACCACAAAAGTAGTTCTACCTGCTTGCTGGGCTGAGATGGGCAATCGCTGACTTTTGGAGTCGGCTGGTGACAAAATGTTCCAAACACACCCCATGCACAACTCCACCGGGGAAGGTGCCAGAAAGGAGTTCTCTTGGTAGTTCTTCCACTGCCCCGGTAGCCAGATGAAAGACACCACAAAAGTGGTTCTACCTGCTTTCTGGGCTGAGATGGGGAATCGCTGACTTGTGGACTCGGCTGGTGACAAAATGTTCCAAACACACCCCATGCACAACTCCACCGGGGAAGGGTCCAGAAAGGAGTTCTCTTGGTAGTTCTTACACTGCCCCGGTAGCCAGATGAAAGACACCACAAAAGTGGTTCTACCTGCTTGCTGGGCTGAGATGGGCAATCGCTGACTTGTGGACTCGGCTGGTGATAAAATGTTCCAAAGACACCCCATGCTCAACTCGACCGGGGAAGGTGCCAGAAAGGAATTCCAATGCTTGTTCTTCCACTGCCCCGGTAGCCAGCTGAAAGACACCACAAAAGTGGTTCTACCTGCTTGCTGGGCTGAGATGGGCAATCGCTGACTTTTGGAGTCGGCTGGTGACAAAATGTTCCAAACACACCCCATGCACAACTCCAGCGGGGAAGGTGCCAGAAAGGAGTTCTGTTGGTTGTTCTTCCACTGCCCCGGTAGCCAGATGAAAGACACCACAAAAGTGGTTCTACCTGCTTGCTGGGCTGAGATGGGGAACTGCTGACTTTTGGAGTTGGCTGGTGACAAAATGTTCCAAACACACCCCATGCACAACTCCACCGGGGAAGGTGCCAGAAAGGAATTCCGTTGCTTATTCTTCCACTGCCCCAGTAGCCAGATGAAAGACACCACAAAAGTGGTTCTACCTGCTTTCTGGGCTGAGATGGGGAATCGCTGACTTGTGGACTCGGCTGGTGACAAAATGTTCCAAACACACCCCATGCACAACTCCACCGGGGAAGGGTCCAGAAAGGAGTTCTCTTGGTAGTTCTTACACTGCCCCGGTAGCCAGATGAAAGACACCACAAAAGTGGTTCTACCTGCTTTCTGGGCTGAGATGGGGAATCGCTGACTTTTGGAGTCGGCTGGTGACAAAATGTTCCAAACACACCCCATGCACAACTCCACCGGGGAAGGTGCCAGAAAGGAGTTCTCTTGGTAGTTCTTCCACTGCCCCGGTAGCCAGATGAAAGACACCACAAAAGTGGTTCTACCTGCTTTCTGGGCTGAGATGGGGAATCGCTGACTTGTGGACTCGGCTGGTGACAAAATGTTCCAAACACACCCCATGCACAACTCCACCGGGGAAGGTGCCAGAAAGGAGTTCTGTTGGTAGTTCTTCCACTGCCCCGGTAGCCAGCTGAAAGACACCACAAAAGTGGTTCTACCTGCTTTCTGGGCTGAGATGGGCAATCGCTGACTTTTGGAGTCGGCTGGTGACAAAATGTTCCAAAGACACCCCATGCACAACTCCACCGGGGAAGGTGCCAGAAAGGAGTTCTGTTGGTTGTTCTTACACTGCCCCGGTAGCCAGCTGAATGACACCACAAAAGTGGTTCTACCTGCTTTCTGGGCTGAGATGGGGAACCGCTGACTTTTGGAGTCGGCTGGTGACAAAATGTTCCAAACACACCCCATGCACAACTCCAGCGGGGAAGGTGCCAGAAAGGAGTTCTGTTGGTTGTTCTTACACTGCCCCGGTAGCCAGATGAAAGACACCACAAAAGTGGTTCTACCTGCTTTCTGGGCTGAGATGGGCAATCGCTGACTTTTGGAGTCGGCTGGTGACAAAATGTTCCAAACACACCCCATGCACAACTCCAGCGGGGAAGGTGCCAGAAAGGAGTTCTGTTGGTTGTTCTTCCACTGCCCCGGTAGCCAGATGAAAGACACCACAAAAGTGGTTCTACCTGCTTGCTGGGCTGAGATGGGGAATCGCTGACTTTTGGAGTCGGCTGGTGACAAAATGTTCCAAACACACCCCATGCACAACTCCAGCGGGGAAGGTGCCAGAAAGGAGTTCTGTTGGTAGTTCTTCCACTGCCCCGGTAGCCAGCTGAAAGACACCACAAAAGTGGTTCTACCTGCTTTCTGGGCTGAGATGGGGAATCGCTGACTTTTGGAGTCGGCTGGTGACAAAATGTTCCAAACACACCCCATGCACAACTCCACCGGGGAAGGTGCCAGAAAGGAGTTCTGTTGGTTGTTCTTCCACTGCCCCGGTAGCCAGATGAAAGACACCACAAAAGTGGTTCTACCTGCTTGCTGGGCTGAGATGGGGAATCGCTGACTTTTGGAGTCGGCTGGTGACAAAATGTTCCAAACACACCCCATGCACAACTCCACCGGGGAAGGTGCCAGAAAGGAGTTCTCTTGGTAGTTCTTCCACTGCCCCGGTAGCCAGCTGAAAGACACCACAAAAGTGGTTCTACCTGCTTGCTGGGCTGAGATGGGGAACCGCTGACTTTTGGAGTCGGCTGGTGACAAAATGTTCCAAACACACCCCATGCACAACTCCACCGGGGAAGGTGCCAGAAAGGAGTTCTGTTGGTTGTTCTTCCACTGCCCCGGTAGCCAGATGAAAGACACCACAAAAGTGGTTCTACCTGCTTGCTGGGCTGAGATGGGGAATCGCTGACTTTTGGACTCGGCTGGTGACAAAATGTTCCAAACACACCCCATGCACAACTCCACCGGGGAAGGTGCCAGAAAGGAATTCCGTTGCTTGTTCTTCCACTGCCCCGATAGCCAGCTGAAAGACACCACAAAAGTGGTTCTACCTGCTTTCTGGGCTGAGATGGGGAATCGCTGACTTGTGGACTCGGCTGGTGACAAAATGTTCCAAACACACCCCATGCACAACTCCACCGGGGAAGGTGCCAGAAAGGAATTCCGTTGCTTGTTCTTCCACTGCCCCGGTAGCCAGCTGAAAGACACCACAAAAGTGGTTCTACCTGCTTGCTGGGCTGAGATGGGCAATCGCTGACTTTTGGAGTCGGCTGGTGACAAAATGTTCCAAACACACCCCATGCACAACTCCAGCGGGGAAGGTGCCAGAAAGGAGTTCTGTTGGTTGTTCTTACACTGCCCCGGTAGCCAGATGAAAGACACCACAAAAGTGGTTCTACCTGCTTTCTGGGCTGAGATGGGCAATCGCTGACTTTTGGAGTCGGCTGGTGACAAAATGTTCCAAGCACACCCCATGCACAACTCCACCGGGGAAGGTGCCAGAAAGGAGTTCTGTTGGTAGTTCTTCCACTGCCCCGGTAGCCAGATGAAAGACACCACAAAAGTAGTTCTACCTGCTTGCTGGGCTGAGATGGGCAATCGCTGACTTTTGGAGTCGGCTGGTGACAAAATGTTCCAAACACACCCCATGCACAACTCCACCGGGGAAGGTGCCAGAAAGGAGTTCTCTTGGTAGTTCTTCCACTGCCCCGGTAGCCAGATGAAAGACACCACAAAAGTGGTTCTACCTGCTTTCTGGGCTGAGATGGGGAATCGCTGACTTGTGGACTCGGCTGGTGACAAAATGTTCCAAACACACCCCATGCACAACTCCACCGGGGAAGGGTCCAGAAAGGAGTTCTCTTGGTAGTTCTTACACTGCCCCGGTAGCCAGATGAAAGACACCACAAAAGTGGTTCTACCTGCTTGCTGGGCTGAGATGGGCAATCGCTGACTTGTGGACTCGGCTGGTGATAAAATGTTCCAAAGACACCCCATGCTCAACTCGACCGGGGAAGGTGCCAGAAAGGAATTCCAATGCTTGTTCTTCCACTGCCCCGGTAGCCAGCTGAAAGACACCACAAAAGTGGTTCTACCTGCTTGCTGGGCTGAGATGGGCAATCGCTGACTTTTGGAGTCGGCTGGTGACAAAATGTTCCAAACACACCCCATGCACAACTCCAGCGGGGAAGGTGCCAGAAAGGAGTTCTGTTGGTTGTTCTTCCACTGCCCCGGTAGCCAGATGAAAGACACCACAAAAGTGGTTCTACCTGCTTGCTGGGCTGAGATGGGGAACTGCTGACTTTTGGAGTTGGCTGGTGACAAAATGTTCCAAACACACCCCATGCACAACTCCACCGGGGAAGGTGCCAGAAAGGAATTCCGTTGCTTATTCTTCCACTGCCCCAGTAGCCAGATGAAAGACACCACAAAAGTGGTTCTACCTGCTTTCTGGGCTGAGATGGGGAATCGCTGACTTGTGGACTCGGCTGGTGACAAAATGTTCCAAACACACCCCATGCACAACTCCACCGGGGAAGGTGCCAGAAAGGAGTTCTCTTGGTAGTTCTTACACTGCCCCGGTAGCCAGATGAAAGACACCACAAAAGTGGTTCTACCTGCTTTCTGGGCTGAGATGGGGAATCGCTGACTTTTGGAGTCGGCTGGTGACAAAATGTTCCAAACACACCCCATGCACAACTCCACCGGGGAAGGTGCCAGAAAGGAGTTCTCTTGGTAGTTCTTCCACTGCCCCGGTAGCCAGATGAAAGACACCACAAAAGTGGTTCTACCTGCTTTCTGGGCTGAGATGGGGAATCGCTGACTTGTGGACTCGGCTGGTGACAAAATGTTCCAAACACACCCCATGCACAACTCCACCGGGGAAGGTGCCAGAAAGGAGTTCTGTTGGTAGTTCTTCCACTGCCCCGGTAGCCAGCTGAAAGACACCACAAAAGTGGTTCTACCTGCTTTCTGGGCTGAGATGGGCAATCGCTGACTTTTGGAGTCGGCTGGTGACAAAATGTTCCAAAGACACCCCATGCACAACTCCACCGGGGAAGGTGCCAGAAAGGAGTTCTGTTGGTTGTTCTTACACTGCCCCGGTAGCCAGCTGAATGACACCACAAAAGTGGTTCTACCTGCTTTCTGGGCTGAGATGGGGAACCGCTGACTTTTGGAGTCGGCTGGTGACAAAATGTTCCAAACACACCCCATGCACAACTCCAGCGGGGAAGGTGCCAGAAAGGAGTTCTGTTGGTTGTTCTTACACTGCCCCGGTAGCCAGATGAAAGACACCACAAAAGTGGTTCTACCTGCTTTCTGGGCTGAGATGGGCAATCGCTGACTTTTGGAGTCGGCTGGTGACAAAATGTTCCAAACACACCCCATGCACAACTCCACCGGGGAAGGTGCCAGAAAGGAGTTCTGTTGGTAGTTCTTCCACTGCCCCGGTAGCCAGATGAAAGACACCACAAAAGTGGTTCTACATGCTTGCTGGGCTGAGATGGGCAATCGCTGACTTTTGGAGTCGGCTGGTGACAAAATGTTCCAAACACACCCCATGCACAACTCCACCGGGGAAGGGTCCAGAAAGGAATTCCGTTGCTTGTTCTTACACTGCCCCGGTAGCCAGATGAAAGACACCACAAAAGTGGTTCTACCTGCTTGCTGGGCTGAGATGGGGAATCGCTGACTTTTGCAGTCGGCTGGTGACAAAATGTTCCAAACACACCCCATGCACAACTCCACCGGGGAAGGGTCCAGAAAGGAATTCTGTTGGTTGTTCTTACACTGCCCCGGTAGCCAGATGAAAGACACCACAAAAGTGGTTCTACCTGCTTTCTGGGCTGAGATGGGGAATCGCTGACTTTTGGAGTCGGCTGGTGACAAAATGTTCCAAACACACCCCATGCACAACTCCACCGGGGAAGGGTCCAGAAAGGAGTTCTCTTGGTAGTTCTTCCAGTGCCCCGGTAGCCAGATGAAAGACACCACAAAAGTGGTTCTACCTGCTTTCTGGGCTGAGATGGGGAATCGCTGACTTGTGGACTCGGCTGGTGACAAAATGTTCCAAAGACACCCCATGCACAACTCGACCGGGGAAGGTGCCAGAAAGGAATTCCAATGCTTGTTCTTCCACTGCCCCGGTAGCCAGAGGAAAGACACCACAAAAGTGGTTCTACCTGCTTTCTGGGCTGAGATGGGCAATCGCTGACTTTTGGAGTCGGCTGGTGACAAAATGTTCCAAAGACACCCCATGCACAACTCCACCGGGGAAGGTGCCAGAAAGGAGTTCCGTTGGTTGTTCTTACACTGCCTTGGTAGCCAGCTGAATGACACCACAAAAGTGGTTCTACCTGCTTTCTGGGCTGAGATGGGGAACCGCTGACTTTTGGAGTCGGCTGGTGACAAAATGTTCCAAACACACCCCATGCACAACTCCACCGGGGAAGGTGCCAGAAAGGAGTTCTGTTGGTTGTTCTTACACTGCCCCGGTAGCCAGATGAAAGACACCACAAAAGTGGTTCTACCTGCTTGCTGGGCTGAGATGGGCAATCGCTGACTTTTGGAGTCGGCTGGTGACAAAATGTTCCAAACACACCCCATGCACAACTCCACCGGGGAAGGGTCCAGAAAGGAGTTCTCTTGGTAGTTCTTCCAGTGCCCCGGTAGCCAGATGAAAGACACCACAAAAGTGGTTCTACCTGCTTTCTGGGCTGAGATGGGGAATCGCTGACTTGTGGACTCGGCTGGTGACAAAATGTTCCAAAGACACCCCATGCACAACTCGACCGGGGAAGGTGCCAGAAAGGAATTCCAATGCTTGTTCTTCCACTGCCCCGGTAGCCAGCTGAAAGACACCACAAAAGTGGTTCTACCTGCTTTCTGGGCTGAGATGGGCAATCGCTGACTTTTGGAGTCGGCTGGTGACAAAATGTTCCAAACACACCCCATGCACAACTCCACCGGGGAAGGTGCCAGAAAGAAGTTCTCTTGAAAGTTCTTCCACTGCCCCGGTAGCCAGATGAAAGACACCACAAAAGTGGTTCTACCTGCTTGCTGGGCTGAGATGGGGAACTGCTGACTTTTGGAGTTGGCTGGTGACAAAATGTTCCAAAGACACCCCATGCACAACTCCACCGGGGAAGGTGCCAGAAAGGAATTCCGTTGCTTATTCTTCCACTGCCCCAGTAGCCAGATGAAAGACACCACAAAAGTGGTTCTACCTGCTTGCTGGGCTGAGATGGGGAATCGCTGACTTTTGGAGTCGGCTGGTGACAAAATGTTCCAAAGACACCCCATGCACAACTCCACCGGGGAAGGTGCCAGAAAGGAGTTCCGTTGGTTGTTCTTACACTGCCTTGGTAGCCAGCTGAATGACACCACAAAAGTGGTTCTACCTGCTTTCTGGGCTGAGATGGGGAACCGCTGACTTTTGGAGTCGGCTGGTGACAAAATGTTCCAAACACACCCCATGCACAACTCCACCGGGGAAGGTGCCAGAAAGGAGTTCTGTTGGTTGTTCTTACACTGCCCCGGTAGCCAGCTGAAAGACACCACAAAAGTGGTTCTACCTGCTTGCTGGGCTGAGATGGGCAATCGCTGACTTTTGGAGTCGGCTGGTGACAAAATGTTCCAAACACACCCCATGCACAACTCCACCGGGGAAGGGTCCAGAAAGGAGTTCTCTTGGTAGTTCTTCCAGTGCCCCGGTAGCCAGATGAAAGACACCACAAAAGTGGTTCTACCTGCTTTCTGGGCTGAGATGGGGAATCGCTGACTTGTGGACTCGGCTGGTGACAAAATGTTCCAAAGACACCCCATGCACAACTCGACCGGGGAAGGTGCCAGAAAGGAATTCCAATGCTTGTTCTTCCACTGCCCCGGTAGCCAGATGAAAGACACCACAAAAGTGGTTCTACCTGCTTGCTGGGCTGAGATGGGCAATCGCTGACTTTTGGAGTCGGCTGGTGACAAAATGTTCCAAACACACCCCATGCACAACTCCACCGGGGAAGGTGCCAGAAAGGAGTTCTGTTGGTAGTTCTTCCACTGCCCCGGTAGCCAGATGAAAGACACCACAAAAGTGGTTCTACCTGCTTGCTGGGCTGAGATGGGGAACTGCTGACTTTTGGAGTTGGCTGGTGACAAAATGTTCCAAAGACACCCCATGCACAACTCCACCGGGGAAGGTGCCAGAAAGGAATTCCGTTGCTTATTCTTCCACTGCCCCAGTAGCCAGATGAAAGACACCACAAAAGTGGTTCTACCTGCTTGCTGGGCTGAGATGGGGAATCGCTGACTTTTGGAGTCGGCTGGTGACAAAATGTTCCAAACACACCCCATGCACAACTCCACCGGGGAAGGGTCCAGAAAGGAGTTCTCTTGGTAGTTCTTACACTGCCCCGGTAGCCAGATGAAAGACACCACAAAAGTGGTTCTACCTGCTTGATGGGCTGAGATGGGCAATCGCTGACTTTTGGAGTCGGCTGGTGACAAAATGTTCCAAACACACCCCATGCACAACTCCACCGGGGAAGGTGCCAGAAAGGAGTTCTCTTGGTAGTTCTTCCACTGCCCCGGTAGCCAGATGAAAGACACCACAAAAGTGGTTCTACCTGCTTTCTGGGCTGAGATGGGGAATCGCTGACTTGTGGACTCGGCTGGTGACAAAATGTTCCAAAGACACCCCATGCACAACTCCACCGGGGAAGGTGCCAGAAAGGAATTCCAATGCTTGTTCTTCCACTGCCCCGGTAGCCAGAGGAAAGACACCACAAAAGTGGTTCTACCTGCTTTCTGGGCTGAGATGGGCAATCGCTGACTTTTGGAGTCGGCTGGTGACAAAATGTTCCAAAGACACCCCATGCACAACTCCACCGGGGAAGGTGCCAGAAAGAAGTTCTCTTGAAAGTTCTTCCACTGCCCCGGTAGCCAGATGAAAGACACCACAAAAGTGGTTCTACCTGCTTGCTGGGCTGAGATGGGGAACTGCTGACTTTTGGAGTTGGCTGGTGACAAAATGTTCCAAAGACACCCCATGCACAACTCCACCGGGGAAGGTGCCAGAAAGGAATTCCGTTGCTTATTCTTCCACTGCCCCAGTAGCCAGATGAAAGACACCACAAAAGTGGTTCTACCTGCTTGCTGGGCTGAGATGGGGAATCGCTGACTTTTGGAGTCGGCTGGTGACAAAATGTTCCAAAGACACCCCATGCACAACTCCACCGGGGAAGGTGCCAGAAAGGAGTTCCGTTGGTTGTTCTTACACTGCCTTGGTAGCCAGCTGAATGACACCACAAAAGTGGTTCTACCTGCTTTCTGGGCTGAGATGGGGAACCGCTGACTTTTGGAGTCGGCTGGTGACAAAATGTTCCAAACACACCCCATGCACAACTCCACCGGGGAAGGTGCCAGAAAGGAGTTCTGTTGGTTGTTCTTACACTGCCCCGGTAGCCAGATGAAAGACACCACAAAAGTGGTTCTACCTGCTTGCTGGGCTGAGATGGGCAATCGCTGACTTTTGGAGTCGGCTGGTGACAAAATGTTCCAAACACACCCCATGCACAACTCCACCGGGGAAGGGTCCAGAAAGGAGTTCTCTTGGTAGTTCTTCCAGTGCCCCGGTAGCCAGATGAAAGACACCACAAAAGTGGTTCTACCTGCTTTCTGGGCTGAGATGGGGAATCGCTGACTTGTGGACTCGGCTGGTGACAAAATGTTCCAAAGACACCCCATGCACAACTCGACCGGGGAAGGTGCCAGAAAGGAATTCCAATGCTTGTTCTTCCACTGCCCCGGTAGCCAGCTGAAAGACACCACAAAAGTGGTTCTACCTGCTTGCTGGGCTGAGATGGGCAATCGCTGACTTTTGGAGTCGGCTGGTGACAAAATGTTCCAAACACACCCCATGCACAACTCCACCGGGGAAGCTGCCAGAAAGAAGTTCTCTTGAAAGTTCTTCCACTGCCCCGGTAGCCAGATGAAAGACACCACAAAAGTGGTTCTACCTGCTTGCTGGGCTGAGATGGGGAACTGCTGACTTTTGGAGTTGGCTGGTGACAAAATGTTCCAAAGACACCCCATGCACAACTCCACCGGGGAAGGTGCCAGAAAGGAATTCCGTTGCTTATTCTTCCACTGCCCCAGTAGCCAGATGAAAGACACCACAAAAGTGGTTCTACCTGCTTGCTGGGCTGAGATGGGGAATCGCTGACTTTTGGAGTCGGCTGGTGACAAAATGTTCCAAACACACCCCATGCACAACTCCACCGGGGAAGGTGCCAGAAAGGAGTTCTCTTGGTAGTTCTTACACTGCCCCGGTAGCCAGATGAAAGACACCACAAAAGTGGTTCTACCTGCTTGATGGGCTGAGATGGGCAATCGCTGACTTTTGGAGTCGGCTGGTGACAAAATGTTCCAAACACACCCCATGCACAACTCCACCGGGGAAGGTGCCAGAAAGGAGTTCTCTTGGTAGTTCTTCCACTGCCCCGGTAGCCAGATGAAAGACACCACAAAAGTGGTTCTACCTGCTTTCTGGGCTGAGATGGGGAATCGCTGACTTGTGGACTCGGCTGGTGACAAAATGTTCCAAAGACACCCCATGCACAACTCCACCGGGGAAGGTGCCAGAAAGGAATTCCAATGCTTGTTCTTCCACTGCCCCGGTAGCCAGAGGAAAGACACCACAAAAGTGGTTCTACCTGCTTTCTGGGCTGAGATGGGCAATCGCTGACTTTTGGAGTCGGCTGGTGACAAAATGTTCCAAAGACACCCCATGCACAACTCCACCGGGGAAGGTGCCAGAAAGAAGTTCTCTTGAAAGTTCTTCCACTGCCCCGGTAGCCAGATGAAAGACACCACAAAAGTGGTTCTACCTGCTTGCTGGGCTGAGATGGGGAACTGCTGACTTTTGGAGTTGGCTGGTGACAAAATGTTCCAAAGACACCCCATGCACAACTCCACCGGGGAAGGTGCCAGAAAG
Organism: Falco punctatus; assembly: GCF_963210335.1. NCBI lineage: Eukaryota > Metazoa > Chordata > Aves > Falconiformes > Falconidae > Falco > Falco punctatus. The sequence goes on from NW_027660338.1 coordinate 692,693, forward strand.
GAATTCCGTTGCTTATTCTTCCACTGCCCCAGTAGCCAGATGAAAGACACCACAAAAGTGGTTCTACCTGCTTGCTGGGCTGAGATGGGCAATCGCTGACTTGTGGACTCGGCTGGTGACAAAATGTTCCAAACACACCCCATGCACAACTCCACCGGGGAAGGGTCCAGAAAGGAGTTCTCTTGGTAGTTCTTACACTGCCCCGGTAGCCAGATGAAAGACACCACAAAAGTGGTTCTACCTGCTTGATGGGCTGAGATGGGCAATCGCTGACTTTTGGAGTCGGCTGGTGACAAAATGTTCCAAACACACCCCATGCACAACTCCACCGGGGAAGGTGCCAGAAAGGAGTTCTGTTGGTAGTTCTTCCACTGCCCCGGTAGCCAGATGAAAGACACCACAAAAGTGGTTCTACCTGCTTTCTGGGCTGAGATGGGGAATCGCTGACTTGTGGACTCGGCTGGTGACAAAATGTTCCAAAGACACCCCATGCACAACTCCACCGGGGAAGGTGCCAGAAAGGAATTCCAATGCTTGTTCTTCCACTGCCCCGGTAGCCAGAGGAAAGACACCACAAAAGTGGTTCTACCTGCTTTCTGGGCTGAGATGGGCAATCGCTGACTTTTGGAGTCGGCTGGTGACAAAATGTTCCAAAGACACCCCATGCACAACTCCAGCGGGGAAGGTGCCAGAAAGGAGTTCTGTTGGTTGTTCTTACACTGCCCCGGTAGCCAGCTGAATGACACCACAAAAGTGGTTCTACCTGCTTGCTGGGCTGAGATGGGCAATCGCTGACTTTTGGAGTCGGCTGGTGACAAAATGTTCCAAACACACCCCATGCACAACTCCACCGGGGAAGGGTCCAGAAAGGAGTTCTCTTGGTAGTTCTTCCAGTGCCCCGGTAGCCAGATGAAAGACACCACAAAAGTGGTTCTACCTGCTTTCTGGGCTGAGATGGGGAATCGCAGACTTGTGGACTCGGCTGGTGACAAAATGTTCCAAAGACACCCCATGCACAACTCCAGCGGGGAAGGTGCCAGAAAGGAATTCCATTGCTTGTTCTTCCACTGCCCCGGTAGCCAGCTGAAAGACACCACAAAAGTGGTTCTACCTGCTTGATGGGCTGAGATGGGCAATCGCTGACTTTTGGAGTCGGCTGGTGACAAAATGTTCCAAACACACCCCATGCACAACTCCACCGGGGAAGGTGCCAGAAAGGAGTTCTCTTGGTAGTTCTTCCACTGCCCCGGTAGCCAGATGAAAGACACCACAAAAGTGGTTCTACCTGCTTGCTGGGCTGAGATGGGGAACTGCTGACTTTTGGAGTTGGCTGGTGACAAAATGTTCCAAACACACCCCATGCACAACTCCACCGGGGAAGGTGCCAGAAAGGAGTTCTGTTGGTAGTTCTTCCACTGCCCCGGTAGCCAGCTGAAAGACACCACAAAAGTGGTTCTACCTGCTTGCTGGGCTGAGATGGGGAATCGCTGACTTTTGGAGTCGGCTGGTGACAAAATGTTCCAAACACACCCCATGCACAACTCCACCGGGGAAGGGTCCAGAAAGGAGTTCCGTTGCTTGTTCTTACACTGCCCCGGTAGCCAGATGAAAGACACCACAAAAGTGGTTCTACCTGCTTGATGGGCTGAGATGGGCAATCGCTGACTTGTGGAGTCGGCTGGTGACAAAATGTTCCAAACACACCCCATGCACAACTCCAACGGGGAAGGTGCCAGAAAGGAGTTCTGTTGGTAGTTCTTCCACTGCCCCGGTAGCCAGATGAAAGACACCACAAAAGTGGTTCTACCTGCTTTCTGGGCTGAGATGGGCAATCGCTGACTTTTGGAGTCGGCTGGTGACAAAATGTTCCAAAGACACCCCATGCACAACTCCACCGGGGAAGGTGCCAGAAAGGAATTCCAATGCTTGTTCTTCCACTGCCCCGGTAGCCAGATGAAAGACACCACAAAAGTGGTTCTACCTGCTTTCTGGGCTGAGATGGGCAATCGCTGACTTTTGGAGTCGGCTGGTGACAAAATGTTCCAAACACACCCCATGCACAACTCCACCGGGGAAGGTGCCAGAAAGGAGTTCTCTTGGTAGTTCTTCCACTGCCCCGGTAGCCAGCTGAAAGACACCACAAAAGTGGTTCTACCTGCTTGCTGGGCTGAGATGGGCAATCGCTGACTTTTGGAGTCGGCTGGTGACAAATGTTCCAAACACACCCCATGCACAACTCCACCGGGGAAGGTGCCAGAAAGGAGTTCTGTTGGTTGTTCTTACACTGCCCCGGTAGCCAGATGAAAGACACCACAAAAGTGGTTCTACCTGCTTTCTGGGCTGAGATGGGGAATCGCTGACTTTTGGAGTCGGCTGGTGACAAAATGTTCCAAACACACCCCATGCACAACTCCACCGGGGAAGGTGCCAGAAAGGAGTTCTGTTAGTTGTTCTTACACTGCCCCGGTAGCCAGCTGAAAGACACCACAAAAGTGGTTCTATCTGCTTGCTGGGCTGAGATGGGGAATCGCTGACTTTTGCAGTCGGCTGGTGACAAAATGTTCCAAACACACCCCATGCACAACTCCACCGGGGAAGGTGCCAGAAAGGAGTTCTGTTGGTTGTTCTTACACTGCCCCGGTAGCCAGATGAAAGACACCACAAAAGTGGTTCTACCTGCTTGCTGGGCTGAGATGGGGAATCGCTGACTTTTGGAGTCGGCTGGTGACAAAATGTTCCAAACACACCCCATGCACAACTCCAGCGGGGAAGGTGCCAGAAAGGAGTTCTGTTGGTTGTTCTTACACTGCCCCGGTAGCCAGATGAAAGACACCACAAAAGTGGTTCTACCTGCTTTCTGGGCTGAGATGGGCAATCGCTGACTTTTGGAGTCGGCTGGTGACAAAATGTTCCAAACACACCCCATGCACAACTCCACCGGGGAAGGTGCCAGAAAGGAGTTCTGTTGGTAGTTCTTCCACTGCCCCGGTAGCCAGATGAAAGACACCACAAAAGTGGTTCTACATGCTTGCTGGGCTGAGATGGGCAATCGCTGACTTTTGGAGTCGGCTGGTGACAAAATGTTCCAAAGACAGCCCATGCACAACTCCACCGGGGAAGGTGCCAGAAAGGAGTTCTCTTGGTAGTTCTTCCACTGCCCCGGTAGCCAGATGAAAGACACCACAAAAGTGGTTCTACCTGCTTTCTGGGCTGAGATGGGGAATCGCTGACTTTTGGACTCGGCTGGTGACAAAATGTTCCAAAGACACCCCATGCACAACTCCACCGGGGAAGGTGCCAGAAAGGAATTCCATTGCTTGTTCTTCCACTGCCCCGGTAGCCAGAGGAAAGACACCACAAAAGTGGTTCTACCTGCTTTCTGGGCTGAGATGGGCAATCGCTGACTTTTGGAGTCGGCTGGTGACAAAATGTTCCAAAGACACCCCATGCACAACTCCACCGGGGAAGGTGCCAGAAAGGAATTCCAATGCTTGTTCTTCCACTGCCCCGGTAGCCAGATGAAAGACACCACAAAAGTGGTTCTACCTGCTTTCTGGGCTGAGATGGGCAATCGCTGACTTTTGGAGTCGGCTGGTGACAAAATGTTCCAAACACACCCCATGCACAACTCCACCGGGGAAGGTGCCAGAAAGGAGTTCTCTTGGTAGTTCTTCCACTGCCCCGGTAGCCAGCTGAAAGACACCACAAAAGTGGTTCTACCTGCTTGCTGGGCTGAGATGGGCAATCGCTGACTTTTGGAGTCGGCTGGTGACAAATGTTCCAAACACACCCCATGCACAACTCCACCGGGGAAGGTGCCAGAAAGGAGTTCTGTTGGTTGTTCTTACACTGCCCCGGTAGCCAGATGAAAGACACCACAAAAGTGGTTCTACCTGCTTTCTGGGCTGAGATGGGGAATCGCTGACTTTTGGAGTCGGCTGGTGACAAAATGTTCCAAACACACCCCATGCACAACTCCACCGGGGAAGGTGCCAGAAAGGAATTCCATTGCTTGTTCTTCCACTGCCCCGGTAGCCAGCTGAAAGACACCACAAAAGTGGTTCTATCTGCTTGCTGGGCTGAGATGGGGAATCGCTGACTTTTGCAGTCGGCTGGTGACAAAATGTTCCAAACACACCCCATGCACAACTCCACCGGGGAAGGTGCCAGAAAGGAGTTCTGTTGGTTGTTCTTACACTGCCCCGGTAGCCAGATGAAAGACACCACAAAAGTGGTTCTACCTGCTTGCTGGGCTGAGATGGGGAATCGCTGACTTTTGGAGTCGGCTGGTGACAAAATGTTCCAAACACACCCCATGCACAACTCCAGCGGGGAAGGTGCCAGAAAGGAGTTCTGTTGGTTGTTCTTACACTGCCCCGGTAGCCAGATGAAAGACACCACAAAAGTGGTTCTACCTGCTTTCTGGGCTGAGATGGGCAATCGCTGACTTTTGGAGTCGGCTGGTGACAAAATGTTCCAAACACACCCCATGCACAACTCCACCGGGGAAGGTGCCAGAAAGGAGTTCTGTTGGTAGTTCTTCCACTGCCCCGGTAGCCAGATGAAAGACACCACAAAAGTGGTTCTACATGCTTGCTGGGCTGAGATGGGCAATCGCTGACTTTTGGAGTCGGCTGGTGACAAAATGTTCCAAAGACAGCCCATGCACAACTCCACCGGGGAAGGTGCCAGAAAGGAGTTCTCTTGGTAGTTCTTCCACTGCCCCGGTAGCCAGATGAAAGACACCACAAAAGTGGTTCTACCTGCTTTCTGGGCTGAGATGGGGAATCGCTGACTTTTGGACTCGGCTGGTGACAAAATGTTCCAAAGACACCCCATGCACAACTCCACCGGGGAAGGTGCCAGAAAGGAATTCCATTGCTTGTTCTTCCACTGCCCCGGTAGCCAGAGGAAAGACACCACAAAAGTGGTTCTACCTGCTTTCTGGGCTGAGATGGGCAATCGCTGACTTTTGGAGTCGGCTGGTGACAAAATGTTCCAAAGACACCCCATGCACAACTCCACCGGGGAAGGTGCCAGAAAGGAGTTCCGTTGGTTGTTCTTACACTGCCTTGGTAGCCAGCTGAATGACACCACAAAAGTGGTTCTACCTGCTTTCTGGGCTGAGATGGGGAACCGCTGACTTTTGGAGTCGGCTGGTGACAAAATGTTCCAAACACACCCCATGCACAACTCCAGCGGGGAAGGTGCCAGAAAGGAGTTCTGTTGGTTGTTCTTACACTGCCCCGGTAGCCAGATGAAAGACACCACAAAAGTGGTTCTACCTGCTTGCTGGGCTGAGATGGGCAATCGCTGACTTGTGGACTCGGCTGGTGACAAAATGTTCCAAAGACAGCCCATGCACAACTCCACCGGGGAAGGTGCCAGAAAGGAGTTCTCTTGGTAGTTCTTCCACTGCCCCGGTAGCCAGATGAAAGACACCACAAAAGTGGTTCTACCTGCTTTCTGGGCTGAGATGGGGAATCGCTGACTTTTGGACTCGGCTGGTGACAAAATGTTCCAAAGACACCCCATGCACAACTCCACCGGGGAAGGTGCCAGAAAGGAATTCCATTGCTTGTTCTTCCACTGCCCCGGTAGCCAGCTGAAAGACACCACAAAAGTGGTTCTACCTGCTTTCTGGGCTGAGATGGGCAATCGCTGACTTTTGGAGTCGGCTGGTGACAAAATGTTCCAAAGACACCCCATGCACAACTCCACCGGGGAAGGTGCCAGAAAGGAGTTCCGTTGGTTGTTCTTACACTGCCTTGGTAGCCAGCTGAATGACACCACAAAAGTGGTTCTACCTGCTTTCTGGGCTGAGATGGGCAATCGCTGACTTTTGGAGTCGGCTGGTGACAAAATGTTCCAAACACACCCCATGCACAACTCCAGCGGGGAAGGTGCCAGAAAGGAGTTCTGTTGGTTGTTCTTACACTGCCCCGGTAGCCAGATGAAAGACACCACAAAAGTGGTTCTACCTGCTTTCTGGGCTGAGATGGGGAATCGCAGACTTGTGGACTCGGCTGGTGACAAAATGTTCCAAAGACACCCCATGCACAACTCCAGCGGGGAAGGTGCCAGAAAGGAATTCCATTGCTTGTTCTTCCACTGCCCCGGTAGCCAGCTGAAAGACACCACAAAAGTGGTTCTACCTGCTTGATGGGCTGAGATGGGCAATCGCTGACTTTTGGAGTCGGCTGGTGACAAAATGTTCCAAACACACCCCATGCACAACTCCACCGGGGAAGGTGCCAGAAAGGAGTTCTCTTGGTAGTTCTTCCACTGCCCCGGTAGCCAGATGAAAGACACCACAAAAGTGGTTCTACCTGCTTGCTGGGCTGAGATGGGGAATCGCTGACTTTTGGAGTTGGCTGGTGACAAAATGTTCCAAACACACCCCATGCACAACTCCACCGGGGAAGGTGCCAGAAAGGAGTTCTCTTGGTAGTTCTTCCACTGCCCCGGTAGCCAGATGAAAGACACCACAAAAGTGGTTCTACCTGCTTGCTGGGCTGAGATGGGGAATCGCTGACTTTTGGAGTCGGCTGGTGACAAAATGTTCCAAACACACCCCATGCACAACTCCACCGGGGAAGGTGCCAGAAAGGAGTTCTCTTGGTAGTTCTTCCACTGCCCCGGTAGCCAGATGAAAGACACCACAAAAGTGGTTCTACCTGCTTTCTGGGCTGAGATGGGGAATCGCTGACTTTTGGAGTCGGCTGGTGACAAAATGTTCCAAACACACCCCATGCACAACTCCACCGGGGAAGGTGCCAGAAAGGAGTTCTGTTAGTTGTTCTTACACTGCCCCGGTAGCCAGCTGAAAGACACCACAAAAGTGGTTCTATCTGCTTGCTGGGCTGAGATGGGGAATCGCTGACTTTTGCAGTCGGCTGGTGACAAAATGTTCCAAACACACCCCATGCACAACTCCACCGGGGAAGGTGCCAGAAAGGAGTTCTGTTGGTTGTTCTTACACTGCCCCGGTAGCCAGATGAAAGACACCACAAAAGTGGTTCTACCTGCTTGCTGGGCTGAGATGGGCAATCGCTGACTTTTGGAGTCGGCTGGTGACAAAATGTTCCAAACACACCCCATGCACAACTCCAGCGGGGAAGGTGCCAGAAAGGAGTTCTGTTGGTTGTTCTTACACTGCCCCAGTAGCCAGATGAAAGACACCACAAAAGTGGTTCTACCTGCTTTCTGGGCTGAGATGGGCAATCGCTGACTTTTGGAGTCGGCTGGTGACAAAATGTTCCAAACACACCCCATGCACAACTCCACCGGGGAAGGTGCCAGAAAGGAGTTCTGTTGGTAGTTCTTCCACTGCCCCGGTAGCCAGATGAAAGACACCACAAAAGTGGTTCTACATGCTTGCTGGGCTGAGATGGGCAATCGCTGAATTTTGGAGTCGGCTGGTGACAAAATGTTCCAAACACACCCCATGCACAACTCCACCGGGGAAGGGTCCAGAAAGGAATTCCGTTGCTTGTTCTTACACTGTCCCGGTAGCCAGATGAAAGACACCACAAAAGTGGTTCTACCTGCTTGCTGGGCTGAGATGGGGAATCGCTGACTTTTGCAGTCGGCTGGTGACAAAATGTTCCAAACACACCCCATGCACAACTCCACCGGGGAAGGGTCCAGAAAGGAATTCTGTTGGTTGTTCTTACACTGCCCCGGTAGCCAGATGAAAGACACCACAAAAGTGGTTCTACCTGCTTTCTGGGCTGAGATGGGCAATCGCTGACTTTTGGAGTCGGCTGGTGACAAAATGTTCCAAGCACACCCCATGCACAACTCCACCGGGGAAGGTGCCAGAAAGGAGTTCTGTTGGTAGTTCTTCCACTGCCCCGGTAGCCAGATGAAAGACACCACAAAAGTGGTTCTACCTGCTTGCTGGGCTGAGATGGGCAATCGCTGACTTTTGGAGTCGGCTGGTGACAAAATGTTCCAAAGACAGCCCATGCACAACTCCACCGGGGAAGGTGCCAGAAAGGAGTTCTCTTGGTAGTTCTTCCACTGCCCCGGTAGCCAGATGAAAGACACCACAAAAGTGGTTCTACCTGCTTTCTGGGCTGAGATGGGGAATCGCTGACTTTTGGACTCGGCTGGTGACAAAATGTTCCAAAGACACCCCATGCACAACTCCACCGGGGAAGGTGCCAGAAAGGAATTCCATTGCTTGTTCTTCCACTGCCCCGGTAGCCAGAGGAAAGACACCACAAAAGTGGTTCTACCTGCTTTCTGGGCTGAGATGGGCAATCGCTGACTTTTGGAGTCGGCTGGTGACAAAATGTTCCAAAGACACCCCATGCACAACTCCACCGGGGAAGGTGCCAGAAAGGAGTTCCGTTGGTTGTTCTTACACTGCCTTGGTAGCCAGCTGAATGACACCACAAAAGTGGTTCTACCTGCTTTCTGGGCTGAGATGGGGAACCGCTGACTTTTGGAGTCGGCTGGTGACAAAATGTTCCAAACACACCCCATGCACAACTCCAGCGGGGAAGGTGCCAGAAAGGAGTTCTGTTGGTTGTTCTTACACTGCCCCGGTAGCCAGATGAAAGACACCACAAAAGTGGTTCTACCTGCTTTCTGGGCTGAGATGGGGAATCGCTGACTTTTGGAGTCGGCTGGTGACAAAATGTTCCAAGCACACCCCATGCACAACTCCACCGGGGAAGGTGCCAGAAAGGAGTTCTGTTGGTAGTTCTTCCACTGCCCCGGTAGCCAGATGAAAGACACCACAAAAGTGGTTCTACCTGCTTGCTGGGCTGAGATGGGCAATCGCTGACTTTTGGAGTCGGCTGGTGAAAAAATGTTCCAAAGACAGCCCATGCACAACTCCACCGGGGAAGGTGCCAGAAAGGAGTTCCGTTGGTTGTTCTTCCACTGCCCCGGTAGCCAGATGAAAGACACCACAAAAGTGGTTCTACCTGCTTTCTGGGCTGAGATGGGGAATCGCTGACTTGTGGACTCGGCTGGTGACAAAATGTTCCAAAGACACCCCATGCACAACTCGACCGGGGAAGGTGCCAGAAAGGAATTCCAATGCTTGTTCTTCCACTGCCCCGGTAGCCAGCTGAAAGACACCACAAAAGTGGTTCTACCTGCTTGCTGGGCTGAGATGGGCAATCGCTGACTTTTGGAGTCGGCTGGTGACAAAATGTTCCAAACACACCCCATGCACAACTCCACCGGGGAAGGTGCCAGAAAGAAGTTCTCTTGAAAGTTCTTCCACTGCCCCGGTAGCCAGATGAAAGACACCACAAAAGTGGTTCTACCTGCTTGCTGGGCTGAGATGGGGAACTGCTGACTTTTGGAGTTGGCTGGTGACAAAATGTTCCAAAGACACCCCATGCACAACTCCACCGGGGAAGGTGCCAGAAAGGAGTTCTGTTGGTTGTTCTTACACTGCCCCGGTAGCCAGATGAAAGACACCACAAAAGTGGTTCTACCTGCTTGCTGGGCTGAGATGGGCAATCGCTGACTTTTGCAGTCGGCTGGTGACAAAATGTTCCAAACACACCCCATGCACAACTCCACCGGGGAAGGTGCCAGAAAGGAGTTCTCTTGGTAGTTCTTCCACTGCCCCGGTAGCCAGATGAAAGACACCACAAAAGTGGTTCTACCTGCTTTCTGGGCTGAGATGGGCAATCGCTGACTTTTGCAGTCGGCTGGTGACAAAATGTTCCAAACACACCCCATGCACAACTCCACCGGGGAAGGTGCCAGAAAGGAGTTCTGTTGGTTGTTCTTACACTGCCCCGGTAGCCAGATGAAAGACACCACAAAAGTGGTTCTACCTGCTTGCTGGGCTGAGATGGGCAATCGCTGACTTTTGGAGTCGGCTGGTGACAAAATGTTCCAAGCACACCCCATGCACAACTCCACCGGGGAAGGTGCCAGAAAGGAGTTCTGTTGGTAGTTCTTCCACTGCCCCGGTAGCCAGATGAAAGACACCACAAAAGTGGTTCTACCTGCTTGCTGGGCTGAGATGGGGAATCGCTCACTTTTGGAGTCGGCTGGTGACAAAATGTTCCAAACACACCCCATGCACAACTCCACCGGGGAAGGTGCCAGAAAGGAGTTCTCTTGGTAGTTCTTCCACTGCCCCGGTAGCCAGCTGAAAGACACCACAAAAGTGGTTCTACCTGCTTTCTAGGCTGAGATGGGGAATCGCTGACTTTTGGAGTCGGCTGGTGACAAAATGTTCCAAACACACCCCATGCACAACTCCAGCGGGGAAGGTGCCAGAAAGGAGTTCTGTTGGTAGTTCTTCCACTGCCCCGGTAGCCAGCTGAAAGACACCACAAAAGTGGTTCTACCTGCTTTCTGGGCTGAGATGGGCAATCGCTGACTTTTGGAGTCGGCTGGTGACAAAATGTTCCAAAGACACCCCATGCACAACTCCACCGGGGAAGGTGCCAGAAAGAAGTTCTCTTGAAAGTTCTTCCACTGCCCCGGTAGCCAGATGAAAGACACCACAAAAGTGGTTCTACCTGCTTGCTGGGCTGAGATGGGGAACTGCTGACTTTTGGAGTTGGCTGGTGACAAAATGTTCCAAAGACACCCCATGCACAACTCCACCGGGGAAGGTGCCAGAAAGGAATTCCGTTGCTTATTCTTCCACTGCCCCAGTAGCCAGATGAAAGACACCACAAAAGTGGTTCTACCTGCTTGCTGGGCTGAGATGGGCAATCGCTGACTTGTGGACTCGGCTGGTGACAAAATGTTCCAAACACACCCCATGCACAACTCCACCGGGGAAGGGTCCAGAAAGGAGTTCTCTTGGTAGTTCTTACACTGCCCCGGTAGCCAGATGAAAGACACCACAAAAGTGGTTCTACCTGCTTTCTAGGCTGAGATGGGCAATCGCTGACTTTTGGAGTCGGCTGGTGACAAAATGTTCCAAACACACCCCATGCACAACTCCACCGGGGAAGGTGCCAGAAAGGAGTTCTGTTGGTAGTTCTTCCACTGCCCCGGTAGCCAGATGAAAGACACCACAAAAGTGGTTCTACCTGCTTTCTGGGCTGAGATGGGGAATCGCTGACTTGTGGACTCGGCTGGTGACAAAATGTTCCAAAGACACCCCATGCACAACTCCACCGGGGAAGGTGCCAGAAAGGAATTCCAATGCTTGTTCTTCCACTGCCCCGGTAGCCAGAGGAAAGACACCACAAAAGTGGTTCTACCTGCTTTCTGGGCTGAGATGGGCAATCGCTGACTTTTGGAGTCGGCTGGTGACAAAATGTTCCAAAGACACCCCATGCACAACTCCAGCGGGGAAGGTGCCAGAAAGGAGTTCTGTTGGTTGTTCTTACACTGCCCCGGTAGCCAGCTGAATGACACCACAAAAGTGGTTCTACCTGCTTGCTGGGCTGAGATGGGCAATCGCTGACTTTTGGAGTCGGCTGGTGACAAAATGTTCCAAACACACCCCATGCACAACTCCACCGGGGAAGGTGCCAGAAAGGAGTTCTCTTGGTAGTTCTTCCAGTGCCCCGGTAGCCAGATGAAAGACACCACAAAAGTGGTTCTACCTGCTTTCTGGGCTGAGATGGGGAATCGCAGACTTGTGGACTCGGCTGGTGACAAAATGTTCCAAAGACACCCCATGCACAACTCCAGCGGGGAAGGTGCCAGAAAGGAATTCCATTGCTTGTTCTTCCACTGCCCCGGTAGCCAGCTGAAAGACACCACAAAAGTGGTTCTACCTGCTTGATGGGCTGAGATGGGCAATCGCTGACTTTTGGAGTCGGCTGGTGACAAAATGTTCCAAACACACCCCATGCACAACTCCACCGGGGAAGGTGCCAGAAAGGAGTTCTCTTGGTAGTTCTTCCACTGCCCCGGTAGCCAGATGAAAGACACCACAAAAGTGGTTCTACCTGCTTGCTGGGCTGAGATGGGGAACTGCTGACTTTTGGAGTTGGCTGGTGACAAAATGTTCCAAACACACCCCATGCACAACTCCACCGGGGAAGGTGCCAGAAAGGAGTTCTGTTGGTAGTTCTTCCACTGCCCCGGTAGCCAGCTGAAAGACACCACAAAAGTGGTTCTACCTGCTTGCTGGGCTGAGATGGGGAATCGCTGACTTTTGGAGTCGGCTGGTGACAAAATGTTCCAAACACACCCCATGCACAACTCCACCGGGGAAGGGTCCAGAAAGGAGTTCTCTTGGTAGTTCTTACACTGCCCCGGTAGCCAGATGAAAGACACCACAAAAGTGGTTCTACCTGCTTGATGGGCTGAGATGGGCAATCGCTGACTTGTGGAGTCGGCTGGTGACAAAATGTTCCAAACACACCCCATGCACAACTCCACCGGGGAAGGTGCCAGAAAGGAGTTCTCTTGGTAGTTCTTCCACTGCCCCGGTAGCCAGATGAAAGACACCACAAAAGTGGTTCTACCTGCTTTCTGGGCTGAGATGGGGAATCGCTGACTTTTGGACTCGGCTGGTGACAAAATGTTCCAAAGACACCCCATGCACAACTACAGCGGGGAAGGTGCCAGAAAGGAATTCCAATGCTTGTTCTTCCACTGCCCCGGTAGCCAGATGAAAGACACCACAAAAGTGGTTCTACCTGCTTTCTGGGCTGAGATGGGCAATCGCTGACTTTTGGAGTCGGCTGGTGACAAAATGTTCCAAACACACCCCATGCACAACTCCACCGGGGAAGGTGCCAGAAAGGAGTTCTCTTGGTAGTTCTTCCACTGCCCCGGTAGCCAGCTGAAAGACACCACAAAAGTGGTTCTACCTGCTTGCTGGGCTGAGATGGGCAATCGCTGACTTTTGGAGTCGGCTGGTGACAAAATGTTCCAAACACACCCCATGCACAACTCCACCGGGGAAGGTGCCAGAAAGGAGTTCTCTTGGTAGTTCTTCCACTGCCCCGGTAGCCAGCTGAAAGACACCACAAAAGTGGTTCTACCTGCTTGCTGGGCTGAGATGGGCAATCGCTGACTTTTGGAGTCGGCTGGTGACAAATGTTCCAAGCACACCCCATGCACAACTCCACCGGGGAAGGTGCCAGAAAGGAGTTCTGTTGGTAGTTCTTCCACTGCCCCGGTAGCCAGATGAAAGACACCACAAAAGTGGTTCTACCTGCTTGCTGGGCTGAGATGGGCAATCGCTGACTTTTGGAGTCGGCTGGTGAAAAAATGTTCCAAAGACAGCCCATGCACAACTCCACCGGGGAAGGTGCCAGAAAGGAGTTCCGTTGGTTGTTCTTCCACTGCCCCGGTAGCCAGATGAAAGACACCACAAAAGTGGTTCTACCTGCTTTCTGGGCTGAGATGGGGAATCGCTGACTTGTGGACTCGGCTGGTGACAAAATGTTCCAAAGACACCCCATGCACAACTCGACCGGGGAAGGTGCCAGAAAGGAATTCCAATGCTTGTTCTTCCACTGCCCCGGTAGCCAGCTGAAAGACACCACAAAAGTGGTTCTACCTGCTTGCTGGGCTGAGATGGGCAATCGCTGACTTTTGGATTCGGCTGGTGACAAAATGTTCCAAACACACCCCATGCACAACTCCACCGGGGAAGGTGCCAGAAAGAAGTTCTCTTGAAAGTTCTTCCACTGCCCCGGTAGCCAGATGAAAGACACCACAAAAGTGGTTCTACCTGCTTGCTGGGCTGAGATGGGGAACTGCTGACTTTTGGAGTTGGCTGGTGACAAAATGTTCCAAAGACACCCCATGCACAACTCCACCGGGGAAGGTGCCAGAAAGGAGTTCTGTTGGTTGTTCTTACACTGCCCCGGTAGCCAGATGAAAGACACCACAAAAGTGGTTCTACCTGCTTGCTGGGCTGAGATGGGGAATCGCTGACTTTTGGAGTCGGCTGGTGACAAAATGTTCCAAACACACCCCATGCACAACTCCACCGGGGAAGGTGCCAGAAAGGAGTTCTCTTGGTAGTTCTTCCACTGCCCCGGTAGCCAGATGAAAGACACCACAAAAGTGGTTCTACCTGCTTTCTGGGCTGAGATGGGGAATCGCTGACTTTTGGAGTCGGCTGGTGACAAAATGTTCCAAACACACCCCATGCACAACTCCAGCGGGGAAGGTGCCAGAAAGGAGTTCTGTTGGTTGTTCTTACACTGCCCCGGTAGCCAGATGAAAGACACCACAAAAGTGGTTCTACCTGCTTTCTGGGCTGAGATGGGCAATCGCTGACTTTTGGAGTCGGCTGGTGACAAAATGTTCCAAACACACCCCATGCACAACTCCACCGGGGAAGGTGCCAGAAAGGAGTTCTGTTGGTAGTTCTTCCACTGCCCCGGTAGCCAGATGAAAGACACCACAAAAGTGGTTCTACATGCTTGCTGGGCTGAGATGGGCAATCGCTGACTTTTGGAGTCGGCTGGTGACAAAATGTTCCAAAGACAGCCCATGCACAACTCCACCGGGGAAGGTGCCAGAAAGGAGTTCTCTTGGTAGTTCTTCCACTGCCCCGGTAGCCAGCTGAAAGACACCACAAAAGTGGTTCTACCTGCTTTCTGGGCTGAGATGGGGAATCGCTGACTTTTGGACTCGGCTGGTGACAAAATGTTCCAAAGACACCCCATGCACAACTCCACCGGGGAAGGTGCCAGAAAGGAATTCCATTGCTTGTTCTTCCACTGCCCCGGTAGCCAGAGGAAAGACACCACAAAAGTGGTTCTACCTGCTTTCTGGGCTGAGATGGGCAATCGCTGACTTTTGGAGTCGGCTGGTGACAAAATGTTCCAAAGACACCCCATGCACAACTCCACCGGGGAAGGTGCCAGAAAGGAGTTCCGTTGGTTGTTCTTACACTGCCTTGGTAGCCAGCTGAATGACACCACAAAAGTGGTTCTACCTGCTTTCTGGGCTGAGATGGGGAACCGCTGACTTTTGGAGTCGGCTGGTGACAAAATGTTCCAAACACACCCCATGCACAACTCCAGCGGGGAAGGTGCCAGAAAGGAGTTCTGTTGGTTGTTCTTACACTGCCCCGGTAGCCAGATGAAAGACACCACAAAAGTGGTTCTACCTGCTTGCTGGGCTGAGATGGGCAATCGCTGACTTGTGGACTCGGCTGGTGACAAAATGTTCCAAAGACAGCCCATGCACAACTCCACCGGGGAAGGTGCCAGAAAGGAGTTCTCTTGGTAGTTCTTCCACTGCCCCGGTAGCCAGATGAAAGACACCACAAAAGTGGTTCTACCTGCTTTCTGGGCTGAGATGGGGAATCGCTGACTTTTGGACTCGGCTGGTGACAAAATGTTCCAAAGACACCCCATGCACAACTCCACCGGGGAAGGTGCCAGAAAGGAATTCCATTGCTTGTTCTTCCACTGCCCCGGTAGCCAGCTGAAAGACACCACAAAAGTGGTTCTACCTGCTTTCTGGGCTGAGATGGGCAATCGCTGACTTTTGGAGTCGGCTGGTGACAAAATGTTCCAAAGACACCCCATGCACAACTCCACCGGGGAAGGTGCCAGAAAGGAGTTCCGTTGGTTGTTCTTACACTGCCTTGGTAGCCAGCTGAATGACACCACAAAAGTGGTTCTACCTGCTTTCTGGGCTGAGATGGGCAATCGCTGACTTTTGGAGTCGGCTGGTGACAAAATGTTCCAAACACACCCCATGCACAACTCCAGCGGGGAAGGTGCCAGAAAGGAGTTCTGTTGGTTGTTCTTACACTGCCCCGGTAGCCAGATGAAAGACACCACAAAAGTGGTTCTACCTGCTTTCTGGGCTGAGATGGGGAATCGCAGACTTGTGGACTCGGCTGGTGACAAAATGTTCCAAAGACACCCCATGCACAACTCCAGCGGGGAAGGTGCCAGAAAGGAATTCCATTGCTTGTTCTTCCACTGCCCCGGTAGCCAGCTGAAAGACACCACAAAAGTGGTTCTACCTGCTTGATGGGCTGAGATGGGCAATCGCTGACTTTTGGAGTCGGCTGGTGACAAAATGTTCCAAACACACCCCATGCACAACTCCACCGGGGAAGGTGCCAGAAAGGAGTTCTCTTGGTAGTTCTTCCACTGCCCCGGTAGCCAGATGAAAGACACCACAAAAGTGGTTCTACCTGCTTGCTGGGCTGAGATGGGGAATCGCTGACTTTTGGAGTCGGCTGGTGACAAAATGTTCCAAACACACCCCATGCACAACTCCAGCGGGGAAGGTGCCAGAAAGGAGTTCTGTTGGTTGTTCTTACACTGCCCCAGTAGCCAGATGAAAGACACCACAAAAGTGGTTCTACCTGCTTTCTGGGCTGAGATGGGCAATCGCTGACTTTTGGAGTCGGCTGGTGACAAAATGTTCCAAACACACCCCATGCACAACTCCACCGGGGAAGGTGCCAGAAAGGAGTTCTGTTGGTAGTTCTTCCACTGCCCCGGTAGCCAGATGAAAGACACCACAAAAGTGGTTCTACATGCTTGCTGGGCTGAGATGGGCAATCGCTGAATTTTGGAGTCGGCTGGTGACAAAATGTTCCAAACACACCCCATGCACAACTCCACCGGGGAAGGGTCCAGAAAGGAATTCCGTTGCTTGTTCTTACACTGTCCCGGTAGCCAGATGAAAGACACCACAAAAGTGGTTCTACCTGCTTGCTGGGCTGAGATGGGGAATCGCTGACTTTTGCAGTCGGCTGGTGACAAAATGTTCCAAACACACCCCATGCACAACTCCACCGGGGAAGGGTCCAGAAAGGAATTCTGTTGGTTGTTCTTACACTGCCCCGGTAGCCAGATGAAAGACACCACAAAAGTGGTTCTACCTGCTTTCTGGGCTGAGATGGGCAATCGCTGACTTTTGGAGTCGGCTGGTGACAAAATGTTCCAAGCACACCCCATGCACAACTCCACCGGGGAAGGTGCCAGAAAGGAGTTCTGTTGGTAGTTCTTCCACTGCCCCGGTAGCCAGATGAAAGACACCACAAAAGTGGTTCTACCTGCTTGCTGGGCTGAGATGGGCAATCGCTGACTTTTGGAGTCGGCTGGTGACAAAATGTTCCAAAGACAGCCCATGCACAACTCCACCGGGGAAGGTGCCAGAAAGGAGTTCTCTTGGTAGTTCTTCCACTGCCCCGGTAGCCAGATGAAAGACACCACAAAAGTGGTTCTACCTGCTTTCTGGGCTGAGATGGGGAATCGCTGACTTTTGGACTCGGCTGGTGACAAAATGTTCCAAAGACACCCCATGCACAACTCCACCGGGGAAGGTGCCAGAAAGGAATTCCATTGCTTGTTCTTCCACTGCCCCGGTAGCCAGAGGAAAGACACCACAAAAGTGGTTCTACCTGCTTTCTGGGCTGAGATGGGCAATCGCTGACTTTTGGAGTCGGCTGGTGACAAAATGTTCCAAAGACA
Organism: Falco punctatus; assembly: GCF_963210335.1. NCBI lineage: Eukaryota > Metazoa > Chordata > Aves > Falconiformes > Falconidae > Falco > Falco punctatus. Next base: position 710,053 of record NW_027660338.1, read on the forward strand.
CCCCATGCACAACTCCACCGGGGAAGGTGCCAGAAAGGAGTTCCGTTGGTTGTTCTTACACTGCCTTGGTAGCCAGCTGAATGACACCACAAAAGTGGTTCTACCTGCTTTCTGGGCTGAGATGGGGAACCGCTGACTTTTGGAGTCGGCTGGTGACAAAATGTTCCAAACACACCCCATGCACAACTCCAGCGGGGAAGGTGCCAGAAAGGAGTTCTGTTGGTTGTTCTTACACTGCCCCGGTAGCCAGATGAAAGACACCACAAAAGTGGTTCTACCTGCTTTCTGGGCTGAGATGGGGAATCGCTGACTTTTGGAGTCGGCTGGTGACAAAATGTTCCAAGCACACCCCATGCACAACTCCACCGGGGAAGGTGCCAGAAAGGAGTTCTGTTGGTAGTTCTTCCACTGCCCCGGTAGCCAGATGAAAGACACCACAAAAGTGGTTCTACCTGCTTGCTGGGCTGAGATGGGCAATCGCTGACTTTTGGAGTCGGCTGGTGAAAAAATGTTCCAAAGACAGCCCATGCACAACTCCACCGGGGAAGGTGCCAGAAAGGAGTTCCGTTGGTTGTTCTTCCACTGCCCCGGTAGCCAGATGAAAGACACCACAAAAGTGGTTCTACCTGCTTTCTGGGCTGAGATGGGGAATCGCTGACTTGTGGACTCGGCTGGTGACAAAATGTTCCAAAGACACCCCATGCACAACTCGACCGGGGAAGGTGCCAGAAAGGAATTCCAATGCTTGTTCTTCCACTGCCCCGGTAGCCAGCTGAAAGACACCACAAAAGTGGTTCTACCTGCTTGCTGGGCTGAGATGGGCAATCGCTGACTTTTGGATTCGGCTGGTGACAAAATGTTCCAAACACACCCCATGCACAACTCCACCGGGGAAGGTGCCAGAAAGAAGTTCTCTTGAAAGTTCTTCCACTGCCCCGGTAGCCAGATGAAAGACACCACAAAAGTGGTTCTACCTGCTTGCTGGGCTGAGATGGGGAACTGCTGACTTTTGGAGTTGGCTGGTGACAAAATGTTCCAAAGACACCCCATGCACAACTCCACCGGGGAAGGTGCCAGAAAGGAGTTCTGTTGGTTGTTCTTACACTGCCCCGGTAGCCAGATGAAAGACACCACAAAAGTGGTTCTACCTGCTTGCTGGGCTGAGATGGGGAATCGCTGACTTTTGGAGTCGGCTGGTGACAAAATGTTCCAAACACACCCCATGCACAACTCCACCGGGGAAGGTGCCAGAAAGGAGTTCTCTTGGTAGTTCTTCCACTGCCCCGGTAGCCAGATGAAAGACACCACAAAAGTGGTTCTACCTGCTTTCTGGGCTGAGATGGGGAATCGCTGACTTTTGGAGTCGGCTGGTGACAAAATGTTCCAAACACACCCCATGCACAACTCCAGCGGGGAAGGTGCCAGAAAGGAGTTCTGTTGGTTGTTCTTACACTGCCCCGGTAGCCAGATGAAAGACACCACAAAAGTGGTTCTACCTGCTTTCTGGGCTGAGATGGGCAATCGCTGACTTTTGGAGTCGGCTGGTGACAAAATGTTCCAAACACACCCCATGCACAACTCCACCGGGGAAGGTGCCAGAAAGGAGTTCTGTTGGTAGTTCTTCCACTGCCCCGGTAGCCAGATGAAAGACACCACAAAAGTGGTTCTACATGCTTGCTGGGCTGAGATGGGCAATCGCTGACTTTTGGAGTCGGCTGGTGACAAAATGTTCCAAAGACAGCCCATGCACAACTCCACCGGGGAAGGTGCCAGAAAGGAGTTCTCTTGGTAGTTCTTCCACTGCCCCGGTAGCCAGATGAAAGACACCACAAAAGTGGTTCTACCTGCTTTCTGGGCTGAGATGGGGAATCGCTGACTTTTGGACTCGGCTGGTGACAAAATGTTCCAAAGACACCCCATGCACAACTCCACCGGGGAAGGTGCCAGAAAGGAATTCCATTGCTTGTTCTTCCACTGCCCCGGTAGCCAGAGGAAAGACACCACAAAAGTGGTTCTACCTGCTTTCTGGGCTGAGATGGGCAATCGCTGACTTTTGGAGTCGGCTGGTGACAAAATGTTCCAAAGACACCCCATGCACAACTCCACCGGGGAAGGTGCCAGAAAGGAGTTCCGTTGGTTGTTCTTACACTGCCTTGGTAGCCAGCTGAATGACACCACAAAAGTGGTTCTACCTGCTTTCTGGGCTGAGATGGGGAACCGCTGACTTTTGGAGTCGGCTGGTGACAAAATGTTCCAAACACACCCCATGCACAACTCCAGCGGGGAAGGTGCCAGAAAGGAGTTCTGTTGGTTGTTCTTACACTGCCCCGGTAGCCAGATGAAAGACACCACAAAAGTGGTTCTACCTGCTTGCTGGGCTGAGATGGGCAATCGCTGACTTGTGGACTCGGCTGGTGACAAAATGTTCCAAAGACAGCCCATGCACAACTCCACCGGGGAAGGTGCCAGAAAGGAGTTCTCTTGGTAGTTCTTCCACTGCCCCGGTAGCCAGATGAAAGACACCACAAAAGTGGTTCTACCTGCTTTCTGGGCTGAGATGGGGAATCGCTGACTTTTGGACTCGGCTGGTGACAAAATGTTCCAAAGACACCCCATGCACAACTCCACCGGGGAAGGTGCCAGAAAGGAATTCCATTGCTTGTTCTTCCACTGCCCCGGTAGCCAGCTGAAAGACACCACAAAAGTGGTTCTACCTGCTTTCTGGGCTGAGATGGGCAATCGCTGACTTTTGGAGTCGGCTGGTGACAAAATGTTCCAAAGACACCCCATGCACAACTCCACCGGGGAAGGTGCCAGAAAGGAGTTCCGTTGGTTGTTCTTACACTGCCTTGGTAGCCAGCTGAATGACACCACAAAAGTGGTTCTACCTGCTTTCTGGGCTGAGATGGGCAATCGCTGACTTTTGGAGTCGGCTGGTGACAAAATGTTCCAAACACACCCCATGCACAACTCCAGCGGGGAAGGTGCCAGAAAGGAGTTCTGTTGGTTGTTCTTACACTGCCCCGGTAGCCAGATGAAAGACACCACAAAAGTGGTTCTACCTGCTTTCTGGGCTGAGATGGGGAATCGCAGACTTGTGGACTCGGCTGGTGACAAAATGTTCCAAAGACACCCCATGCACAACTCCAGCGGGGAAGGTGCCAGAAAGGAATTCCATTGCTTGTTCTTCCACTGCCCCGGTAGCCAGCTGAAAGACACCACAAAAGTGGTTCTACCTGCTTGATGGGCTGAGATGGGCAATCGCTGACTTTTGGAGTCGGCTGGTGACAAAATGTTCCAAACACACCCCATGCACAACTCCACCGGGGAAGGTGCCAGAAAGGAGTTCTCTTGGTAGTTCTTCCACTGCCCCGGTAGCCAGATGAAAGACACCACAAAAGTGGTTCTACCTGCTTGCTGGGCTGAGATGGGGAATCGCTGACTTTTGGAGTCGGCTGGTGACAAAATGTTCCAAACACACCCCATGCACAACTCCAGCGGGGAAGGTGCCAGAAAGGAGTTCTCTTGGTAGTTCTTCCACTGCCCCGGTAGCCAGATGAAAGACACCACAAAAGTGGTTCTACCTGCTTGCTGGGCTGAGATGGGGAATCGCTGACTTTTGGAGTCGGCTGGTGACAAAATGTTCCAAAGACAGCCCATGCACAACTCCACCGGGGAAGGTGCCAGAAAGGAGTTCTCTTGGTAGTTCTTCCACTGCCCCGGTAGCCAGATGAAAGACACCACAAAAGTGGTTCTACCTGCTTTCTGGGCTGAGATGGGGAATCGCTGACTTTTGGAGTCGGCTGGTGACAAAATGTTCCAAACACACCCCATGCACAACTCCACCGGGGAAGGTGCCAGAAAGGAGTTCTGTTAGTTGTTCTTACACTGCCCCGGTAGCCAGCTGAAAGACACCACAAAAGTGGTTCTATCTGCTTGCTGGGCTGAGATGGGGAATCGCTGACTTTTGCAGTCGGCTGGTGACAAAATGTTCCAAACACACCCCATGCACAACTCCACCGGGGAAGGTGCCAGAAAGGAGTTCTGTTGGTTGTTCTTACACTGCCCCGGTAGCCAGATGAAAGACACCACAAAAGTGGTTCTACCTGCTTGCTGGGCTGAGATGGGCAATCGCTGACTTTTGGAGTCGGCTGGTGACAAAATGTTCCAAACACACCCCATGCACAACTCCAGCGGGGAAGGTGCCAGAAAGGAGTTCTGTTGGTTGTTCTTACACTGCCCCAGTAGCCAGATGAAAGACACCACAAAAGTGGTTCTACCTGCTTTCTGGGCTGAGATGGGCAATCGCTGACTTTTGGAGTCGGCTGGTGACAAAATGTTCCAAACACACCCCATGCACAACTCCACCGGGGAAGGTGCCAGAAAGGAGTTCTGTTGGTAGTTCTTCCACTGCCCCGGTAGCCAGATGAAAGACACCACAAAAGTGGTTCTACATGCTTGCTGGGCTGAGATGGGCAATCGCTGAATTTTGGAGTCGGCTGGTGACAAAATGTTCCAAACACACCCCATGCACAACTCCACCGGGGAAGGGTCCAGAAAGGAATTCCGTTGCTTGTTCTTACACTGTCCCGGTAGCCAGATGAAAGACACCACAAAAGTGGTTCTACCTGCTTGCTGGGCTGAGATGGGGAATCGCTGACTTTTGCAGTCGGCTGGTGACAAAATGTTCCAAACACACCCCATGCACAACTCCACCGGGGAAGGGTCCAGAAAGGAATTCTGTTGGTTGTTCTTACACTGCCCCGGTAGCCAGATGAAAGACACCACAAAAGTGGTTCTACCTGCTTTCTGGGCTGAGATGGGCAATCGCTGACTTTTGGAGTCGGCTGGTGACAAAATGTTCCAAGCACACCCCATGCACAACTCCACCGGGGAAGGTGCCAGAAAGGAGTTCTGTTGGTAGTTCTTCCACTGCCCCGGTAGCCAGATGAAAGACACCACAAAAGTGGTTCTACCTGCTTGCTGGGCTGAGATGGGCAATCGCTGACTTTTGGAGTCGGCTGGTGACAAAATGTTCCAAAGACAGCCCATGCACAACTCCACCGGGGAAGGTGCCAGAAAGGAGTTCTCTTGGTAGTTCTTCCACTGCCCCGGTAGCCAGATGAAAGACACCACAAAAGTGGTTCTACCTGCTTTCTGGGCTGAGATGGGGAATCGCTGACTTTTGGACTCGGCTGGTGACAAAATGTTCCAAAGACACCCCATGCACAACTCCACCGGGGAAGGTGCCAGAAAGGAATTCCATTGCTTGTTCTTCCACTGCCCCGGTAGCCAGAGGAAAGACACCACAAAAGTGGTTCTACCTGCTTTCTGGGCTGAGATGGGCAATCGCTGACTTTTGGAGTCGGCTGGTGACAAAATGTTCCAAAGACACCCCATGCACAACTCCACCGGGGAAGGTGCCAGAAAGGAGTTCCGTTGGTTGTTCTTACACTGCCTTGGTAGCCAGCTGAATGACACCACAAAAGTGGTTCTACCTGCTTTCTGGGCTGAGATGGGGAACCGCTGACTTTTGGAGTCGGCTGGTGACAAAATGTTCCAAACACACCCCATGCACAACTCCAGCGGGGAAGGTGCCAGAAAGGAGTTCTGTTGGTTGTTCTTACACTGCCCCGGTAGCCAGATGAAAGACACCACAAAAGTGGTTCTACCTGCTTTCTGGGCTGAGATGGGGAATCGCTGACTTTTGGAGTCGGCTGGTGACAAAATGTTCCAAGCACACCCCATGCACAACTCCACCGGGGAAGGTGCCAGAAAGGAGTTCTGTTGGTAGTTCTTCCACTGCCCCGGTAGCCAGATGAAAGACACCACAAAAGTGGTTCTACCTGCTTGCTGGGCTGAGATGGGCAATCGCTGACTTTTGGAGTCGGCTGGTGAAAAAATGTTCCAAAGACAGCCCATGCACAACTCCACCGGGGAAGGTGCCAGAAAGGAGTTCCGTTGGTTGTTCTTCCACTGCCCCGGTAGCCAGATGAAAGACACCACAAAAGTGGTTCTACCTGCTTTCTGGGCTGAGATGGGGAATCGCTGACTTGTGGACTCGGCTGGTGACAAAATGTTCCAAAGACACCCCATGCACAACTCGACCGGGGAAGGTGCCAGAAAGGAATTCCAATGCTTGTTCTTCCACTGCCCCGGTAGCCAGCTGAAAGACACCACAAAAGTGGTTCTACCTGCTTGCTGGGCTGAGATGGGCAATCGCTGACTTTTGGATTCGGCTGGTGACAAAATGTTCCAAACACACCCCATGCACAACTCCACCGGGGAAGGTGCCAGAAAGAAGTTCTCTTGAAAGTTCTTCCACTGCCCCGGTAGCCAGATGAAAGACACCACAAAAGTGGTTCTACCTGCTTGCTGGGCTGAGATGGGGAACTGCTGACTTTTGGAGTTGGCTGGTGACAAAATGTTCCAAAGACACCCCATGCACAACTCCACCGGGGAAGGTGCCAGAAAGGAGTTCTGTTGGTTGTTCTTACACTGCCCCGGTAGCCAGATGAAAGACACCACAAAAGTGGTTCTACCTGCTTGCTGGGCTGAGATGGGGAATCGCTGACTTTTGGAGTCGGCTGGTGACAAAATGTTCCAAACACACCCCATGCACAACTCCACCGGGGAAGGTGCCAGAAAGGAGTTCTCTTGGTAGTTCTTCCACTGCCCCGGTAGCCAGATGAAAGACACCACAAAAGTGGTTCTACCTGCTTTCTGGGCTGAGATGGGCAATCGCTGACTTTTGCAGTCGGCTGGTGACAAAATGTTCCAAACACACCCCATGCACAACTCCACCGGGGAAGGTGCCAGAAAGGAGTTCTGTTGGTTGTTCTTACACTGCCCCGGTAGCCAGATGAAAGACACCACAAAAGTGGTTCTACCTGCTTGCTGGGCTGAGATGGGCAATCGCTGACTTTTGGAGTCGGCTGGTGACAAAATGTTCCAAGCACACCCCATGCACAACTCCACCGGGGAAGGTGCCAGAAAGGAGTTCTGTTGGTAGTTCTTCCACTGCCCCGGTAGCCAGATGAAAGACACCACAAAAGTGGTTCTACCTGCTTGCTGGGCTGAGATGGGGAATCGCTCACTTTTGGAGTCGGCTGGTGACAAAATGTTCCAAACACACCCCATGCACAACTCCACCGGGGAAGGTGCCAGAAAGGAGTTCTCTTGGTAGTTCTTCCACTGCCCCGGTAGCCAGCTGAAAGACACCACAAAAGTGGTTCTACCTGCTTTCTAGGCTGAGATGGGGAATCGCTGACTTTTGGAGTCGGCTGGTGACAAAATGTTCCAAACACACCCCATGCACAACTCCAGCGGGGAAGGTGCCAGAAAGGAGTTCTGTTGGTAGTTCTTCCACTGCCCCGGTAGCCAGCTGAAAGACACCACAAAAGTGGTTCTACCTGCTTTCTGGGCTGAGATGGGCAATCGCTGACTTTTGGAGTCGGCTGGTGACAAAATGTTCCAAACACACCCCATGCACAACTCCACCGGGGAAGGTGCCAGAAAGGAATTCCATTGCTTGTTCTTCCACTGCCCCGGTAGCCAGATGAAAGACACCACAAAAGTGGTTCTACCTGCTTGCTGGGCTGAGATGGGCAATCGCTGACTTTTGGAGTCGGCTGGTGACAAAATGTTCCAAAGACAGCCCATGCACAACTCCACCGGGGAAGGGTCCAGAAAGGAGTTCTCTTGGTAGTTCTTCCACTGCCCCGGTAGCCAGATGAAAGACACCACAAAAGTGGTTCTACCTGCTTTCTGGGCTGAGATGGGGAACTGCTGACTTTTGGAGTTGGCTGGTGACAAAATGTTCCAAAGACACCCCATGCACAACTCCAGCGGGGAAGGTGCCAGAAAGGAATTCCAATGCTTGTTCTTCCACTGCCCCGGTAGCCAGAGGAAAGACACCACAAAAGTGGTTCTACCTGCTTTCTGGGCTGAGATGGGCAATCGCTGACTTTTGGAGTCGGCTGGTGACAAAATGTTCCAAAGACACCCCATGCACAACTCCACCGGGGAAGGTGCCAGAAAGGAGTTCCGTTGGTTGTTCTTACACTGCCTTGGTAGCCAGCTGAATGACACCACAAAAGTGGTTCTACCTGCTTTCTGGGCTGAGATGGGGAACCGCTGACTTTTGGAGTCGGCTGGTGACAAAATGTTCCAAACACACCCCATGCACAACTCCACCGGGGAAGGTGCCAGAAAGGAGTTCTGTTGGTTGTTCTTACACTGCCCCGGTAGCCAGATGAAAGACACCACAAAAGTGGTTCTACCTGCTTGCTGGGCTGAGATGGGCAATCGCTGACTTTTGGAGTCGGCTGGTGACAAAATGTTCCAAACACACCCCATGCACAACTCCACCGGGGAAGGGTCCAGAAAGGAGTTCTGTTGGTAGTTCTTCCAGTGCCCCGGTAGCCAGATGAAAGACACCACAAAAGTGGTTCTACCTGCTTTCTGGGCTGAGATGGGGAATCGCTGACTTGTGGACTCGGCTGGTGACAAAATGTTCCAAAGACACCCCATGCACAACTCGACCGGGGAAGGTGCCAGAAAGGAATTCCAATGCTTGTTCTTCCACTGCCCCGGTAGCCAGCTGAAAGACACCACAAAAGTGGTTCTACCTGCTTGCTGGGCTGAGATGGGCAATCGCTGACTTTTGGAGTCGGCTGGTGACAAAATGTTCCAAACACACCCCATGCACAACTCCACCGGGGAAGGTGCCAGAAAGAAGTTCTCTTGAAAGTTCTTCCACTGCCCCGGTAGCCAGATGAAAGACACCACAAAAGTGGTTCTACCTGCTTGCTGGGCTGAGATGGGGAACTGCTGACTTTTGGAGTTGGCTGGTGACAAAATGTTCCAAAGACACCCCATGCACAACTCCACCGGGGAAGGTGCCAGAAAGGAATTCCGTTGCTTATTCTTCCACTGCCCCAGTAGCCAGATGAAAGACACCACAAAAGTGGTTCTACCTGCTTGCTGGGCTGAGATGGGGAATCGCTGACTTTTGGAGTCGGCTGGTGACAAAATGTTCCAAACACACCCCATGCACAACTCCACCGGGGAAGGGTCCAGAAAGGAGTTCTCTTGGTAGTTCTTACACTGCCCCGGTAGCCAGATGAAAGACACCACAAAAGTGGTTCTACCTGCTTGATGGGCTGAGATGGGCAATCGCTGACTTTTGGAGTCGGCTGGTGACAAAATGTTCCAAACACACCCCATGCACAACTCCACCGGGGAAGGTGCCAGAAAGGAGTTCTCTTGGTAGTTCTTCCACTGCCCCGGTAGCCAGATGAAAGACACCACAAAAGTGGTTCTACCTGCTTTCTGGGCTGAGATGGGGAATCGCTGACTTGTGGACTCGGCTGGTGACAAAATGTTCCAAAGACACCCCATGCACAACTCCACCGGGGAAGGTGCCAGAAAGGAATTCCAATGCTTGTTCTTCCACTGCCCCGGTAGCCAGAGGAAAGACACCACAAAAGTGGTTCTACCTGCTTTCTGGGCTGAGATGGGCAATCGCTGACTTTTGGAGTCGGCTGGTGACAAAATGTTCCAAAGACACCCCATGCACAACTCCACCGGGGAAGGTGCCAGAAAGAAGTTCTCTTGAAAGTTCTTCCACTGCCCCGGTAGCCAGATGAAAGACACCACAAAAGTGGTTCTACCTGCTTGCTGGGCTGAGATGGGGAACTGCTGACTTTTGGAGTTGGCTGGTGACAAAATGTTCCAAAGACACCCCATGCACAACTCCACCGGGGAAGGTGCCAGAAAGGAATTCCGTTGCTTATTCTTCCACTGCCCCAGTAGCCAGATGAAAGACACCACAAAAGTGGTTCTACCTGCTTGCTGGGCTGAGATGGGCAATCGCTGACTTGTGGACTCGGCTGGTGACAAAATGTTCCAAACACACCCCATGCACAACTCCACCGGGGAAGGGTCCAGAAAGGAGTTCTCTTGGTAGTTCTTACACTGCCCCGGTAGCCAGATGAAAGACACCACAAAAGTGGTTCTACCTGCTTGATGGGCTGAGATGGGCAATCGCTGACTTTTGGAGTCGGCTGGTGACAAAATGTTCCAAACACACCCCATGCACAACTCCACCGGGGAAGGTGCCAGAAAGGAGTTCTGTTGGTAGTTCTTCCACTGCCCCGGTAGCCAGATGAAAGACACCACAAAAGTGGTTCTACCTGCTTTCTGGGCTGAGATGGGCAATCGCTGACTTTTGGAGTCGGCTGGTGACAAAATGTTCCAAAGACACCCCATGCACAACTCCAGCGGGGAAGGTGCCAGAAAGGAGTTCTGTTGGTTGTTCTTACACTGCCCCGGTAGCCAGCTGAATGACACCACAAAAGTGGTTCTACCTGCTTGCTGGGCTGAGATGGGCAATCGCTGACTTTTGGAGTCGGCTGGTGACAAAATGTTCCAAACACACCCCATGCACAACTCCACCGGGGAAGGTGCCAGAAAGGAGTTCTGTTGGTTGTTATTACACTGCCCCGGTAGCCAGATGAAAGACACCACAAAAGTGGTTCTACCTGCTTTCTGGGCTGAGATGGGGAATCGCGGACTTGTGGACTCGGCTGGTGACAAAATGTTCCAAAGACACCCCATGCACAACTCCAGCGGGGAAGGTGCCAGAAAGGAATTCCATTGCTTGTTCTTCCACTGCCCCGGTAGCCAGCTGAAAGACACCACAAAAGTGGTTCTACCTGCTTGATGGGCTGAGATGGGCAATCGCTGACTTTTGGAGTCGGCTGGTGACAAAATGTTCCAAACACACCCCATGCACAACTCCACCGGGGAAGGTGCCAGAAAGGAGTTCTCTTGGTAGTTCTTCCACTGCCCCGGTAGCCAGATGAAAGACACCACAAAAGTGGTTCTACCTGCTTGCTGGGCTGAGATGGGGAACTGCTGACTTTTGGAGTTGGCTGGTGACAAAATGTTCCAAACACACCCCATGCACAACTCCACCGGGGAAGGTGCCAGAAAGGAGTTCTGTTGGTAGTTCTTCCACTGCCCCGGTAGCCAGCTGAAAGACACCACAAAAGTGGTTCTACCTGCTTGCTGGGCTGAGATGGGGAATCGCTGACTTGTGGACTCGGCTGGTGACAAAATGTTCCAAACACACCCCATGCACAACTCCACCGGGGAAGGGTCCAGAAAGGAGTTCTCTTGGTAGTTCTTACACTGCCCCGGTAGCCAGATGAAAGACACCACAAAAGTGGTTCTACCTGCTTGATGGGCTGAGATGGGCAATCGCTGACTTTTGGAGTCGGCTGGTGACAAAATGTTCCAAACACACCCCATGCACAACTCCACCGGGGAAGGTGCCAGAAAGGAGTTCTCTTGGTAGTTCTTCCACTGCCCCGGTAGCCAGATGAAAGACACCACAAAAGTGGTTCTACCTGCTTTCTGGGCTGAGATGGGGAATCGCTGACTTTTGGAGTCGGCTGGTGACAAAATGTTCCAAAGACACCCCATGCACAACTCCACCGGGGAAGGTGCCAGAAAGGAATTCCAATGCTTGTTCTTCCACTGCCCCGGTAGCCAGATGAAAGACACCACAAAAGTGGTTCTACCTGCTTGCTGGGCTGAGATGGGCAATCGCTGACTTTTGGAGTCGGCTGGTGACAAAATGTTCCAAACACACCCCATGCACAACTCCACCGGGGAAGGTGCCAGAAAGGAGTTCTCTTGGTAGTTCTTCCACTGCCCCGGTAGCCAGATGAAAGACACCACAAAAGTGGTTCTACCTGCTTGCTGGGCTGAGATGGGCAATCGCTGACTTTTGGAGTCGGCTGGTGACAAATGTTCCAAACACACCCCATGCACAACTCCACCGGGGAAGGTGCCAGAAAGGAGTTCTGTTGGTTGTTCTTACACTGCCCCGGTAGCCAGATGAAAGACACCACAAAAGTGGTTCTACCTGCTTTCTGGGCTGAGATGGGGAATCGCTGACTTTTGGAGTCGGCTGGTGACAAAATGTTCCAAACACACCCCATGCACAACTCCACCGGGGAAGGTGCCAGAAAGGAGTTCTGTTAGTTGTTCTTACACTGCCCCGGTAGCCAGCTGAAAGACACCACAAAAGTGGTTCTATCTGCTTGCTGGGCTGAGATGGGGAATCGCTGACTTTTGCAGTCGGCTGGTGACAAAATGTTCCAAACACACCCCATGCACAACTCCACCGGGGAAGGTGCCAGAAAGGAGTTCTGTTGGTTGTTCTTACACTGCCCCGGTAGCCAGATGAAAGACACCACAAAAGTGGTTCTACCTGCTTGCTGGGCTGAGATGGGGAATCGCTGACTTTTGGAGTCGGCTGGTGACAAAATGTTCCAAACACACCCCATGCACAACTCCAGCGGGGAAGGTGCCAGAAAGGAGTTCTGTTGGTTGTTCTTACACTGCCCCGGTAGCCAGATGAAAGACACCACAAAAGTGGTTCTACCTGCTTTCTGGGCTGAGATGGGCAATCGCTGACTTTTGGAGTCGGCTGGTGACAAAATGTTCCAAACACACCCCATGCACAACTCCACCGGGGAAGGTGCCAGAAAGGAGTTCTGTTGGTAGTTCTTCCACTGCCCCGGTAGCCAGATGAAAGACACCACAAAAGTGGTTCTACATGCTTGCTGGGCTGAGATGGGGAATCGCTGACTTGTGGACTCGGCTGGTGACAAAATGTTCCAAAGACACCCCATGCACAACTCGACCGGGGAAGGTGCCAGAAAGGAATTCCAATGCTTGTTCTTCCACTGCCCCGGTAGCCAGCTGAAAGACACCACAAAAGTGGTTCTACCTGCTTGCTGGGCTGAGATGGGCAATCGCTGACTTTTGCAGTCGGCTGGTGACAAAATGTTCCAAACACACCCCATGCACAACTCCACCGGGGAAGGGTCCAGAAAGGAATTCTGTTGGTTGTTCTTACACTGCCCCGGTAGCCAGATGAAAGACACCACAAAAGTGGTTCTACCTGCTTTCTGGGCTGAGATGGGCAATCGCTGACTTTTGGAGTCGGCTGGTGACAAAATGTTCCAAGCACACCCCATGCACAACTCCACCGGGGAAGGTGCCAGAAAGGAGTTCTGTTGGTAGTTCTTCCACTGCCCCGGTAGCCAGATGAAAGACACCACAAAAGTGGTTCTACCTGCTTGCTGGGCTGAGATGGGCAATCGCTGACTTTTGGAGTCGGCTGGTGACAAAATGTTCCAAAGACAGCCCATGCACAACTCCACCGGGGAAGGTGCCAGAAAGGAGTTCTCTTGGTAGTTCTTCCACTGCCCCGGTAGCCAGATGAAAGACACCACAAAAGTGGTTCTACCTGCTTTCTGGGCTGAGATGGGGAATCGCTGACTTTTGGACTCGGCTGGTGACAAAATGTTCCAAAGACACCCCATGCACAACTCCACCGGGGAAGGTGCCAGAAAGGAATTCCATTGCTTGTTCTTCCACTGCCCCGGTAGCCAGAGGAAAGACACCACAAAAGTGGTTCTACCTGCTTTCTGGGCTGAGATGGGCAATCGCTGACTTTTGGAGTCGGCTGGTGACAAAATGTTCCAAAGACACCCCATGCACAACTCCACCGGGGAAGGTGCCAGAAAGGAGTTCCGTTGGTTGTTCTTACACTGCCTTGGTAGCCAGCTGAATGACACCACAAAAGTGGTTCTACCTGCTTTCTGGGCTGAGATGGGGAACCGCTGACTTTTGGAGTCGGCTGGTGACAAAATGTTCCAAACACACCCCATGCACAACTCCACCGGGGAAGGTGCCAGAAAGGAGTTCTGTTGGTTGTTCTTACACTGCCCCGGTAGCCAGATGAAAGACACCACAAAAGTGGTTCTACCTGCTTTCTGGGCTGAGATGGGGAATCGCTGACTTTTGGAGTCGGCTGGTGAAAAAATGTTCCAAAGACAGCCCATGCACAACTCCACCGGGGAAGGTGCCAGAAAGGAGTTCCGTTGGTTGTTCTTCCACTGCCCCGGTAGCCAGATGAAAGACACCACAAAAGTGGTTCTACCTGCTTTCTGGGCTGAGATGGGGAATCGCTGACTTGTGGACTCGGATGGTGACAAAATGTTCCAAAGACACCCCATGCACAACTCGACCGGGGAAGGTGCCAGAAAGGAATTCCAATGCTTGTTCTTCCACTGCCCCGGTAGCCAGCTGAAAGACACCACAAAAGTGGTTCTACCTGCTTGCTGGGCTGAGATGGGGAATCGCTGACTTTTGGATTCGGCTGGTGACAAAATGTTCCAAACACACCCCATGCACAACTCCACCGGGGAAGGTGCCAGAAAGAAGTTCTCTTGAAAGTTCTTCCACTGCCCCGGTAGCCAGATGAAAGACACCACAAAAGTGGTTCTACCTGCTTGCTGGGCTGAGATGGGGAACTGCTGACTTTTGGAGTTGGCTGGTGACAAAATGTTCCAAAGACACCCCATGCACAACTCCAGCGGGGAAGGTGCCAGAAAGGAGTTCTGTTGGTTGTTCTTCCACTGCCCCGGTAGCCAGATGAAAGACACCACAAAAGTGGTTCTACCTGCTTGCTGGGCTGAGATGGGGAATCGCTGACTTTTGGAGTCGGCTGGTGACAAAATGTTCCAAACACACCCCATGCACAACTCCACCGGGGAAGGTGCCAGAAAGGAGTTCTCTTGGTAGTTCTTCCACTGCCCCGGTAGCCAGATGAAAGACACCACAAAAGTGGTTCTACCTGCTTTCTGGGCTGAGATGGGCAATCGCTGACTTTTGCAGTCGGCTGGTGACAAAATGTTCCAAACACACCCCATGCACAACTCCACCGGGGAAGGTGCCAGAAAGGAGTTCTGTTGGTTGTTCTTACACTGCCCCGGTAGCCAGATGAAAGACACCACAAAAGTGGTTCTACCTGCTTTCTGGGCTGAGATGGGCAATCGCTGACTTTTGGAGTCGGCTGGTGACAAAATGTTCCAAGCACACCCCATGCACAACTCCACCGGGGAAGGTGCCAGAAAGGAGTTCTGTTGGTAGTTCTTCCACTGCCCCGGTAGCCAGATGAAAGACACCACAAAAGTGGTTCTACCTGCTTGCTGGGCTGAGATGGGGAATCGCTCACTTTTGGAGTCGGCTGGTGACAAAATGTTCCAAACACACCCCATGCACAACTCCACCGGGGAAGGTGCCAGAAAGGAGTTCTCTTGGTAGTTCTTCCACTGCCCCGGTAGCCAGCTGAAAGACACCACAAAAGTGGTTCTACCTGCTTTCTAGGCTGAGATGGGGAATCGCTGACTTTTGGAGTCGGCTGGTGACAAAATGTTCCAAACACACCCCATGCACAACTCCAGCGGGGAAGGTGCCAGAAAGGAGTTCTGTTGGTAGTTCTTACACTGCCCCGGTAGCCAGCTGAAAGACACCACAAAAGTGGTTCTACCTGCTTTCTGGGCTGAGATGGGCAATCGCTGACTTTTGGAGTCGGCTGGTGACAAAATGTTCCAAACACACCCCATGCACAACTCCACCGGGGAAGGTGCCAGAAAGGAATTCCATTGCTTGTTCTTCCACTGCCCCGGTAGCCAGATGAAAGACACCACAAAAGTGGTTCTACCTGCTTGCTGGGCTGAGATGGGCAATCGCTGACTTTTGGAGTCGGCTGGTGACAAAATGTTCCAAACACACCCCATGCACAACTCCCCCGGGGAAGGTGCCAGAAAGGAGTTCTGTTGGTTGTTATTACACTGCCCCGGTAGCCAGATGAAAGACACCACAAAATGGTTCTACCTGCTTTCTGGGCTGAGATGGGGAATCGCTGACTTGTGGACTCGGCTGGTGACAAAATGTTCCAAGCACACCCCATGCACAACTCCAGCGGGGAAGGTGCCAGAAAGTAATTCCGTTGCTTGTTCTTCCACTGCCCCGGTAGCCAGCTGAAAGACACCACAAAAGTGGTTCTACCTGCTTGCTGGGCTGAGATGGGGAATCGCTGACTTTTGGAGTCGGCTGGTGACAAAATGTTCCAAACACACCCCATGCACAACTCCACCGGGGAAGGTGCCAGAAAGGAGTTCTGTTGGTTGTTCTTACACTGCCCCGGTAGCCAGATGATAGACACCACAAAAGTGGTTCTACCTGCTTGCTGGGCTGAGATGGGCAATCGCTGACTTTTGGAGTCGGCTGGTGACAAAATGTTCCAAACACACCCCATGCACAACTCCACCGGGGAAGGTGCCAGAAAGGAGTTCTGTTGGTAGTTCTTACACTGCCCCGGTAGCCAGATGAAAGACACCACAAAAGTGGTTCTACCTGCTTGCTGGGCTGAGATGGGGAATCGCTGACATTTGGAGTCGGCTGGTGACAAAATGTTCCAAACACACCCCATGCACAACTCCACCGGGGAAGGTGCCAGAAAGGAGTTCTGTTGGTTGTTCTTACACTGCCCCGGTAGCCAGATGAAAGACACCACAAAAGTGGTTCTACCTGCTTGCTGGGCTGAGATGGGCAATCGCTGACTTTTGGAGTCGGCTGGTGACAAAATGTTCCAAGCACACCCCATGCACAACTCCACCGGGGAAGGTGCCAGAAAGGAATTCCATTGCTTGTTCTTCCACTGCCCCGGTAGCCAGATGAAAGACACCACAAAAGTGGTTCTACCTGCTTGCTGGGCTGAGATGGGCAATCGCTGACTTTTGGAGTCGGCTGGTGACAAAATGTTCCAAACACACCCCATGCACAACTCCACCGGGGAAGGTGCCAGAAAGGAGTTCTGTTGGTTGTTATTACACTGCCCCGGTAGCCAGATGAAAGACACCACAAAAGTGGTTCTACCTGCTTTCTGGGCTGAGATGGGGAATCGCTGACTTGTGGACTCGGCTGGTGACAAAATGTTCCAAACACACCCCATGCACAACTCCACCGGGGAAGGTGCCAGAAAGTAATTCCGTTGCTTTTTCTTCCACTGCCCCGGTAGCCAGATGAAAGACACCACAAAAGTGGTTCTACCTGCTTGCTGGGCTGAGATGGGCAATCGCTGACTTTTGCAGTCGGCTGGTGACAAAATGTTCCAAACACACCCCATGCACAACTCCCCCGGGGAAGGTGCCAGAAAGGAGTTCTGTTGGTTGTTCTTACACTGCCCCGGTAGCCAGATGAAAGACACCACAAAAGTGGTTCTACCTGCTTGCTGGGCTGAGATGGGCAATCGCTGACTTTTGGAGTCGGCTGGTGACAAAATGTTCCAAGCACACCCCATGCACAACTCCACCGGGGAAGGTGCCAGAAAGGAGTTCTGTTGGTAGTTCTTCCACTGCCCCGGTAGCCAGCTGAAAGACACCACAAAAGTGGTTCTACCTGCTTGCTGGGCTGAGATGGGGAATCGCTGACTTTTGGAGTCGGCTGGTGACAAAATGTTCCAAACACACCCCATGCACAACTCCACCGGGGAAGGTGCCAGAAAGGAGTTCTGTTGGTTGTTCTTACACTGCCCCGGTAGCCAGATGAAAGACACCACAAAAGTGGTTCTACCTGCTTGCTGGGCTGAGATGGGGAATCGCTGACTTTTGGAGTCGGCTGGTGACAAAATGTTCCAAAGACACCCCATGCACAACTCCACCGGGGAAGGTGCCAGAAAGGAATTCCAATGCTTGTTCTTCCACTGCCCTGGCAGCCAGATGAAAGACACCACAAAAGTGGTTCTACCTGCTTTCTGGGCTGAGATGGGCAATCGCTGACTTTTGGAGTCGGCTGGTGACAAAATGTTCCAAACACACCCCATGCACAACTCCACCGGGGAAGGTGCCAGAAAGGAGTTCCGTTGGTTGTTCTTACATTGCCTTGGTAGCCAGCTGAATGACACCACAAAAGTGGTTCTACCTGCTTTCTGGGCTGAGATGGGGAATCGCTGACTTTTGGAGTCGGCTGGTGACAAAATGTTCCAAACACACCCCATGCACAACTCCACCGGGGAAGGGTCCAGAAAGGAGTTCTGTTGGTAGATCTTCCACTGCCCCGGTAGCCAGCTGAAAGACACCACAAAAGTGGTTCTACCTGCTTTCTGGGCTGAGATGGGCAATCGCTGACTTTTGGAGTCGGCTGGTGACAAAATGTTCCAAACACACCCCATGCACAACTCCACCGGGGAAGGTGCCAGAAAGGAATTCCATTGCTTGTTCTTCCACTGCCCCGGTAGCCAGATGAAAGACACCACAAAAGTGGTTCTACCTGCTTGCTGGGCTGAGATGGGCAATCGCTGACTTTTGGAGTCGGCTGGTGACAAAATGTTCCAAACACACCCCATGCACAACTCCACCGGGGAAGGTGCCAGAAAGGAGTTCTGTTGGTTGTAATTACACTGCCCCGGTAGCCAGATGAAAGACACCACAAAAGTGGTTCTACCTGCTTTCTGGGCTGAGATGGGGAATCGCTGACTTGTGGACTCGGCTGGTGACAAAATGTTCCAAACACACCCCATGCACAACTCCACCGGGGAAGGTGCCAGAAAGTAATTCCGTTGCTTTTTCTTCCACTGCCCCGGTAGCCAGATGAAAGACACCACAAAAGTGGTTCTACCTGCTTGCTGGGCTGAGATGGGCAATCGCTGACTTTTGCAGTCGGCTGGTGACAAAATGTTCCAAACACACCCCATGCACAACTCCCCCGGGGAAGGTGCCAGAAAGGAGTTCTGTTGGTTGTTCTTACACTGCCCCGGTAGCCAGATGAAAGACACCACAAAAGTGGTTCTACCTGCTTGCTGGGCTGAGATGGGCAATCGCTGACTTTTGGAGTCGGCTGGTGACAAAATGTTCCAAGCACACCCCATGCACAACTCCACCGGGGAAGGTGCCAGAAAGGAGTTCTGTTGGTAGTTCTTCCACTGCCCCGGTAGCCAGCTGAAAGACACCACAAAAGTGGTTCTACCTGCTTGCTGGGCTGAGATGGGGAATCGCTGACTTTTGGAGTCGGCTGGTGACAAAATGTTCCAAACACACCCCATGCACAACTCCACCGGGGAAGGTGCCAGAAAGGAGTTCTGTTGGTTGTTCTTACACTGCCCCGGTAGCCAGATGAAAGACACCACAAAAGTGGTTCTACCTGCTTGCTGGGCTGAGATGGGGAATCGCTGACTTTTGGAGTCGGCTGGTGACAAAATGTTCCAAAGACACCCCATGCACAACTCCACCGGGGAAGGTGCCAGAAAGGAATTCCAATGCTTGTTCTTCCACTGCCCTGGTAGCCAGATGAAAGACACCACAAAAGTGGTTCTACCTGCTTTCTGGGCTGAGATGGGCAATCGCTGACTTTTGGAGTCGGCTGGTGACAAAATGTTCCAAACACACCCCATGCACAACTCCACCGGGGAAGGTGCCAGAAAGGAGTTCCGTTGGTTGTTCTTACATTGCCTTGGTAGCCAGCTGAATGACACCACAAAAGTGGTTCTACCTGCTTTCTGGGCTGAGATGGGGAATCGCTGACTTTTGGAGTCGGCTGGTGACAAAATGTTCCAAACACACCCCATGCACAACTCCACCGGGGAAGGTGCCAGAAAGGAGTTCTGTTGGTTGTTCTTACACTGCCCCGGTAGCCAGATGAAAGACACCACAAAAGTGGTTCTACCTGCTTGCTGGGCTGAGATGGGCAATCGCTGACTTTTGGAGTCGGCTGGTGACAAAATGTTCCAAACACACCCCATGCACAACTCCACCGGGGAAGGTGCCAGAAAGGAGTTCTGTTGGTAGTTCTTCCACTGCCCCGGTAGCCAGCTGAAAGACACCACAAAAGTGGTTCTACCTGCTTTCTGGGCTGAGATGGGCAATCGCTGACTTTTGGAGTCGGCTGGTGACAAAATGTTCCAAACAGACCCCATGCACAACTCCACCGGGGAAGGTGCCAGAAAGGAGTTCTGTTGGTAGTTCTTCCACTGCCCCGGTAGCCAGATGAAAGACACCACAAAAGTGGTTCTACCTGCTTGCTGGGCTGAGATGGGGAATCGCTGACTTTTGGAGTCGGCTGGTGACAAAATGTTCCAAACACACCCCATGCACAACTCCAGCGGGGAAGGTGCCAGAAAGGAGTTCTCTTGGTAGTTCTTCCACTGCCCCGGTAGCCAGCTGAAAGACACCACAAAAGTGGTTCTACCTGCTTTCTAGGCTGAGATGGGGAATCGCTGACTTTTGGAGTCGGCTGGTGACAAAATGTTCCAAACACACCCCATGCACAACTCCAGCGGGGAAGGTGCCAGAAAGGAGTTCTCTTGGTAGTTCTTCCACTGCCCCGGTAGCCAGATGAAAGACACCACAAAAGTGGTTCTACCTGCTTTCTGGGCTGAGATGGGCAATCGCTGACTTTTGGAGTCGGCTGGTGACAAAATGTTCCAAACACACCCCATGCACAACTCCACCGGGGAAGGTGCCAGAAAGGAATTCCATTGCTTGTTCTTCCACTGCCCCGGTAGCCAGATGAAAGACACCACAAAAGTGGTTCTACCTGCTTGCTGGGCTGAGATGGGCAATCGCTGACTTTTGGAGTCGGCTGGTGACAAAATGTTCCAAACACACCCCATGCACAACTCCCCCGGGGAAGGTGCCAGAAAGGAGTTCTGTTGGTTGTTCTTACACTGCCCCGGTAGCCAGATGAAAGACACCACAAAAGTGGTTCTACCTGCTTTCTGGGCTGAGATGGGGAATCGCTGACTTGTGGACTCGGCTGGTGACAAAATGTTCCAAACACACCCCATGCACAACTCCACCGGGGAAGGTGCCAGAAAGTAATTCCGTTGCTTGTTCTTCCACTGCCCCGGTAGCCAGATGAAAGACACCACAAAAGTGGTTCTACCTGCTTTCTGGGCTGAGATGGGCAATCGCTGACTTTTGCAGTCGGCTGGTGACAAAATGTTCCAAACACACCCCATGCACAACTCCAGCGGGGAAGGTGCCAGAAAGGAGTTCTGTTGGTTGTTCTTACACTGCCCCGGTAGCCAGATGAAAGACACCACAAAAGTGGTTCTACCTGCTTGCTGGGCTGAGATGGGCAATCGCTGACTTTTGGAGTCGGCTGGTGACAAAATGTTCCAAGCACACCCCATGCACAACTCCAGCGGGGAAGGTGCCAGAAAGGAATTCCATTGCTTGTTCTTCCACTGCCCCGGTAGCCAGCTGAAAGACACCACAAAAGTGGTTCTACCTGCTTGCTGGGCTGAGATGGGGAATCGCTGACTTTTGGAGTCGGCTGGTGACAAAATGTTCCAAACACACCCCATGCACAACTCCACCGGGGAAGGTGCCAGAAAGGAGTTCTGTTGGTTGTTCTTACACTGCCCCGGTAGCCAGATGAAAGACACCACAAAAGTGGTTCTACCTGCTTTCTGGGCTGAGATGGGGAATCGCTGACTTTTGGAGTCGGCTGGTGACAAAATGTTCCAAAGACACCCCATGCACAACTCCACCGGGGAAGGTGCCAGAAAGGAGTTCCGTTGGTTGTTCTTACATTGCCTTGGTAGCCAGCTGAATGACACCACAAAAGTGGTTCTACCTGCTTTCTGGGCTGAGATGGGGAATCGCTGACTTTTGGAGTCGGCTGGTGACAAAATGTTCCAAACACACCCCATGCACAACTCCAGCGGGGAAGGTGCCAGAAAGGAGTTCTGTTGGTTGTTCTTACACTGCCCCGGTAGCCAGATGAAAGACACCACAAAAGTGGTTCTACCTGCTTGCTGGGCTGAGATGGGCAATCGCTGACTTTTGGAGTCGGCTGGTGACAAAATGTTCCAAACACACCCCATGCACAACTCCACCGGGGAAGGGTCCAGAAAGGAGTTCTGTTGGTAGATCTTCCACTGCCCCGGTAGCCAGCTGAAAGACACCACAAAAGTGGTTCTACCTGCTTTCTGGGCTGAGATGGGCAATCGCTGACTTTTGGAGTCGGCTGGTGACAAAATGTTCCAAACAGACCCCATGCACAACTCCACCGGGGAAGGTGCCAGAAAGGAATTCCATTGCTTGTTCTTCCACTGCCCCGGTAGCCAGATGAAAGACACCACAAAAGTGGTTCTACCTGCTTGCTGGGCTGAGATGGGCAATCGCTGACTTTTGGAGTCGGCTGGTGACAAAATGTTCCAAACACACCCCATGCACAACTCCCCCGGGGAAGGTGCCAGAAAGGAGTTCTGTTGGTTGTTATTACACTGCCCCGGTAGCCAGATGAAAGACACCACAAAAGTGGTTCTACCTGCTTTCTGGGCTGAGATGGGGAATCGCTGACTTGTGGACTCGGCTGGTGACAAAATGTTCCAAACACACCCCATGCACAACTCCACCGGGGAAGGTGCCAGAAAGTAATTCCGTTGCTTGTTCTTCCACTGCCCCGGTAGCCAGCTGAAAGACACCACAAAAGTGGTTCTACCTGCTTGCTGGGCTGAGATGGGCAATCGCTGACTTTTGGAGTCGGCTGGTGACAAAATGTTCCAAACACACCCCATGCACAACTCCCCCGGGGAAGGTGCCAGAAAGGAGTTCTGTTGGTTGTTCTTACACTGCCCCGGTAGCCAGATGAAAGACACCACAAAAGTGGTTCTACCTGCTTGCTGGGCTGAGATGGGCAATCGCTGACTTTTGGAGTCGGCTGGTGACAAAATGTTCCAAGCACACCCCATGCACAACTCCAGCGGGGAAGGTGCCAGAAAGGAGTTCTGTTGGTAGTTCTTCCACTGCCCCGGTAGCCAGCTGAAAGACACCACAAAAGTGGTTCTACCTGCTTGCTGGGCTGAGATGGGGAATCGCTGACTTTTGGAGTCGGCTGGTGACAAAATGTTCCAAACACACCCCATGCACAACTCCACCGGGGAAGGTGCCAGAAAGGAGTTCTGTTGGTTGTTCTTACACTGCCCCGGTAGCCAGATGAAAGACACCACAAAAGTGGTTCTACCTGCTTGCTGGGCTGAGATGGGGAATCGCTGACTTTTGGAGTCGGCTGGTGACAAAATGTTCCAAAGACACCCCATGCACAACTCCACCGGGGAAGGTGCCAGAAAGGAATTCCAATGCTTGTTCTTCCACTGCCCTGGTAGCCAGATGAAAGACACCACAAAAGTGGTTCTACCTGCTTTCTGGGCTGAGATGGGCAATCGCTGACTTTTGGAGTCGGCTGGTGACAAAATGTTCCAAACACACCCCATGCACAACTCCACCGGGGAAGGTGCCAGAAAGGAGTTCCGTTGGTTGTTCTTACATTGCCTTGGTAGCCAGCTGAATGACACCACAAAAGTGGTTCTACCTGCTTTATGGGCTGAGATGGGGAATCGCTGACTTTTGGAGTCGGCTGGTGATAAAATGTTCCAAACACACCCCATGCACAACTCCAACGGGGAAGGGTCCAGAAAGGAGTTCTGTTGGTTGTTCTTCCACTGCCCCGGTAGCCAGATGAAAGACACCACAAAAGTGGTTCTACCTGCTTTCTGGGCTGAGATGGGCAATCGCTGACTTTTGGAGTCGGCTGGTGACAAAATGTTCCAAACAGACCCCATGCACAACTCCACCGGGGAAGGTGCCAGAAAGGAATTCCATTGCTTGTTCTTCCACTGCCCCGGTAGCCAGATGAAAGACACCACAAAAGTGGTTCTACCTGCTTGCTGGGCTGAGATGGGCAATCGCTGACTTTTGGAGTCGGCTGGTGACAAAATGTTCCAAACACACCCCATGCACAACTCCACCGGGGAAGGTGCCAGAAAGGAGTTCTGTTGGTTGTTATTACACTGCCCCGGTAGCCAGATGAAAGACACCACAAAAGTGGTTCTACCTGCTTGCTGGGCTGAGATGGGGAATCGCTGACTTGTGGACTCGGCTGGTGACAAAATGTTCCAAACACACCCCATGCACAACTCCACCGGGGAAGGTGCCAGAAAGTAATTCCGTTGCTTGTTCTTCCACTGCCCCGGTAGCCAGATGAAAGACACCACAAAAGTGGTTCTACCTGCTTGCTGGGCTGAGATGGGCAATCGCTGACTTTTGGAGTCGGCTGGTGACAAAATGTTCCAAACACACCCCATGCACAACTCCCCCGGGGAAGGTGCCAGAAAGGAGTTCTGTTGGTTGTTCTTACACTGCCCCGGTAGCCAGATGAAAGACACCACAAAAGTGGTTCTACCTGCTTGCTGGGCTGAGATGGGCAATCGCTGACTTTTGGAGTCGGCTGGTGACAAAATGTTCCAAGCACACCCCATGCACAACTCCAGCGGGGAAGGTGCCAGAAAGGAGTTCTGTTGGTAGTTCTTCCACTGCCCCGGTAGCCAGCTGAAAGACACCACAAAAGTGGTTCTACCTGCTTGCTGGGCTGAGATGGGGAATCGCTGACTTTTGGAGTCGGCTGGTGACAAAATGTTCCAAACACACCCCATGCACAACTCCACCGGGGAAGGTGCCAGAAAGGAGTTCTGTTGGTTGTTCTTACACTGCCCCGGTAGCCAGATGAAAGACACCACAAAAGTGGTTCTACCTGCTTGCTGGGCTGAGATGGGGAATCGCTGACTTTTGGAGTCGGCTGGTGACAAAATGTTCCAAAGACACCCCATGCACAACTCCACCGGGGAAGGTGCCAGAAAGGAATTCCAATGCTTGTTCTTCCACTGCCCTGGTAGCCAGATGAAAGACACCACAAAAGTGGTTCTACCTGCTTTCTGGGCTGAGATGGGCAATCGCTGACTTTTGGAGTCGGCTGGTGACAAAATGTTCCAAACACACCCCATGCACAACTCCACCGGGGAAGGTGCCAGAAAGGAGTTCCGTTGGTTGTTCTTACATTGCCTTGGTAGCCAGCTGAATGACACCACAAAAGTGGTTCTACCTGCTTTCTAGGCTGAGATGGGGAATCGCTGACTTTTGGAGTCGGCTGGTGATAAAATGTTCCAAACACACCCCATGCACAACTCCAACGGGGAAGGGTCCAGAAAGGAGTTCTGTTGGTTGTTCTTACACTGCCCCGGTAGCCAGATGAAAGACACCACAAAAGTGGTTCTACCTGCTTTCTGGGCTGAGATGGGCAATCGCTGACTTTTGGAGTCGGCTGGTGACAAAATGTTCCAAACAGACCCCATGCACAACTCCACCGGGGAAGGTGCCAGAAAGGAGTTCTGTTGGTAGTTCTTCCACTGCCCCGGTAGCCAGCTGAAAGACACCACAAAAGTGGTTCTACCTGCTTGCTGGGCTGAGATGGGGAATCGCTGACTTTTGGAGTCGGCTGGTGACAAAATGTTCCAAACACACCCCATGCACAACTCCACCGGGGAAGGTGCCAGAAAGGAGTTCTCTTGGTAGTTCTTCCACTGCCCCGGTAGCCAGCTGAAAGACACCACAAAAGTGGTTCTACCTGCTTTCTAGGCTGAGATGGGGAATCGCTGACTTTTGGAGTCGGCTGGTGACAAAATGTTCCAAACACACCCCATGCACAACTCCACCGGGGAAGGTGCCAGAAAGGAATTCCATTGCTTGTTCTTCCACTGCCCCGGTAGCCAGATGAAAGACACCACAAAAGTGGTTCTACCTGCTTGCTGGGCTGAGATGGGCAATCGCTGACTTTTGGAGTCGGCTGGTGACAAAATGTTCCAAACACACCCCATGCACAACTCCCCCGGGGAAGGTGCCAGAAAGGAGTTCTGTTGGTTGTTCTTACACTGCCCCGGTAGCCAGATGAAAGACACCACAAAAGTGGTTCTACCTGCTTTCTGGGCTGAGATGGGGAATCGCTGACTTGTGGACTCGGCTGGTGACAAAATGTTCCAAACAGACCCCATGCACAACTCCACCGGGGAAGGTGCCAGAAAGTAATTCCGTTGCTTGTTCTTCCACTGCCCCGGTAGCCAGAAGAAAGACACCACAAAAGTGGTTCTACCTGCTTTCTGGGCTGAGATGGGCAATCGCTGACTTTTGCAGTCGGCTGGTGACAAAATGTTCCAAACACACCCCATGCACAACTCCAGCGGGGAAGGTGCCAGAAAGGAGTTCTGTTGGTTGTTCTTACACTGCCCCGGTAGCCAGATGAAAGACACCACAAAAGTGGTTCTACCTGCTTGCTGGGCTGAGATGGGCAATCGCTGACTTTTGCAGTCGGCTGGTGACAAAATGTTCCAAACACACCCCATGCACAACTCCAGCGGGGAAGGTGCCAGAAAGGAGTTCTGTTGGTAGTTCTTACACTGCCCCGGTAGCCAGATGAAAGACACCACAAAAGTGGTTCTACCTGCTTTCTGGGCTGAGATGGGCAATCGCTGACTTTTGGAGTCGGCTGGTGACAAAATGTTCCAAACACACCCCATGCACAACTCCACCGGGGAAGGTGCCAGAAAGGAGTTCCGTTGGTTGTTCTTACATTGCCTTGGTAGCCAGCTGAATGACACCACAAAAGTGGTTCTACCTGCTTGATGGGCTGAGATGGGGAATCGCTGACTTTTGGAGTCGGCTGGTGATAAAATGTTCCAAACACACCCCATGCACAACTCCAACGGGGAAGGGTCCAGAAAGGAGTTCTGTTGGTTGTTCTTACACTGCCCCGGTAGCCAGATGAAAGACACCACAAAAGTGGTTCTACCTGCTTTCTGGGCTGAGATGGGCAATCGCTGACTTTTGGAGTCGGCTGGTGACAAAATGTTCCAAACAGACCCCATGCACAACTCCACCGGGGAAGGTGCCAGAAAGGAGTTCTGTTGGTAGTTCTTCCACTGCCCCGGTAGCCAGCTGAAAGACACCACAAAAGTGGTTCTACCTGCTTGCTGGGCTGAGATGGGCAATCGCTGACTTTTGGAGTCGGCTGGTGACAAAATGTTCCAAACACACCCCATGCACAACTCCACCGGGGAAGGTGCCAGAAAGGAATTCCATTGCTTGTTCTTCCACTGCCCCGGTAGCCAGATGAAAGACACCACAAAAGTGGTTCTACCTGCTTGCTGGGCTGAGATGGGCAATCGCTGACTTTTGGAGTCGGCTGGTGACAAAATGTTCCAAACACACCCCATGCACAACTCCACCGGGGAAGGTGCCAGAAAGGAGTTCTGTTGGTTGTTATTACACTGCCCCGGTAGCCAGATGAAAGACACCACAAAAGTGGTTCTACCTGCTTTCTGGGCTGAGATGGGGAATCGCTGACTTGTGGACTCGGCTGGTGACAAAATGTTCCAAACACACCCCATGCACAACTCCACCGGGGAAGGTGCCAGAAAGTAATTCCGTTGCTTGTTCTTCCACTGCCCCGGTAGCCAGATGAAAGACACCACAAAAGTGGTTCTACCTGCTTGCTGGGCTGAGATGGGCAATCGCTGACTTTTGGAGTCGGCTGGTGACAAAATGTTCCAAACACACCCCATGCACAACTCCCCCGGGGAAGGTGCCAGAAAGGAGTTCTGTTGGTTGTTCTTACACTGCCCCGGTAGCCAGATGAAAGACACCACAAAAGTGGTTCTACCTGCTTGCTGGGCTGAGATGGGCAATCGCTGACTTTTGGAGTCGGCTGGTGACAAAATGTTCCAAGCACACCCCATGCACAACTCCAGCGGGGAAGGTGCCAGAAAGGAGTTCTGTTGGTAGTTCTTCCACTGCCCCGGTAGCCAGCTGAAAGACACCACAAAAGTGGTTCTACCTGCTTGCTGGGCTGAGATGGGGAATCGCTGACTTTTGGAGTCGGCTGGTGACAAAATGTTCCAAACACACCCCATGCACAACTCCACCGGGGAAGGTGCCAGAAAGGAGTTCTGTTGGTTGTTCTTACACTGCCCCGGTAGCCAGATGAAAGACACCACAAAAGTGGTTCTACCTGCTTGCTGGGCTGAGATGGGGAATCGCTGACTTTTGGAGTCGGCTGGTGACAAAATGTTCCAAGCACACCCCATGCACAACTCCACCGGGGAAGGTGCCAGAAAGGAATTCCAATGCTTGTTCTTCCACTGCCCTGGTAGCCAGATGAAAGACACCACAAAAGTGGTTCTACCTGCTTTCTGGGCTGAGATGGGCAATCGCTGACTTTTGGAGTCGGCTGGTGACAAAATGTTCCAAACACACCCCATGCACAACTCCACCGGGGAAGGTGCCAGAAAGGAGTTCCGTTGGTTGTTCTTACATTGCCTTGGTAGCCAGCTGAATGACACCACAAAAGTGGTTCTACCTGCTTTCTGGGCTGAGATGGGGAATCGCTGACTTTTGGAGTCGGCTGGTGATAAAATGTTCCAAACACACCCCATGCACAACTCCAACGGGGAAGGGTCCAGAAAGGAGTTCTGTTGGTTGTTCTTACACTGCCCCGGTAGCCAGATGAAAGACACCACAAAAGTGGTTCTACCTGCTTTCTGGGCTGAGATGGGCAATCGCTGACTTTTGGAGTCGGCTGGTGACAAAATGTTCCAAACAGACCCCATGCACAACTCCACCGGGGAAGGTGCCAGAAAGGAGTTCTGTTGGTAGTTCTTCCACTGCCCCGGTAGCCAGCTGAAAGACACCACAAAAGTGGTTCTACCTGCTTGCTGGGCTGAGATGGGGAATCGCTGACTTTTGGAGTCGGCTGGTGACAAAATGTTCCAAACACACCCCATGCACAACTCCACCGGGGAAGGTGCCAGAAAGGAGTTCTCTTGGTAGTTCTTCCACTGCCCCGGTAGCCAGCTGAAAGACACCACAAAAGTGGTTCTACCTGCTTTCTAGGCTGAGATGGGGAATCGCTGACTTTTGGAGTCGGCTGGTGACAAAATGTTCCAAACACACCCCATGCACAACTCCACCGGGGAAGGTGCCAGAAAGGAGTTCTCTTGGTAGTTCTTCCACTGCCCCGGTAGCCAGATGAAAGACACCACAAAAGTGGTTCTACCTGCTTTCTGGGCTGAGATGGGCAATCGCTGACTTTTGGAGTCGGCTGGTGACAAAATGTTCCAAACACACCCCATGCACAACTCCACCGGGGAAGGTGCCAGAAAGGAATTCCATTGCTTGTTCTTCCACTCCCCGGTAGCCAGATGAAAGACACCACAAAAGTGGTTCTACCTGCTTGCTGGGCTGAGATGGGCAATCGCTGACTTTTGGAGTCGGCTGGTGACAAAATGTTCCAAACACACCCCATGCACAACTCCCCCGGGGAAGGTGCCAGAAAGGAATTCCGTTGCTTGTTCTTCCACTGCCCCGGTAGCCAGATGAAAGACACCACAAAAGTGGTTCTACCTGCTTTCTGGGCTGAGATGGGGAATCGCTGACTTGTGGACTCGGCTGGTGACAAAATGTTCCAAACACACCCCATGCACAACTCCACCGGGGAAGGTGCCAGAAAGTAATTCCGTTGCTTGTTCTTCCACTGCCCCGGTAGCCAGATGAAAGACACCACAAAAGTGGTTCTACCTGCTTTCTGGGCTGAGATGGGCAATCGCTGACTTTTGCAGTCGGCTGGTGACAAAATGTTCCAAACACACCCCATGCACAACTCCAGCGGGGAAGGTGCCAGAAAGGAGTTCTGTTGGTTGTTCTTACACTGCCCCGGTAGCCAGATGAAAGACACCACAAAAGTGGTTCTACCTGCTTGCTGGGCTGAGATGGGCAATCGCTGACTTTTGCAGTCGGCTGGTGACAAAATGTTCCAAACACACCCCATGCACAACTCCACCGGGGAAGGTGCCAGAAAGGAATTCCATTGCTTGTTCTTCCACTGCCCCGGTAGCCAGATGAAAGACACCACAAAAGTGGTTCTACCTGCTTGATGGGCTGAGATGGGCAATCGCTGACTTTTGGAGTCGGCTGGTGACAAAATGTTCCAAGCACACCCCATGCACAACTCCAGCGGGGAAGGTGCCAGAAAGGAATTCCGTTGCTTGTTCTTCCACTGCCCCGGTAGCCAGCTGAAAGACACCACAAAAGTGGTTCTACCTGCTTGCTGGGCTGAGATGGGGAATCGCTGACTTTTGGAGTCGGCTGGTGACAAAATGTTCCAAACACACCCCATGCACAACTCCACCGGGGAAGGTGCCAGAAAGGAGTTCTGTTGGTTGTTCTTACACTGCCCCGGTAGCCAGATGAAAGACACCACAAAAGTGGTTCTACCTGCTTTCTGGGCTGAGATTGGGAATCGCTGACTTTTGGAGTCGGCTGGTGACAAAATGTTCCAAAGACACCCCATGCACAACTCCACCGGGGAAGGTGCCAGAAAGGAATTCCAATGCTTGTTCTTCCACTGCCCTGGTAGCCAGATGAAAGACACCACAAAAGTGGTTCTACCTGCTTTCTGGGCTGAGATGGGCAATCGCTGACTTTTGGAGTCGGCTGGTGACAAAATGTTCCAAACACACCCCATGCACAACTCCACCGGGGAAGGTGCCAGAAAGGAGTTCTGTTGGTTGTTCTTACACTGCCCCGGTAGCCAGATGAAAGACACCACAAAAGTGGTTCTACCTGCTTTCTGGGCTGAGATGGGCAATCGCTGACTTTTGGAGTCGGCTGGTGACAAAATGTTCCAAACACACCCCATGCACAACTCCACCGGGGAAGGTGCCAGAAAGGAGTTCTGTTGGTAGTTCTTCCACTGCCCCGGTAGCCAGATGAAAGACACCACAAAAGTGGTTCTACATGCTTGCTGGGCTGAGATGGGCAATCGCTGACTTTTGGAGTCGGCTGGTGACAAAATGTTCCAAAGACAGCCCATGCACAACTCCACCGGGGAAGGGTCCAGAAAGGAATTCCGTTGCTTGTTCTTACACTGTCCCGGTAGCCAGCTGAAAGACACCACAAAAGTGGTTCTACCTGCTTGCTGGGCTGAGATGGGGAATCGCTGACTTTTGCAGTCGGCTGGTGACAAAATGTTCCAAACACACCCCATGCACAACTCCACCGGGGAAGGGTCCAGAAAGGAATTCTGTTGGTTGTTCTTACACTGCCCCGGTAGCCAGATGAAAGACACCACAAAAGTGGTTCTACCTGCTTTCTGGGCTGAGATGGGCAATCGCTGACTTTTGGAGTCGGCTGGTGACAAAATGTTCCAAGCACACCCCATGCACAACTCCACCGGGGAAGGTGCCAGAAAGGAGTTCTGTTGGTAGTTCTTCCACTGCCCCGGTAGCCAGATGAAAGACACCACAAAAGTGGTTCTACCTGCTTTCTGGGCTGAGATGGGGAATCGCTGACTTTTGGAGTCGGCTGGTGACAAAATGTTCCAAAGACAGCCCATGCACAACTCCACCGGGGAAGGTGCCAGAAAGGAGTTCTCTTGGTAGTTCTTCCACTGCCCCGGTAGCCAGATGAAAGACACCACAAAAGTGGTTCTACCTGCTTTCTGGGCTGAGATGGGGAATCGCTGACTTTTGGACTCGGCTGGTGACAAAATGTTCCAAAGACACCCCATGCACAACTACAGCGGGGAAGGTGCCAGAAAGGAATTCCAATGCTTGTTCTTCCACTGCCCCGGTAGCCAGATGAAAGACACCACAAAAGTGGTTCTACCTGCTTTCTGGGCTGAGATGGGCAATCGCTGACTTTTGGAGTCGGCTGGTGACAAAATGTTCCAAAGACACCCCATGCACAACTCCACCGGGGAAGGTGCCAGAAAGGAGTTCCGTTGGTTGTTCTTACACTGCCTTGGTAGCCAGCTGAATGACACCACAAAAGTGGTTCTACCTGCTTTCTGGGCTGAGATGGGGAACCGCTGACTTTTGGAGTCGGCTGGTGACAAAATGTTCCAAACACACCCCATGCACAACTCCACCGGGGAAGGTGCCAGAAAGGAGTTCTGTTGGTTGTTCTTACACTGCCCCGGTAGCCAGATGAAAGACACCACAAAAGTGGTTCTACCTGCTTTCTGGGCTGAGATGGGCAATCGCTGACTTTTGGAGTCGGCTGGTGACAAAATGTTCCAAGCACACCCCATGCACAACTCCACCGGGGAAGGTGCCAGAAAGGAGTTCTGTTGGTAGTTCTTCCACTGCCCCGGTAGCCAGATGAAAGACACCACAAAAGTGGTTCTACCTGCTTGCTGGGCTGAGATGGGGAATCGCTGACTTTTGGAGTCGGCTGGTGACAAAATGTTCCAAAGACAGCCCATGCACAACTCCACCGGGGAAGGTGCCAGAAAGGAGTTCCGTTGGTTGTTCTTCCACTGCCCCGGTAGCCAGATGAAAGACACCACAAAAGTGGTTCTACCTGCTTTCTGGGCTGAGATGGGGAATCGCTGACTTGTGGACTCGGCTGGTGACAAAATGTTCCAAAGACACCCCATGCACAACTCCAGCGGGGAAGGTGCCAGAAAGGAATTCCGTTGCTTGTTCTTCCACTGCCCCGGTAGCCAGAGGAAAGACACCACAAAAGTGGTTCTACCTGCTTGCTGGGCTGAGATGGGCAATCGCTGACTTTTGGAGTCGGCTGGTGACAAAATGTTCCAAAGACACCCCATGCACAACTCCACCGGGGAAGGTGCCAGAAAGGAGTTCCGTTGGTTGTTCTTACACTGCCTTGGTAGCCAGCTGAATGACACCACAAAAGTGGTTCTACCTGCTTTCTGGGCTGAGATGGGGAACCGCTGACTTTTGGAGTCGGCTGGTGACAAAATGTTCCAAACACACCCCATGCACAACTCCAGCGGGGAAGGTGCCAGAAAGGAGTTCTGTTGGTTGTTCTTACACTGCCCCGGTAGCCAGATGAAAGACACCACAAAAGTGGTTCTACCTGCTTGCTGGGCTGAGATGGGGAATCGCTGACTTTTGGAGTCGGCTGGTGACAAAATGTTCCAAACACACCCCATGCACAACTCCACCGGGGAAGGGTCCAGAAAGGAGTTCTGTTGGTAGTTCTTCCACTGCCCCGGTAGCCAGCTGAAAGACACCACAAAAGTGGTTCTACCTGCTTTCTGGTCTGAGATGGGCAATCGCTGACTTTTGCAGTCGGCTGGTGACAAAATGTTCCAAACACACCCCATGCACAACTCCAGCGGGGAAGGTGCCAGAAAGGAGTTCTGTTGGTTGTTCTTACACTGCCCCGGTAGCCAGATGAAAGACACCACAAAAGTGGTTCTACCTGCTTGCTGGGCTGAGATGGGCAATCGCTGACTTTTGGAGTCGGCTGGTGACAAAATGTTCCAAGCACACCCCATGCACAACTCCACCGGGGAAGGTGCCAGAAAGGAGTTCTGTTGGTAGTTCTTCCACTGCCCCGGTAGCCAGATGAAAGACACCACAAAAGTGGTTCTACCTGCTT
This sequence comes from Falco punctatus, assembly GCF_963210335.1. Lineage (NCBI taxonomy): Eukaryota > Metazoa > Chordata > Aves > Falconiformes > Falconidae > Falco > Falco punctatus. Next base: position 743,220 of record NW_027660338.1, read on the forward strand.
GCTGGGCTGAGATGGGGAATCGCTCACTTTTGGAGTCGGCTGGTGACAAAATGTTCCAAAGACACCCCATGCACAACTCCACCGGGGAAGGTGCCAGAAAGGAGTTCTCTTGGTAGTTCTTCCACTGCCCCGGTAGCCAGCTGAAAGACACCACAAAAGTGGTTCTACCTGCTTTCTAGGCTGAGATGGGGAATCGCTGACTTTTGGAGTCGGCTGGTGACAAAATGTTCCAAACACACCCCATGCACAACTCCAGCGGGGAAGGTGCCAGAAAGGAGTTCTGTTGGTAGTTCTTCCACTGCCCCGGTAGCCAGCTGAAAGACACCACAAAAGTGGTTCTACCTGCTTTCTGGGCTGAGATGGGCAATCGCTGACTTTTGGAGTCGGCTGGTGACAAAATGTTCCAAACACACCCCATGCACAACTCCACCGGGGAAGGTGCCAGAAAGGAATTCCATTGCTTGTTCTTCCACTGCCCCGGTAGCCAGATGAAAGACACCACAAAAGTGGTTCTACCTGCTTGCTGGGCTGAGATGGGCAATCGCTGACTTTTGGAGTCGGCTGGTGACAAAATGTTCCAAAGACACCCCATGCACAACTCCACCGGGGAAGGTGCCAGAAAGGAGTTCTGTTGGTTGTTATTACACTGCCCCGGTAGCCAGATGAAAGACACCACAAAAGTGGTTCTACCTGCTTTCTGGGCTGAGATGGGGAATCGCTGACTTGTGGACTCGGCTGGTGACAAAATGTTCCAAGCACACCCCATGCACAACTCCAGCGGGGAAGGTGCCAGAAAGTAATTCCGTTGCTTGTTCTTCCACTGCCCCGGTAGCCAGCTGAAAGACACCACAAAAGTGGTTCTACCTGCTTGCTGGGCTGAGATGGGGAATCGCTGACTTTTGGAGTCGGCTGGTGACAAAATGTTCCAAACACACCCCATGCACAACTCCACCGGGGAAGGTGCCAGAAAGGAGTTCTGTTGGTTGTTCTTACACTGCCCCGGTAGCCAGATGAAAGACACCACAAAAGTGGTTCTACCTGCTTGCTGGGCTGAGATGGGCAATCGCTGACTTTTGGAGTCGGCTGGTGACAAAATGTTCCAAACACACCCCATGCACAACTCCACCGGGGAAGGTGCCAGAAAGGAGTTCCGTTGGTTGTTCTTACATTGCCTTGGTAGCCAGCTGAATGACACCACAAAAGTGGTTCTACCTGCTTTCTGGGCTGAGATGGGGAATCGCTGACTTTTGGAGTCGGCTGGTGACAAAATGTTCCAAACACACCCCATGCACAACTCCACCGGGGAAGGTGCCAGAAAGGAGTTCTGTTGGTTGTTCTTACACTGCCCCGGTAGCCAGATGAAAGACACCACAAAAGTGGTTCTACCTGCTTGCTGGGCTGAGATGGGCAATCGCTGACTTTTGGAGTCGGCTGGTGACAAAATGTTCCAAACACACCCCATGCACAACTCCACCGGGGAAGGTGCCAGAAAGGAGTTCTGTTGGTTGTTCTTACACTGCCCCGGTAGCCAGATGAAAGACACCACAAAAGTGGTTCTACCTGCTTGCTGGGCTGAGATGGGCAATCGCTGACTTTTGGAGTCGGCTGGTGACAAAATGTTCCAAACACACCCCATGCACAACTCCACCGGGGAAGGTGCCAGAAAGGAGTTCCGTTGGTTGTTCTTACATTGCCTTGGTAGCCAGCTGAATGACACCACAAAAGTGGTTCTACCTGCTTTCTGGGCTGAGATGGGGAATCGCTGACTTTTGGAGTCGGCTGGTGACAAAATGTTCCAAACACACCCCATGCACAACTCCACCGGGGAAGGTGCCAGAAAGGAGTTCTGTTGGTTGTTCTTACACTGCCCCGGTAGCCAGATGAAAGACACCACAAAAGTGGTTCTACCTGCTTTCTGGGCTGAGATGGGCAATCGCTGACTTTTGGAGTCGGCTGGTGACAAAATGTTCCAAACACACCCCATGCACAACTCCACCGGGGAAGGTGCCAGAAAGGAGTTCTGTTGGTAGTTCTTCCACTGCCCCGGTAGCCAGCTGAAAGACACCACAAAAGTGGTTCTACCTGCTTTCTGGGCTGAGATGGGCAATCGCTGACTTTTGGAGTCGGCTGGTGACAAAATGTTCCAAACACACCCCATGCACAACTCCACCGGGGAAGGTGCCAGAAAGGAATTCCATTGCTTGTTCTTCCACTGCCCCGGTAGCCAGATGAAAGACACCACAAAAGTGGTTCTACCTGCTTGCTGGGCTGAGATGGGCAATCGCTGACTTTTGGAGTCGGCTGGTGACAAAATGTTCCAAACACACCCCATGCACAACTCCACCGGGGAAGGTGCCAGAAAGGAGTTCTGTTGGTTGTTATTACACTGCCCCGGTAGCCAGATGAAAGACACCACAAAAGTGGTTCTACCTGCTTTCTGGGCTGAGATGGGCAATCGCTGACTTTTGCAGTCGGCTGGTGACAAAATGTTCCAAACACACCCCATGCACAACTCCACCGGGGAAGGTGCCAGAAAGGAGTTCCGTTGGTTGTTCTTACATTGCCTTGGTAGCCAGCTGAATGACACCACAAAAGTGGTTCTACCTGCTTTCTGGGCTGAGATGGGGAATCGCTGACTTTTGGAGTCGGCTGGTGACAAAATGTTCCAAACACACCCCATGCACAACTCCACCGGGGAAGGTGCCAGAAAGGAATTCCATTGCTTGTTCTTCCACTGCCCCGGTAGCCAGATGAAAGACACCACAAAAGTGGTTCTACCTGCTTGCTGGGCTGAGATGGGCAATCGCTGACTTTTGGAGTCGGCTGGTGACAAAATGTTCCAAACACACCCCATGCACAACTCCACCGGGGAAGGTGCCAGAAAGGAGTTCTGTTGGTTGTTCTTCCACTGCCCCGGTAGCCAGATGAAAGACACCACAAAAGTGGTTCTACCTGCTTTCTGGGCTGAGATGGGGAATCGCTGACTTGTGGACTCGGCTGGTGACAAAATGTTCCAAACACACCCCATGCACAACTCCAGCGGGGAAGGTGCCAGAAAGTAATTCCGTTGCTTGTTCTTCCACTGCCCCGGTAGCCAGCTGAAAGACACCACAAAAGTGGTTCTACCTGCTTGCTGGGCTGAGATGGGGAATCGCTGACTTTTGGAGTCGGCTGGTGACAAAATGTTCCAAACACACCCCATGCACAACTCCACCGGGGAAGGTGCCAGAAAGGAGTTCTGTTGGTTGTTCTTACACTGCCCCGGTAGCCAGATGAAAGACACCACAAAAGTGGTTCTACCTGCTTGCTGGGCTGAGATGGGCAATCGCTGACTTTTGGAGTCGGCTGGTGACAAAATGTTCCAAACACACCCCATGCACAACTCCACCGGGGAAGGTGCCAGAAAGGAGTTCCGTTGGTTGTTCTTACAGTGCCCCGGTAGCCAGCTGAATGACACCACAAAAGTGGTTCTACCTGCTTTCTGGGCTGAGATGGGGAATCGCTGACTTTTGGAGTCGGCTGGTGACAAAATGTTCCAAACACACCCCATGCACAACTCCACCAGGGAAGGTGCCAGAAAGGAGTTCTGTTGGTTGTTCTTACACTGCCCCGGTAGCCAGATGAAAGACACCACAAAAGTGGTTCTACCTGCTTTCTGGGCTGAGATGGGCAATCGCTGACTTTTGGAGTCGGCTGGTGACAAAATGTTCCAAACACACCCCATGCACAACTCCACCGGGGAAGGTGCCAGAAAGGAGTTCTGTTGGTAGTTCTTCCACTGCCCCGGTAGCCAGCTGAAAGACACCACAAAAGTGGTTCTACCTGCTTTCTGGGCTGAGATGGGCAATCGCTGACTTTTGGAGTCGGCTGGTGACAAAATGTTCCAAACACACCCCATGCACAACTCCACCGGGGAAGGTGCCAGAAAGGAATTCCATTGCTTGCTCTTCCACTGCCCCGGTAGCCAGATGAAAGACACCACAAAAGTGGTTCTACCTGCTTGCTGGGCTGAGATGGGCAATCGCTGACTTTTGGAGTCGGCTGGTGACAAAATGTTCCAAACACACCCCATGCACAACTCCACCGGGGAAGGTGCCAGAAAGGAGTTCTGTTGGTTGTTCTTACACTGCCCCGGTAGCCAGATGAAAGACACCACAAAAGTGGTTCTACCTGCTTGCTGGGCTGAGATGGGCAATCGCTGACTTTTGGAGTCGGCTGGTGACAAAATGTTCCAAACACACCCCATGCACAACTCCACCGGGGAAGGTGCCAGAAAGGAGTTCCGTTGGTTGTTCTTACATTGCCTTGGTAGCCAGCTGAATGACACCACAAAAGTGGTTCTACCTGCTTTCTGGGCTGAGATGGGGAATCGCTGACTTTTGGAGTCGGCTGGTGACAAAATGTTCCAAACACACCCCATGCACAACTCCACCGGGGAAGGTGCCAGAAAGGAGTTCTGTTGGTTGTTCTTACACTGCCCCGGTAGCCAGATGAAAGACACCACAAAAGTGGTTCTACCTGCTTTCTGGGCTGAGATGGGCAATCGCTGACTTTTGGAGTCGGCTGGTGACAAAATGTTCCAAACACACCCCATGCACAACTCCACCGGGGAAGGTGCCAGAAAGGAGTTCTGTTGGTAGTTCTTCCACTGCCCCGGTAGCCAGCTGAAAGACACCACAAAAGTGGTTCTACCTGCTTTCTGGGCTGAGATGGGCAATCGCTGACTTTTGGAGTCGGCTGGTGACAAAATGTTCCAAACACACCCCATGCACAACTCCACCGGGGAAGGTGCCAGAAAGGAATTCCGTTGGTTGTTCTTACATTGCCTTGGTAGCCAGCTGAATGACACCACAAAAGTGGTTCTACCTGCTTTCTGGGCTGAGATGGGGAATCGCTGACTTTTGGAGTCGGCTGGTGACAAAATGTTCCAAACACACCCCATGCACAACTCCACCGGGGAAGGTGCCAGAAAGGAGTTCTGTTGGTTGTTCTTACACTGCCCCGGTAGCCAGATGAAAGACACCACAAAAGTGGTTCTACCTGCTTTCTGGGCTGAGATGGGCAATCGCTGACTTTTGGAGTCGGCTGGTGACAAAATGTTCCAAACACACCCCATGCACAACTCCACCGGGGAAGGTGCCAGAAAGGAGTTCTGTTGGTAGTTCTTCCACTGCCCCGGTAGCCAGCTGAAAGACACCACAAAAGTGGTTCTACCTGCTTTCTGGGCTGAGATGGGCAATCGCTGACTTTTGGAGTCGGCTGGTGACAAAATGTTCCAAACACACCCCATGCACAACTCCACCGGGGAAGGTGCCAGAAAGGAGTTCCGTTGGTTGTTCTTACATTGCCTTGGTAGCCAGCTGAATGACACCACAAAAGTGGTTCTACCTGCTTTCTGGGCTGAGATGGGGAATCGCTGACTTTTGGAGTCGGCTGGTGACAAAATGTTCCAAACACACCCCATGCACAACTCCAGCGGGGAAGGTGCCAGAAAGGAGTTCTGTTGGTTGTTCTTACACTGCCCCGGTAGCCAGATGAAAGACACCACAAAAGTGGTTCTACCTGCTTTCTGGGCTGAGATGGGCAATCGCTGACTTTTGGAGTCGGCTGGTGACAAAATGTTCCAAACACACCCCATGCACAACTCCACCGGGGAAGGTGCCAGAAAGGAGTTCTGTTGGTAGTTCTTCCACTGCCCCGGTAGCCAGCTGAAAGACACCACAAAAGTGGTTCTACCTGCTTTCTGGGCTGAGATGGGCAATCGCTGACTTTTGGAGTCGGCTGGTGACAAAATGTTCCAAACACACCCCATGCACAACTCCACCGGGGAAGGTGCCAGAAAGGAATTCCATTGCTTGTTCTTCCACTGCCCCGGTAGCCAGCTGAAAGACACCACAAAAGTGGTTCTACCTGCTTTCTGGGCTGAGATGGGGAATCGCTGACTTTTGGAGTCGGCTGGTGACAAAATGTTCCAAACACACCCCATGCACAACTCCACCGGGGAAGGTGCCAGAAAGGAGTTCTGTTGGTTGTTCTTACACTGCCCCGGTAGCCAGATGAAAGACACCACAAAAGTGGTTCTACCTGCTTGCTGGGCTGAGATGGGGAATCGCTGACTTTTGGAGTCGGCTGGTGACAAAATGTTCCAAACACACCCCATGCACAACTCCACCGGGGAAGGTGCCAGAAAGGAGTTCCGTTGGTTGTTCTTACATTGCCTTGGTAGCCAGCTGAATGACACCACAAAAGTGGTTCTACCTGCTTTCTGGGCTGAGATGGGGAATCGCTGACTTTTGGAGTCGGCTGGTGACAAAATGTTCCAAACACACCCCATGCACAACTCCACCGGGGAAGGTGCCAGAAAGGAGTTCTGTTGGTTGTTCTTACACTGCCCCGGTAGCCAGATGAAAGACACCACAAAAGTGGTTCTACCTGCTTTCTGGGCTGAGATGGGCAATCGCTGACTTTTGGAGTCGGCTGGTGACAAAATGTTCCAAACACACCCCATGCACAACTCCACCGGGGAAGGTGCCAGAAAGGAGTTCTGTTGGTAGTTCTTCCACTGCCCCGGTAGCCAGCTGAAAGACACCACAAAAGTGGTTCTACCTGCTTTCTGGGCTGAGATGGGCAATCGCTGACTTTTGGAGTCGGCTGGTGACAAAATGTTCCAAACACACCCCATGCACAACTCCACCGGGGAAGGTGCCAGAAAGGAATTCCATTGCTTGTTCTTCCACTGCCCCGGTAGCCAGATGAAAGACACCACAAAAGTGGTTCTACCTGCTTGCTGGGCTGAGATGGGCAATCGCTGACTTTTGGAGTCGGCTGGTGACAAAATGTTCCAAACACACCCCATGCACAACTCCAGCGGGGAAGGTGCCAGAAAGGAGTTCTGTTGGTTGTTCTTACACTGCCCCGGTAGCCAGCTGAAAGACACCACAAAAGTGGTTCTACCTGCTTTCTGGGCTGAGATGGGGAATCGCTGACTTGTGGACTCGGCTGGTGACAAAATGTTCCAAACACACCCCATGCACAACTCCACCGGGGAAGGTGCCAGAAAGTAATTCCGTTGCTTGTTCTTCCACTGCCCCGGTAGCCAGATGAAAGACACCACAAAAGTGGTTCTACCTGCTTGCTGGGCTGAGATGGGCAATCGCTGACTTTTGCAGTCGGCTGGTGACAAAATGTTCCAAACACACCCCATGCACAACTCCACCGGGGAAGGTGCCAGAAAGGAGTTCTGTTGGTTGTTCTTACACTGCCCCGGTAGCCAGATGAAAGACACCACAAAAGTGGTTCTACCTGCTTGCTGGGCTGAGATGGGCAATCGCTGACTTTTGCAGTCGGCTGGTGACAAAATGTTCCAAGCACACCCCATGCACAACTCCAGCGGGGAAGGTGCCAGAAAGGAGTTCTTTTGGTTGTTCTTCCACTGCCCCGGTAGCCAGCTGAAAGACACCACAAAAGTGGTTCTACCTGCTTGCTGGGCTGAGATGGGCAATCGCTGACTTTTGGAGTCGGCTGGTGACAAAATGTTCCAAACACACCCCATGCACAACTCCACCGGGGAAGGTGCCAGAAAGGAGTTCTGTTGGTTGTTCTTACACTGCCCCGGTAGCCAGATGAAAGACACCACAAAAGTGGTTCTACCTGCTTGCTGGGCTGAGATGGGGAATCGCTGACTTTTGGAGTCGGCTGGTGACAAAATGTTCCAAAGACACCCCATGCACAACTCCACCGGGGAAGGTGCCAGAAAGGAATTCCAATGCTTGTTCTTCCACTGCCCTGGTAGCCAGATGAAAGACACCACAAAAGTGGTTCTACCTGCTTTCTGGGCTGAGATGGGCAATCGCTGACTTTTGGAGTCGGCTGGTGACAAAATGTTCCAAACACACCCCATGCACAACTCCACCGGGGAAGGTGCCAGAAAGGAGTTCCGTTGGTTGTTCTTACATTGCCTTGGTAGCCAGCTGAATGACACCACAAAAGTGGTTCTACCTGCTTTCTGGGCTGAGATGGGGAATCGCTGACTTTTGGAGTCGGCTGGTGACAAAATGTTCCAAACACACCCCATGCACAACTCCAGCGGGGAAGGTGCCAGAAAGGAGTTCTGTTGGTTGTTCTTACACTGCCCCGGTAGCCAGATGAAAGACACCACAAAAGTGGTCCTACCTGCTTGCTGGGCTGAGATGGGCAATCGCTGACTTTTGGAGTCGGCTGGTGACAAAATGTTCCAAACACACCCCATGCACAACTCCACCGGGGAAGGGTCCAGAAAGGAGTTCTGTTGGTAGTTCTTCCACTGCCCCGGTAGCCAGCTGAAAGACACCACAAAAGTGGTTCTACCTGCTTTCTGGGCTGAGATGGGCAATCGCTGACTTTTGGAGTCGGCTGGTGACAAAATGTTCCAAACAGACCCCATGCACAACTCCACCGGGGAAGGTGCCAGAAAGGAGTTCTGTTGGTAGTTCTTCCACTGCCCCGGTAGCCAGCTGAAAGACACCACAAAAGTGGTTCTACCTGCTTGCTGGGCTGAGATGGGGAATCGCTCACTTTTGGAGTCGGCTGGTGACAAAATGTTCCAAACACACCCCATGCACAACTCCAGCGGGGAAGGTGCCAGAAAGGAGTTCTGTTGGTAGTTCTTCCACTGCCCCGGTAGCCAGCTGAAAGACACCACAAAAGTGGTTCTACCTGCTTTCTAGGCTGAGATGGGGAATCGCTGACTTTTGGAGTCGGCTGGTGACAAAATGTTCCAAACACACCCCATGCACAACTCCACCGGGGAAGGTGCCAGAAAGGAGTTCTGTTGGTAGTTCTTCCACTGCCCCGGTAGCCAGATGAAAGACACCACAAAAGTGGTTCTACCTGCTTTCTGGGCTGAGATGGGCAATCGCTGACTTTTGGAGTCGGCTGGTGACAAAATGTTCCAAACACACCCCATGCACAACTCCACCGGGGAAGGTGCCAGAAAGGAATTCCATTGCTTGTTCTTCCACTGCCCCGGTAGCCAGATGAAAGACACCATAAAAGTGGTTCTACCTGCTTGCTGGGCTGAGATGGGCAATCGCTGACTTTTGGAGTCGGCTGGTGACAAAATGTTCCAAACACACCCCATGCACAACTCCACTGGGGAAGGTGCCAGAAAGGAGTTCTCTTGGTAGTTCTTCCACTGCCCCGGTAGCCAGCTGAAAGACACCACAAAAGTGGTTCTACCTGCTTTCTGGGCTGAGATGGGGAATCGCTGACTTTTGGAGTCGGCTGGTGACAAAATGTTCCAAAGACACCCCATGCACAACTCCAGCGGGGAAGGTGCCAGAAAGGAGTTCTGTTGGTAGTTCTTCCACTGCCCCGGTAGCCAGATGAAAGACACCACAAAAGTGGTTCTACCTGCTTTCTGGGCTGAGATGGGCAATCGCTGACTTTTGCAGTCGGCTGGTGACAAAATGTTCCAAACACACCCCATGCACAACTCCAGCGGGGAAGGTGCCAGAAAGGAGTTCTGTTGGTTGTTCTTCCACTGCCCCGGTAGCCAGATGAAAGACACCACAAAAGTGGTTCTACCTGCTTGCTGGGCTGAGATGGGCAATCGCTGACTTTTGGAGTCGGCTGGTGACAAAATGTTCCAAGCACACCCCATGCACAACTCCAGCGGGGAAGGTGCCAGAAAGGAATTCCGTTGCTTGTTCTTCCACTGCCCCGGTAGCCAGCTGAAAGACACCACAAAAGTGGTTCTACCTGCTTTCTGGGCTGAGATGGGGAATCGCTGACTTTTGGAGTCGGCTGGTGACAAAATGTTCCAAACACACCCCATGCACAACTCCACCGGGGAAGGTGCCAGAAAGGAATTCCATTGCTTGTTCTTCCACTGCCCCGGTAGCCAGATGAAAGACACCACAAAAGTGGTTCTACCTGCTTGCTGGGCTGAGATGGGCAATCGCTGACTTTTGGAGTCGGCTGGTGACAAAATGTTCCAAACACACCCCATGCACAACTCCACCGGGGAAGGTGCCAGAAAGGAGTTCTTTTGGTTGTTCTTACACTGCCCCGGTAGCCAGCTGAAAGACACCACAAAAGTGGTTCTACCTGCTTTCTGGGCTGAGATGGGGAATCGCTGACTTTTGGAGTCGGCTGGTGACAAAATGTTCCAAACACACCCCATGCACAACTCCACCGGGGAAGGTGCCAGAAAGTAATTCCGTTGCTTGTTCTTCCACTGCCCCGGTAGCCAGATGAAAGACACCACAAAAGTGGTTCTACCTGCTTGCTGGGCTGAGATGGGCAATCGCTGACTTTTGCAGTCGGCTGGTGACAAAATGTTCCAAACACACCCCATGCACAACTCCACCGGGGAAGGTGCCAGAAAGGAGTTCTGTTGGTTGTTCTTACACTGCCCCGGTAGCCAGATGAAAGACACCACAAAAGTGGTTCTACCTGCTTGCTGGGCTGAGATGGGCAATCGCTGACTTTTGGAGTCGGCTGGTGACAAAATGTTCCAAGCACACCCCATGCACAACTCCAGCGGGGAAGGTGCCAGAAAGGAGTTCTTTTGGTTGTTCTTCCACTGCCCCGGTAGCCAGCTGAAAGACACCACAAAAGTGGTTCTACCTGCTTGCTGGGCTGAGATGGGCAATCGCTGACTTTTGGAGTCGGCTGGTGACAAAATGTTCCAAACACACCCCATGCACAACTCCACCGGGGAAGGTGCCAGAAAGGAGTTCTGTTGGTTGTTCTTACACTGCCCCGGTAGCCAGATGAAAGACACCACAAAAGTGGTTCTACCTGCTTGCTGGGCTGAGATGGGGAATCGCTGACTTTTGGAGTCGGCTGGTGACAAAATGTTCCAAAGACACCCCATGCACAACTCCACCGGGGAAGGTGCCAGAAAGGAATTCCAATGCTTGTTCTTCCACTGCCCTGGTAGCCAGATGAAAGACACCACAAAAGTGGTTCTACCTGCTTTCTGGGCTGAGATGGGCAATCGCTGACTTTTGGAGTCGGCTGGTGACAAAATGTTCCAAACACACCCCATGCACAACTCCACCGGGGAAGGTGCCAGAAAGGAGTTCCGTTGGTTGTTCTTACATTGCCTTGGTAGCCAGCTGAATGACACCACAAAAGTGGTTCTACCTGCTTTCTGGGCTGAGATGGGGAATCGCTGACTTTTGGAGTCGGCTGGTGACAAAATGTTCCAAACACACCCCATGCACAACTCCAGCGGGGAAGGTGCCAGAAAGGAGTTCTGTTGGTTGTTCTTACACTGCCCCGGTAGCCAGATGAAAGACACCACAAAAGTGGTCCTACCTGCTTGCTGGGCTGAGATGGGCAATCGCTGACTTTTGGAGTCGGCTGGTGACAAAATGTTCCAAACACACCCCATGCACAACTCCACCGGGGAAGGGTCCAGAAAGGAGTTCTGTTGGTAGTTCTTCCACTGCCCCGGTAGCCAGCTGAAAGACACCACAAAAGTGGTTCTACCTGCTTTCTGGGCTGAGATGGGCAATCGCTGACTTTTGGAGTCGGCTGGTGACAAAATGTTCCAAACAGACCCCATGCACAACTCCACCGGGGAAGGTGCCAGAAAGGAGTTCTGTTGGTAGTTCTTCCACTGCCCCGGTAGCCAGCTGAAAGACACCACAAAAGTGGTTCTACCTGCTTGCTGGGCTGAGATGGGGAATCGCTCACTTTTGGAGTCGGCTGGTGACAAAATGTTCCAAACACACCCCATGCACAACTCCAGCGGGGAAGGTGCCAGAAAGGAGTTCTGTTGGTAGTTCTTCCACTGCCCCGGTAGCCAGCTGAAAGACACCACAAAAGTGGTTCTACCTGCTTTCTAGGCTGAGATGGGGAATCGCTGACTTTTGGAGTCGGCTGGTGACAAAATGTTCCAAACACACCCCATGCACAACTCCACCGGGGAAGGTGCCAGAAAGGAGTTCTGTTGGTAGTTCTTCCACTGCCCCGGTAGCCAGATGAAAGACACCACAAAAGTGGTTCTACCTGCTTTCTGGGCTGAGATGGGCAATCGCTGACTTTTGGAGTCGGCTGGTGACAAAATGTTCCAAACACACCCCATGCACAACTCCACCGGGGAAGGTGCCAGAAAGGAATTCCATTGCTTGTTCTTCCACTGCCCCGGTAGCCAGATGAAAGACACCATAAAAGTGGTTCTACCTGCTTGCTGGGCTGAGATGGGCAATCGCTGACTTTTGGAGTCGGCTGGTGACAAAATGTTCCAAACACACCCCATGCACAACTCCACTGGGGAAGGTGCCAGAAAGGAGTTCTCTTGGTAGTTCTTCCACTGCCCCGGTAGCCAGCTGAAAGACACCACAAAAGTGGTTCTACCTGCTTTCTGGGCTGAGATGGGGAATCGCTGACTTTTGGAGTCGGCTGGTGACAAAATGTTCCAAAGACACCCCATGCACAACTCCAGCGGGGAAGGTGCCAGAAAGGAGTTCTGTTGGTAGTTCTTCCACTGCCCCGGTAGCCAGATGAAAGACACCACAAAAGTGGTTCTACCTGCTTTCTGGGCTGAGATGGGCAATCGCTGACTTTTGCAGTCGGCTGGTGACAAAATGTTCCAAACACACCCCATGCACAACTCCAGCGGGGAAGGTGCCAGAAAGGAGTTCTGTTGGTTGTTCTTCCACTGCCCCGGTAGCCAGATGAAAGACACCACAAAAGTGGTTCTACCTGCTTGCTGGGCTGAGATGGGCAATCGCTGACTTTTGGAGTCGGCTGGTGACAAAATGTTCCAAGCACACCCCATGCACAACTCCAGCGGGGAAGGTGCCAGAAAGGAATTCCGTTGCTTGTTCTTCCACTGCCCCGGTAGCCAGCTGAAAGACACCACAAAAGTGGTTCTACCTGCTTGCTGGGCTGAGATGGGGAATCGCTGACTTTTGGAGTCGGCTGGTGACAAAATGTTCCAAAGACAGCCCATGCACAACTCCACCGGGGAAGGTGCCAGAAAGGAGTTCTGTTGGTTGTTCTTACACTGCCCCGGTAGCCAGATGAAAGACACCACAAAAGTGGTTCTACCTGCTTTCTGGGCTGAGATGGGGAATCGCTGACTTTTGGAGTCGGCTGGTGACAAAATGTTCCAAAGACACCCCATGCACAACTCCACCGGGGAAGGTGCCAGAAAGGAATTCCAATGCTTGTTCTTCCACTGCCCTGGTAGCCAGATGAAAGACACCACAAAAGTGGTTCTACCTGCTTGCTGGGCTGAGATGGGCAATCGCTGACTTTTGGAGTCGGCTGGTGACAAAATGTTCCAAGCACACCCCATGCACAACTCCAGCGGGGAAGGTGCCAGAAAGGAATTCCGTTGCTTGTTCTTCCACTGCCCCGGTAGCCAGCTGAAAGACACCACAAAAGTGGTTCTACCTGCTTTCTGGGCTGAGATGGGCAATCGCTGACTTTTGGAGTCGGCTGGTGACAAAATGTTCCAAACACACCCCATGCACAACTCCACCGGGGAAGGTGCCAGAAAGGAATTCCATTGCTTGTTCTTCCACTGCCCCGGTAGCCAGATGAAAGACACCACAAAAGTGGTTCTACCTGCTTGCTGGGCTGAGATGGGCAATCGCTGACTTTTGGAGTCGGCTGGTGACAAAATGTTCCAAACACACCCCATGCACAACTCCACCGGGGAAGGTGCCAGAAAGGAGTTCTGTTGGTTGTTCTTACACTGCCCCGGTAGCCAGCTGAAAGACACCACAAAAGTGGTTCTACCTGCTTTCTGGGCTGAGATGGGGAATCGCTGACTTGTGGACTCGGCTGGTGACAAAATGTTCCAAACACACCCCATGCACAACTCCACCGGGGAAGGTGCCAGAAAGTAATTCCGTTGCTTGTTCTTCCACTGCCCCGGTAGCCAGATGAAAGACACCACAAAAGTGGTTCTACCTGCTTGCTGGGCTGAGATGGGCAATCGCTGACTTTTGCAGTCGGCTGGTGACAAAATGTTCCAAACACACCCCATGCACAACTCCACCGGGGAAGGTGCCAGAAAGGAGTTCTGTTGGTTGTTCTTACACTGCCCCGGTAGCCAGATGAAAGACACCACAAAAGTGGTTCTACCTGCTTGCTGGGCTGAGATGGGCAATCGCTGACTTTTGGAGTCGGCTGGTGACAAAATGTTCCAAGCACACCCCATGCACAACTCCAGCGGGGAAGGTGCCAGAAAGGAGTTCTTTTGGTTGTTCTTCCACTGCCCCGGTAGCCAGCTGAAAGACACCACAAAAGTGGTTCTACCTGCTTGCTGGGCTGAGATGGGCAATCGCTGACTTTTGGAGTCGGCTGGTGACAAAATGTTCCAAACACACCCCATGCACAACTCCACCGGGGAAGGTGCCAGAAAGGAGTTCTGTTGGTTGTTCTTACACTGCCCCGGTAGCCAGATGAAAGACACCACAAAAGTGGTTCTACCTGCTTGCTGGGCTGAGATGGGGAATCGCTGACTTTTGGAGTCGGCTGGTGACAAAATGTTCCAAAGACACCCCATGCACAACTCCACCGGGGAAGGTGCCAGAAAGGAATTCCAATGCTTGTTCTTCCACTGCCCTGGTAGCCAGATGAAAGACACCACAAAAGTGGTTCTACCTGCTTTCTGGGCTGAGATGGGCAATCGCTGACTTTTGGAGTCGGCTGGTGACAAAATGTTCCAAACAGACCCCATGCACAACTCCACCGGGGAAGGTGCCAGAAAGGAGTTCTGTTGGTAGTTCTTCCACTGCCCCGGTAGCCAGCTGAAAGACACCACAAAAGTGGTTCTACCTGCTTGCTGGGCTGAGATGGGGAATCGCTCACTTTTGGAGTCGGCTGGTGACAAAATGTTCCAAACACACCCCATGCACAACTCCAGCGGGGAAGGTGCCAGAAAGGAGTTCTGTTGGTAGTTCTTCCACTGCCCCGGTAGCCAGCTGAAAGACACCACAAAAGTGGTTCTACCTGCTTTCTAGGCTGAGATGGGGAATCGCTGACTTTTGGAGTCGGCTGGTGACAAAATGTTCCAAACACACCCCATGCACAACTCCACCGGGGAAGGTGCCAGAAAGGAGTTCTGTTGGTAGTTCTTCCACTGCCCCGGTAGCCAGATGAAAGACACCACAAAAGTGGTTCTACCTGCTTTCTGGGCTGAGATGGGCAATCGCTGACTTTTGGAGTCGGCTGGTGACAAAATGTTCCAAACACACCCCATGCACAACTCCACCGGGGAAGGTGCCAGAAAGGAATTCCATTGCTTGTTCTTCCACTGCCCCGGTAGCCAGATGAAAGACACCATAAAAGTGGTTCTACCTGCTTGCTGGGCTGAGATGGGCAATCGCTGACTTTTGGAGTCGGCTGGTGACAAAATGTTCCAAACACACCCCATGCACAACTCCACTGGGGAAGGTGCCAGAAAGGAGTTCTCTTGGTAGTTCTTCCACTGCCCCGGTAGCCAGCTGAAAGACACCACAAAAGTGGTTCTACCTGCTTGCTGGGCTGAGATGGGGAATCGCTGACTTTTGGAGTCGGCTGGTGACAAAATGTTCCAAAGACACCCCATGCACAACTCCAGCGGGGAAGGTGCCAGAAAGGAGTTCTGTTGGTAGTTCTTCCACTGCCCCGGTAGCCAGATGAAAGACACCACAAAAGTGGTTCTACCTGCTTTCTGGGCTGAGATGGGCAATCGCTGACTTTTGCAGTCGGCTGGTGACAAAATGTTCCAAACACACCCCATGCACAACTCCAGCGGGGAAGGTGCCAGAAAGGAGTTCTGTTGGTTGTTCTTCCACTGCCCCGGTAGCCAGATGAAAGACACCACAAAAGTGGTTCTACCTGCTTGCTGGGCTGAGATGGGCAATCGCTGACTTTTGGAGTCGGCTGGTGACAAAATGTTCCAAGCACACCCCATGCACAACTCCACCGGGGAAGGTGCCAGAAAGGAATTCCGTTGCTTGTTCTTCCACTGCCCCGGTAGCCAGCTGAAAGACACCACAAAAGTGGTTCTACCTGCTTTCTGGGCTGAGATGGGGAATCGCTGACTTTTGGAGTCGGCTGGTGACAAAATGTTCCAAAGACACCCCATGCACAACTCCACCGGGGAAGGTGCCAGAAAGGAATTCCAATGCTTGTTCTTCCACTGCCCTGGTAGCCAGATGAAAGACACCACAAAAGTGGTTCTACCTGCTTTCTGGGCTGAGATGGGCAATCGCTGACTTTTGGAGTCGGCTGGTGACAAAATGTTCCAAACACACCCCATGCACAACTCCACCGGGGAAGGTGCCAGAAAGGAGTTCCGTTGGTTGTTCTTACATTGCCTTGGTAGCCAGCTGAATGACACCACAAAAGTGGTTCTACCTGCTTTCTGGGCTGAGATGGGGAATCGCTGACTTTTGGAGTCGGCTGGTGACAAAATGTTCCAAACACACCCCATGCACAACTCCAGCGGGGAAGGTGCCAGAAAGGAGTTCTGTTGGTTGTTCTTACACTGCCCCGGTAGCCAGCTGAAAGACACCACAAAAGTGGTTCTACCTGCTTGCTGGGCTGAGATGGGCAATCGCTGACTTTTGGAGTCGGCTGGTGACAAAATGTTCCAAACACACCCCATGCACAACTCCACCGGGGAAGGGTCCAGAAAGGAGTTCTGTTGGTAGTTCTTCCACTGCCCCGGTAGCCAGCTGAAAGACACCACAAAAGTGGTTCTACCTGCTTTCTGGGCTGAGATGGGCAATCGCTGACTTTTGGAGTCGGCTGGTGACAAAATGTTCCAAACACACCCCATGCACAACTCCAGCGGGGAAGGTGCCAGAAAGGAGTTCTGTTGGTAGTTCTTCCACTGCCCCGGTAGCCAGCTGAAAGACACCACAAAAGTGGTTCTACCTGCTTTCTAGGCTGAGATGGGCAATCGCTGACTTTTGGAGTCGGCTGGTGACAAAATGTTCCAAACACACCCCATGCACAACTCCACCGGGGAAGGTGCCAGAAAGGAGTTCTGTTGGTAGTTCTTCCACTGCCCCGGTAGCCAGATGAAAGACACCACAAAAGTGGTTCTACCTGCTTGCTGGGCTGAGATGGGCAATCGCTGACTTTTGGAGTCGGCTGGTGACAAAATGTTCCAAACACACCCCATGCACAACTCCACCGGGGAAGGTGTCAGAAAGGAGTTCTCTTGGTAGTTCTTCCACTGCCCCGGTAGCCAGCTGAAAGACACCACAAAAGTGGTTCTACCTGCTTTCTGGGCTGAGATGGGCAATCGCTGACTTTTGGAGTCGGCTGGTGACAAAATGTTCCAAACACACCCCATGCACAACTCCTGCGGGGAAGGTGCCAGAAAGGAGTTCTGTTGGTTGTTCTTACACTGCCCCGGTAGCCAGATGAAAGACACCACAAAAGTGGTTCTACCTGCTTTCTGGGCTGAGATGGGGAATCGCTGACTTTTGGAGTCGGCTGGTGACAAAATGTTCCAAACACACCCCATGCACAACTCCCCCGGGGAAGGTGCCAGAAAGTAATTCCGTTGCTTGTTCTTCCACTGCCCCGGTAGCCAGATGAAAGACACCACAAAAGTGGTTCTACCTGCTTTCTGGGCTGAGATGGGGAATCGCTGACTTGTGGACTCGGCTGGTGACAAAATGTTCCAAACACACCCCATGCACAACTCCACCGGGGAAGGTGCCAGAAAGGAATTCCGTTGCTTGTTCTTCCACTGCCCCGGTAGCCAGCTGAAAGACACCACAAAAGTGGTTCTACCTGCTTTCTGGGCTGAGATGGGCAATCGCTGACTTTTGGAGTCGGCTGGTGACAAAATGTTCCAAACACACCCCATGCACAACTCCACCGGGGAAGGTGCCAGAAAGGAGTTCTGTTGGTTGTTCTTACACTGCCCCGGTAGCCAGATGAAAGACACCACAAAAGTGGTTCTACCTGCTTTCTAGGCTGAGATGGGCAATCGCTGACTTTTGGAGTCGGCTGGTGACAAAATGTTCCAAACACACCCCATGCACAACTCCACCGGGGAAGGTGCCAGAAAGGAGTTCTGTTGGTAGTTCTTCCACTGCCCCGGTAGCCAGCTGAAAGACACCACAAAAGTGGTTCTACCTGCTTTCTGGGCTGAGATGGGGAATCGCTGACTTTTGGAGTCGGCTGGTGACAAAATGTTCCAAACACACCCCATGCACAACTCCACCGGGGAAGGTGCCAGAAAGGAGTTCTGTTGGTTGATCTTACACTGCCCCGGTAGCCAGCTGAAAGACACCACAAAAGTGGTTCTACCTGCTTTCTAGGCTGAGATGGGGAATCGCTGACTTTTGGAGTCGGCTGGTGACAAAATGTTCCAAACACACCCCATGCACAACTCCACCGGGGAAGGTGCCAGAAAGGAGTTCTGTTGGTTGTTCTTCCACTGCCCCGGTAGCCAGCTGAAAGACACCACAAAAGTGGTTCTACCTGCTTGCTGGGCTGAGATGGGCAATCGCTGACTTTTGGAGTCGGCTGGTGACAAAATGTTCCAAACACACCCCATGCACAACTCCAGCGGGGAAGGTGCCAGAAAGGAGTTCTCTTGGTAGTTCTTCCACTGCCCCGGTAGCCAGCTGAAAGACACCACAAAAGTGGTTCTACCTGCTTGCTGGGCTGAGATGGGCAATCGCTGACTTTTGGAGTCGGCTGGTGACAAATGTTCCAAACACACCCCATGCACAACTCCACCGGGGAAGGTGCCAGAAAGGAGTTCTGTTGGTTGTTCTTACACTGCCCCGGTAGCCAGATGAAAGACACCACAAAAGTGGTTCTACCTGCTTTCTGGGCTGAGATGGGGAATCGCTGACTTTTGGAGTCGGCTGGTGACAAAATGTTCCAAACACACCCCATGCACAACTCCAGCGGGGAAGGTGCCAGAAAGGAGTTCTGTTAGTTGTTCTTACACTGCCCCGGTAGCCAGCTGAAAGACACCACAAAAGTGGTTCTATCTGCTTGCTGGGCTGAGATGGGGAATCGCTGACTTTTGGAGTCGGCTGGTGACAAAATGTTCCAAACACACCCCATGCACAACTCCACCGGGGAAGGTGCCAGAAAGGAATTCCGTTGCTTGTTCTTCCACTGCCCCGGTAGCCAGCTGAAAGACACCACAAAAGTGGTTCTACCTGCTTGCTGGGCTGAGATGGGCAATCGCTGACTTTTGGAGTCGGCTGGTGACAAAATGTTCCAAACACACCCCATGCACAACTCCACCGGGGAAGGTGCCAGAAAGGAATTCCATTGCTTGTTCTTCCACTGCCCCGGTAGCCAGATGAAAGACACCACAAAAGTGGTTCTACCTGCTTGCTGGGCTGAGATGGGCAATCGCTGACTTTTGGAGTCGGCTGGTGACAAAATGTTCCAAACACACCCCATGCACAACTCCACCGGGGAAGGTGCCAGAAAGGAGTTCTCTTGGTAGTTCTTCCACTGCCCCGGTAGCCAGCTGAAAGACACCACAAAAGTGGTTCTACCTGCTTGCTGGGCTGAGATGGGCAATCGCTGACTTTTGGAGTCGGCTGGTGACAAAATGTTCCAAACACACCCCATGCACAACTCCACCGGGGAAGGTGCCAGAAAGGAGTTCTGTTGGTAGTTATTACACTGCCCCGGTAGCCAGAAGAAAGACACCACAAAAGTGGTTCTACCTGCTTTCTGGGCTGAGATGGGGAATCGCTGACTTTTGCAGTCGGCTGGTGACAAAATGTTCCAAACACACCCCATGCACAACTCCACCGGGGAAGGTGCCAGAAAGGAATTCCGTTGCTTGTTCTTCCACTGCCCCGGTAGCCAGCTGAAAGACACCACAAAAGTGGTTCTACCTGCTTGCTGGGCTGAGATGGGCAATCGCTGACTTTTGGAGTCGGCTGGTGACAAAATGTTCCAAAGACACCCCATGCACAACTCCACCGGGGAAGGTGCCAGAAAGGAATTCCATTGCTTGTTCTTCCACTGCCCCGGTAGCCAGATGAAAGACACCACAAAAGTGGTTCTACCTGCTTGCTGGGCTGAGATGGGCAATCGCTGACTTTTGGAGTTGGCTAGTGACAAAATGTTCCAAACACACCCCATGCACAACTCCAGCGGGGAAGGTGCCAGAAAGGAGTTCTGTTGGTAGTTCTTACACTGCCCCGGTAGCCAGCTGAAAGACACCACAAAAGTGGTTCTACCTGCTTTCTAGGCTGAGATGGGGAATCGCTGACTTTTGGAGTCGGCTGGTGACAAAATGTTCCAAACACACCCCATGCACAACTCCACCGGGGAAGGTGCCAGAAAGGAGTTCCGTTGGTTGTTCTTACATTGCCCCGGTAGCCAGCTGAAAGACACCACAAAAGTGGTTCTACCTGCTTTCTGGGCTGAGATGGGGAATCGCTGACTTTTGGAGTCGGCTGGTGACAAAATGTTCCAAACACACCCCATGCACAACTCCACCGGGGAAGGTGCCAGAAAGGAGTTCTGTTGGTAGTTCTTCCACTGCCCCGGTAGCCAGATGAAAGACACCACAAAAGTGGTTCTACCTGCTTTCTGGGCTGAGATGGGCAATCGCTGACTTTTGGAGTCGGCTGGTGACAAAATGTTCCAAACACACCCCATGCACAACTCCACCGGGGAAGGTGCCAGAAAGGAGTTCTCTTGGTAGTTCTTCCACTGCCCCGGTAGCCAGATGAAAGACACCACAAAAGTGGTTCTACCTGCTTTCTAGGCTGAGATGGGCAATCGCTGACTTTTGCAGTCGGCTGGTGACAAAATGTTCCAAACACACCCCATGCACAACTCTACCGGGGAAGTTGCCAGAAAGGAATTCCGTTGCTTGTTCTTCCACTGCCCCGGTAGCCAGATGAAAGACACCACAAAAGTGGTTCTACCTGCTTTCTGGGCTGAGATGGGGAATCGCTGACTTGTGGACTCGGCTGGTGACAAAATGTTCCAAACACACCCCATGCACAACTCCACCGGGGAAGGTGCCAGAAAGGAATTCCGTTGCTTGTTCTTCCACTGCCCCGGTAGCCAGCTGAAAGACACCACAAAAGTGGTTCTACCTGCTTGCTGGGCTGAGATGGGCAATCGCTGACTTTTGGAGTCGGCTGGTGACAAAATGTTCCAAACACACCCCATGCACAACTCCACCGGGGAAGGTGCCAGAAAGGAATTCCATTGCTTGTTCTTCCACTGCCCCGGTAGCCAGATGAAAGACACCACAAAAGTGGTTCTACCTGCTTGCTGGGCTGAGATGGGCAATCGCTGACTTTTGGAGTCGGCTGGTGACAAAATGTTCCAAACACACCCCATGCACAACTCCACCGGGGAAGGTGCCAGAAAGGAGTTCTCTTGGTAGTTCTTCCACTGCCCCGGTAGCCAGCTGAAAGACACCACAAAAGTGGTTCTACCTGCTTGCTGGGCTGAGATGGGCAATCGCTGACTTTTGGAGTCGGCTGGTGACAAAATGTTCCAAACACACCCCATGCACAACTGCACCGGGGAAGGTGCCAGAAAGGAGTTCTGTTGGTAGTTATTACACTGCCCCGGTAGCCAGAAGAAAGACACCACAAAAGTGGTTCTACCTGCTTTCTGGGCTGAGATGGGGAATCGCTGACTTTTGCAGTCGGCTGGTGACAAAATGTTCCAAACACACCCCATGCACAACTCCACCGGGGAAGGTGCCAGAAAGGAATTCCGTTGCTTGTTCTTCCACTGCCCCGGTAGCCAGCTGAAAGACACCACAAAAGTGGTTCTACCTGCTTGCTGGGCTGAGATGGGCAATCGCTGACTTTTGGAGTCGGCTGGTGACAAAATGTTCCAAAGACACCCCATGCACAACTCCACCGGGGAAGGTGCCAGAAAGGAATTCCATTGCTTGTTCTTCCACTGCCCCGGTAGCCAGCTGAAAGACACCACAAAAGTGGTTCTACCTGCTTGCTGGGCTGAGATGGGCAATCGCTGACTTTTGGAGTTGGCTAGTGACAAAATGTTCCAAACACACCCCATGCACAACTCCAGCGGGGAAGGTGCCAGAAAGGAGTTCTGTTGGTAGTTCTTACACTGCCCCGGTAGCCAGCTGAAAGACACCACAAAAGTGGTTCTTCCTGCTTTCTAGGCTGAGATGGGGAATCGCTGACTTTTGGAGTCGGCTGGTGACAAAATGTTCCAAAGACACCCCATGCACAACTCCACTGGGGAAGGTGCCAGAAAGGAGTTCTCTTGGTAGTTCTTCCACTGCCCCGGTAGCCAGCTGAAAGACACCACAAAAGTGGTTCTACCTGCTTTCTGGGCTGAGATGGGGAATCGCTGACTTTTGGAGTCGGCTGGTGACAAAATGTTCCAAACACACCCCATGCACAACTCCACCGGGGAAGGTGCCAGAAAGGAGTTCTGTTGGTAGTTCTTCCACTGCCCCGGTAGCCAGATGAAAGACACCACAAAAGTGGTTCTACCTGCTTTCTGGGCTGAGATGGGCAATCGCTGACTTTTGGAGTCGGCTGGTGACAAAATGTTCCAAACACACCCCATGCACAACTCCACCGGGGAAGGTGCCAGAAAGGAGTTCTCTTGGTAGTTCTTCCACTGCCCCGGTAGCCAGATGAAAGACACCACAAAAGTGGTTCTACCTGCTTTCTAGGCTGAGATGGGCAATCGCTGACTTTTGCAGTCGGCTGGTGACAAAATGTTCCAAACACACCCCATGCACAACTCTACCGGGGAAGTTGCCAGAAAGGAATTCCGTTGCTTGTTCTTCCACTGCCCCGGTAGCCAGATGAAAGACACCACAAAAGTGGTTCTACATGCTTTCTGGGCTGAGATGGGGAATCGCTGACTTTTGGAGTCGGCTGGTGACAAAATGTTCCAAACACACCCCATGCACAACTCCACCGGGGAAGGTGCCAGAAAGGAATTCCGTTGCTTGTTCTTCCACTGCCCCGGTAGCCAGCTGAAAGACACCACAAAAGTGGTTCTACCTGCTTGCTGGGCTGAGATGGGCAATCGCTGACTTTTGGAGTCGGCTGGTGACAAAATGTTCCAAACACACCCCATGCACAACTCCACCGGGGAAGGTGCCAGAAAGGAGTTCTGTTGGTTGTTCTTACACTGCCCCGGTAGCCAGATGAAAGACACCACAAAAGTGGTTCTACCTGCTTTCTAGGCTGAGATGGGCAATCGCTGACTTTTGGAGTCGGCTGGTGACAAAATGTTCCAAAGACAGCCCATGCACAACTCCACCGGGGAAGGTGCCAGAAAGGAGTTCTCTTGGTAGTTCTTCCACTGCCCCGGTAGCCAGATGAAAGACACCACAAAAGTGGTTCTACCTGCTTTCTGGGCTGAGATGGGGAATCGCTGACTTTTGGAGTCGGCTGGTGACAAAATGTTCCAAAAACACCCCATGCACAACTCCACCGGGGAAGGTGCCAGAAAGGAGTTCTGTTGGTTGTTCTTACACTGCCCCGGTAGCCAGCTGAAAGACACCACAAAAGTGGTTCTACCTGCTTTCTAGGCTGAGATGGGGAATCGCTGACTTTTGGAGTCGGCTGGTGACAAAATGTTCCAAACACACCCCATGCACAACTCCACCGGGGAAGGTGCCAGAAAGGAGTTCTGTTGGTTGTTCTTACACTGCCCCGGTAGCCAGCTGAAAGACACCACAAGAGTGGTTCTACCTGCTTTCTGGGCTGAGATGGGGAATCGCTGACTTTTGGAGTCGGCTGGTGACAAAATGTTCCAAACACACCCCATGCAGAACTCCAGCGGGGAAGGTGCCAGAAAGGAGTTCTCTTGGTAGTTCTTACACTGCCCCGGTAGCCAGATGAAAGACACCACAAAAGTGGTTCTACCTGCTTGCTGGGCTGAGATGGGCAATCGCTGACTTTTGGAGTCGGCTGGTGACAAAATGTTCCAAACACACCCCATGCACAACTCCAGCGGGGAAGGTGCCAGAAAGGAGTTCTGTTGGTTGTTCTTCCACTGCCCCGGTAGCCAGATGAAAGACACCACAAAAGTGGTTCTACCTGCTTGCTGGGCTGAGATGGGCAATCGCTGACTTGTGGACTCGGCTGGTGACAAAATGTTCCAAAGACACCCCATGCACAACTCCACCGGGGAAGGTGCCAGAAAGGAGTTCTGTTGGTTGTTCTTACACTGCCCCGGTAGCCAGCTGAAAGACACCACAAAAGTGGTTCTACCTGCTTGCTGGGCTGAGATGGGGAATCGCTGACTTTTGGAGTCGGCTGGTGACAAAATGTTCCAAAGACACCCCATGCACAACTCCACCGGGGAAGGTGCCAGAAAGGAGTTCTGTTGGTTGTTCTTCCACTGCCCCGGTAGCCAGCTGAAAGACACCACAAAAGTGGTTCTACCTGCTTGCTGGGCTGAGATGGGCAATCGATGACTTTTGGAGTCGGCTGGTGACAAAATGTTCCAAACACACCCCATGCACAACTCCACCGGGGAAGGTGCCAGAAAGGAGTTCTCTTGGTAGTTCTTCCACTGCCCCGGTAGCCAGCTGAAAGACACCACAAAAGTGGTTCTACCTGCTTGCTGGGCTGAGATGGGCAATCGCTGACTTTTGGAGTCGGCTGGTGACAAAATGTTCCAAACACACCCCATGCACAACTCCACCGGGGAAGGTGCCAGAAAGGGGTTCTGTTGGTAGTTATTACACTGCCCCGGTAGCCAGAAGAAAGACACCACAAAAGTGGTTCTACCTGCTTGCTGGGCTGAGATGGGGAATCGCTGACTTTTGGAGTCGGCTGGTGACAAAATGTTCCAAACACACCCCATGCACAACTCCACCGGGGAAGGTGCCAGAAAGGAGTTCTGTTGGTTGTTCTTCCACTGCCCCGGTAGCCAGATGAAAGACACCACAAAAGTGGTTCTACCTGCTTTCTAGGCTGAGATGGGGAATCGCTGACTTTTGGAGTCGGCTGGTGACAAAATGTTCCAAACACACCCCATGCACAACTCCAGCGGGGAAGGTGCCAGAAAGGAATTCCAATGCTTGTTCTTCCACTGCCCCGGTAGCCAGCTGAAAGACACCACAAAAGTGGTTCTACCTGCTTGCTGGGCTGAGATGGGGAATCGCTGACTTGTGGACTCGGCTGGTGACAAAATGTTCCAAACACACCCCATGCACAACTCCACCGGGGAAGGTGCCAGAAAGGAGTTCTGTTGGTTGTTCTTACACTGCCCCGGTAGCCAGATGAAAGACACCACAAAAATGGTTCTATCTGCTTGCTGGGCTGAGATGGGGAATCGCTGACTTTTGGAGTCGGCTGGTGACAAAATGTTCCAAACACACCCCATGCACAACTCCACCGGGGAAGGGTCCAGAAAGGAATTCCGTTGCTTGTTCTTCCACTGCCCCGGTAGCCAGATGAAAGACACCACAAAAGTGGTTCTACCTGCTTGCTGGGCTGAGATGGGCAATCGCTGACTTTTGGAGTCGGCTGGTGACAAAATGTTCCAAAGACACCCCATGCACAACTCCACCGGGGAAGGTGCCAGAAAGGAGTTCTGTTGGTAGTTCTTACACTGCCCCGGTAGCCAGATGAAAGACACCACAAAAGTGGTTCTACCTGCTTGCTGGGCTGAGATGGGCAATCGCTGACTTTTGGAGTCGGCTGGTGACAAAATGTTCCAAACACACCCCATGCACAACTCCTGCGGGGAAGAAGCCAGAAAGGAATTTTGTTGCTTGTTCCTCCACTGCCCCGGTAGCCAGATGAAAGACACCACAAAAGTGGTTCTACCTGCTTGCTGGGCTGAGATGGGCAATCGCTGACTTTTGGAGTCGGCTGGTGACAAAATGTTCCAAACACACCCCATGCACAACTCCACCGGGGAAGGTGCCAGAAAGGAGTTCTGTTGGTAGTTCTTCCACTGCCCCGGTAGCCAGATGAAAGACACCACAAAAGTGGTTCTACCTGCTTGCTGGGCTGAGATGGGCAATCGCTGACTTTTGCAGTCGGCTGGTGACAAAATGTTCCAAACACACCCCATGCACAACTCCACCGGGGAAGGTGCCAGAAAGGAATTCCGTTGCTTGTTCTTACACTGCCCCGGTAGCCAGATGAAAGACACCACAAAAGTGGTTCTACCTGCTTTCTGGGCTGAGATGGGGAATCGCTGACTTTTGGAGTCGGCTGGTGACAAAATGTTCCAAACACACCCCATGCACAACTCCACCGGGGAAGGTGCCAGAAAGGAGTTCTCTTGGTAGTTCTTCCACTGCCCCGGTAGCCAGATGAAAGACACCACAAAAGTGGTTCTACCTGCTTGCTGGGCTGAGATGGGCAATCGCTGAATTTGGAGTCGGCTGGTGACAAAATGTTCCAAACACACCCCATGCACAACTCCACCGGGGAAGGTGCCAGAAAGGAGTTCTCTTGGTAGTTCTTCCACTGCCCCGGTAGCCAGATGAAAGACACCACAAAAGTGGTTCTACCTGCTTGCTGGGCTGAGATGGGCAATCGCTGAATTTGGAGTCGGCTGGTGACAAAATGTTCCAAACACACCCCATGCACAACTCCAGCGGGGAAGGTGCCAGAAAGGAATTCAGTTGCTTGTTCTTCCACTGCCCTGGTAGCCAGATGAAAGACACCACAAAAGTGGTTCTACCTGCTTGCTGGGCTGAGATGGGCAATCGCTGACTTTTGCAGTCGGCTGGTGACAAAATGTTCCAAACACACCCCATGCACAACTCCAGCGGGGAAGGTGCCAGAAAGGAATTCAGTTGCTTGTTCTTCCACTGCCCCGGTAGCCAGCGGAAAGACACCACAAAAGTGGTTCTACCTGCTTTCTGGGCTGAGATGGGCAATCGCTCACTTTTGGAGTCGGCTGGTGACAAAATGTTCCAAACACACCCCATGCACAACTCCACCGGGGAAGGTGCCAGAAAGGAGTTCTCTTGGTAGTTCTTCCACTGCTCCGGTAGCCAGCTGAAAGACACCACAAAAGTGGTTCTACCTGCTTGCTGGGCTGAGATGGGGAATCGCTGACTTGTGGACTCGGCTGGAGACAAAATGTTCCAAACACACCCCATGCACAACTCCACCGGGGAAGGTGCCAGAAAGGAGTTCTCTTGGTAGTTCTTCCACTGCCCCGGTAGCCAGATGAAAGACACCACAAAAGTGGTTCTACCTGCTTTCTGGGCTGAGATGGGGAATCGCTGACTTTTGTAGTCGGCTGGTGACAAAATGTTCCAAACACACCCCATGCACAACTCCACCGGGGAAGGTGCCAGAAAGGAATTCCGTTGCTTGTTCTTACACTGCCCCGGTAGCCAGCTGAAAGACACCACAAAAGTGGTTCTACCTGCTTGCTGGGCTGAGATGGGGAATCGCTGACTTTTGGAGTCGGCTGGTGACAAAATGTTCCAAACACACCCCATGCACAACTCCAGCGGGGAAGGTGCCAGAAAGGAGTTCTCTTGGTAGTTCTTCCACTGCCCCGGTAGCCAGCTGAAAGACACCACAAAAGTGGTTCTACCTGCTTGCTGGGCTGAGATGGGCAATCGCTGAATTTGGAGTCGGCTGGTGACAAAATGTTCCAAACACACCCCATGCACAACTCCACCGGGGAAGGTGCCAGAAAGGAGTTCTCTTGGTAGTTCTTCCACTGCCCCGGTAGCCAGCTGAAAGACACCACAAAAGTGGTTCTACCTGCTTTCTGGGCTGAGATGGGCAATCGCTGACTTTTGGAGTCGGCTGGTGACAAAATGTTCCAAACACACCCCATGCACAACTCCAGCGGGGAAGGTGCCAGAAAGGAATTCAGTTGCTTGTTCTTCCACTGCCCCGGTAGCCAGTGGAAAGACACCACAAAAGTGGTTCTACCTGCTTTCTGGGCTGAGATGGGGAATCGCTGACTTTTGGAGTCGGCTGGTGACAAAATGTTCCAAACACACCCCATGCACAACTCCACCGGGGAAGGTGCCAGAAAGGAGTTCTGTTGGTAGTTCTTCCACTGCCCCGGTAGCCAGCTGAAAGACACCACAAAAGTGGTTCTACCTGCTTTCTGGGCTGAGATGGGCAATCGCTGACTTTTGCAGTCGGCTGGTGACAAAATGTTCCAAAGACACCCCATGCACAACTCCCCCGGGGAAGGTGCCAGAAAGTAATTCCGTTGCTTGTTCTTCCACTGCCCCGGTAGCCAGCTGAAAGACACCACAAAAGTGGTTCTACCTGCTTTCTGGGTTGAGATGGGGAATCGCTGACTTGTGGACTCGGCTGGTGACAAAATGTTCCAAACACACCCCATGCACAACTCCACCGGGGAAGGTGCCAGAAAGGAGTTCTGTTGGTTGTTCTTCCACTGCTCCGGTAGCCAGATGAAAGACACCACAAAAGTGGTTCTACCTGCTTTCTGGGCTGAGATGGGGAATCGCTGACTTTTGGAGTCGGCTGGTGACAAAATGTTCCAAACACACCCCATGCACAACTCCACCGGGGAAGGTGCCAGAAAGGAGTTCTGTTGGTTGTTCTTCCACTGCTCCGGTAGCCAGCTGAAAGACACCACAAAAGTGGTTCTACCTGCTTGCTGGGCTGAGATGGGGAATCGCTGACTTTTGGAGACGGCTGGTGACAAAATGTTCCAAACACACCCCATGCACAACTCCACCGGGGAAGGTGCCAGAAAGGAATTCCGTTGCTTGTTCTTCCACTGCCCCGGTAGCCAGCTGAAAGACACCACAAAAGTGGTTCTACCTGCTTGCTGGGCTGAGATGGGCAATCGCTGACTTTTGGAGTCGGCTGGTGACAAAATGTTCCAAACACACCCCATGCACAACTCCACCGGGGAAGGTGCCAGAAAGGAATTTTGTTGCTTGTTCTTCCACTGCCCCGGTAGCCAGATGAAAGACACCACAAAAGTGGTTCTACCTGCTTGATGGGCTGAGATGGGCAATCGCTGACTTTTGGAGTCGGCTGGTGACAAAATGTTCCAAAGACACCCCATGCACAACTCCACCGGGGAAGGTGCCAGAAAGGAGTTCTGTTGGTAGTTCTTCCACTGCCCCGGTAGCCAGATGAAAGACACCACAAAAGTGGTTCTACCTGCTTGCTGGGCTGAGATGGGCAATCGCTGACTTTTGCAGTCGGCTGGTGACAAAATGTTCCAAACACACCCCATGCACAACTCCACCGGGGAAGGTGCCAGAAAGGAATTCCGTTGCTTGTTCTTACACTGCCCCGGTAGCCAGATGAAAGACACCACAAAAGTGGTTCTACCTGCTTTCTAGGCTGAGATGGGGAATCGCTGACTTTTGGAGTCGGCTGGTGACAAAATGTTCCAAACACACCCCATGCACAACTCCACCGGGGAAGGTGCCAGAAAGGAATTCCGTTGCTTGTTCTTACACTGCCCCGGTAGCCAGCTGAAAGACACCACAAAAGTGGTTCTACCTGCTTGCTGGGCTGAGATGGGGAATCGCTGACTTTTGGAGTCGGCTGGTGACAAAATGTTCCAAACACACCCCATGCACAACTCCACCGGGGAAGGTGCCAGAAAGGAGTTCTCTTGGTAGTTCTTCCACTGCCCCGGTAGCCAGATGAAAGACACCACAAAAGTGGTTCTACCTGCTTGCTGGGCTGAGATGGGCAATCGCTGAATTTGGAGTCGGCTGGTGACAAAATGTTCCAAACACACCCCATGCACAACTCCACCGGGGAAGGTGCCAGAAAGGAATTCCGTTGCTTGTTCTTACACTGCCCCGGTAGCCAGATGAAAGACACCACAAAAGTGGTTCTACCTGCTTGCTGGGCTGAGATGGGCAATCGCTGACTTTTGCAGTCGGCTGGTGACAAAATGTTCCAAACACACCCCATGCACAACTCCAGCGGGGAAGGTGCCAGAAAGGAATTCAGTTGCTTGTTCTTCCACTGCCCCGGTAGCCAGCGGAAAGACACCACAAAAGTGGTTCTACCTGCTTTCTGGGCTGAGATGGGGAATCGCTGACTTTTGGAGTCGGCTGGTGACAAAATGTTCCAAACACACCCCATGCACAACTCCAGCGGGGAAGGTGCCAGAAAGGAGTTCTGTTGGTAGTTCTTCCACTGCCCCGGTAGCCAGCTGAAAGACACCACAAAAGTGGTTCTACCTGCTTTCTGGGCTGAGATGGGCAATCGCTCACTTTTGGAGTCGGCTGGTGACAAAATGTTCCAAACACACCCCATGCACAACTCCACCGGGGAAGGTGCCAGAAAGGAGTTCTCTTGGTAGTTCTTCCACTGCTCCGGTAGCCAGCTGAAAGACACCACAAAAGTGGTTCTACCTGCTTGCTGGGCTGAGATGGGGAATCGCTGACTTGTGGACTCGGCTGGAGACAAAATGTTCCAAACACACCCCATGCACAACTCCACCGGGGAAGGTGCCAGAAAGGAGTTCTCTTGGTAGTTCTTACACTGCCCCGGTAGCCAGATGAAAGACACCACAAAAGTGGTTCTACCTGCTTTCTGGGCTGAGATGGGGAATCGCTGACTTTTGGAGTCGGCTGGTGACAAAATGTTCCAAACACACCCCATGCACAACTCCACCGGGGAAGGTGCCAGAAAGGAATTACGTTGCTTGTTCTTACACTGCCCCGGTAGCCAGCTGAAAGACACCACAAAAGTGGTTCTACCTGCTTGCTGGGCTGAGATGGGGAATCGCTGACTTTTGGAGTCGGCTGGTGACAAAATGTTCCAAACACACCCCATGCACAACTCCAGCGGGGAAGGTGCCAGAAAGGAGTTCTCTTGGTAGTTCTTCCACTGCCCCGGTAGCCAGCTGAAAGACACCACAAAAGTGGTTCTACCTGCTTGCTGGGCTGAGATGGGCAATCGCTGAATTTGGAGTCGGCTGGTGACAAAATGTTCCAAACACACCCCATGCACAACTCCACCGGGGAAGGTGCCAGAAAGGAGTTCTCTTGGTAGTTCTTCCACTGCCCCGGTAGCCAGCTGAAAGACACCACAAAAGTGGTTCTACCTGCTTGCTGGGCTGAGATGGGCAATCGCTGACTTTTGGAGTCGGCTGGTGACAAAATGTTCCAAACACACCCCATGCACAACTCCAGCGGGGAAGGTGCCAGAAAGGAATTCAGTTGCTTGTTCTTCCACTGCCCCGGTAGCCAGCGGAAAGACACCACAAAAGTGGTTCTACCTGCTTTCTGGGCTGAGATGGGGAATCGCTGACTTTTGGAGTCGGCTGGTGACAAAATGTTCCAAACACACCCCATGCACAACTCCACCGGGGAAGGTGCCAGAAAGGAGTTCTGTTGGTAGTTCTTCCACTGCCCCGGTAGCCAGATGAAAGACACCACAAAAGTGGTTCTACCTGCTTTCTGGGCTGAGATGGGCAATCGCTGACTTTTGCAGTCGGCTGGTGACAAAATGTTCCAAGCACACCCCATGCACAACTCCCCCGGGGAAGGTGCCAGAAAGTAATTCCGTTGCTTGTTCTTCCACTGCCCCGGTAGCCAGCTGAAAGACACCACAAAAGTGGTTCTACCTGCTTTCTGGGTTGAGATGGGGAATCGCTGACTTGTGGACTCGGCTGGTGACAAAATGTTCCAAACACACCCCATGCACAACTCCACCGGGGAAGGTGCCAGAAAGGAGTTCTGTTGGTTGTTCTTCCACTGCTCCGGTAGCCAGATGAAAGACACCACAAAAGTGGTTCTACCTGCTTTCTGGGCTGAGATGGGGAATCGCTGACTTTTGGAGTCGGCTGGTGACAAAATGTTCCAAACACACCCCATGCACAACTCCACCGGGGAAGGTGCCAGAAAGGAGTTCTGTTGGTTGTTCTTCCACTGCTCCGGTAGCCAGCTGAAAGACACCACAAAAGTGGTTCTACCTGCTTGCTGGGCTGAGATGGGCAATCGCTGACTTTTGGAGTCGGCTGGTGACAAAATGTTCCAAACACACCCCATGCACAACTCCACCGGGGAAGGTGCCAGAAAGGAGTTCTGTTGGTAGTTCTTCCACTGCCCCGGTAGCCAGCTGAAAGACACCACAAAAGTGGTTCTACCTGCTTTCTGGGCTGAGATGGGGAACCGCTGACTTTTGGAGTCGGCTGGTGACAAAATGTTCCAAACACACCCCATGCACAACTCCAGCGGGGAAGGTGCCAGAAAGGAGTTCTGTTGGTTGTTCTTACACTGCCCCGGTAGCCAGATGAAAGACACCACAAAAGTGGTTCTACCTGCTTTCTGGGCTGAGATGGGCAATCGCTGACTTTTGGAGTCGGCTGGTGACAAAATGTTCCAAACACACCCCATGCACAACTCCACCGGGGAAGGTGCCAGAAAGGAGTTCTGTTGGTAGTTCTTCCACTGCCCCGGTAGCCAGATGAAAGACACCACAAAAGTGGTTCTACATGCTTGCTGGGCTGAGATGGGCAATCGCTGACTTTTGGAGTCGGCTGGTGACAAAATGTTCCAAACACACCCCATGCACAACTCCACCGGGGAAGGGTCCAGAAAGGAATTCCGTTGCTTGTTCTTACACTGCCCCGGTAGCCAGATGAAAGACACCACTAAAGTGGTTCTACCTGCTTGCTGGGCTGAGATGGGCAATCGCTGACTTTTGGAGTCGGCTGGTGACAAAATGTTCCAAACACACCCCATGCACAACTCCACCGGGGAAGGTGCCAGAAAGGAATTCCATTGCTTGTTCTTCCACTGCCCCGGTAGCCAGCTGAAAGACACCACAAAAGTGGTTCTACCTGCTTTCTAGGCTGAGATGGGCAATCGCTGACTTTTGGAGTCGGCTGGTGACAAAATGTTCCAAACACACCCCATGCACAACTCCACCGGGGAAGGTGCCAGAAAGGAGTTCCGTTGGTTGTTCTTACATTGCCTTGGTAGCCAGCTGAATGACACCACAAAAGTGGTTCTACCTGCTTTCTGGGCTGAGATGGGGAATCGCTGACTTTTGGAGTCGGCTGGTGACAAAATGTTCCAAACACACCCCATGCACAACTCCAGCGGGGAAGGTGCCAGAAAGGAGTTCTGTTGGTTGTTCTTACACTGCCCCGGTAGCCAGATGAAAGACACCACAAAAGTGGTTCTACCTGCTTGCTGGGCTGAGATGGGCAATCGCTGACTTTTGGAGTCGGCTGGTGACAAAATGTTCCAAACACACCCCATGCACAACTCCACCGGGGAAGGTGCCAGAAAGGAGTTCTGTTGGTAGTTCTTCCACTGCCCCGGTAGCCAGATGAAAGACACCACAAAAGTGGTTCTACCTGCTTTCTGGGCTGAGATGGGCAATCGCTGACTTTTGGAGTCGGCTGGTGACAAAATGTTCCAAACAGACCCCATGCACAACTCCACCGGGGAAGGTGCCAGAAAGGAGTTCTGTTGGTAGTTCTTCCACTGCCCCGGTAGCCAGCTGAAAGACACCACAAAAGTGGTTCTACCTGCTTTCTGGGCTGAGATGGGCAATCGCTGACTTTTGCAGTCGGCTGGTGACAAAATGTTCCAAACA
This sequence comes from Falco punctatus, assembly GCF_963210335.1. Classification (NCBI taxonomy): domain Eukaryota; kingdom Metazoa; phylum Chordata; class Aves; order Falconiformes; family Falconidae; genus Falco; species Falco punctatus. Next base: position 776,684 of record NW_027660338.1, read on the forward strand.
CACCCCATGCACAACTCCACCGGGGAAGGTGCCAGAAAGGAGTTCTGTTGGTTGTTCTTACACTGCCCCGGTAGCCAGATGAAAGACACCACAAAAGTGGTTCTACCTGCTTGCTGGGCTTAGATGGGGAATCGCTGACTTTTGGAGTCGGCTGGTGACAAAATGTTCCAAACACACCCCATGCACAACTCCACCGGGGAAGGTGCCAGAAAGGAGTTCTGTTGGTAGTTCTTCCACTGCCCCGGTAGCCAGATGAAAGACACCACAAAAGTGGTTCTACCTGCTTGCTGGGCTGAGATGGGGAATCGCTGACTTTTGGAGTCGGCTGGTGACAAAATGTTCCAAACACACCCCATGCACAACTCCACCGGGGAAGGTGCCAGAAAGGAGTTCTCTTGGTAGTTCTTCCACTGCCCCGGTAGCCAGCTGAAAGACACCACAAAAGTGGTTCTACCTGCTTTCTAGGCTGAGATGGGGAATCGCTGACTTTTGGAGTCGGCTGGTGACAAAATGTTCCAAACACACCCCATGCACAACTCCAGCGGGGAAGGTGCCAGAAAGGAGTTCTGTTGGTAGTTCTTCCACTGCCCCGGTAGCCAGCTGAAAGACACCACAAAAGTGGTTCTACCTGCTTTCTGGGCTGAGATGGGCAATCGCTGACTTTTGCAGTCGGCTGGTGACAAAATGTTCCAAACACACCCCATGCACAACTCCACCGGGGAAGGTGCCAGAAAGGAATTCCATTGCTTGTTCTTCCACTGCCCCGGTAGCCAGCTGAAAGACACCACAAAAGTGGTTCTACCTGCTTGCTGGGCTGAGATGGGCAATCGCTGACTTTTGGAGTCGGCTGGTGACAAAATGTTCCAAACACACCCCATGCACAACTCCAGCGGGGAAGGTGCCAGAAAGGAGTTCTGTTGGTAGTTCTTCCACTGCCCCGGTAGCCAGCTGAAAGACACCACAAAAGTGGTTCTACCTGCTTTCTAGGCTGAGATGGGGAATCGCTGACTTTTGGAGTCGGCTGGTGACAAAATGTTCCAAAGACACCCCATGCACAACTCCACTGGGGAAGGTGCCAGAAAGGAGTTCTCTTGGTAGTTCTTCCACTGCCCCGGTAGCCAGCTGAAAGACACCACAAAAGTGGTTCTACCTGCTTTCTGGGCTGAGATGGGCAATCGCTGACTTTTGGAGTCGGCTGGTGACAAAATGTTCCAAACACACCCCATGCACAACTCCACCGGGGAAGGTGCCGGAAAGGAATTCCGTTGCTTGTTCTTACACTGCCCCGGTAGCCAGCTGAAAGACACCACTAAAGTGGTTCTACCTGCTTGCTGGGCTGAGATGGGCAATCGCTGACTTTTGGAGTCGGCTGGTGACAAAATGTTCCAAACACACCCCATGCACAACTCCAGCGGGGAAGGTGCCAGAAAGGAGTTCTCTTGGTAGTTCTTCCACTGCCCCGGTAGCCAGCTGAAAGACACCACAAAAGTGGTTCTACCTGCTTGCTGGGCTGAGATGGGCAATCGCTGAATTTGGAGTCGGCTGGTGACAAAATGTTCCAAACACACCCCATGCACAACTCCACCGGGGAAGGTGCCAGAAAGGAGTTCTCTTGGTAGTTCTTCCACTGCCCCGGTAGCCAGCTGAAAGACACCACAAAAGTGGTTCTACCTGCTTTCTGGGCTGAGATGGGCAATCGCTGACTTTTGGAGTCGGCTGGTGACAAAATGTTCCAAACACACCCCATGCACAACTCCACCGGGGAAGGTGCCAGAAAGGAGTTCTGTTGGTAGTTCTTCCACTGCCCCGGTAGCCAGATGAAAGACACCACAAAAGTGGTTCTACCTGCTTTCTGGGCTGAGATGGGCAATCGCTGACTTTTGGAGTCGGCTGGTGACAAAATGTTCCAAACACACCCCATGCACAACTCCACCGGGGAAGGTGCCAGAAAGGAGTTCTGTTGGTAGTTCTTCCACTGCCCCGGTAGCCAGATGAAAGACACCACAAAAGTGGTTCTACCTGCTTTCTGGGCTGAGATGGGCAATCGCTGACTTTTGCAGTCGGCTGGTGACAAAATGTTCCAAGCACACCCCATGCACAACTCCCCCGGGGAAGGTGCCAGAAAGTAATTCCGTTGCTTGTTCTTCCACTGCCCCGGTAGCCAGCTGAAAGACACCACAAAAGTGGTTCTACCTGCTTTCTGGGTTGAGATGGGGAATCGCTGACTTGTGGACTCGGCTGGTGACAAAATGTTCCAAACACACCCCATGCACAACTCCACCGGGGAAGGTGCCAGAAAGGAGTTCTGTTGGTTGTTCTTCCACTGCTCCGGTAGCCAGATGAAAGACACCACAAAAGTGGTTCTACCTGCTTTCTGGGCTGAGATGGGGAATCGCTGACTTTTGGAGTCGGCTGGTGACAAAATGTTCCAAACACACCCCATGCACAACTCCACCGGGGAAGGTGCCAGAAAGGAGTTCTGTTGGTTGTTCTTCCACTGCTCCGGTAGCCAGCTGAAAGACACCACAAAAGTGGTTCTACCTGCTTGCTGGGCTGAGATGGGGAATCGCTGACTTTTGGAGACGGCTGGTGACAAAATGTTCCAAACACACCCCATGCACAACTCCACCGGGGAAGGTGCCAGAAAGGAATTCCGTTGCTTGTTCTTACACTGCCCCGGTAGCCAGATGAAAGACACCACAAAAGTGGTTCTACCTGCTTGCTGGGCTGAGATGGGCAATCGCTGACTTTTGGAGTCGGCTGGTGACAAAATGTTCCAAACACACCCCATGCACAACTCCACCGGGGAAGGTGCCAGAAAGGAATTCCATTGCTTGTTCTTCCACTGCCCCGGTAGCCAGATGAAAGACACCACAAAAGTGGTTCTACCTGCTTGATGGGCTGAGATGGGCAATCGCTGACTTTTGGAGTCGGCTGGTGACAAAATGTTCCAAACACACCCCATGCACAACTCCACCGGGGAAGGTGCCAGAAAGGAGTTCTGTTGGTAGTTCTTCCACTGCCCCGGTAGCCAGATGAAAGACACCACAAAAGTGGTTCTACCTGCTTGCTGGGCTGAGATGGGCAATCGCTGACTTTTGGAGTCGGCTGGTGACAAAATGTTCCAAACACACCCCATGCACAACTCCACCGGGGAAGGTGCCAGAAAGGAGTTCTGTTGGTAGTTCTTCCACTGCCCCGGTAGCCAGCTGAAAGACACCACAAAAGTGGTTCTACCTGCTTTCTGGGCTGAGATGGGGAACCGCTGACTTTTGGAGTCGGCTGGTGACAAAATGTTCCAAACACACCCCATGCACAACTCCAGCGGGGAAGGTGCCAGAAAGGAGTTCTGTTGGTTGTTCTTACACTGCCCCGGTAGCCAGATGAAAGACACCACAAAAGTGGTTCTACCTGCTTTCTGGGCTGAGATGGGCAATCGCTGACTTTTGGAGTCGGCTGGTGACAAAATGTTCCAAACACACCCCATGCACAACTCCACCGGGGAAGGTGCCAGAAAGGAGTTCTGTTGGTAGTTCTTCCACTGCCCCGGTAGCCAGATGAAAGACACCACAAAAGTGGTTCTACATGCTTGCTGGGCTGAGATGGGCAATCGCTGACTTTTGGAGTCGGCTGGTGACAAAATGTTCCAAACACACCCCATGCACAACTCCACCGGGGAAGGGTCCAGAAAGGAATTCCGTTGCTTGTTCTTACACTGCCCCGGTAGCCAGATGAAAGACACCACTAAAGTGGTTCTACCTGCTTGCTGGGCTGAGATGGGCAATCGCTGACTTTTGGAGTCGGCTGGTGACAAAATGTTCCAAACACACCCCATGCACAACTCCACCGGGGAAGGTGCCAGAAAGGAATTCCATTGCTTGTTCTTCCACTGCCCCGGTAGCCAGCTGAAAGACACCACAAAAGTGGTTCTACCTGCTTTCTAGGCTGAGATGGGCAATCGCTGACTTTTGGAGTCGGCTGGTGACAAAATGTTCCAAACACACCCCATGCACAACTCCACCGGGGAAGGTGCCAGAAAGGAATTCCGTTGCTTGTTCTTACATTGCCTTGGTAGCCAGCTGAATGACACCACAAAAGTGGTTCTACCTGCTTTCTGGGCTGAGATGGGGAATCGCTGACTTTTGGAGTCGGCTGGTGACAAAATGTTCCAAACACACCCCATGCACAACTCCAGCGGGGAAGGTGCCAGAAAGGAGTTCTGTTGGTTGTTCTTACACTGCCCCGGTAGCCAGATGAAAGACACCACAAAAGTGGTTCTACCTGCTTGCTGGGCTGAGATGGGCAATCGCTGACTTTTGGAGTCGGCTGGTGACAAAATGTTCCAAACACACCCCATGCACAACTCCACCGGGGAAGGGTCCAGAAAGGAGTTCTGTTGGTAGTTCTTCCACTGCCCCGGTAGCCAGATGAAAGACACCACAAAAGTGGTTCTACCTGCTTTCTGGGCTGAGATGGGCAATCGCTGACTTTTGGAGTCGGCTGGTGACAAAATGTTCCAAACAGACCCCATGCACAACTCCACCGGGGAAGGTGCCAGAAAGGAGTTCTGTTGGTAGTTCTTCCACTGCCCCGGTAGCCAGCTGAAAGACACCACAAAAGTGGTTCTACCTGCTTTCTGGGCTGAGATGGGCAATCGCTGACTTTTGCAGTCGGCTGGTGACAAAATGTTCCAAACACACCCCATGCACAACTCCACCGGGGAAGGTGCCAGAAAGGAGTTCTGTTGGTTGTTCTTACACTGCCCCGGTAGCCAGATGAAAGACACCACAAAAGTGGTTCTACCTGCTTGCTGGGCTTAGATGGGGAATCGCTGACTTTTGGAGTCGGCTGGTGACAAAATGTTCCAAACACACCCCATGCACAACTCCACCGGGGAAGGTGCCAGAAAGGAGTTCTGTTGGTAGTTCTTCCACTGCCCCGGTAGCCAGATGAAAGACACCACAAAAGTGGTTCTACCTGCTTGCTGGGCTGAGATGGGGAATCGCTGACTTTTGGAGTCGGCTGGTGACAAAATGTTCCAAACACACCCCATGCACAACTCCACCGGGGAAGGTGCCAGAAAGGAGTTCTCTTGGTAGTTCTTCCACTGCCCCGGTAGCCAGCTGAAAGACACCACAAAAGTGGTTCTACCTGCTTTCTAGGCTGAGATGGGGAATCGCTGACTTTTGGAGTCGGCTGGTGACAAAATGTTCCAAACACACCCCATGCACAACTCCAGCGGGGAAGGTGCCAGAAAGGAGTTCTGTTGGTAGTTCTTCCACTGCCCCGGTAGCCAGCTGAAAGACACCACAAAAGTGGTTCTACCTGCTTTCTGGGCTGAGATGGGCAATCGCTGACTTTTGCAGTCGGCTGGTGACAAAATGTTCCAAACACACCCCATGCACAACTCCACCGGGGAAGGTGCCAGAAAGGAATTCCATTGCTTGTTCTTCCACTGCCCCGGTAGCCAGCTGAAAGACACCACAAAAGTGGTTCTACCTGCTTGCTGGGCTGAGATGGGCAATCGCTGACTTTTGGAGTCGGCTGGTGACAAAATGTTCCAAACACACCCCATGCACAACTCCAGCGGGGAAGGTGCCAGAAAGGAGTTCTGTTGGTAGTTCTTACACTGCCCCGGTAGCCAGCTGAAAGACACCACAAAAGTGGTTCTACCTGCTTTCTAGGCTGAGATGGGGAATCGCTGACTTTTGGAGTCGGCTGGTGACAAAATGTTCCAAAGACACCCCATGCACAACTCCACTGGGGAAGGTGCCAGAAAGGAGTTCTCTTGGTAGTTCTTCCACTGCCCCGGTAGCCAGCTGAAAGACACCACAAAAGTGGTTCTACCTGCTTTCTGGGCTGAGATGGGCAATCGCTGACTTTTGGAGTCGGCTGGTGACAAAATGTTCCAAACACACCCCATGCACAACTCCCCCGGGGAAGGTGCCAGAAAGGAGTTCTGTTGGTTGTTATTACACTGCCCCGGTAGCCAGATGAAAGACACCACAAAAGTGGTTCTACCTGCTTTCTGGGCTGAGATGGGGAATCGCTGACTTGTGGACTCGGCTGGTGACAAAATGTTCCAAACACACCCCATGCACAACTCCACCGGGGAAGGTGCCAGAAAGGAATTCCATTGCTTGTTCTTCCACTGCCCCGGTAGCCAGATGAAAGACACCACAAAAGTGGTTCTACCTGCTTGCTGGGCTGAGATGGGCAATCGCTGACTTTTGGAGTCGGCTGGTGACAAAATGTTCCAAACACACCCCATGCACAACTCCCCCGGGGAAGGTGCCAGAAAGGAGTTCTGTTGGTTGTTATTACACTGCCCCGGTAGCCAGATGAAAGACACCACAAAAGTGGTTCTACCTGCTTGCTGGGCTGAGATGGGGAATCGCTGACTTGTGGACTCGGCTGGTGACAAAATGTTCCAAACACACCCCATGCACAACTCCACCGGGGAAGGTGCCAGAAAGGAGTTCTGTTGGTTGTTCTTACACTGCCCCGGTAGCCAGATGAAAGACACCACAAAAGTGGTTCTACCTGCTTGATGGGCTGAGATGGGCAATCGCTGACTTTTGCAGTCGGCTGGTGACAAAATGTTCCAAAGACACCCCATGCACAACTCCACCGGGGAAGGTGCCAGAAAGGAATTCCAATGCTTGTTCTTCCACTGCCCTGGTAGCCAGATGAAAGACACCACAAAAGTGGTTCTACCTGCTTTCTGGGCTGAGATGGGCAATCGCTGACTTTTGGAGTCGGCTGGTGACAAAATGTTCCAAACACACCCCATGCACAACTCCACCGGGGAAGGTGCCAGAAAGGAGTTCCGTTGGTTGTTCTTACATTGCCTTGGTAGCCAGCTGAATGACACCACAAAAGTGGTTCTACCTGCTTTCTGGGCTGAGATGGGGAATCGCTGACTTTTGGAGTCGGCTGGTGACAAAATGTTCCAAACACACCCCATGCACAACTCCACCGGGGAAGGTGCCAGAAAGGAGTTCTGTTGGTTGTTCTTACACTGCCCCGGTAGCCAGATGAAAGACACCACAAAAGTGGTTCTACCTGCTTTGTGGGCTGAGATGGGGAATCGCTGACTTTTGGAGTCGGCTGGTGACAAAATGTTCCAAACACACCCCATGCACAACTCCACCGGGGAAGGTGCCAGAAAGGAGTTCTGTTGGTTGTTCTTACACTGCTCCGGTAGCCAGATGAAAGACACCACAAAAGTGGTTCTACCTGCTTGCTGGGCTGAGATGGGGAATCGCTGACTTTTGGAGTCGGCTGGTGACAAAATGTTCCAAGCACACCCCATGCACAACTCCACCGGGGAAGGTGCCAGAAAGGAGTTCTGTTGGTAGTTCTTACACTGCCCCGGTAGCCAGATGAAAGACACCACAAAAGTGGTTCTACCTGCTTTCTGGGCTGAGATGGGGAATCGCTGACTTTTGGAGTCGGCTGGTGACAAAATGTTCCAAACACACCCCATGCACAACTCCAGCGGGGAAGGTGCCAGAAAGGAGTTCTCTTGGTAGTTCTTCCACTGCCCCGGTAGCCAGCTGAAAGACACCACAAAAGTGGTTCTACCTGCTTGCTGGGCTGAGATGGGCAATCGCTGACTTTTGGAGTCGGCTGGTGACAAAATGTTCCAAACACACCCCATGCACAACTCCACCGGGGAAGGTGTCAGAAAGGAGTTCTGTTGGTAGTTCTTCCACTGCCCCGGTAGCCAGATGAAAGACACCACAAAAGTGGTTCTACCTGCTTTCTGGGCTGAGATGGGCAATCGCTGACTTTTGGAGTCGGCTGGTGACAAAATGTTCCAAACACACCCCATGCACAACTCCACCGGGGAAGGTGCCAGAAAGGAGTTCTCTTGGTAGTTCTTCCACTGCCCCGGTAGCCAGATGAAAGACACCACAAAAGTGGTTCTACCTGCTTTCTGGGCTGAGATGGGCAATCGCTGACTTTTGGAGTCGGCTGGTGACAAAATGTTCCAAACACACCCCATGCACAACTCCCCCGGGGAAGGTGCCAGAAAGTAATTCCGTTGCTTGTTCTTCCACTGCCCCGGTAGCCAGATGAAAGACACCACAAAAGTGGTTCTACCTGCTTGCTGGGCTGAGATGGGGAATCGCTGACTTGTGGACTCGGCTGGTGACAAAATGTTCCAAACACACCCCATGCACAACTCCACCGGGGAAGGTGCCAGAAAGGAATTCCGTTGCTTGTTCTTCCACTGCCCCGGTAGCCAGCTGAAAGACACCACAAAAGTGGTTCTACCTGCTTTCTGGGCTGAGATGGGCAATCGATGACTTTTGGAGTCGGCTGGTGACAAAATGTTCCAAACACACCCCATGCACAACTCCAGCGGGGAAGGTGCCAGAAAGGAGTTCTGTTGGTTGTTCTTACACTGCCCCGGTAGCCAGCTGAAAGACACCACAAAAGTGGTTCTACCTGCTTTCTAGGCTGAGATGGGGAATCGCTGACTTTTGGAGTCGGCTGGTGACAAAATGTTCCAAACACACCCCATGCACAACTCCACCGGGGAAGGTGCCAGAAAGGAGTTCTGTTGGTTGTTCTTACACTGCCCCGGTAGCCAGCTGAAAGACACCACAAAAGTGGTTCTACCTGCTTGCTGGGCTGAGATGGGGAATCGCTGACTTTTGGAGTCGGCTGGTGACAAAATGTTCCAAACACACCCCATGCACAACTCCACCGGGGAAGGTGCCAGAAAGGAGTTCTGTTGGTAGTTCTTCCACTGCCCCGGTAGCCAGCTGAAAGACACCACAAAAGTGGTTCTACCTGCTTGCTGGGCTGAGATGGGCAATCGCTGACTTTTGGAGTTGGCTGGTGACAAAATGTTCCAAACACACCCCATGCACAACTCCACCGGGGAAGGTGCCAGAAAGGAGTTCTGTTAGTTGTTCTTACACTGCCCCGGTAGCCAGCTGAAAGACACCACAAAAGTGGTTCTATCTGCTTGCTGGGCTGAGATGGGCAATCGCTGACTTTTGGAGTCGGCTGGTGACAAAATGTTCCAAACACACCCCATGCACAACTCCAGCGGGGAAGGTGCCAGAAAGGAGTTCTGTTGGTTGTTCTTACACTGCCCCGGTAGCCAGATGAAAGACACCACAAAAGTGGTTCTACCTGCTTTGTGGGCTGAGATGGGGAATCGCTGACTTTTGGAGTCGGCTGGTGACAAAATGTTCCAAACAGACCCCATGCACAACTCCACCGGGGAAGGTGCCAGAAAGGAGTTCTGTTGGTAGTTCTTCCACTGCCCCGGTAGCCAGCTGAAAGACACCACAAAAGTGGTTCTACCTGCTTTCTGGGCTGAGATGGGCAATCGCTGACTTTTGGAGTCGGCTGGTGACAAAATGTTCCAAACACACCCCATGCACAACTCCACCGGGGAAGGTGCCAGAAAGGAGTTCTGTTGGTTGTTCTTACACTGCTCCGGTAGCCAGATGAAAGACACCACAAAAGTGGTTCTACCTGCTTGCTGGGCTGAGATGGGGAATCGCTGACTTTTGGAGTCGGCTGGTGACAAAATGTTCCAAGCACACCCCATGCACAACTCCACCGGGGAAGGTGCCAGAAAGGAGTTCTCTTGGTAGTTCTTCCACTGCCCCGGTAGCCAGATGAAAGACACCACAAAAGTGGTTCTACCTGCTTGCTGGGCTGAGATGGGCAATCGCTGACTTTTGGAGTCGGCTGGTGACAAAATGTTCCAAACACACCCCATGCACAACTCCAGCGGGGAAGGTGCCAGAAAGGAGTTCTCTTGGTAGTTCTTCCACTGCCCCGGTAGCCAGCTGAAAGACACCACAAAAGTGGTTCTACCTGCTTGCTGGGCTGAGATGGGCAATCGCTGACTTTTGGAGTCGGCTGGTGACAAAATGTTCCAAACACACCCCATGCACAACTCCCCCGGGGAAGGTGCCAGAAAGGAGTTCTGTTGGTTGTTATTACACTGCCCCGGTAGCCAGATGAAAGACACCACAAAAGTGGTTCTACCTGCTTGCTGGGCTGAGATGGGGAATCGCTGACTTGTGGACTCGGCTGGTGACAAAATGTTCCAAACACACCCCATGCACAACTCCACCGGGGAAGGTGCCAGAAAGGAGTTCTGTTGGTTGTTCTTACACTGCCCCGGTAGCCAGATGAAAGACACCACAAAAGTGGTTCTACCTGCTTGCTGGGCTGAGATGGGGAATCGCTGACTTTTGCAGTCGGCTGGTGACAAAATGTTCCAAAGACACCCCATGCACAACTCCACCGGGGAAGGTGCCAGAAAGGAATTCCAATGCTTGTTCTTCCACTGCCCTGGTAGCCAGATGAAAGACACCACAAAAGTGGTTCTACCTGCTTTCTGGGCTGAGATGGGCAATCGCTGACTTTTGGAGTCGGCTGGTGACAAAATGTTCCAAACACACCCCATGCACAACTCCACCGGGGAAGGTGCCAGAAAGGAGTTCCGTTGGTTGTTCTTACATTGCCTTGGTAGCCAGCTGAATGACACCACAAAAGTGGTTCTACCTGCTTTCTGGGCTGAGATGGGGAATCGCTGACTTTTGGAGTCGGCTGGTGACAAAATGTTCCAAACACACCCCATGCACAACTCCAGCGGGGAAGGTGCCAGAAAGGAGTTCTGTTGGTTGTTCTTACACTGCCCCGGTAGCCAGATGAAAGACACCACAAAAGTGGTTCTACCTGCTTTGTGGGCTGAGATGGGGAATCGCTGACTTTTGGAGTCGGCTGGTGACAAAATGTTCCAAACAGACCCCATGCACAACTCCACCGGGGAAGGTGCCAGAAAGGAGTTCTGTTGGTAGTTCTTCCACTGCCCCGGTAGCCAGCTGAAAGACACCACAAAAGTGGTTCTACCTGCTTTCTGGGCTGAGATGGGCAATCGCTGACTTTTGGAGTCGGCTGGTGACAAAATGTTCCAAACACACCCCATGCACAACTCCACCGGGGAAGGTGCCAGAAAGGAGTTCTGTTGGTTGTTCTTACACTGCTCCGGTAGCCAGATGAAAGACACCACAAAAGTGGTTCTACCTGCTTGCTGGGCTGAGATGGGGAATCGCTGACTTTTGGAGTCGGCTGGTGACAAAATGTTCCAAGCACACCCCATGCACAACTCCACCGGGGAAGGTGCCAGAAAGGAGTTCTGTTGGTAGTTCTTACACTGCCCCGGTAGCCAGATGAAAGACACCACAAAAGTGGTTCTACCTGCTTTCTGGGCTGAGATGGGGAATCGCTGACTTTTGGAGTCGGCTGGTGACAAAATGTTCCAAACACACCCCATGCACAACTCCAGCGGGGAAGGTGCCAGAAAGGAGTTCTCTTGGTAGTTCTTCCACTGCCCCGGTAGCCAGCTGAAAGACACCACAAAAGTGGTTCTACCTGCTTGCTGGGCTGAGATGGGCAATCGCTGACTTTTGGAGTCGGCTGGTGACAAAATGTTCCAAACACACCCCATGCACAACTCCAGCGGGGAAGGTGCCAGAAAGGAGTTCTCTTGGTAGTTCTTCCACTGCCCCGGTAGCCAGATGAAAGACACCACAAAAGTGGTTCTACCTGCTTTCTGGGCTGAGATGGGCAATCGCTGACTTTTGGAGTCGGCTGGTGACAAAATGTTCCAAACACACCCCATGCACAACTCCACCGGGGAAGGTGCCAGAAAGGAGTTCTCTTGGTAGTTCTTCCACTGCCCCGGTAGCCAGATGAAAGACACCACAAAAGTGGTTCTACCTGCTTTCTGGGCTGAGATGGGCAATCGCTGACTTTTGGAGTCGGCTGGTGACAAAATGTTCCAAACACACCCCATGCACAACTCCCCCGGGGAAGGTGCCAGAAAGTAATTCCGTTGCTTGTTCTTCCACTGCCCCGGTAGCCAGATGAAAGACACCACAAAAGTGGTTCTACCTGCTTGCTGGGCTGAGATGGGGAATCGCTGACTTGTGGACTCGGCTGGTGACAAAATGTTCCAAACACACCCCATGCACAACTCCACCGGGGAAGGTGCCAGAAAGGAATTCCGTTGCTTGTTCTTCCACTGCCCCGGTAGCCAGCTGAAAGACACCACAAAAGTGGTTCTACCTGCTTGCTGGGCTGAGATGGGCAATCGCTGACTTTTGGAGTCGGCTGGTGACAAAATGTTCCAAACACACCCCATGCACAACTCCACCGGGGAAGGTGCCAGAAAGGAGTTCTGTTGGTTGTTCTTACACTGCCCCGGTAGCCAGCTGAAAGACACCACAAAAGTGGTTCTACCTGCTTTCTAGGCTGAGATGGGGAATCGCTGACTTTTGGAGTCGGCTGGTGACAAAATGTTCCAAACACACCCCATGCACAACTCCACCGGGGAAGGTGCCAGAAAGGAGTTCTGTTGGTTGTTCTTACACTGCCCCGGTAGCCAGCTGAAAGACACCACAAAAGTGGTTCTACCTGCTTGCTGGGCTGAGATGGGGAATCGCTGACTTTTGGAGTCGGCTGGTGACAAAATGTTCCAAACACACCCCATGCACAACTCCACCGGGGAAGGTGCCAGAAAGGAGTTCTGTTGGTAGTTCTTCCACTGCCCCGGTAGCCAGCTGAAAGACACCACAAAAGTGGTTCTACCTGCTTGCTGGGCTGAGATGGGCAATCGCTGACTTTTGGAGTCGGCTGGTGACAAAATGTTCCAAACACACCCCATGCACAACTCCACCGGGGAAGGTGCCAGAAAGGAGTTCTGTTAGTTGTTCTTACACTGCCCCGGTAGCCAGCTGAAAGACACCACAAAAGTGGTTCTATCTGCTTGCTGGGCTGAGATGGGCAATCGCTGACTTTTGGAGTCGGCTGGTGACAAAATGTTCCAAACACACCCCATGCACAACTCCAGCGGGGAAGGTGCCAGAAAGGAGTTCTGTTGGTTGTTCTTACACTGCCCCGGTAGCCAGATGAAAGACACCACAAAAGTGGTTCTACCTGCTTTGTGGGCTGAGATGGGGAATCGCTGACTTTTGGAGTCGGCTGGTGACAAAATGTTCCAAACAGACCCCATGCACAACTCCACCGGGGAAGGTGCCAGAAAGGAGTTCTGTTGGTAGTTCTTCCACTGCCCCGGTAGCCAGCTGAAAGACACCACAAAAGTGGTTCTACCTGCTTTCTGGGCTGAGATGGGCAATCGCTGACTTTTGGAGTCGGCTGGTGACAAAATGTTCCAAACACACCCCATGCACAACTCCACCGGGGAAGGTGCCAGAAAGGAATTCCATTGCTTGTTCTTACACTGCCCCGGTAGCCAGATGAAAGACACCACAAAAGTGGTTCTACCTGCTTGATGGGCTGAGATGGGCAATCGCTGACTTTTGGAGTCGGCTGGTGACAAAATGTTCCAAGCACACCCCATGCACAACTCCACCGGGGAAGGTGCCAGAAAGGAGTTCTGTTGGTAGTTCTTACACTGCCCCGGTAGCCAGATGAAAGACACCACAAAAGTGGTTCTACCTGCTTTCTGGGCTGAGATGGGGAATCGCTGACTTTTGGAGTCGGCTGGTGACAAAATGTTCCAAACACACCCCATGCACAACTCCAGCGGGGAAGGTGCCAGAAAGGAGTTCTCTTGGTAGTTCTTCCACTGCCCCGGTAGCCAGCTGAAAGACACCACAAAAGTGGTTCTACCTGCTTGCTGGGCTGAGATGGGCAATCGCTGACTTTTGGAGTCGGCTGGTGACAAAATGTTCCAAACACACCCCATGCACAACTCCACCGGGGAAGGTGTCAGAAAGGAGTTCTCTTGGTAGTTCTTCCACTGCCCCGGTAGCCAGATGAAAGACACCACAAAAGTGGTTCTACCTGCTTTCTGGGCTGAGATGGGCAATCGCTGACTTTTGGAGTCGGCTGGTGACAAAATGTTCCAAACACACCCCATGCACAACTCCACCGGGGAAGGTGCCAGAAAGGAGTTCTCTTGGTAGTTCTTCCACTGCCCCGGTAGCCAGATGAAAGACACCACAAAAGTGGTTCTACCTGCTTTCTGGGCTGAGATGGGCAATCGCTGACTTTTGGAGTCGGCTGGTGACAAAATGTTCCAAACACACCCCATGCACAACTCCACCGGGGAAGGTGCCAGAAAGGAGTTCTCTTGGTAGTTCTTCCACTGCCCCGGTAGCCAGATGAAAGACACCACAAAAGTGGTTCTACCTGCTTGCTGGGCTGAGATGGGGAATCGCTGACTTGTGGACTCGGCTGGTGACAAAATGTTCCAAACACACCCCATGCACAACTCCACCGGGGAAGGTGCCAGAAAGGAATTCCGTTGCTTGTTCTTCCACTGCCCCGGTAGCCAGCTGAAAGACACCACAAAAGTGGTTCTACCTGCTTTCTGGGCTGAGATGGGCAATCGCTGACTTTTGGAGTCGGCTGGTGACAAAATGTTCCAAACACACCCCATGCACAACTCCACCGGGGAAGGTGCCAGAAAGGAGTTCTGTTGGTTGTTCTTACACTGCCCCGGTAGCCAGCTGAAAGACACCACAAAAGTGGTTCTACCTGCTTTCTAGGCTGAGATGGGGAATCGCTGACTTTTGGAGTCGGCTGGTGACAAAATGTTCCAAACACACCCCATGCACAACTCCACCGGGGAAGGTGCCAGAAAGGAGTTCTGTTGGTTGTTCTTACACTGCCCCGGTAGCCAGCTGAAAGACACCATAAAAGTGGTTCTACCTGCTTGCTGGGCTGAGATGGGGAATCGCTGACTTTTGGAGTCGGCTGGTGACAAAATGTTCCAAACACACCCCATGCACAACTCCACCGGGGAAGGTGCCAGAAAGGAGTTCTGTTGGTAGTTCTTCCACTGCCCCGGTAGCCAGCTGAAAGACACCACAAAAGTGGTTCTACCTGCTTGCTGGGCTGAGATGGGCAATCGCTGACTTTTGGAGTCGGCTGGTGACAAAATGTTCCAAACACACCCCATGCACAACTCCACCGGGGAAGGTGCCAGAAAGGAGTTCTGTTAGTTGTTCTTACACTGCCCCGGTAGCCAGCTGAAAGACACCACAAAAGTGGTTCTATCTGCTTGCTGGGCTGAGATGGGCAATCGCTGACTTTTGGAGTCGGCTGGTGACAAAATGTTCCAAACACACCCCATGCACAACTCCACCGGGGAAGGTGCCAGAAAGGAATTCCGTTGCTTGTTCTTCCACTGCCCCGGTAGCCAGCTGAAAGACACCACAAAAGTGGTTCTACCTGCTTGCTGGGCTGAGATGGGCAATCGCTGACTTTTGGAGTCGGCTGGTGACAAAATGTTCCAAAGACACCCCATGCACAACTCCACCGGGGAAGGTGCCAGAAAGGAATTCCATTGCTTGTTCTTCCACTGCCCCGGTAGCCAGCTGAAAGACACCACAAAAGTGGTTCTACCTGCTTGCTGGGCTGAGATGGGCAATCGCTGACTTTTGCAGTCGGCTGGTGACAAAATGTTCCAAACACACCCCATGCACAACTCCAGCGGGGAAGGCGCCAGAAAGGAGTTCTGTTGGTAGTTCTTACACTGCCCCGGTAGCCAGCTGAAAGACACCACAAAAGTGGTTCTACCTGCTTTCTAGGCTGAGATGGGGAATCGCTGACTTTTGGAGTCGGCTGGTGACAAAATGTTCCAAAGACACCCCATGCACAACTCCACCGGGGAAGGTGCCAGAAAGGAGTTCTCTTGGTAGTTCTTCCACTGCCCCGGTAGCCAGCTGAAAGACACCACAAAAGTGGTTCTACCTGCTTTCTGGGCTGAGATGGGGAATCGCTGACTTTTGGAGTCGGCTGGTGACAAAATGTTCCAAACACACCCCATGCACAACTCCACCGGGGAAGGTGCCAGAAAGGAGTTCTGTTGGTAGTTCTTCCACTGCCCCGGTAGCCAGATGAAAGACACCACAAAAGTGGTTCTACCTGCTTTCTGGGCTGAGATGGGCAATCGCTGACTTTTGGAGTCGGCTGGTGACAAAATGTTCCAAACACACCCCATGCACAACTCCACCGGGGAAGGTGCCAGAAAGGAGTTCTCTTGGTAGTTCTTCCACTGCCCCGGTAGCCAGATGAAAGACACCACAAAAGTGGTTCTACCTGCTTGCTGGGCTGAGATGGGCAATCGCTGACTTTTGCAGTCGGCTGGTGACAAAATGTTCCAAACACACCCCATGCACAACTCTACCGGGGAAGGTGCCAGAAAGGAATTCCCTTGCTTGTTCTTCCACTGCCCCGGTAGCCAGATGAAAGACACCACAAAAGTGGTTCTACCTGCTTGCTGGGCTGAGATGGGGAATCGCTGACTTGTGGACTCGGCTGGTGACAAAATGTTCCAAACACACCCCATGCACAACTCCACCGGGGAAGGTGCCAGAAAGGAATTCCGTTGCTTGTTCTTCCACTGCCCCGGTAGCCAGC
The DNA here is from genome assembly GCF_963210335.1 of Falco punctatus. Taxonomy (NCBI): domain Eukaryota; kingdom Metazoa; phylum Chordata; class Aves; order Falconiformes; family Falconidae; genus Falco; species Falco punctatus. The sequence goes on from NW_027660338.1 coordinate 793,118, forward strand.
TGAAAGACACCACAAAAGTGGTTCTACCTGCTTGCTGGGCTGAGATGGGCAATCGCTGACTTTTGGAGTCGGCTGGTGACAAAATGTTCCAAACACACCCCATGCACAACTCCACCGGGGAAGGTGCCAGAAAGGAGTTCTGTTGGTTGTTCTTCCACTGCCCCGGTAGCCAGCTGAAAGACACCACAAAAGTGGTTCTACCTGCTTTCTAGGCTGAGATGGGCAATCGCTGACTTTTGGAGTCGGCTGGTGACAAAATGTTCCAAACACACCCCATGCACAACTCCACCGGGGAAGGTGCCAGAAAGGAGTTCTCTTGGTAGTTCTTCCACTGCCCCGGTAGCCAGATGAAAGACACCACAAAAGTGGTTCTACCTGCTTTCTGGGCTGAGATGGGGAATCGCTGACTTTTGGAGTCGGCTGGTGACAAAATGTTCCAAACACACCCCATGCACAACTCCACCGGGGAAGGTGCCAGAAAGGAGTTCTGTTGGTTGTTCTTACACTGCCCCGGTAGCCAGCTGAAAGACACCACAAAAGTGGTTCTACCTGCTTTCTAGGCTGAGATGGGGAATCGCTGACTTTTGGAGTCGGCTGGTGACAAAATGTTCCAAACACACCCCATGCACAACTCCACCGGGGAAGGTGCCAGAAAGGAGTTCTGTTGGTTGTTCTTACACTGCCCCGGTAGCCAGCTGAAAGACACCACAAAAGTGGTTCTACCTGCTTTCTGGGCTGAGATGGGGAATCGCTGACTTTTGGAGTCGGCTGGTGACAAAATGTTCCAAAGACAGCCCATGCACAACTCCACCGGGGAAGGTGCCAGAAAGGAGTTCTCTTGGTAGTTCTTCCACTGCCCCGGTAGCCAGCTGAAAGACACCACAAAAGTGGTTCTACCTGCTTGCTGGGCTGAGATGGGCAATCGCTGACTTTTGGAGTCAGCTGGTGACAAAATTTTCCAAACACACCCCATGGACAACTCCAGCGGGGAAGGTGCCAGAAAGGAGTTCTGTTGGTTGTTCTTACACTGCCCCGGTAGCCAGATGAAAGACACCACAAAAGTGGTTCTACCTGCTTGCTGGGCTGAGATGGGCAATCGCTGACTTTTGGAGTCGGCTGGTGACAAAATGTTCCAAAGACACCCCATGCACAACTCCACCGGGGAAGGTGCCAGAAAGGAGTTCTGTTGGTTGTTCTTACACTGCCCCGGTAGCCAGCTGAAAGACACCACAAAAGTGGTTCTATCTGCTTGCTGGGCTGAGATGGGGAATCGCTGACTTTTGGAGTCGGCTGGTGACAAAATGTTCCAAACACACCCCATGCACAACTCCAGCGGGGAAGGTGCCAGAAAGGAGTTCTGTTGGTTGTTCTTCCACTGCCCCGGTAGCCAGCTGAAAGACACCACAAAAGTGGTTCTACCTGCTTGCTGGGCTGAGATGGGCAATCGCTGACTTTTGGAGTCGGCTGGTGACAAAATGTTCCAAACACACCCCATGCACAACTCCACCGGGGAAGGTGCCAGAAAGGAATTCCATTGCTTGTTCTTCCACTGCCCCGGTAGCCAGATGAAAGACACCACAAAAGTGGTTCTACCTGCTTGCTGGGCTGAGATGGGGAATCGCTGACTTTTGGAGTCGGCTGGTGACAAAATGTTCCAAACACACCCCATGCACAACTCCACCGGGGAAGGTGCCAGAAAGGAGTTCTCTTGGTAGTTCTTCCACTGCCCCGGTAGCCAGCTGAAAGACACCACAAAAGTGGTTCTACCTGCTTGCTGGGCTGAGATGGGCAATCGCTGACTTTTGGAGTCGGCTGGTGACAAAATGTTCCAAACACACCCCATGCACAACTCCACCGGGGAAGGGTCCAGAAAGGAGTTCTGTTGGTAGTTCTTCCACTGCCCCGGTAGCCAGATGAAAGACACCACAAAAGTGGTTCTACCTGCTTGCTGGGCTGAGATGGGGAACCGCTGACTTTTGGAGTCGGCTGGTGACAAAATGTTCCAAACACACCCCATGCACAACTCCACCGGGGAAGGTGCCAGAAAGGGGTTCTGTTGGTAGTTCTTCCACTGCCCCGGTAGCCAGATGAAAGACACCACAAAAGTGGTTCTACCTGCTTGCTGGGCTGAGATGGGGAATCGCTGACTTTTGGAGTCGGCTGGTGACAAAATGTTCCAAACACACCCCATGCACAACTCCACCGGGGAAGGTGCCAGAAAGGAATTCCATTGCTTGTTCTTCCACTGCCCCGGTAGCCAGCTGAAAGACACCACAAAAGTGGTTCTACCTGCTTTCTAGGCTGAGATGGGGAATCGCTGACTTGTGGACTCGGCTGGTGACAAAATGTTCCAAACACACCCCATGCACAACTCCAGCGGGGAAGGTGCCAGAAAGGAATTCCAATGCTTGTTCTTCCACTGCCCCGGTAGCCAGCTGAAAGACACCACAAAAGTGGTTCTACCTGCTTGCTGGGCTGAGATGGGGAATCGCTGACTTGTGGACTCGGCTGGTGACAAAATGTTCCAAACACACCCCATGCACAACTCCACCGGGGAAGGTGCCAGAAAGGAGTTCTGTTGGTTGTTCTTACACTGCCCCGGTAGCCAGCTGAAAGACACCACAAAAGTGGTTCTATCTGCTTGCTGGGCTGAGATGGGGAATCGCTGACTTTTGGAGTCGGCTGGTGACAAAATGTTCCAAACACACCCCATGCACAACTCCACCGGGGAAGGGTCCAGAAAGGAATTCCGTTGCTTGTTCTTCCACTGCCCCGGTAGCCAGATGAAAGACACCACAAAAGTGGTTCTACCTGCTTGCTGGGCTGAGATGGGGAATCGCTGACTTTTGCAGTCGGCTGGTGACAAAATGTTCCAAAGACACCCCATGCACAACTCCACCGGGGAAGGTGCCAGAAAGGAGTTCTGTTGGTAGTTCTTACACTGCCCCGGTAGCCAGCTGAAAGACACCACAAAAGTGGTTCTACCTGCTTTCTGGGCTGAGATGGGGAATCGCTGACTTTTGGAGTCGGCTGGTGACAAAATGTTCCAAACACACCCCATGCACAACTCCACCGGGGAAGGTGCCAGAAAGGAATTTTGTTGCTTGTTCCTCCACTGCCCCGGTAGCCAGATGAAAGACACCACAAAAGTGGTTCTACCTGCTTTCTGGGCTGAGATGGGCAATCGCTGACTTTTGGAGTCGGCTGGTGACAAAATGTTCCAAACACACCCCATGCACAACTCCACCGGGGAAGGTGCCAGAAAGGAGTTCTGTTGGTAGTTCTTCCACTGCCCCGGTAGCCAGATGAAAGACACCACAAAAGTGGTTCTACCTGCTTGCTGGGCTGAGATGGGCAATCGCTGACTTTTGCAGTCGGCTGGTGACAAAATGTTCCAAACACACCCCATGCACAACTCCACCGGGGAAGGTGCCAGAAAGGAATTCCGTTGCTTGTTCTTACACTGCCCCGGTAGCCAGATGAAAGACACCACAAAAGTGGTTCTACCTGCTTTCTGGGCTGAGATGGGGAATCGCTGACTTGTGGACTCGGCTGGTGACAAAATGTTCCAAACACACCCCATGCACAACTCCACCGGGGAAGGTGCCAGAAAGGAATTCCGTTGCTTGTTCTTACACTGCCCCGGTAGCCAGCTGAAAGACACCACAAAAGTGGTTCTACCTGCTTGCTGGGCTGAGATGGGGAATCGCTGACTTTTGGAGTCGGCTGGTGACAAAATGTTCCAAACACACCCCATGCACAACTCCACCGGGGAAGGTGCCAGAAAGGAGTTCTCTTGGTAGTTCTTCCACTGCCCCGGTAGCCAGATGAAAGACACCACAAAAGTGGTTCTACCTGCTTGCTGGGCTGAGATGGGCAATCGCTGAATTTGGAGTCGGCTGGTGACAAAATGTTCCAAACACACCCCATGCACAACTCCACCGGGGAAGGTGCCAGAAAGGAGTTCTCTTGGTAGTTCTTCCACTGCCCCGGTAGCCAGATGAAAGACACCACAAAAGTGGTTCTACCTGCTTGCTGGGCTGAGATGGGCAATCGCTGACTTTTGCAGTCGGCTGGTGACAAAATGTTCCAAACACACCCCATGCACAACTCCACCGGGGAAGGTGCCAGAAAGGAATTCCGTTGCTTGTTCTTCCACTGCCCCGGTAGCCAGCGGAAAGACACCACAAAAGTGGTTCTACCTGCTTGCTGGGCTGAGATGGGCAATCGCTGACTTTTGGAGTCGGCTGGTGACAAAATGTTCCAAACACACCCCATGCACAACTCCACCGGGGAAGGTGCCAGAAAGGAGTTCTGTTGGTAGTTCTTCCACTGCCCCGGTAGCCAGCTGAAAGACACCACAAAAGTGGTTCTACCTGCTTTCTGGGCTGAGATGGGCAATCGCTCACTTTTGGAGTCGGCTGGTGACAAAATGTTCCAAACACACCCCATGCACAACTCCACCGGGGAAGGTGCCAGAAAGGAGTTCTCTTGGTAGTTCTTCCACTGCCCCGGTAGCCAGATGAAAGACACCACAAAAGTGGTTCTACCTGCTTGCTGGGCTGAGATGGGCAATCGCTGACTTTTGCAGTCGGCTGGTGACAAAATGTTCCAAGCACACCCCATGCACAACTCCCCCGGGGAAGGTGCCAGAAAGTAATTCCGTTGCTTGTTCTTCCACTGCCCCGGTAGCCAGATGAAAGACACCACAAAAGTGGTTCTACCTGCTTTCTGGGCTGAGATGGGGAATCGCTGACTTTTGGAGTCGGCTGGTGACAAAATGTTCCAAACACACCCCATGCACAACTCCACCGGGGAAGGTGCCAGAAAGGAGTTCTGTTGGTTGTTCTTCCACTGCTCCGGTAGCCAGCTGAAAGACACCACAAAAGTGGTTCTACCTGCTTGCTGGGCTGAGATGGGGAATCGCTGACTTGTGGACTCGGCTGGAGACAAAATGTTCCAAACACACCCCATGCACAACTCCACCGGGGAAGGTGCCAGAAAGGAGTTCTCTTGGTAGTTCTTCCACTGCCCCGGTAGCCAGATGAAAGACACCACAAAAGTGGTTCTACCTGCTTTCTGGGCTGAGATGGGCAATCGCTGACTTTTGGAGTCGGCTGGTGACAAAATGTTCCAAACACACCCCATGCACAACTCCAGCGGGGAAGGTGCCAGAAAGGAGTTCTCTTGGTAGTTCTTCCACTGCCCCGGTAGCCAGCTGAAAGACACCACAAAAGTGGTTCTACCTGCTTGCTGGGCTGAGATGGGCAATCGCTGAATTTGGAGTCGGCTGGTGACAAAATGTTCCAAACACACCCCATGCACAACTCCACCGGGGAAGGTGCCAGAAAGGAGTTCTCTTGGTAGTTCTTCCACTGCCCCGGTAGCCAGCTGAAAGACACCACAAAAGTGGTTCTACCTGCTTTCTGGGCTGAGATGGGCAATCGCTCACTTTTGGAGTCGGCTGGTGACAAAATGTTCCAAACACACCCCATGCACAACTCCACCGGGGAAGGTGCCAGAAAGGAGTTCTCTTGGTAGTTCTTCCACTGCCCCGGTAGCCAGCTGAAAGACACCACAAAAGTGGTTCTACCTGCTTGCTGGGCTGAGATGGGGAATCGCTGACTTTTGGAGTCGGCTGGTGACAAAATGTTCCAAACACACCCCATGCACAACTCCACCGGGGAAGGTGCCAGAAAGGAGTTCTCTTGGTAGTTCTTCCACTGCCCCGGTAGCCAGCTGAAAGACACCACAAAAGTGGTTCTACCTGCTTGCTGGGCTGAGATGGGGAATCGCTGACTTTTGGAGTCGGCTGGTGACAAAATGTTCCAAGCACACCCCATGCACAACTCCCCCGGGGAAGGTGCCAGAAAGTAATTCCGTTGCTTGTTCTTCCACTGCCCCGGTAGCCAGATGAAAGACACCACAAAAGTGGTTCTACCTGCTTTCTGGGCTGAGATGGGGAATCGCTGACTTTTGGAGTCGGCTGGTGACAAAATGTTCCAAACACACCCCATGCACAACTCCACCGGGGAAGGTGCCAGAAAGGAGTTCTGTTGGTTGTTCTTCCACTGCTCCGGTAGCCAGCTGAAAGACACCACAAAAGTGGTTCTACCTGCTTGCTGGGCTGAGATGGGGAATCGCTGACTTGTGGACTCGGCTGGAGACAAAATGTTCCAAACACACCCCATGCACAACTCCACCGGGGAAGGTGCCAGAAAGGAGTTCTCTTGGTAGTTCTTCCACTGCCCCGGTAGCCAGATGAAAGACACCACAAAAGTGGTTCTACCTGCTTGCTGGGCTGAGATGGGGAATCGCTGACTTTTGGAGTCGGCTAATGACAAAATGTTCCAAACACACCCCATGCACAACTCCACCGGGGAAGGTGCCAGAAAGGAATTCCGTTGCTTGTTCTTACACTGCCCCGGTAGCCAGCTGAAAGACACCACAAAAGTGGTTCTACCTGCTTGCTGGGCTGAGATGGGGAATCGCTGACTTTTGGAGTCGGCTGGTGACAAAATGTTCCAAACACACCCCATGCACAACTCCAGCGGGGAAGGTGCCAGAAAGGAGTTCTCTTGGTAGTTCTTCCACTGCCCCGGTAGCCAGCTGAAAGACACCACAAAAGTGGTTCTACCTGCTTGCTGGGCTGAGATGGGCAATCGCTGAATTTGGAGTCGGCTGGTGACAAAATGTTCCAAACACACCCCATGCACAACTCCACCGGGGAAGGTGCCAGAAAGGAGTTCTCTTGGTAGTTCTTCCACTGCCCCGGTAGCCAGATGAAAGACACCACAAAAATGGTTCTACCTGCTTTCTGGGCTGAGATGGGGAATCGCTGACTTTTGGAGTCGGCTAATGACAAAATGTTCCAAACACACCCCATGCACAACTCCACCGGGGAAGGTGCCAGAAAGGAATTCCGTTGCTTGTTCTTCCACTGCCCCGGTAGCCAGCGGAAAGACACCACAAAAGTGGTTCTACCTGCTTTCTGGGCTGAGATGGGGAATCGCTGACTTTTGGAGTCGGCTGGTGACAAAATGTTCCAAACACACCCCATGCACAACTCCACCGGGGAAGGTGCCAGAAAGGAGTTCTCTTGGTAGTTCTTCCACTGCCCCGGTAGCCAGCTGAAAGACACCACAAAAGTGGTTCTACCTGCTTGCTGGGCTGAGATGGGCAATCGCTGACTTTTGGAGTCGGCTGGTGACAAAATGTTCCAAACACACCCCATGCACAACTCCACCGGGGAAGGTGCCAGAAAGGGGTTCTGTTGGTAGTTATTACACTGCCCCGGTAGCCAGAAGAAAGACACCACAAAAGTGGTTCTACCTGCTTGCTGGGCTGAGATGGGCAATCGCTGACTTTTGGAGTCGGCTGGTGACAAAATGTTCCAAACACACCCCATGCACAACTCCACCGGGGAAGGTGCCAGAAAGGGGTTCTGTTGGTAGTTATTACACTGCCCCGGTAGCCAGAAGAAAGACACCACAAAAGTGGTTCTACCTGCTTTCTGGGCTGAGATGGGCAATCGCTGACTTTTGCAGTCGGCTGGTGACAAAATGTTCCAAACACACCCCATGCACAACTCCACCGGGGAAGGTGCCAGAAAGGAGTTCTCTTGGTAGTTCTTACACTGCCCCGGTAGCCAGATGAAAGACACCACAAAAGTGGTTCTACCTGCTTTCTGGGCTGAGATGGGGAATCGCTGACTTTTGGAGTCGGCTGGTGACAAAATGTTCCAAACACACCCCATGCACAACTCCACCGGGGAAGGTGCCAGAAAGGAGTTCTGTTGGTTGTTCTTACACTGCCCCGGTAGCCAGATGAAAGACACCACAAAAGTGGTTCTACCTGCTTGCTGGGCTGAGATGGGGAATCGCTGACTTGTGGACTCGGCTGGTGACAAAATGTTCCAAACACACCCCATGCACAACTCCACCGGGGAAGGTGCCAGAAAGGAGTTCTGTTGGTTGTTCTTACACTGCCCCGGTAGCCAGCTGAAAGACACCACAAAAGTGGTTCTATCTGCTTGCTGGGCTGAGATGGGGAATCGCTGACTTTTGGAGTCGGCTGGTGACAAAATGTTCCAAACACACCCCATGCACAACTCCACCGGGGAAGGGTCCAGAAAGGAATTCCGTTGCTTGTTCTTCCACTGCCCCGGTAGCCAGATGAAAGACACCACAAAAGTGGTTCTACCTGCTTGCTGGGCTGAGATGGGCAATCGCTGACTTTTGGAGTCGGCTGGTGACAAAATGTTCCAAAGACACCCCATGCACAACTCCACCGGGGAAGGTGCCAGAAAGGAGTTCTGTTGGTAGTTCTTCCACTGCCCCGGTAGCCAGCTGAAAGACACCACAAAAGTGGTTCTACCTGCTTTCTGGGCTGAGATGGGGAATCGCTGACTTTTGGAGTCGGCTGGTGACAAAATGTTCCAAACACACCCCATGCACAACTCCACCGGGGAAGGTGCCAGAAAGGAATTTTGTTGCTTGTTCCTCCACTGCCCCGGTAGCCAGATGAAAGACACCACAAAAGTGGTTCTACCTGCTTTCTGGGCTGAGATGGGCAATCGCTGACTTTTGGAGTCGGCTGGTGACAAAATGTTCCAAACACACCCCATGCACAACTCCACCGGGGAAGGTGCCAGAAAGGAGTTCTGTTGGTAGTTCTTCCACTGCCCCGGTAGCCAGATGAAAGACACCACAAAAGTGGTTCTACCTGCTTGCTGGGCTGAGATGGGCAATCGCTGACTTTTGCAGTCGGCTGGTGACAAAATGTTCCAAACACACCCCATGCACAACTCCACCGGGGAAGGTGCCAGAAAGGAATTCCGTTGCTTGTTCTTACACTGCCCCGGTAGCCAGATGAAAGACACCACAAAAGTGGTTCTACCTGCTTTCTGGGCTGAGATGGGCAATCGCTGACTTGTGGACTCGGCTGGTGACAAAATGTTCCAAACACACCCCATGCACAACTCCACCGGGGAAGGTGCCAGAAAGGAATTCCGTTGCTTGTTCTTACACTGCCCCGGTAGCCAGCTGAAAGACACCACAAAAGTGGTTCTACCTGCTTGCTGGGCTGAGATGGGGAATCGCTGACTTTTGGAGTCGGCTGGTGACAAAATGTTCCAAACACACCCCATGCACAACTCCACCGGGGAAGGTGCCAGAAAGGAGTTCTCTTGGTAGTTCTTCCACTGCCCCGGTAGCCAGCTGAAAGACACCACAAAAGTGGTTCTACCTGCTTTCTGGGCTGAGATGGGCAATCGCTCACTTTTGGAGTCGGCTGGTGACAAAATGTTCCAAACACACCCCATGCACAACTCCACCGGGGAAGGTGCCAGAAAGGAGTTCTCTTGGTAGTTCTTCCACTGCCCCGGTAGCCAGATGAAAGACACCACAAAAGTGGTTCTACCTGCTTGCTGGGCTGAGATGGGCAATCGCTGACTTTTGCAGTCGGCTGGTGACAAAATGTTCCAAGCACACCCCATGCACAACTCCCCCGGGGAAGGTGCCAGAAAGTAATTCCGTTGCTTGTTCTTCCACTGCCCCGGTAGCCAGATGAAAGACACCACAAAAGTGGTTCTACCTGCTTTCTGGGCTGAGATGGGGAATCGCTGACTTTTGGAGTCGGCTGGTGACAAAATGTTCCAAACACACCCCATGCACAACTCCACCGGGGAAGGTGCCAGAAAGGAGTTCTGTTGGTTGTTCTTCCACTGCTCCGGTAGCCAGCTGAAAGACACCACAAAAGTGGTTCTACCTGCTTGCTGGGCTGAGATGGGCAATCGCTGACTTGTGGACTCGGCTGGAGACAAAATGTTCCAAACACACCCCATGCACAACTCCACCGGGGAAGGTGCCAGAAAGGAGTTCTCTTGGTAGTTCTTCCACTGCCCCGGTAGCCAGATGAAAGACACCACAAAAGTGGTTCTACCTGCTTTCTGGGCTGAGATGGGGAATCGCTGACTTTTGGAGTCGGCTAATGACAAAATGTTCCAAACACACCCCATGCACAACTCCACCGGGGAAGGTGCCAGAAAGGAATTCCGTTGCTTGTTCTTACACTGCCCCGGTAGCCAGCTGAAAGACACCACAAAAGTGGTTCTACCTGCTTGATGGGCTGAGATGGGCAATCGCTGACTTTTGGAGTCGGCTGGTGACAAAATGTTCCAAACACACCCCATGCACAACTCCAGCGGGGAAGGTGCCAGAAAGGAGTTCTCTTGGTAGTTCTTCCACTGCCCCGGTAGCCAGCTGAAAGACACCACAAAAGTGGTTCTACCTGCTTGCTGGGCTGAGATGGGCAATCGCTGAATTTGGAGTCGGCTGGTGACAAAATGTTCCAAACACACCCCATGCACAACTCCAGCGGGGAAGGTGCCAGAAAGGAGTTCTGTTGGTAGTTCTTCCACTGCCCCGGTAGCCAGATGAAAGACACCACAAAAATGGTTCTACCTGCTTTCTGGGCTGAGATGGGGAATCGCTGACTTTTGGAGTCGGCTAATGACAAAATGTTCCAAACACACCCCATGCACAACTCCACCGGGGAAGGTGCCAGAAAGGAGTTCTGTTGGTAGTTCTTCCACTGCCCCGGTAGCCAGATGAAAGACACCACAAAAATGGTTCTACCTGCTTTCTGGGCTGAGATGGGGAATCGCTGACTTTTGGAGTCGGCTAATGACAAAATGTTCCAAGCACACCCCATGCACAACTCCCCCGGGGAAGGTGCCAGAAAGTAATTCCGTTGCTTGTTCTTCCACTGCCCCGGTAGCCAGATGAAAGACACCACAAAAGTGGTTCTACCTGCTTTCTGGGCTGAGATGGGCAATCGCTGACTTTTGGAGTCGGCTGGTGACAAAATGTTCCAAACACACCCCATGCACAACTCCACCGGGGAAGGTGCCAGAAAGGAGTTCTGTTGGTAGTTCTTCCACTGCCCCGGTAGCCAGATGAAAGACACCACAAAAGTGGTTCTACCTGCTTGCTGGGCTGAGATGGGCAATCGCTGACTTTTGCAGTCGGCTGGTGACAAAATGTTCCAAACACACCCCATGCACAACTCCACCGGGGAAGGTGCCAGAAAGGAATTCCGTTGCTTGTTCTTACACTGCCCCGGTAGCCAGATGAAAGACACCACAAAAGTGGTTCTACCTGCTTTCTGGGCTGAGATGGGCAATCGCTGACTTGTGGACTCGGCTGGTGACAAAATGTTCCAAACACACCCCATGCACAACTCCACCGGGGAAGGTGCCAGAAAGGAATTCCGTTGCTTGTTCTTACACTGCCCCGGTAGCCAGCTGAAAGACACCACAAAAGTGGTTCTACCTGCTTGCTGGGCTGAGATGGGGAATCGCTGACTTTTGGAGTCGGCTGGTGACAAAATGTTCCAAACACACCCCATGCACAACTCCACCGGGGAAGGTGCCAGAAAGGAGTTCTCTTGGTAGTTCTTCCACTGCCCCGGTAGCCAGCTGAAAGACACCACAAAAGTGGTTCTACCTGCTTTCTGGGCTGAGATGGGCAATCGCTCACTTTTGGAGTCGGCTGGTGACAAAATGTTCCAAACACACCCCATGCACAACTCCACCGGGGAAGGTGCCAGAAAGGAGTTCTCTTGGTAGTTCTTCCACTGCCCCGGTAGCCAGATGAAAGACACCACAAAAGTGGTTCTACCTGCTTGCTGGGCTGAGATGGGCAATCGCTGACTTTTGCAGTCGGCTGGTGACAAAATGTTCCAAGCACACCCCATGCACAACTCCCCCGGGGAAGGTGCCAGAAAGTAATTCCGTTGCTTGTTCTTCCACTGCCCCGGTAGCCAGATGAAAGACACCACAAAAGTGGTTCTACCTGCTTTCTGGGCTGAGATGGGGAATCGCTGACTTTTGGAGTCGGCTGGTGACAAAATGTTCCAAACACACCCCATGCACAACTCCACCGGGGAAGGTGCCAGAAAGGAGTTCTGTTGGTTGTTCTTCCACTGCTCCGGTAGCCAGCTGAAAGACACCACAAAAGTGGTTCTACCTGCTTGCTGGGCTGAGATGGGGAATCGCTGACTTGTGGACTCGGCTGGAGACAAAATGTTCCAAACACACCCCATGCACAACTCCACCGGGGAAGGTGCCAGAAAGGAGTTCTCTTGGTAGTTCTTCCACTGCCCCGGTAGCCAGATGAAAGACACCACAAAAGTGGTTCTACCTGCTTTCTGGGCTGAGATGGGGAATCGCTGACTTTTGGAGTCGGCTAATGACAAAATGTTCCAAACACACCCCATGCACAACTCCACCGGGGAAGGTGCCAGAAAGGAATTCCGTTGCTTGTTCTTACACTGCCCCGGTAGCCAGCTGAAAGACACCACAAAAGTGGTTCTACCTGCTTGCTGGGCTGAGATGGGGAATCGCTGACTTTTGGAGTCGGCTGGTGACAAAATGTTCCAAACACACCCCATGCACAACTCCAGCGGGGAAGGTGCCAGAAAGGAGTTCTCTTGGTAGTTCTTCCACTGCCCCGGTAGCCAGCTGAAAGACACCACAAAAGTGGTTCTACCTGCTTGCTGGGCTGAGATGGGCAATCGCTGAATTTGGAGTCGGCTGGTGACAAAATGTTCCAAACACACCCCATGCACAACTCCACCGGGGAAGGTGCCAGAAAGGAGTTCTGTTGGTAGTTCTTCCACTGCCCCGGTAGCCAGATGAAAGACACCACAAAAATGGTTCTACCTGCTTTCTGGGCTGAGATGGGGAATCGCTGACTTTTGGAGTCGGCTAATGACAAAATGTTCCAAACACACCCCATGCACAACTCCACCGGGGAAGGTGCCAGAAAGGAATTCCGTTGCTTGTTCTTACACTGCCCCGGTAGCCAGCTGAAAGACACCACAAAAGTGGTTCTACCTGCTTGCTGGGCTGAGATGGGGAATCGCTGACTTTTGGAGTCGGCTGGTGACAAAATGTTCCAAACACACCCCATGCACAACTCCACCGGGGAAGGGTCCAGAAAGGAGTTCTGTTGGTAGTTCTTCCACTGCCCCGGTAGCCAGCTGAAAGACACCACAAAAGTGGTTCTACCTGCTTGCTGGGCTGAGATGGGCAATCGCTGAATTTGGAGTCGGCTGGTGACAAAATGTTCCAAACACACCCCATGCACAACTCCACCGGGGAAGGTGCCAGAAAGGAGTTCTCTTGGTAGTTCTTCCACTGCCCCGGTAGCCAGCTGAAAGACACCACAAGAGTGGTTCTACCTGCTTTCTGGGCTGAGATGGGCAATCGCTGACTTTTGGAGTCGGCTGGTGACAAAATGTTCCAAAGACACCCCATGCACAACTCGACCGGGGAAGGTGCCAGAAAGGAATTCCAATGCTTGTTCTTCCACTGCCCCGGTAGCCAGCGGAAAGACACCACAAAAGTGGTTCTACCTGCTTTCTGGGCTGAGATGGGGAATCGCTGACTTGTGGACTCGGCTGGTGACAAAATGTTCCAAACACACCCCATGCACAACTCCAGCGGGGAAGGTGCCAGAAAGGAGTTCTGTTGGTAGTTCTTCCACTGCCCCGGTAGCCAGCTGAAAGACACCACAAAAGTGGTTCTACCTGCTTTCTGGGCTGAGATGGGCAATCGCTGACTTTTGCAGTCGGCTGGTGACAAAATGTTCCAAGCACACCCCATGCACAACTCCCCCGGGGAAGGTGCCAGAAAGTAATTCCGTTGCTTGTTCTTCCACTGCCCCGGTAGCCAGATGAAAGACACCACAAAAGTGGTGCTACCTGCTTTCTGGGCTGAGATGGGGAATCGCTGACTTGTGGACTCGGCTGGTGACAAAATGTTCCAAACACACCCCATGCACAACTCCACCGGGGAAGGTGCCAGAAAGGAGTTCTGTTGGTTGTTCTTCCACTGCTCCGGTAGCCAGATGAAAGACACCACAAAAGTGGTTCTACCTGCTTGCTGGGCTGAGATGGGCAATCGCTGAATTTGGAGTCGGCTGGTGACAAAATGTTCCAAACACACCCCATGCACAACTCCAGCGGGGAAGGTGCCAGAAAGGAGTTCTCTTGGTAGTTCTTCCACTGCCCCGGTAGCCAGATGAAAGACACCACAAAAGTGGTTCTACCTGCTTTCTGGGCTGAGATGGGGAATCGCTGACTTTTGGAGTCGGCTAATGACAAAATGTTCCAAACACACCCCATGCACAACTCCACCGGGGAAGGTGCCAGAAAGGAATTCCGTTGCTTGTTCTTACACTGCCCCGGTAGCCAGCTGAAAGACACCACAAAAGTGGTTCTACCTGCTTGCTGGGCTGAGATGGGGAATCGCTGACTTTTGGAGTCGGCTGGTGACAAAATGTTCCAAACACACCCCATGCACAACTCCACCGGGGAAGGTGCCAGAAAGGAGTTCTCTTGGTAGTTCTTCCACTGCCCCGGTAGCCAGATGAAAGACACCACAAAAGTGGTTCTACCTGCTTGCTGGGCTGAGATGGGCAATCGCTGAATTTGGAGTCGGCTGGTGACAAAATGTTCCAAACACACCCCATGCACAACTCCACCGGGGAAGGTGCCAGAAAGGAGTTCTCTTGGTAGTTCTTCCACTGCCCCGGTAGCCAGATGAAAGACACCACAAAAGTGGTTCTACCTGCTTTCTGGGCTGAGATGGGCAATCGCTGACTTTTGGAGTCGGCTGGTGACAAAATGTTCCAAACACACCCCATGCACAACTCCACCGGGGAAGGTGCCAGAAAGGAATTCAGTTGCTTGTTCTTCCACTGCCCCGGTAGCCAGCGGAAAGACACCACAAAAGTGGTTCTACCTGCTTTCTGGGCTGAGATGGGGAATCGCTGACTTTTGGAGTCGGCTGGTGACAAAATGTTCCAAACACACCCCATGCACAACTCCAGCGGGGAAGGTGCCAGAAAGGAGTTCTGTTGGTAGTTCTTCCACTGCCCCGGTAGCCAGATGAAAGACACCACAAAAGTGGTTCTACCTGCTTTCTGGGCTGAGATGGGCAATCGCTGACTTTTGCAGTCGGCTGGTGACAAAATGTTCCAAGCACACCCCATGCACAACTCCCCCGGGGAAGGTGCCAGAAAGTAATTCCGTTGCTTGTTCTTCCACTGCCCCGGTAGCCAGATGAAAGACACCACAAAAGTGGTTCTACCTGCTTTCTGGGCTGAGATGGGGAATCGCTGACTTGTGGACTCGGCTGGTGACAAAATGTTCCAAACACACCCCATGCACAACTCCACCGGGGAAGGTGCCAGAAAGGAGTTCTGTTGGTTGTTCTTCCACTGCTCCGGTAGCCAGATGAAAGACACCACAAAAGTGGTTCTACCTGCTTTCTGGGCTGAGATGGGGAATCGCTGACTTTTGGAGTCGGCTGGTGACAAAATGTTCCAAACACACCCCATGCACAACTCCACCGGGGAAGGTGCCAGAAAGGAGTTCTGTTGGTTGTTCTTCCACTGCTCCGGTAGCCAGCTGAAAGACACCACAAAAGTGGTTCTACCTGCTTGCTGGGCTGAGATGGGGAATCGCTGACTTTTGGAGTCGGCTGGTGACAAAATGTTCCAAACACACCCCATGCACAACTCCACCGGGGAAGGTGCCAGAAAGGAATTCCGTTGCTTGTTCTTACACTGCCCCGGTAGCCAGATGAAAGACACCACAAAAGTGGTTCTACCTGCTTGCTGGGCTGAGATGGGCAATCGCTGACTTTTGGAGTCGGCTGGTGACAAAATGTTCCAAACACACCCCATGCACAACTCCACCGGGGAAGGTGCCAGAAAGGAATTCCATTGCTTGTTCTTCCACTGCCCCGGTAGCCAGATGAAAGACACCACAAAAGTGGTTCTACCTGCTTGATGGGCTGAGATGGGCAATCGCTGACTTTTGGAGTCGGCTGGTGACAAAATGTTCCAAACACACCCCATGCACAACTCCACCGGGGAAGGTGCCAGAAAGGAGTTCTGTTGGTAGTTCTTCCACTGCCCCGGTAGCCAGATGAAAGACACCACAAAAGTGGTTCTACCTGCTTTCTGGGCTGAGATGGGCAATCGCTGACTTTTGGAGTCGGCTGGTGACAAAATGTTCCAAACACACCCCATGCACAACTCCACCGGGGAAGGTGCCAGAAAGGAGTTCTGTTGGTAGTTCTTACACTGCCCCGGTAGCCAGATGAAAGACACCACAAAAGTGGTTCTACCTGCTTGCTGGGCTGAGATGGGCAATCGCTGACTTTTGGAGTCGGCTGGTGACAAAATGTTCCAAACACACCCCATGCACAACTCCACCGGGGAAGGTGTCAGAAAGGAGTTCTATTGGTAGTTCTTCCACTGCCCCGGTAGCCAGATGAAAGACACCACAAAAGTGGTTCTACCTGCTTGCTGGGCTGAGATGGGGAATCGCTGACTTTTGGAGTCGGCTGGTGACAAAATGTTCCAAACACACCCCATGCACAACTCCACCGGGGAAGGTGCCAGAAAGGAGTTCTGTTGGTAGTTCTTCCACTGCCCCGGTAGCCAGCTGAAAGACACCACAAAAGTGGTTCTACCTGCTTTCTGGGCTGAGATGGGCAATCGCTGACTTTTGGAGTCGGCTGGTGACAAAATGTTCCAAACACACCCCATGCACAACTCCACCGGGGAAGGTGACAGAAAGGAGTTCTGTTGGTAGTTCTTCCACTGCCCCGGTAGCCAGATGAAAGACACCACAAAAGTGGTTCTACCTGCTTTCTGGGCTGAGATGGGGAATCGCTGACTTTTGGAGTCGGCTGGTGACAAAATGTTCCAAACACACCCCATGCACAACTCCACCGGGGAAGGTGCCAGAAAGGAGTTCTGTTGCTTGTTCTTCCACTGCCCCGGTAGCCAGATGAAAGACACCACAAAAGTGGTTCTACCTGCTTGCTGGGCTGAGATGGGCAATCTCTGACTTTTGGAGTCGGCTGGTGACAAAATGTTCCAAACACACCCCATGCACAACTCCACCGGGGAAGGTGCCAGAAAGGAGTTCTGTTGGTAGTTCTTCCACTGCCCCGGTAGCCAGCTGAAAGACACCACAAAAGTGGTTCTACCTGCTTTCTGGGCTGAGATGGGCAATCGCTGACTTTTGGAGTCGGCTGGTGACAAAATGTTCCAAACACACCCCATGCACAACTCCAGCGGGGAAGGTGCCAGAAAGGAATTCAGTTGCTTGTTCTTCCACTGCCCCGGTAGCCAGCGGAAAGACACCACAAAAGTGGTTCTACCTGCTTTCTGGGCTGAGATGGGGAATCGCTGACTTTTGGAGTCGGCTGGTGACAAAATGTTCCAAACACACCCCATGCACAACTCCACCGGGGAAGGTGCCAGAAAGGAGTTCTCTTGGTAGTTCTTCCACTGCCCCGGTAGCCAGATGAAAGACACCACAAAAGTGGTTCTACCTGCTTTCTGGGCTGAGATGGGCAATCGCTGACTTTTGGAGTCGGCTGGTGACAAAATGTTCCAAACACACCCCATGCACAACTCCACCGGGGAAGGTGGCAGAAAGGAGTTCTCTTGGTAGTTCTTCCACTGCCCCGGTAGCCAGCTGAAAGACACCACAAAAGTGGTTCTACCTGCTTTCTGGGCTGAGATGGGCAATCGCTGACTTTTGGAGTCGGCTGGTGACAAAATGTTCCAAGCACACCCCATGCACAACTCCACCGGGGAAGGTGCCAGAAAGGAATTCCATTGCTTGTTCTTCCACTGCCCCGGTAGCCAGATGAAAGACACCACAAAAGTGGTTCTACCTGCTTGATGGGCTGAGATGGGCAATCGCTGACTTTTGGAGTCGGCTGGTGACAAAATGTTCCAAACACACCCCATGCACAACTCCACCGGGGAAGGTGCCAGAAAGGAGTTCTGTTGGTAGTTCTTCCACTGCCCCGGTAGCCAGATGAAAGACACCACAAAAGTGGTTCTACCTGCTTTCTGGGCTGAGATGGGGAATCGCTGACTTTTGGAGTCGGCTGGTGACAAAATGTTCCAAACACACCCCATGCACAACTCCACCGGGGAAGGTGCCAGAAAGGAGTTCTGTTGGTAGTTCTTCCACTGCCCCGGTAGCCAGATGAAAGACACCACAAAAGTGGTTCTACCTGCTTGCTGGGCTGAGATGGGCAATCGCTGACTTTTGGAGTCGGCTGGTGACAAAATGTTCCAAACACACCCCATGCACAACTCCACCGGGGAAGGTGTCAGAAAGGAGTTCTATTGGTAGTTCTTCCACTGCCCCGGTAGCCAGATGAAAGACACCACAAAAGTGGTTCTACCTGCTTGCTGGGCTGAGATGGGGAATCGCTGACTTTTGGAGTCGGCTGGTGACAAAATGTTCCAAACACACCCCATGCACAACTCCACCGGGGAAGGTGCCAGAAAGGAGTTCTGTTGGTAGTTCTTCCACTGCCCCGGTAGCCAGATGAAAGACACCACAAAAGTGGTTCTACCTGCTTTCTGGGCTGAGATGGGCAATCGCTGACTTTTGGAGTCGGCTGGTGACAAAATGTTCCAAACACACCCCATGCACAACTCCACCGGGGAAGGTGCCAGAAAGGAGTTCTGTTGGTAGTTCTTACACTGCCCCGGTAGCCAGATGAAAGACACCACCAAAGTGGTTCTACCTGCTTTCTGGGCTGAGATGGGGAATCGCTGACTTTTGGAGTCGGCTGGTGACAAAATGTTCCAAACACACCCCATGCACAACTCCACCGGGGAAGGTGCCAGAAAGGAGTTCTGTTGGTAGTTCTTCCAGTGCCCCGGTAGCCAGCTGAAAGACACCACAAAAGTGGTTCTACCTGCTTTCTGGGCTGAGATGGGCAATCGCTGACTTTTGGAGTCGGCTGGTGACAAAATGTTCCAAACACACCCCATGCACAACTCCACCGGGGAAGGTGACAGAAAGGAGTTCTGTTGGTAGTTCTTCCACTGCCCCGGTAGCCAGATGAAAGACACCACAAAAGTGGTTCTACCTGCTTGCTGGGCTGAGATGGGCAATCGCTGACTTTTGGAGTCGGCTGGTGACAAAATGTTCCAAACACACCCCATGCACAACTCCAGCGGGGAAGGTGCCAGAAAGGAGTTCTGTTGGTAGTTCTTCCACTGCCCCGGTAGCCAGATGAAAGACACCACAAAAGTGGTTCTACCTGCTTTCTGGGCTGAGATGGGCAATTGCTGAATTTGGAGTCGGCTGGTGACAAAATGTTCCAAACACACCCCATGCACAACTCCACCGGGGAAGGTGCCAGAAAGGAGTTCTCTTGGTAGTTCTTCCACTGCCCCGGTAGCCAGCTGAAAGACACCACAAAAGTGGTTCTACCTGCTTTCTGGGCTGAGATGGGGAATCGCTGACTTTTGGAGTCGGCTGGTGACAAAATGTTCCAAACACACCCCATGCACAACTCCAGCGGGGAAGGTGCCAGAAAGGAATTCAGTTGCTTGTTCTTCCACTGCCCCGGTAGCCAGCGGAAAGACACCACAAAAGTGGTTCTACCTGCTTTCTGGGCTGAGATGGGGAATCGCTGACTTTTGGAGTCGGCTGGTGACAAAATGTTCCAAACACACCCCATGCACAACTCCACCGGGGAAGGTGTCAGAAAGGAGTTCTCTTGGTAGTTCTTCCACTGCCCCGGTAGCCAGCTGAAAGACACCACAAAAGTGGTTCTACCTGCTTTCTGGGCTGAGATGGGCAATCGCTGACTTTTGGAGTCGGCTGGTGACAAAATGTTCCAAACACACCCCATGCACAACTCCACCGGGGAAGGTGGCAGAAAGGAGTTCTCTTGGTAGTTCTTCCACTGCCCCGGTAGCCAGCTGAAAGACACCACAAAAGTGGTTCTACCTGCTTTCTGGGCTGAGATGGGCAATCGCTGACTTTTGGAGTCGGCTGGTGACAAAATGTTCCAAGCACACCCCATGCACAACTCCCCCGGGGAAGGTGCCAGAAAGGAATTCCGTTGCTTGTTCTTACACTGCCCCGGTAGCCAGATGAAAGACACCACAAAAGTGGTTCTACCTGCTTTCTGGGCTGAGATGGGCAATCGCTGACTTTTGGAGTCGGCTGGTGACAAAATGTTCCAAACACACCCCATGCACAACTCCACCGGGGAAGGTGCCAGAAAGGAATTCCATTGCTTGTTCTTACACTGCCCCGGTAGCCAGATGAAAGACACCACAAAAGTGGTTCTACCTGCTTGATGGGCTGAGATGGGCAATCGCTGACTTTTGGAGTCGGCTGGTGACAAAATGTTCCAAACACACCCCATGCACAACTCCACCGGGGAAGGTGCCAGAAAGGAGTTCTGTTGGTAGTTCTTCCACTGCCCCGGTAGCCAGATGAAAGACACCACAAAAGTGGTTCTACCTGCTTTCTGGGCTGAGATGGGCAATCGCTGACTTTTGGAGTCGGCTGGTGACAAAATGTTCCAAAGACACCCCATGCACAACTCCACCGGGGAAGGTGCCAGAAAGGAGTTCTGTTGGTAGTTCTTCCACTGCCCCGGTAGCCAGCTGAAAGACACCACAAAAGTGGTTCTACCTGCTTGCTGGGCTGAGATGGGGAATCGCTGACTTTTGGAGTCGGCTGGTGACAAAATGTTCCAAACACACCCCATGCACAACTCCACCGGGGAAGGTGTCAGAAAGGAGTTCTATTGGTAGTTCTTCCACTGCCCCGGTAGCCAGATGAAAGACACCACAAAAGTGGTTCTACCTGCTTGCTGGGCTGAGATGGGCAATCGCTGACTTTTGGAGTCGGCTGGTGACAAAATGTTCCAAAAACACCCCATGCACAACTCCACCGGGGAAGGTGCCAGAAAGGAGTTCTGTTGGTAGTTCTTCCACTGCCCCGGTAGCCAGATGAAAGACACCACAAAAGTGGTTCTACCTGCTTTCTGGGCTGAGATGGGCAATCGCTGACTTTTGGAGTCGGCTGGTGAAAAAATGTTCCAAACACACCCCATGCACAACTCCACCGGGGAAGGTGCCAGAAAGGAGTTCTGTTGGTAGTTCTTACACTGCCCCGGTAGCCAGATGAAAGACACCACAAAAGTGGTTCTACCTGCTTGCTGGGCTGAGATGGGCAATCGCTGACTTTTGGAGTCGGCTGGTGACAAAATGTTCCAAACACACCCCATGCACAACTCCACCGGGGAAGGTGCCAGAAAGGAGTTCTGTTGGTTGTTCTTACACTGCCCCGGTAGCCAGATGAAAGACACCACAAAAGTGGTTCTACCTGCTTGCTGGGCTGAGATGGGCAATCGCTGACTTTTGGAGTCGGCTGGTGACAAAATGTTCCAAACACACCCCATGCACAACTCCACCGGGGAAGGTGCCAGAAAGGAGTTCTGTTGGTTGTTCTTACACTGCCCCGGTAGCCAGATCAAAGACACCACAAAAGTGGTTCTACCTGCTTTCTGGGCTGAGATGGGGAATCGCTGACTTTTGGAGTCGGCTGGTGACAAAATGTTCCAAAGACAGCCCATGCACAACTCCACCGGGGAAGGTGCCAGAAAGGAGTTCTGTTGGTAGTTCTTCCACTGCCCCGGTAGCCAGATGAAAGACACCACAAAAGTGGTTCTACCTGCTTGCTGGGCTGAGATGGGCAATCGCTGACTTTTGGAGTCGGCTGGTGACAAAATGTTCCAAACACACCCCATGCACAACTCCACCGGGGAAGGTGCCAGAAAGGAATTCCATTGCTTGTTCTTCCACTGCCCCGGTAGCCAGCTGAAAGACACCACAAAAGTGGTTCTACCTGCTTTCTAGGCTGAGATGGGGAATCGCTGACTTGTGGACTCGGCTGGTGACAAAATGTTCCAAACACACCCCATGCACAACTCCAGCGGGGAAGGTGCCAGAAAGGAGTTCTGTTGGTAGTTCTTCCAGTGCCCCGGTAGCCAGCTGAAAGACACCACAAAAGTGGTTCTACCTGCTTGCTGGGCTGAGATGGGCAATCGCTGACTTTTGGAGTCGGCTGGTGACAAAATGTTCCAAACACACCCCATGCACAACTCCACCGGGGAAGGTGCCAGAAAGGAGTTCTGTTGGTTGTTCTTACACTGCCCCGGTAGCCAGATGAAAGACACCACAAAAGTGGTTCTACCTGCTTGCTGGGCTGAGATGGGGAATCGCTGACTTGTGGACTCGGCTGGTGACAAAATGTTCCAAACACACCCCATGCACAACTCCACCGGGGAAGGTGCCAGAAAGGAGTTCTGTTGGTTGTTCTTCCACTGCTCCGGTAGCCAGCTGAAAGACACCACAAAAGTGGTTCTACCTGCTTGCTGGGCTGAGATGGGGAATCGCTGACTTTTGGAGTCGGCTGGTGACAAAATGTTCCAAACACACCCCATGCACAACTCCACCGGGGAAGGTGCCAGAAAGGAATTCCGTTGCTTGTTCTTCCACTGCCCCGGTAGCCAGATGAAAGACACCACAAAAGTGGTTCTACCTGCTTGCTGGGCTGAGATGGGCAATCGCTGACTTTTGCAGTCGGCTGGTGACAAAATGTTCCAAACACACCCCATGCACAACTCCACCGGGGAAGGTGCCAGAAAGGAATTCCATTGCTTGTTCTTCCACTGCCCCGGTAGCCAGATGAAAGACACCACAAAAGTGGTTCTACCTGCTTGATGGGCTGAGATGGGCAATCGCTGACTTTTGGAGTCGGCTGGTGACAAAATGTTCCAAACACACCCCATGCACAACTCCACCGGGGAAGGTGCCAGAAAGGAGTTCTGTTGGTAGTTCTTCCACTGCCCCGGTAGCCAGATGAAAGACACCACAAAAGTGGTTCTACCTGCTTTCTGGGCTGAGATGGGCAATCGCTGACTTTTGGAGTCGGCTGGTGACAAAATGTTCCAAAGACAGCCCATGCACAACTCCACCGGGGAAGGTGCCAGAAAGGAGTTCTGTTGGTAGTTCTTCCACTGCCCCGGTAGCCAGCTGAAAGACACCACAAAAGTGGTTCTACCTGCTTGCTGGGCTGAGATGGGGAATCGCTGACTTTTGGAGTCGGCTGGTGACAAAATGTTCCAAACACACCCCATGCACAACTCCACCGGGGAAGGTGTCAGAAAGGAGTTCTATTGGTAGTTCTTCCACTGCCCCGGTAGCCAGATGAAAGACACCACAAAAGTGGTTCTACCTGCTTGCTGGGCTGAGATGGGCAATCGCTGACTTTTGGAGTCGGCTGGTGACAAAATGTTCCAAACACACCCCATGCACAACTCCAGCGGGGAAGGTGCCAGAAAGGAGTTCTGTTGGTAGTTCTTACACTGCCCTGGTAGCCAGATGAAAGACACCACAAAACTGGTTCTACCTGCTTGCTGGGCTGAGATGGGCAATCGCTGACTTTTGGAGTCGGCTGGTGACAAAATGTTCCAAACACACCCCATGCACAACTCCACCGGGGAAGGTGCCAGAAAGGAATTCCATTGCTTGTTCTTCCACTGCCCCGGTAGCAAGCTGAAAGACACCACAAAAGTGGTTCTACCTGCTTTCTGGGCTGAGATGGGCAATCGCTGACTTTTGGAGTCGGCTGGTGACAAAATGTTCCAAACACACCCCATGCACAACTCCACCGGGGAAGGTGCCAGAAAGGAGTTCTGTTGGTAGTTCTTCCACTGCCCCGGTAGCCAGCTGAAAGACACCACAAAAGTGGTTCTACCTGCTTGCTGGGCTGAGATGGGCAATCGCTGACTTTTGGAGTCGGCTGGTGACAAAATGTTCCAAACACACCCCATGCACAACTCCAGCGGGGAAGGTGCCAGAAAGGAGTTCTGTTGGTTGTTCTTACACTGCCCCGGTAGCCAGATGAAAGACACCACAAAAGTGGTTCTACCTGCTTTCTGGGCTGAGATGGGCAATCGCTGACTTTTGGAGTCGGCTGGTGACAAAATGTTCCAAACACACCCCATGCACAACTCCACCGGGGAAGGTGCCAGAAAGGAGTTCTGTTGGTTGTTCTTACACTGCCCCGGTAGCCAGATGAAAGACACCACAAAAGTGGTTCTACCTGCTTGCTGGGCTGAGATGGGGAATCGCTGACTTTTGCAGTCGGCTGGTGACAAAATGTTCCAAACACACCCCATGCACAACTCTACCGGGGAAGGTGCCAGAAAGGAATTCCGTTGCTTGTTCTTCCACTGCCCCGGTAGCCAGATGAAAGACACCACAAAAGTGGTTCTACCTGCTTGCTGGGCTGAGATGGGGAATCGCTGACTTTTGGAGTCGGCTGGTGACAAAATGTTCCAAACACACCCCATGCACAACTCCAGCGGGGAAGGTGCCAGAAAGGAGTTCTGTTGGTTGTTCTTACACTGCCCCGGTAGCCAGCTGAAAGACACCACAAAAGTGGTTCTACCTGCTTGCTGGGCTGAGATGGGCAATCGCTGACTTTTGGAGTCGGCTGGTGACAAAATGTTCCAAACACACCCCATGCACAACTCCACCGGGGAAGGTGCCAGAAAGGAGTTCTGTTGGTTGTTCTTCCACTGCCCCGGTAGCCAGCTGAAAGACACCACAAAAGTGGTTCTACCTGCTTGCTGGGCTGAGATGGGCAATCGCTGACTTTTGGAGTCGGCTGGTGACAAAATGTTCCAAACACACCCCATGCACAACTCCACCGGGGAAGGTGCCAGAAAGGAATTCCGTTGCTTGTTCTTCCACTGCCCCGGTAGCCAGCTGAAAGACACCACAAAAGTGGTTCTACCTGCTTGCTGGGCTGAGATGGGCAATCGCTGACTTTTGGAGTCGGCTGGTGACAAAATGTTCCAAACACACCCCATGCACAACTCCAGCGGGGAAGGTGCCAGAAAGGAGTTCTGTTGGTTGTTCTTCCACTGCCCCGGTAGCCAGATGAAAGACACCACAAAAGTGGTTCTACCTGCTTTCTAGGCTGAGATGGGGAATCGCTGACTTTTGGAGTCGGCTGGTGACAAAATGTTCCAAACACACCCCATGCACAACTCCACCGGGGAAGGTGCCAGAAAGGAGTTCTGTTGGTTGTTCTTCCACTGCCCCGGTAGCCAGATGAAAGACACCACAAAAGTGGTTCTACCTGCTTGCTGGGCTGAGATGGGCAATCGCTGACTTTTGGAGTCGGCTGGTGACAAAATGTTCCAAACACACCCCATGCACAACTCCAGCGGGGAAGGTGCCAGAAAGGAGTTCTGTTGGTTGTTCTTACACTGCCCCGGTAGCCAGCTGAAAGACACCACAAAAGTGGTTCTACCTGCTTGCTGGGCTGAGATGGGCAATCGCTGACTTTTGGAGTCGGCTGGTGACAAAATGTTCCAAACACACCCCATGCACAACTCCTGCGGGGAAGGTGCCAGAAAGGAATTCCATTGCTTGTTCTTCCACTGCCCCGGTAGCCAGATGAAAGACACCACAAAAGTGGTTCTACCTGCTTGCTGGGCTGAGATGGGGAATCGCTGACTTGTGGACTCGGCTGGTGACAAAATGTTCCAAAGACACCCCATGCACAACGCCACCGGGGAAGGTGCCAGAAAGGAGTTCTCTTGGTAGTTCTTCCACTGCCCCGGTAGCCAGATGAAAGACACCACAAAAGTGGTTCTACCTGCTTGCTGGGCTGAGATGGGCAATCGCTGACTTTTGGAGTCGGCTGGTGACAAAATGTTCCAAACACACCCCATGCACAACTCCACCGGGGAAGGTGCCAGAAAGGAGTTCTGTTGGTAGTTCTTCCACTGCCCCGGTAGCCAGCTGAAAGACACCACAAAAGTGGTTCTACCTGCTTTCTGGGCTGAGATGGGCAATCGCTGACATTTGGAGTCGGCTGGTGACAAAATGTTCCAAACACACCCCATGCACAACTCCACCGGGGAAGGTGCCAGAAAGGAGTTCTGTTGGTTGTTCTTACACTGCCCCGGTAGCCAGATGAAAGACACCACAAAAGTGGTTCTACCTGCTTTCTAGGCTGAGATGGGGAATCGCTGACTTTTGGAGTCGGCTGGTGACAAAATGTTCCAAACACACCCCATGCACAACTCCACCGGGGAAGGTGCCAGAAAGGAGTTCTGTTGGTAGTTCTTCCACTGCCCCGGTAGCAAGCTGAAAGACACCACAAAAGTGGTTCTACCTGCTTGCTGGGCTGAGATGGGGAATCGCTGACTTTTGGAGTCGGCTGGTGACAAAATGTTCCAAACACACCCCATGCACAACTCCCCCGGGGAAGGTGCCAGAAAGGAGTTCTGTTGGTTGTTCTTCCACTGCCCCGGTAGCCAGCGGAAAGACACCACAAAAGTGGTTCTACCTGCTTGCTGGGCTGAGATGGGCAATCGCTGACTTTTGGAGTCGGCTGGTGACAAAATGTTCCAAACACACCCCATGCACAACTCCACCGGGGAAGGTGTCAGAAAGGAGTTCTGTTGGTTGTTCTTCCACTGCCCCGGTGGCCAGATGACAGACACCACAAAAGTGGTTCTACCTGCTTTCTGGGCTGAGATGGGCAATCGCTGACTTTTGGAGTCGGCTGGTGACAAAATGTTCCAAACACACCCCATGCACAACTCCACCGGGGAAGGTGCCAGAAAGGAGTTCTGTTGGTTGTTCTTACACTGCCCCGGTAGCCAGCTGAAAGACACCACAAAAGTGGTTCTACCTGCTTGCTGGGCTGAGATGGGCAATCGCTGACTTGTGGAGTCGGCTGGTGACAAAATGTTCCAAACACACCCCATGCACAACTCCACCGGGGAAGGTGCCAGAAAGGAGTTCTGTTGGTAGTTCTTCCACTGCCCCGGTAGCCAGCTGAAAGACACCACAAAAGTGGTTCTACCTGCTTTCTGGGCTGAGATGGGGAATCGCTGACTTTTGGAGTCGGCTGGTGACAAAATGTTCCAAAGACAGCCCATGCACAACTCCACCGGGGAAGGTGCCAGAAAGGAGTTCTCTTGGTAGTTCTTCCACTGCCCCGGTAGCCAGATGAAAGACACCACAAAAGTGGTTCTACCTGCTTGCTGGGCTGAGATGGGCAATCGCTGACTTTTGGAGTCGGCTGGTGACAAAATGTTCCAAACACACCCCATGCACAACTCCACCGGGGAAGGTGCCAGAAAGGAATTCCATTGCTTGTTCTTCCACTGCCCCGGTAGCCAGCTGAAAGACACCACAAAAGTGGTTCTACCTGCTTTCTGGGCTGAGATGGGGAATCGCTGACTTGTGGACTCGGCTGGTGACAAAATGTTCCAAACACACCCCATGCACAACTCCAGCGGGGAAGGTGCCAGAAAGGAGTTCTGTTGGTAGTTCTTCCACTGCCCCGGTAGCCAGATGAAAGACACCACAAAAGTGGTTCTACCTGCTTGCTGGGCTGAGATGGGGAATCGCTGACTTTTGGAGTCGGCTGGTGACAAAATGTTCCAAACACACCCCATGCACAACTCCAACGGGGAAGGGTCCAGAAAGGAGTTCTGTTGGTTGTTCTTACACTGCCCCGGTAGCCAGATGAAAGACACCACAAAAGTGGTTCTACCTGCTTGCTGGGCTGAGATGGGGAATCGCTGACTTTTGCAGTCGGCTGGTGACAAAATGTTCCAAACACACCCCATGCACAACTCTACCGGGGAAGGTGCCAGAAAGGAATTCCGTTGCTTGTTCTTCCACTGCCCCGGTAGCCAGCTGAAAGACACCACAAAAGTGGTTCTACCTGCTTGCTGGGCTGAGATGGGGAATCGCTGACTTTTGGAGTCGGCTGGTGACAAAATGTTCCAAAAACACCCCATGCACAACTCCACCGGGGAAGGTGCCAGAAAGGAGTTCTGTTGGTAGTTCTTACACTGCCCCGGTAGCCAGCTGAAAGACACCACAAAAGTGGTTCTACCTGCTTGCTGGGCTGAGATGGGCAATCGCTGACTTTTGGAGTCGGCTGGTGACAAAATGTTCCAAACACACCCCATGCACAACTCCACCGGGGAAGGTGCCAGAAAGGAATTCCATTGCTTGTTCTTCCACTGCCCCGGTAGCCAGCTGAAAGACACCACAAAAGTGGTTCTACCTGCTTTCTAGGCTGAGATGGGGAATCGCTGACTTTTGCAGTCGGCTGGTGACAAAATGTTCCAAACACACCCCATGCACAACTCCACCGGGGAAGGTGCCAGAAAGGAGTTCTCTTGGTAGTTCTTACACTGCCCCGGTAGCCAGATGAAAGACACCACAAAAGTGGTTCTACCTGCTTGCTGGGCTGAGATGGGCAATCGCTGACTTTTGGAGTCGGCTGGTGACAAAATGTTCCAAACACACCCCATGCACAACTCCACCGGGGAAGGTGCCAGAAAGGAGTTCTGTTGGTTGTTCTTACACTGCCCCGGTAGCCAGATGAAAGACACCACAAAAGTGGTTCTACCTGCTTGCTGGGCTGAGATGGGCAATCGCTGACTTTTGGAGTCGGCTGGTGACAAAATGTTCCAAACACACCCCATGCACAACTCCACCGGGGAAGGTGCCAGAAAGGAGTTCTGTTGGTTGTTCTTACACTGCCCCGGTAGCCAGATGAAAGACACCACAAAAGTGGTTCTACCTGCTTGCTGGGCTGAGATGGGGAATCGCTGACTTTTGGAGTCGGCTGGTGACAAAATGTTCCAAACACACCCCATGCACAACTCCACCGGGGAAGGTGCCAGAAAGGAGTTCTGTTGGTTGTTCTTACACTGCCCCGGTAGCCAGATGAAAGACACCACAAAAGTGGTTCTACCTGCTTTCTGGGCTGAGATGGGGAATCGCTGACTTTTGGAGTCGGCTGGTGACAAAATGTTCCAAAGACAGCCCATGCACAACTCCACCGGGGAAGGTGCCAGAAAGGAGTTCTGTTGGTAGTTCTTCCACTGCCCCGGTAGCCAGATGAAAGACACCACTAAAGTGGTTCTACCTGCTTGCTGGGCTGAGATGGGCAATCGCTGACTTTTGGAGTCGGCTGGTGACAAAATGTTCCAAACACAACCCATGCACAACTCCACCGGGGAAGGTGCCAGAAAGGAATTCCATTGCTTGTTCTTCCACTGCCCCGGTAGCCAGCTGAAAGACACCACAAAAGTGGTTCTACCTGCTTTCTAGGCTGAGATGGGGAATCGCTGACTTGTGGACTCGGCTGGTGACAAAATGTTCCAAACACACCCCATGCACAACTCCAGCGGGGAAGGTGCCAGAAAGGAGTTCTGTTGGTAGTTCTTACACTGCCCCGGTAGCCAGATGAAAGACACCACAAAAGTGGTTCTACCTGCTTTCTGGGCTGAGATGGGGAACCGCTGACTTTTGGAGTCGGCTGGTGACAAAATGTTCCAAACACACCCCATGCACAACTCCAGCGGGGAAGGTGCCAGAAAGGAGTTCTGTTGGTTGTTCTTACACTGCCCCGGTAGCCAGATGAAAGACACCACAAAAGTGGTTCTACCTGCTTTCTAGGCTGAGATGGGGAATCGCTGACTTTTGGAGTCGGCTGGTGACAAAATGTTCCAAACACACCCCATGCACAACTCCACCGGGGAAGGTGCCAGAAAGGAGTTCTGTTGGTTGTTCTTACACTGCCCCGGTAGCCAGCTGAAAGACACCACAAAAGTGGTTCTACCTGCTTGCTGGGCTGAGATGGGGAATCGCTGACTTTTGCAGTCGGCTGGTGACAAAATGTTCCAAACACACCCCATGCACAACTCTACCGGGGAAGGTGCCAGAAAGGAATTCCGTTGCTTGTTCTTCCACTGCCCCGGTAGCCAGATGAAAGACACCACAAAAGTGGTTCTACCTGCTTGCTGGGCTGAGATGGGCAATCGCTGACTTTTGGAGTCGGCTGGTGACAAAATGTTCCAAACACACCCCATGCACAACTCCACCGGGGAAGGTGCCAGAAAGGAGTTCTGTTGGTAGTTCTTCCACTGCCCCGGTAGCCAGATGAAAGACACCACAAAAGTGGTTCTACCTGCTTGATGGGCTGAGATGGGCAATCGCTGACTTTTGGAGTCGGCTGGTGACAAAATGTTCCAAACACACCCCATGCACAACTCCACCGGGGAAGGTGCCAGAAAGGAGTTCTGTTGGTTGTTCTTCCACTGCCCCGGTAGCCAGATGAAAGACACCACAAAAGTGGTTCTACCTGCTTTCTGGGCTGAGATGGGCAATCGCTGACTTTTGGAGTCGGCTGGGTACAAAATGTTCCAAACACACCCCATGCACAACTCCACCGGGGAAGGTGCCAGAAAGGAGTTCTGTTGGTTGTTCTTCCACTGCCCCGGTAGCCAGATGAAAGACACCACAAAAGTGGTTCTACCTGCTTTCTGGGCTGAGATGGGGAATCGCTGACTTTTGGAGTCGGCTGGTGACAAAATGTTCCAAAGACAGCCCATGCACAACTCCACCGGGGAAGGTGCCAGAAAGGAGTTCTGTTGGTAGTTCTTCCACTGCCCCGGTAGCCAGATGAAAGACACCACAAAAGTGGTTCTACCTGCTTGCTGGGCTGAGATGGGGAATCGCTGACTTTTGGAGTCGGCTGGTGACAAAATGTTCCAAACACACCCCATGCACAACTCCACTGGGGAAGGTGCCAGAAAGGAGTTCTCTTGGTAGTTCTTCCACTGCCCCGGTAGCCAGATGAAAGACACCACAAAAGTGGTTCTACCTGCTTGCTGGGCTGAGATGGGCAATCGCTGACTTTTGGAGTCGGCTGGTGACAAAATGTTCCAAACACACCCCATGCACAACTCCACCGGGGAAGGTGCCAGAAAGGAATTCCATTGCTTGTTCTTCCACTGCCCCGGTAGCCAGCTGAAAGACACCACAAAAGTGGTTCTACCTGCTTTCTAGGCTGAGATGGGGAATCGCTGACTTGTGGACTCGGCTGGTGACAAAATGTTCCAAACACACCCCATGCACAACTCCAGCGGGGAAGGTGCCAGAAAGGAGTTCTGTTGGTAGTTCTTCCACTGCCCCGGTAGCCAGATGAAAGACACCACAAAAGTGGTTCTACCTGCTTGCTGGGCTGAGTTGGGGAACCGCTGACTTTTGGAGTCGGCTGGTGACAAAATGTTCCAAACACACCCCATGCACAACTCCAGCGGGGAAGGTGCCAGAAAGGAGTTCTGTTGGTTGTTCTTACACTGCCCCGGTAGCCAGATGAAAGACACCACAAAAGTGGTTCTACCTGCTTTCTAGGCTGAGATGGGGAATCGCTGACTTTTGGAGTCGGCTGGTGACAAAATGTTCCAAACACACCCCATGCACAACTCCACCGGGGAAGGTGCCAGAAAGGAGTTCTGTTGGTTGTTCTTACACTGCCCCGGTAGCCAGATGAAAGACACCACAAAAGTGGTTCTACCTGCTTGCTGGGCTGAGATGGGCAATCGCTGACTTTTGCAGTCGGCTGGTGACAAAATGTTCCAAACACACCCCATGCACAACTCTACCGGGGAAGGTGCCAGAAAGGAATTCCGTTGCTTGTTCTTCCACTGCCCCGGTAGCCAGATGAAAGACACCACAAAAGTGGTTCTACCTGCTTGCTGGGCTGAGATGGGCAATCTCTGACTTTTGGAGTCGGCTGGTGACAAAATGTTCCAAACACACCCCATGCACAACTCCACCGGGGAAGGTGCCAGAAAGGAGTTCTGTTGGTAGTTCTTCCAGTGCCCCGGTAGCCAGCTGAAAGACACCACAAAAGTGGTTCTACCTGCTTGCTGGGCTGAGATGGGCAATCGCTGACTTTTGGAGTCGGCTGGTGACAAAATGTTCCAAACACACCCCATGCACAACTCCACCGGGGAAGGTGCCAGAAAGGAGTTCTGTTGGTTGTTCTTACACTGCCCCGGTAGCCAGATGAAAGACACCACAAAAGTGGTTCTACCTGCTTTCTGGGCTGAGATGGGCAATCGCTGACTTGTGGAGTCGGCTGGTGACAAAATGTTCCAAACACACCCCATGCACAACTCCACCGGGGAAGGTGCCAGAAAGGAGTTCTGTTGGTTGTTCTTCCACTGCCCCGGTAGCCAGATGAAAGACACCACAAAAGTGGTTCTACCTGCTTGCTGGGCTGAGATGGGCAATCGCTGACTTTTGGAGTCGGCTGGTGACAAAATGTTCCAAAGACAGCCCATGCACAACTCCACCGGGGAAGGTGCCAGAAAGGAGTTCTGTTGGTAGTTCTTCCACTGCCCCGGTAGCCAGATGAAAGACACCACAAAAGTGGTTCTACCTGCTTGCTGGGCTGAGATGGGCAATCGCTGACTTTTGGAGTCGGCTGGTGACAAAATGTTCCAAACACACCCCATGCACAACTCCACCGGGGAAGGTGCCAGAAAGGAATTCCATTGCTTGTTCTTCCACTGCCCCGGTAGCCAGCTGAAAGACACCACAAAAGTGGTTCTACCTGCTTTCTAGGCTGAGATGGGGAATCGCTGACTTGTGGACTCGGCTGGTGACAAAATGTTCCAAACACACCCCATGCACAACTCCAGCGGGGAAGGTGCCAGAAAGGAGTTCTGTTGGTAGTTCTTCCACTGCCCCGGTAGCCAGATGAAAGACACCACAAAAGTGGTTCTACCTGCTTGCTGGGCTGAGATGGGCAATCGCTGACTTTTGGAGTCGGCTGGTGACAAAATGTTCCAAACACACCCCATGCACAACTCCCCCGGGGAAGGTGCCAGAAAGTAATTCCGTTGCTTGTTCTTCCACTGCCCCGGTAGCCAGATGAAAGACACCACAAAAGTGGTTCTACCTGCTTTCTAGGCTGAGATGGGGAATCGCTGACTTTTGGAGTCGGCTGGTGACAAAATGTTCCAAACACACCCCATGCACAACTCCACCGGGGAAGGTGCCAGAAAGGAGTTCTGTTGGTTGTTCTTACACTGCCCCGGTAGCCAGATGAAAGACACCACAAAAGTGGTTCTACCTGCTTGCTGGGCTGAGATGGGGAATCGCTGACTTTTGCAGTCGGCTGGTGACAAAATGTTCCAAACACACCCCATGCACAACTCTACCGGGGAAGGTGCCAGAAAGGAATTCCGTTGCTTGTTCTTCCACTGCCCCGGTAGCCAGATGAAAGACACCACAAAAGTGGTTCTACCTGCTTTCTGGGCTGAGATGGGCAATCGCTGACTTTTGCAGTCGGCTGGTGACAAAATGTTCCAAACAGACCCCATGCACAACTCCAGCGGGGAAGGTGCCAGAAAGGAGTTCTGTTGGTTGTTCTTACACTGCCCCGGTAGCCAGCTGAAAGACACCACAAAAGTGGTTCTACCTGCTTGCTGGGCTGAGATGGGCAATCGCTGACTTTTGGAGTCGGCTGGTGACAAAATGTTCCAAACACACCCCATGCACAACTCCACCGGGGAAGGTGCCAGAAAGGAGTTCTCTTGGTTGTTCTTCCACTGCCCCGGTAGCCAGATGAAAGACACCACAAAAGTGGTTCTACCTGCTTGCTGGGCTGAGATGGGCAATCGCTGACTTTTGGAGTCGGCTGGTGACAAAATGTTCCAAACACACCCCATGCACAACTCCACCGGGGAAGGTGCCAGAAAGGAATTCCGTTGCTTGTTCTTCCACTGCCCCGGTAGCCAGCTGAAAGACACCACAAAAGTGGTTCTACCTGCTTGCTGGGCTGAGATGGGCAATCGCTGACTTTTGGAGTCGGCTGGTGACAAAATGTTCCAAAGACACCCCATGCACAACTCCACCGGGGAAGGTGGCAGAAAGGAGTTCTGTTGGTAGTTCTTCCACTGCCCCGGTAGCCAGATGAAAGACACCACAAAAGTGGTTCTACCTGCTTGCTGGGCTGAGATGGGGAATCGCTGACTTTTGGAGTCGGCTGGTGACAAAATGTTCCAAACACACCCCATGCACAACTCCACCGGGGAAGGTGTCAGAAAGGAGTTCTGTTGGTAGTTCTTCCAGTGCCCCGGTAGCCAGATGAAAGACACCACAAAAGTGGTTCTACCTGCTTGCTGGGCTGAGATGGGGAATCGCTGACTTTTGGAGTCGGCTGGTGACAAAATGTTCCAAACACACCCCATGCACAACGCCACCGGGGAAGGTGCCAGAAAGGAGTTCTCTTGGTAGTTCTTCCACTGCCCCGGTAGCCAGATGAAAGACACCACAAAAGTGGTTCTACCTGCTTGCTGGGCTGAGATGGGCAATCGCTGACTTTTGGAGTCGGCTGGTGACAAAATGTTCCAAACACACCCCATGCACAACTCCACCGGGGAAGGTGTCAGAAAGGAGTTCTCTTGGTAGTTCTTACACTGCCCTGGTAGCCAGATGAAAGACACCACAAAAGTGGTTCTACCTGCTTGCTGGGCTGAGATGGGCAATCGCTGACTTTTGGAGTCGGCTGGTAACAAAATGTTCCAAACACACCCCATGCACAACTCCACCGGGGAAGGTGCCAGAAAGGAGTTCTGTTGGTTGTTCTTACACTGCCCCGGTAGCCAGCTGAAAGACACCACAAAAGTGGTTCTACCTGCTTTCTAGGCTGAGATGGGGAATCGCTGACTTTTGGAGTCGGCTGGTGACAAAATGTTCCAAACACACCCCATGCACAACTCCACCGGGGAAGGTGCCAGAAAGGAGTTCTGTTGGTAGTTCTTCCACTGCCCCGGTAGCAAGCTGAAAGACACCACAAAAGTGGTTCTACCTGCTTGCTGGGCTGAGATGGGCAATCGCTGACTTTTGGAGTCGGCTGGTGACAAAATGTTCCAAACACACCCCATGCACAACTCCACCGGGGAAGGTGCCAGAAAGGAGTTCTGTTGGTTGTTCTTACACTGCCCCGGTAGCCAGATGAAAGACACCACAAAAGTGGTTCTACCTGCTTTCTGGGCTGAGATGGGCAATCGCTGACTTGTGGAGTCGGCTGGTGACAAAATGTTCCAAACACACCCCATGCACAACTCCACCGGGGAAGGTGCCAGAAAGGAGTTCTGTTGGTTGTTCTTCCACTGCCCCGGTAGCCAGCTGAAAGACACCACAAAAGTGGTTCTACCTGCTTTCTGGGCTGAGATGGGGAATCGCTGACTTTTGGAGTCGGCTGGTGACAAAATGTTCCAAAGACAGCCCATGCACAACTCTACCGGGGAAGGTGCCAGAAAGGAGTTCTGTTGGTAGTTCTTCCACTGCCCCGGTAGCCAGATGAAAGACACCACAAAAGTGGTTCTACCTGCTTGCTGGGCTGAGATGGGCAATCGCTGACTTTTGGAGTCGGCTGGTGACAAAATGTTCCAAACACACCCCATGCACAACTCCACCGGGGAAGGTGCCAGAAAGGAATTCCATTGCTTGTTCTTCCACTGCCCCGGTAGCCAGCTGAAAGACACCACAAAAGTGGTTCTACCTGCTTTCTAGGCTGAGATGGGGAATCGCTGACTTGTGGACTCGGCTGGTGACAAAATGTTCCAAACACACCCCATGCACAACTCCAGCGGGGAAGGTGCCAGAAAGGAGTTCTGTTGGTTGTTCTTACACTGCCCCGGTAGCCAGATGAAAGACACCACAAAAGTGGTTCTACCTGCTTTCTGGGCTGAGATGGGGAATCGCTGACTTTTGGAGTCGGCTGGTGACAAAATGTTCCAAGCACACCCCATGCACAACTCCACCGGGGAAGGTGCCAGAAAGGAGTTCTGTTGGTAGTTCTTCCACTGCCCCGGTAGCCAGATGAAAGACACCACAAAAGTGGTTCTACCTGCTTGCTGGGCTGAGATGGGGAATCGCTGACTTTTGGAGTCGGCTGGTGACAAAATGTTCCAAACACACCCCATGCACAACTCCAGCGGGGAAGGTGCCAGAAAGGAGTTCTGTTGGTTGTTCTTACACTGCCCCGGTAGCCAGATGAAAGACACCACAAAAGTGGTTCTACCTGCTTTCTAGGCTGAGATGGGGAATCGCTGACTTTTGGAGTCGGCTGGTGACAAAATGTTCCAAACACACCCCATGCACAACTCCAGCGGGGAAGGTGCCAGAAAGGAGTTCTGTCGGTTGTTCTTACACTGCCCCGGTAGCCAGATGAAAGACACCACAAAAGTGGTTCTACCTGCTTTCTGGGCTGAGATGGGGAATCGCTGACTTTTGCAGTCGGCTGGTGACAAAATGTTCCAAACACACCCCATGCACAACTCCTGCGGGGAAGGTGCCAGAAAGGAATTTTGTTGCTTGTTCTTCCACTGCCCCGGTAGCCAGATGAAAGACACCACAAAAGTGGTTCTACCTGCTTGCTGGGCTGAGATGGGCAATCGCTGACTTTTGGAGTCGGCTGGTGACAAAATGTTCCAAACACACCCCATGCACAACTCCAGCGGGGAAGGTGCCAGAAAGGAGTTCTGTTGGTAGTTCTTCCACTGCCCCGGTAGCCAGCTGAAAGACACCACAAAAGTGGTTCTACCTGCTTGCTGGGCTGAGATGGGCAATCGCTGACTTGTGGAGTCGGCTGGTGACAAAATGTTCCAAACACACCCCATGCACAACTCCACCGGGGAAGGTGCCAGAAAGGAGTTCTGTTGGTTGTTCTTCCACTGCCCCGGTAGCCAGATGAAAGACACCACAAAAGTGGTTCTACCTGCTTGCTGGGCTGAGATGGGCAATCGCTGACTTTTGGAGTCGGCTGGTGACAAAATGTTCCAAACACACCCCATGCACAACTCCACCGGGGAAGGGTCCAGAAAGGAATTCCGTTGCTTGTTCTTCCACTGCCCCGGTAGCCAGCTGAAAGACACCACAAAAGTGGTTCTACCTGCTTGCTGGGCTGAGATGGGCAATCGCTGACTTTTGGAGTCGGCTGGTGACAAAATGTTCCAAACACACCCCATGCACAACTCCACCGGGGAAGGTGCCAGAAAGGAGTTCTGTTGGTTGTTCTTACACTGCCCTGGTAGCCAGATGAAAGACACCACAAAAGTGGTTCTACCTGCTTTCTGGGCTGAGATGGGCAATCGCTGACTTTTGGAGTCGGCTGGTGACAAAATGTTCCAAACACACCCCATGCACAACTCCACCGGGGAAGGTGCCAGAAAGGAGTTCTGTTGGTAGTTCTTCCACTGCCCCGGTAGCCAGATGAAAGACACCACAAAAGTGGTTCTACCTGCTTGCTGGGCTGAGATGGGCAATCGCTGACTTTTGGAGTCGGCTGGTGACAAAATGTTCCAAACACACCCCATGCACAACTCCAGCGGGGAAGGTGCCAGAAAGGAGTTCTGTTGGTTGTTCTTACACTGCCCCGGTAGCCAGATGAAAGACACCACAAAAGTGGTTCTACCTGCTTTCTAGGCTGAGATGGGGAATCGCTGACTTTTGGAGTCGGCTGGTGACAAAATGTTCCAAACACACCCCATGCACAACTCCAGCGGGGAAGGTGCCAGAAAGGAGTTCTGTTGGTTGTTCTTACACTGCCCCGGTAGCCAGATGAAAGACACCACAAAAGTGGTTCTACCTGCTTGCTGGGCTGAGATGGGGAATCGCTGACTTTTGGAGTCGGCTGGTGACAAAATGTTCCAAACACACCCCATGCACAACTCCTGCGGGGAAGGTGCCAGAAAGGAATTTTGTTGCTTGTTCTTCCACTGCCCCGGTAGCCAGATGAAAGACACCACAAAAGTGGTTCTACCTGCTTGCTGGGCTGAGATGGGGAATCGCTGACTTTTGGAGTCGGCTGGTGACAAAATGTTCCAAACACACCCCATGCACAACTCCACCGGGGAAGGTGCCAGAAAGGAGTTCTGTTGGTTGTTCTTACACTGCCCCGGTAGCCAGCTGAAAGACACCACAAAAGTGGTTCTACCTGCTTGCTGGGCTGAGATGGGCAATCGCTGACTTTTGGAGTCGGCTGGTGACAAAATGTTCCAAACACACCCCATGCACAACTCCACCGGGGAAGGTGCCAGAAAGGAGATCTGTTGGTTGTTCTTCCACTGCCCCGGTAGCCAGATGAAAGACACCACAAAAGTGGTTCTACCTGCTTTCTGGGCTGAGATGGGCAATCGCTGACTTTTGGAGTCGGCTGGTGACAAAATGTTCCAAACACACCCCATGCACAACTCCACCGGGGAAGGTGCCAGAAAGGAGTTCTGTTGGTAGTTCTTACACTGCCCCGGTAGCCAGATGAAAGACACCACAAAAGTGGTTCTACCTGCTTGCTGGGCTGAGATGGGCAATCGCTGACTTTTGGAGTCGGCTGGTGACAAAATGTTCCAAACACACCCCATGCACAACTCCAACGGGGAAGGTGCCAGAAAGGAGTTCTGTTGGTTGTTCTTACACTGCCCCGGTAGCCAGATGAAAGACACCACAAAAGTGGTTCTACCTGCTTTCTAGGCTGAGATGGGGAATCGCTGACTTTTGGAGTCGGCTGGTGACAAAATGTTCCAAACACACCCCATGCACAACTCCAGCGGGGAAGGTGCCAGAAAGGAGTTCTGTTGGTTGTTCTTCCACTGCCCCGGTAGCCAGATGAAAGACACCACAAAAGTGGTTCTACCTGCTTGCTGGGCTGAGATGGGCAATCGCTGACTTTTGGAGTCGGCTGGTGACAAAATGTTCCAAACACACCCCATGCACAACTCCACCGGGGAAGGTGCCAGAAAGGAATTCCGTTGCTTGTTCTTCCACTGCCCCGGTAGCCAGCTGAAAGACACCACAAAAGTGGTTCTACCTGCTTGCTGGGCTGAGATGGGCAATCGCTGACCTTTGGAGTCGGCTGGTGACAAAATGTTCCAAACACACCCCATGCACAACTCCACCGGGGAAGGTGTCAGAAAGGAGTTCTCTTGGTAGTTCTTCCACTGCCCCGGTAGCCAGATGAAAGACACCACAAAAGTGGTTCTACCTGCTTGCTGGGCTGAGATGGGGAATCGCTGACTTTTGGAGTCGGCTGGTGACAAAATGTTCCAAACACACCCCATGCACAACTCCACCGGGGAAGGTGCCAGAAAGGAGTTCTCTTGGTAGTTCTTCCACTGCCCTGGTAGCCAGATGAAAGACACCACAAAAGTGGTTCTACCTGCTTGCTGGGCTGAGATGGGCAATCGCTGACTTTTGGAGTCGGCTGGTGACAAAATGTTCCAAACACACCCCATGCACAACTCCAGCGGGGAAGGTGCCAGAAAGGAGTTCTGTTGGTTGTTCTTACACTGCCCCGGTAGCCAGATGAAAGACACCACAAAAGTGGTTCTACCTGCTTTCTAGGCTGAGATGGGGAATCGCTGACTTTTGGAGTCGGCTGGTGACAAAATGTTCCAAACACACCCCATGCACAACTCCACCGGGGAAGGTGCCAGAAAGGAGTTCTGTTGGTAGTTCTTCCACTGCCCCGGTAGCAAGCTGAAAGACACCACAAAAGTGGTTCTACCTGCTTGCTGGGCTGAGATGGGGAATCGCTGACTTTTGGAGTCGGCTGGTGACAAAATGTTCCAAACACACCCCATGCACAACTCCACCGGGGAAGGTGCCAGAAAGGAGTTCTGTTGGTAGTTCTTCCACTGCCCCGGTAGCAAGCTGAAAGACACCACAAAAGTGGTTCTACCTGCTTTCTGGGCTGAGATGGGGAATCGCTGACTTTTGGAGTCGGCTGGTGACAAAATGTTCCAAACACACCCCATGCACAACTCCAGCGGGGAAGGTGCCAGAAAGGAGTTCTGTTGGTTGTTCTTCCACTGCCCCGGTAGCCAGATGAAAGACACCACAAAAGTGGTTCTACCTGCTTGCTGGGCTGAGATGGGCAATCGCTGACTTTTGGAGTCGGCTGGTGACAAAATGTTCCAAACACACCCCATGCACAACTCCACCGGGGAAGGTGCCAGAAAGGAATTCCGTTGCTTGTTCTTCCACTGCCCCGGTAGCCAGCTGAAAGACACCACAAAAGTGGTTCTACCTGCTTGCTGGGCTGAGATGGGGAATCGCTGACTTTTGGAGTCGGCTGGTGACAAAATGTTCCAAACACACCCCATGCACAACTCCACCGGGGAAGGTGCCAGAAAGGAGTTCTGTTGGTTGTTCTTACACTGCCCCGGTAGCCAGATGAAAGACACCACAAAAGTGGTTCTACCTGCTTTCTGGGCTGAGATGGGGAATCGCTGACTTTTGGAGTCGGCTGGTGACAAAATGTTCCAAAGACAGCCCATGCACAACTCCACCGGGGAAGGTGCCAGAAAGGAATTCCAATGCTTGTTCTTCCACTGCCCTGGTAGCCAGATGAAAGACACCACAAAAGTGGTTCTACCTGCTTTCTGGGCTGAGATGGGCAATCGCTGACTTTTGGAGTCGGCTGGTGACAAAATGTTCCAAACACACCCCATGCACAACTCCAGCGGGGAAGGTGCCAGAAAGGAGTTCTGTTGGTTGTTCTTCCACTGCCCCGGTAGCCAGATGAAAGACACCACAAAAGTGGTTCTACCTGCTTTCTGGGCTGAGATGGGGAATCGCTGACTTTTGGAGTCGGCTGGTGACAAAATGTTCCAAACACACCCCATGCACAACTCCACCGGGGAAGGTGCCAGAAAGGAGTTCTCTTGGTAGTTCTTCCACTGCCCCGGTAGCCAGATGAAAGACACCACAAAAGTGGTTCTACCTGCTTGCTGGGCTGAGATGGGCAATCGCTGACTTTTGGAGTCGGCTGGTGACAAAATGTTCCAAACACACCCCATGCACAACTCCACCGGGGAAGGTGCCAGAAAGGAGTTCTCTTGGTAGTTCTTCCACTGCCCCGGTAGCCAGCTGAAAGACACCACAAAAGTGGTTCTACCTGCTTGCTGGGCTGAGATGGGCAATCGCTGACTTTTGGAGTCGGCTGGTGACAAAATGTTCCAAACACACCCCATGCACAACTCCACCGGGGAAGGTGCCAGAAAGGAGTTCTGTTGGTAGTTCTTCCAGTGCCCCGGTAGCCAGCTGAAAGACACCACAAAAGTGGTTCTACCTGCTTGCTGGGCTGAGATGGGCAATCGCTGACTTTTGGAGTCGGCTGGTGACAAAATGTTCCAAACACACCCCATGCACAACTCCACCGGGGAAGGTGCCAGAAAGGAGTTCTCTTGGTAGTTCTTCCACTGCCCCGGTAGCCAGATGAAAGACACCACAAAAGTGGTTCTACCTGCTTTCTAGGCTGAGATGGGGAATCGCTGACTTTTGGAGTCGGCTGGTGACAAAATGTTCCAAACACACCCCATGCACAACTCCACCGGGGAAGGTGCCAGAAAGGAGTTCTGTTGGTTGTTCTTACACTGCCCCGGTAGCCAGATGAAAGACACCACAAAAGTGGTTCTACCTGCTTTCTGGGCTGAGATGGGCAATCGCTGACTTTTGGAGTCGGCTGGTGACAAAATGTTCCAAACACACCCCATGCACAACTCCACCGGGGAAGGTGCCAGAAAGGAGTTCTGTTGGTTGTTCTTCCACTGCCCCGGTAGCCAGATGAAAGACACCACAAAAGTGGTTCTACCTGCTTTCTAGGCTGAGATGGGGAATCGCTGACTTTTGGAGTCGGCTGGTGACAAAATGTTCCAAACACACCCCATGCACAACTCCAGCGGGGAAGGTGCCAGAAAGGAGTTCTGTTGGTTGTTCTTACACTGCCCCGGTAGCCAGCTGAAAGACACCACAAAAGTGGTTCTACCTGCTTTCTGGGCTGAGATGGGCAATCGCTGACTTTTGCAGTCGGCTGGTGACAAAATGTTCCAAAGACAGCCCATGCACAACTCCAGCGGGGAAGGTGCCAGAAAGGAGTTCTGTTGGTTGTTCTTCCACTGCCCCGGTAGCCAGATGAAAGACACCACAAAAGTGGTTCTACCTGCTTGCTGGGCTGAGATGGGCAATCGCTGACTTTTGGAGTCGGCTGGTGACAAAATGTTCCAAACAGACCCCATGCACAACTCCACCGGGGAAGGTGCCAGAAAGGAGTTCTGTTGGTAGTTCTTCCACTGCCCCGGTAGCCAGCTGAAAGACACCACAAAAGTGGTTCTACCTGCTTGCTGGGCTGAGATGGGCAATCGCTGACTTTTGGAGTCGGCTGGTGACAAAATGTTCCAAACACACCCCATGCACAACTCCAGCGGGGAAGGTGCCAGAAAGGAGTTCTGTTGCTTGTTCTTCCACTGCCTCGGTAGCCAGCTGAAAGACACCACAAAAGTGGTTCTACCTGCTTGCTGGGCTGAGATGGGCAATCGCTGACTTTTGGAGTCGGCTGGTGACAAAATGTTCCAAACACACCCCATGCACAACTCCACCGGGGAAGGTGCCAGAAAGGAGTTCTGTTGGTTGTTCTTCCACTGCCCCGGTAGCCAGATGAAAGACACCACAAAAGTGGTTCTACCTGCTTTCTAGGCTGAGATGGGGAATCGCTGACTTTTGGAGTCGGCTGGTGACAAAATGTTCCAAACACACCCCATGCACAACTCCACCGGGGAAGGTGCCATAAAGGAGTTCTGTTGGTAGTTCTTCCACTGCCCCGGTAGCAAGCTGAAAGACACCACAAAAGTGGTTCTACCTGCTTGCTGGGCTGAGATGGGCAATCGCTGACTTTTGGAGTCGGCTGGTGACAAAATGTTCCAAACACACCCCATGCACAACTCCACCGGGGAAGGTGCCAGAAAGGAATTCCGTTGCTTGTTCTTCCACTGCCCCGGTAGCCAGCTGAAAGACACCACAAAAGTGGTTCTACCTGCTTGCTGGGCTGAGATGGGCAATCGCTGACTTTTGGAGTCGGCTGGTGACAAAATGTTCCAAACACACCCCATGCACAACTCCACCGGGGAAGGTGCCAGAAAGGAGTTCTGTTGGTAGTTCTTCCACTGCCCCGGTAGCCAGCTGAAAGACACCACAAAAGTGGTTCTACCTGCTTTCTGGGCTGAGATGGGCAATCGCTGAATTTTGGAGTCGGCTGGTGACAAAATGTTCCAAACACACCCCATGCACAACTCCACCGGGGAAGGTGCCAGAAAGGAGTTCTCTTGGTAGTTCTTCCAGTGCCCCGGTAGCCAGATGAAAGACACCACAAAAGTGGTTCTACCTGCTTGCTGGGCTGAGATGGGCAATCGCTGACTTTTGGAGTCGGCTGGTGACAAAATGTTCCAAACACACCCCATGCACAACTCCACCGGGGAAGGTGCCAGAAAGGAGTTCTGTTGGTAGTTCTTCCACTGCCCCGGTAGCCAGCTGAAAGACACCACAAAAGTGGTTCTACCTGCTTTCTGGGCTGAGATGGGCAATCGCTGACTTTTGGAGTCGGCTGGTGACAAAATGTTCCAAACACACCCCATGCACAACTCCACCGGGGAAGGTGGCAGAAAGGAGTTCTGTTGGTAGTTCTTACACTGCCCCGGTAGCCAGATGAAAGACACCACAAAAGTGGTTCTACCTGCTTGCTGGGCTGAGATGGGGAATCGCTGACTTTTGGAGTCGGCTGGTGACAAAATTTTCCAAAGACAGCCCATGCACAACTCCACCGGGGAAGGTGCCAGAAAGGAGTTCTCTTGGTAGTTCTTCCACTGCCCCGGTAGCCAGATGAAAGACACCACAAAAGTGGTTCTACCTGCTTGCTGGGCTGAGATGGGCAATCGCTGACTTTTGGAGTCGGCTGGTGACAAAATGTTCCAAACACACCCCATGCACAACTCCACCGGGGAAGGTGCCAGAAAGGAGTTCTCTTGGTAGTTCTTCCACTGCCCCGGTAGCCAGATGAAAGACACCACAAAAGTGGTTCTACCTGCTTGCTGGGCTGAGATGGGCAATCGCTGACTTTTGGAGTCGGCTGGTGACAAAATGTTCCAAACACACCCCATGCACAACTCCACCGGGGAAGGTGCCAGAAAGGAGTTCTCTTGGTAGTTCTTCCACTGCCGCGGTAGCCAGATGAAAGACACCACAAAAGTGGTTCTACCTGCTTGCTGGGCTGAGATGGGCAATCGCTGACTTTTGGAGTCGGCTGGTGACAAAATGTTCCAAACACACCCCATGCACAACTCCACCGGGGAAGGTGCCAGAAAGGAGTTCTCTTGGTAGTTCTTCCACTGCCCCGGTAGCCAGCTGAAAGACACCACAAAAGTGGTTCTACCTGCTTGCTGGGCTGAGATGGGCAATCGCTGACTTTTGCAGTCGGCTGGTGACAAAATGTTCCAAACACACCCCATGCACAACTCCACCGGCGA
Source organism: Falco punctatus (assembly GCF_963210335.1). Lineage (NCBI taxonomy): Eukaryota > Metazoa > Chordata > Aves > Falconiformes > Falconidae > Falco > Falco punctatus. The sequence goes on from NW_027660338.1 coordinate 837,252, forward strand.
AGGTGCCAGAAAGGAGTTCTGTTGGTTGTTCTTACACTGCCCCGGTAGCCAGATGAAAGACACCACAAAAGTGGTTCTACCTGCTTTCTAGGCTGAGATGGGGAATCGCTGACTTTTGGAGTCGGCTGGTGACAAAATGTTCCAAACACACCCCATGCACAACTCCACCGGGGAAGGTGCCAGAAAGGAGTTCTGTTGGTAGTTCTTCCACTGCCCCGGTAGCAAGCTGAAAGACACCACAAAAGTGGTTCTACCTGCTTGCTGGGCGGAGATGGGGAATCGCTGACTTTTGGAGTCGGCTGGTGACAAAATGTTCCAAACACACCCCATGCACAACTCCACCGGGGAAGGTGCCAGAAAGGAGTTCTGTTGGTAGTTCTTCCACTGCCCCGGTAGCCAGCTGAAAGACACCACAAAAGTGGTTCTACCTGCTTTCTGGGCTGAGATGGGGAATCGCTGACTTTTGGAGTCGGCTGGTGACAAAATGTTCCAAAGACAGCCCATGCACAACTCCACCGGGGAAGGTGCCAGAAAGGAGTTCTGTTGGTAGTTCTTCCACTGCCCCGGTAGCCAGATGAAAGACACCACAAAAGTGGTTCTACCTGCTTGCTGGGCTGAGATGGGGAATCGCTGACTTTTGGAGTCGGCTGGTGACAAAATTTTCCAAAGACAGCCCATGCACAACTCCACCGGGGAAGGTGCCAGAAAGGAGTTCTCTTGGTAGTTCTTCCACTGCCCCGGTAGCCAGATGAAAGACACCACAAAAGTGGTTCTACCTGCTTGCTGGGCTGAGATGGGCAATCGCTGACTTTTGGAGTCGGCTGGTGACAAAATGTTCCAAACACACCCCATGCACAACTCCACCGGGGAAGGTGCCAGAAAGGAGTTCTCTTGGTAGTTCTTCCACTGCCCCGGTAGCCAGATGAAAGACACCACAAAAGTGGTTCTACCTGCTTGCTGGGCTGAGATGGGCAATCGCTGACTTTTGGAGTCGGCTGGTGACAAAATGTTCCAAACACACCCCATGCACAACTCCACCGGGGAAGGTGCCAGAAAGGAGTTCTCTTGGTAGTTCTTCCACTGCCCCGGTAGCCAGCTGAAAGACACCACAAAAGTGGTTCTACCTGCTTGCTGGGCTGAGATGGGCAATCGCTGACTTTTGCAGTCGGCTGGTGACAAAATGTTCCAAACACACCCCATGCACAACTCCACCGGCGAAGGTGCCAGAAAGGAGTTCTGTTGGTTGTTCTTACACTGCCCCGGTAGCCAGATGAAAGACACCACAAAAGTGGTTCTACCTGCTTTCTAGGCTGAGATGGGGAATCGCTGACTTTTGGAGTCGGCTGGTGACAAAATGTTCCAAACACACCCCATGCACAACTCCACCGGGGAAGGTGCCAGAAAGGAGTTCTGTTGGTAGTTCTTCCACTGCCCCGGTAGCAAGCTGAAAGACACCACAAAAGTGGTTCTACCTGCTTGCTGGGCGGAGATGGGGAATCGCTGACTTTTGGAGTCGGCTGGTGACAAAATGTTCCAAACACACCCCATGCACAACTCCACCGGGGAAGGTGCCAGAAAGGAGTTCTGTTGGTAGTTCTTCCACTGCCCCGGTAGCAAGCTGAAAGACACCACAAAAGTGGTTCTACCTGCTTTCTGGGCTGAGATGGGCAATCGCTGACTTTTGGAGTCGGCTGGTGACAAAATGTTCCAAACACACCCCATGCACAACTCCACCGGGGAAGGTGCCAGAAAGTAATTCCGTTGCTTGTTCTTCCACTGCCCCGGTAGCCAGATGAAAGACACCACAAAAGTGGTTCTACCTGCTTGCTGGGCTGAGATGGGCAATCGCTGACTTTTGGAGTCGGCTGGTGACAAAATGTTCCAAACACACCCCATGCACAACTCCACCGGGGAAGGTGCCAGAAAGGAGTTCTCTTGGTAGTTCTTCCACTGCCCCGGTAGCCAGCTGAAAGACACCACAAAAGTGGTTCTACCTGCTTGCTGGGCTGAGATGGGCAATCGCTGACTTTTGGAGTCGGCTGGTGACAAAATGTTCCAAACACACCCCATGCACAACTCCACCGGGGAAGGTGTCAGAAAGGAGTTCTCTTGGTAGTTCTTCCACTGCCCCGGTAGCCAGCTGAAAGACACCACAAAAGTGGTTCTACCTGCTTTCTGGGCTGAGATGGGGAATCGCTGACTTTTGGAGTCGGCTGGTGACAAAATGTTCCAAACACACCCCATGCACAACTCCACCGGGGAAGGTGCCAGAAAGGAGTTCTGTTGGTAGTTCTTCCAGTGCCCCGGTAGCCAGCTGAAAGACACCACAAAAGTGGTTCTACCTGCTTTCTGGGCTGAGATGGGCAATCGCTGACTTTTGGAGTCGGCTGGTGACAAAATGTTCCAAACACACCCCATGCACAACTCCAGCGGGGAAGGTGCCAGAAAGGAGTTCTGTTGGTAGTTCTTCCACTGCCCCGGTAGCCAGATGAAAGACACCACAAAAGTGGTTCTACCTGCTTGCTGGGCTGAGATGGGCAATCGCTGACTTTTGGAGTCGGCTGGTGACAAAATGTTCCAAAGACAGCCCATGCACAACTCCAGCGGGGAAGGTGCCAGAAAGGAGTTCTGTTGGTAGTTCTTCCACTGCCCCGGTAGCCAGATGAAAGACACCACAAAAGTGGTTCTACCTGCTTGCTGGGCTGAGATGGGCAATCGCTGACTTTTGGAGTCGGCTGGTGACAAAATGTTCCAAACACACCCCATGCACAACTCCACCGGGGAAGGTGTCAGAAAGGAGTTCTCTTGGTAGTTCTTCCACTGCCCCGGTAGCCAGATGAAAGACACCACAAAAGTGGTTCTACCTGCTTTCTGGGCTGAGATGGGGAATCGCTGACTTTTGGAGTCGGCTGGTGACAAAATGTTCCAAACACACCCCATGCACAACTCCACCGGGGAAGGTGCCAGAAAGGAGTTCTGTTGGTAGTTCTTCCACTGCCCCGGTAGCCAGATGAAAGACACCACAAAAGTGGTTCTACCTGCTTGCTGGGCTGAGATGGGCAATCGCTGACTTTTGGAGTCGGCTGGTGACAAAATGTTCCAAACACACCCCATGCACAACTCCACCGGGGAAGGTGCCAGAAAGGAGTTCTGTTGGTAGTTCTTCCACTGCCCCGGTAGCCAGATGAAAGACACCACAAAAGTGGTTCTACCTGCTTGCTGGGCTGAGATGGGCAATCGCTGACTTTTGCAGTCGGCTGGTGACAAAATATTCCAAACACACCCCATGCACAACTCCAGCGGGGAAGGTGCCAGAAAGGAGTTATCTTGGTTGTTCTTACACTGCCCCGGTAGCCAGATGAAAGACACCACAAAAGTGGTTCTACCTGCTTGCTGGGCTGAGATGGGCAATCGCTGACTTTTGGAGTCGGCTGGTGACAAAATGTTCCAAACACACCCCATGCACAACTCCACCGGGGAAGGTGCCAGAAAGGAGTTCTGTTGGTTGTTCTTACACTGCCCCGGTAGCCAGCTGAAAGACACCACAAAAGTGGTTCTACCTGCTTTCTGGGCTGAGATGGGCAATCGCTGACTTTTGGAGTCGGCTGGTGACAAAATGTTCCAAAGACAGCCCATGCACAACTCCACCGGGGAAGGTGCCAGAAAGGAGTTCTCTTGGTAGTTCTTCCACTGCCCCGGTAGCCAGATGAAAGACACCACAAAAGTGGTTCTACCTGCTTGCTGGGCTGAGATGGGGAATCGCTGACTTTTGGAGTCGGCTGGTGACAAAATGTTCCAAACACACCCCATGCACAACTCCACCGGGGAAGGTGCCAGAAAGGAGTTCTGTTGGTTGTTCTTCCACTGCCCCGGTAGCCAGCTGAAAGACACCACAAAAGTGGTTCTACCTGCTTGCTGGGCTGAGATGGGCAATCGCTGACTTTTGGAGTCGGCTGGTGACAAAATGTTCCAAACACACCCCATGCACAACTCCACCGGGGAAGGTGCCAGAAAGGAGTTCTGTTGGTAGTTCTTACACTGCCCCGGTAGCAAGCTGAAAGACACCACAAAAGTGGTTCTACCTGCTTGCTGGGCTGAGATGGGGAATCGCTGACTTTTGCAGTCGGCTGGTGACAAAATGTTCCAAACACACCCCATGCACAACTCCACCGGGGAAGGTGCCAGAAAGGAATTCCGTTGCTTGTTCTTCCACTGCCCCGGTAGCCAGCTGAAAGACACCACAAAAGTGGTTCTACCTGCTTGATGGGCTGAGATGGGGAATCGCTGACTTTTGGAGTCGGCTGGTGACAAAATGTTCCAAACACACCCCATGCACAACTCCACCGGGGAAGGTGCCAGAAAGGAGTTCTCTTGGTAGTTCTTCCACTGCCCCGGTAGCCAGCTGAAAGACACCACAAAAGTGGTTCTACCTGCTTGCTGGGCTGAGATGGGGAATCACTGACTTTTGGAGTCGGCTGGTGACAAAATGTTCCAAACACACCCCATGCACAACTCCACCGGGGAAGGTGCCAGAAAGGAGTTCTGTTGGTAGTTCTTCCACTGCCCCGGTAGCCAGCTGAAAGACACCACAAAAGTGGTTCTACCTGCTTGCTGGGCTGAGATGGGCAATCGCTGACTTTTGGAGTCGGCTGGTGACAAAATGTTCCAAACACACCCCATGCACAACTCCACCGGGGAAGGTGCCAGAAAGGAGTTCTCTTGGTTGTTCTTACACTGCCCCGGTAGCCAGATGAAAGACACCACAAAAGTGGTTCTACCTGCTTGCTGGGCTGAGATGGGCAATCGCTGACTTTTGGAGTCGGCTGGTGACAAAATGTTCCAAACACACCCCATGCACAACTCCACCGGGGAAGGTGCCAGAAAGGAGTTCTGTTGGTAGTTCTTCCACTGCCCCGGTAGCCAGCTGAAAGACACCACAAAAGTGGTTCTACCTGCTTTCTGGGCTGAGATGGGCAATCGCTGACTTTTGGAGTCGGCTGGTGACAAAATGTTCCAAACACACCCCATGCACAACTCCAGCGGGGAAGGTGGCAGAAAGGAGTTCTGTTGGTAGTTCTTACACTGCCCCGGTAGCCAGATGAAAGACACCACAAAAGTGGTTCTACCTGCTTGCTGGGCTGAGATGGGGAATCGCTGACTTTTGGAGTCGGCTGGTGACAAAATTTTCCAAAGACAGCCCATGCACAACTCCACCGGGGAAGGTGCCAGAAAGGAGTTCTCTTGGTAGTTCTTCCACTGCCCTGGTAGCCAGATGAAAGACACCACAAAAGTGGTTCTACCTGCTTGCTGGGCTGAGATGGGCAATCGCTGACTTTTGGAGTCGGCTGGTGACAAAATGTTCCAAACACACCCCATGCACAACTCCACCGGGGAAGGTGTCAGAAAGGAGTTCTCTTGGTAGTTCTTCCACTGCCCCGGTAGCCAGATGAAAGACACCACAAAAGTGGTTCTACCTGCTTTCTGGGCTGAGATGGGCAATCGCTGACTTTTGGAGTCGGCTGGTGACAAAATGTTCCAAAGACAGCCCATGCACAACTCCACCGGGGAAGGTGCCAGAAAGGAGTTCTCTTGGTAGTTCTTCCACTGCCCCGGTAGCCAGATGAAAGACACCACAAAAGTGGTTCTACCTGCTTGCTGGGCTGAGATGGGCAATCGCTGACTTTTGGAGTCGGCTGGTGACAAAATGTTCCAAACACACCCCATGCACAACTCCACCGGGGAAGGTGCCAGAAAGGAGTTCTGTTGGTAGTTCTTCCACTGCCCCGGTAGCCAGCTGAAAGACACCACAAAAGTGGTTCTACCTGCTTGCTGGGCTGAGATGGGCAATCGCTGACTTTTGGAGTCGGCTGGTGACAAAATGTTCCAAACACACCCCATGCACAACTCCACCGGGGAAGGTGCCAGAAAGGAGTTCTGTTGGTAGTTCTTACACTGCCCCGGTAGCAAGCTGAAAGACACCACAAAAGTGGTTCTACCTGCTTGCTGGGCTGAGATGGGGAATCGCTGACTTTTGCAGTCGGCTGGTGACAAAATGTTCCAAACACACCCCATGCACAACTCCACCGGGGAAGGTGCCAGAAAGGAATTCCGTTGCTTGTTCTTCCACTGCCCCGGTAGCCAGCTGAAAGACACCACAAAAGTGGTTCTACCTGCTTGCTGGGCTGAGATGGGGAATCGCTGACTTTTGGAGTCGGCTGGTGACAAAATGTTCCAAACACACCCCATGCACAACTCCACCGGGGAAGGTGCCAGAAAGGAGTTCTCTTGGTAGTTCTTCCACTGCCCCGGTAGCCAGCTGAAAGACACCACAAAAGTGGTTCTACCTGCTTGCTGGGCTGAGATGGGGAATCACTGACTTTTGGAGTCGGCTGGTGACAAAATGTTCCAAACACACCCCATGCACAACTCCACCGGGGAAGGTGCCAGAAAGGAGTTCTGTTGGTAGTTCTTCCACTGCCCCGGTAGCCAGCTGAAAGACACCACAAAAGTGGTTCTACCTGCTTGCTGGGCTGAGATGGGCAATCGCTGACTTTTGGAGTCGGCTGGTGACAAAATGTTCCAAACACACCCCATGCACAACTCCACCGGGGAAGGTGCCAGAAAGGAGTTCTCTTGGTTGTTCTTACACTGCCCCGGTAGCCAGATGAAAGACACCACAAAAGTGGTTCTACCTGCTTGCTGGGCTGAGATGGGCAATCGCTGACTTTTGGAGTCGGCTGGTGACAAAATGTTCCAAACACACCCCATGCACAACTCCACCGGGGAAGGTGCCAGAAAGGAGTTCTCTTGGTAGTTCTTCCACTGCCCCGGTAGCCAGCTGAAAGACACCACAAAAGTGGTTCTACCTGCTTTCTGGGCTGAGATGGGCAATCGCTGACTTTTGGAGTCGGCTGGTGACAAAATGTTCCAAACACACCCCATGCACAACTCCAGCGGGGAAGGTGGCAGAAAGGAGTTCTGTTGGTAGTTCTTACACTGCCCCGGTAGCCAGATGAAAGACACCACAAAAGTGGTTCTACCTGCTTGCTGGGCTGAGATGGGGAATCGCTGACTTTTGGAGTCGGCTGGTGACAAAATTTTCCAAAGACAGCCCATGCACAACTCCACCGGGGAAGGTGCCAGAAAGGAGTTCTCTTGGTAGTTCTTCCACTGCCCTGGTAGCCAGATGAAAGACACCACAAAAGTGGTTCTACCTGCTTGCTGGGCTGAGATGGGCAATCGCTGACTTTTGGAGTCGGCTGGTGACAAAATGTTCCAAACACACCCCATGCACAACTCCACCGGGGAAGGTGTCAGAAAGGAGTTCTCTTGGTAGTTCTTCCACTGCCCCGGTAGCCAGATGAAAGACACCACAAAAGTGGTTCTACCTGCTTTCTGGGCTGAGATGGGCAATCGCTGACTTTTGGAGTCGGCTGGTGACAAAATGTTCCAAAGACAGCCCATGCACAACTCCACCGGGGAAGGTGCCAGAAAGGAGTTCTCTTGGTAGTTCTTCCACTGCCCCGGTAGCCAGATGAAAGACACCACAAAAGTGGTTCTACCTGCTTGCTGGGCTGAGATGGGCAATCGCTGACTTTTGGAGTCGGCTGGTGACAAAATGTTCCAAACACACCCCATGCACAACTCCACCGGGGAAGGTGCCAGAAAGGAGTTCTGTTGGTTGTTCTTCCACTGCCCCGGTAGCCAGCTGAAAGACACCACAAAAGTGGTTCTACCTGCTTGCTGGGCTGAGATGGGCAATCGCTGACTTTTGGAGTCGGCTGGTGACAAGATGTTCCAAACACACCCCATGCACAACTCCACCGGGGAAGGTGCCAGAAAGGAGTTCTGTTGGTTGTTCTTCCACTGCCCCAGTAGCCAGCTGAAAGACACCACAAAAGTGGTTCTACCTGCTTTCTGGGCTGAGATGGGCAATCGCTGACTTTTGGAGTCGGCTGGTGACAAAATGTTCCAAACACACCCCATGCACAACTCCACCGGGGAAGGTGCCAGAAAGGAGTTCTGTTGGTAGTTCTTCCACTGCCCCGGTAGCAAGCTGAAAGACACCACAAAAGTGGTTCTACCTGCTTGCTGGGCTGAGATGGGGAATCACTGACTTTTGGAGTCGGCTGGTGACAAAATGTTCCAAACACACCCCATGCACAACTCCACCGGGGAAGGTGCCAGAAAGGAATTCCGTTGCTTGTTCTTCCACTGCCCCGGTAGCCAGCTGAAAGACACCACAAAAGTGGTTCTACCTGCTTTGTGGGCTGAGATGGGCAATCGCTGACTTTTGGAGTCGGCTGGTGACAAAATGTTCCAAACACACCCCATGCACAACTCCACCGGGGAAGGTGCCAGAAAGGAATTCCATTGCTTGTTCTTCCACTGCCCCGGTAGCCAGCTGAAAGACACCACAAAAGTGGTTCTACCTGCTTGCTGGGCTGAGATGGGGAATCGCTGACTTTTGGAGTCGGCTGGTGATAAAATGTTCCAAACACACCCCATGCACAACTCCACCGGGGAAGGTGCCAGAAAGGAGTTCTGTTGGTAGTTCTTACACTGCCCCGGTAGCCAGATGAAAGACACCACAAAAGTGGTTCTACCTGCTTGCTGGGCTGAGATGGGGAATCGCTGACTTTTGGAGTCGGCTGGTGACAAAATTTTCCAAAGACAGCCCATGCACAACTCCACCGGGGAAGGTGCCAGAAAGGAGTTCTCTTGGTAGTTCTTCCACTGCCCTGGTAGCCAGATGAAAGACACCACAAAAGTGGTTCTACCTGCTTGCTGGGCTGAGATGGGCAATCGCTGACTTTTGGAGTCGGCTGGTGACAAAATGTTCCAAACACACCCCATGCACAACTCCACCGGGGAAGGTGTCAGAAAGGAGTTCTCTTGGTAGTTCTTCCACTGCCCCGGTAGCCAGATGAAAGACACCACAAAAGTGGTTCTACCTGCTTGCTGGGCTGAGATGGGCAATCGCTGACTTTTGGAGTCGGCTGGTGACAAAATGTTCCAAACACACCCCATGCACAACTCCACCGGGGAAGGTGCCAGAAAGGAGTTCTGTTGGTTGTTCTTCCACTGCCCCGGTAGCCAGATGAAAGACACCACAAAAGTGGTTCTACCTGCTTTCTGGGCTGAGATGGGGAATCGCTGACTTTTGGAGTCGGCTGGTGACAAAATGTTCCAAACACACCCCATGCACAACTCCACCGGGGAAGGTGCCAGAAAGGAGTTCTGTTGGTAGTTCTTACACTGCCCCGGTAGCCAGATGAAAGACACCACAAAAGTGGTTCTACCTGCTTGCTGGGCTGAGATGGGCAATCGCTGACTTTTGGAGTCGGCTGGTGACAAAATGTTCCAAACACACCCCATGCACAACTCCACCGGGGAAGGTGCCAGAAAGGAGTTCTGTTGCTTGTTCTTACACTGCCCCGGTAGCCAGATGAAAGACACCACAAAAGTGGTTCTACCTGCTTTCTAGGCTGAGATGGGGAATCGCTGACTTTTGGAGTCGGCTGGTGACAAAATGTTCCAAACACACCCCATGCACAACTCCACCGGGGAAGGTGCCAGAAAGGAGTTCTGTTGGTTGTTCTTACACTGCCCCGGTAGCCAGATGAAAGACACCACAAAAGTGGTTCTACCTGCTTTCTGGGCTGAGATGGGCAATCGCTGACTTTTGGAGTCGGCTGGTGACAAAATGTTCCAAACACACCCCATGCACAACTCCAGCGGGGAAGGTGCCAGAAAGGAGTTCTGTTGGTTGTTCTTACACTGCCCCGGTAGCCAGCTGAAAGACACCACAAAAGTGGTTCTACCTGCTTTCTGGGCTGAGATGGGCAATCGCTGACTTTTGGAGTCGGCTGGTGACAAAATGTTCCAAAGACAGCCCATGCACAACTCCACCGGGGAAGGTGCCAGAAAGGAGTTCTGTTGGTAGTTCTTCCACTGCCCCGGTAGCCAGATGAAAGACACCACAAAAGTGGTTCTACCTGCTTGCTGGGCTGAGATGGGCAATCGCTGACTTTTGCAGTCGGCTGGTGACAAAATGTTCCAAAGACACCCCATGCACAACTCCACCGGGGAAGGTGCCAGAAAGGAGTTCTGTTGGTAGTTCTTCCACTGCCCCGGTAGCCAGCTGAAAGACACCACAAAAGTGGTTCTACCTGCTTGCTGGGCTGAGATGGGGAATCGCTGACTTTTGGAGTCGGCTGGTGACAAAATGTTCCAAACACACCCCATGCACAACTCCACCGGGGAAGGTGCCAGAAAGGAGTTCTGTTGGTTGTTCTTACACTGCCCCGGTAGCCAGCTGAAAGACACCACAAAAGTGGTTCTACCTGCTTGCTGGGCTGAGATGGGCAATCGCTGACTTTTGGAGTCGGCTGGTGACAAAATGTTCCAAACACACCCCATGCACAACTCCACCGGGGAAGGTGCCAGAAAGGAGTTCTGTTGGTTGTTCTTACACTGCCCCGGTAGCCAGATGAAAGACACCACAAAAGTGGTTCTACCTGCTTTCTAGGCTGAGATGGGCAATCGCTGACTTTTGGAGTCGGCTGGGTACAAAATGTTCCAAACACACCCCATGCACAACTCCACCGGGGAAGGTGCCAGAAAGGAGTTCTGTTGGTAGTTCTTCCACTGCCCTGGTAGCAAGCTGAAAGACACCACAAAAGTGGTTCTACCTGCTTGCTGGGCTGAGATGGGGAATCGCTGACTTTTGGAGTCGGCTGGTGACAAAATGTTCCAAACACACCCCATGCACAACTCCACCGGGGAAGGTGCCAGAAAGGAGTTCTGTTGGTAGTTCTTCCACTGCCCCGGTAGCCAGATGAAAGACACCACAAAAGTGGTTCTACCTGCTTGATGGGCTGAGATGGGGAATCGCTGACTTTTGGAGTCGGCTGGTGACAAAATGTTCCAAACACACCCCATGCACAACTCCACCGGGGAAGGTGCCAGAAAGGAGTTCTGTTGGTTGTTCTTACACTGCCCCGGTAGCCAGATGAAAGACACCACAAAAGTGGTTCTACCTGCTTTCTGGGCTGAGATGGGCAATCGCTGACTTTTGGAGTCGGCTGGTGACAAAATGTTCCAAAGACAGCCCATGCACAACTCCACCGGGGAAGGTGCCAGAAAGGAGTTCTGTTGGTAGTTCTTCCACTGCCCCGGTAGCCAGATGAAAGACACCACAAAAGTGGTTCTACCTGCTTGCTGGGCTGAGATGGGCAATCGCTGACTTTTGGAGTCGGCTGGTGACAAAATGTTCCAAACACACCCCATGCACAACTCCACCGGGGAAGGTGCCAGAAAGGAGTTCTGTTGGTTGTTCTTCCACTGCTCCGGTAGCCAGCTGAAAGACACCACAAAAGTGGTTCTACCTGCTTGCTGGGCTGAGATGGGGAATCGCTGACTTGTGGACTCGGCTGGAGACAAAATGTTCCAAACACACCCCATGCACAACTCCAGCGGGGAAGGTGGCAGAAAGGAGTTCTGTTGGTAGTTCTTACACTGCCCCGGTAGCCAGATGAAAGACACCACAAAAGTGGTTCTACCTGCATGCTGGGCTGAGATGGGGAATCGCTGACTTGTGGACTCGGCTGGTGACAAAATGTTCCAAACACACCCCATGCACAACTCCACCGGGGAAGGGTCCAGAAAGGAGTTCTCTTGGTAGTTCTTACACTGCCCCGGTAGCCAGATGAAAGACACCACAAAAGTGGTTCTACCTGCTTGATGGGCTGAGATGGGGAATCGCTGACTTTTGGAGTCGGCTGGTGACAAAATGTTCCAAACACACCCCATGCACAACTCCACCGGGGAAGGTGCCAGAAAGGAGTTCTGTTGGTTGTTCTTACACTGCCCCGGTAGCCAGATGAAAGACACCACAAAAGTGGTTCTACCTGCTTTCTGGGCTGAGATGGGCAATCGCTGACTTTTGGAGTCGGCTGGTGACAAAATGTTCCAAAGACAGCCCATGCACAACTCCACCGGGGAAGGTGCCAGAAAGGAGTTCTGTTGGTAGTTCTTCCACTGCCCCGGTAGCCAGCTGAAAGACACCACAAAAGTGGTTCTACCTGCTTGCTGGGCTGAGATGGGCAATCGCTGACTTTTGGAGTCGGCTGGTGACAAAATGTTCCAAACACACCCCATGCACAACTCCACCGGGGAAGGTGCCAGAAAGGAGTTCTGTTGGTTGTTCTTCCACTGCTCCGGTAGCCAGCTGAAAGACACCACAAAAGTGGTTCTACCTGCTTGCTGGGCTGAGATGGGGAATCGCTGACTTGTGGACTCGGCTGGAGACAAAATGTTCCAAACACACCCCATGCACAACTCCAGCGGGGAAGGTGGCAGAAAGGAGTTCTGTTGGTAGTTCTTACACTGCCCCGGTAGCCAGATGAAAGACACCACAAAAGTGGTTCTACCTGCATGCTGGGCTGAGATGGGGAATCGCTGACTTGTGGACTCGGCTGGTGACAAAATGTTCCAAACACACCCCATGCACAACTCCACCGGGGAAGGGTCCAGAAAGGAGTTCTCTTGGTAGTTCTTACACTGCCCCGGTAGCCAGATGAAAGACACCACAAAAGTGGTTCTACCTGCTTGCTGGGCTGAGATGGGCAATCGCTGACTTTTGGAGTCGGCTGGTGACAAAATGTTCCAAACACACCCCATGCACAACTCCACCGGGGAAGGTGCCAGAAAGGAGTTCTGTTGGTAGTTCTTCCAGTGCCCCGGTAGCCATCTGAAAGACACCACAAAAGTGGTTCTACCTGCTTGCTGGGCTGAGATGGGGAATCGCTGACTTTTGGAGTCGGCTGGTGACAAAATGTTCCAAACACACCCCATGCACAACTCCACCGGGGAAGGTGCCAGAAAGGAATTCCATTGCTTGTTCTTCCACTGCCCCGGTAGCCAGCTGAAAGACACCACAAAAGTGGTTCTACCTGCTTGCTGGGCTGAGATGGGCAATCGCTGACTTTTGGAGTCGGCTGGTGACAAAATGTTCCAAACACACCCCATGCACAACTCCACCGGGGAAGGTGCCAGAAAGGAGTTCTGTTGGTTGTTCTTACACTGCCCCGGTAGCCAGATGAAAGACACCACAAAAGTGGTTCTACCTGCTTTCTGGGCTGAGATGGGCAATCGCTGACTTTTGGAGTCGGCTGGTGACAAAATGTTCCAAAGACAGCCCATGCACAACTCCACCGGGGAAGGTGCCAGAAAGGAGTTCTGTTGGTAGTTCTTCCACTGCCCCGGTAGCCAGCTGAAAGACACCACAAAAGTGGTTCTACCTGCTTGCTGGGCTGAGATGGGCAATCGCTGACTTTTGGAGTCGGCTGGTGACAAAATGTTCCAAACACACCCCATGCACAACTCCACCGGGGAAGGTGCCAGAAAGGAGTTCTGTTGGTTGTTCTTCCACTGCTCCGGTAGCCAGCTGAAAGACACCACAAAAGTGGTTCTACCTGCTTGCTGGGCTGAGATGGGGAATCGCTGACTTGTGGACTCGGCTGGAGACAAAATGTTCCAAACACACCCCATGCACAACTCCAGCGGGGAAGGTGGCAGAAAGGAGTTCTGTTGGTAGTTCTTACACTGCCCCGGTAGCCAGATGAAAGACACCACAAAAGTGGTTCTACCTGCATGCTGGGCTGAGATGGGGAATCGCTGACTTGTGGACTCGGCTGGTGACAAAATGTTCCAAACACACCCCATGCACAACTCCACCGGGGAAGGGTCCAGAAAGGAGTTCTGTTGGTTGTTCTTACACTGCCCCGGTAGCCAGCTGAAAGACACCACAAAAGTGGTTCTACCTGCTTGCTGGGCTGAGATGGGCAATCGCTGACTTTTGGAGTCGGCTGGTGACAAAATGTTCCAAACACACCCCATGCACAACTCCACCGGGGAAGGTGCCAGAAAGGAGTTCTGTTGGTTGTTCTTACACTGCCCCGGTAGCCAGATGAAAGACACCACAAAAGTGGTTCTACCTGCTTTCTAGGCTGAGATGGGCAATCGCTGACTTTTGGAGTCGGCTGGGTACAAAATGTTCCAAACACACCCCATGCACAACTCCCCCGGGGAAGGTGCCAGAAAGGAGTTCTCTTGGTAGTTCTTCCACTGCCCCGGTAGCCAGATGAAAGACACCACAAAAGTGGTTCTACATGCTTTCTGGGCTGAGATGGGGAATCGCTGACTTGTGGAGTCGGCTGGTGACAAAATGTTCCAAACACACCCCATGCACAACTCCACCGGGGAAGGTGCCAGAAAGGAGTTCTGTTGGTTGTTCTTCCACTGCTCCGGTAGCCAGCTGAAAGACACCACAAAAGTGGTTCTACCTGCTTGCTGGGCTGAGATGGGGAATCGCTGACTTGTGGACTCGGCTGGAGACAAAATGTTCCAAACACACCCCATGCACAACTCCAGCGGGGAAGGTGGCAGAAAGGAGTTCTGTTGGTAGTTCTTACACTGCCCCGGTAGCCAGATGAAAGACACCACAAAAGTGGTTCTACCTGCATGCTGGGCTGAGATGGGGAATCGCTGACTTGTGGACTCGGCTGGTGACAAAATGTTCCAAACACACCCCATGCACAACTCCACCGGGGAAGGGTCCAGAAAGGAGTTCTCTTGGTAGTTCTTACACTGCCCCGGTAGCCAGATGAAAGACACCACAAAAGTGGTTCTACCTGCTTGCTGGGCTGAGATGGGCAATCGCTGACTTTTGGAGTCGGCTGGTGACAAAATGTTCCAAACACACCCCATGCACAACTCCACCGGGGAAGGTGCCAGAAAGGAGTTCTGTTGGTAGTTCTTCCAGTGCCCCGGTAGCCATCTGAAAGACACCACAAAAGTGGTTCTACCTGCTTGCTGGGCTGAGATGGGGAATCGCTGACTTTTGGAGTCGGCTGGTGACAAAATGTTCCAAACACACCCCATGCACAACTCCACCGGGGAAGGTGCCAGAAAGGAATTCCATTGCTTGTTCTTCCACTGCCCCGGTAGCCAGCTGAAAGACACCACAAAAGTGGTTCTACCTGCTTGCTGGGCTGAGATGGGCAATCGCTGACTTTTGGAGTCGGCTGGTGACAAAATGTTCCAAACACACCCCATGCACAACTCCACCGGGGAAGGTGCCAGAAAGGAGTTCTGTTGGTTGTTCTTACACTGCCCCGGTAGCCAGATGAAAGACACCACAAAAGTGGTTCTACCTGCTTTCTGGGCTGAGATGGGCAATCGCTGACTTTTGGAGTCGGCTGGTGACAAAATGTTCCAAAGACAGCCCATGCACAACTCCACCGGGGAAGGTGCCAGAAAGGAGTTCTGTTGGTAGTTCTTCCACTGCCCCGGTAGCCAGCTGAAAGACACCACAAAAGTGGTTCTACCTGCTTGCTGGGCTGAGATGGGCAATCGCTGACTTTTGGAGTCGGCTGGTGACAAAATGTTCCAAACACACCCCATGCACAACTCCACCGGGGAAGGTGCCAGAAAGGAGTTCTGTTGGTTGTTCTTCCACTGCTCCGGTAGCCAGCTGAAAGACACCACAAAAGTGGTTCTACCTGCTTGCTGGGCTGAGATGGGGAATCGCTGACTTGTGGACTCGGCTGGAGACAAAATGTTCCAAACACACCCCATGCACAACTCCAGCGGGGAAGGTGGCAGAAAGGAGTTCTGTTGGTAGTTCTTACACTGCCCCGGTAGCCAGATGAAAGACACCACAAAAGTGGTTCTACCTGCTTGCTGGGCTGAGATGGGGAATCGCTGACTTGTGGACTCGGCTGGTGACAAAATGTTCCAAACACACCCCATGCACAACTCCACCGGGGAAGGGTCCAGAAAGGAGTTCTGTTGGTTGTTCTTACACTGCCCCGGTAGCCAGCTGAAAGACACCACAAAAGTGGTTCTACCTGCTTGCTGGGCTGAGATGGGCAATCGCTGACTTTTGGAGTCGGCTGGTGACAAAATGTTCCAAACACACCCCATGCACAACTCCACCGGGGAAGGTGCCAGAAAGGAGTTCTGTTGGTTGTTCTTACACTGCCCCGGTAGCCAGATGAAAGACACCACAAAAGTGGTTCTACCTGCTTTCTAGGCTGAGATGGGCAATCGCTGACTTTTGGAGTCGGCTGGGTACAAAATGTTCCAAACACACCCCATGCACAACTCCCCCGGGGAAGGTGCCAGAAAGGAGTTCTCTTGGTAGTTCTTCCACTGCCCCGGTAGCCAGATGAAAGACACCACAAAAGTGGTTCTACATGCTTTCTGGGCTGAGATGGGGAATCGCTGACTTGTGGAGTCGGCTGGTGACAAAATGTTCCAAACACACCCCATGCACAACTCCACCGGGGAAGGTGCCAGAAAGGAGTTCTGTTGGTAGTTCTTCCACTGCCCCGGTAGCCAGATGAAAGACACCACAAAAGTGGTTCTACCTGCTTGCTGGGCTGAGATGGGGAATCGCTGACTTTTGGAGTCGGCTGGTGACAAAATGTTCCAAACACACCCCATGCACAACTCCACCGGGGAAGGTGCCAGAAAGGAGTTCTGTTGGTTGTTCTTACACTGCCCCGGTAGCCAGATGAAAGACACCACAAAAGTGGTTCTACCTGCTTTCTGGGCTGAGATGGGCAATCGCTGACTTTTGGAGTCGGCTGGTGACAAAATGTTCCAAAGACAGCCCATGCACAACTCCACCGGGGAAGGTGCCAGAAAGGAGTTCTGTTGGTAGTTCTTCCAGTGCCCCGGTAGCCAGATGAAAGACACCACAAAAGTGGTTCTACCTGCTTGCTGGGCTGAGATGGGCAATCGCTGACTTTTGGAGTCGGCTGGTGACAAAATGTTCCAAACACACCCCATGCACAACTCCACCGGGGAAGGTGCCAGAAAGGAGTTCTGTTGGTTGTTCTTCCACTGCTCCGGTAGCCAGCTGAAAGACACCACAAAAGTGGTTCTACCTGCTTGCTGGGCTGAGATGGGGAATCGCTGACTTGTGGACTCGGCTGGAGACAAAATGTTCCAAACACACCCCATGCACAACTCCAGCGGGGAAGGTGGCAGAAAGGAGTTCTGTTGGTAGTTCTTACACTGCCCCGGTAGCCAGATGAAAGACACCACAAAAGTGGTTCTACCTGCATGCTGGGCTGAGATGGGGAATCGCTGACTTGTGGACTCGGCTGGTGACAAAATGTTCCAAACACACCCCATGCACAACTCCACCGGGGAAGGTGCCAGAAAGGAGTTCTGTTGGTAGTTCTTCCACTGCCCCGGTAGCCAGATGAAAGACACCACAAAAGTGGTTCTACCTGCTTGATGGGCTGAGATGGGGAATCGCTGACTTTTGGAGTCGGCTGGTGACAAAATGTTCCAAACACACCCCATGCACAACTCCACCGGGGAAGGTGCCAGAAAGGAGTTCTGTTGGTTGTTCTTACACTGCCCCGGTAGCCAGCTGAAAGACACCACAAAAGTGGTTCTACCTGCTTTCTGGGCTGAGATGGGCAATCGCTGACTTTTGGAGTCGGCTGGTGACAAAATGTTCCAAAGACAGCCCATGCACAACTCCACCGGGGAAGGTGCCAGAAAGGAGTTCTGTTGGTAGTTCTTCCACTGCCCCGGTAGCCAGCTGAAAGACACCACAAAAGTGGTTCTACCTGCTTGCTGGGCTGAGATGGGCAATCGCTGACTTTTGGAGTCGGCTGGTGACAAAATGTTCCAAACACACCCCATGCACAACTCCACCGGGGAAGGTGCCAGAAAGGAGTTCTGTTGGTTGTTCTTCCACTGCTCCGGTAGCCAGCTGAAAGACACCACAAAAGTGGTTCTACCTGCTTGCTGGGCTGAGATGGGGAATCGCTGACTTGTGGACTCGGCTGGAGACAAAATGTTCCAAACACACCCCATGCACAACTCCAGCGGGGAAGGTGGCAGAAAGGAGTTCTGTTGGTAGTTCTTACACTGCCCCGGTAGCCAGATGAAAGACACCACAAAAGTGGTTCTACCTGCATGCTGGGCTGAGATGGGGAATCGCTGACTTGTGGACTCGGCTGGTGACAAAATGTTCCAAACACACCCCATGCACAACTCCACCGGGGAAGGGTCCAGAAAGGAGTTCTCTTGGTAGTTCTTACACTGCCCCGGTAGCCAGATGAAAGACACCACAAAAGTGGTTCTACCTGCTTGCTGGGCTGAGATGGGCAATCGCTGACTTTTGGAGTCGGCTGGTGACAAAATGTTCCAAACACACCCCATGCACAACTCCACCGGGGAAGGTGCCAGAAAGGAGTTCTGTTGGTAGTTCTTCCAGTGCCCCGGTAGCCATCTGAAAGACACCACAAAAGTGGTTCTACCTGCTTGCTGGGCTGAGATGGGGAATCGCTGACTTTTGGAGTCGGCTGGTGACAAAATGTTCCAAACACACCCCATGCACAACTCCACCGGGGAAGGTGCCAGAAAGGAATTCCATTGCTTGTTCTTCCACTGCCCCGGTAGCCAGCTGAAAGACACCACAAAAGTGGTTCTACCTGCTTGCTGGGCTGAGATGGGCAATCGCTGACTTTTGGAGTCGGCTGGTGACAAAATGTTCCAAACACACCCCATGCACAACTCCACCGGGGAAGGTGCCAGAAAGGAGTTCTGTTGGTTGTTCTTACACTGCCCCGGTAGCCAGATGAAAGACACCACAAAAGTGGTTCTACCTGCTTTCTAGGCTGAGATGGGGAATCGCTGACTTTTGGAGTCGGCTGGTGACAAAATGTTCCAAACACACCCCATGCACAACTCCACCGGGGAAGGTGCCAGAAAGGAGTTCTGTTGGTAGTTCTTCCACTGCCCCGGTAGCAAGCTGAAAGACACCACAAAAGTGGTTCTACCTGCTTTCTGGGCTGAGATGGGGAATCGCTGACTTTTGGAGTCGGCTGGTGACAAAATGTTCCAAACACACCCCATGCACAACTCCACCGGGGAAGGTGCCAGAAAGGAGTTCTCTTGGTAGTTCTTACACTGCCCCGGTAGCCAGCTGAAAGACACCACAAAAGTGGTTCTACCTGCTTGCTGGGCTGAGATGGGGAATCGCTGACTTTTGGAGTCGGCTGGTGACAAAATGTTCCAAACACACCCCATGCACAACTCCAGCGGGGAAGGTGCCAGAAAGGAGTTCTCTTGGTAGTTCTTCCACTGCCCCGGTAGCCAGCTGAAAGACACCACAAAAGTGGTTCTACCTGCTTGCTGGGCTGAGATGGGCAATCGCTGAATTTGGAGTCGGCTGGTGACAAAATGTTCCAAACACACCCCATGCACAACTCCACCGGGGAAGGTGCCAGAAAGGAGTTCTCTTGGTAGTTCTTCCACTGCCCCGGTAGCCAGCTGAAAGACACCACAAAAGTGGTTCTACCTGCTTTCTGGGCTGAGATGGGGAATCGCTGACTTTTGGAGTCGGCTGGTGACAAAATGTTCCAAACACACCCCATGCACAACTCCACCGGGGAAGGTGCCAGAAAGGAGTTCTCTTGGTAGTTCTTCCACTGCCCCGGTAGCCAGCTGAAAGACACCACAAAAGTGGTTCTACCTGCTTTCTGGGCTGAGATGGGCAATCGCTGACTTTTGGAGTCGGCTGGTGACAAAATGTTCCAAACACACCCCATGCACAACTCCACCGGGGAAGGTGCCAGAAAGGAGTTCTGTTGGTAGTTCTTCCACTGCCCCGGTAGCCAGCTGAAAGACACCACAAAAGTGGTTCTACCTGCTTTCTGGGCTGAGATGGGCAATCGCTGACTTTTGGAGTCGGCTGGTGACAAAATGTTCCAAACACACCCCATGCACAACTCCACCGGGGAAGGTGCCAGAAAGGAGTTCTGTTGGTAGTTCTTACACTGCCCCGGTAGCCAGATGAAAGACACCACAAAAGTGGTTCTACCTGCTTGCTGGGCTGAGATGGGGAATCGCTGACTTTTTGAGTCGGCTGGTGACAAAATGTTCCAAACACACCCCATGCACAACTCCACCGGGGAAGGTGCCAGAAAGGAGTTCTCTTGGTAGTTCTTCCACTGCCCCGGTAGCCAGATGAAAGACACCACAAAAGTGGTTCTACCTGCTTGCTGGGCTGAGATGGGCAATCGCTGACTTTTGGAGTCGGCTGGTGACAAAATGTTCCAAACACACCCCATGCACAACTCCTCCGGGGAAGGTGCCAGAAAGGAGTTCTGTTGGTAGTTCTTCCAGTGCCCCGGTAGCCAGATGAAAGACACCACAAAAGTGGTTCTACCTGCTTTCTGGGCTGAGATGGGCAATCGCTGACTTTTGGAGTCGGCTGGTGACAAAATGTTCCAAAGACAGCCCATGCACAACTCCACCGGGGAAGGTGCCAGAAAGGAGTTCTCTTGGTAGTTCTTCCACTGCCCCGGTAGCCAGATGAAAGACACCACAAAAGTGGTTCTACCTGCTTTCTGGGCTGAGATGGGCAATCGCTGACTTTTGGAGTCGGCTGGTGACAAAATGTTCCAAACACACCCCATGCACAACTCCACCGGGGAAGGTGCCAGAAAGGAGTTCTGTTGGTTGTTCTTACACTGCCCCGGTAGCCAGATGAAAGACACCACAAAAGTGGTTCTACCTGCTTTCTGGGCTGAGATGGGCAATCGCTGACTTTTGGAGTCGGCTGGTGATAAAATGTTCCAAAAACACCCCATGCACAACTCCACCGGGGAAGGTGCCAGAAAGGAGTTCTGTTGGTTGTTCTTACACTGCCCCGGTAGCCAGATGAAAGACACCACAAAAGTGGTTCTACCTGCTTTCTAGGCTGAGATGGGCAATCGCTGACTTTTGGAGTCGGCTGGTGACAAAATGTTCCAAAGACACCCCATGCACAACTCCAGCGGGGAAGGTGCCAGAAAGGAGTTCTCTTGGTTGTTCTTACACTGCCCCGGTAGCCAGATGAAAGACACCACAAAAGTGGTTCTACCTGCTTTCTGGGCTGAGATGGGCAATCGCTGACTTTTGGAGTCGGCTGGTGACAAAATGTTCCAAAGACAGCCCATGCACAACTCCACCGGGGAAGGTGCCAGAAAGGAGTTCTCTTGGTAGTTCTTCCACTGCCCCGGTAGCCAGATGAAAGACACCACAAAAGTGGTTCTACCTGCTTGCTGGGCTGAGATGGGCAATCGCTGACTTTTGGAGTCGGCTGGTGACAAAATGTTCCAAACACACCCCATGCACAACTCCACCGGGGAAGGTGCCAGAAAGGAGTTCTGTTGGTAGTTCTTCCACTGCCCCGGTAGCCAGCTGAAAGACACCACAAAAGTGGTTCTACCTGCTTGCTGGGCTGAGATGGGCAATCGCTGACTTTTGCAGTCGGCTGGTGACAAAATGTTCCAAACACACCCCATGCACAACTCCAGCGGGGAAGGTGCCAGAAAGGAGTTCTGTTGGTTGTTCTTACACTGCCCCAGTAGCCAGATGAAAGACACCACAAAAGTGGTTCTACCTGCTTGCTGGGCTGAGATGGGCAATCGCTGACTTTTGGAGTCAGCTGGTGACAAAATGTTCCAAACACACCCCATGCACAACTCCACCGGGGAAGGTGCCAGAAAGGAGTTCTGTTGGTTGTTCTTCCACTGCCCCGGTAGCCAGCTGAAAGACACCACAAAAGTGGTTCTACCTGCTTTCTGGGCTGAGATGGGGAATCGCTGACTTTTGGAGTCGGCTGGTGACAAAATGTTCCAAACACACCCCATGCACAACTCCACCGGGGAAGGTGCCAGAAAGGAGTTCTCTTGGTAGTTCTTCCACTGCCCCGGTAGCCAGATGAAAGACACCACAAAAGTGGTTCTACCTGCTTGCTGGGCTGAGATGGGGAATCGCTGACTTTTGCAGTCGGCTGGTGACAAAATGTTCCAAACACACCCCATGCACAACTCCAGCGGGGAAGGTGCCAGAAAGGAGTTCTGTTGGTTGTTCTTCCACTGCCCCGGTAGCCAGATGAAAGACACCACAAAAGTGGTTCTACCTGCTTTCTAGGCTGAGATGGGCAATCGCTGACTTTTGGAGTCGGCTGGTGACAAAATGTTCCAAACACACCCCATGCACAACTCCAACGGGGAAGGGTCCAGAAAGGAGTTCTGTTGGTTGTTCTTACACTGCCCCGGTAGCCAGATGAAAGACACCACAAAGGTTGTTCTACCTGCTTTCTGGGCTGAGATGGGGAATCGCTGACTTTTGGAGTCGGCTGGTGACAAAATGTTCCAAAGACAGCCCATGCACAACTCCACCGGGGAAGGTGCCAGAAAGGAGTTCTCTTGGTAGTTCTTCCACTGCCCCGGTAGCCAGCTGAAAGACACCACAAAAGTGGTTCTACCTGCTTTCTGGGCTGAGATGGGCAATCGCTGACTTTTGCAGTCGGCTGGTGACAAAATGTTCCAAACACACCCCATGCACAACTCCACCGGGGAAGGTGCCAGAAAGGAGTTCTGTTGGTTGTTCTTCCACTGCCCCGGTAGCCAGCTGAAAGACACCACAAAAGTGGTTCTACCTGCTTGCTGGGCTGAGATGGGGAATCGCTGACTTTTGGAGTCGGCTGGTGACAAAATGTTCCAAAGACAGCCCATGCACAACTCCACCGGGGAAGGTGCCAGAAAGGAGTTCTGTTGGTTGTTCTTACACTGCCCCGGTAGCCAGCTGAAAGACACCACAAAAGTGGTTCTACCTGCTTGCTGGGCTGAGATGGGCAATCGCTGACTTTTGGAGTCGGCTGGTGACAAAATGTTCCAAACACACCCCATGCACAACTCCACCGGGGAAGGTGTCAGAAAGGAGTTCTCTTGGTAGTTCTTCCACTGCCCCGGTAGCCAGATGAAAGACACCACAAAAGTGGTTCTACCTGCTTGCTGGGCTGAGATGGGGAATCGCTGACTTTTGGAGTCGGCTGGTGACAAAATGTTCCAAACACACCCCATGCACAACTCCACCGGGGAAGGTGCCAGAAAGGAGTTCTCTTGGTAGTTCTTCCAGTGCCCCGGTAGCCAGCTGAAAGACACCACAAAAGTGGTTCTACCTGCTTGCTGGGCTGAGATGGGGAATCGCTGACTTTTGCAGTCGGCTGGTGACAAAATGTTCCAAACACACCCCATGCACAACTCCAGCGGGGAAGGTGCCAGAAAGGAGTTCTGTTGGTAGTTCTTACACTGCCCCGGTAGCCAGATGAAAGACACCACAAAAGTGGTTCTACCTGCTTGCTGGGCTGAGATGGGCAATCGCTGACTTTTGGAGTCGGCTGGTGACAAAATGTTCCAAACACACCCCATGCACAACTCCAGCGGGGAAGGTGCCAGAAAGGAGTTCTGTTGGTTGTTCTTACACTGCCCCGGTAGCCAGATGAAAGACACCACAAAAGTGGTTCTACCTGCTTTCTGGGCTGAGATGGGGAATCGCTGACTTTTGGAGTCGGCTGGTGACAAAATGTTCCAAACACACCCCATGCACAACTCCACCGGGGAAGGTGCCAGAAAGGAGTTCTGTTGGTAGTTCTTCCACTGCCCCGGTAGCAAGCTGAAAGACACCACAAAAGTGGTTCTACCTGCTTTCTGGGCTGAGATGGGGAATCGCTGACTTTTGGAGTCGGCTGGTGACAAAATGTTCCAAACACACCCCATGCAAACTCCAGCGGGGAAGGTGCCAGAAAGGAGTTCTCTTGGTAGTTCTTCCACTGCCCCGGTAGCCAGCTGAAAGACACCACAAAAGTGGTTCTACCTGCTTTCTGGGCTGAGATGGGCAATCGCTGACTTTTGCAGTCGGCTGGTGACAAAATGTTCCAAACACACCCCATGCACAACTCCACCGGGGAAGGTGCCAGAAAGGAGTTCTGTTGGTTGTTCTTCCACTGCCCCGGTAGCCAGCTGAAAGACACCACAAAAGTGGTTCTACCTGCTTGCTGGGCTGAGATGGGCAATCGCTGACTTTTGGAGTCGGCTGGTGACAAAATGTTCCAAAGACAGCCCATGCACAACTCCACCGGGGAAGGTGCCAGAAAGGAGTTCTGTTGGTTGTTCTTACACTGCCCCGGTAGCCAGATGAAAGACACCACAAAAGTGGTTCTACCTGCTTGCTGGGCTGAGATGGGCAATCGCTGACTTTTGGAGTCGGCTGGTGACAAAATGTTCCAAACACACCCCATGCACAACTCCACCGGGGAAGGTGTCAGAAAGGAGTTCTCTTGGTAGTTCTTCCACTGCCCCGGTAGCCAGATGAAAGACACCACAAAAGTGGTTCTACCTGCTTGCTGGGCTGAGATGGGGAATCGCTGACTTTTGGAGTCGGCTGGTGACAAAATGTTCCAAACACACCCCATGCACAACTCCACCGGGGAAGGTGCCAGAAAGGAGTTCTCTTGGTAGTTCTTCCAGTGCCCCGGTAGCCAGCTGAAAGACACCACAAAAGTGGTTCTACCTGCTTGCTGGGCTGAGATGGGCAATCGCTGACTTTTGGAGTCGGCTGGTGACAAAATGTTCCAAACACACCCCATGCACAACTCCAGCGGGGAAGGTGCCAGAAAGGAGTTCTGTTGGTAGTTCTTACACTGCCCCGGTAGCCAGATGAAAGACACCACAAAAGTGGTTCTACCTGCTTGCTGGGCTGAGATGGGCAATCGCTGACTTTTGGAGTCGGCTGGTGACAAAATGTTCCAAAGACACCCCATGCACAACTCCAGCGGGGAAGGTGCCAGAAAGGAGTTCTGTTGGTTGTTCTTACACTGCCCCGGTAGCCAGATGAAAGACACCACAAAAGTGGTTCTAGCTGCTTTCTGGGCTGAGATGGGGAATCGCTGACTTTTGGAGTCGGCTGGTGACAAAATGTTCCAAACACACCCCATGCACAACTCCACCGGGGAAGGTGCCAGAAAGGAGTTCTGTTGGTAGTTCTTCCACTGCCCCGGTAGCAAGCTGAAAGACACCACAAAAGTGGTTCTACCTGCTTTCTGGGCTGAGATGGGGAATCGCTGACTTTTGGAGTCGGCTGGTGACAAAATGTTCCAAACACACCCCATGCAAACTCCAGCGGGGAAGGTGCCAGAAAGGAGTTCTGTTGGTTGTTCTTCCACTGCCCCGGTAGCCAGATGAAAGACACCACAAAAGTGGTTCTACCTGCTTTCTGGGCTGAGATGGGCAATCGCTGACTTTTGGAGTCGGCTGGTGACAAAATGTTCCAAACACACCCCATGCACAACTCCACCGGGGAAGGTGCCAGAAAGGAGTTCTGTTGGTTGTTCTTCCACTGCTCCGGTAGCCAGCTGAAAGACACCACAAAAGTGGTTCTACCTGCTTGCTGGGCTGAGATGGGGAATCGCTGACTTTTGGAGTCGGCTGGTGACAAAATGTTCCAAACACACCCCATGCACAACTCCAGCGGGGAAGGTGCCAGAAAGGAGTTCTGTTGGTTGTTCTTACACTGCCCCGGTAGCCAGATGAAAGACACCACAAAAGTGGTTCTACCTGCTTTCTAGGCTGAGATGGGGAATCGCTGACTTTTGGAGTCGGCTGGTGACAAAATGTTCCAAACACACCCCATGCACAACTCCACCGGGGAAGGTGCCAGAAAGGAGTTCTGTTGGTTGTTCTTCCACTGCCCCGGTAGCCAGATGAAAGACACCACAAAAGTGGTTCTACCTGCTTTCTGGGCTGAGATGGGGAATCGCTGACTTTTGGAGTCGGCTGGTGACAAAATGTTCCAAACACACCCCATGCACAACTCCACCGGGGAAGGTGCCAGAAAGGAGTTCTGTTGGTAGTTCTTCCACTGCCCCGGTAGCAAGCTGAAAGACACCACAAAAGTGGTTCTACCTGCTTTCTGGGCTGAGATGGGGAATCGCTGACTTTTGGAGTCGGCTGGTGACAAAATGTTCCAAACACACCCCATGCAAACTCCAGCGGGGAAGGTGCCAGAAAGGAGTTCTGTTGGTTGTTCTTCCACTGCCCCGGTAGCCAGATGAAAGACACCACAAAAGTGGTTCTACCTGCTTTCTGGGCTGAGATGGGCAATCGCTGACTTTTGGAGTCGGCTGGTGACAAAATGTTCCAAACACACCCCATGCACAACTCCACCGGGGAAGGTGCCAGAAAGGAGTTCTGTTGGTTGTTCTTACACTGCCCCGGTAGCCAGCTGAAAGACACCACAAAAGTGGTTCTACCTGCTTGCTGGGCTGAGATGGGGAATCGCTGACTTTTGGAGTCGGCTGGTGACAAAATGTTCCAAACACACCCCATGCACAACTCCACCGGGGAAGGTGTCAGAAAGGAGTTCTGTTGGTAGTTCTTCCACTGCCCCGGTAGCCAGATGAAAGACACCACAAAAGTGGTTCTACCTGCTTGCTGGGCTGAGATGGGCAATCGCTGACTTTTGGAGTCGGCTGGTGACAAAATGTTCCAAACACACCCCATGCACAACTCCACCGGGGAAGGTGCCAGAAAGGAGTTCTCTTGGTAGTTCTTACACTGCCCCGGTAGCCAGATGAAAGACACCACAAAAGTGGTTCTACCTGCTTGCTGGGCTGAGATGGGCAATCGCTGACTTTTGGAGTCGGCTGGTGACAAAATGTTCCAAACACACCCCATGCAAAACTCCACCGGGGAAGGTGCCAGAAAGGAGTTCTGTTGGTTGTTCTTCCACTGCCCCGGTAGCCAGCTGAAAGACACCACAAAAGTGGTTCTACCTGCTTGCTGGGCTGAGATGGGCAATCGCTGACTTTTGGAGTCGGCTGGTGACAAAATGTTCCAAACACACCCCATGCACAACTCCACCGGGGAAGGTGCCAGAAAGGAGTTCTGTTGGTAGTTCTTCCACTGCCCCGGTAGCCAGCTGAAAGACACCACAAAAGTGGTTCTACCTGCTTGCTGGGCTGAGGTGGGCAATCGCTGACTTTTGGAGTCGGCTGGTGACAAAATGTTCCAAACACACCCCATGCACAACTCCACCGGGGAAGGTGCCAGAAAGGAGTTCTGTTGGTTGTTCTTCCACTGCCCCGGTAGCCAGATGAAAGACACCACAAAAGTGGTTCTACCTGCTTGCTGGGCTGAGATGGGCAATCGCTGACTTTTGGAGTCGGCTGGTGACAAAATGTTCCAAACACACCCCATGCACAACTCCACTGGGGAAGGTGCCAGAAAGGAGTTCTCTTGGTAGTTCTTCCACTGCCCCGGTAGCCAGATGAAAGACACCACAAAAGTGGTTCTACCTGCTTTCTGGGCTGAGATGGGGAATCGCTGACTTTTGCAGTCGGCTGGTGACAAAATGTTCCAAACACACCCCATGCACAACTCCAGCGGGGAAGGTGCCAGAAAGGAGTTCTGTTGCTTGTTCTTACACTGCCCCGGTAGCCAGATGAAAGACACCACAAAAGTGGTTCTACCTGCTTTCTAGGCTGAGATGGGGAATCGCTGACTTTTGGAGTCGGCTGGTGACAAAATGTTCCAAACACACCCCATGCACAACTCCAACGGGGAAGGGTCCAGAAAGGAGTTCTGTTGGTTGTTCTTACACTGCCCCGGTAGCCAGATGAAAGACACCACAAAAGTGGTTCTACCTGCTTTCTGGGCTGAGATGGGGAATCGCTGACTTTTGGAGTCGGCTGGTGACAAAATGTTCCAAAGACAGCCCATGCACAACTCCACCGGGGAAGGTGCCAGAAAGGAGTTCTCTTGGTAGTTCTTCCACTGCCCCGGTAGCCAGCTGAAAGACACCACAAAAGTGGTTCTACCTGCTTTCTGGGCTGAGATGGGCAATCGCTGACTTTTGGAGTCGGCTGGTGACAAAATGTTCCAAACACACCCCATGCACAACTCCAGCGGGGAAGGTGCCAGAAAGGAGTTCTGTTGGTAGTTCTTCCACTGCCCCGGTAGCCAGCTGAAAGACACCACAAAAGTGGTTCTACCTGCTTGCTGGGCTGAGATGGGGAATCGCTGACTTTTGGAGTCGGCTGGTGACAAAATGTTCCAAAGACAGCCCATGCACAACTCCACCGGGGAAGGTGCCAGAAAGGAGTTCTGTTGGTTGTTCTTACACTGCCCCGGTAGCCAGATGAAAGACACCACAAAAGTGGTTCTACCTGCTTGCTGGGCTGAGATGGGCAATCGCTGACTTTTGGAGTCGGCTGGTGACAAAATGTTCCAAACACACCCCATGCACAACTCCACCGGGGAAGGTGTCAGAAAGGAGTTCTCTTGGTAGTTCTTCCACTGCCCCGGTAGCCAGATGAAAGACACCACAAAAGTGGTTCTACCTGCTTGCTGGGCTGAGATGGGGAATCGCTGACTTTTGCAGTCGGCTGGTGACAAAATGTTCCAAACACACCCCATGCACAACTCCAGCGGGGAAGGTGCCAGAAAGGAGTTCTGTTGGTAGTTCTTCCAGTGCCCCGGTAGCCAGCTGAAAGACACCACAAAAGTGGTTCTACCTGCTTGCTGGGCTGAGATGGGCAATCGCTGACTTTTGGAGTCGGCTGGTGACAAAATGTTCCAAACACACCCCATGCACAACTCCAGCGGGGAAGGTGCCAGAAAGGAGTTCTGTTGGTAGTTCTTACACTGCCCCGGTAGCCAGATGAAAGACACCACAAAAGTGATTCTACCTGCTTGCTGGGCTGAGATGGGGAATCGCTGACTTTTGGAGTCGGCTGGTGACAAAATGTTCCAAACACACCCCATGCACAACTCCAGCGGGGAAGGTGCCAGAAAGGAGTTCTGTTGGTTGTTCTTACACTGCCCCGGTAGCCAGATGAAAGACACCACAAAAGTGGTTCTACCTGCTTTCTAGGCTGAGATGGGGAATCGCTGACTTTTGGAGTCGGCTGGTGACAAAATGTTCCAAACACACCCCATGCACAACTCCACCGGGGAAGGTGCCAGAAAGGAGTTCTGTTGGTTGTTCTTCCACTGCCCCGGTAGCCAGATGAAAGACACCACAAAAGTGGTTCTACCTGCTTTCTGGGCTGAGATGGGGAATCGCTGACTTTTGGAGTCGGCTGGTGACAAAATGTTCCAAACACACCCCATGCACAACTCCACCGGGGAAGGTGCCAGAAAGGAGTTCTGTTGGTAGTTCTTCCACTGCCCCGGTAGCAAGCTGAAAGACACCACAAAAGTGGTTCTACCTGCTTTCTGGGCTGAGATGGGGAATCGCTGACTTTTGGAGTCGGCTGGTGACAAAATGTTCCAAACACACCCCATGCAAACTCCAGCGGGGAAGGTGCCAGAAAGGAGTTCTGTTGGTTGTTCTTCCACTGCCCCGGTAGCCAGATGAAAGACACCACAAAAGTGGTTCTACCTGCTTTCTAGGCTGAGATGGGCAATCGCTGACTTTTGGAGTCGGCTGGTGACAAAATGTTCCAAACACACCCCATGCACAACTCCACCGGGGAAGGTGCCAGAAAGGAATTCCAATGCTTGTTCTTCCACTGCCCCGGTAGCCAGATGAAAGACACCACAAAAGTGGTTCTACCTGCTTGCTGGGCTGAGATGGGCAATCGCTGACTTTTGGAGTCGGCTGGTGACAAAATGTTCCAAACACACCCCATGCACAACTCCACCGGGGAAGGTGCCAGAAAGGAGTTCTGTTGGTTGTTCTTACACTGCCCCGGTAGCCAGCTGAAAGACACCACAAAAGTGGTTCTACCTGCTTGCTGGGCTGAGATGGGCAATCGCTGACTTTTGGAGTCGGCTGGTGACAAAATGTTCCAAACACACCCCATGCACAACTCCACCGGGGAAGGTGTCAGAAAGGAGTTCTCTTGGTAGTTCTTCCACTG
This sequence comes from Falco punctatus, assembly GCF_963210335.1. Taxonomy (NCBI): domain Eukaryota; kingdom Metazoa; phylum Chordata; class Aves; order Falconiformes; family Falconidae; genus Falco; species Falco punctatus. The sequence goes on from NW_027660338.1 coordinate 867,040, forward strand.
CCCCGGTAGCCAGATGAAAGACACCACAAAAGTGGTTCTACCTGCTTGCTGGGCTGAGATGGGCAATCGCTGACTTTTGGAGTCGGCTGGTGACAAAATGTTCCAAACACACCCCATGCACAACTCCTGCGGGGAAGGTGCCAGAAAGGAGTTCTGTTGGTTGTTCTTACACTGCCCCGGTAGCCAGATGAAAGACACCACAAAAGTGGTTCTACCTGCTTTCTGGGCTGAGATGGGGAATCGCTGACTTTTGGAGTCGGCTGGTGACAAAATGTTCCAAACACACCCCATGCACAACTCCACCGGGGAAGGTGCCAGAAAGGAGTTCTGTTGGTAGTTCTTCCACTGCCCCGGTAGCCAGCTGAAAGACACCACAAAAGTGGTTCTACCTGCTTGCTGGGCTGAGATGGGCAATCGCTGACTTTTGGAGTCGGCTGGTGACAAAATGTTCCAAACACACCCCATGCACAACTCCACTGGGGAAGGTGCCAGAAAGGAGTTCTGTTGGTTGTTCTTACACTGCCCCGGTAGCCAGCTGAAAGACACCACAAAAGTGGTTCTACCTGCTTTCTAGGCTGAGATGGGGAATCGCTGACTTTTGGAGTCGGCTGGTGACAAAATGTTCCAAACACACCCCATGCACAACTCCAACGGGGAAGGGTCCAGAAAGGAGTTCTGTTGGTTGTTCTTCCACTGCCCCGGTAGCCAGATGAAAGACACCACAAAAGTGGTTCTACCTGCTTTCTGGGCTGAGATGGGGAATCGCTGACTTTTGGAGTCGGCTGGTGACAAAATGTTCCAAACACACCCCATGCACAACTCCACCGGGGAAGGTGCCAGAAAGGAGTTCTCTTGGTAGTTCTTCCACTGCCCCGGTAGCCAGATGAAAGACACCACAAAAGTGGTTCTACCTGCTTGCTGGGCTGAGATGGGCAATCGCTGACTTTTGGAGTCGGCTGGTGACAAAATGTTCCAAACACACCCCATGCACAACTCCACCGGGGAAGGTGCCAGAAAGGAGTTCTGTTGGTAGTTCTTCCACTGCCCCGGTAGCCAGCTGAAAGACACCACAAAAGTGGTTCTACCTGCTTTCTAGGCTGAGATGGGCAATCGCTGACTTTTGGAGTCGGCTGGTGACAAAATGTTCCAAACACACCCCATGCACAACTCCACCGGGGAAGGTGCCAGAAAGGAGTTCTGTTGGTTGTTCTTACACTGCCCCGGTAGCCAGATGAAAGACACCACAAAAGTGGTTCTACCTGCTTGCTGGGCTGAGATGGGCAATCGCTGACTTTTGGAGTCGGCTGGTGACAAAATGTTCCAAACACACCCCATGCACAACTCCACCGGGGAAGGTGTCAGAAAGGAGTTCTCTTGGTAGTTCTTCCACTGCCCCGGTAGCCAGATGAAAGACACCACAAAAGTGGTTCTACCTGCTTGCTGGGCTGAGATGGGCAATCGCTGACTTTTGGAGTCGGCTGGTGACAAAATGTTCCAAAGACACCCCATGCACAACTCCACCGGGGAAGGTGCCAGAAAGGAGTTCTGTTGGTAGTTCTTCCAGTGCCCCGGTAGCCAGCTGAAAGACACCACAAAAGTGGTTCTACCTGCTTGCTGGGCTGAGATGGGGAATCGCTGACTTTTGGAGTCGGCTGGTGACAAAATGTTCCAAACACACCCCATGCACAACTCCACCGGGGAAGGTGCCAGAAAGGAGTTCTGTTGGTAGTTCTTACACTGCCCCGGTAGCCAGATGAAAGACACCACAAAAGTGGTTCTACCTGCTTGCTGGGCTGAGATGGGGAATCGCTGACTTTTGGAGTCGGCTGGTGACAAAATGTTCCAAACACACCCCATGCACAACTCCAGCGGGGAAGGTGCCAGAAAGGAGTTCTGTTGGTTGTTCTTACACTGCCCCGGTAGCCAGATGAAAGACACCACAAAAGTGGTTCTACCTGCTTTCTAGGCTGAGATGGGGAATCGCTGACTTTTGGAGTCGGCTGGTGACAAAATGTTCCAAACACACCCCATGCACAACTCCACCGGGGAAGGTGCCAGAAAGGAGTTCTGTTGGTTGTTCTTCCACTGCCCCGGTAGCCAGATGAAAGACACCACAAAAGTGGTTCTACCTGCTTTCTGGGCTGAGATGGGGAATCGCTGACTTTTGGAGTCGGCTGGTGACAAAATGTTCCAAACACACCCCATGCACAACTCCACCGGGGAAGGTGCCAGAAAGGAGTTCTGTTGGTAGTTCTTCCACTGCCCCGGTAGCAAGCTGAAAGACACCACAAAAGTGGTTCTACCTGCTTTCTGGGCTGAGATGGGGAATCGCTGACTTTTGGAGTCGGCTGGTGACAAAATGTTCCAAACACACCCCATGCAAACTCCACCGGGGAAGGTGCCAGAAAGGAGTTCTGTTGGTTGTTCTTCCACTGCCCCGGTAGCCAGATGAAAGACACCACAAAAGTGGTTCTACCTGCTTTCTGGGCTGAGATGGGCAATCGCTGACTTTTGGAGTCGGCTGGTGACAAAATGTTCCAAACACACCCCATGCACAACTCCAGCGGGGAAGGTGCCAGAAAGGAGTTCTGTTGGTTGTTCTTACACTGCCCCGGTAGCCAGCTGAAAGACACCACAAAAGTGGTTCTACCTGCTTGCTGGGCTGAGATGGGCAATCGCTGACTTTTGGAGTCGGCTGGTGACAAAATGTTCCAAACACACCCCATGCACAACTCCACCGGGGAAGGTGTCAGAAAGGAGTTCTCTTGGTAGTTCTTCCACTGCCCCGGTAGCCAGATGAAAGACACCACAAAAGTGGTTCTACCTGCTTGCTGGGCTGAGATGGGGAATCGCTGACTTTTGGAGTCGGCTGGTGACAAAATGTTCCAAACACACCCCATGCAGAACTCCACCGGGGAAGGTGCCAGAAAGGAGTTCTGTTGGTTGTTCTTACACTGCCCCGGTAGCCAGCTGAAAGACACCACAAAAGTGGTTCTACCTGCTTGCTGGGCTGAGATGGGCAATCGCTGACTTTTGGAGTCGGCTGGTGACAAAATGTTCCAAACACACCCCATGCACAACTCCACCGGGGAAGGTGTCAGAAAGGAGTTCTCTTGGTAGTTCTTCCACTGCCCCGGTAGCCAGATGAAAGACACCACAAAAGTGGTTCTACCTGCTTGCTGGGCTGAGATGGGGAATCGCTGACTTTTGGAGTCGGCTGGTGACAAAATGTTCCAAACACACCCCATGCACAACTCCTGCGGGGAAGGTGCCAGAAAGGAGTTCTGTTGGTTGTTCTTACACTGCCCCGGTAGCCAGATGAAAGACACCACAAAAGTGGTTCTACCTGCTTTCTGGGCTGAGATGGGGAATCGCTGACTTTTGGAGTCGGCTGGTGACAAAATGTTCCAAACACACCCCATGCACAACTCCACCGGGGAAGGTGGCAGAAAGGAGTTCTGTTGGTAGTTCTTCCACTGCCCCGGTAGCCAGATGAAAGACACCACAAAAGTGGTTCTACCTGCTTGCTGGGCTGAGATGGGCAATCGCTGACTTTTGGAGTCGGCTGGTGACAAAATGTTCCAAACACACCCCATGCACAACTCCACTGGGGAAGGTGCCAGAAAGGAGTTCTCTTGGTAGTTCTTCCACTGCCCCGGTAGCCAGATGAAAGACACCACAAAAGTGGTTCTACCTGCTTGCTGGGCTGAGATGGGGAATCGCTGACTTTTGCAGTCGGCTGGTGACAAAATGTTCCAAACACACCCCATGCACAACTCCACCGGGGAAGGTGCCAGAAAGGAGTTCTGTTGGTAGTTCTTCCACTGCCCCGGTAGCAAGCTGAAAGACACCACAAAAGTGGTTCTACCTGCTTTCTGGGCTGAGATGGGGAATCGCTGACTTTTGGAGTCGGCTGGTGACAAAATGTTCCAAACACACCCCATGCAAACTCCAGCGGGGAAGGTGCCAGAAAGGAGTTCTGTTGGTTGTTCTTCCACTGCCCCGGTAGCCAGATGAAAGACACCACAAAAGTGGTTCTACCTGCTTTCTGGGCTGAGATGGGCAATCGCTGACTTTTGGAGTCGGCTGGTGACAAAATGTTCCAAACACACCCCATGCACAACTCCAGCGGGGAAGGTGCCAGAAAGGAGTTCTGTTGGTTGTTCTTACACTGCCCCGGTAGCCAGCTGAAAGACACCACAAAAGTGGTTCTACCTGCTTGCTGGGCTGAGATGGGCAATCGCTGACTTTTGGAGTCGGCTGGTGACAAAATGTTCCAAACACACCCCATGCACAACTCCACCGGGGAAGGTGTCAGAAAGGAGTTCTCTTGGTAGTTCTTACACTGCCCCGGTAGCCAGATGAAAGACACCACAAAAGTGGTTCTACCTGCTTGCTGGGCTGAGATGGGGAATCGCTGACTTTTGGAGTCGGCTGGTGACAAAATGTTCCAAACACACCCCATGCAGAACTCCACCGGGGAAGGTGCCAGAAAGGAGTTCTGTTGGTTGTTCTTACACTGCCCCGGTAGCCAGCTGAAAGACACCACAAAAGTGGTTCTACCTGCTTGCTGGGCTGAGATGGGCAATCGCTGACTTTTGGAGTCGGCTGGTGACAAAATGTTCCAAACACACCCCATGCACAACTCCACCGGGGAAGGTGTCAGAAAGGAGTTCTCTTGGTAGTTCTTCCACTGCCCCGGTAGCCAGATGAAAGACACCACAAAAGTGGTTCTACCTGCTTGCTGGGCTGAGATGGGGAATCGCTGACTTTTGGAGTCGGCTGGTGACAAAATGTTCCAAACACACCCCATGCACAACTCCACCGGGGAAGGTGCCAGAAAGGAGTTCTGTTGGTAGTTCTTCCAGTGCCCCGGTAGCCAGCTGAAAGACACCACAAAAGTGGTTCTACCTGCTTGCTGGGCTGAGATGGGGAATCGCTGACTTTTGGAGTCGGCTGGTGACAAAATGTTCCAAACACACCCCATGCACAACTCCACCGGGGAAGGTGCCAGAAAGGAGTTCTGTTGGTAGTTCTTACACTGCCCCGGTAGCCAGATGAAAGACACCACAAAAGTGATTCTACCTGCTTGCTGGGCTGAGATGGGGAATCGCTGACTTTTGGAGTCGGCTGGTGACAAAATGTTCCAAACACACCCCATGCACAACTCCAGCGGGGAAGGTGCCAGAAAGGAGTTCTGTTGGTTGTTCTTACACTGCCCCGGTAGCCAGATGAAAGACACCACAAAAGTGGTTCTACCTGCTTTCTAGGCTGAGATGGGGAATCGCTGACTTTTGGAGTCGGCTGGTGACAAAATGTTCCAAACACACCCCATGCACAACTCCACCGGGGAAGGTGCCAGAAAGGAGTTCTGTTGGTTGTTCTTCCACTGCCCCGGTAGCCAGATGAAAGACACCACAAAAGTGGTTCTACCTGCTTTCTGGGCTGAGATGGGGAATCGCTGACTTTTGGAGTCGGCTGGTGACAAAATGTTCCAAACACACCCCATGCACAACTCCACCGGGGAAGGTGCCAGAAAGGAGTTCTGTTGGTAGTTCTTCCACTGCCCCGGTAGCAAGCTGAAAGACACCACAAAAGTGGTTCTACCTGCTTTCTGGGCTGAGATGGGGAATCGCTGACTTTTGGAGTCGGCTGGTGACAAAATGTTCCAAACACACCCCATGCACAACTCCACCGGGGAAGGTGCCAGAAAGGAATTCCAATGCTTGTTCTTCCACTGCCCCGGTAGCCAGATGAAAGACACCACAAAAGTGGTTCTACCTGCTTTCTAGGCTGAGATGGGCAATCGCTGACTTTTGGAGTCGGCTGGTGACAAAATGTTCCAAACACACCCCATGCACAACTCCACCGGGGAAGGTGCCAGAAAGGAGTTCTGTTGGTTGTTCTTACACTGCCCCGGTAGCCAGATGAAAGACACCACAAAAGTGGTTCTACCTGCTTGCTGGGCTGAGATGGGCAATCGCTGACTTTTGGAGTCGGCTGGTGACAAAATGTTCCAAACACACCCCATGCACAACTCCACCGGGGAAGGTGCCAGAAAGGAGTTCTGTTGGTTGTTCTTCCACTGCCCCGGTAGCCAGATGAAAGACACCACAAAAGTGGTTCTACCTGCTTTCTGGGCTGAGATGGGCAATCGCTGACTTTTGGAGTCGGCTGGTGACAAAATGTTCCAAACACACCCCATGCAGAACTCCACCGGGGAAGGTGCCAGAAAGGAGTTCTGTTGGTTGTTCTTACACTGCCCCGGTAGCCAGCTGAAAGACACCACAAAAGTGGTTCTACCTGCTTTCTAGGCTGAGATGGGCAATCGCTGACTTTTGGAGTCGGCTGGTGACAAAATGTTCCAAACACACCCCATGCACAACTCCACCGGGGAAGGTGTCAGAAAGGAGTTCTCTTGGTAGTTCTTCCACTGCCCCGGTAGCCAGATGAAAGACACCACAAAAGTGGTTCTACCTGCTTGCTGGGCTGAGATGGGGAATCGCTGACTTTTGGAGTCGGCTGGTGACAAAATGTTCCAAACACACCCCATGCACAACTCCTGCGGGGAAGGTGCCAGAAAGGAGTTCTGTTGGTTGTTCTTACACTGCCCCGGTAGCCAGATGAAAGACACCACAAAAGTGGTTCTACCTGCTTTCTGGGCTGAGATGGGGAATCGCTGACTTTTGGAGTCGGCTGGTGACAAAATGTTCCAAACACACCCCATGCACAACTCCACCGGGGAAGGTGGCAGAAAGGAGTTCTGTTGGTAGTTCTTCCACTGCCCCGGTAGCCAGATGAAAGACACCACAAAAGTGGTTCTACCTGCTTGCTGGGCTGAGATGGGGAATCGCTGACTTTTGGAGTCGGCTGGTGACAAAATGTTCCAAACACACCCCATGCACAACTCCACTGGGGAAGGTGCCAGAAAGGAGTTCTCTTGGTAGTTCTTCCACTGCCCCGGTAGCCAGATGAAAGACACCACAAAAGTGGTTCTACCTGCTTGCTGGGCTGAGATGGGGAATCGCTGACTTTTGCAGTCGGCTGGTGACAAAATGTTCCAAACACACCCCATGCACAACTCCAGCGGGGAAGGTGCCAGAAAGGAGTTCTGTTGGTTGTTCTTACACTGCCCCGGTAGCCAGATGAAAGACACCACAAAAGTGGTTCTACCTGCTTTCTAGGCTGAGATGGGGAATCGCTGACTTTTGGAGTCGGCTGGTGACAAAATGTTCCAAACACACCCCATGCACAACTCCAACGGGGAAGGGTCCAGAAAGGAGTTCTGTTGCTTGTTCTTCCACTGCCCCGGTAGCCAGATGAAAGACACCACAAAAGTGGTTCTACCTGCTTGCTGGGCTGAGATGGGGAATCGCTGACTTTTGGAGTCGGCTGGTGACAAAATGTTCCAAAGACAGCCCATGCACAACTCCACCGGGGAAGGTGCCAGAAAGGAGTTCTCTTGGTAGTTCTTACACTGCCCCGGTAGCCAGCTGAAAGACACCACAAAAGTGGTTCTACCTGCTTTCTGGGCTGAGATGGGCAATCGCTGACTTTTGGAGTCTGCTGGTGACAAAATGTTCCAAACACACCCCATGCACAACTCCACCGGGGAAGGTGCCAGAAAGGAGTTCTGTTGGTAGTTCTTCCACTGCCCCGGTAGCCAGCTGAAAGACACCACAAAAGTGGTTCTACCTGCTTGCTGGGCTGAGATGGGGAATCGCTGACTTTTGGAGTCGGCTGGTGACAAAATGTTCCAAAGACAGCCCATGCACAACTCCACCGGGGAAGGTGCCAGAAAGGAGTTCTGTTGGTTGTTCTTACACTGCCCCGGTAGCCAGATGAAAGACACCACAAAAGTGGTTCTACCTGCTTGCTGGGCTGAGATGGGCAATCGCTGACTTTTGGAGTCGGCTGGTGACAAAATGTTCCAAACACACCCCATGCACAACTCCACCGGGGAAGGTGTCAGAAAGGAGTTCTCTTGGTAGTTCTTCCACTGCCCCGGTAGCCAGATGAAAGACACCACAAAAGTGGTTCTACCTGCTTGCTGGGCTGAGATGGGCAATCGCTGACTTTTGGAGTCGGCTGGTGACAAAATGTTCCAAACACACCCCATGCACAACTCCACCGGGGAAGGTGCCAGAAAGGAGTTCTGTTGGTTGTTCTTCCAGTGCCCCGGTAGCCAGCGGAAAGACACCACAAAAGTGGTTCTACCTGCTTGCTGGGCTGAGATGGGGAATCGCTGACTTTTGGAGTCGGCTGGTGACAAAATGTTCCAAACACACCCCATGCACAACTCCAGCGGGGAAGGTGCCAGAAAGGAGTTCTGTTGGTAGTTCTTACACTGCCCCGGTAGCCAGATGAAAGACACCACAAAAGTGGTTCTACCTGCTTGCTGGGCTGAGATGGGGAATCGCTGACTTTTGGAGTCGGCTGGTGACAAAATGTTCCAAACACACCCCATGCACAACTCCAGCGGGGAAGGTGCCAGAAAGGAGTTCTGTTGGTTGTTCTTACACTGCCCCGGTAGCCAGATGAAAGACACCACAAAAGTGGTTCTACCTGCTTTCTAGGCTGAGATGGGGAATCGCTGACTTTTGGAGTCGGCTGGTGACAAAATGTTCCAAACACACCCCATGCACAACTCCACCGGGGAAGGTGCCAGAAAGGAGTTCTGTTGGTTGTTCTTCCACTGCCCCGGTAGCCAGATGAAAGACACCACAAAAGTGGTTCTACCTGCTTTCTGGGCTGAGATGGGGAATCGCTGACTTTTGGAGTCGGCTGGTGACAAAATGTTCCAAACACACCCCATGCACAACTCCACCGGGGAAGGTGCCAGAAAGGAGTTCTGTTGGTAGTTCTTCCACTGCCCCGGTAGCAAGCTGAAAGACACCACAAAAGTGGTTCTACCTGCTTTCTGGGCTGAGATGGGCAATCGCTGACTTTTGGAGTCGGCTGGTGACAAAATGTTCCAAACACACCCCATGCAAACTCCACCGGGGAAGGTGCCAGAAAGGAGTTCTGTTGGTTGTTCTTCCACTGCCCCGGTAGCCAGATGAAAGACACCACAAAAGTGGTTCTACCTGCTTTCTGGGCTGAGATGGGCAATCGCTGACTTTTGGAGTCGGCTGGTGACAAAATGTTCCAAACACACCCCATGCACAACTCCAGCGGGGAAGGTGCCAGAAAGGAGTTCTGTTGGTTGTTCTTACACTGCCCCGGTAGCCAGATGAAAGACACCACCAAAGTGGTTCTACCTGCTTGCTGGGCTGAGATGGGGAATCGCTGACTTTTGGAGTCGGCTGGTGACAAAATGTTCCAAACACACCCCATGCACAACTCCACCGGGGAAGGTGTCAGAAAGGAGTTCTCTTGGTAGTTCTTCCACTGCCCCGGTAGCCAGATGAAAGACACCACAAAAGTGGTTCTACCTGCTTGCTGGGCTGAGATGGGGAATCGCTGACTTTTGGAGTCGGCTGGTGACAAAATGTTCCAAACACACCCCATGCAGAACTCCACCGGGGAAGGTGCCAGAAAGGAGTTCTGTTGGTTGTTCTTACACTGCCCCGGTAGCCAGCTGAAAGACACCACAAAAGTGGTTCTACCTGCTTGCTGGGCTGAGATGGGGAATCGCTGACTTTTGGAGTCGGCTGGTGACAAAATGTTCCAAACACACCCCATGCACAACTCCACCGGGGAAGGTGTCAGAAAGGAGTTCTCTTGGTAGTTCTTCCACTGCCCCGGTAGCCAGATGAAAGACACCACAAAAGTGGTTCTACCTGCTTGCTGGGCTGAGATGGGCAATCGCTGACTTTTGGAGTCGGCTGGTGACAAAATGTTCCAAACACACCCCATGCACAACTCCACCGGGGAAGGTGCCAGAAAGGAATTCCATTGCTTGTTCTTCCACTGCCCCGGTAGCCAGATGAAAGACACCACAAAAGTGGTTCTACCTGCTTGATGGGCTGAGATGGGCAATCGCTGACTTTTGGAGTCGGCTGGTGACAAAATGTTCCAAACACACCCCATGCACAACTCCACTGGGGAAGGTGCCAGAAAGGAGTTCTGTTGGTAGTTCTTCCACTGCCCCGGTAGCCAGCTGAAAGACACCACAAAAGTGGTTCTACCTGCTTGCTGGGCTGAGATGGGGAATCGCTGACTTTTGGAGTCGGCTGGTGACAAAATGTTCCAAACACACCCCATGCACAACTCCACTGGGGAAGGTGCCAGAAAGGAGTTCTCTTGGTAGTTCTTCCACTGCCCCGGTAGCCAGCTGAAAGACACCACAAAAGTGGTTCTACCTGCTTGCTGGGCTGAGATGGGGAATCGCTGACTTTTGCAGTCGGCTGGTGACAAAATGTTCCAAACACACCCCATGCACAACTCCAGCGGGGAAGGTGCCAGAAAGGAGTTCTGTTGGTTGTTCTTACACTGCCCCGGTAGCCAGATGAAAGACACCACAAAAGTGGTTCTACCTGCTTTCTAGGCTGAGATGGGGAATCGCTGACTTTTGGAGTCGGCTGGTGACAAAATGTTCCAAACACACCCCATGCACAACTCCAACGGGGAAGGGTCCAGAAAGGAGTTCTGTTGGTTGTTCTTCCACTGCCCCGGTAGCCAGATGAAAGACACCACAAAAGTGGTTCTACCTGCTTTCTGGGCTGAGATGGGGAATCGCTGACTTTTGGAGTCGGCTGGTGACAAAATGTTCCAAACACACCCCATGCACAACTCCACCGGGGAAGGTGCCAGAAAGGAGTTCTCTTGGTAGTTCTTCCACTGCCCCGGTAGCCAGCTGAAAGACACCACAAAAGTGGTTCTACCTGCTTTCTGGGCTGAGATGGGCAATCGCTGACTTTTGGAGTCGGCTGGTGACAAAATGTTCCAAACACACCCCATGCACAACTCCACCGGGGAAGGTGCCAGAAAGGAGTTCTGTTGGTAGTTCTTCCACTGCCCCGGTAGCCAGCTGAAAGACACCACAAAAGTGGTTCTACCTGCTTGCTGGGCTGAGATGGGGAATCGCTGACTTTTGGAGTCGGCTGGTGACAAAATGTTCCAAAGACAGCCCATGCACAACTCCACCGGGGAAGGTGCCAGAAAGGAGTTCTGTTGGTTGTTCTTACACTGCCCCGGTAGCCAGATGAAAGACACCACAAAAGTGGTTCTACCTGCTTGCTGGGCTGAGATGGGCAATCGCTGACTTTTGGAGTCGGCTGGTGACAAAATGTTCCAAACACACCCCATGCACAACTCCACCGGGGAAGGTGTCAGAAAGGAGTTCTCTTGGTAGTTCTTCCACTGCCCCGGTAGCCAGCTGAAAGACACCACAAAAGTGGTTCTACCTGCTTGCTGGGCTGAGATGGGCAATCGCTGACTTTTGGAGTCGGCTGGTGACAAAATGTTCCAAACACACCCCATGCACAACTCCACCGGGGAAGGTGCCAGAAAGGAGTTCTGTTGGTAGTTCTTCCAGTGCCCCGGTAGCCAGCTGAAAGACACCACAAAAGTGGTTCTACCTGCTTGCTGGGCTGAGATGGGCAATCGCTGACTTTTGGAGTCGGCTGGTGACAAAATGTTCCAAACACACCCCATGCACAACTCCACCGGGGAAGGTGCCAGAAAGGAGTTCTGTTGGTAGTTCTTACACTGCCCCGGTAGCCAGATGAAAGACACCACAAAAGTGGTTCTACCTGCTTGCTGGGCTGAGATGGGGAATCGCTGACTTTTGGAGTCGGCTGGTGACAAAATGTTCCAAACACACCCCATGCACAACTCCAGCGGGGAAGGTGCCAGAAAGGAGTTCTGTTGGTTGTTCTTACACTGCCCCGGTAGCCAGATGAAAGACACCACAAAAGTGGTTCTACCTGCTTTCTAGGCTGAGATGGGGAATCGCTGACTTTTGGAGTCGGCTGGTGACAAAATGTTCCAAACACACCCCATGCACAACTCCACCGGGGAAGGTGCCAGAAAGGAGTTCTGTTGGTTGTTCTTCCACTGCCCCGGTAGCCAGATGAAAGACACCACAAAAGTGGTTCTACCTGCTTGCTGGGCTGAGATGGGCAATCGCTGACTTTTGGAGTCGGCTGGTGACAAAATGTTCCAAACACACCCCATGCACAACTCCACCGGGGAAGGTGCCAGAAAGGAGTTCTGTTGGTAGTTCTTCTACTGCCCCGGTAGCAAGCTGAAAGACACCACAAAAGTGGTTCTACCTGCTTTCTGGGCTGAGATGGGGAATCGCTGACTTTTGGAGTCGGCTGGTGACAAAATGTTCCAAACACACCCCATGCAAACTCCAGCGGGGAAGGTGCCAGAAAGGAGTTCTGTTGGTTGTTCTTCCACTGCCCCGGTAGCCAGATGAAAGACACCACAAAAGTGGTTCTACCTGCTTTCTGGGCTGAGATGGGCAATCGCTGACTTTTGGAGTCGGCTGGTGACAAAATGTTCCAAACACACCCCATGCACAACTCCAGCGGGGAAGGTGCCAGAAAGGAGTTCTGTTGGTTGTTCTTACACTGCCCCGGTAGCCAGCTGAAAGACACCACAAAAGTGGTTCTACCTGCTTGCTGGGCTGAGATGGGCAATCGCTGACTTTTGGAGTCGGCTGGTGACAAAATGTTCCAAACACACCCCATGCACAACTCCACCGGGGAAGGTGTCAGAAAGGAGTTCTCTTGGTAGTTCTTCCACTGCCCCGGTAGCCAGATGAAAGACACCACAAAAGTGGTTCTACCTGCTTGCTGGGCTGAGATGGGGAATCGCTGACTTTTGGAGTCGGCTGGTGACAAAATGTTCCAAACACACCCCATGCACAACTCCTGCGGGGAAGGTGCCAGAAAGGAGTTCTGTTGCTTGTTCTTCCACTGCCCCGGTAGCCAGATGAAAGACACCACAAAAGTGGTTCTACCTGCTTGCTGGGCTGAGATGGGCAATCGCTGACTTTTGGAGTCGGCTGGTGACAAAATGTTCCAAACACACCCCATGCACAACTCCAGCGGGGAAGGTGTCAGAAAGGAGTTCTCTTGGTAGTTCTTCCACTGCCCCGGTAGCCAGCTGAAAGACACCACAAAAGTGGTTCTACCTGCTTGCTGGGCTGAGATGGGGAATCGCTGACTTTTGGAGTCGGCTGGTGACAAAATGTTCCAAACACACCCCATGCACAACTCCACCGGGGAAGGTGCCAGAAAGGAGTTCTGTTGGTAGTTCTTCCACTGCCCCGGTAGCCAGATGAAAGACACCACAAAAGTGGTTCTACCTGCTTGCTGGGCTGAGATGGGCAATCGCTGACTTTTGGAGTCGGCTGGTGACAAAATGTTCCAAACACACCCCATGCACAACTCCAGCGGGGAAGGTGCCAGAAAGGAGTTCTGTTGGTAGTTCTTCCACTGCCCCGGTAGCCAGATGAAAGACACCACAAAAGTGGTTCTACCTGCTTTCTGGGCTGAGATGGGGAATCACTGACTTTTGGAGTCGGCTGGTGACAAAATGTTCCAAACACACCCCATGCACAACTCCACCGGGGAAGGTGCCAGAAAGGAGTTCTGTTGGTTGTTCTTACACTGCCCCGGTAGCCAGATGAAAGACACCACAAAAGTGGTTCTACCTGCTTGCTGGGCTGAGATGGGGAATCGCTGACTTTTGGAGTCGGCTGGTGACAAAATGTTCCAAACACACCCCATGCACAACTCCACCGGGGAAGGTGCCAGAAAGGAGTTCTGTTGGTTGTTCTTCCACTGCCCCGGTAGCCAGATGAAAGACACCACAAAAGTGGTTCTACCTGCTTGCTGGGCTGAGATGGGCAATCGCTGACTTTTGGAGTCGGCTGGTGACAAAATGTTCCAAACACACCCCATGCACAACTCCACCGGGGAAGGTGCCAGAAAGGAGTTCTCTTGGTAGTTCTTCCACTGCCCCGGTAGCCAGATGAAAGACACCACAAAAGTGGTTCTACCTGCTTGCTGGGCTGAGATGGGGAATCGCTGACTTTTGCAGTCGGCTGGTGACAAAATGTTCCAAAGACAGCCCATGCACAACTCCACCGGGGAAGGTGCCAGAAAGGAGTTCTCTTGGTAGTTCTTCCACTGCCCCGGTAGCCAGATGAAAGACACCACAAAAGTGGTTCTACCTGCTTGCTGGGCTGAGATGGGCAATCGCTGACTTTTGGAGTCGGCTGGTGACAAAATGTTCCAAACACACCCCATGCACAACTCCTGCGGGGAAGGTGCCAGAAAGGAGTTCTGTTGCTTGTTCTTACACTGCCCCGGTAGCCAGCGGAAAGACACCACAAAAGTGGTTCTACCTGCTTGCTGGGCTGAGATGGGCAATCGCTGACTTTTGGAGTCGGCTGGTGACAAAATGTTCCAAACACACCCCATGCACAACTCCACCGGGGAAGGTGCCAGAAAGGAGTTCTGTTGGTAGTTCTTCCAGTGCCCCGGTAGCCAGCTGAAAGACACCACAGAAGTGGTTCTACCTGCTTGCTGGGCTGAGATGGGCAATCGCTGACTTTTGGAGTCGGCTGGTGACAAAATGTTCCAAACACACCCCATGCACAACTCCACCGGAGAAGGTGCCAGAAAGGAGTTCTGTTGGTTGTTCTTACACTGCCCCGGTAGCCAGATGAAAGACACCACAAAAGTGGTTCTACCTGCTTGCTGGGCTGAGATGGGGAATCGCTGACTTTTGGAGTCGGCTGGTGACAAAATGTTCCAAACACACCCCATGCACAACTCCACCGGGGAAGGTGCCAGAAAGGAGTTCTGTTGGTTGTTCTTACACTGCCCCGGTAGCCAGATGAAAGACACCACAAAAGTGGTTCTACCTGCTTGCTGGGCTGAGATGGGGAATCGCTGACTTTTGGAGTCGGCTGGTGACAAAATGTTCCAAACACACCCCATGCACAACTCCACTGGGGAAGGTGCCAGAAAGGAGTTCCGTTGCTTGTTCTTCCACTGCCCCGGTAGCCAGCTGAAAGACACCACAAAAGTGGTTCTACCTGCTTGCTGGGCTGAGATGGGCAATCGCTGACTTTTGGAGTCGGCTGGTGACAAAATGTTCCAAACACACCCCATGCACAACTCCACCGGGGAAGGTGTCAGAAAGGAGTTCTCTTGGTAGTTCTTCCACTGCCCCGGTAGCCAGCTGAAAGACACCACAAAAGTGGTTCTACCTGCTTTCTGGGCTGAGATGGGCAATCGCTGACTTTTGGAGTCGGCTGGTGACAAAATGTTCCAAACACACCCCATGCACAACTCCACCGGGGAAGGTGCCAGAAAGGAGTTCTGTTGGTAGTTCTTCCACTGCCCCGGTAGCCAGATGAAAGACACCACAAAAGTGGTTCTACCTGCTTGCTGGGCTGAGATGGGGAATCGCTGACTTTTGGAGTCGGCTGGTGACAAAATGTTCCAAACACACCCCATGCACAACTCCAGCGGGGAAGGTGCCAGAAAGGAGTTCTGTTGGTTGTTCTTACACTGCCCCGGTAGCCAGCTGAAAGACACCACAAAAGTGGTTCTACCTGCTTTCTAGGCTGAGATGGGCAATCGCTGACTTTTGGAGTCGGCTGGTGACAAAATGTTCCAAACACACCCCATGCACAACTCCACCGGGGAAGGTGCCAGAAAGGAGTTCTCTTGGTAGTTCTTCCACTGCCCCGGTAGCCAGATGAAAGACACCACAAAAGTGGTTCTACCTGCTTGCTGGGCTGAGATGGGCAATCGCTGACTTTTGGAGTCGGCTGGTGACAAAATGTTCCAAACACACCCCATGCACAACTCCACCGGGGAAGGTGTCAGAAAGGAGTTCTCTTGGTAGTTCTTCCACTGCCCCGGTAGCCAGATGAAAGACACCACAAAAGTGGTTCTACCTGCTTTCTGGGCTGAGATGGGGAATCGCTGACTTTTGGAGTCGGCTGGTGACAAAATGTTCCAAACACACCCCATGCACAACTCCACCGGGGAAGGTGCCAGAAAGGAGTTCTCTTGGTAGTTCTTCCACTGCCCCGGTAGCCAGATGAAAGACACCACAAAAGTGGTTCTACCTGCTTTCTGGGCTGAGATGGGCAATCGCTGACTTTTGGAGTCGGCTGGTGACAAAATGTTCCAAACACACCCCATGCACAACTCCACCGGGGAAGGTGCCAGAAAGGAATTCCGTTGCTTGTTCTTCCACTGCCCCGGTAGCCAGCTGAAAGACACCACAAAAGTGTTTCTACCTGCTTGCTGGGATGAGATGGGCAATCGCTGACTTTTGGAGTCGGCTGGTGACAAAATGTTCCAAACACACCCCATGCACAACTCCACCGGGGAAGGTGCCAGAAAGGAATTCCGTTGCTTGTTCTTCCACTGCCCCGGTAGCCAGCTGAAAGACACCACAAAAGTGGTTCTACCTGCTTGCTGGGCTGAGATGGGCAATCGCTGACTTTTGGAGTCGGCTGGTGACAAAATGTTCCAAACACACCCCATGCACAACTCCACCGGGGAAGGTGCCAGAAAGGAGTTCTGTTGGTTGTTCTTACACTGCCCCGGTAGCCAGATGAAAGACACCACAAAAGTGGTTCTACCTGCTTGCTGGGCTGAGATGGGCAATCGCTGACTTTTGGAGTCGGCTGGTGACAAAATGTTCCAAAGACAGCCCATGCACAACTCCACCGGGGAAGGTGCCAGAAAGGAGTTCTCTTGGTAGTTCTTCCACTGCCCCGGTAGCCAGATGAAAGACACCACAAAAGTGGTTCTACCTGCTTGCTGGGCTGAGATGGGCAATCGCTGACTTTTGGAGTCGGCTGGTGACAAAATGTTCCAAACACACCCCATGCACAACTCCACCGGGGAAGGTGCCAGAAAGGAGTTCTCTTGGTAGTTCTTCCACTGCCCCGGTAGCCAGATGAAAGACACCACAAAAGTGGTTCTACCTGCTTGCTGGGCTGAGATGGGGAATCGCTGACTTTTGGAGTCGGCTGGTGACAAAATGTTCCAAAGACAGCCCATGCACAACTCCACCGGGGAAGGTGCCAGAAAGGAGTTCTCTTGGTAGTTCTTCCACTGCCCCGGTAGCCAGATGAAAGACACCACAAAAGTGGTTCTACCTGCTTGCTGGGCTGAGATGGGCAATCGCTGACTTTTGGAGTCGGCTGGTGACAAAATGTTCCAAAGACACCCCATGCACAACTCCACCGGGGAAGGGTCCAGAAAGGAGTTCTGTTGGTTGTTCTTACACTGCCCCGGTAGCCAGATGAAAGACACCACAAAAGTGGTTCTACCTGCTTGCTGGGCTGAGATGGGCAATCGCTGACTTTTGGAGTCGGCTGGTGACAAAATGTTCCAAACACACCCCATGCACAACTCCACCGGGGAAGGTGCCAGAAAGGAGTTCTGTTGGTTGTTCTTACACTGCCCCGGTAGCCAGATGAAAGACACCACAAAAGTGGTTCTACCTGCTTGCTGGGCTGAGATGGGGAATCGCTGACTTTTGGAGTCGGCTGGTGACAAAATGTTCCAAACACACCCCATGCACAACTCCACCGGGGAAGGTGCCAGAAAGGAGTTCTGTTGGTTGTTCTTACACTGCCCCGGTAGCCAGATGAAAGACACCACAAAAGTGGTTCTACCTGCTTGCTGGGCTGAGATGGGCAATCGCTGACTTTTGGAGTCGGCTGGTGACAAAATGTTCCAAACACACCCCATGCACAACTCCACCGGGGAAGGTGCCAGAAAGGAGTTCCGTTGCTTGTTCTTCCACTGCCCCGGTAGCCAGCTGAAAGACACCACAAAAGTGGTTCTACCTGCTTGCTGGGCTGAGATGGGCAATCGCTGACTTTTGGAGTCGGCTGGTGACAAAATGTTCCAAACACACCCCATGCACAACTCCACCGGGGAAGGTGTCAGAAAGGAGTTCTCTTGGTAGTTCTTCCACTGCCCCGGTAGCCAGCTGAAAGACACCACAAAAGTGGTTCTACCTGCTTTCTGGGCTGAGATGGGCAATCGCTGACTTTTGGAGTCGGCTGGTGACAAAATGTTCCAAACACACCCCATGCACAACTCCACCGGGGAAGGTGCCAGAAAGGAGTTCTGTTGGTAGTTCTTCCACTGCCCCGGTAGCCAGATGAAAGACACCACAAAAGTGGTTCTACCTGCTTGCTGGGCTGAGATGGGGAATCGCTGACTTTTGGAGTCGGCTGGTGACAAAATGTTCCAAACACACCCCATGCACAACTCCAGCGGGGAAGGTGCCAGAAAGGAGTTCTGTTGGTTGTTCTTACACTGCCCCGGTAGCCAGCTGAAAGACACCACAAAAGTGGTTCTACCTGCTTTCTAGGCTGAGATGGGCAATCGCTGACTTTTGGAGTCGGCTGGTGACAAAATGTTCCAAACACACCCCATGCACAACTCCACCGGGGAAGGTGCCAGAAAGGAGTTCTCTTGGTAGTTCTTCCACTGCCCCGGTAGCCAGATGAAAGACACCACAAAAGTGGTTCTACCTGCTTGCTGGGCTGAGATGGGCAATCGCTGACTTTTGGAGTCGGCTGGTGACAAAATGTTCCAAACACACCCCATGCACAACTCCACCGGGGAAGGTGTCAGAAAGGAGTTCTCTTGGTAGTTCTTCCACTGCCCCGGTAGCCAGATGAAAGACACCAGAAAAGTGGTTCTACCTGCTTTCTGGGCTGAGATGGGCAATCGCTGACTTTTGGAGTCGGCTGGTGACAAAATGTTCCAAACACACCCCATGCACAACTCCAGCGGGGAAGGTGCCAGAAAGGAGTTCTGTTGGTTGTTCTTCCACTGCCCCGGTAGCCAGATGAAAGACACCACAAAAGTGGTTCTACCTGCTTTCTGGGCTGAGATGGGCAATCGCTGACTTTTGGAGTCGGCTGGTGACAAAATGTTCCAAACACACCCCATGCACAACTCCACCGGGGAAGGTGCCAGAAAGGAATTCCGTTGCTTGTTCTTTCACTGCCCCGGTAGCCAGAAGAAAGACACCACAAAAGTGGTTCTACCTGCTTGCTGGGATGAGATGGGGAATCGCTGACTTTTGGAGTCGGCTGGTGACAAAATGTTCCAAACACACCCCATGCACAACTCCACCGGGGAAGGTGCCAGAAAGGAATTCCGTTGCTTGTTCTTCCACTGCCCCGGTAGCCAGCTGAAAGACACCACAAAAGTGGTTCTACCTGCTTGCTGGGCTGAGATGGGCAATCGCTGACTTTTGCAGTCGGCTGGTGACAAAATGTTCCAAACACACCCCATGCACAACTCCACCGGGGAAGGTGCCAGAAAGGAGTTCTGTTGGTTGTTCTTCCACTGCCCCGGTAGCCAGCTGAAAGACACCACAAAAGTGGTTCTACCTGCTTGCTGGGCTGAGATGGGCAATCGCTGACTTTTGGAGTCGGCTGGTGACAAAATGTTCCAAAGACACCCCATGCACAACTCCACCGGGGAAGGTGCCAGAAAGGAGTTCTGTTGGTAGTTCTTCCACTGCCCCGGTAGCCAGATGAAAGACACCACAAAAGTGGTTCTACCTGCTTGCTGGGCTGAGATGGGCAATCGCTGACTTTTGGAGTCGGCTGGTGACAAAATGTTCCAAACACACCCCATGCACAACTCCACCGGGGAAGGTGCCAGAAAGGAGTTCTGTTGGTAGTTCTTCCACTGCCCCGGTAGCCAGCTGAAAGATACCACAAAAGTGGTTCTACCTGCTTGCTGGGCTGAGATGGGGAATCGCTGACTTTTGGAGTCGGCTGGTGACAAAATGTTCCAAACACACCCCATGCACAACTCCACCGGGGAAGGTGCCAGAAAGGAGTTCTGTTGGTAGTTCTTACACTGCCCTGGTAGCCAGATGAAAGACACCACAAAAGTGGTTCTACCTGCTTTCTAGGCTGAGATGGGGAATCGCTGACTTTTGCAGTCGGCTGGTGACAAAATGTTCCAAACACACCCCATGCACAACTCCTGCGGGGAAGGTGCCAGAAAGGAATTTTGTTGCTTGTTCTTCCACTGCCCCGGTAGCCAGATGAAAGACACCACAAAAGTGGTTCTACCTGCTTGCTGGGCTGAGATGGGCAATCGCTGACTTTTGGAGTCGGCTGGTGACAAAATGTTCCAAACACACCCCATGCACAACTCCACCGGGGAAGGTGTCAGAAAGGAGTTCTCTTGGTAGTTCTTCCACTGCCCCGGTAGCCAGATGAAAGACACCACAAAAGTGGTTCTACCTGCTTTCTGGGCTGAGATGGGGAATCGCTGACTTTTGGAGTCGGCTGGTGACAAAATGTTCCAAACACACCCCATGCACAACTCCACCGGGGAAGGTGCCAGAAAGGAGTTCTGTTGGTTGTTCTTACACTGCCCCGGTAGCCAGATGAAAGACACCACAAAAGTGGTTCTACCTGCTTTCTGGGCTGAGATGGGCAATCGCTGACTTTTGGAGTCGGCTGGTGACAAAATGTTCCAAACACACCCCATGCACAACTCCACCGGGGAAGGTGCCAGAAAGGAATTCCGTTGCTTGTTCTTCCACTGCCCCGGTAGCCAGCTGAAAGACACCACAAAAGTGGTTCTACCTGCTTGCTGGGATGAGATGGGCAATCGCTGACTTTTGGAGTCGGCTGGTGACAAAATGTTCCAAACACACCCCATGCACAACTCCACCGGGGAAGGTGCCAGAAAGGAATTCCGTTGCTTGTTCTTCCACTGCCCCGGTAGCCAGCTGAAAGACACCACAAAAGTGGTTCTACCTGCTTGCTGGGCTGAGATGGGGAATCGCTGACTTTTGCAGTCGGCTGGTGACAAAATGTTCCAAACACACCCCATGCACAACTCCACCGGGGAAGGTGCCAGAAAGGAGTTCTGTTGGTTGTTCTTCCACTGCCCCGGTAGCCAGATGAAAGACACCACAAAAGTGGTTCTACCTGCTTGCTGGGCTGAGATGGGCAATCGCTGACTTTTGGAGTCGGCTGGTGACAAAATGTTCCAAACACACCCCATGCACAACTCCACCGGGGAAGGTGCCAGAAAGGAGTTCTCTTGGTAGTTCTTCCACTGCCCCGGTAGCCAGATGAAAGACACCACAAAAGTGGTTCTACCTGCTTGCTGGGCTGAGATGGGGAATCGCTGACTTTTGGAGTCGGCTGGTGACAAAATGTTCCAAAGACAGCCCATGCACAACTCCACCGGGGAAGGTGCCAGAAAGGAGTTCTCTTGGTAGTTCTTCCACTGCCCCGGTAGCCAGATGAAAGACACCACAAAAGTGGTTCTACCTGCTTGCTGGGCTGAGGTGGGCAATCGCTGACTTTTGGAGTCGGCTGGTGACAAAATGTTCCAAACACACCCCATGCACAACTCCACCGGGGAAGGGTCCAGAAAGGAGTTCTGTTGGTTGTTCTTACACTGCCCCGGTAGCCAGATGAAAGACACCACAAAAGTGGTTCTACCTGCTTGCTGGGCTGAGATGGGCAATCGCTGACTTTTGGAGTCGGCTGGTGACAAAATGTTCCAAACACACCCCATGCACAACTCCACCGGGGAAGGTGCCAGAAAGGAGTTCTGTTGGTAGTTCTTCCACTGCCCCGGTAGCCAGATGAAAGACACCACAAAAGTGGTTCTACCTGCTTGCTGGGCTGAGATGGGGAATCGCTGACTTTTGGAGTCGGCTGGTGACAAAATGTTCCAAACACACCCCATGCACAACTCCACCGGGGAAGGTGCCAGAAAGGAGTTCTGTTGGTTGTTCTTACACTGCCCCGGTAGCCAGATGAAAGACACCACAAAAGTGGTTCTACCTGCTTGCTGGGCTGAGATGGGCAATCGCTGACTTTTGGAGTCGGCTGGTGACAAAATGTTCCAAACACACCCCATGCACAACTCCACCGGGGAAGGTGCCAGAAAGGAGTTCCGTTGCTTGTTCTTCCACTGCCCCGGTAGCCAGCTGAAAGACACCACAAAAGTGGTTCTACCTGCTTGCTGGGCTGAGATGGGCAATCGCTGACTTTTGGAGTCGGCTGGTGACAAAATGTTCCAAACACACCCCATGCACAACTCCACCGGGGAAGGTGTCAGAAAGGAGTTCTCTTGGTAGTTCTTCCACTGCCCCGGTAGCCAGCTGAAAGACACCACAAAAGTGGTTCTACCTGCTTTCTGGGCTGAGATGGGCAATCGCTGACTTTTGGAGTCGGCTGGTGACAAAATGTTCCAAACACACCCCATGCACAACTCCACCGGGGAAGGTGCCAGAAAGGAGTTCTGTTGGTAGTTCTTCCACTGCCCCGGTAGCCAGATGAAAGACACCACAAAAGTGGTTCTACCTGCTTGCTGGGCTGAGATGGGGAATCGCTGACTTTTGGAGTCGGCTGGTGACAAAATGTTCCAAACACACCCCATGCACAACTCCAGCGGGGAAGGTGCCAGAAAGGAGTTCTGTTGGTTGTTCTTACACTGCCCCGGTAGCCAGCTGAAAGACACCACAAAAGTGGTTCTACCTGCTTTCTAGGCTGAGATGGGCAATCGCTGACTTTTGGAGTCGGCTGGTGACAAAATGTTCCAAACACACCCCATGCACAACTCCACCGGGGAAGGTGCCAGAAAGGAGTTCTCTTGGTAGTTCTTCCACTGCCCCGGTAGCCAGATGAAAGACACCACAAAAGTGGTTCTACCTGCTTGCTGGGCTGAGATGGGCAATCGCTGACTTTTGGAGTCGGCTGGTGACAAAATGTTCCAAACACACCCCATGCACAACTCCACCGGGGAAGGTGTCAGAAAGGAGTTCTCTTGGTAGTTCTTCCACTGCCCCGGTAGCAAGCTGAAAGACACCACAAAAGTGGTTCTACCTGCTTTCTGGGCTGAGATGGGGAATCGCTGACTTTTGGAGTCGGCTGGTGACAAAATGTTCCAAACACACCCCATGCACAACTCCACCGGGGAAGGTGCCAGAAAGGAGTTCTGTTGGTTGTTCTTACACTGCCCCGGTAGCCAGATGAAAGACACCACAAAAGTGGTTCTACCTGCTTGCTGGGCTGAGATGGGCAATCGCTGACTTTTGGAGTCGGCTGGTGACAAAATGTTCCAAACACACCCCATGCACAACTCCACCGGGGAAGGTGCCAGAAAGGAGTTCCGTTGCTTGTTCTTCCACTGCCCCGGTAGCCAGCTGAAAGACACCACAAAAGTGGTTCTACCTGCTTGCTGGGCTGAGATGGGCAATCGCTGACTTTTGGAGTCGGCTGGTGACAAAATGTTCCAAACACACCCCATGCACAACTCCACCGGGGAAGGTGTCAGAAAGGAGTTCTCTTGGTAGTTCTTCCACTGCCCCGGTAGCCAGCTGAAAGACACCACAAAAGTGGTTCTACCTGCTTTCTGGGCTGAGATGGGCAATCGCTGACTTTTGGAGTCGGCTGGTGACAAAATGTTCCAAACACACCCCATGCACAACTCCACCGGGGAAGGTGCCAGAAAGGAGTTCTGTTGGTAGTTCTTCCACTGCCCCGGTAGCCAGATGAAAGACACCACAAAAGTGGTTCTACCTGCTTGCTGGGCTGAGATGGGGAATCGCTGACTTTTGGAGTCGGCTGGTGACAAAATGTTCCAAACACACCCCATGCACAACTCCAGCGGGGAAGGTGCCAGAAAGGAGTTCTGTTGGTTGTTCTTACACTGCCCCGGTAGCCAGCTGAAAGACACCACAAAAGTGGTTCTACCTGCTTTCTAGGCTGAGATGGGCAATCGCTGACTTTTGGAGTCGGCTGGTGACAAAATGTTCCAAACACACCCCATGCACAACTCCACCGGGGAAGGTGCCAGAAAGGAGTTCTCTTGGTAGTTCTTCCACTGCCCCGGTAGCCAGATGAAAGACACCACAAAAGTGGTTCTACCTGCTTGCTGGGCTGAGATGGGCAATCGCTGACTTTTGGAGTCGGCTGGTGACAAAATGTTCCAAACACACCCCATGCACAACTCCACCGGGGAAGGTGTCAGAAAGGAGTTCTCTTGGTAGTTCTTCCACTGCCCCGGTAGCCAGATGAAAGACACCACAAAAGTGGTTCTACCTGCTTTCTGGGCTGAGATGGGCAATCGCTGACTTTTGGAGTCGGCTGGTGACAAAATGTTCCAAACACACCCCATGCACAACTCCACCGGGGAAGGTGCCAGAAAGGAGTTCTGTTGGTTGTTCTTCCACTGCCCCGGTAGCCAGATGAAAGACACCACAAAAGTGGTTCTACCTGCTTTCTGGGCTGAGATGGGCAATCGCTGACTTTTGCAGTCGGCTGGTGACAAAATGTTCCAAACACACCCCATGCACAACTCCACCGGGGAAGGTGCCAGAAAGGAATTCCGTTGCTTGTTCTTTCACTGCCCCGGTAGCCAGAAGAAAGACACCACAAAAGTGGTTCTACCTGCTTGCTGGGATGAGATGGGGAATCGCTGACTTTTGGAGTCGGCTGGTGACAAAATGTTCCAAACACACCCCATGCACAACTCCACCGGGGAAGGTGCCAGAAAGGAATTCCGTTGCTTGTTCTTCCACTGCCCCGGTAGCCAGCTGAAAGACACCACAAAAGTGGTTCTACCTGCTTGCTGGGCTGAGATGGGCAATCGCTGACTTTTGCAGTCGGCTGGTGACAAAATGTTCCAAACACACCCCATGCACAACTCCACCGGGGAAGGTGCCAGAAAGGAGTTCTGTTGGTTGTTCTTCCACTGCCCCGGTAGCCAGATGAAAGACACCACAAAAGTGGTTCTACCTGCTTGCTGGGCTGAGATGGGCAATCGCTGACTTTTGGAGTCGGCTGGTGACAAAATGTTCCAAAGACACCCCATGCACAACTCCACCGGGGAAGGTGCCAGAAAGGAGTTCTGTTGGTAGTTCTTCCACTGCCCCGGTAGCCAGATGAAAGACACCACAAAAGTGGTTCTACCTGCTTGCTGGGCTGAGATGGGCAATCGCTGACTTTTGGAGTCGGCTGGTGACAAAATGTTCCAAACACACCCCATGCACAACTCCACCGGGGAAGGTGCCAGAAAGGAGTTCTGTTGGTAGTTCTTCCACTGCCCCGGTAGCCAGCTGAAAGATACCACAAAAGTGGTTCTACCTGCTTTCTGGGCTGAGATGGGGAATCGCTGACTTTTGGAGTCGGCTGGTGACAAAATGTTCCAAACACACCCCATGCACAACTCCACCGGGGAAGGTGCCAGAAAGGAGTTCTGTTGGTAGTTCTTACACTGCCCTGGTAGCCAGATGAAAGACACCACAAAAGTGGTTCTACCTGCTTTCTAGGCTGAGATGGGGAATCGCTGACTTTTGCAGTCGGCTGGTGACAAAATGTTCCAAACACACCCCATGCACAACTCCTGCGGGGAAGGTGCCAGAAAGGAATTTTGTTGCTTGTTCTTCCACTGCCCCGGTAGCCAGATGAAAGACACCACAAAAGTGGTTCTACCTGCTTGCTGGGCTGAGATGGGGAATCGCTGACTTTTGGAGTCGGCTGGTGACAAAATGTTCCAAACACACCCCATGCACAACTCCACCGGGGAAGGTGCCAGAAAGGAGTTCTCTTGGTAGTTCTTCCACTGCCCCGGTAGCCAGATGAAAGACACCACAAAAGTGGTTCTACCTGCTTGCTGGGCTGAGATGGGCAATCGCTGACTTTTGGAGTCGGCTGGTGACAAAATGTTCCAAACACACCCCATGCACAACTCCACCGGGGAAGGTGCCAGAAAGGAGTTGTGTTGGTTGTTCTTCCACTGCCCCGGTAGCCAGAAGAAAGACACCACAAAAGTGGTTCTACCTGCTTTCTGGGCTGAGATGGGGAATCGCTGACTTTTGGAGTCGGCTGGTGACAAAATGTTCCAAACACACCCCATGCACAACTCCACCGGGGAAGGTGCCAGAAAGGAGTTCTGTTGGTAGTTCTTCCACTGCCCCGGTAGCCAGCTGAAAGACACCACAAAAGTGGTTCTACCTGCTTTCTGGGCTGAGATGGGGAATCGCTGACTTTTGGAGTCGGCTGGTGACAAAATGTTCCAAACACACCCCATGCACAACTCCAGCGGGGAAGGTGCCAGAAAGGAGTTCTGTTGGTAGTTCTTACACTGCCCCGGTAGCCAGATGTAAGACACCACAAAAGTGGTTCTACCTGCTTGCTGGGCTGAGATGGGCAATCGCTGACTTTTGGAGTCGGCTGGTGACAAAATGTTCCAAACACACCCCATGCACAACTCCACCGGGGAAGGTGCCAGAAAGGAGTTCTGTTGGTTGTTCTTACACTGCCCCGGTAGCCAGATGAAAGACACCACAAAAGTGGTTCTACCTGCTTTCTAGGCTGAGATGGGGAATCGCTGACTTTTGGAGTCGGCTGGTGACAAAATGTTCCAAACACACCCCATGCACAACTCCACCGGGGAAGGTGCCAGAAAGGAGTTCTGTTGGTAGTTCTTACACTGCCCTGGTAGCCAGATGAAAGACACCACAAAAGTGGTTCTACCTGCTTTCTGGGCTGAGAT
This sequence comes from Falco punctatus, assembly GCF_963210335.1. NCBI lineage: Eukaryota > Metazoa > Chordata > Aves > Falconiformes > Falconidae > Falco > Falco punctatus. The sequence goes on from NW_027660338.1 coordinate 893,544, forward strand.
GGGCAATCGCTGACTTTTGGAGTCGGCTGGTGACAAAATGTTCCAAACACACCCCATGCACAACTCCACCGGGGAAGGTGCCAGAAAGGAGTTCTGTTGGTAGTTCTTACACTGCCCCGGTAGCCAGATGAAAGACACCACAAAAGTGGTTCTACCTGCTTTCTAGGCTGAGATGGGGAATCGCTGACTTTTGCAGTCGGCTGGTGACAAAATGTTCCAAACACACCCCATGCACAACTCCTGCGGGGAAGGTGCCAGAAAGGAATTTTGTTGCTTGTTCTTCCACTGCCCCGGTAGCCAGATGAAAGACACCACAAAAGTGGTTCTACCTGCTTGCTGGGCTGAGATGGGGAATCGCTGACTTTTGCAGTCGGCTGGTGACAAAATGTTCCAAACACACCCCATGCACAACTCCACCGGGGAAGGTGCCAGAAAGGAATTCCGTTGCTTGTTCTTCCACTGCCCCGGTAGCCAGATGAAAGACACCACAAAAGTGGTTCTACCTGCTTGCTGGGCTGAGATGGGCAATCGCTGACTTTTGGAGTCGGCTGGTGACAAAATGTTCCAAACACACCCCATGCACAACTCCACCGGGGAAGGTGCCAGAAAGGAGTTCTCTTGGTAGTTCTTCCACTGCCCCGGTAGCCAGATGAAAGACACCACAAAAGTGGTTCTACCTGCTTTCTAGGCTGAGATGGGGAATCGCTGACTTTTGGAGTCGGCTGGTGACAAAATGTTCCAAACACACCCCATGCACAACTCCACCGGGGAAGGTGCCAGAAAGGAGTTCTCTTGGTAGTTCTTCCACTGCCCCGGTAGCCAGATGAAAGACACCACAAAAGTGGTTCTACCTGCTTTCTGGGCTGAGATGGGCAATCGCTGACTTTTGGAGTCGGCTGGTGACAAAATGTTCCAAACACACCCCATGCACAACTCCACCGGGGAAGGTGCCAGAAAGGAGTTCTTTTGGTAGTTCTTCCAGTGCCCCGGTAGCCAGCTGAAAGACACCACAAAAGTGGTTCTACCTGCTTTCTGGGCTGAGATGGGCAATCGCTGACTTTTGGAGTCGGCTGGTGACAAAATGTTCCAAACACACCCCATGCACAACTCCAGCGGGGAAGGTGCCAGAAAGGAGTTCTGTTGGTAGTTCTTCCACTGCCCCGGTAGCCAGATGAAAGACACCACAAAAGTGGTTCTACCTGCTTGCTGGGCTGAGATGGGCAATCGCTGACTTTTGGAGTCGGCTGGTGACAAAATGTTCCAAACACACCCCATGCACAACTCCACCGGGGAAGGTGCCAGAAAGGAGTTCTGTTGGTAGTTCTTCCACTGCCCCGGTAGCCAGCTGAAAGATACCAGAAAAGTGGTTCTACCTGCTTTCTGGGCTGAGATGGGGAATCGCTGACTTTTGCAGTCGGCTGGTGACAAAATGTTCCAAACACACCCCATGCACAACTCCACCGGGGAAGGTGCCAGAAAGGAGTTCTGTTGGTAGTTCTTACACTGCCCCGGTAGCCAGATGAAAGACACCACAAAAATGGTTCTACCTGCTTTCTAGGCTGAGATGGGGAATCGCTGACTTTTGGAGTCGGCTGGTGACAAAATGTTCCAAACACACCCCATGCACAACTCCACCGGGGAAGGTGCCAGAAAGGAATTCCGTTGCTTGTTCTTCCACTGCCCCGGTAGCCAGCTGAAAGACACCACAAAAGTGGTTCTACCTGCTTGCTGGGCTGAGATGGGCAATCGCTGACTTTTGCAGTCGGCTGGTGACAAAATGTTCCAAACACACCCCATGCACAACTCCACCGGGGAAGGTGCCAGAAAGGAGTTCTGTTGGTTGTTCTTCCACTGCCCCGGTAGCCAGATGAAAGACACCACAAAAGTGGTTCTACCTGCTTGCTGGGCTGAGATGGGCAATCGCTGACTTTTGGAGTCGGCTGGTGACAAAATGTTCCAAAGACACCCCATGCACAACTCCACCGGGGAAGGTGCCAGAAAGGAGTTCTGTTGGTAGTTCTTCCACTGCCCCGGTAGCCAGATGAAAGACACCACAAAAGTGGTTCTACCTGCTTGCTGGGCTGAGATGGGCAATCGCTGACTTTTGGAGTCGGCTGGTGACAAAATGTTCCAAACACACCCCATGCACAACTCCACCGGGGAAGGTGCCAGAAAGGAGTTCTGTTGGTAGTTCTTCCACTGCCCCGGTAGCCAGCTGAAAGATACCACAAAAGTGGTTCTACCTGCTTTCTGGGCTGAGATGGGGAATCGCTGACTTTTGGAGTCGGCTGGTGACAAAATGTTCCAAACACACCCCATGCACAACTCCACCGGGGAAGGTGCCAGAAAGGAGTTCTGTTGGTAGTTCTTACACTGCCCTGGTAGCCAGATGAAAGACACCACAAAAGTGGTTCTACCTGCTTTCTAGGCTGAGATGGGGAATCGCTGACTTTTGCAGTCGGCTGGTGACAAAATGTTCCAAACACACCCCATGCACAACTCCTGCGGGGAAGGTGCCAGAAAGGAATTTTGTTGCTTGTTCTTCCACTGCCCCGGTAGCCAGATGAAAGACACCACAAAAGTGGTTCTACCTGCTTGCTGGGCTGAGATGGGGAATCGCTGACTTTTGGAGTCGGCTGGTGACAAAATGTTCCAAACACACCCCATGCACAACTCCACCGGGGAAGGTGCCAGAAAGGAGTTCTCTTGGTAGTTCTTCCACTGCCCCGGTAGCCAGATGAAAGACACCACAAAAGTGGTTCTACCTGCTTGCTGGGCTGAGATGGGCAATCGCTGACTTTTGGAGTCGGCTGGTGACAAAATGTTCCAAACACACCCCATGCACAACTCCACCGGGGAAGGTGCCAGAAAGGAGTTGTGTTGGTTGTTCTTCCACTGCCCCGGTAGCCAGAAGAAAGACACCACAAAAGTGGTTCTACCTGCTTTCTGGGCTGAGATGGGGAATCGCTGACTTTTGGAGTCGGCTGGTGACAAAATGTTCCAAACACACCCCATGCACAACTCCACCGGGGAAGGTGCCAGAAAGGAGTTCTGTTGGTAGTTCTTCCACTGCCCCGGTAGCCAGCTGAAAGACACCACAAAAGTGGTTCTACCTGCTTTCTGGGCTGAGATGGGGAATCGCTGACTTTTGGAGTCGGCTGGTGACAAAATGTTCCAAACACACCCCATGCACAACTCCAGCGGGGAAGGTGCCAGAAAGGAGTTCTGTTGGTAGTTCTTACACTGCCCCGGTAGCCAGATGTAAGACACCACAAAAGTGGTTCTACCTGCTTGCTGGGCTGAGATGGGCAATCGCTGACTTTTGGAGTCGGCTGGTGACAAAATGTTCCAAACACACCCCATGCACAACTCCACCGGGGAAGGTGCCAGAAAGGAGTTCTGTTGGTTGTTCTTACACTGCCCCGGTAGCCAGATGAAAGACACCACAAAAGTGGTTCTACCTGCTTTCTAGGCTGAGATGGGGAATCGCTGACTTTTGGAGTCGGCTGGTGACAAAATGTTCCAAACACACCCCATGCACAACTCCACCGGGGAAGGTGCCAGAAAGGAGTTCTGTTGGTAGTTCTTACACTGCCCTGGTAGCCAGATGAAAGACACCACAAAAGTGGTTCTACCTGCTTTCTGGGCTGAGATGGGCAATCGCTGACTTTTGGAGTCGGCTGGTGACAAAATGTTCCAAACACACCCCATGCACAACTCCACCGGGGAAGGTGCCAGAAAGGAGTTCTGTTGGTAGTTCTTACACTGCCCCGGTAGCCAGATGAAAGACACCACAAAAGTGGTTCTACCTGCTTTCTAGGCTGAGATGGGGAATCGCTGACTTTTGCAGTCGGCTGGTGACAAAATGTTCCAAACACACCCCATGCACAACTCCTGCGGGGAAGGTGCCAGAAAGGAATTTTGTTGCTTGTTCTTCCACTGCCCCGGTAGCCAGATGAAAGACACCACAAAAGTGGTTCTACCTGCTTGCTGGGCTGAGATGGGGAATCGCTGACTTTTGCAGTCGGCTGGTGACAAAATGTTCCAAACACACCCCATGCACAACTCCACCGGGGAAGGTGCCAGAAAGGAATTCCGTTGCTTGTTCTTCCACTGCCCCGGTAGCCAGATGAAAGACACCACAAAAGTGGTTCTACCTGCTTGCTGGGCTGAGATGGGCAATCGCTGACTTTTGGAGTCGGCTGGTGACAAAATGTTCCAAACACACCCCATGCACAACTCCACCGGGGAAGGTGCCAGAAAGGAGTTCTCTTGGTAGTTCTTCCACTGCCCCGGTAGCCAGATGAAAGACACCACAAAAGTGGTTCTACCTGCTTTCTAGGCTGAGATGGGGAATCGCTGACTTTTGGAGTCGGCTGGTGACAAAATGTTCCAAACACACCCCATGCACAACTCCACCGGGGAAGGTGCCAGAAAGGAGTTCTCTTGGTAGTTCTTCCACTGCCCCGGTAGCCAGATGAAAGACACCACAAAAGTGGTTCTACCTGCTTTCTGGGCTGAGATGGGCAATCGCTGACTTTTGGAGTCGGCTGGTGACAAAATGTTCCAAACACACCCCATGCACAACTCCACCGGGGAAGGTGCCAGAAAGGAGTTCTTTTGGTAGTTCTTCCAGTGCCCCGGTAGCCAGCTGAAAGACACCACAAAAGTGGTTCTACCTGCTTTCTGGGCTGAGATGGGCAATCGCTGACTTTTGGAGTCGGCTGGTGACAAAATGTTCCAAACACACCCCATGCACAACTCCAGCGGGGAAGGTGCCAGAAAGGAGTTCTGTTGGTAGTTCTTCCACTGCCCCGGTAGCCAGATGAAAGACACCACAAAAGTGGTTCTACCTGCTTGCTGGGCTGAGATGGGCAATCGCTGACTTTTGGAGTCGGCTGGTGACAAAATGTTCCAAACACACCCCATGCACAACTCCACCGGGGAAGGTGCCAGAAAGGAGTTCTGTTGGTAGTTCTTCCACTGCCCCGGTAGCCAGCTGAAAGATACCAGAAAAGTGGTTCTACCTGCTTTCTGGGCTGAGATGGGGAATCGCTGACTTTTGCAGTCGGCTGGTGACAAAATGTTCCAAACACACCCCATGCACAACTCCACCGGGGAAGGTGCCAGAAAGGAGTTCTGTTGGTAGTTCTTACACTGCCCCGGTAGCCAGATGAAAGACACCACAAAAATGGTTCTACCTGCTTTCTAGGCTGAGATGGGGAATCGCTGACTTTTGCAGTCGGCTGGTGACAAAATGTTCCAAACACACCCCATGCACAACTCCTGCGGGGAAGGTGCCAGAAAGGAATTTTGTTGCTTGTTCTTCCACTGCCACGGTAGCCAGATGAAAGACACCACAAAAGTGGTTCTACCTGCTTGCTGGGCTGAGATGGGGAATCGCTGACTTTTGCAGTCGGCTGGTGACAAAATGTTCCAAACACACCCCATGCACAACTCCACCGGGGAAGGTGCCAGAAAGGAATTCCGTTGCTTGTTCTTCCACTGCCCCGGTAGCCAGATGAAAGACACCACAAAAGTGGTTCTACCTGCTTGCTGGGCTGAGATGGGCAATCGCTGACTTTTGGAGTCGGCTGGTGACAAAATGTTCCAAACACACCCCATGCACAACTCCACCGGGGAAGGTGTCAGAAAGGAGTTCTCTTGGTAGTTCTTCCACTGCCCCGGTAGCCAGATGAAAGACACCACAAAAGTGGTTCTACCTGCTTTCTGGGCTGAGATGGGCAATCGCTGACTTTTGGAGTCGGCTGGTGACAAAATGTTCCAAACACACCCCATGCACAACTCCACCGGGGAAGGTGCCAGAAAGGAGTTCTGTTGGTTGTTCTTCCACTGCCCCGGTAGCCAGATGAAAGACACCACAAAAGTGGTTCTACCTGCTTTCTGGGCTGAGATGGGCAATCGCTGACTTTTGGAGTCGGCTGGTGACAAAATGTTCCAAACACACCCCATGCACAACTCCACCGGGGAAGGTGCCAGAAAGGAATTCCGTTGCTTGTTCTTTCACTGCCCCGGTAGCCAGAAGAAAGACACCACAAAAGTGGTTCTACCTGCTTGCTGGGATGAGATGGGGAATCGCTGACTTTTGGAGTCGGCTGGTGACAAAATGTTCCAAACACACCCCATGCACAACTCCACCGGGGAAGGTGCCAGAAAGGAATTCCGTTGCTTGTTCTTCCACTGCCCCGGTAGCCAGCTGAAAGACACCACAAAAGTGGTTCTACCTGCTTGCTGGGCTGAGATGGGCAATCGCTGACTTTTGCAGTCGGCTGGTGACAAAATGTTCCAAACACACCCCATGCACAACTCCACCGGGGAAGGTGCCAGAAAGGAGTTCTGTTGGTTGTTCTTCCACTGCCCCGGTAGCCAGCTGAAAGACACCACAAAAGTGGTTCTACCTGCTTGCTGGGCTGAGATGGGCAATCGCTGACTTTTGGAGTCGGCTGGTGACAAAATGTTCCAAAGACACCCCATGCACAACTCCAGCGGGGAAGGTGCCAGAAAGGAGTTCTGTTGGTAGTTCTTCCACTGCCCCGGTAGCCAGATGAAAGACACCACAAAAGTGGTTCTACCTGCTTGCTGGGCTGAGATGGGCAATCGCTGACTTTTGGAGTCGGCTGGTGACAAAATGTTCCAAACACACCCCATGCACAACTCCACCGGGGAAGGTGCCAGAAAGGAGTTCTGTTGGTAGTTCTTCCACTGCCCCGGTAGCCAGCTGAAAGATACCACAAAAGTGGTTCTACCTGCTTTCTGGGCTGAGATGGGGAATCGCTGACTTTTGGAGTCGGCTGGTGACAAAATGTTCCAAACACACCCCATGCACAACTCCACCGGGGAAGGTGCCAGAAAGGAGTTCTGTTGGTAGTTCTTACACTGCCCTGGTAGCCAGATGAAAGACACCACAAAAGTGGTTCTACCTGCTTTCTAGGCTGAGATGGGGAATCGCTGACTTTTGCAGTCGGCTGGTGACAAAATGTTCCAAACACACCCCATGCACAACTCCTGCGGGGAAGGTGCCAGAAAGGAATTTTGTTGCTTGTTCTTCCACTGCCCCGGTAGCCAGATGAAAGACACCACAAAAGTGGTTCTACCTGCTTGCTGGGCTGAGATGGGCAATCGCTGACTTTTGGAGTCGGCTGGTGACAAAATGTTCCAAACACACCCCATGCACAACTCCACCGGGGAAGGTGCCAGAAAGGAGTTCTCTTGGTAGTTCTTCCACTGCCCCGGTAGCCAGATGAAAGACACCACAAAAGTGGTTCTACCTGCTTGCTGGGCTGAGATGGGCAATCGCTGACTTTTGGAGTCGGCTGGTGACAAAATGTTCCAAACACACCCCATGCACAACTCCAGCGGGGAAGGTGCCAGAAAGGAGTTGTGTTGGTTGTTCTTCCACTGCCCCGGTAGCCAGAAGAAAGACACCACAAAAGTGGTTCTACCTGCTTTCTGGGCTGAGATGGGGAATCGCTGACTTTTGGAGTCGGCTGGTGACAAAATGTTCCAAACACACCCCATGCACAACTCCACCGGGGAAGGTGCCAGAAAGGAGTTCTGTTGGTAGTTCTTCCACTGCCCCGGTAGCCAGCTGAAAGACACCACAAAAGTGGTTCTACCTGCTTTCTGGGCTGAGATGGGGAATCGCTGACTTTTGGAGTCGGCTGGTGACAAAATGTTCCAAACACACCCCATGCACAACTCCAGCGGGGAAGGTGCCAGAAAGGAGTTCTGTTGGTAGTTCTTACACTGCCCCGGTAGCCAGATGTAAGACACCACAAAAGTGGTTCTACCTGCTTGCTGGGCTGAGATGGGCAATCGCTGACTTTTGGAGTCGGCTGGTGACAAAATGTTCCAAACACACCCCATGCACAACTCCACCGGGGAAGGTGCCAGAAAGGAGTTCTGTTGGTTGTTCTTACACTGCCCCGGTAGCCAGATGAAAGACACCACAAAAGTGGTTCTACCTGCTTTCTAGGCTGAGATGGGGAATCGCTGACTTTTGGAGTCGGCTGGTGACAAAATGTTCCAAACACACCCCATGCACAACTCCACCGGGGAAGGTGCCAGAAAGGAGTTCTGTTGGTAGTTCTTACACTGCCCTGGTAGCCAGATGAAAGACACCACAAAAGTGGTTCTACCTGCTTTCTGGGCTGAGATGGGCAATCGCTGACTTTTGGAGTCGGCTGGTGACAAAATGTTCCAAACACACCCCATGCACAACTCCACCGGGGAAGGTGCCAGAAAGGAGTTCTGTTGGTAGTTCTTACACTGCCCCGGTAGCCAGATGAAAGACACCACAAAAGTGGTTCTACCTGCTTTCTAGGCTGAGATGGGGAATCGCTGACTTTTGCAGTCGGCTGGTGACAAAATGTTCCAAACACACCCCATGCACAACTCCTGCGGGGAAGGTGCCAGAAAGGAATTTTGTTGCTTGTTCTTCCACTGCCCCGGTAGCCAGATGAAAGACACCACAAAAGTGGTTCTACCTGCTTGCTGGGCTGAGATGGGGAATCGCTGACTTTTGCAGTCGGCTGGTGACAAAATGTTCCAAACACACCCCATGCACAACTCCACCGGGGAAGGTGCCAGAAAGGAATTCCGTTGCTTGTTCTTCCACTGCCCCGGTAGCCAGATGAAAGACACCACAAAAGTGGTTCTACCTGCTTTCTAGGCTGAGATGGGGAATCGCTGACTTTTGGAGTCGGCTGGTGACAAAATGTTCCAAACACACCCCATGCACAACTCCACCGGGGAAGGTGCCAGAAAGGAGTTCTCTTGGTAGTTCTTCCACTGCCCCGGTAGCCAGCTGAAAGACACCACAAAAGTGGTTCTACCTGCTTTCTGGGCTGAGATGGGGAATCGCTGACTTTTGGAGTCGGCTGGTGACAAAATGTTCCAAACACACCCCATGCACAACTCCACCGGGGAAGGTGCCAGAAAGGAGTTCTGTTGGTAGTTCTTCCAGTGCCCCGGTAGCCAGCTGAAAGACACCACAAAAGTGGTTCTACCTGCTTTCTGGGCTGAGATGGGCAATCGCTGACTTTTGGAGTCGGCTGGTGACAAAATGTTCCAAACACACCCCATGCACAACTCCAGCGGGGAAGGTGCCAGAAAGGAGTTCTGTTGGTAGTTCTTCCACTGCCCCGGTAGCCAGATGAAAGACACCACAAAAGTGGTTCTACCTGCTTGCTGGGCTGAGATGGGCAATCGCTGACTTTTGGAGTCGGCTGGTGACAAAATGTTCCAAACACACCCCATGCACAACTCCACCGGGGAAGGTGCCAGAAAGGAGTTCTGTTGGTAGTTCTTACACTGCCCCGGTAGCCAGATGAAAGATACCACAAAAGTGGTTCTACCTGCTTTCTGGGCTGAGATGGGGAATCGCTGACTTGTGGACTCGGCTGGTGACAAAATGTTCCAAACACACCCCATGCACAACTCCACCGGGGAAGGTGCCAGAAAGGAGTTCTGTTGGTAGTTCTTACACTGCCCCGGTAGCCAGATGAAAGACACCACAAAAGTGGTTCTACCTGCTTTCTAGGCTGAGATGGGGAATCGCTGACTTTTGCAGTCGGCTGGTGACAAAATGTTCCAAACACACCCCATGCACAACTCCTGCGGGGAAGGTGCCAGAAAGGAATTTTGTTGCTTGTTCTTCCACTGCCCCGGTAGCCAGATGAAAGACACCACAAAAGTGGTTCTACCTGCTTGCTGGGCTGAGATGGGGAATCGCTGACTTTTGCAGTCGGCTGGTGACAAAATGTTCCAAACACACCCCATGCACAACTCCACCGGGGAAGGTGCCAGAAAGGAATTCCGTTGCTTGTTCTTCCACTGCCCCGGTAGCCAGATGAAAGACACCACAAAAGTGGTTCTACCTGCTTGCTGGGCTGAGATGGGCAATCGCTGACTTTTGGAGTCGGCTGGTGACAAAATGTTCCAAACACACCCCATGCACAACTCCACCGGGGAAGGTGCCAGAAAGGAGTTCTCTTGGTAGTTCTTCCACTGCCCCGGTAGCCAGATGAAAGACACCACAAAAGTGGTTCTACCTGCTTTCTAGGCTGAGATGGGGAATCGCTGACTTTTGGAGTCGGCTGGTGACAAAATGTTCCAAACAGACCCCATGCACAACTCCACCGGGGAAGGTGCCAGAAAGGAGTTCTGTTGGTAGTTCTTACACTGCCCCGGTAGCCAGATGAAAGACACCACAAAAGTGGTTCTACCTGCTTGCTGGGCTGAGATGGGCAATCGCTGACTTTTGGAGTCGGCTGGTGATAAAATGTTCCAAACACACCCCATGCACAACTCCAACGGGGAAGGGTCCAGAAAGGAGTTCTGTTGGTTGTTCTTACACTGCCCCGGTAGCCAGATGAAAGACACCACAAAAGTGGTTCTACCTGCTTGCTGGGCTGAGATGGGCAATAGCTGACTTTTGGAGTCGGCTGGTGACAAAATGTTCCAAAGACAGCCCATGCACAACTCCACCGGGGAAGGTGCCAGAAAGGAGTTCTGTTGGTTGTTCTTACACTGCCCCGGTAGCCAGCTGAAAGACACCACAAAAGTGGTTCTACCTGCTTTCTGGGCTGAGATGGGGAATCGCTGACTTTTGGAGTCGGCTGGTGACAAAATGTTCCAAAGACAGCCCATGCACAACTCCAGCGGGGAAGGTGCCAGAAAGGAGTTCTCTTGGTAGTTCTTCCACTGCCCCGGTAGCCAGATGAAAGACACCACAAAAGTGGTTCTACCTGCTTGCTGGGCTGAGATGGGCAATCGCTGACTTTTGGAGTCGGCTGGTGACAAAATGTTCCAAACACACCCCATGCACAACTCCACCGGGGAAGGTGCCAGAAAGGAGTTCTGTTGGTTGTTCTTCCACTGCCCCGGTAGCCAGAAGAAAGACACCACAAAAGTGGTTCTACCTGCTTTCTGGGCTGAGATGGGCAATCGCTGACTTTTGGAGTCGGCTGGTGACAAAATGTTCCAAACACACCCCATGCACAACTCCACCGGGGAAGGTGCCAGAAAGCAATTCCGTTGCTTGTTCTTCCACTGCCCCGGTAGCCAGCTGAAAGACACCACAAAAGTGGTTCTACCTGCTTTCTGGGCTGAGATGGGGAATCGCTGACTTTTGCAGTCGGCTGGTGACAAAATGTTCCAAACACACCCCATGCACAACTCCACCGGGGAAGGTGCCAGAAAGGAATTCCGTTGCTTGTTCTTCCACTGCCCCGGTAGCCAGATGAAAGACACCACAAAAGTGGTTCTACCTGCTTGCTGGGCTGAGATGGGCAATCGCTGACTTTTGGAGTCGGCTGGTGACAAAATGTTCCAAACACACCCCATGCACAACTCCACCGGGGAAGGTGCCAGAAAGGAGTTCTCTTGGTAGTTCTTCCACTGCCCCGGTAGCCAGATGAAAGACACCACAAAAGTGGTTCTACCTGCTTTCTAGGCTGAGATGGGGAATCGCTGACTTTTGGAGTCGGCTGGTGACAAAATGTTCCAAACACACCCCATGCACAACTCCACCGGGGAAGGTGCCAGAAAGGAGTTCTGTTGGTAGTTCTTACACTGCCCCGGTAGCCAGATGTAAGACACCACAAAAGTGGTTCTACCTGCTTGCTGGGCTGAGATGGGCAATCGCTGACTTTTGGAGTCGGCTGGTGACAAAATGTTCCAAACACACCCCATGCACAACTCCACCGGGGAAGGTGCCAGAAAGGAGTTCTCTTGGTAGTTCTTCCACTGCCCCGGTAGCCAGATGAAAGACACCACAAAAGTGGTTCTACCTGCTTTCTGGGCTGAGATGGGCAATCGCTGACTTTTGGAGTCGGCTGGTGACAAAATGTTCCAAACACACCCCATGCACAACTCCACCGGGGAAGGTGCCAGAAAGGAGTTCTGTTGGTTGTTCTTACACTGCCCCGGTAGCCAGATGTAAGACACCACAAAAGTGGTTCTACCTGCTTGCTGGGCTGAGATGGGCAATCGCTGACTTTTGGAGTCGGCTGGTGACAAAATGTTCCAAACACACCCCATGCACAACTCCACCGGGGAAGGTGCCAGAAAGGAGTTCTGTTGGTTGTTCTTACACTGCCCCGGTAGCCAGATGAAAGACACCACAAAAGTGGTTCTACCTGCTTTCTAGGCTGAGATGGGGAATCGCTGACTTTTGGAGTCGGCTGGTGACAAAATGTTCCAAACACACCCCATGCACAACTCCACCGGGGAAGGTGCCAGAAAGGAGTTCTGTTGGTTGTTCTTACACTGCCCTGGTAGCCAGATGAAAGACACCACAAAAGTGGTTCTACCTGCTTGCTGGGCTGAGATGGGCAATCGCTGACTTTTGGAGTCGGCTGGTGACAAAATGTTCCAAACACACCCCATGCACAACTCCACCGGGGAAGGTGCCAGAAAGGAGTTCTGTTGGTAGTTCTTACACTGCCCCGGTAGCCAGATGAAAGACACCACAAAAGTGGTTCTACCTGCTTTCTAGGCTGAGATGGGGAATCGCTGACTTTTGCAGTCGGCTGGTGACAAAATGTTCCAAACACACCCCATGCACAACTCCTGCGGGGAAGGTGCCAGAAAGGAATTTTGTTGCTTGTTCTTCCACTGCCCCGGTAGCCAGATGAAAGACACCACAAAAGTGGTTCTACCTGCTTGCTGGGCTGAGATGGGGAATCGCTGACTTTTGCAGTCGGCTGGTGACAAAATGTTCCAAACACACCCCATGCACAACTCCACCGGGGAAGGTGCCAGAAAGGAGTTCTCTTGGTAGTTCTTCCACTGCCCCGGTAGCCAGATGAAAGACACCACAAAAGTGGTTCTACCTGCTTTCTGGGCTGAGATGGGGAATCGCTGACTTTTGGAGTCGGCTGGTGACAAAATGTTCCAAACACACCCCATGCACAACTCCACCGGGGAAGGTGCCAGAAAGGAGTTCTGTTGGTAGTTCTTCCACTGCCCCGGTAGCCAGATGAAAGACACCACAAAAGTGGTTCTACCTGCTTTCTAGGCTGAGATGGGGAATCGCTGACTTTTGGAGTCGGCTGGTGACAAAATGTTCCAAACACACCCCATGCACAACTCCACCGGGGAAGGTGCCAGAAAGGAGTTCTCTTGGTAGTTCTTCCACTGCCCCGGTAGCCAGATGAAAGACACCACAAAAGTGGTTCTACCTGCTTGCTGGGCTGAGATGGGGAATCGCTGACTTTTGGAGTCGGCTGGTGACAAAATGTTCCAAACACACCCCATGCACAACTCCAACGGGGAAGGGTCCAGAAAGGAGTTCTGTTGGTTGTTCTTACACTGCCCCGGTAGCCAGATGAAAGACACCACAAAAGTGGTTCTACCTGCTTTCTGGGCTGAGATGGGCAATCGCTGACTTTTGGAGTCGGCTGGTGACAAAATGTTCCAAACACACCCCATGCACAACTCCAGCGGGGAAGGTGCCAGAAAGGAGTTCTGTTGGTAGTTCTTCCACTGCCCCGGTAGCCAGATGAAAGACACCACAAAAGTGGTTCTACCTGCTTGCTGGGCTGAGATGGGCAATCGCTGACTTTTGGAGTCGGCTGGTGACAAAATGTTCCAAACACACCCCATGCACAACTCCACCGGGGAAGGTGCCAGAAAGGAGTTCTCTTGGTAGTTCTTCCACTGCCCCGGTAGCCAGCTGAAAGATACCACAAAAGTGGTTCTACCTGCTTTCTGGGCTGAGATGGGGAATCGCTGACTTTTGGAGTCGGCTGGTGACAAAATGTTCCAAACACACCCCATGCACAACTCCACCGGGGAAGGTGCCAGAAAGGAGTTCTGTTGGTAGTTCTTACACTGCCCCGGTAGCCAGATGAAAGACACCACAAAAGTGGTTCTACCTGCTTTCTAGGCTGAGATGGGGAATCGCTGACTTTTGCAGTCGGCTGGTGACAAAATGTTCCAAACACACCCCATGCACAACTCCAGCGGGGAAGGTGCCAGAAAGGAGTTCTGTTGGTAGTTCTTCCACTGCCCCGGTAGCCAGCTGAAAGACACCACAAAAGTGGTTCTACCTGCTTGCTGGGCTGAGATGGGGAATCGCTGACTTTTGGAGTCGGCTGGTGACAAAATGTTCCAAACACACCCCATGCACAACTCCCCCGGGGAAGGTGCCAGAAAGGAATTCTGTTGCTTGTTCTTCCACTGCCCCGGTAGCCAGATGAAAGACACCACAAAAGTGGTTCTACCTGCTTGCTGGGCTGAGATGGGCAATCGCTGACTTTTGGAGTCGGCTGGTGACAAAATGTTCCAAACACACCCCATGCACAACTCCACCGGGGAAGGTGCCAGAAAGGAGTTCTGTTGGTTGTTCTTCCACTGCCCCGGTAGCCAGAAGAAAGACACCACAAAAGTGGTTCTACCTGCTTTCTGGGCTGAGATGGGGAATCGCTGACTTTTGGAGTCGGCTGGTGACAAAATGTTCCAAACACACCCCATGCACAACTCCACCGGGGAAGGTGCCAGAAAGCAATTCCGTTGCTTGTTCTTCCACTGCCCCGGTAGCCAGCTGAAAGACACCACAAAAGTGGTTCTACCTGCTTGCTGGGCTGAGATGGGCAATCGCTGACTTTTGGAGTCGGCTGGTGACAAAACGTTCCAAACACACCCCATGCACAACTCCACCGGGGAAGGTGCCAGAAAGGAGTTCTGTTGGTTGTTCTTACACTGCCCCGGTAGCCAGCTGAAAGACACCACAAAAGTGGTTCTACCTGCTTTCTGGGCTGAGATGGGGAATCGCTGACTTTTGGAGTCGGCTGGTGACAAAATGTTCCAAAGACAGCCCATGCACAACTCCAGCGGGGAAGGTGCCAGAAAGGAGTTCTCTTGGTAGTTCTTCCACTGCCCCGGTAGCCAGATGAAAGACACCACAAAAGTGGTTCTACCTGCTTGCTGGGCTGAGATGGGCAATCGCTGACTTTTGGAGTCGGCTGGTGACAAAATGTTCCAAACACACCCCATGCACAACTCCACCGGGGAAGGTGCCAGAAAGGAGTTGTGTTGGTTGTTCTTCCACTGCCCCGGTAGCCAGAAGAAAGACACCACAAAAGTGGTTCTACCTGCTTTCTGGGCTGAGATGGGGAATCGCTGACTTTTGGAGTCGGCTGGTGACAAAATGTTCCAAACACACCCCATGCACAACTCCACCGGGGAAGGTGCCAGAAAGCAATTCCGTTGCTTGTTCTTCCACTGCCCCGGTAGCCAGCTGAAAGACACCACAAAAGTGGTTCTACCTGCTTGCTGGGCTGAGATGGGCAATCGCTGACTTTTGGAGTCGGCTGGTGACAAAACGTTCCAAACACACCCCATGCACAACTCCACCGGGGAAGGTGCCAGAAAGGAGTTCTGTTGGTTGTTCTTACACTGCCCCGGTAGCCAGATGAAAGACACCACAAAAGTGGTTCTACCTGCTTTCTGGGCTGAGATGGGCAATCGCTGACTTTTGGAGTCGGCTGGTGATAAAATGTTCCAAACACACCCCATGCATTACTCCACCGGGGAAGGTGCCAGAAAGGAGTTCTGTTGGTTGTTCTTACACTGCCCCGGTAGCCAAATGAAAGACACCACAAAAGTGGTTCTACCTGCTTTCTGGGCTGAGATGGGCAATCGCTGACTTTTGGAGTCGGCTGGTGACAAAATGTTCCAAAGACAGCCCATGCACAACTCCACCGGGGAAGGTGCCAGAAAGGAGTTCTCTTGGTAGTTCTTCCACTGCCCCGGTAGCCAGCTGAAAGACACCACAAAAGTGGTTCTACCTGCTTGCTGGGCTGAGATGGGCAATCGCTGACTTTTGGAGTCGGCTGGTGACAAAATGTTCCAAACACACCCCATGCACAACTCCACCGGGGAAGGTGCCAGAAAGGAGTTCTGTTGGTTGTTCTTCCACTGCCCCGGTAGCCAGAAGAAAGACACCACAAAAATGGTTCTACCTGCTTTCTGGGCTGAGATGGGGAATCGCTGACTTTTGGAGTCGGCTGGTGACAAAATGTTCCAAACACACCCCATGCACAACTCCACCGGGGAAGGTGCCAGAAAGGAATTCCGTTGCTTGTTCTTCCACTGCCCCGGTAGCCAGCTGAAAGACACCACAAAAGTGGTTCTACCTGCTTTCTGGGCTGAGATGGGCAATCGCTGACTTTTGGAGTCGGCTGGTGACAAAATGTTCCAAACACACCCCATGCACAACTCCACCGGGGAAGGTGCCAGAAAGGAGTTCTCTTGGTAGTTCTTCCACTGCCCCGGTAGCCAGATGAAAGACACCACAAAAGTGGTTCTACCTGCTTTCTGGGCTGAGATGGGCAATCGCTGACTTTTGGAGTCGGCTGGTGATAAAATGTTCCAAAAACACCCCATGCACAACTCCACCGGGGAAGGTGCCAGAAAGGAGTTCTGTTGGTAGTTCTTCCAGTGCCCCGGTAGCCAGCTGAAAGACACCACAAAAGTGGTTCTACCTGCTTTCTGGGCTGAGATGGGCAATCGCTGACTTTTGGAGTCGGCTGGTGACAAAATGTTCCAAACACACCCCATGCACAACTCCAGCGGGGAAGGTGCCAGAAAGGAGTTCTGTTGGTTGTTCTTACACTGCCCCGGTAGCCAGATGAAAGACACCACAAAAGTGGTTCTACCTGCTTTCTGGGCTGAGATGGGCAATCGCTGACTTTTGGAGTCGGCTGGTGATAAAATGTTCCAAAAACACCCCATGCACAACTCCACCGGGGAAGGTGCCAGAAAGGAGTTCTGTTGGTTGTTCTTACACTGCCCCGGTAGCCAAATGAAAGACACCACAAAAGTGGTTCTACCTGCTTTCTGGGCTGAGATGGGGAATCGCTGACTTTTGGAGTCGGCTGGTGACAAAATGTTCCAAAGACAGCCCATGCACAACTCCAGCGGGGAAGGTGCCAGAAAGGAGTTCTCTTGGTAGTTCTTCCACTGCCCCGGTAGCCAGATGAAAGACACCACAAAAGTGGTTCTACCTGCTTGCTGGGCTGAGATGGGCAATCGCTGACTTTTGGAGTCAGCTGGTGACAAAATGTTCCAAACACACCCCATGCACAACTCCACCGGGGAAGGTGCCAGAAAGGAGTTCTGTTGGTTGTTCTTCCACTGCCCCGGTAGCCAGAAGAAAGACACCACAAAAGTGGTTCTACCTGCTTTCTGGGCTGAGATGGGGAATCGCTGACTTTTGGAGTCGGCTGGTGACAAAATGTTCCAAACACACCCCATGCACAACTCCACCGGGGAAGGTGCCAGAAAGCAATTCCGTTGCTTGTTCTTCCACTGCCCCGGTAGCCAGCTGAAAGACACCACAAAAGTGGTTCTACCTGCTTGCTGGGCTGAGATGGGCAATCGCTGACTTTTGGAGTCGGCTGGTGACAAAATGTTCCAAACACACCCCATGCACAACTCCACCGGGGAAGGTGCCAGAAAGGAGTTCTCTTGGTAGTTCTTCCACTGCCCCGGTAGCCAGATGAAAGACACCACAAAAGTGGTTCTACCTGCTTTCTGGGCTGAGATGGGGAATCGCTGACTTTTGGAGTCGGCTGGTGACAAAATGTTCCAAACACACCCCATGCACAACTCCACCGGGGAAGGTGCCAGAAAGGAGTTCTGTTGGTAGTTCTTACACTGCCCCGGTAGCCAGATGAAAGACACCACAAAAGTGGTTCTACCTGCTTTCTGGGCTGAGATGGGCAATCGCTGACTTTTGCAGTTGGCTGGTGACAAAATGTTCCAAACACACCCCATGCACAACTCCACCGGGGAAGGTGCCAGAAAGGAGTTCTGTTGGTTGTTCTTACACTGCCCCGGTAGCCAGATGAAAGACACCACAAAAGTGGTTCTACCTGCTTTCTAGGCTGAGATGGGGAATCGCTGACTTTTGGAGTCGGCTGGTGACAAAATGTTCCAAACACACCCCATGCACAACTCCACCGGGGAAGGTGCCAGAAAGGAGTTCTGTTGGTTGTTCTTACACTGCCCTGGTAGCCAGATGAAAGACACCACAAAAGTGGTTCTACCTGCTTTCTGGGCTGAGATGGGCAATCGCTGACTTTTGGAGTCGGCTGGTGATAAAATGTTCCAAACACACCCCATGCACAACTCCAACGGGGAAGGGTCCAGAAAGGAGTTCTGTTGGCTGTTCTTACACTGCCCCGGTAGCCAGATGAAAGACACCACAAAAGTGGTTCTACCTGCTTTCTGGGCTGAGATGGGGAATCGCTGACTTTTGGAGTCGGCTGGTGATAAAATGTTCCAAACACACCCCATGCACAACTCCACCGGGGAAGGTGCCAGAAAGGAGTTCTGTTGGTTGTTCTTACACTGCCCCGGTAGCCAGCTGAAAGACACCACAAAAGTGGTTCTACCTGCTTTCTGGGCTGAGATGGGCAATCGCTGACTTTTGGAGTCGGCTGGTGACAAAATGTTCCAAAGACAGCCCATGCACAACTACACCGGGGAAGGTGCCAGAAAGGAGTTCTCTTGGTAGTTCTTCCACTGCCCCGGTAGCCAGATGAAAGACACCACAAAAGTGGTTCTACCTGCTTGCTGGGCTGAGATGGGCAATCGCTGACTTTTGGAGTCGGCTGGTGACAAAATGTTCCAAACACACCCCATGCACAACTCCACCGGGGAAGGTGCCAGAAAGGAGTTCTGTTGGTTGTTCTTCCACTGCCCCGGTAGCCAGAAGAAAGACACCACAAAAGTGGTTCTACCTGCTTTCTGGGCTGAGATGGGGAATCGCTGACTTTTGGAGTCGGCTGGTGACAAAATGTTCCAAACACACCCCATGCACAACTCCACCGGGGAAGGTGCCAGAAAGGAATTCCGTTGCTTGTTCTTCCACTGCCCCGGTAGCCAGCTGAAAGACACCACAAAAGTGGTTCTACCTGCTTGCTGGGCTGAGATGGGCAATCGCTGACTTTTGGAGTCGGCTGGTGACAAAATGTTCCAAACACACCCCATGCACAACTCCACCGGGGAAGGTGTCAGAAAGGAGTTCTCTTGGTAGTTCTTCCACTGCCCCGGTAGCCAGATGAAAGACACCACAAAAGTGGTTCTACCTGCTTTCTGGGCTGAGATGGGCAATCGCTGACTTTTGGAGTCGGCTGGTGATAAAATGTTCCAAAAACACCCCATGCACAACTCCACCGGGGAAGGTGCCAGAAAGGAGTTCTGTTGGTTGTTCTTACACTGCCCCGGTAGCCAAATGAAAGACACCACAAAAGTGGTTCTACCTGCTTTCTGGGCTGAGATGGGGAATCGCTGACTTTTGGAGTCGGCTGGTGACAAAATGTTCCAAAGACAGCCCATGCACAACTCTAGCGGGGAAGGTGCCAGAAAGGAGTTCTCTTGGTAGTTCTTCCACTGCCCCGGTAGCCAGATGAAAGACACCACAAAAGTGGTTCTACCTGCTTTCTGGGCTGAGATGGGCAATCGCTGACTTTTGGAGTCGGCTGGTGATAAAATGTTCCAAAAACACCCCATGCACAACTCCACCGGGGAAGGTGCCAGAAAGGAGTTCTGTTGGTTGTTCTTACACTGCCCCGGTAGCCAAATGAAAGACACCACAAAAGTGGTTCTACCTGCTTTCTGGGCTGAGATGGGGAATCGCTGACTTTTGGAGTCGGCTGGTGACAAAATGTTCCAAAGACAGCCCATGCACAACTCCACCGGGGAAGGTGCCAGAAAGGAGTTCTCTTGGTAGTTCTTCCACTGCCCCGGTAGCCAGATGAAAGACACCACAAAAGTGGTTCTACCTGCTTGCTGGGCTGAGATGGGCAATCGCTGACTTTTGGAGTCGGCTGGTGACAAAATGTTCCAAACACACCCCATGCACAACTCCACCGGGGAAGGTGCCAGAAAGGAGTTCTCTTGGTAGTTCTTCCACTGCCCCGGTAGCCAGATGAAAGACACCACAAAAGTGGTTCTACCTGCTTGCTGGGCTGAGATGGGGAATCGCTGACTTTTGGAGTCGGCTGGTGACAAAATGTTCCAAACACACCCCATGCACAACTCCACCGGGGAAGGTGCCAGAAAGGAGTTCTGTTGGTAGTTCTTCCAGTGCCCCGGTAGCCAGATGAAAGACACCACAAAAGTGGTTCTACCTGCTTTCTGGGCTGAGATGGGCAATCGCTGACTTTTGGAGTCGGCTGGTGACAAAATGTTCCAAACACACCCCATGCACAACTCCAGCGGGGAAGGTGCCAGAAAGGAGTTCTGTTGGTAGTTCTTCCACTGCCCCGGTAGCCAGATGAAAGACACCACAAAAGTGGTTCTACCTGCTTTGTGGGCTGAGATGGGCAATCGCTGACTTTTGGAGTCGGCTGGTGACAAAATGTTCCAAACACACCCCATGCACAACTCCACCGGGGAAGGTGCCAGAAAGGAGTTCTGTTGGTTGTTCTTACACTGCCCCGGTAGCCAGCTGAAAGACACCACAAAAGTGGTTCTACCTGCTTGCTGGGCTGAGATGGGGAATCGCTGACTTTTGGAGTCGGCTGGTGACAAAATGTTCCAAACAGACCCCATGCACAACTCCACCGGGGAAGGTGCCAGAAAGGAGTTCTGTTGGTTGTTCTTACACTGCCCTGGTAGCCAGATGAAAGACACCACAAAAGTGGTTCTACCTGCTTTCTGGGCTGAGATGGGCAATCGCTGACTTTTGGAGTCGGCTGGTGATAAAATGTTCCAAACACACCCCATGCACAACTCCAACGGGGAAGGTGCCAGAAAGGAGTTCTGTTGGTTGTTCTTACACTGCCCCGGTAGCCAGATGAAAGACACCACAAAAGTGGTTCTACCTGCTTGCTGGGCTGAGATGGGCAATCGCTGACTTTTGGAGTCGGCTGGTGACAAAATGTTCCAAAGACACCCCATGCACAACTCCACCGGGGAAGGTGCCAGAAAGGAGTTCTGTTGGTTGTTCTTCCACTGCCCCGGTAGCCAGAAGAAAGACACCACAAAAGTGGTTCTACCTGCTTTCTGGGCTGAGATGGGGAATCGCTGACTTTTGGAGTCGGCTGGTGACAAAATGTTCCAAACACACCCCATGCACAACTCCACCGGGGAAGGTGCCAGAAAGGAATTCCGTTGCTTGTTCTTCCACTGCCCCGGTAGCCAGCTGAAAGACACCACAAAAGTGGTTCTACCTGCTTGCTGGGCTGAGATGGGCAATCGCTGACTTTTGGAGTCGGCTGGTGACAAAATGTTCCAAACACACCCCATGCACAACTCCACCGGGGAAGGTGCCAGAAAGGAGTTCTCTTGGTAGTTCTTCCACTGCCCCGGTAGCCAGATGAAAGACACCACAAAAGTGGTTCTACCTGCTTTCTGGGCTGAGATGGGGAATCGCTGACTTTTGGAGTCGGCTGGTGACAAAATGTTCCAAACACACCCCATGCACAACTCCACCGGGGAAGGTGCCAGAAAGGAGTTCTGTTGGTAGTTCTTCCACTGCCCCGGTAGCCAGCTGAAAGACACCACAAAAGTGGTTCTACCTGCTTGCTGGGCTGAGATGGGCAATCGCTGACTTTTGCAGTTGGCTGGTGACAAAATGTTCCAAACACACCCCATGCACAACTCCACCGGGGAAGGTGCCAGAAAGGAGTTCTGTTGGTTGTTCTTACACTGCCCCGGTAGCCAGATGAAAGACACCACAAAAGTGGTTCTACCTGCTTTCTAGGCTGAGATGGGGAATCGCTGACTTTTGGAGTCGGCTGGTGACAAAATGTTCCAAACACACCCCATGCACAACTCCACCGGGGAAGGTGCCAGAAAGGAGTTCTGTTGGTTGTTCTTACACTGCCCTGGTAGCCAGATGAAAGACACCACAAAAGTGGTTCTACCTGCTTTCTGGGCTGAGATGGGCAATCGCTGACTTTTGGAGTCGGCTGGTGATAAAATGTTCCAAACACACCCCATGCACAACTCCAACGGGGAAGGGTCCAGAAAGGAGTTCTGTTGGTTGTTCTTACACTGCCCCGGTAGCCAGATGAAAGACACCACAAAAGTGGTTCTACCTGCTTTCTGGGCTGAGATGGGCAATCGCTGACTTTTGGAGTCGGCTGGTGATAAAATGTTCCAAACACACCCCATGCACAACTCCACCGGGGAAGGTGCCAGAAAGGAGTTCTGTTGGTTGTTCTTACACTGCCCCGGTAGCCAGCTGAAAGACACCACAAAAGTGGTTCTACCTGCTTTCTAGGCTGAGATGGGGAATCGCTGACTTTTGGAGTCGGCTGGTGACAAAATGTTCCAAAGACAGCCCATGCACAACTCCACCGGGGAAGGTGCCAGAAAGGAGTTCTGTTGGTTGTTCTTCCACTGCCCCGGTAGCCAGAAGAAAGACACCACAAAAGTGGTTCTACCTGCTTGCTGGGCTGAGATGGGCAATCGCTGACTTTTGGAGTCGGCTGGTGACAAAATGTTCCAAACACACCCCATGCACAACTCCACCGGGGAAGGTGCCAGAAAGGAGTTCTGTTGGTTGTTCTTCCACTGCCCCGGTAGCCAGAAGAAAGACACCACAAAAGTGGTTCTACCTGCTTTCTGGGCTGAGATGGGGAATCGCTGACTTTTGGAGTCGGCTGGTGACAAAATGTTCCAAACACACCCCATGCACAACTCCACCGGGGAAGGTGCCAGAAAGCAATTCCGTTGCTTGTTCTTCCACTGCCCCGGTAGCCAGCTGAAAGACACCACAAAAGTGGTTCTACCTGCTTGCTGGGCTGAGATGGGCAATCGCTGACTTTTGGAGTCGGCTGGTGACAAAATGTTCCAAACACACCCCATGCACAACTCCACCGGGGAAGGTGTCAGAAAGGAGTTCTCTTGGTAGTTCTTCCACTGCCCCGGTAGCCAGATGAAAGACACCACAAAAGTGGTTCTACCTGCTTTCTGGGCTGAGATGGGCAATCGCTGACTTTTGGAGTCGCCTGGTGATAAAATGTTCCAAAAACACCCCATGCACAACTCCACCGGGGAAGGTGCCAGAAAGGAGTTCTGTTGGTTGTTCTTACACTGCCCCGGTAGCCAAATGAAAGACACCACAAAAGTGGTTCTACCTGCTTTCTGGGCTGAGATGGGGAATCGCTGACTTTTGGAGTCGGCTGGTGACAAAATGTTCCAAAGACAGCCCATGCACAACTCCACCGGGGAAGGTGCCAGAAAGGAGTTCTCTTGGTAGTTCTTCCACTGCCCCGGTAGCCAGATGAAAGACACCACAAAAGTGGTTCTACCTGCTTGCTGGGCTGAGATGGGCAATCGCTGACTTTTGGAGTTGGCTGGTGACAAAATGTTCCAAACACACCCCATGCACAACTCCACCGGGGAAGGTGCCAGAAAGCAATTCCGTTGCTTGTTCTTCCACTGCCCCGGTAGCCAGCTGAAAGACACCACAAAAGTGGTTCTACCTGCTTGCTGGGCTGAGATGGGCAATCGCTGACTTTTGGAGTCGGCTGGTGACAAAATGTTCCAAACACACCCCATGCACAACTCCACCAGGGAAGGTGCCAGAAAGGAGTTCTCTTGGTAGTTCTTCCACTGCCCCGGTAGCCAGCTGAAAGACACCACAAAAGTGGTTCTACCTGCTTGCTGGGCTAAGATGGGGAATCGCTGACTTTTGGAGTCGGCTGGTGACAAAATGTTCCAAACACACCCCATGCACAACTCCACCGGGGAAGGTGCCAGAAAGGAGTTCTGTTGGTAGTTCTTCCACTGCCCCGGTAGCCAGATGAAAGACACCACAAAAGTGGTTCTACCTGCTTGCTGGGCTGAGATGGGCAATCGCTGACTTTTGCAGTTGGCTGGTGACAAAATGTTCCAAACACACCCCATGCACAACTCCACCGGGGAAGGTGCCAGAAAGGAGTTCTGTTGGTTGTTCTTACACTGCCCTGGTAGCCAGATGAAAGACACCACAAAAGTGGTTCTACCTGCTTTCTGGGCTGAGATGGGCAATCGCTGACTTTTGGAGTCGGCTGGTGATAAAATGTTCCAAACACACCCCATGCACAACTCCACCGGGGAAGGTGCCAGAAAGGAGTTCTGTTGGTTGTTCTTACACTGCCCCGGTAGCCAAATGAAAGACACCACAAAAGTGGTTCTACCTGCTTTCTGGGCTGAGATGGGGAATCGCTGACTTTTGGAGTCGGCTGGTGACAAAATGTTCCAAAGACAGCCCATGCACAACTCCAGCGGGGAAGGTGCCAGAAAGGAGTTCTCTTGGTAGTTCTTCCACTGCCCCGGTAGCCAGATGAAAGACACCACAAAAGTGGTTCTACCTGCTTGCTGGGCTGAGATGGGCAATCGCTGACTTTTGGAGTCGGCTGGTGACAAAATGTTCCAAACAGACCCCATGCACAACTCCACCGGGGAAGGTGCCAGAAAGGAGTTCTGTTGGTTGTTCTTCCACTGCCCCGGTAGCCAGAAGAAAGACACCACAAAAGTGGTTCTACCTGCTTTCTGGGCTGAGATGGGCAATCGCTGACTTTTGGAGTCGGCTGGTGACAAAATGTTCCAAACACACCCCATGCACAACTCCACCGGGGAAGGTGCCAGAAAGGAGTTCTGTTGGTTGTTCTTCCACTGCCCCGGTAGCCAGATGAAAGACACCACAAAAGTGGTTCTACCTGCTTGCTGGGCTGAGATGGGGAATCGCTGACTTTTGGAGTCGGCTGGTGACAAAATGTTCCAAACACACCCCATGCACAACTCCACCGGGGAAGGTGCCAGAAAGGAGTTCTGTTGGTTGTTCTTCCACTGCCCCGGTAGCCAGCTGAAAGACACCACAAAAGTGGTTCTACCTGCTTTCTGGGCTGAGATGGGGAATCGCTGACTTTTGGAGTCAGCTGGTGACAAAATGTTCCAAAGACAGCCCATGCACAACTCCAGCGGGGAAGGTGCCAGAAAGGAGTTCTGTTGGTAGTTCTTCCACTGCCCCGGTAGCCAGCTGAAAGACACCACAAAAGTGGTTCTACCTGCTTGCTGGGCTGAGATGGGCAATCGCTGACTTTTGGAGTCGGCTGGTGACAAAATGTTCCAAACACACCCCATGCACAACTCCAGCGGGGAAGGTGCCAGAAAGGAGTTCTGTTGGTAGTTCTTACACTGCCCCGGTAGCCAGATGAAAGACACCACAAAAGTGGTTCTACCTGCTTGCTGGGCTGAGATGGGGAATCGCTGACTTTTGGAGTCGGCTGGTGACAAAATGTTCCAAACACACCCCATGCACAACTCCAGCGGGGAAGGTGCCAGAAAGCAATTCCGTTGCTTGTTCTTCCACTGCCCCGGTAGCCAGAAGAAAGACACCACAAAAGTGGTTCTACCTGCTTGCTGGGCTGAGATGGGCAATCGCTGACTTTTGGAGTCGGCTGGTGACAAAATGTTCCAAACACACCCCATGCACAACTCCAGCGGGGAAGGTGCCAGAAAGGAGTTCTGTTGGTAGTTCTTCCACTGCCCCGGTAGCCAGATGAAAGACACCACAAAAGTGGTTCTACCTGCTTGCTGGGCTGAGATGGGCAATCGCTGACTTTTGGAGTCGGCTGGTGACAAAATGTTCCAAACACACCCCATGCACAACTCCACCGGGGAAGGTGCCAGAAAGGAGTTCTGTTGGTAGTTCTTCCACTGCCCCGGTAGCCAGCTGAAAGACACCACAAAAGTGGTTCTACCTGCTTTCTGGGCTGAGATGGGCAATCGCTGACTTTTGGAGTCGGCTGGTGACAAAATGTTCCAAACACACCCCATGCACAACTCCAGCGGGGAAGGTGCCAGAAAGGAGTTCTGTTGGTAGTTCTTCCACTGCCCCGGTAGCCAGATGAAAGACACCACAAAAGTGGTTCTACCTGCTTGCTGGGCTGAGATGGGCAATCGCTGACTTTTGGAGTCGGCTGGTGACAAAATGTTCCAAACACACCCCATGCACAACTCCACCGGGGAAGGTGCCAGAAAGGAGTTCTCTTGGTAGTTCTTCCACTGCCCCGGTAGCCAGATGAAAGACACCACAAAAGTGGTTCTACCTGCTTTCTGGGCTGAGATGGGCAATCGCTGACTTTTGGAGTCGGCTGGTGACAAAATGTTCCAAACACACCCCATGCACAACTCCACCGGGGAAGGTGCCAGAAAGGAGTTCTGTTGGTAGTTCTTCCACTGCCCCGGTAGCCAGCTGAAAGACACCACAAAAGTGGTTCTACCTGCTTTCTGGGCTGAGATGGGGAATCGCTGACTTTTGGAGTCGGCTGGTGACAAAATGTTCCAAACACACCCCATGCACAACTCCACCGGGGAAGGTGCCAGAAAGGAGTTCTGTTGGTAGTTCTTCCACTGCCCCGGTAGCCAGCTGAAAGACACCACAAAAGTGGTTCTACCTGCTTGCTGGGCTGAGATGGGCAATCGCTGACTTTTGCAGTTGGCTGGTGACAAAATGTTCCAAACACACCCCATGCACAACTCCAGCGGGGAAGGTGCCAGAAAGGAGTTCTGTTGGTTGTTCTTACACTGCCCCGGTAGCCAGATGAAAGACACCACAAAAGTGGTTCTACCTGCTTTCTAGGCTGAGATGGGGAATCGCTGACTTTTGGAGTCGGCTGGTGACAAAATGTTCCAAACACACCCCATGCACAACTCCACCGGGGAAGGTGCCAGAAAGGAGTTCTGTTGGTTGTTCTTACACTGCCCCGGTAGCCAGATGAAAGACACCACAAAAGTGGTTCTACCTGCTTTCTGGGCTGAGATGGGCAATCGCTGACTTTTGGAGTCGGCTGGTGATAAAATGTTCCAAACACACCCCATGCACAACTCCAACGGGGAAGGGTCCAGAAAGGAGTTCTGTTGGTTGTTCTTACACTGCCCCGGTAGCCAGATGAAAGACACCACAAAAGTGGTTCTACCTGCTTTCTGGGCTGAGATGGGCAATCGCTGACTTTTGGAGTCGGCTGGTGATAAAATGTTCCAAACACACCCCATGCACAACTCCACCGGGGAAGGTGCCAGAAAGGAGTTCTGTTGGTTGTTCTTACACTGCCCCGGTAGCCAAATGAAAGACACCACAAAAGTGGTTCTACCTGCTTTCTGGGCTGAGATGGGGAATCGCTGACTTTTGGAGTCGGCTGGTGACAAAATGTTCCAAAGACAGCCCATGCACAACTCCAGCGGGGAAGGTGCCAGAAAGGAGTTCTGTTGGTAGTTCTTCCACTGCCCCGGTAGCCAGATGAAAGACACCACAAAAGTGGTTCTACCTGCTTGCTGGGCTGAGATGGGCAATCGCTGACTTTTGGAGTCGGCTGGTGACAAAATGTTCCAAACACACCCCATGCACAACTCCACCGTGGAAGGTGCCAGAAAGGAGTTCTGTTGGTTGTTCTTCCACTGCCCCGGTAGCCAGAAGAAAGACACCACAAAAGTGGTTCTACCTGCTTTCTGGGCTGAGATGGGCAATCGCTGACTTTTGGAGTCGGCTGGTGACAAAATGTTCCAAACACACCCCATGCACAACTCCACCGGGGAAGGTGCCAGAAAGGAGTTCTGTTGGTTGTTCTTCCACTGCCCCGGTAGCCAGATGAAAGACACCACAAAAGTGGTTCTACCTGCTTGCTGGGCTGAGATGGGCAATCGCTGACTTTTGGAGTCGGCTGGTGACAAAATGTTCCAAACACACCCCATGCACAACTCCACCGGGGAAGGTGCCAGAAAGGAGTTCTGTTGGTTGTTCTTCCACTGCCCCGGTAGCCAGCTGAAAGACACCACAAAAGTGGTTCTACCTGCTTTCTGGGCTGAGATGGGGAATCGCTGACTTTTGGAGTCGGCTGGTGACAAAATGTTCCAAACACACCCCATGCACAACTCCAGCGGGGAAGGTGCCAGAAAGGAGTTCTGTTGGTAGTTCTTCCACTGCCCCGGTAGCCAGCTGAAAGACACCACAAAAGTGGTTCTACCTGCTTGCTGGGCTGAGATGGGCAATCGCTGACTTTTGGAGTCGGCTGGTGACAAAATGTTCCAAACACACCCCATGCACAACTCCAGCGGGGAAGGTGCCAGAAAGGAGTTCTGTTGGTAGTTCTTCCACTGCCCCGGTAGCCAGATGAAAGACACCACAAAAGTGGTTCTACCTGCTTGCTGGGCTGAGATGGGCAATCGCTGACTTTTGGAGTCGGCTGGTGACAAAATGTTCCAAACACACCCCATGCACAACTCCACCGGGGAAGGTGCCAGAAAGGAGTTCTCTTGGTAGTTCTTCCACTGCCCCGGTAGCCAGATGAAAGACACCACAAAAGTGGTTCTACCTGCTTTCTGGGCTGAGATGGGCAATCGCTGACTTTTGGAGTCGGCTGGTGACAAAATGTTCCAAACACACCCCATGCACAACTCCACCGGGGAAGGTGCCAGAAAGGAGTTCTGTTGGTAGTTCTTCCACTGCCCCGGTAGCCAGCTGAAAGACACCACAAAAGTGGTTCTACCTGCTTTCTGGGCTGAGATGGGGAATCGCTGACTTTTGGAGTCGGCTGGTGACAAAATGTTCCAAACACACCCCATGCACAACTCCACCGGGGAAGGTGCCAGAAAGGAGTTCTGTTGGTAGTTCTTCCACTGCCCCGGTAGCCAGCTGAAAGACACCACAAAAGTGGTTCTACCTGCTTGCTGGGCTGAGATGGGCAATCGCTGACTTTTGCAGTTGGCTGGTGACAAAATGTTCCAAACACACCCCATGCACAACTCCAGCGGGGAAGGTGCCAGAAAGGAGTTCTGTTGGTTGTTCTTACACTGCCCCGGTAGCCAGATGAAAGACACCACAAAAGTGGTTCTACCTGCTTTCTAGGCTGAGATGGGGAATCGCTGACTTTTGGAGTCGGCTGGTGACAAAATGTTCCAAACACACCCCATGCACAACTCCACCGGGGAAGGTGCCAGAAAGGAGTTCTGTTGGTTGTTCTTACACTGCCCCGGTAGCCAGATGAAAGACACCACAAAAGTGGTTCTACCTGCTTTCTGGGCTGAGATGGGCAATCGCTGACTTTTGGAGTCGGCTGGTGATAAAATGTTCCAAACACACCCCATGCACAACTCCAACGGGGAAGGGTCCAGAAAGGAGTTCTGTTGGTTGTTCTTACACTGCCCCGGTAGCCAGATGAAAGACACCACAAAAGTGGTTCTACCTGCTTTCTGGGCTGAGATGGGCAATCGCTGACTTTTGGAGTCGGCTGGTGATAAAATGTTCCAAACACACCCCATGCACAACTCCACCGGGGAAGGTGCCAGAAAGGAGTTCTGTTGGTTGTTCTTACACTGCCCCGGTAGCCAAATGAAAGACACCACAAAAGTGGTTCTACCTGCTTTCTGGGCTGAGATGGGGAATCGCTGACTTTTGGAGTCGGCTGGTGACAAAATGTTCCAAAGACAGCCCATGCACAACTCCAGCGGGGAAGGTGCCAGAAAGGAGTTCTGTTGGTAGTTCTTCCACTGCCCCGGTAGCCAGATGAAAGACACCACAAAAGTGGTTCTACCTGCTTGCTGGGCTGAGATGGGCAATCGCTGACTTTTGGAGTCGGCTGGTGACAAAATGTTCCAAACACACCCCATGCACAACTCCACCGTGGAAGGTGCCAGAAAGGAGTTCTGTTGGTTGTTCTTCCACTGCCCCGGTAGCCAGAAGAAAGACACCACAAAAGTGGTTCTACCTGCTTTCTGGGCTGAGATGGGCAATCGCTGACTTTTGGAGTCGGCTGGTGACAAAATGTTCCAAACACACCCCATGCACAACTCCACCGGGGAAGGTGCCAGAAAGGAGTTCTGTTGGTTGTTCTTCCACTGCCCCGGTAGCCAGATGAAAGACACCACAAAAGTGGTTCTACCTGCTTGCTGGGCTGAGATGGGCAATCGCTGACTTTTGGAGTCGGCTGGTGACAAAATGTTCCAAACACACCCCATGCACAACTCCACCGGGGAAGGTGCCAGAAAGGAGTTCTGTTGGTTGTTCTTCCACTGCCCCGGTAGCCAGCTGAAAGACACCACAAAAGTGGTTCTACCTGCTTTCTGGGCTGAGATGGGGAATCGCTGACTTTTGGAGTCGGCTGGTGACAAAATGTTCCAAACACACCCCATGCACAACTCCAGCGGGGAAGGTGCCAGAAAGGAGTTCTGTTGGTAGTTCTTCCACTGCCCCGGTAGCCAGCTGAAAGACACCACAAAAGTGGTTCTACCTGCTTGCTGGGCTGAGATGGGCAATCGCTGACTTTTGGAGTCGGCTGGTGACAAAATGTTCCAAACACACCCCATGCACAACTCCAGCGGGGAAGGTGCCAGAAAGGAGTTCTGTTGGTAGTTCTTACACTGCCCCGGTAGCCAGATGAAAGACACCACAAAAGTGGTTCTACCTGCTTGCTGGGCTGAGATGGGCAATCGCTGACTTTTGGAGTCGGCTGGTGACAAAATGTTCCAAACACACCCCATGCACAACTCCACCGGGGAAGGTGCCAGAAAGCAATTCCGTTGCTTGTTCTTCCACTGCCCCGGTAGCCAGAAGAAAGACACCACAAAAGTGGTTCTACCTGCTTGCTGGGCTGAGATGGGCAATCGCTGACTTTTGGAGTCGGCTGGTGACAAAATGTTCCAAACACACCCCATGCACAACTCCAGCGGGGAAGGTGCCAGAAAGGAGTTCTGTTGGTAGTTCTTCCACTGCCCCGGTAGCCAGATGAAAGACACCACAAAAGTGGTTCTACCTGCTTGCTGGGCTGAGATGGGCAATCGCTGACTTTTGGAGTCGGCTGGTGACAAAATGTTCCAAACACACCCCATGCACAACTCCACCGGGGAAGGTGCCAGAAAGGAGTTCTGTTGGTAGTTCTTCCACTGCCCCGGTAGCCAGCTGAAAGACACCACAAAAGTGGTTCTACCTGCTTTCTGGGCTGAGATGGGCAATCGCTGACTTTTGCAGTCGGCTGGTGACAAAATGTTCCAAACACACCCCATGCACAACTCCAGCGGGGAAGGTGCCAGAAAGGAGTTCTGTTGGTAGTTCTTCCACTGCCCCGGTAGCCAGATGAAAGACACCACAAAAGTGGTTCTACCTGCTTGCTGGGCTGAGATGGGCAATCGCTGACTTTTGGAGTCGGCTGGTGACAAAATGTTCCAAACACACCCCATGCACAACTCCACCGGGGAAGGTGCCAGAAAGGAGTTCTCTTGGTAGTTCTTCCACTGCCCCGGTAGCCAGATGAAAGACACCACAAAAGTGGTTCTACCTGCTTTCTGGGCTGAGATGGGCAATCGCTGACTTTTGGAGTCGGCTGGTGACAAAATGTTCCAAACACACCCCATGCACAACTCCACCGGGGAAGGTGCCAGAAAGGAGTTCTGTTGGTAGTTCTTCCACTGCCCCGGTAGCCAGCTGAAAGACACCACAAAAGTGGTTCTACCTGCTTTCTGGGCTGAGATGGGGAATCGCTGACTTTTGGAGTCGGCTGGTGAAAAAATGTTCCAAACACACCCCATGCACAACTCCAGCGGGGAAGGTGCCAGAAAGGAGTTCTGTTGGTAGTTCTTCCACTGCCCCGGTAGCCAGCTGAAAGACACCACAAAAGTGGTTCTACCTGCTTGCTGGGCTGAGATGGGCAATCGCTGACTTTTGCAGTTGGCTGCTGACAAAATGTTCCAAACACACCCCATGCACAACTCCAGCGGGGAAGGTGCCAGAAAGGAGTTCTGTTGGTTGTTCTTACACTGCCCCGGTAGCCAGATGAAAGACACCACAAAAGTGGTTCTACCTGCTTTCTAGGCTGAGATGGGGAATCGCTGACTTTTGGAGTCGGCTGGTGACAAAATGTTCCAAACACACCCCATGCACAACTCCACCGGGGAAGGTGCCAGAAAGGAGTTCTGTTGGTTGTTCTTACACTGCCCCGGTAGCCAGATGAAAGACACCACAAAAGTGGTTCTACCTGCTTTCTGGGCTGAGATGGGCAATCGCTGACTTTTGGAGTCGGCTGGTGATAAAATGTTCCAAACACACCCCATGCACAACTCCAACGGGGAAGGGTCCAGAAAGGAGTTCTGTTGGTTGTTCTTACACTGCCCCGGTAGCCAGATGAAAGACACCACAAAAGTGGTTCTACCTGCTTTCTGGGCTGAGATGGGCAATCGCTGACTTTTGGAGTCGGCTGGTGACAAAATGTTCCAAACACACCCCATGCACAACTCCACCGGGGAAGGTGCCAGAAAGGAGTTCTGTTGGTTGTTCTTACACTGCCCCGGTAGCCAAATGAAAGACACCACAAAAGTGGTTCTACCTGCTTTCTGGGCTGAGATGGGGAATCGCTGACTTTTGGAGTCAGCTGGTGACAAAATGTTCCAAAGACAGCCCATGCACAACTCCAGCGGGGAAGGTGCCAGAAAGGAGTTCTGTTGGTAGTTCTTCCACTGCCCCGGTAGCCAGCTGAAAGACACCACAAAAGTGGTTCTACCTGCTTGCTGGGCTGAGATGGGCAATCGCTGACTTTTGGAGTCGGCTGGTGACAAAATGTTCCAAACACACCCCATGCACAACTCCAGCGGGGAAGGTGCCAGAAAGGAGTTCTGTTGGTAGTTCTTACACTGCCCCGGTAGCCAGATGAAAGACACCACAAAAGTGGTTCTACCTGCTTGCTGGGCTGAGATGGGGAATCGCTGACTTTTGGAGTCGGCTGGTGACAAAATGTTCCAAACACACCCCATGCACAACTCCACCGGGGAAGGTGCCAGAAAGGAGTTCTCTTGGTAGTTCTTCCACTGCCCCGGTAGCCAGATGAAAGACACCACAAAAGTGGTTCTACCTGCTTTCTAGGCTGAGATGGGGAATCGCTGACTTTTGGAGTCGGCTGGTGACAAAATGTTCCAAACACACCCCATGCACAACTCCACCGGGGAAGGTGCCAGAAAGGAGTTCTGTTGGTTGTTCTTACACTGCCCCGGTAGCCAAATGAAAGACACCACAAAAGTGGTTCTACCTGCTTTCTGGGCTGAGATGGGGAATCGCTGACTTTTGGAGTCGGCTGGTGACAAAATGTTCCAAAGACAGCCCATGCACAACTCCACCGGGGAAGGTGCCAGAAAGGAGTTCTGTTGGTAGTTCTTCCACTGCCCCGGTAGCCAGCTGAAAGACACCACAAAAGTGGTTCTACCTGCTTGCTGGGCTGAGATGGGCAATCGCTGACTTTTGGAGTCGGCTGGTGACAAAATGTTCCAAACACACCCCATGCACAACTCCCCCGGGGAAGGTGCCAGAAAGGAGTTCTGTTGGTTGTTCTTCCACTGCCCCGGTAGCCAGAAGAAAGACACCACAAAAGTGGTTCTACCTGCTTTCTGGGCTGAGATGGGCAATCGCTGACTTTTGGAGTCGGCTGGTGACAAAATGTTCCAAACACACCCCATGCACAACTCCACCGGGGAAGGTGCCAGAAAGGAGTTCTGTTGGTTGTTCTTCCACTGCCCCGGTAGCCAGCTGAAAGACACCACAAAAGTGGTTCTACCTGCTTGCTGGGCTGAGATGGGCAATCGCTGACTTTTGGAGTCGGCTGGTGACAAAATGTTCCAAACACACCCCATGCACAACTCCACCGGGGAAGGTGCCAGAAAGGAGTTCTCTTGGTAGTTCTTCCACTGCCCCGGTAGCCAGATGAAAGACACCACAAAAGTGGTTCTACCTGCTTGCTGGGCTGAGATGGGCAATCGCTGACTTTTGGAGTCGGCCTGTGACAAAATGTTCCAAACACACCCCATGCACAACTCCACCGGGGAAGGTGCCAGAAAGGAGTTCTGTTGGTAGTTCTTCCAGTGCCCCGGTAGCCAGCTGAAAGACACCACAAAAGTGGTTCTACCTGCTTTCTGGGCTGAGATGGGCAATCGCTGACTTTTGGAGTCGGCTGGTGACAAAATGTTCCAAACACACCCCATGCACAACTCCAGCGGGGAAGGTGCCAGAAAGGAGTTCTGTTGGTAGTTCTTCCACTGCCCCGGTAGCCAGATGAAAGACACCACAAAAGTGGTTCTACCTGCTTTCTGGGCTGAGATGGGCAATCGCTGACTTTTGGAGTCGGCTGGTGACAAAATGTTCCAAACACACCCCATGCACAACTCCACCGGGGAAGGTGTCAGAAAGGAGTTCTCTTGGTAGTTCTTCCACTGCCCCGGTAGCCAGATGAAAGACACCACAAAAGTGGTTCTACCTGCTTTCTGGGCTGAGATGGGGAATCGCTGACTTTTGGAGTCGGCTGGTGACAAAATGTTCCAAAGACAGCCCATGCACAACTCCACCGGGGAAGGTGCCAGAAAGGAGTTCTGTTGGTAGTTCTTCCACTGCCCCGGTAGCCAGCTGAAAGACACCACAAAAGTGGTTCTACCTGCTTTCTAGGCTGAGATGGGGAATCGCTGACTTTTGGAGTCGGCTGGTGACAAAATGTTCCAAACACACCCCATGCACAACTCCAGCGGGGAAGGTGCCAGAAAGGAGTTCTGTTGGTAGTTCTTACACTGCCCCGGTAGCCAGATGAAAGACACCACAAAAGTGGTTCTACCTGCTTGCTGGGCTGAGATGGGCAATCGCTGACTTTTGGAGTCGGCTGGTGACAAAATGTTCCAAACACACCCCATGCACAACTCCAGCGGGGAAGGTGCCAGAAAGGAGTTCTGTTGGTTGTTCTTCCACTGCCCCGGTAGCCAGATGAAAGACACCACAAAAGTGGTTCTACCTGCTTTCTAGGCTGAGATGGGGAATCGCTGACTTTTGGAGTCGGCTGGTGACAAAATGTTCCAAACACACCCCATGCACAACTCCACCGGGGAAGGTGCCAGAAAGGAGTTCTGTTGGTTGTTCTTCCACTGCCCCGGTAGCCAGCTGAAAGACACCACAAAAGTGGTTCTACCTGCTTGCTGGGCTGAGATGGGCAATCGCTGACTTTTGGAGTCGGCTGGTGACAAAATGTTCCAAACACACCCCATGCACAACTCCACCGGGGAAGGTGCCAGAAAGGAGTTCTCTTGGTAGTTCTTCCACTGCCCCGGTAGCCAGATGAAAGACACCACAAAAGTGGTTCTACCTGCTTTCTGGGCTGAGATGGGGAATCGCTGACTTTTGGAGTCGGCTGGTGACAAAATGTTCCAAACACACCCCATGCACAACTCCACCGGGGAAGGTGCCAGAAAGGAGTTCTGTTGGTAGTTCTTCCAGTGCCCCGGTAGCCAGCTGAAAGACACCACAAAAGTGGTTCTACCTGCTTTCTGGGCTGAGATGGGCAATCGCTGACTTTTGGAGTCGGCTGGTGACAAAATGTTCCAAACACACCCCATGCACAACTCCAGCGGGGAAGGTGCCAGAAAGGAGTTCTGTTGGTAGTTCTTCCACTGCCCCGGTAGCCAGATGAAAGACACCACAAAAGTGGTTCTACCTGCTTTCTGGGCTGAGATGGGCAATCGCTGACTTTTGCAGTCGGCTGGTGACAAAATGTTCCAAACACACCCCATGCACAACTCCACCGGGGAAGGTGCCAGAAAGGAGTTCTGTTGGTAGTTCTTCCAGTGCCCCGGTAGCCATCTGAAAGACACCACAAAAGTGGTTCTACCTGCTTTCTGGGCTGAGATGGGGAATCGCTGACTTTTGGAGTCGGCTGGTGACAAAATGTTCCAAACACACCCCATGCACAACTCCAGCGGGGAAGGTGCCAGAAAGGAGTTCTGTTGGTAGTTCTTCCACTGCCCCGGTAGCCAGCTGAAAGACACCACAAAAGTGGTTCTACCTGCTTTCTGGGCTGAGATGGGCAATCGCTGACTTTTGGAGTCGGCTGGTGATAAAATGTTCCAAACACACCCCATGCACAACTCCAGCGGGGAAGGTGCCAGAAAGGAGTTCTGTTGGTTGTTCTTCCACTGCCCCGGTAGCCAGATGAAAGACACCACAAAAGTGGTTCTACCTGCTTGCTGGGCTGAGATGGGCAATCGCTGACTTTTGGAGTCGGCTGGTGATAAAATGTACCAAACACACCCCATGCACAACTCCACCGGGGAAGGTGCCAGAAAGGAGTTCTGTTGGTTGTTCTTACACTGCCCCGGTAGCCAAATGAAAGACACCACAAAAGTGGTTCTACCTGCTTTCTGGGCTGAGATGGGGAATCGCTGACTTTTGGAGTCGGCTGGTGACAAAATGTTCCAAAGACAGCCCATGCACAACTCCACCGGGGAAGGTGCCAGAAAGGAATTCCGTTGCTTGTTCTTCCACTGCCCCGGTAGCCAGCTGAAAGACACCACAAAAGTGGTTCTACCTGCTTGCTGGGCTGAGATGGGCAATCGCTGACTTTTGGAGTCGGCTGGTGACAAAATGTTCCAAACACACCCCATGCACAACTCCACCGGGGAAGGTGCCAGAAAGGAGTTCTGTTGGTTGTTCTTCCACTGCCCCGGTAGCCAGAAGAAAGACACCACAAAAGTGGTTCTACCTGCTTTCTGGGCTGAGATGGGCAATCGCTGACTTTTGGAGTCGGCTGGTGACAAAATGTTCCAAACACACCCCATGCACAACTCCACCGGGGAAGGTGCCAGAAAGGAGTTCTGTTGGTTGTTCTTCCACTGCCCCGGTAGCCAGATGAAAGACACCACAAAAGTGGTTCTACCTGCTTTCTGGGCTGAGATGGGCAATCGCTGACTTTTGGAGTCGGCTGGTGACAAAATGTTCCAAACACACCCCATGCACAACTCCACCGGGGAAGGTGCCAGAAAGGAGTTCTCTTGGTAGTTCTTCCACTGCCCCGGTAGCCAGATGAAAGACACCACAAAAGTGGTTCTACCTGCTTTCTGGGCTGAGATGGGGAATCGCTGACTTTTGGAGTCGGCTGGTGACAAAATGTTCCAAACACACCCCATGCACAACTCCACCGGGGAAGGTGCCAGAAAGGAGTTCTGTTGGTAGTTCTTCCAGTGCCCCGGTAGCCAGCTGAAAGACACCACAAAAGTGGTTCTACCTGCTTTCTGGGCTGAGATGGGCAATCGCTGACTTTTGGAGTCGGCTGGTGACAAAATGTTCCAAACACACCCCATGCACAACTCCAGCGGGGAAGGTGCCAGAAAGGAGTTCTGTTGGTAGTTCTTCCACTGCCCCGGTAGCCAGATGAAAGACACCACAAAAGTGGTTCTACCTGCTTTCTGGGCTGAGATGGGCAATCGCTGACTTTTGGAGTCGGCTGGTGACAAAATGTTCCAAACACACCCCATGCACAACTCCAGCGGGGAAGGTGCCAGAAAGGAGTTCTGTTGGTAGTTCTTACACTGCCCCGGTAGCCAGATGAAAGACACCACAAAAGTGGTTCTACCTGCTTGCTGGGCTGAGATGGGCAATCGCTGACTTTTGGAGTCGGCTGGTGACAAAATGTTCCAAACACACCCCATGCACAACTCCAGCGGGGAAGGTGCCAGAAAGGAGTTCTGTTGGTTGTTCTTACACTGCCCCGGTAGCCAGATGAAAGACACCACAAAAGTGGTTCTACCTGCTTTCTAGGCTGAGATGGGGAATCGCTGACTTTTGGAGTCGGCTGGTGACAAAATGTTCCAAACACACCCCATGCACAACTCCACCGGGGAAGGTGCCAGAAAGGAGTTCTGTTGGTTGTTCTTACACTGCCCTGGTAGCCAGATGAAAGACACCACAAAAGTGGTTCTACCTGCTTTCTGGGCTGAGATGGGCAATCGCTGACTTTTGGAGTCGGCTGGTGATAAAATGTTCCAAACACACCCCATGCACAACTCCAACGGGGAAGGGTCCAGAAAGGAGTTCTGTTGGTTGTTCTTACACTGCCCCGGTAGCCAGATGAAAGACACCACAAAAGTGGTTCTACCTGCTTTCTGGGCTGAGATGGGCAATCGCTGACTTTTGGAGTCGGCTGGTGATAAAATGTTCCAAACACACCCCATGCACAACTCCACCGGGGAAGGTGCCAGAAAGGAGTTCTGTTGGTAGTTCTTCCACTGCCCCGGTAGCCAGATGAAAGACACCACAAAAGTGGTTCTACCTGCTTGCTGGGCTGAGATGGGCAATCGCTGACTTTTGGAGTCGGCTGGTGACAAAATGTTCCAAACACACCCCATGCACAACTCCACCGGGGAAGGTGCCAGAAAGGAGTTCTGTTGGTTGTTCTTACACTGCCCCGGTAGCCAGAAGAAAGACACCACAAAAGTGGTTCTACCTGCTTTCTGGGCTGAGATGGGCAATCGCTGACTTTTGGAGTCGGCTGGTGACAAAATGTTCCAAACACACCCCATGCACAACTCCACCGGGGAAGGTGCCAGAAAGGAATTCCGTTGCTTGTTCTTCCACTGCCCCGGTAGCCAGCTGAAAGACACCACAAAAGTGGTTCTACCTGCTTGCTGGGCTGAGATGGGCAATCGCTGACTTTTGGAGTCGGCTGGTGACAAAATGTTCCAAACACACCCCATGCACAACTCCACCGGGGAAGGTGTCAGAAAGGAGTTCTCTTGGTAGTTCTTCCACTGCCCCGGTAGCCAGCTGAAAGACACCACAAAAGTGGTTCTACCTGCTTTCTGGGCTGAGATGGGCAATCGCTGACTTTTGGAGTCGGCTGGTGACAAAATGTTCCAAACACACCCCATGCACAACTCCACCGGGGAAGGTGCCAGAAAGGAGTTCTGTTGGTAGTTCTTACACTGCCCCGGTAGCCAGATGAAAGACACCACAAAAGTGGTTCTACCTGCTTGCTGGGCTGAGATGGGCAATCGCTGACTTTTGGAGTCGGCTGGTGACAAAATGTTCCAAACACACCCCATGCACAACTCCACCGGGGAAGGTGCCAGAAAGGAGTTCTCTTGGTTGTTCTTCCACTGCCCCGGTAGCCAGATGAAAGACACCACAAAAGTGGTTCTACCTGCTTTCTAGGCTGAGATGGGGAATCGCTGACTTTTGGAGTCGGCTGGTGACAAAATGTTCCAAACAGACCCCATGCACAACTCCACCGGGGAAGGTGCCAGAAAGGAGTTCTGTTGGTAGTTCTTACACTGCCCCGGTAGCCAGATGAAAGACACCACAAAAGTGGTTCTACCTGCTTGCTGGGCTGAGATGGGCAATCGCTGACTTTTGGAGTCGGCTGGTGACAAAATGTTCCAAACACACCCCATGCACAACTCTAGCGGGGAAGGTGCCAGAAAGGAGTTCTGTTGGTTGTTCTTCCACTGCCCCGGTACCCAGATGAAAGACACCACAAAAGTGGTTCTACCTGCTTGCTGGGCTGAGATGGGCAATCGCTGACTTTTGGAGTCGGCTGGTGACAAAATGTTCCAAACACACCCCATGCACAACTCCACCGGGGAAGGTGCCAGAAAGGAGTTCTCTTGGTAGTTCTTCCACTGCCCCGGTAGCCAGCTGAAAGACACCACAAAAGTGGTTCTACCTGCTTTCTGGGCTGAGATGGGCAATCGCTGACTTTTGGAGTCGGCTGGTGACAAAATGTTCCAAACACACCCCATGCACAACTCCACCGGGGAAGGTGTCAGAAAGGAGTTCTCTTGGTAGTTCTTCCACTGCCCCGGTAGCCAGATGAAAGACACCACAAAAGTGGTTCTACCTGCTTTCTGGGCTGAGATGGGCAATCGCTGACTTTTGGAGTCGGCTGGTGACAAAATGTTCCAAACACACCCCATGCACAACTCCACCGGGGAAGGTGCCAGAAAGGAGTTCTGTTGGTAGTTCTTACACTGCCCCGGTAGCCAGATGAAAGACACCACAAAAGTGGTTCTACCTGCTTGCTGGGCTGAGATGGGCAATCGCTGACTTTTGGAGTCGGCTGGTGACAAAATGTTCCAAACACACCCCATGCACAACTCCACCGGGGAAGGTGCCAGAAAGGAGTTCTCTTGGTTGTTCTTCCACTGCCCCGGTAGCCAGATGAAAGACACCACAAAAGTGGTTCTACCTGCTTTCTAGGCTGAGATGGGGAATCGCTGACTTTTGGAGTCGGCTGGTGACAAAATGTTCCAAACAGACCCCATGCACAACTCCACCGGGGAAGGTGCCAGAAAGGAGTTCTGTTGGTAGTTCTTCCACTGCCCCGGTAGCCAGATGAAAGACACCACAAAAGTGGTTCTACCTGCTTGCTGGGCTGAGATGGGCAATCGCTGACTTTTGGAGTCGGCTGGTGACAAAATGTTCCAAACACACCCCATGCACAACTCTAGCGGGGAAGGTGCCAGAAAGGAGTTCTGTTGGTTGTTCTTCCACTGCCCCGGTACCCAGCTGAAAGACACCACAAAAGTGGTTCTACCTGCTTGCTGGGCTGAGATGGGCAATCGCTGACTTTTGGAGTCGGCTGGTGACAAAATGTTCCAAACACACCCCATGCACAACTCCACCGGGGAAGGTGCCAGAAAGGAGTTCTCTTGGTAGTTCTTCCACTGCCCCGGTAGCCAGATGAAAGACACCACAAAAGTGGTTCTACCTGCTTGCTGGGCTGAGATGGGGAATCGCTGACTTTTGGAGTCGGCTGGTGACAAAATGTTCCAAACACACCCCATGCACAACTCCACCGGGGAAGGTGCCAGAAAGGAGTTCTGTTGGTAGTTCTTACACTGCCCCAGTAGCCAGAAGAAAGACACCACAAAAGTGGTCCTACCTGCTTGCTGGGCTGAGATGGGCAATCGCTGACTTTTGGAGTCGGCTGGTGACAAAATCTTCCAAACACACCCCATGCACAACTCCAGCGGGGAAGGTGCCAGAAAGGAGTTCTGTTGGTAGTTCTTCCACTGCCCCGGTAGCCAGCTGAATGACACCACAAAAGTAGTTCTACCTGCTTTCTGGGCTGAGATGGGGAATCGCTGACTTTTGGAGTCGGCTGGTGACAAAATGTTCCAAACACACCCCATGCACAACTCCACCGGGGAAGGTGCCAGAAAGGAGTTCTGTTGGTAGTTCTTCCAGTGCCCCGGTAGCCAGCTGAAAGACACCACAAAAGTGGTTCTACCTGCTTTCTGGGCTGAGATGGGCAATCGCTGACTTTTGGAGTCGGCTGGTGACAAAATGTTCCAAACACACCCCATGCAAAACTCCACCGGAGAAGGTGCCAGAAAGGAGTTCTGTTGGTTGTTCTTACACTGCCCCGGTAGCCAGATGAAAGACACCACAAAAGTGGTTCTACCTGCTTTCTAGGCTGAGATGGGGAATCGCTGACTTTTGGAGTCGGCTGGTGACAAAATGTTCCAAACACACCCCATGCACAACTCCTGCGGGGAAGGTGCCAGAAAGGAGTTCTGTTGGTTGTTCTTACACTGCCCCGGTAGCCAGATGAAAGACACCACAAAAGTTGTTCTACCTGCTGGGCTGAGATGGGCAATCGCTGACTTTTGGAGTCGGCTGGTGACAAAATGTTCCAAACACACCCCATGCACAACTCCACCGGGGAAGGTGCCAGAAAGGAGTTCTCTTGGTAGTTCTTACACTGCCCCGGTAGCCAGATGAAAGACACCACAAAAGTGGTTCTACCTGCTTTCTAGGCTGAGATGGGCAATCGCTGACTTTTGGAGTCGGCTGGTGACAAAATGTTCCAAAGACAGCCCATGCACAACTCCACCGGGGAAGGTGCCAGAAAGGAGTTCTGTTGGTTGTTCTTCCACTGCCCCGGTAGCCAGATGAAAGACACCACAAAAGTGGTTCTACCTGCTTGCTGGGCTGAGATGGGCAATCGCTGACTTTTGGAGTCGGCTGGTGACAAAATGTTCCAAACACACCCCATGCACAACTCCACCGGGGAAGGTGCCAGAAAGGAGTTCTCTTGGTAGTTCTTCCACTGCCCCGGTAGCCAGATGAAAGACACCACAAAAGTGGTTCTACCTGCTTGCTGGGCTGAGATGGGCAATCGCTGACTTTTGGAGTCGGCTGGTGACAAAATGTTCCAAACACACCCCATGCACAACTCCACCGGGGAAGGTGCCAGAAAGGAATTTTGTTGCTTGTTCTTCCACTGCCCCGGTAGCCAGCTGAAAGACACCACAAAAGTGGTTCTACCTGCTTTCTGGGCTGAGATGGGCAATCGCTGACTTTTGGAGTCGGCTGGTGACAAAATGTTCCAAACACACCCCATGCACAACTCCACCGGGGAAGGTGCCAGAAAGGAGTTCTGTTGGTTGTTCTTCCACTGCCCCGGTAGCCAGAAGAAAGACACCACAAAAGTGGTTCTACCTGTTGCTGGGCTGAGATGGGCAATCGCTGACTTTTGGAGTCGGCTGGTGACAAAATGTTCCAAACACACCCCATGCACAACTCCACCGGGGAAGGTGCCAGAAAGGAATTCCGTTGCTTGTTCTTCCACTGCCCCGGTAGCCAGCTGAAAGACACCACAAAAGTGGTTCTACCTGCTTGCTGGGCTGAGATGGGCAATCGCTGACTTTTGCAGTCGGCTGGTGACAAAATGTTCCAAACACACCCCATGCACAACTCCAGCGGGGAAGGTGCCAGAAAGGAGTTCTGTTGGTAGTTCTTACACTGCCCCGGTAGCCAGATGAAAGACACCACAAAAGTGGTTCTACCTGCTTTCTGGGCTGAGATGGGCAATCGCTGACTTTTGGAGTCGGCTGGTGACAAAATGTTCCAAACACACCCCATGCACAACTCCACCGGGGAAGGTGCCAGAAAGGAATTCCGTTGCTTGTTCTTCCACTGCCCCGGTAGCCAGATGAAAGACACCACAAAAGTGGTTCTACCTGCTTGCTGGGCTGAGATGGGGAATCGCTGACTTTTGGAGTCGGCTGGTGACAAAATGTTCCAAACACACCCCATGCACAACTCCACCGGGGAAGGTGCCAGAAAGGAGTTCTCTTGGTAGTTCTTCCACTGCCCCGGTAGCCAGATGAAAGACACCACAAAAGTGGTTCTACCTGCTTGCTGGGCTGAGATGGGCAATCGCTGACTTTTGGAGTCGGCTGGTGACAAAATGTTCCAAACACACCCCATGCACAACTCCAGCGGGGAAGGTGCCAGAAAGGAGTTCTGTTGGTTGTTCTTCCACTGCCCCGGTAGCCAGATGAAAGACACCACAAAAGTGGTTCTACCTGCTTTCTGGGCTGAGATGGGGAATCGCTGACTTGTGGACTCGGCTGGTGACAAAATGTTCCAAACACACCCCATGCACAACTCCACCGGGGAAGGTGCCAGAAAGGAGTTCTCTTGGTAGTTCTTCCACTGCCCCGGTAGCCAGATGAAAGACACCACAAAAGTGGTTCTACCTGCTTTGTGGGCTGAGATGGGGAATCGCTGACTTTTGGAGTCGGCTGGTGACAAAATGTTCCAAACACACCCCATGCACAACTCCACCGGGGAAGGTGCCAGAAAGGAGTTCTGTTGGTAGTTCTTACACTGCCCCGGTAGCCAGATGAAAGACACCACAAAAGTGGTTCTACCTGCTTGCTGGGCTGAGATGGGCAATCGCTGACTTTTGGAGTCGGCTGGTGACAAAATGTTCCAAACACACCCCATGCACAACTCCACCGGGGAAGGTGCCAGAAAGGAGTTCTGTTGGTTGTTCTTACACTGCCCCGGTAGCCAGCTGAAAGACACCACAAAAGTGGTTCTACCTGCTTTCTAGGCTGAGATGGGGAATCGCTGACTTTTGGAGTCGGCTGGTGACAAAATGTTCCAAACACACCCCATGCACAACTCCAGCGGGGAAGGTGCCAGAAAGGAGTTCTGTTGGTTGTTCTTCCACTGCCCCGGTAGCCAGATGAAAGACACCACAAAAGTGGTTCTACCTGCTTGCTGGGCTGAGATGGGGAATCGCTGACTTTTGGAGTCGGCTGGTGACAAAATGTTCCAAAGACAGCCCATGCACAACTCCACCGGGGAAGGTGCCAGAAAGGAGTTCTGTTGGTAGTTCTTCCACTGCCCCGGTAGCCAGATGAAAGA
This sequence comes from Falco punctatus, assembly GCF_963210335.1. Taxonomy (NCBI): domain Eukaryota; kingdom Metazoa; phylum Chordata; class Aves; order Falconiformes; family Falconidae; genus Falco; species Falco punctatus. The sequence continues at coordinate 937,522 of NW_027660338.1, forward strand.
CACCACAAAAGTGGTTCTACCTGCTTGCTGGGCTGAGATGGGCAATCGCTGACTTTTGCAGTCGGCTGGTGACAAAATGTTCCAAACACACCCCATGCACAACTCCACCGGGGAAGGTGCCAGAAAGGAGTTCTGTTGGTTGTTCTTACACTGCCCCGGTAGCCAGATGAAAGACACCACAAAAGTGGTTCTACCTGCTTGCTGGGCTGAGATGGGCAATCGCTGACTTGTGGACTCGGCTGGTGACAAAATGTTCCAAACACACCCCATGCACAACTCCACCGGGGAAGGTGCCAGAAAGGAGTTCTGTTGGTTGTTCTTCCACTGCCCCGGTAGCCAGATGAAAGACACCACAAAAGTGGTTCTACCTGCTTTGTGGGCTGAGATGGGCAATCGCTGACTTGTGGACTCGGCTGGTGACAAAATGTTCCAAACACACCCCATGCACAACTCCACCGGGGAAGGTGCCAGAAAGGAGTTCTCTTGGTAGTTCTTCCACTGCCCCGGTAGCCAGCTGAAAGACACCACAAAAGTGGTTCTACCTGCTTTCTGGGCTGAGATGGGCAATCGCTGACTTTTGGAGTCGGCTGGTGACAAAATGTTCCAAACACACCCCATGCACAACTCCACCGGGGAAGGTGCCAGAAAGGAGTTCTGTTGGTAGTTCTTCCACTGCCCCGGTAGCCAGCTGAAAGACACCACAAAAGTGGTTCTACCTGCTTTCTGGGCTGAGATGGGCAATCGCTGACTTTTGGAGTCGGCTGGTGAAAAAATGTTCCAAACACACCCCATGCACAACTCCAGCGGGGAAGGTGCCAGAAAGGAGTTCTGTTGGTAGTTCTTACACTGCCCCGGTAGCCAGATGAAAGACACCACAAAAGTGGTTCTACCTGTTGCTGGGCTGAGATGGGGAATCGCTGACTTTTGGAGTCGGCTGGTGACAAAATGTTCCAAGCACACCCCATGCACAACTCCACCGGGGAAGGTGCCAGAAAGGAGTTCTGTTGGTTGTTCTTCCACTGCCCCGGTAGCCAGATGAAAGACACCACAAAAGTGGTTCTACCTGCTTTCTGGGCTGAGATGGGCAATCGCTGACTTTTGGAGTCGGCTGGTGACAAAATGTTCCAAACACACCCCATGCACAACTCCACCGGGGAAGGTGCCAGAAAGGAGTTCTGTTGGTAGTTCTTACACTGCCCCGGTAGCCAGCTGAAAGACACCACAAAAGTGGTTCTACCTGCTTTCTGGGCTGAGATGGGGAATCGCTGACTTTTGGAGTCGGCTGGTGACAAAATGTTCCAAAGACAGCCCATGCACAACTCCACCGGGGAAGGTGCCAGAAAGGAGTTCTCTTGGTAGTTCTTCCACTGCCCCGGTAGCCAGCTGAAAGACACCACAAAAGTGGTTCTACCTGCTTGCTGGGCTGAGATGGGCAATCGCTGACTTTTGGAGTCGGCTGGTGACAAAATGTTCCAAACACACCCCATGCACAACTCCACTGGGGAAGGTGCCAGAAAGGAGTTCTGTTGGTAGTTCTTCCACTGCCCCGGTAGCCAGATGAAAGACACCACAAAAGTGGTTCTACCTGCTTTGTGGGCTGAGATGGGGAATCGCTGACTTGTGGACTCGGCTGGTGACAAAATGTTCCAAACACACCCCATGCACAACTCCACCGGGGAAGGTGCCAGAAAGGAGTTCTGTTGGTAGTTCTTACACTGCCCCGGTAGCCAGCTGAAAGACACCACAAAAGTGGTTCTACCTGCTTGCTGGGCTGAGATGGGCAATCGCTGACTTTTGGAGTCGGCTGGTGACAAAATGTTCCAAACACACCCCATGCACAACTCCACTGGGGAAGGTGCCAGAAAGGAGTTCTCTTGGTAGTTCTTCCACTGCCCCGGTAGCCAGCTGAAAGACACCACAAAAGTGGTTCTACCTGCTTGCTGGGCTAAGATGGGCAATCGCTGACTTTTGGAGTCGGCTGGTGACAAAATGTTCCAAACACACCCCATGCACAACTCCAGCGGGGAAGGTGCCAGAAAGGAGTTCTGTTGGTTGTTCTTACACTGCCCCGGTAGCCAGATGAAAGACACCACAAAAGTGGTTCTACCTGCTTTCTGGGCTGAGATGGGGAATCGCTGACTTTTGGAGTCGGCTGGTGACAAAATGTTCCAAAGACAGCCCATGCACAACTCCAGCGGGGAAGGTGCCAGAAAGGAGTTCTGTTGGTAGTTCTTCCACTGCCCCGGTAGCCAGCTGAAAGACACCACAAAAGTGGTTCTACCTGCTTGCTGGGCTGAGATGGGCAATCGCTGACTTTTGGAGTCGGCTGGTGACAAAATGTTCCAAACACACCCCATGCACAACTCCACCGGGGAAGGTGCCAGAAAGGAGTTCTGTTGGTAGTTCTTCCACTGCCCCGGTAGCCAGCTGAAAGACACCACAAAAGTGGTTCTACCTGCTTTGTGGGCTGAGATGGGCAATCGCTGACTTTTGGAGTCGGCTGGTGACAAAATGTTCCAAACACACCCCATGCACAACTCCACCGGGGAAGGTGCCAGAAAGGAGTTCTGTTGGTAGTTCTTACACTGCCCCGGTAGCCAGCTGAAAGACACCACAAAAGTGGTTCTACCTGCTTGCTGGGCTGAGATGGGGAATCGCTGACTTGTGGACTCGGCTGGTGACAAAATGTTCCAAACACACCCCATGCACAACTCCACCGGGGAAGGTGCCAGAAAGGAGTTCTGTTGGTTGTTCTTACACTGCCCCGGTAGCCAGATGAAAGACACCACAAAAGTGGTTCTACCTGCTTGCTGGGCTGAGATGGGGAATCGCTGACTTTTGGAGTCGGCTGGTGACAAAATGTTCCAAACACACCCCATGCACAACTCCACCGGGGAAGGTGGCAGAAAGGAGTTCTGTTGGTAGTTCTTCCACTGCCCCGGTAGCCAGATGAAAGACACCACAAAAGTGGTTCTACCTGCTTGCTGGGCTGAGATGGGCAATCGCTGACTTTTGGAGTCGGCTGGTGACAAAATGTTCCAAACACACCCCATGCACAACTCCACCGGGGAAGGTGCCAGAAAGGAGTTCTGTTGGTTGTTCTTACACTGCCCCGGTAGCCAGCTGAAAGACACCACAAAAGTGGTTCTACCTGCTTTCTAGGCTGAGATGGGGAATCGCTGACTTTTGGAGTCGGCTGGTGACAAAATGTTCCAAACACACCCCATGCACAACTCCAGCGGGGAAGGTGCCAGAAAGGAGTTCTGTTGGTTGTTCTTCCACTGCCCCGGTAGCCAGATGAAAGACACCACAAAAGTGGTTCTACCTGCTTGCTGGGCTGAGATGGGGAATCGCTGACTTTTGGAGTCGGCTGGTGACAAAATGTTCCAAACACACCCCATGCACAACTCCTGCGGGGAAGGTGCCAGAAAGGAATTTTGTTGCTTGTTCTTCCACTGCCCCGGTAGCCAGATGAAAGACACCACAAAAGTGGTTCTACCTGCTTGCTGGGCTGAGATGGGCAATCGCTGACTTTTGCAGTCGGCTGGTGACAAAATGTTCCAAACACACCCCATGCACAACTCCACCGGGGAAGGTGCCAGAAAGGAGTTCTGTTGGTTGTTCTTACACTGCCCCGGTAGCCAGATGAAAGACACCACAAAAGTGGTTCTACCTGCTTGCTGGGCTGAGATGGGCAATCGCTGACTTGTGGACTCGGCTGGTGACAAAATGTTCCAAACACACCCCATGCACAACTCCACCGGGGAAGGTGCCAGAAAGGAGTTCTGTTGGTTGTTCTTCCACTGCCCCGGTAGCCAGATGAAAGACACCACAAAAGTGGTTCTACCTGCTTTGTGGGCTGAGATGGGCAATCGCTGACTTGTGGACTCGGCTGGTGACAAAATGTTCCAAACACACCCCATGCACAACTCCACCGGGGAAGGTGCCAGAAAGGAGTTCTCTTGGTAGTTCTTCCACTGCCCCGGTAGCCAGCTGAAAGACACCACAAAAGTGGTTCTACCTGCTTTCTGGGCTGAGATGGGCAATCGCTGACTTTTGGAGTCGGCTGGTGACAAAATGTTCCAAACACACCCCATGCACAACTCCACCGGGGAAGGTGCCAGAAAGGAGTTCTGTTGGTAGTTCTTCCACTGCCCCGGTAGCCAGCTGAAAGACACCACAAAAGTGGTTCTACCTGCTTTCTGGGCTGAGATGGGCAATCGCTGACTTTTGGAGTCGGCTGGTGAAAAAATGTTCCAAACACACCCCATGCACAACTCCAGCGGGGAAGGTGCCAGAAAGGAGTTCTGTTGGTAGTTCTTACACTGCCCCGGTAGCCAGATGAAAGACACCACAAAAGTGGTTCTACCTGTTGCTGGGCTGAGATGGGGAATCGCTGACTTTTGGAGTCGGCTGGTGACAAAATGTTCCAAACACACCCCATGCAAACTCCAGCGGGGAAGGTGCCAGAAAGGAGTTCTGTTGGTTGTTCTTCCACTGCCCCGGTAGCCAGATGAAAGACACCACAAAAGTGGTTCTACCTGCTTTCTGGGCTGAGATGGGCAATCGCTGACTTTTGGAGTCGGCTGGTGACAAAATGTTCCAAACACACCCCATGCACAACTCCACCGGGGAAGGTGCCAGAAAGGAGTTCTGTTGGTAGTTCTTACACTGCCCCGGTAGCCAGCTGAAAGACACCACAAAAGTGGTTCTACCTGCTTTCTGGGCTGAGATGGGGAATCGCTGACTTTTGGAGTCGGCTGGTGACAAAATGTTCCAAAGACAGCCCATGCACAACTCCACCGGGGAAGGTGCCAGAAAGGAGTTCTCTTGGTAGTTCTTCCACTGCCCCGGTAGCCAGCTGAAAGACACCACAAAAGTGGTTCTACCTGCTTGCTGGGCTGAGATGGGCAATCGCTGACTTTTGGAGTCGGCTGGTGACAAAATGTTCCAAACACACCCCATGCACAACTCCACTGGGGAAGGTGCCAGAAAGGAGTTCTGTTGGTAGTTCTTCCACTGCCCCGGTAGCCAGATGAAAGACACCACAAAAGTGGTTCTACCTGCTTTGTGGGCTGAGATGGGGAATCGCTGACTTGTGGACTCGGCTGGTGACAAAATGTTCCAAACACACCCCATGCACAACTCCACCGGGGAAGGTGCCAGAAAGGAGTTCTGTTGGTAGTTCTTACACTGCCCCGGTAGCCAGCTGAAAGACACCACAAAAGTGGTTCTACCTGCTTGCTGGGCTGAGATGGGCAATCGCTGACTTTTGGAGTCGGCTGGTGACAAAATGTTCCAAACACACCCCATGCACAACTCCACTGGGGAAGGTGCCAGAAAGGAGTTCTCTTGGTAGTTCTTCCACTGCCCCGGTAGCCAGCTGAAAGACACCACAAAAGTGGTTCTACCTGCTTGCTGGGCTAAGATGGGCAATCGCTGACTTTTGGAGTCGGCTGGTGACAAAATGTTCCAAACACACCCCATGCACAACTCCAGCGGGGAAGGTGCCAGAAAGGAGTTCTGTTGGTTGTTCTTACACTGCCCCGGTAGCCAGATGAAAGACACCACAAAAGTGGTTCTACCTGCTTTCTGGGCTGAGATGGGGAATCGCTGACTTTTGGAGTCGGCTGGTGACAAAATGTTCCAAAGACAGCCCATGCACAACTCCAGCGGGGAAGGTGCCAGAAAGGAGTTCTGTTGGTAGTTCTTCCACTGCCCCGGTAGCCAGCTGAAAGACACCACAAAAGTGGTTCTACCTGCTTGCTGGGCTGAGATGGGCAATCGCTGACTTTTGGAGTCGGCTGGTGACAAAATGTTCCAAACACACCCCATGCACAACTCCACCGGGGAAGGTGCCAGAAAGGAGTTCTGTTGGTAGTTCTTCCACTGCCCCGGTAGCCAGCTGAAAGACACCACAAAAGTGGTTCTACCTGCTTTGTGGGCTGAGATGGGCAATCGCTGACTTTTGGAGTCGGCTGGTGACAAAATGTTCCAAACACACCCCATGCACAACTCCACCGGGGAAGGTGCCAGAAAGGAGTTCTGTTGGTAGTTCTTACACTGCCCCGGTAGCCAGCTGAAAGACACCACAAAAGTGGTTCTACCTGCTTGCTGGGCTGAGATGGGGAATCGCTGACTTGTGGACTCGGCTGGTGACAAAATGTTCCAAACACACCCCATGCACAACTCCACCGGGGAAGGTGCCAGAAAGGAGTTCTGTTGGTTGTTCTTACACTGCCCCGGTAGCCAGATGAAAGACACCACAAAAGTGGTTCTACCTGCTTGCTGGGCTGAGATGGGGAATCGCTGACTTTTGGAGTCGGCTGGTGACAAAATGTTCCAAACACACCCCATGCACAACTCCACCGGGGAAGGTGGCAGAAAGGAGTTCTGTTGGTAGTTCTTCCACTGCCCCGGTAGCCAGATGAAAGACACCACAAAAGTGGTTCTACCTGCTTTCTGGGCTGAGATGGGCAATCGCTGACTTTTGGAGTCGGCTGGTGATAAAATGTTCCAAACACACCCCATGCACAACTCCAACGGGGAAGGGTCCAGAAAGGAGTTCTGTTGGTTGTTCTTACACTGCCCCGGTAGCCAGATGAAAGACACCGCAAAAGTGGTTCTACCTGCTTTCTAGGCTGAGATGGGCAATCGCTGACTTTTGGAGTCGGCTGGTGACAAAATGTTCCAAACACACCCCATGCACAACTCCAGCGGGGAAGGTGCCAGAAAGGAGTTCTCTTGGTAGTTCTTCCACTGCCCCGGTAGCCAGCTGAAAGACACCACAAAAGTGGTTCTACCTGCTTTGTGGGCTGAGATGGGGAATCGCTGACTTTTGGAGTCGGCTGGTGACAAAATGTTCCAAACAGACCCCATGCACAACTCCACCGGGGAAGGTGCCAGAAAGGAGTTCTGTTGGTAGTTCTTACACTGCCCCGGTAGCCAGATGAAAGACACCACAAAAGTGGTTCTACCTGCTTGCTGGGCTGAGATGGGCAATCGCTGACTTTTGCAGTCGGCTGGTGACAAAATGTTCCAAACACACCCCATGCACAACTCCAGCGGGGAAGGTGCCAGAAAGGAGTTCTGTTGGTTGTTCTTCCACTGCCCCGGTAGCCAGATGAAAGACACCACAAAAGTGGTTCTACCTGCTTGCTGGGCTGAGATGGGGAATCGCTGACTTTTGGAGTCGGCTGGTGACAAAATGTTCCAAACACACCCCATGCACAACTCCACCGGGGAAGGTGCCAGAAAGGAGTTCTGTTGGTTGTTCTTACACTGCCCCGGTAGCCAGATGAAAGACACCACAAAAGTGGTTCTACCTGCTTGCTGGGCTGAGATGGGCAATCGCTGACTTTTGGAGTCGGCTGGTGACAAAATGTTCCAAACACACCCCATGCACAACTCCACCGGGGAAGGTGCCAGAAAGGAGTTCTGTTGGTTGTTCTTACACTGCCCCGGTAGCCAGCTGAAAGACACCACAAAAGTGGTTCTACCTGCTTGCTGGGCTGAGATGGGCAATCGCTGACTTTTGGAGTCGGCTGGTGACAAAATGTTCCAAAGACAGCCCATGCACAACTCCACCGGGGAAGGTGCCAGAAAGGAGTTCTGTTGGTTGTTCTTACACTGCCCCGGTAGCCAGATGAAAGACACCACAAAAGTGGTTCTACCTGCTTTCTGGGCTGAGATGGGGAATCGCTGACTTTTGGAGTCGGCTGGTGACAAAATGTTCCAAACACACCCCATGCACAACTCCACCGGGGAAGGTGCCAGAAAGGAGTTCTGTTGGTAGTTCTTCCACTGCCCCGGTAGCCAGATGAAAGACACCACAAAAGTGGTTCTACCTGCTTTGTGGGCTGAGATGGGGAATCGCTGACTTTTGGAGTCGGCTGGTGACAAAATGTTCCAAAGACAGCCCATGCACAACTCCAGCGGGGAAGGTGCCAGAAAGGAGTTCTGTTGGTAGTTCTTACACTGCCCCGGTAGCCAGCTGAAAGACACCACAAAAGTGGTTCTACCTGCTTGCTGGGCTGAGATGGGCAATCGCTGACTTTTGGAGTCGGCTGGTGACAAAATGTTCCAAACACACCCCATGCACAACTCCACCGGGGAAGGTGCCAGAAAGGAGTTCTGTTGGTAGTTCTTCCACTGCCCCGGTAGCCAGCTGAAAGACACCACAAAAGTGGTTCTACCTGCTTTGTGGGCTGAGATGGGCAATCGCTGACTTTTGGAGTCGGCTGGTGACAAAATGTTCCAAACACACCCCATGCACAACTCCACCGGGGAAGGTGCCAGAAAGGAGTTCTGTTGGTAGTTCTTCCACTGCCCCGGTAGCCAGCTGAAAGACACCACAAAAGTGGTTCTACCTGCTTTGTGGGCTGAGATGGGCAATCGCTGACTTTTGGAGTCGGCTGGTGACAAAATGTTCCAAACACACCCCATGCACAACTCCACCGGGGAAGGTGCCAGAAAGGAGTTCTGTTGGTAGTTCTTACACTGCCCCGGTAGCCAGCTGAAAGACACCACAAAAGTGGTTCTACCTGCTTGCTGGGCTGAGATGGGCAATCGCTGACTTTTGGAGTCGGCTGGTGACAAAATGTTCCAAAGACACCCCATGCACAACTCCAGCGGGGAAGGTGCCAGAAAGGAGTTCTGTTGGTTGTTCTTACACTGCCCCGGTAGCCAGATGAAAGACACCACAAAAGTGGTTCTACCTGCTTGCTGGGCTGAGATGGGGAATCGCTGACTTTTGGAGTCGGCTGGTGACAAAATGTTCCAAACACACCCCATGCACAACTCCACCGGGGAAGGTGCCAGAAAGGAGTTCTGTTGGTTGTTCTTACACTACCCCGGTAGCCAGATGAAAGACACCACAAAAGTGGTTCTACCTGCTTTCTGGGCTGAGATGGGCAATCGCTGACTTTTGGAGTCGGCTGGTGATAAAATGTTCCAAACACACCCCATGCACAACTCCAACGGGGAAGGGTCCAGAAAGGAGTTCTGTTGGTTGTTCTTACACTGCCCCGGTAGCCAGATGAAAGACACCGCAAAAGTGGTTCTACCTGCTTTCTAGGCTGAGATGGGCAATCGCTGACTTTTGGAGTCGGCTGGTGACAAAATGTTCCAAACACACCCCATGCACAACTCCAGCGGGGAAGGTGCCAGAAAGGAGTTCTCTTGGTAGTTCTTCCACTGCCCCGGTAGCCAGCTGAAAGACACCACAAAAGTGGTTCTACCTGCTTTGTGGGCTGAGATGGGCAATCGCTGACTTTTGGAGTCGGCTGGTGACAAAATGTTCCAAACAGACCCCATGCACAACTCCACCGGGGAAGGTGCCAGAAAGGAGTTCTGTTGGTAGTTCTTACACTGCCCCGGTAGCCAGATGAAAGACACCACAAAAGTGGTTCTACCTGCTTGCTGGGCTGAGATGGGCAATCGCTGACTTTTGCAGTCGGCTGGTGACAAAATGTTCCAAACACACCCCATGCACAACTCCACCGGGGAAGGTGCCAGAAAGGAGTTCTGTTGGTTGTTCTTCCACTGCCCCGGTAGCCAGATGAAAGACACCACAAAAGTGGTTCTACCTGCTTGCTGGGCTGAGATGGGGAATCGCTGACTTTTGGAGTCGGCTGGTGACAAAATGTTCCAAACACACCCCATGCACAACTCCAACGGGGAAGGGTCCAGAAAGGAGTTCTGTTGGTAGTTCTTACACTGCCCCGGTAGCCAGATGAAAGACACCACAAAAGTGGTTCTACCTGCTTGCTGGGCTGAGATGGGCAATCGCTGACTTTTGGAGTCGGCTGGTGACAAAATGTTCCAAACACACCCCATGCACAACTCCACCGGGGAAGGTGCCAGAAAGGAGTTCTGTTGGTTGTTCTTACACTGCCCCGGTAGCCAGCTGAAAGACACCACAAAAGTGGTTCTACCTGCTTGCTGGGCTGAGATGGGGAATCGCTGACTTTTGGAGTCGGCTGGTGACAAAATGTTCCAAAGACAGCCCATGCACAACTCCACCGGGGAAGGTGCCAGAAAGGAGTTCTGTTGGTTGTTCTTACACTGCCCCGGTAGCCAGATGAAAGACACCACAAAAGTGGTTCTACCTGCTTTCTGGGCTGAGATGGGGAATCGCTGACTTTTGGAGTCGGCTGGTGACAAAATGTTCCAAACACACCCCATGCACAACTCCACCGGGGAAGGTGCCAGAAAGGAGTTCTGTTGGTAGTTCTTCCACTGCCCCGGTAGCCAGATGAAAGACACCACAAAAGTGGTTCTACCTGCTTTGTGGGCTGAGATGGGGAATCGCTGACTTTTGGAGTCGGCTGGTGACAAAATGTTCCAAACAGACCCCATGCACAACTCCACCGGGGAAGGTGCCAGAAAGGAGTTCTGTTGGTAGTTCTTACACTGCCCCGGTAGCCAGATGAAAGACACCACAAAAGTGGTTCTACCTGCTTGCTGGGCTGAGATGGGCAATCGCTGACTTTTGGAGTCGGCTGGTGACAAAATGTTCCAAACACACCCCATGCACAACTCCACCGGGGAAGGTGCCAGAAAGGAGTTCTGTTGGTTGTTCTTACACTGCCCCGGTAGCCAGATGAAAGACACCACAAAAGTGGTTCTACCTGCTTGCTGGGCTGAGATGGGGAATCGCTGACTTTTGGAGTCGGCTGGTGACAAAATGTTCCAAAGACAGCCCATGCACAACTCCTGCGGGGAAGGTGCCAGAAAGGAGTTCTCTTGGTAGTTCTTCCACTGCCCCGGTAGCCAGATGAAAGACACCACAAAAGTGGTTCTACCTGCTTGCTGGGCTGAGATGGGCAATCGCTGACTTTTGGAGTCGGCTGGTGACAAAATGTTCCAAACACACCCCATGCACAACTCCACCGGGGAAGGTGCCAGAAAGGAGTTCTGTTGGTTGTTCTTACACTGCCCCGGTAGCCAGCTGAAAGACACCACAAAAGTGGTTCTACCTGCTTTCTAGGCTGAGATGGGGAATCGCTGACTTTTGGAGTCGGCTGGTGACAAAATGTTCCAAACACACCCCATGCACAACTCCACCGGGGAAGGTGCCAGAAAGGAGTTCTGTTGGTTGTTCTTACACTGCCCTGGTAGCCAGATGAAAGACACCACAAAAGTGGTTCTACCTGCTTGCTGGGCTGAGATGGGCAATCGCTGACTTTTGCAGTCGGCTGGTGACAAAATGTTCCAAACACACCCCATGCACAACTCCACCGGGGAAGGTGCCAGAAAGGAGTTCTGTTGGTTGTTCTTACACTAACCCGGTAGCCAGATGAAAGACACCACAAAAGTGGTTCTACCTGCTTTCTGGGCTGAGATGGGCAATCGCTGACTTTTGGAGTCGGCTGGTGATAAAATGTTCCAAACACACCCCATGCACAACTCCAACGGGGAAGGTGCCAGAAAGGAGTTCTGTTGGTTGTTCTTACACTGCCCCGGTAGCCAGATGAAAGACACCACAAAAGTGGTTCTACCTGCTTTCTAGGCTGAGATGGGCAATCGCTGACTTTTGGAGTCGGCTGGTGACAAAATGTTCCAAACACACCCCATGCACAACTCCACCGGGGAAGGTGCCAGAAAGGAGTTCTGTTGGTAGTTCTTCCACTGCCCCGGTAGCCAGCTGAAAGACACCACAAAAGTGGTTCTACCTGCTTGCTGGGCTGAGATGGGGAATCGCTGACTTTTGGAGTCGGCTGGTGACAAAATGTTCCAAACAGACCCCATGCACAACTCCACCGGGGAAGGTGCCAGAAAGGAGTTCTGTTGGTAGTTCTTACACTGCCCCGGTAGCCAGATGAAAGACACCACAAAAGTGGTTCTACCTGCTTGCTGGGCTGAGATGGGCAATCGCTGACTTTTGCAGTCGGCTGGTGACAAAATGTTCCAAACACACCCCATGCACAACTCCAGCGGGGAAGGTGCCAGAAAGGAGTTCTGTTGGTTGTTCTTCCACTGCCCCGGTAGCCAGATGAAAGACACCACAAAAGTGGTTCTACCTGCTTGCTGGGCTGAGATGGGGAATCGCTGACTTTTGGAGTCGGCTGGTGACAAAATGTTCCAAACACACCCCATGCACAACTCCAACGGGGAAGGGTCCAGAAAGGAGTTCTGTTGGTTGTTCTTACACTGCCCCGGTAGCCAGATGAAAGACACCACAAAAGTGGTTCTACCTGCTTGCTGGGCTGAGATGGGGAATCGCTGACTTTTGGAGTCGGCTGGTGACAAAATGTTCCAAACACACCCCATGCACAACTCCACCGGGGAAGGTGCCAGAAAGGAGTTCTGTTGGTTGTTCTTACACTGCCCCGGTAGCCAGATGAAAGACACCACAAAAGTGGTTCTACCTGCTTGCTGGGCTGAGATGGGGAATCGCTGACTTTTGGAGTCGGCTGGTGACAAAATGTTCCAAAGACAGCCCATGCACAACTCCACCGGGGAAGGTGCCAGAAAGGAGTTCTGTTGGTTGTTCTTACACTGCCCCGGTAGCCAGATGAAAGACACCACAAAAGTGGTTCTACCTGCTTGCTGGGCTGAGATGGGGAATCGCTGACTTTTGGAGTCGGCTGGTGACAAAATGTTCCAAAGACAGCCCATGCACAACTCCACCGGGTAAGGTGCCAGAAAGGAGTTCTGTTGGTTGTTCTTACACTGCCCCGGTAGCCAGATGAAAGACACCACAAAAGTGGTTCTACCTGCTTTCTAGGCTGAGATGGGCAATCGCTGACTTTTGGAGTCGGCTGGTGACAAAATGTTCCAAACACACCCCATGCACAACTCCACCGGGGAAGGTGCCAGAAAGGAGTTCTGTTGGTAGTTCTTCCACTGCCCCGGTAGCCAGATGAAAGACACCACAAAAGTGGTTCTACCTGCTTTGTGGGCTGAGATGGGGAATCGCTGACTTTTGGAGTCGGCTGGTGACAAAATGTTCCAAACAGACCCCATGCACAACTCCACCGGGGAAGGTGCCAGAAAGGAGTTCTGTTGGTAGTTCTTACACTGCCCCGGTAGCCAGATGAAAGACACCACAAAAGTGGTTCTACCTGCTTGCTGGGCTGAGATGGGCAATCGCTGACTTTTGGAGTCGGCTGGTGACAAAATGTTCCAAGCACACCCCATGCACAACTCCACCGGGGAAGGTGCCAGAAAGGAGTTCTGTTGGTTGTTCTTACACTGCCCCGGTAGCCAGATGAAAGACACCACAAAAGTGGTTCTACCTGCTTGCTGGGCTGAGATGGGGAATCGCTGACTTTTGGAGTCGGCTGGTGACAAAATGTTCCAAACACACCCCATGCACAACTCCACCGGGGAAGGTGCCAGAAAGGAGTTCTGTTGGTAGTTTTTACACTGCCCCGGTAGCCAGATGAAAGACACCACAAAAGTGGTTCTACCTGTTGCTGGGCTGAGATGGGCAATCGCTGACTTTTGGAGTCGGCTGGTGACAAAATGTTCCAAACACACCCCATGCACAACTCCACCGGGGAAGGTGCCAGAAAGGAGTTCTGTTGGTTGTTCTTCCACTGCCCCGGTAGCCAGATGAAAGACACCACAAAAGTGGTTCTACCTGCTTGCTGGGCTGAGATGGGCAATCGCTGACTTTTGGAGTCGGCTGGTGACAAAATGTTCCAAAGACAGCCCATGCACAACTCCACCGGGGAAGGTGCCAGAAAGGAGTTCTGTTGGTTGTTCTTACACTGCCCCGGTAGCCAGCTGAAAGACACCACAAAAGTGGTTCTACCTGCTTTCTGGGCTGAGATGGGGAATCGCTGACTTTTGGAGTCGGCTGGTGACAAAATGTTCCAAAGACAGCCCATGCACAACTCCACCGGGGAAGGTGCCAGAAAGGAGTTCTGTTGGTAGTTCTTCCACTGCCCCGGTAGCCAGATGAAAGACACCACAAAAGTGGTTCTACCTGCTTGCTGGGCTGAGATGGGCAATCGCTGACTTTTGGAGTCGGCTGGTGACAAAATGTTCCAAACACACCCCATGCACAACTCCAGCGGGGAAGGTGCCAGAAAGGAGTTCTGTTGGTAGTTCTTCCACTGCCCCGGTAGCCAGATGAAAGACACCACAAAAGTGGTTCTACCTGCTTTGTGGGCTGAGATGGGCAATCGCTGACTTTTGGAGTCGGCTGGTGACAAAATGTTCCAAACACACCCCATGCACAACTCCAGCGGGGAAGGTGCCAGAAAGGAGTTCTGTTGGTAGTTCTTCCACTGCCCCGGTAGCCAGATGAAAGACACCACAAAAGTGGTTCTACCTGCTTGCTGGGCTGAGATGGGCAATCGCTGACTTTTGGAGTCGGCTGGTGACAAAATGTTCCAAACACACCCCATGCACAACTCCACCGGGGAAGGTGCCAGAAAGGAGTTCTCTTGGTAGTTCTTCCACTGCCCCGGTAGCCAGATGAAAGACACCACAAAAGTGGTTCTACCTGCTTGCTGGGCTGAGATGGGCAATCGCTGACTTTTGGAGTCGGCTGGTGACAAAATGTTCCAAAGACAGCCCATGCACAACTCCACCGGGGAAGGTGCCAGAAAGGAGTTCTGTTGGTTGTTCTTACACTGCCCCGGTAGCCAGATGAAAGACACCACAAAAGTGGTTCTACCTGCTTTCTAGGCTGAGATGGGCAATCGCTGACTTTTGGAGTCGGCTGGTGACAAAATGTTCCAAACACACCCCATGCACAACTCCACCGGGGAAGGTGCCAGAAAGGAGTTCTGTTGGTTGTTCTTCCACTGCCCCGGTAGCCAGATGAAAGACACCACAAAAGTGGTTCTACCTGCTTGCTGGGCTGAGATGGGCAATCGCTGACTTTTGGAGTCGGCTGGTGACAAAATGTTCCAAACACACCCCATGCACAACTCCACCGGGGAAGGTGCCAGAAAGGAATTCCGTTGCTTGTTCTTCCACTGCCCCGGTAGCCAGCTGAAAGACACCACAAAAGTGGTTCTACCTGCTTGCTGGGCTGAGATGGGCAATCGCTGACTTTTGGAGTCGGCTGGTGACAAAATGTTCCAAACACACCCCATGCACAACTCCAGCGGGGAAGGTGTCAGAAAGGAGTTCTCTTGGTAGTTCTTCCACTGCCCCGGTAGCCAGATGAAAGACACCACAAAAGTGGTTCTACCTGCTTTCTGGGCTGAGATGGGGAATCGCTGACTTTTGGAGTCGGCTGGTGACAAAATGTTCCAAACACACCCCATGCACAACTCCACCGGGGAAGGGTCCAGAAAGGAGTTCTGTTGGTAGTTCTTCCACTGCCCCGGTAGCCAGCTGAAAGACACCACAAAAGTGGTTCTACCTGCTTGCTGGGCTGAGATGGGCAATCGCTGACTTTTGGAGTCGGCTGGTGACAAAATGTTCCAAACACACCCCATGCACAACTCCACCGGGGAAGGTGCCAGAAAGGAGTTCTGTTGGTTGTTCTTACACTGCCCCGGTAGCCAGCTGAAAGACACCACAAAAGTGGTTCTACCTGCTTTCTGGGCTGAGATGGGGAATCGCTGACTTTTGGAGTCGGCTGGTGACAAAATGTTCCAAAGACAGCCCATGCACAACTCCACCGGGGAAGGTGCCAGAAAGGAGTTCTGTTGGTAGTTCTTCCACTGCCCCGGTAGCCAGATGAAAGACACCACAAAAGTGGTTCTACCTGCTTGCTGGGCTGAGATGGGCAATCGCTGACTTTTGGAGTCGGCTGGTGACAAAATGTTCCAAACACACCCCATGCACAACTCCAGCGGGGAAGGTGCCAGAAAGGAGTTCTGTTGGTAGTTCTTCCACTGCCCCGGTAGCCAGATGAAAGACACCACAAAAGTGGTTCTACCTGCTTTGTGGGCTGAGATGGGGAATCGCTGACTTTGGGAGTCGGCTGGTGACAAAATGTTCCAAACACACCCCATGCACAACTCCAGCGGGGAAGGTGCCAGAAAGGAGTTCTGTTGGTAGTTCTTCCACTGCCCCGGTAGCCAGATGAAAGACACCACAAAAGTGGTTCTACCTGCTTGCTGGGCTGAGATGGGCAATCGCTGACTTTTGGAGTCGGCTGGTGACAAAATGTTCCAAACACACCCCATGCACAACTCCAGCGGGGAAGGTGCCAGAAAGGAGTTCTGTTGGTTGTTCTTCCACTGCCCCGGTAGCCAGATGAAAGACACCACAAAAGTGGTTCTACCTGCTTGCTGGGCTGAGATGGGGAATCGCTGACTTTTGGAGTCGGCTGGTGACAAAATGTTCCAAAGACAGCCCATGCACAACTCCACCGGGGAAGGTGCCAGAAAGGAGTTCTCTTGGTAGTTCTTCCACTGCCCCGGTAGCCAGATGAAAGACACCACAAAAGTGGTTCTACCTGCTTGCTGGGCTGAGATGGGCAATCGCTGACTTTTGGAGTCGGCTGGTGACAAAATGTTCCAAAGACAGCCCATGCACAACTCCACCGGGGAAGGTGCCAGAAAGGAGTTCTGTTGGTTGTTCTTACACTGCCCCGGTAGCCAGATGAAAGACACCACAAAAGTGGTTCTACCTGCTTTCTAGGCTGAGATGGGCAATCGCTGACTTTTGGAGTCGGCTGGTGACAAAATGTTCCAAACACACCCCATGCACAACTCCACCGGGGAAGGTGCCAGAAAGGAGTTCTGTTGGTTGTTCTTCCACTGCCCCGGTAGCCAGATGAAAGACACCACAAAAGTGGTTCTACCTGCTTTCTGGGCTGAGATGGGCAATCGCTGACTTTTGGAGTTGGCTGGTGACAAAATGTTCCAAACACACCCCATGCACAACTCCACCGGGGAAGGTGCCAGAAAGGAATTCCGTTGCTTGTTCTTCCACTGCCCCGGTAGCCAGCTGAAAGACACCACAAAAGTGGTTCTACCTGCTTGCTGGGCTGAGATGGGCAATCGCTGACTTTTGGAGTCGGCTGGTGACAAAATGTTCCAAAGACAGCCCATGCACAACTCCAGCGGGGAAGGTGCCAGAAAGGAGTTCTGTTGGTAGTTCTTCCACTGCCCCGGTAGCCAGCTGAAAGACACCACAAAAGTGGTTCTACCTGCTTTCTGGGCTGAGATGGGCAATCGCTGACTTTTGGAGTCGGCTGGTGACAAAATGTTCCAAACACACCCCATGCACAACTCCAGCGGGGAAGGTGCCAGAAAGGAGTTCTGTTGGTAGTTCTTCCACTGCCCCGGTAGCCAGATGAAAGACACCACAAAAGTGGTTCTACCTGCTTGCTGGGCTGAGATGGGCAATCGCTGACTTTTGGAGTCGGCTGGTGACAAAATGTTCCAAACACACCCCATGCACAACTCCACCGGGGAAGGTGCCAGAAAGGAGTTCTGTTGGTAGTTCTTCCACTGCCCCGGTAGCCAGCTGAAAGACACCACAAAAGTGGTTCTACCTGCTTTCTGGGCTGAGATGGGGAATCGCTGACTTTTGGAGTCGGCTGGTGACAAAATGTTCCAAACACACCCCATGCACAACTCCAGCGGGGAAGGTGCCAGAAAGGAGTTCTGTTGGTAGTTCTTACACTGCCCCGGTAGCCAGATGAAAGACACCACAAAAGTGGTTCTACCTGCTTGCTGGGCTGAGATGGGCAATCGCTGACTTTTGGAGTCGGCTGGTGACAAAATGTTCCAAACACACCCCATGCACAACTCCACCGGGGAAGGTGCCAGAAAGGAGTTCTGTTGGTAGTTCTTCCACTGCCCCGGTAGCCAGCTGAAAGACACCACAAAAGTGGTTCTACCTGCTTTCTGGGCTGAGATGGGCAATCGCTGACTTTTGGAGTCGGCTGGTGACAAAATGTTCCAAACAGACCCCATGCACAACTCCACCGGGGAAGGTGCCAGAAAGGAGTTCTGTTGGTAGTTCTTACACTGCCCCGGTAGCCAGATGAAAGACACCACAAACGTGGTTCTACCTGCTTGCTGGGCTGAGATGGGGAATCGCTGACTTTTGGAGTCGGCTGGTGACAAAATGTTCCAAAGACAGCCCATGCACAACTCCACCGGGGAAGGTGCCAGAAAGGAGTTCTGTTGGTTGTTCTTACACTGCCCCGGTAGCCAGATGAAAGACACCACAAAAGTGGTTCTACCTGCTTGCTGGGCTGAGATGGGCAATCGCTGACTTTTGGAGTCGGCTGGTGACAAAATGTTCCAAACACACCCATGCACAACTCCAGCGGGGAAGGTGCCAGAAAGGAGTTCTGTTGGTAGTTCTTCCACTGCCCCGGTAGCCAGCTGAAAGACACCACAAAAGTGGTTCTACCTGCTTTGTGGGCTGAGATGGGGAATCGCTGACTTTTGCAGTCGGCTGGTGACAAAATGTTCCAAACAGACCCCATGCACAACTCCAGCGGGGAAGGTGCCAGAAAGGAGTTCTGTTGGTAGTTCTTACACTGCCCCGGTAGCCAGATGAAAGACACCACAAAAGTGGTTCTACCTGCTTGCTGGGCTGAGATGGGCAATCGCTGACTTTTGCAGTCGGCTGGTGACAAAATGTTCCAAACACACCCCATGCACAACTCCAGCGGGGAAGGTGCCAGAAAGGAGTTCTGTTGGTTGTTCTTACACTGCCCCGGTAGCCAGATGAAAGACACCACAAAAGTTGTTCTACCTGCTTGCTGGGCTGAGATGGGCAATCGCTGACTTTTGGAGTCGGCTGGTGACAAAATGTTCCAAACACACCCCATGCACAACTCCACCGGGGAAGGTGCCAGAAAGGAGTTCTGTTGGTAGTTCTTCCACTGCCCCGGTAGCCAGATGAAAGACACCACAAAAGTGGTTCTACCTGCTTGCTGGGCTGAGATGGGCAATCGCTGACTTTTGGAGTCGGCTGGTGACAAAATGTTCCAAACACACCCCATGCACAACTCCACCGGGGAAGGTGCCAGAAAGGAATTCCGTTGCTTGTTCTTACACTGCCCCGGTAGCCAGATGAAAGACACCACAAAAGTGGTTCTACCTGCTTGCTGGGCTGAGATGGGGAATCGCTGACTTTTGGAGTCGGCTGGTGACAAAATGTTCCAAACACACCCCATGCACAACTCCACCGGGGAAGGTGCCAGAAAGGAGTTCTGTTGGTTGTTCTTACACTGCCCCGGTAGCCAGATGAAAGACACCACAAAAGTGGTTCTACCTGCTTTCTAGGCTGAGATGGGCAATCGCTGACTTTTGGAGTCGGCTGGTGACAAAATGTTCCAAACACACCCCATGCACAACTCCACCGGGGAAGGTGCCAGAAAGGAGTTCTGTTGGTTGTTCTTCCACTGCCCCGGTAGCCAGATGAAAGACACCACAAAAGTGGTTCTACCTGCTTTCTGGGCTGAGATGGGCAATCGCTGACTTTTGGAGTCGGCTGGTGACAAAATGTTCCAAACACACCCCATGCACAACTCCACCGGGGAAGGTGCCAGAAAGGAATTCCGTTGCTTGTTCTTCCACTGCCCCGGTAGCCAGCTGAAAGACACCACAAAAGTGGTTCTACCTGCTTGCTGGGCTGAGATGGGCAATCGCTGACTTTTGGAGTCGGCTGGTGACAAAATGTTCCAAACACACCCCATGCACAACTCCAGCGGGGAAGGTGTCAGAAAGGAGTTCTCTTGGTAGTTCTTCCACTGCCCCGGTAGCCAGATGAAAGACACCACAAAAGTGGTTCTACCTGCTTTCTGGGCTGAGATGGGGAATCGCTGACTTTTGGAGTCGGCTGGTGACAAAATGTTCCAAAGACAGCCCATGCACAACTCCACCGGGGAAGGTGCCAGAAAGGAGTTCTGTTGGTAGTTCTTCCACTGCCCCGGTAGCCAGCTGAAAGACACCACAAAAGTGGTTCTACCTGCTTTCTGGGCTGAGATGGGGAATCGCTGACTTTTGGAGTCGGCTGGTGACAAAATGTTCCAAACACACCCCATGCACAACTCCAGCGGGGAAGGTGCCAGAAAGGAGTTCTGTTGGTAGTTCTTACACTGCCCCGGTAGCCAGATGAAAGACACCACAAAAGTGGTTCTACCTGCTTGCTGGGCTGAGATGGGCAATCGCTGACTTTTGGAGTCGGCTGGTGACAAAATGTTCCAAACACACCCCATGCACAACTCCAGCGGGGAAGGTGTCAGAAAGGAGTTCTCTTGGTAGTTCTTCCACTGCCCCGGTAGCCAGATGAAAGACACCACAAAAGTGGTTCTACCTGCTTTCTGGGCTGAGATGGGGAATCGCTGACTTTTGGAGTCGGCTGGTGACAAAATGTTCCAAACACACCCCATGCACAACTCCACCGGGGAAGGTGCCAGAAAGGAGTTCTCTTGGTAGTTCTTCCACTGCCCCGGTAGCCAGATGAAAGACACCACAAAAGTGGTTCTACCTGCTTGCTGGGCTGAGATGGGCAATCGCTGACTTTTGGAGTCGGCTGGTGACAAAATGTTCCAAACACACCCCATGCACAACTCCAGCGGGGAAGGTGCCAGAAAGGAGTTCTGTTGGTAGTTCTTACACTGCCCCGGTAGCCAGATGAAAGACACCACAAAAGTGGTTCTACCTGCTTGCTGGGCTGAGATGGGCAATCGCTGACTTTTGGAGTCGGCTGGTGACAAAATGTTCCAAAGACAGCCCATGCACAACTCCACCGGGGAAGGTGCCAGAAAGGAGTTCTCTTGGTTGTTCTTACACTGCCCCGGTAGCCAGATGAAAGACACCACAAAAGTGGTTCTACCTGCTTGCTGGGCTGAGATGGGCAATCGCTGACTTTTGGAGTCGGCTGGTGATAAAATGTTCCAAACACACCCCATGCACAACTCCAACGGGGAAGGTGCCAGAAAGGAGTTCTGTTGGTTGTTCTTACACTGCCCCGGTAGCCAGATGAAAGACACCACAAAAGTGGTTCTACCTGCTTTCTAGGCTGAGATGGGGAATCGCTGACTTTTGGAGTCGGCTGGTGACAAAATGTTCCAAACACACCCCATGCACAACTCCACCGGGGAAGGTGCCAGAAAGGAGTTCTGTTGGTAGTTCTTACACTGCCCCGGTAGCCAGATGAAAGACACCACAAAAGTGGTTCTACCTGCTTTCTGGGCTGAGATGGGGAATCGCTGACTTTTGGAGTCGGCTGGTGACAAAATGTTCCAAAGACAGCCCATGCACAACTCCACCGGGGAAGGTGCCAGAAAGGAGTTCTCTTGGTAGTTCTTCCACTGCCCCGGTAGCCAGCTGAAAGACACCACAAAAGTGGTTCTACCTGCTTGCTGGGCTGAGATGGGCAATCGCTGACTTTTGGAGTCGGCTGGTGACAAAATGTTCCAAAGACAGCCCATGCACAACTCCACCGGGGAAGGTGCCAGAAAGGAGTTCTGTTGGTAGTTCTTCCACTGCCCCGGTAGCCAGATGAAAGACACCACAAAAGTGGTTCTACCTGCTTTCTGGGCTGAGATGGGGAATCGCTGACTTGTGGACTCGGCTGGTGACAAAATGTTCCAAAGACACCCCATGCACAACTCCACCGGGGAAGGTGCCAGAAAGGAATTCCAATGCTTGTTCTTCCACTGCCCCGGTAGCCAGAGGAAAGACACCACAAAAGTGGTTCTACCTGCTTTCTGGGCTGAGATGGGCAATCGCTGACTTTTGGAGTCGGCTGGTGACAAAATGTTCCAAACACACCCCATGCACAACTCCACCGGGGAAGGTGCCAGAAAGGAGTTCTGTTGGTTGTTCTTACACTGCCCCGGTAGCCAGATGAAAGACACCACAAAAGTGGTTCTACCTGCTTGCTGGGCTGAGATGGGCAATCGCTGACTTTTGGAGTCGGCTGGTGACAAAATGTTCCAAACACACCCCATGCACAACTCCAGCGGGGAAGGTGCCAGAAAGGAGTTCTGTTGGTAGTTCTTCCACTGCCCCGGTAGCCAGCTGAAAGACACCACAAAAGTGGTTCTACCTGCTTTGTGGGCTGAGATGGGGAATCGCTGACTTTTGGAGTCGGCTGGTGACAAAATGTTCCAAACAGACCCCATGCACAACTCCACCGGGGAAGGTGCCAGAAAGGAGTTCTGTTGGTAGTTCTTACACTGCCCCGGTAGCCAGATGAAAGACACCACAAAAGTGGTTCTACCTGCTTGCTGGGCTGAGATGGGCAATCGCTGACTTTTGCAGTCGGCTGGTGACAAAATGTTCCAAACACACCCCATGCACAACTCCAGCGGGGAAGGTGCCAGAAAGGAGTTCTGTTGGTTGTTCTTACACTGCCCCGGTAGCCAGATGAAAGACACCACAAAAGTGGTTCTACCTGCTTGCTGGGCTGAGATGGGGAATCGCTGACTTTTGGAGTCGGCTGGTGACAAAATGTTCCAAACACACCCCATGCACAACTCCACCGGGGAAGGTGCCAGAAAGGAATTCCGTTGCTTGTTCTTACACTGCCCCGGTAGCCAGATGAAAGACACCACAAAAGTGGTTCTACCTGCTTGCTGGGCTGAGATGGGGAATCGCTGACTTTTGCAGTCGGCTGGTGACAAAATGTTCCAAACACACCCCATGCACAACTCCACCGGGGAAGGTGCCAGAAAGGAATTCCGTTGCTTGTTCTTACACTGCCCCGGTAGCCAGATGAAAGACACCACAAAAGTGGTTCTACCTGCTTGCTGGGCTGAGATGGGGAATCGCTGACTTTTGGAGTCGGCTGGTGACAAAATGTTCCAAACACACCCCATGCACAACTCCACCGGGGAAGGTGCCAGAAAGGAGTTCTGTTGGTTGTTCTTACACTGCCCCGGTAGCCAGATGAAAGACACCACAAAAGTGGTTCTACCTGCTTTCTAGGCTGAGATGGGCAATCGCTGACTTTTGGAGTCGGCTGGTGACAAAATGTTCCAAACACACCCCATGCACAACTCCACCGGGGAAGGTGCCAGAAAGGAGTTCTGTTGGTTGTTCTTCCACTGCCCCGGTAGCCAGATGAAAGACACCACAAAAGTGGTTCTACCTGCTTTCTGGGCTGAGATGGGCAATCGCTGACTTTTGGAGTCGGCTGGTGACAAAATGTTCCAAACACACCCCATGCACAACTCCACCGGGGAAGGTGCCAGAAAGGAATTCCGTTGCTTGTTCTTCCACTGCCCCGGTAGCCAGCTGAAAGACACCACAAAAGTGGTTCTACCTGCTTGCTGGGCTGAGATGGGCAATCGCTGACTTTTGGAGTCGGCTGGTGACAAAATGTTCCAAACACACCCCATGCACAACTCCAGCGGGGAAGGTGTCAGAAAGGAGTTCTCTTGGTAGTTCTTCCACTGCCCCGGTAGCCAGATGAAAGACACCACAAAAGTGGTTCTACCTGCTTTCTGGGCTGAGATGGGGAATCGCTGACTTTTGGAGTCGGCTGGTGACAAAATGTTCCAAACACACCCCATGCACAACTCCACCGGGGAAGGTGCCAGAAAGGAGTTCTGTTGGTAGTTCTTCCACTGCCCCGGTAGCCAGCTGAAAGACACCACAAAAGTGGTTCTACCTGCTTTCTGGGCTGAGATGGGGAATCGCTGACTTTTGGAGTCGGCTGGTGACAAAATGTTCCAAACACACCCCATGCACAACTCCAGCGGGGAAGGTGCCAGAAAGGAGTTCTGTTGGTAGTTCTTACACTGCCCCGGTAGCCAGATGAAAGACACCACAAAAGTGGTTCTACCTGCTTGCTGGGCTGAGATGGGCAATCGCTGACTTTTGGAGTCGGCTGGTGACAAAATGTTCCAAAGACAGCCCATGCACAACTCCACCGGGGAAGGTGCCAGAAAGGAGTTCTGTTGGTTGTTCTTACACTGCCCCGGTAGCCAGATGAAAGACACCACAAAAGTGGTTCTACCTGCTTGCTGGGCTGAGATGGGCAATCGCTGACTTTTGGAGTCGGCTGGTGATAAAATGTTCCAAACACACCCCATGCACAACTCCAACGGGGAAGGGTCCAGAAAGGAGTTCTGTTGGTTGTTCTTACACTGCCCCGGTAGCCAGATGAAAGACACCACAAAAGTGGTTCTACCTGCTTGCTGGGCTGAGATGGGGAATCGCTGACTTTTGGAGTCGGCTGGTGACAAAATGTTCCAAACACACCCCATGCACAACTCCACCGGGGAAGGTGCCAGAAAGGAGTTCTTTTGGTAGTTCTTACACTGCCCCGGTAGCCAGATGAAAGACACCACAAAAGTGGTTCTACCTGCTTTCTGGGCTGAGATGGGGAATCGCTGACTTTTGGAGTCGGCTGGTGACAAAATGTTCCAAACACACCCCATGCACAACTCCACCGGGGAAGGTGCCAGAAAGGAATTCCGTTGCTTGTTCTTACACTGCCCCGGTAGCCAGATGAAAGACACCACAAAAGTGGTTCTACCTGCTTGCTGGGCTGAGATGGGGAATCGCTGACTTTTGGAGTCGGCTGGTGACAAAATGTTCCAAACACACCCCATGCACAACTCCACCGGGGAAGGTGCCAGAAAGGAGTTCTGTTGGTTGTTCTTACACTGCCCCGGTAGCCAGATGAAAGACACCACAAAAGTGGTTCTACCTGCTTTCTAGGCTGAGATGGGCAATCGCTGACTTTTGGAGTCGGCTGGTGACAAAATGTTCCAAACACACCCCATGCACAACTCCACCGGGGAAGGTGCCAGAAAGGAGTTCTGTTGGTTGTTCTTCCACTGCCCCGGTAGCCAGATGAAAGACACCACAAAAGTGGTTCTACCTGCTTTCTGGGCTGAGATGGGCAATCGCTGACTTTTGGAGTCGGCTGGTGACAAAATGTTCCAAACACACCCCATGCACAACTCCACCGGGGAAGGTGCCAGAAAGGAATTCCGTTGCTTGTTCTTCCACTGCCCCGGTAGCCAGCTGAAAGACACCACAAAAGTGGTTCTACCTGCTTGCTGGGCTGAGATGGGCAATCGCTGACTTTTGGAGTCGGCTGGTGACAAAATGTTCCAAACACACCCCATGCACAACTCCAGCGGGGAAGGTGTCAGAAAGGAGTTCTCTTGGTAGTTCTTCCACTGCCCCGGTAGCCAGATGAAAGACACCACAAAAGTGGTTCTACCTGCTTTCTGGGCTGAGATGGGGAATCGCTGACTTTTGGAGTCGGCTGGTGACAAAATGTTCCAAACACACCCCATGCACAACTCCACCGGGGAAGGTGCCAGAAAGGAGTTCTGTTGGTAGTTCTTCCACTGCCCCGGTAGCCAGCTGAAAGACACCACAAAAGTGGTTCTACCTGCTTTCTGGGCTGAGATGGGGAATCGCTGACTTTTGGAGTCGGCTGGTGACAAAATGTTCCAAACACACCCCATGCACAACTCCAGCGGGGAAGGTGCCAGAAAGGAGTTCTGTTGGTAGTTCTTACACTGCCCCGGTAGCCAGATGAAAGACACCACAAAAGTGGTTCTACCTGCTTGCTGGGCTGAGATGGGCAATCGCTGACTTTTGGAGTCGGCTGGTGACAAAATGTTCCAAAGACAGCCCATGCACAACTCCACCGGGGAAGGTGCCAGAAAGGAGTTCTGTTGGTTGTTCTTACACTGCCCCGGTAGCCAGATGAAAGACACCACAAAAGTGGTTCTACCTGCTTGCTGGGCTGAGATGGGCAATCGCTGACTTTTGGAGTCGGCTGGTGATAAAATGTTCCAAACACACCCCATGCACAACTCCAACGGGGAAGGGTCCAGAAAGGAGTTCTGTTGGTTGTTCTTACACTGCCCCGGTAGCCAGATGAAAGACACCACAAAAGTGGTTCTACCTGCTTGCTGGGCTGAGATGGGGAATCGCTGACTTTTGGAGTCGGCTGGTGACAAAATGTTCCAAACACACCCCATGCACAACTCCACCGGGGAAGGTGCCAGAAAGGAGTTCTTTTGGTAGTTCTTACACTGCCCCGGTAGCCAGATGAAAGACACCACAAAAGTGGTTCTACCTGCTTTCTGGGCTGAGATGGGGAATCGCTGACTTTTGGAGTCGGCTGGTGACAAAATGTTCCAAACACACCCCATGCACAACTCCACCGGGGAAGGTGCCAGAAAGGAGTTCTCTTGGTAGTTCTTCCACTGCCCCGGTAGCCAGATGAAAGACACCACAAAAGTGGTTCTACCTGCTTGCTGGGCTGAGATGGGCAATCGCTGACTTTTGGAGTCGGCTGGTGACAAAATGTTCCAAACACACCCCATGCACAACTCCACCGGGGAAGGTGCCAGAAAGGAGTTCTGTTGGTAGTTCTTCCACTGCCCCGGTAGCCAGATGAAAGACACCACAAAAGTGGTTCTACCTGCTTTCTGGGCTGAGATGGGCAATCGCTGACTTTTGGAGTCGGCTGGTGACAAAATGTTCCAAACAGACCCCATGCACAACTCCACCGGGGAAGGTGCCAGAAAGGAGTTCTGTTGGTAGTTCTTACACTGCCCCGGTAGCCAGATGAAAGACACCACAAAAGTGGTTCTACCTGCTTTCTGGGCTGAGATGGGCAATCGCTGACTTTTGCAGTCGGCTGGTGACAAAATGTTCCAAACACACCCCATGCACAACTCCAGCGGGGAAGGTGCCAGAAAGGAGTTCTGTTGGTTGTTCTTACACTGCCCCGGTAGCCAGATGAAAGACACCACAAAAGTGGTTCTACCTGCTTGCTGGGCTGAGATGGGGAATCGCTGACTTTTGGAGTCGGCTGGTGACAAAATGTTCCAAACACACCCCATGCACAACTCCAACGGGGAAGGGTCCAGAAAGGAGTTCTGTTGGTTGTTCTTACACTGCCCCGGTAGCCAGATGAAAGACACCACAAAAGTGGTTCTACCTGCTTGCTGGGCTGAGATGGGCAATCGCTGACTTTTGGAGTCGGCTGGTGACAAAATGTTCCAAACACACCCCATGCACAACTCCACCGGGGAAGGGTCCAGAAAGGAGTTCTGTTGGTTGTTCTTACACTGCCCCGGTAGCCAGATGAAAGACACCACAAAAGTGGTTCTACCTGCTTGCTGGGCTGAGATGGGCAATCGCTGACTTTTGGAGTCGGCTGGTGACAAAATGTTCCAAACAGACCCCATGCACAACTCCACCGGGGAAGGTGCCAGAAAGGAGTTCTGTTGGTTGTTCTTACACTGCCCCGGTAGCCAGATGAAAGACACCACAAAAGTGGTTCTACCTGCTTGCTGGGCTGAGATGGGCAATCGCTGACTTTTGGAGTCGGCTGGTGACAAAATGTTCCAAACACACCCCATGCACAACTCCACCGGGGAAGGTGCCAGAAAGGAGTTCTGTTGGTTGTTCTTACACTGCCCCGGTAGCCAGATGAAAGACACCACAAAAGTGGTTCTACCTGCTTGCTGGGCTGAGATGGGGAATCGCTGACTTTTGGAGTCGGCTGGTGACAAAATGTTCCAAAGACAGCCCATGCACAACTCCAGCGGGGAAGGTGCCAGAAAGGAGTTCTGTTGGTAGTTCTTCCACTGCCCCGGTAGCCAGATGAAAGACACCACAAAAGTGGTTCTACCTGCTTTCTGGGCTGAGATGGGCAATCGCTGACTTTTGGAGTCGGCTGGTGACAAAATGTTCCAAACACACCCCATGCACAACTCCAGCGGGGAAGGTGCCAGAAAGGAGTTCTGTTGGTAGTTCTTACACTGCCCCGGTAGCCAGATGAAAGACACCACAAAAGTGGTTCTACCTGTTGCTGGGCTGAGATGGGCAATCGCTGACTTTTGGAGTCGGCTGGTGACAAAATGTTCCAAACACACCCCATGCACAACTCCACCGGGGAAGGTGCCAGAAAGGAGTTCTGTTGGTTGTTCTTCCACTGCCCCGGTAGCCAGATGAAAGACACCACAAAAGTGGTTCTACCTGCTTGCTGGGCTGAGATGGGCAATCGCTGACTTTTGGAGTCGGCTGGTGACAAAATGTTCCAAAGACAGCCCATGCACAACTCCACCGGGGAAGGTGCCAGAAAGGAGTTCTGTTGGTTGTTCTTACACTGCCCCGGTAGCCAGCTGAAAGACACCACAAAAGTGGTTCTACCTGCTTTCTGGGCTGAGATGGGGAATCGCTGACTTTTGGAGTCGGCTGGTGACAAAATGTTCCAAACACACCCCATGCACAACTCCACCGGGGAAGGTGCCAGAAAGGAGTTCTGTTGGTAGTTCTTCCACTGCCCCGGTAGCCAGATGAAAGACACCACAAAAGTGGTTCTACCTGCTTTGTGGGCTGAGATGGGGAATCGCTGACTTTTGGAGTCGGCTGGTGACAAAATGTTCCAAACACACCCCATGCACAACTCCAGCGGGGAAGGTGCCAGAAAGGAGTTCTGTTGGTAGTTCTTCCACTGCCCCGGTAGCCAGATGAAAGACACCACAAAAGTGGTTCTACCTGCTTGCTGGGCTGAGATGGGCAATCGCTGACTTTTGGAGTCGGCTGGTGACAAAATGTTCCAAACACACCCCATGCACAACTCCACCGGGGAAGGTGCCAGAAAGGAGTTCTGTTGGTTGTTCTTACACTGCCCCGGTAGCCAGATGAAAGACACCACAAAAGTGGTTCTACCTGCTTGCTGGGCTGAGATGGGGAATCGCTGACTTTTGCAGTCGGCTGGTGACAAAATGTTCCAAACACACCCCATGCACAACTCCTGCGGGGAAGGTGCCAGAAAGGAATTTTGTTGCTTGTTCTTCCACTGCCACGGTAGCCAGATGAAAGACACCACAAAAGTGGTTCTACCTGCGTGCTGGGCTGAGATGGGCAATCGCTGACTTTTGGAGTCGGCTGGTGACAAAATGTTCCAAAGACAGCCCATGCACAACTCCACCGGGGAAGGTGCCAGAAAGGAGTTCTGTTGGTTGTTCTTCCACTGCCCCGGTAGCCAGCTGAAAGACACCACAAAAGTGGTTCTACCTGCTTTCTAGGCTGAGATGGGCAATTGCTGACTTTTGGAGTCGGCTGGTGACAAAATGTTCCAAACACACCCCATGCACAACTCCACCGGGGAAGGTGCCAGAAAGGAGTTCTGTTGGTTGTTCTTACACTGCCCCGGTAGCCAGATGAAAGACACCACAAAAGTGGTTCTACCTGCTTGCTGGGCTGAGATGGGCAATCGCTGACTTTTGGAGTCGGCTGGTGATAAAATGTTCCAAACACACCCCATGCACAACTCCACCGGGGAAGGGTCCAGAAAGGAGTTCTGTTGGTTGTTCTTACACTGCCCCGGTAGCCAGATGAAAGACACCACAAAAGTGGTTCTACCTGCTTTCTGGGCTGAGATGGGCAATCGCTGACTTTTGGAGTCGGCTGGTGAAAAAATGTTCCAAACACACCCCATGCACAACTCCACCGGGGAAGGTGCCAGAAAGGAGTTCTGTTGGTAGTTCTTACACTGCCCCGGTAGCCAGCTGAAAGACACCACAAAAGTGGTTCTACCTGCTTTCTGGGCTGAGATGGGGAATCGCTGACTTTTGGAGTCGGCTGGTGACAAAATGTTCCAAAGACAGCCCATGCACAACTCCACCGGGGAAGGTGCCAGAAAGGAGTTCTCTTGGTAGTTCTTCCACTGCCCCGGTAGCCAGATGAAAGACACCACAAAAGTGGTTCTACCTGCTTGCTGGGCTGAGATGGGCAATCGCTGACTTTTGGAGTCGGCTGGTGACAAAATGTTCCAAACACACCCCATGCACAACTCCACCGGGGAAGGTGCCAGAAAGGAGTTCTGTTGGTTGTTCTTACACTGCCCCGGTAGCCAGATGAAAGACACCACAAAAGTGGTTCTACCTGCTTGCTGGGCTGAGATGGGGAATCGCTGACTTTTGCAGTCGGCTGGTGACAAAATGTTCCAAACACACCCCATGCACAACTCCACCGGGGAAGGTGCCAGAAAGGAGTTCTGTTGGTTGTTCTTCCACTGCCCCGGTAGCCAGATGAAAGACACCACAAAAGTGGTTCTACCTGCTTTCTAGGCTGAGATGGGCAATCGCTGACTTTTGGAGTCGGCTGGTGACAAAATGTTCCAAACACACCCCATGCACAACTCCACCGGGGAAGGTGCCAGAAAGGAGTTCTCTTGGTAGTTCTTCCACTGCCCCGGTAGCCAGATGAAAGACACCACAAAAGTGGTTCTACCTGCTTTCTGGGCTGAGATGGGCAATTGCTGACTTTTGGAGTCGGCTGGTGACAAAATGTTCCAAACACACCCCATGCACAACTCCACCGGGGAAGGTGCCAGAAAGGAGTTCTGTTGGTTGTTCTTCCACTGCCCCGGTAGCCAGCTGAAAGACACCACAAAAGTGGTTCTACCTGCTTTGTGGGCTGAGATGGGGAATCGCTGACTTTTGGAGTCGGCTGGTGACAAAATGTTCCAAAGACAGCCCATGCACAACTCCAGCGGGGAAGGTGCCAGAAAGGAGTTCTCTTGGTAGTTCTTCCACTGCCCCGGTAGCCAGCTGAAAGACACCACAAAAGTGGTTCTACCTGCTTGCTGGGCTGAGATGGGCAATCGCTGACTTTTGGAGTCGGCTGGTGACAAAATGTTCCAAACACACCCCATGCACAACTCCACTGGGGAAGGTGCCAGAAAGGAGTTCTGTTGGTAGTTCTTCCACTGCCCCGGTAGCCAGATGAAAGACACCACAAAAGTGGTTCTACCTGCTTTGTGGGCTGAGATGGGGAATCGCTGACTTTTGGAGTCGGCTGGTGACAAAATGTTCCAAACAGACCCCATGCACAACTCCACCGGGGAAGGTGCCAGAAAGGAGTTCTGTTGGTAGTTCTTACACTGCCCCGGTAGCCAGATGAAAGACACCACAAAAGTGGTTCTACCTGCTTGCTGGGCTGAGATGGGCAATCGCTGACTTTTGGAGTCGGCTGGTGACAAAATGTTCCAAACACACCCCATGCACAACTCTAGCGGGGAAGGTGCCAGAAAGGAGTTCTGTTGGTTGTTCTTACACTGCCCCGGTAGCCAGATGAAAGACACCACAAAAGTGGTTCTACCTGCTTTCTGGGCTGAGATGGGGAATCGCTGACTTTTGGAGTCGGCTGGTGACAAAATGTTCCAAAGACAGCCCATGCACAACTCCACCGGGGAAGGTGCCAGAAAGGAGTTCTGTTGGTTGTTCTTACACTGCCCCGGTAGCCAGATGAAAGACACCACAAAAGTGGTTCTACCTGCTTTCTAGGCTGAGATGGGCAATTGCTGACTTTTGGAGTCGGCTGGTGACAAAATGTTCCAAACACACCCCATGCACAACTCCACCGGGGAAGGTGCCAGAAAGGAGTTCTGTTGGTTGTTCTTCCACTGCCCCGGTAGCCAGATGAAAGACACCACAAAAGTGGTTCTACCTGCTTTCTGGGCTGAGATGGGCAATCGCTGACTTTTGGAGTCGGCTGGTGACAAAATGTTCCAAACACACCCCATGCACAACTCCACCGGGGAAGGTGCCAGAAAGGAATTCCGTTGCTTGTTCTTCCACTGCCCCGGTAGCCAGCTGAAAGACACCACAAAAGTGGTTCTACCTGCTTTGTGGGCTGAGATGGGCAATCGCTGACTTTTGGAGTCGGCTGGTGACAAAATGTTCCAAACACACCCCATGCACAACTCCAGCGGGGAAGGTGTCAGAAAGGAGTTCTCTTGGTAGTTCTTCCACTGCCCCGGTAGCCAGATGAAAGACACCACAAAAGTGGTTCTACCTGCTTTCTGGGCTGAGATGGGGAATCGCTGACTTTTGGAGTCGGCTGGTGACAATATGTTCCAAACACACCCCATGCACAACTCCACCGGGGAAGGTGCCAGAAAGGAGTTCTGTTGGTAGTTCTGACACTGCCCCGGTAGCCAGATGAAAGACACCACAAAAGTGGTTCTACCTGCTTGCTGGGCTGAGATGGGCAATCGCTGACTTTTGGAGTCGGCTGGTGACAAAATGTTCCAAACACACCCCATGCACAACTCCAGCGGGGAAGGTGCCAGAAAGGAGTTCTGTTGGTAGTTCTTCCACTGCCCCGGTAGCCAGATGAAAGACACCACAAAAGTGGTTCTACCTGCTTGCTGGGCTGAGATGGGCAATCGCTGACTTTTGGAGTCGGCTGGTGACAAAATGTTCCAAACACACCCCATGCACAACTCCAGCGGGGAAGGTGCCAGAAAGGAGTTCTGTTGGTTGTTCTTACACTGCCCCGGTAGCCAGATGAAAGACACCACAAAAGTGGTTCTACCTGCTTGCTGGGCTGAGATGGGCAATCGCTGACTTTTGGAGTCGGCTGGTGATAAAATGTTCCAAACACACCCCATGCACAACTCCACCGGGGAAGGGTCCAGAAAGGAGTTCTGTTGGTTGTTCTTACACTGCCCCGGTAGCCAGATGAAAGACACCACAAAAGTGGTTCTACCTGCTTTCTAGGCTGAGATGGGGAATCGCTGACTTTTGGAGTCGGCTGGTGACAAAATGTTCCAAACACACCCCATGCACAACTCCACCGGGGAAGGTGCCAGAAAGGAGTTCTGTTGGTAGTTCTTACACTGCCCCGGTAGCCAGATGAAAGACACCACAAAAGTGGTTCTACCTGCTTTCTGGGCTGAGATGGGGAATCGCTGACTTTTGGAGTCGGCTGGTGACAAAATGTTCCAAAGACAGCCCATGCACAACTCCACCGGGGAAGGTGCCAGAAAGGAGTTCTCTTGGTAGTTCTTCCACTGCCCCGGTAGCCAGATGAAAGACACCACAAAAGTGGTTCTACCTGCTTGCTGGGCTGAGATGGGCAATCGCTGACTTTTGGAGTCGGCTGGTGACAAAATGTTCCAAACACACCCCATGCACAACTCCACTGGGGAAGGTGCCAGAAAGGAGTTCTGTTGGTAGTTCTTCCACTGCCCCGGTAGCCAGCTGAAAGACACCACAAAAGTGGTTCTACCTGCTTTGTGGGCTGAGATGGGGAATCGCTGACTTTTGGAGTCGGCTGGTGACAATATGTTCCAAACAGACCCCATGCACAACTCCACCGGGGAAGGTGCCAGAAAGGAGTTCTGTTGGTAGTTCTGACACTGCCCCGGTAGCCAGATGAAAGACACCACAAAAGTGGTTCTACCTGCTTGCTGGGCTGAGATGGGCAATCGCTGACTTTTGGAGTCGGCTGGTGACAAAATGTTCCAAACACACCCCATGCACAACTCTAGCGGGGAAGGTGCCAGAAAGGAGTTCTGTTGGTTGTTCTTACACTGCCCCGGTAGCCAGATGAAAGACACCACAAAAGTGGTTCTACCTGCTTTCTGGGCTGAGATGGGGAATCGCTGACTTTTGGAGTCGGCTGGTGACAAAATGTTCCAAAGACAGCCCATGCACAACTCCACCGGGGAAGGTGCCAGAAAGGAGTTCTCTTGGTAGTTCTTCCACTGCCCCGGTAGCCAGATGAAAGACACCACAAAAGTGGTTCTACCTGCTTGCTGGGCTGAGATGGGCAATCGCTGACTTTTGGAGTCGGCTGGTGACAAAATGTTCCAAACACACCCCATGCACAACTCCAGCGGGGAAGGTGCCAGAAAGGAGTTCTGTTGGTTGTTCTTACACTGCCCCGGTAGCCAGATGAAAGACACCACAAAAGTGGTTCTACCTGCTTGCTGGGCTGAGATGGGCAATCGCTGACTTTTGGAGTCGGCTGGTGATAAAATGTTCCAAACACACCCCATGCACAACTCCACCGGGGAAGGGTCCAGAAAGGAGTTCTGTTGGTTGTTCTTACACTGCCCCGGTAGCCAGATGAAAGACACCACAAAAGTGGTTCTACCTGCTTTCTAGGCTGAGATGGGGAATCGCTGACTTTTGGAGTCGGCTGGTGACAAAATGTTCCAAACACACCCCATGCACAACTCCACCGGGGAAGGTGCCAGAAAGGAGTTCTGTTGGTAGTTCTTACACTGCCCCGGTAGCCAGCTGAAAGACACCACAAAAGTGGTTCTACCTGCTTTCTGGGCTGAGATGGGGAATCGCTGACTTTTGGAGTCGGCTGGTGACAAAATGTTCCAAAGACAGCCCATGCACAACTCCACCGGGGAAGGTGCCAGAAAGGAGTTCTCTTGGTAGTTCTTCCACTGCCCCGGTAGCCAGATGAAAGACACCACAAAAGTGGTTCTACCTGCTTGCTGGGCTGAGATGGGCAATCGCTGACTTTTGGAGTCGGCTGGTGACAAAATGTTCCAAACACACCCCATGCACAACTCCACTGGGGAAGGTGCCAGAAAGGAGTTCTGTTGGTAGTTCTTCCACTGCCCCGGTAGCCAGCTGAAAGACACCACAAAAGTGGTTCTACCTGCTTTGTGGGCTGAGATGGGGAATCGCTGACTTTTGGAGTCGGCTGGTGACAAAATGTTCCAAACAGACCCCATGCACAACTCCACCGGGGAAGGTGCCAGAAAGGAGTTCTGTTGGTAGTTCTGACACTGCCCCGGTAGCCAGATGAAAGACACCACAAAAGTGGTTCTACCTGCTTGCTGGGCTGAGATGGGCAATCGCTGACTTTTGGAGTCGGCTGGTGACAAAATGTTCCAAACACACCCCATGCACAACTCTAGCGGGGAAGGTGCCAGAAAGGAGTTCTGTTGGTTGTTCTTACACTGCCCCGGTAGCCAGATGAAAGACACCACAAAAGTGGTTCTACCTGCTTTCTGGGCTGAGATGGGGAATCGCTGACTTTTGGAGTCGGCTGGTGACAAAATGTTCCAAAGACAGCCCATGCACAACTCCACCGGGGAAGGTGCCAGAAAGGAGTTCTCTTGGTAGTTCTTCCACTGCTCGGTAGCCAGATGAAAGACACCACAAAAGTGGTTCTACCTGCTTGCTGGGCTGAGATGGGCAATCGCTGACTTTTGGAGTCGGCTGGTGACAAAATGTTCCAAACACACCCCATGCACAACTCCAGCGGGGAAGGTGCCAGAAAGGAGTTCTGTTGGTAGTTCTTCCACTGCCCCGGTAGCCAGCTGAAAGACACCACAAAAGTGGTTCTACCTGCTTTGTGGGCTGAGATGGGGAATCGCTGACTTTTGGAGTCGGCTGGTGACAAAATGTTCCAAACACACCCCATGCACAACTCCACCGGGGAAGGTGCCAGAAAGGAGTTCTGTTGGTAGTTCTTCCAGTGCCCCGGTAGCCAGCTGAAAGACACCACAAAAGTGGTTCTACCTGCTTTGTGGGCTGAGATGGGCAATCGCTGACTTTTGGAGTCGGCTGGTGACAAAATGTTCCAAACACACCCCATGCACAACTCCAGCGGGGAAGGTGCCAGAAAGGAGTTCTCTTGGTAGTTCTTCCACTGCCCCGGTAGCCAGATGAAAGACACCACAAAAGTGGTTCTACCT
Organism: Falco punctatus; assembly: GCF_963210335.1. Lineage (NCBI taxonomy): Eukaryota > Metazoa > Chordata > Aves > Falconiformes > Falconidae > Falco > Falco punctatus. The sequence goes on from NW_027660338.1 coordinate 972,859, forward strand.
GCTTGCTGGGCTGAGATGGGGAATCGCTGACTTTTGGAGTCGGCTGGTGACAAAATGTTCCAAACACACCCCATGCACAACTCCAGCGGGGAAGGTGCCAGAAAGGAGTTCTGTTGGTAGTTCTTACACTGCCCCGGTAGCCAGCTGAAAGATACCACAAAGTTGGTTCTACCTGCTTGCTGGGCTGAGATGGGGAATCGCTGACTTTTGGAGTCGGCTGGTGACAAAATGTTCCAAACAGACCCCATGCACAACTCCACCGGGGAAGGTGCCAGAAAGGAGTTCTGTTGGTAGTTCTTCCACTGCCCCGGTAGCCAGATGAAAGACACCACAAAAGTGGTTCTACCTGCTTGCTGGGCTGAGATGGGCAATCGCTGACTTTTGGAGTCGGCTGGTGACAAAATGTTCCAAACACACCCCATGCACAACTCCAGCGGGGAAGGTGCCAGAAAGGAGTTCTGTTGGTAGTTCTTACACTGCCCCGGTAGCCAGATGAAAGACACCACAAAAGTGGTTCTACCTGTTGCTGGGCTGAGATGGGCAATCGCTGACTTTTGGAGTCGGCTGGTGACAAAATGTTCCAAACACACCCCATGCACAACTCCACCGGGGAAGGTGCCAGAAAGGAGTTCTGTTGGTTGTTCTTACACTGCCCCGGTAGCCAGCTGAAAGACACCACAAAAGTGGTTCTACCTGCTTTCTGGGCTGAGATGGGGAATCGCTGACTTTTGGAGTCGGCTGGTGACAAAATGTTCCAAAGACAGCCCATGCACAACTCCACCGGGGAAGGTGCCAGAAAGGAGTTCTCTTGGTAGTTCTTCCACTGCCCCGGTAGCCAGATGAAAGACACCACAAAAGTGGTTCTACCTGCTTGCTGGGCTGAGATGGGCAATCGCTGACTTTTGGAGTCGGCTGGTGACAAAATGTTCCAAACACACCCCATGCACAACTCCACCGGGGAAGGTGCCAGAAAGGAGTTCTGTTGGTAGTTCTTCCACTGCCCCGGTAGCCAGATGAAAGACACCACAAAAGTGGTTCTACCTGCTTTGTGGGCTGAGATGGGGAATCGCTGACTTGTGGACTCGGCTGGTGACAAAATGTTCCAAAGACACCCCATGCACAACTCCACCGGGGAAGGTGCCAGAAAGGAGTTCTGTTGGTAGTTCTTCCACTGCCCCGGTAGCCAGCTGAAAGACACCACAAAAGTGGTTCTACCTGCTTGCTGGGCTGAGATGGGGAATCGCTGACTTTTGGAGTCGGCTGGTGACAAAATGTTCCAAAGACAGCCCATGCACAACTCCACCGGGGAAGGTGCCAGAAAGGAGTTCTGTTGGTTGTTCTTACACTGCCCCGGTAGCCAGATGAAAGACACCACAAAAGTGGTTCTACCTGCTTGCTGGGCTGAGATGGGGAATCGCTGACTTTTGCAGTCGGCTGGTGACAAAATGTTCCAAACACACCCCATGCACAACTCCACCGGGGAAGGTGCCAGAAAGGAGTTCTGTTGGTTGTTCTTCCACTGCCCCGGTAGCCAGATGAAAGACACCACAAAAGTGGTTCTACCTGCTTTCTGGGCTGAGATGGGCAATCGCTGACTTTTGGAGTCGGCTGGTGACAAAATGTTCCAAACACACCCCATGCACAACTCCACCGGGGAAGGTGCCAGAAAGGAGTTCTCTTGGTAGTTCTTCCACTGCCCCGGTAGCCAGATGAAAGACACCACAAAAGTGGTTCTACCTGCTTGCTGGGCTGAGATGGGGAATCGCTGACTTTTGGAGTCGGCTGGTGACAAAATGTTCCAAACACACCCCATGCACAACTCCACCGGGGAAGGTGCCAGAAAGGAGTTCTGTAGGTAGTTCTTACACTGCCCCGGTAGCCAGAAGAAAGACACCACAAAAGTGGTTCTACCTGCTTTGTGGGCTGAGATGGGCAATCGCTGACTTTTGGAGTCGGCTGGTGACAAAATGTTCCAAACACACCCCATGCACAACTCCACCGGGGAAGGGTCCAGAAAGGAGTTCTCTTGGTAGTTCTTCCACTGCCCCAGTAGCCAGCTGAAAGACACCACAAAAGTGGTTCTACCTGCTTGCTGGGCTGAGATGGGCAATCGCTGACTTTTGGAGTCGGCTGGTGACAAAATGTTCCAAACACACCCCATGCACAACTCCACCGGGGAAGGTGCCAGAAAGGAGTTCTGTTGGTAGTTCTTACACTGCCCCGGTAGCCAGATGAAAGACACCACAAAAGTGGTTCTACCTGCTTGCTGGGCTGAGATGGGCAATCGCTGACTTTTGGAGTCGGCTGGTGACAAAATGTTCCAAACACACCCCATGCACAACTCCACCGGGGAAGGTGCCAGAAAGGAGTTCTGTTGGTTGTTCTTACACTGCCCCGGTAGCCAGATGAAAGACACCACAAAAGTGGTTCTACCTGCTTGCTGGGCTGAGATGGGCGATCGCTGACTTTTGGAGTCGGCTGGTGACAAAATGTTCCAAAGACACCCCATGCACAACTCCACCGGGGAAGGTGCCAGAAAGGAGTTCTGTTGGTTGTTCTTACACTACCCCGGTAGCCAGATGAAAGACACCACAAAAGTGGTTCTACCTGCTTGCTGGGCTGAGATGGGCAATCGCTGACTTTTGGAGTCGGCTGGTGACAAAATGTTCCAAACACACCCCATGCACAACTCCACCGGGGAAGGTGCCAGAAAGGAGTTCTGTTGGTAGTTCTTCCACTGCCCCGGTAGCCAGCTGAAAGACACCACAAAAGTGGTTCTACCTGCTTTGTGGGCTGAGATGGGGAATCGCTGACTTTTGGAGTCGGCTGGTGACAAAATGTTCCAAACACACCCCATGCACAACTCCACCGGGGAAGGTGCCAGAAAGGAGTTCTGTTGGTAGTTCTTCCAGTGCCCCGGTAGCCAGCTGAAAGACACCACAAAAGTGGTTCTACCTGCTTTGTGGGCTGAGATGGGCAATCGCTGACTTTTGGAGTCGGCTGGTGACAAAATGTTCCAAACACACCCCATGCACAACTCCAGCGGGGAAGGTGCCAGAAAGGAGTTCTCTTGGTAGTTCTTCCACTGCCCCGGTAGCCAGATGAAAGACACCACAAAAGTGGTTCTACCTGCTTGCTGGGCTGAGATGGGGAATCGCTGACTTTTGGAGTCGGCTGGTGACAAAATGTTCCAAACACACCCCATGCACAACTCCAGCGGGGAAGGTGCCAGAAAGGAGTTCTGTTGGTAGTTCTTACACTGCCCCGGTAGCCAGCTGAAAGATACCACAAAGTTGGTTCTACCTGCTTGCTGGGCTGAGATGGGGAATCGCTGACTTTTGGAGTCGGCTGGTGACAAAATGTTCCAAACAGACCCCATGCACAACTCCACCGGGGAAGGTGCCAGAAAGGAGTTCTGTTGGTAGTTCTTCCACTGCCCCGGTAGCCAGATGAAAGACACCACAAAAGTGGTTCTACCTGCTTGCTGGGCTGAGATGGGCAATCGCTGACTTTTGGAGTCGGCTGGTGACAAAATGTTCCAAACACACCCCATGCACAACTCCAGCGGGGAAGGTGCCAGAAAGGAGTTCTGTTGGTAGTTCTTACACTGCCCCGGTAGCCAGATGAAAGACACCACAAAAGTGGTTCTACCTGTTGCTGGGCTGAGATGGGCAATCGCTGACTTTTGGAGTCGGCTGGTGACAAAATGTTCCAAACACACCCCATGCACAACTCCACCGGGGAAGGTGCCAGAAAGGAGTTCTGTTGGTTGTTCTTACACTGCCCCGGTAGCCAGCTGAAAGACACCACAAAAGTGGTTCTACCTGCTTTGTGGGCTGAGATGGGGAATCGCTGACTTTTGGAGTCGGCTGGTGACAAAATGTTCCAAAGACAGCCCATGCACAACTCCACCGGGGAAGGTGCCAGAAAGGAGTTCTCTTGGTAGTTCTTCCACTGCCCCGGTAGCCAGATGAAAGACACCACAAAAGTGGTTCTACCTGCTTGCTGGGCTGAGATGGGCAATCGCTGACTTTTGGAGTCGGCTGGTGACAAAATGTTCCAAACACACCCCATGCACAACTCCACCGGGGAAGGTGCCAGAAAGGAGTTCTGTTGGTAGTTCTTCCACTGCCCCGGTAGCCAGATGAAAGACACCACAAAAGTGGTTCTACCTGCTTTGTGGGCTGAGATGGGGAATCGCTGACTTGTGGACTCGGCTGGTGACAAAATGTTCCAAAGACACCCCATGCACAACTCCACCGGGGAAGGTGCCAGAAAGGAGTTCTGTTGGTAGTTCTTACACTGCCCCGGTAGCCAGCTGAAAGACACCACAAAAGTGGTTCTACCTGCTTGCTGGGCTGAGATGGGGAATCGCTGACTTTTGGAGTCGGCTGGTGACAAAATGTTCCAAAGACAGCCCATGCACAACTCCACCGGGGAAGGTGCCAGAAAGGAGTTCTGTTGGTTGTTCTTACACTGCCCCGGTAGCCAGATGAAAGACACCACAAAAGTGGTTCTACCTGCTTGCTGGGCTGAGATGGGGAATCGCTGACTTTTGCAGTCGGCTGGTGACAAAATGTTCCAAACACACCCCATGCACAACTCCTGCGGGGAAGGTGCCAGAAAGGAATTTTGTTGCTTGTTCTTCCACTGCCCCGGTAGCCAGCTGAAAGACACCACAAAAGTGGTTCTACCTGCTTGCTGGGCTGAGATGGGCAATCGCTGACTTTTGGAGTCGGCTGGTGACAAAATGTTCCAAAGACAGCCCATGCACAACTCCACCGGGGAAGGTGCCAGAAAGGAGTTCTGTTGGTTGTTCTTACACTGCCCCGGTAGCCAGATGAAAGACACAACAAAAGTGGTTCTACCTGCTTTCTAGGCTGAGATGGGCAATCGCTGACTTTTGGAGTCGGCTGGTGACAAAATGTTCCAAACACACCCCATGCACAACTCCACCGGGGAAGGTGCCAGAAAGGAGTTCTGTTGGTTGTTCTTCCACTGCCCCGGTAGCCAGATGAAAGACACCACAAAAGTGGTTCTACCTGCTTTCTGGGCTGAGATGGGCAATCGCTGACTTTTGGAGTCGGCTGGTGACAAAATGTTCCAAACACACCCCATGCACAACTCCACCGGGGAAGGTGCCAGAAAGGAGTTCTCTTGGTAGTTCTTCCACTGCCCCGGTAGCCAGATGAAAGACACCACAAAAGTGGTTCTACCTGCTTGCTGGGCTGAGATGGGGAATCGCTGACTTTTGGAGTCGGCTGGTGACAAAATGTTCCAAACACACCCCATGCACAACTCCACCGGGGAAGGTGCCAGAAAGGAGTTCTGTAGGTAGTTCTTACACTGCCCCGGTAGCCAGAAGAAAGACACCACAAAAGTGGTTCTACCTGCTTTGTGGGCTGAGATGGGCAATCGCTGACTTGTGGACTCGGCTGGTGACAAAATGTTCCAAACACACCCCATGCACAACTCCAGCGGGGAAGGGTCCAGAAAGGAGTACTGTTGGTAGTTCTTCCACTGCCCCAGTAGCCAGCTGAAAGACACCACAAAAGTGGTTCTACCTGCTTGCTGGGCTGAGATGGGCAATCGCTGACTTTTGGAGTCGGCTGGTGACAAAATGTTCCAAACACACCCCATGCACAACTCCACCGGGGAAGGTGCCAGAAAGGAGTTCTGTTGGTAGTTCTTACACTGCCCCGGTAGCCAGATGAAAGACACCACAAAAGTGGTTCTACCTGCTTGCTGGGCTGAGATGGGCAATCGCTGACTTTTGGAGTCGGCTGGTGACAAAATGTTCCAAACACACCCCATGCACAACTCCACCGGGGAAGGTGCCAGAAAGGAGTTCTGTTGGTTGTTCTTACACTGCCCCGGTAGCCAGATGAAAGACACCACAAAAGTGGTTCTACCTGCTTGCTGGGCTGAGATGGGCGATCGCTGACTTTTGGAGTCGGCTGGTGACAAAATGTTCCAAACACACCCCATGCACAACTCCACCGGGGAAGGTGCCAGAAAGGAGTTCTGTTGGTTGTTCTTACACTACCCCGGTAGCCAGATGAAAGACACCACAAAAGTGGTTCTACCTGCTTGCTGGGCTGAGATGGGCAATCGCTGACTTTTGGAGTCGGCTGGTGATAAAATGTTCCAAACACACCCCATGCACAACTCCAACGGGGAAGGGTCCAGAAAGGAGTTCTGTTGGTTGTTCTTACACTGCCCCGGTAGCCAGATGAAAGACACCACAAAAGTGGTTCTACCTGCTTTCTAGGCTGAGATAGGGAATCGCTGACTTTTGGAGTCGGCTGGTGACAAAATGTTCCAAACAGACCCCATGCACAACTCCACCGGGGAAGGTGCCAGAAAGGAGTTCTGTTGGTTGTTCTTACACTGCCCCGGTAGCCAGATGAAAGACACCACAAAAGTGGTTCTACCTGCTTTCTGGGCTGAGATGGGCAATCGCTGACTTTTGGAGTCGGCTGGTGACAAAATGTTCCAAACACACCCCATGCACAACTCCACCGGGGAAGGTGCCAGAAAGGAGTTCTCTTGGTAGTTCTTCCACTGCCCCGGTAGCCAGATGAAAGACACCACAAAAGTGGTTCTACCTGCTTGCTGGGCTGAGATGGGCAATCGCTGACTTTTGGAGTCGGCTGGTGACAAAATGTTCCAAACACACCCCATGCACAACTCTAGCGGGGAAGGTGCCAGAAAGGAGTTCTGTTGGTAGTTCTTCCACTGCCCCGGTAGCCAGCTGAAAGACACCACAAAAGTGGTTCTACCTGCTTTGTGGGCTGAGATGGGGAATCGCTGACTTTTGGAGTCGGCTGGTGACAAAATGTTCCAAACAGACCCCATGCACAACTCCAACGGGGAAGGTGCCAGAAAGGAGTTCTGTTGGTAGTTCTTACACTGCCCCGGTAGCCAGATGAAAGAAACCACAAAAGTGGTTCTACCTGCTTGCTGGGCTGAGATGGGCAATCGCTGACTTTTGGAGTCGGCTGGTGACAAAATGTTCCAAACACACCCCATGCACAACTCCACCGGGGAAGGTGCCAGAAAGGAGTTCTGTTGGTTGTTCTTACACTGCCCCGGTAGCCAGCTGAAAGACACCACAAAAGTGGTTCTACCTGCTTGCTGGGCTGAGATGGGCAATCGCTGACTTTTGGAGTAGGCTGGTGACAAAATGTTCCAAACACACCCCATGCACAACTCCAGCGGGGAAGGTGCCAGAAAGGAGTTCTGTTGGTTGTTCTTACACTGCCCCGGTAGCCAGCTGAAAGACACCACAAAAGTGGTTCTACCTGCTTGCTGGGCTGAGATGGGCAATCGCTGACTTTTGCAGTCGGCTGGTGACAAAATGTTCCAAACACACCCCATGCACAACTCCACCGGGGAAGGTGCCAGAAAGGAGTTCTGTAGGTAGTTCTTACACTGCCCCGGTAGCCAGAAGAAAGACACCACAAAAGTGGTTCTACCTGCTTTGTGGGCTGAGATGGGCAATCGCTGACTTGTGGACTCGGCTGGTGACAAAATGTTCCAAACACACCCCATGCACAACTCCACCGGGGAAGGGTCCAGAAAGGAGTACTGTTGGTAGTTCTTCCACTGCCCCGGTAGCCAGCTGAAAGACACCACAAAAGTGGTTCTACCTGCTTGCTGGGCTGAGATGGGCAATCGCTGACTTTTGGAGTCGGCTGGTGACAAAATGTTCCAAACACACCCCATGCACAACTCCACCGGGGAAGGTGCCAGAAAGGAGTTCTGTTGGTAGTTCTTACACTGCCCCGGTAGCCAGATGAAAGACACCACAAAAGTGGTTCTACCTGCTTGCTGGGCTGAGATGGGCAATCGCTGACTTTTGGAGTCGGCTGGTGACAAAATGTTCCAAACACACCCCATGCACAACTCCACCGGGGAAGGTGCCAGAAAGGAGTTCTGTTGGTTGTTCTTACACTGCCCCGGTAGCCAGATGAAAGACACCACAAAAGTGGTTCTACCTGCTTGCTGGGCTGAGATGGGCGATCGCTGACTTTTGGAGTCGGCTGGTGACAAAATGTTCCAAACACACCCCATGCACAACTCCACCGGGGAAGGTGCCAGAAAGGAGTTCTGTTGGTTGTTCTTACACTACCCCGGTAGCCAGATGAAAGACACCACAAAAGTGGTTCTACCTGCTTGCTGGGCTGAGATGGGCAATCGCTGACTTTTGGAGTCGGCTGGTGATAAAATGTTCCAAACACACCCCATGCACAACTCCAACGGGGAAGGGTCCAGAAAGGAGTTCTGTTGGTTGTTCTTACACTGCCCCGGTAGCCAGATGAAAGACACCACAAAAGTGGTTCTACCTGCTTTCTAGGCTGAGATAGGGAATCGCTGACTTTTGGAGTCGGCTGGTGACAAAATGTTCCAAACAGACCCCATGCACAACTCCACCGGGGAAGGTGCCAGAAAGGAGTTCTGTTGGTTGTTCTTACACTGCCCCGGTAGCCAGATGAAAGACACCACAAAAGTGGTTCTACCTGCTTTCTGGGCTGAGATGGGCAATCGCTGACTTTTGGAGTCGGCTGGTGACAAAATGTTCCAAACACACCCCATGCACAACTCCACCGGGGAAGGTGCCAGAAAGGAGTTCTCTTGGTAGTTCTTCCACTGCCCCGGTAGCCAGATGAAAGACACCACAAAAGTGGTTCTACCTGCTTGCTGGGCTGAGATGGGCAATCGCTGACTTTTGGAGTCGGCTGGTGACAAAATGTTCCAAACACACCCCATGCACAACTCCACCGGGGAAGGTGCCAGAAAGGAGTTCTGTTGGTAGTTCTTCCACTGCCCCGGTAGCCAGCTGAAAGACACCACAAAAGTGGTTCTACCTGCTTTGTGGGCTGAGATGGGGAATCGCTGACTTTTGGAGTCGGCTGGTGACAAAATGTTCCAAACAGACCCCATGCACAAGTCCAACGGGGAAGGTGCCAGAAAGGAGTTCTGTTGGTAGTTCTTACACTGCCCCGGTAGCCAGATGAAAGAAACCACAAAAGTGGTTCTACCTGCTTGCTGGGCTGAGATGGGCAATCGCTGACTTTTGGAGTCGGCTGGTGACAAAATGTTCCAAACACACCCCATGCACAACTCCACCGGGGAAGGTGCCAGAAAGGAGTTCTGTTGGTTGTTCTTACACTGCCCCGGTAGCCAGCTGAAAGACACCACAAAAGTGGTTCTACCTGCTTGCTGGGCTGAGATGGGCAATCGCTGACTTTTGGAGTAGGCTGGTGACAAAATGTTCCAAACACACCCCATGCACAACTCCAGCGGGGAAGGTGCCAGAAAGGAGTTCTGTTGGTTGTTCTTACACTGCCCCGGTAGCCAGCTGAAAGACACCACAAAAGTGGTTCTACCTGCTTTCTGGGCTGAGATGGGCAATCGCTGACTTTTGGAGTCGGCTGGTGACAAAATGTTCCAAAGACAGCCCATGCACAACTCCACCGGGGAAGGGTCCAGAAAGGAGTTCTCTTGGTAGTTCTTCCACTGCCCCGGTAGCCAGATGAAAGACACCACAAAAGTGGTTCTACCTGCTTTCTGGGCTGAGATGGGCAATCGCTGACTTTTGGAGTCGGCTGGTGACAAAATGTTCCAAAGACAGCCCATGCACAACTCCACCGGGGAAGGGTCCAGAAAGGAGTTCTCTTGGTAGTTCTTCCACTGCCCCGGTAGCCAGATGAAAGACACCACAAAAGTGGTTCTACCTGCTTTCTGGGCTGAGATGGGCAATCGCTGACTTTTGGAGTCGGCTGGTGACAAAATGTTCCAAAGACAGCCCATGCACAACTCCACCGGGGAAGGTGCCAGAAAGGAGTTCTGTTGGTTGTTCTTCCACTGCCCCGGTAGCCAGAAGAAAGACACCACAAAAGTGGTTCTACCTGCTTGCTGGGCTGAGATGGGCAATCGCTGACTTTTGGAGTCGGCTGGTGACAAAATGTTCCAAACACACCCCATGCACAACTCCACCGGGGAAGGTGCCAGAAAGGAATTCCGTTGCTTGTTCTTCCACTGCCCCGGTAGCCAGCTGAAAGACACCACAAAAGTGGTTCTACCTGCTTGCTGGGCTGAGATGGGCAATCGCTGACTTTTGGAGTCGGCTGGTGACAAAATGTTCCAAACACACCCCATGCACAACTCCACCGGGGAAGGTGTCAGAAAGGAGTTCTCTTGGTAGTTCTTCCACTGCCCCGGTAGCCAGATGAAAGACACCACAAAAGTGGTTCTACCTGCTTTCTGGGCTGAGATGGGCAATCGCTGACTTGTGGACTCGGCTGGTGACAAAATGTTCCAAACACACCCCATGCACAACTCCACCGGGGAAGGTGCCAGAAAGGAGTTCTGTTGGTAGTTCTTCCACTGCCCCGGTAGCCAGCTGAAAGACACCACAAAAGTGGTTCTACCTGCTTGCTGGGCTGAGATGGGCAATCGCTGACTTTTGGAGTCGGCTGGTGACAAAATGTTCCAAACACACCCCATGCACAACTCCACCGGGGAAGGTGCCAGAAAGGAATTCTGTTGGTTGTTCTTACACTGCCCCGGTAGCCAGCTGAAAGACACCACAAAAGTGGTTCTACCTGCTTGCTGGGCTGAGATGGGGAATCGCTGACTTTTGGAGTCGGCTGGTGACAAAATGTTCCAAAGACAGCCCATGCACAACTCCACCGGGGAAGGTGCCAGAAAGGAGTTCTCTTGGTAGTTCTTCCACTGCCCCGGTAGCCAGATGAAAGACACCACAAAAGTGGTTCTACCTGCTTGCTGGGCTGAGATGGGCAATCGCTGACTTTTGGAGTCGGCTGGTGACAAAATGTTCCAAACACACCCCATGCACAACTCCACCGGGGAAGGTGCCAGAAAGGAGTTCTGTTGGTTGTTCTTACACTGCCCCGGTAGCCAGATGAAAGACACCACAAAAGTGGTTCTACCTGCTTGCTGGGCTGAGATGGGGAATCGCTGACTTTTGCAGTCGGCTGGTGACAAAATGTTCCAAACACACCCCATGCACAACTCCACCGGGGAAGGTGCCAGAAAGGAGTTCTGTTGGTTGTTCTTACACTGCCCCGGTAGCCAGATGAAAGACACCACAAAAGTGGTTCTACCTGCTTGCTGGGCTGAGATGGGGAATCGCTGACTTTTGGAGTCGGCTGGTGACAAAATGTTCCAAACACACCCCATGCACAACTCCACCGGGGAAGGTGCCAGAAAGGAGTTCTGTTGGTAGTTCTTCCACTGCCCCGGTAGCCAGCTGAAAGACACCACAAAAGTGGTTCTACCTGCTTTCTGGGCTGAGATGGGCAATCGCTGACTTTTGGAGTCGGCTGGTGACAAAATGTTCCAAACACACCCCATGCACAACTCCAGCGGGGAAGGTGCCAGAAAGGAGTTCTCTTGGTTGTTCTTCCACTGCCCTGGTAGCCAGAAGAAAGACACCACAAAAGTGGTTCTACCTGCTTGCTGGGCTGAGATGGGCAATCGCTGACTTTTGGAGTCGGCTGGTGACAAAATGTTCCAAACACACCCCATGCACAACTCCACCGGGGAAGGTGCCAGAAAGGAATTCCGTTGCTTGTTCTTCCACTGCCCCGGTAGCCAGATGAAAGACACCACAAAAGTGGTTCTACCTGCTTGCTGGGCTGAGATGGGCAATCGCTGACTTTTGGAGTCGGCTGGTGACAAAATGTTCCAAACACACCCCATGCACAACTCCACCGGGGAAGGTGCCAGAAAGGAGTTCTGTTGGTAGTTCTTCCACTGCCCCGGTAGCCAGCTGAAAGACACCACAAAAGTGGTTCTACCTGCTTTCTGGGCTGAGATGGGCAATCGCTGACTTTTGGAGTCGGCTGGTGAAAAAATGTTCCAAACACACCCCATGCACAACTCCAGCGGGGAAGGTGCCAGAAAGGAGTTCTGTTGGTTGTTCTTACACTGCCCCGGTAGCCAGATGAAAGACACCACAAAAGTGGTTCTACCTGCTTGCTGGGCTGAGATGGGCAATCGCTGACTTTTGGAGTCGGCTGGTGACAAAATGTTCCAAACACACCCCATGCACAACTCCACCGGGGAAGATTCCAGAAAGGAGTTCTGTTGGTTGTTCTTACACTGCCCCGGTAGCCAGATGAAAGACACCACAAAAGTGGTTCTACCTGCTTGCTGGGCTGAGATGGGGAATCGCTGACTTTTGGAGTCGGCTGGTGACAAAATGTTCCAAACACACCCCATGCACAACTCCTGCGGGGAAGGTGCCAGAAAGGAATTTTGTTGCTTGTTCTTCCACTGCCACGGTAGCCAGATGAAAGACACCACAAAAGTGGTTCTACCTGCTTGCTGGGCTGAGATGGGCAATCGCTGACTTTTGGAGTCGGCTGGTGACAAAATGTTCCAAACACACCCCATGCACAACTCCACCGGGGAAGGTGCCAGAAAGGAGTTCTGTTGGTTGTTCTTCCACTGCCCCGGTAGCCAGATGAAAGACACCACAAAAGTGGTTCTACCTGCTTGCTGGGCTGAGATGGGCAATCGCTGACTTTTGGAGTCGGCTGGTGACAAAATGTTCCAAAGACAGCCCATGCACAACTCCACCGGGGAAGGTGCCAGAAAGGAGTTCTGTTGGTAGTTCTTCCACTGCCCCGGTAGCCAGATGAAAGACACCACAAAAGTGGTTCTACCTGCTTTGTGGGCTGAGATGGGCAATCGCTGACTTTTGGAGTCGGCTGGTGACAAAATGTTCCAAACACACCCCATGCACAACTCCACCGGGGAAGGTGCCAGAAAGGAGTTCTGTTGGTAGTTCTTCCACTGCCCCGGTAGCCAGCTGAAAGACACCACAAAAGTGGTTCTACCTGCTTTGTGGGCTGAGATGGGGAATCGCTGACTTTTGGAGTCGGCTGGTGACAAAATGTTCCAAACAGACCCCATGCACAACTCCAACGGGGAAGGTGCCAGAAAGGAGTTCTGTTGGTAGTTCTTACACTGCCCCGGTAGCCAGATGAAAGACACCACAAAAGTGGTTCTACCTGCTTGCTGGGCTGAGATGGGCAATCGCTGACTTTTGGAGTCGGCTGGTGACAAAATGTTCCAAACACACCCCATGCACAACTCCACCGGGGAAGGTGCCAGAAAGGAGTTCTGTTGGTAGTTCTTCCACTGCCCCGGTAGCCAGCTGAAAGACACCACAAAAGTGGTTCTACCTGCTTGCTGGGCTGAGATGGGGAATCGCTGACTTTTGGAGTCGGCTGGTGACAAAATGTTCCAAACACACCCCATGCACAACTCCACCGGGGAAGGTGCCAGAAAGGAATTCCGTTGCTTGTTCTTCCACTGCCCCGGTAGCCAGATGAAAGACACCACAAAAGTGGTTCTACCTGCTTGCTGGGCTGAGATGGGGAATCGCTGACTTTTGGAGTCGGCTGGTGACAAAATGTTCCAAAGACAGCCCATGCACAACTCCACCGGGGAAGGTGCCAGAAAGGAGTTCTGTTGGTAGTTCTTACACTGCCCCGGTAGCCAGCTGAAAGACACCACAAAAGTGGTTCTACCTGCTTTCTGGGCTGAGATGGGCAATCGCTGACTTTTGGAGTCGGCTGGTGAAAAAATGTTCCAAACACACCCCATGCACAACTCCAGCGGGGAAGGTGCCAGAAAGGAGTTCTGTTGGTTGTTCTTACACTGCCCCGGTAGCCAGATGAAAGACACCACAAAAGTGGTTCTACCTGCTTTCTGGGCTGAGATGGGCAATCGCTGACTTTTGTAGTCGGCTGGTGACAAAATGTTCCAAACACACCCCATGCACAACTCCACCGGGGAAGGTGCCAGAAAGGAGTTCTGTTGGTTGTTCTTACACTGCCCCGGTAGCCAGATGAAAGACACCACAAAAGTGGTTCTACCTGCTTGCTGGGCTGAGATGGGCAATCGCTGACTTTTGGAGTCGGCTGGTGACAAAATGTTCCAAACACAGCCCATGCACAACTCCAGCGGGGAAGGTGCCAGAAAGGAGTTCTCTTGGTAGTTCTTCCACTGCCCCGGTAGCCAGATGAAAGACACCACAAAAGTGGTTCTACCTGCTTTGTGGGCTGAGATGGGCAATCGCTGACTTTTGGAGTCGGCTGGTGACAAAATGTTCCAAACACACCCCATGCACAACTCCACCGGGGAAGGTGCCAGAAAGGAGTTCTGTTGGTAGTTCTTCCACTGCCCCGGTAGCCAGCTGAAAGACACCACAAAAGTGGTTCTACCTGCTTTGTGGGCTGAGATGGGGAATCGCTGACTTTTGGAGTCGGCTGGTGACAAAATGTTCCAAACAGACCCCATGCACAACTCCAACGGGGAAGGTGCCAGAAAGGAGTTCTGTTGGTAGTTCTTACACTGCCCCGGTAGCCAGCTGAAAGACACCACAAAAGTGGTTCTACCTGCTTGCTGGGCTGAGATGGGCAATCGCTGACTTTTGGAGTCGGCTGGTGACAAAATGTTCCAAAGACAGCCCATGCACAACTCCACCGGGGAAGGTGCCAGAAAGGAGTTCTGTTGGTTGTTCTTACACTGCCCCGGTAGCCAGCTGAAAGACACCACAAAAGTGGTTCTACCTGCTTGCTGGGCTGAGATGGGGAATCGCTGACTTTTGGAGTCGGCTGGTGACAAAATGTTCCAAACACACCCCATGCACAACTCCACCGGGGAAGGTGCCAGAAAGGAGTTCTGTTGGTTGTTCTTCCACTGCCCCGGTAGCCAGATGAAAGACACCACAAAAGTGGTTCTACCTGCTTGCTGGGCTGAGATGGGCAATCGCTGACTTTTGGAGTCGGCTGGTGACAAAATGTTCCAAACACACCCCATGCACAACTCCACCGGGGAAGGTGCCAGAAAGGAATTTTGTTGCTTGTTCTTCCACTGCCCCGGTAGCCAGCTGAAAGACACCACAAAAGTGGTTCTACCTGCTTGCTGGGCTGAGATGGGCAATCGCTGACTTGTGGACTCGGCTGGTGACAAAATGTTCCAAACACACCCCATGCACAACTCCACCGGGGAAGGTGCCAGAAAGGAGTTCTGTTGGTAGTTCTTCCACTGCCCCGGTAGCCAGATGAAAGACACCACAAAAGTGGTTCTACCTGCTTTCTGGGCTGAGATGGGCAATCGCTGACTTTTGCAGTCGGCTGGTGACAAAATGTTCCAAACACACCCCATGCACAACTCCAGCGGGGAAGGTGCCAGAAAGGACTTCTGTTGGTTGTTCTTCCACTGCCCCGGTAGCCAGAAGAAAGACACCACAAAAGTGGTTCTACCTGTTGCTGGGCTGAGATGGGCAATCGCTGACTTTTGGAGTCGGCTGGTGACAAAATGTTCCAAACACACCCCATGCACAACTCCACCGGGGAATGTGCCAGAAAGGAATTCCGTTGCTTGTTCTTCCACTGCCCCGGTAGCCAGCTGAAAGACACCACAAAAGTGGTTCTACCTGCTTGCTGGGCTGAGATGGGCAATCGCTGACTTTTGGAGTCGGCTGGTGACAAAATGTTCCAAACACACCCCATGCACAACTCCACCGGGGAAGGTGTCAGAAAGGAGTTCTGTTGGTAGTTCTTCCACTGCCCCGGTAGCCAGATGAAAGACACCACAAAAGTGGTTCTACCTGCTTTCTGGGCTGAGATGGGCAATCGCTGACTTTTGGAGTCGGCTGGTGACAAAATGTTCCAAACACACCCCATGCACAACTCCACCGGGGAAGGTGCCAGAAAGGAGTTCTCTTGGTAGTTCTTCCAGTGCCCCGGTAGCCAGCTGAAAGACACCACAAAAGTGGTTCTACCTGCTTTCTGGGCTGAGATGGGGAATCGCTGACTTTTGAAGTCGGCTGGTGACAAAATGTTCCAAACACACCCCATGCACAACTCCACCGGGGAAGGTGCCAGAAAGGAGTTCTGTTGGTAGTTCTTCCACTGCCCCGGTAGCCAGCTGAAAGACACCACAAAAGTGGTTCTACCTGCTTTCTAGGCTGAGATGGGGAATCGCTGACTTTTGGAGTCGGCTGGTGACAAAATGTTCCAAACACACCCCATGCACAACTCCACCGGGGAAGGTGCCAGAAAGGAGTTCTGTTGGTAGTTCTTCCAGTGCCCCGGTAGCCAGCTGAAAGACACCACAAAAGTGGTTCTACCTGCTTTCTGGGCTGAGATGGGCAATCGCTGACTTTTGGAGTCGGCTGGTGACAAAATGTTCCAAACACACCCCATGCACAACTCCAGCGGGGAAGGTGCCAGAAAGGAGTTCTGTTGGTTGTTCTTCCACTGCCCCGGTAGCCAGATGAAAGACACCACAAAAGTGGTTCTACCTGCTTGCTGGGCTGAGATGGGGAATCGCTGACTTTTGCAGTCGGCTGGTGACAAAATGTTCCAAACACACCCCATGCACAACTCCACCGGGGAAGGTGCCAGAAAGGAGTTCTGTTGGTTGTTCTTACACTGCCCCGGTAGCCAGATGAAAGACACCACAAAAGTGGTTCTACCTGCTTTCTAGGCTGAGATGGGGAATCGCTGACTTTTGGAGTCGGCTGGTGACAAAAAGTTCCAAACACACCCCATGCACAACTCCACCGGGGAAGGTGCCAGAAAGGAGTTCTCTTGGTAGTTCTTCCACTGCCCCGGTAGCCAGATGAAAGACACCACAAAAGTGGTTCTACCTGCTTGCTGGGCTGAGATGGGGAATCGCTGACTTTTGGAGTCGGCTGGTGACAAAATGTTCCAAACACACCCCATGCACAACTCCACCGGGGAAGGTGCCAGAAAGGAGTTCTCTTGGTAGTTCTTACACTGCCCCGGTAGCCAGAAGAAAGACACCACAAAAGTGGTTCTACCTGCTTTGTGGGCTGAGATGGGCAATCGCTGACTTGTGGACTCGGCTGGTGACAAAATGTTCCAAACACACCCCATGCACAACTCCACCGGGGAAGGTGCCAGAAAGGAGTTCTGTTGGTAGTTCTTCCACTGCCCCGGTAGCCAGCTGAAAGACACCACAAAAGTGGTTCTACCTGCTTTGTGGGCTGAGATGGGGAATCGCTGACTTTTGGAGTCGGCTGGTGACAAAATGTTCCAAACACACCCCATGCACAACTCCAGCGGGGAAGGTGCCAGAAAGGAGTTCTGTTGGTTGTTCTTACACTGCCCCGGTAGCCAGCTGAAAGACACCACAAAAGTGGTTCTACCTGCTTTCTGGGCTGAGATGGGCAATCGCTGACTTTTGGAGTCGGCTGGTGACAAAATGTTCCAAACACACCCCATGCACAACTCCACCGGGGAAGGTGCCAGAAAGGAGTTCTGTTGGTTGTTCTTACACTGCCCCGGTAGCCAGAAGAAAGACACCACAAAAGTGGTTCTACCTGCTTTGTGGGCTGAGATGGGCAATCGCTGACTTGTGGACTCGGCTGGTGACAAAATGTTCCAAACACACCCCATGCACAACTCCACCGGGGAAGGTGCCAGAAAGGAGTTCTGTTGGTAGTTCTTCCACTGCCCCGGTAGCCAGCTGAAAGACACCACAAAAGTGGTTCTACCTGCTTTGTGGGCTGAGATGGGGAATTGCTGACTTTTGGAGTCGGCTGGTGACAAAATGTTCCAAACACACCCCATGCACAACTCCACCGGGGAAGGTGCCAGAAAGGAGTTCTGTTGGTTGTTCTTCCACTGCCCCGGTAGCCAGCTGAAAGAAACCACAAAACTGGTTCTACCTGCTTTCTAGGCTGAGATGGGGAATCGCTGACTTTTGGAGTCGGCTGGTGACAAAATGTTCCAAACACACCCCATGCACAACTCCACCGGGGAAGGTGCCAGAAAGGAGTTCTGTTGGTTGTTCTTACACTGCCCCGGTAGCCAGATGAAAGACACCACTAAAGTGGTTCTACCTGCTTGCTGGGCTGAGATGGGCAATCGCTGACTTTTGGAGTCGGCTGGTGACAAAATGTTCCAAAGACAGCCCATGCACAACTCCACCGGGGAAGGTGCCAGAAAGGAGTTCTGTTGGTAGTTCTTCCACTGCCCCGGTAGCCAGATGAAAGACACCACAAAAGTGGTTCTACCTGCTTTCTGGGCTGAGATGGGGAATCGCTGACTTTTGGAGTCGGCTCGTGACAAAATGTTCCAAACACACCCCATGCACAACTCCACCGGGGAAGGTGCCAGAAAGGAGTTCTGTTGGTTGTTCTTCCACTGCCCCGGTAGCCAGAAGAAAGACACCACAAAATGGTTCTACCTGCTTGCTGGGCTGAGATGGGCAATCGCTGACTTTTGGAGTCGGCTGGTGACAAAATGTTCCAAACACACCCCATGCACAACTCCACCGGGGAAGGTGCCAGAAAGGAATTCCGTTGCTTGTTCTTCCACTGCCCCGGTAGCCAGCTGAAAGACACCACAAAAGTGGTTCTACCTGCTTGCTGGGCTGAGATGGGCAATCGCTGACTTTTGGAGTCGGCTGGTGACAAAATGTTCCAAACACACCCCATGCACAACTCCACCGGGGAAGGTGCCAGAAAGGAGTTCTGTTGGTAGTTCTTCCACTGCCCCGGTAGCCAGCTGAAAGACACCACAAAAGTGGTTCTACCTGCTTTCTAGGCTGAGATGGGGAATCGCTGACTTTTGCAGTCGGCTGGTGACAAAATGTTCCAAACACACCCCATGCACAACTCCACCGGGGAAGGTGCCAGAAAGGAGTTCTCTTGGTAGTTCTTCCACTGCCCCGGTAGCCAGATGAAAGACACCACAAAAGTGGTTCTACCTGCTTGCTGGGCTGAGATGGGCAATCGCTGACTTTTGGAGTCGGCTGGTGACAAAATGTTCCAAACACACCCCATGCACAACTCCACCGGGGAAGGTGCCAGAAAGGAGTTCTGTAGGTAGTTCTTACACTGCCCCGGTAGCCAGAAGAAAGACACCACAAAAGTGGTTCTACCTGCTTTGTGGGCTGAGATGGGCAATCGCTGACTTGTGGACTCGGCTGGTGACAAAATGTTCCAAACACACCCCATGCACAACTCCACCGGGGAAGGTGCCAGAAAGGAGTTCTGTTGGTAGTTCTTCCACTGCCCCGGTAGCCAGCTGAAAGACACCACAAAAGTGGTTCTACCTGCTTTGTGGGCTGAGATGGGGAATCGCTGACTTTTGGAGTCGGCTGGTGACAAAATGTTCCAAACACACCCCATGCACAACTCCAGCGGGGAAGGTGCCAGAAAGGAGTTCTGTTGGTTGTTCTTACACTGCCCCGGTAGCCAGCTGAAAGACACCACAAAAGTGGTTCTACCTGCTTTGTGGGCTGAGATGGGCAATCGCTGACTTTTGGAGTCGGCTGGTGACAAAATGTTCCAAACACACCCCATGCACAACTCCACCGGGGAAGGTGCCAGAAAGGAGTTCTGTTGGTTGTTCTTCCACTGCCCCGGTAGCCAGAAGAAAGACACCACAAAATGGTTCTACCTGCTTGCTGGGCTGAGATGGGCAATCGCTGACTTTTGGAGTCGGCTGGTGACAAAATGTTCCAAACACACCCCATGCACAACTCCACCGGGGAAGGTGCCAGAAAGGAATTCCGTTGCTTGTTCTTCCACTGCCCCGGTAGCCAGCTGAAAGACACCACAAAAGTGGTTCTACCTGCTTGCTGGGCTGAGATGGGCAATCGCTGACTTTTGGAGTCGGCTGGTGACAAAATGTTCCAAAGACAGCCCATGCACAACTCCAGCGGGGAAGGTGCCAGAAAGGAGTTCTCTTGGTAGTTCTTCCACTGCCCCGGTAGCCAGATGAAAGACACCACAAAAGTGGTTCTACCTGCTTGCTGGGCTGAGATGGGCAATCGCTGACTTTTGGAGTCGGCTGGTGACAAAATGTTCCAAACACACCCCATGCACAACTCCACCGGGGAAGGTGCCAGAAAGGAGTTCTGTTGGTTGTTCTTCCACTGCCCCGGTAGCCAGAAGAAAGACACCACAAAAGTGGTTCTACCTGCTTTCTGGGCTGAGATGGGGAATCGCTGACTTTTGGAGTCGGCTGGTGACAAAATGTTCCAAACACACCCCATGCACAACTCCAGCGGGGAAGGTGCCAGAAAGGAGTTCTGTTGGTTGTTCTTACACTGCCCCGGTAGCCAGCTGAAAGACACCACAAAAGTGGTTCTACCTGCTTTGTGGGCTGAGATGGGCAATCGCTGACTTGTGGACTCGGCTGGTGACAAAATGTTCCAAACACACCCCATGCACAACTCCACCGGGGAAGGTGCCAGAAAGGAGTTCTGTTGGTAGTTCTTCCACTGCCCCGGTAGCCAGCTGAAAGACACCACAAAAGTGGTTCTACCTGCTTTGTGGGCTGAGATGGGGAATCGCTGACTTTTGGAGTCGGCTGGTGACAAAATGTTCCAAACACACCCCATGCACAACTCCAGCGGGGAAGGTGCCAGAAAGGAGTTCTGTTGGTTGTTCTTCCACTGCCCCGGTAGCCAGCTGAAAGAAACCACAAAAGTGGTTCTACCTGCTTTCTAGGCTGAGATGGGGAATCGCTGACTTTTGGAGTCGGCTGGTGACAAAATGTTCCAAACACACCCCATGCACAACTCCACCGGGGAAGGTGCCAGAAAGGAGTTCTGTTGGTTGTTCTTACACTGCCCCGGTAGCCAGCTGAAAGACACCACAAAAGTGGTTCTACCTGCTTGCTGGGCTGAGATGGGCAATCGCTGACTTTTGGAGTCGGCTGGTGACAAAATGTTCCAAAGACAGCCCATGCACAACTCCACCGGGGAAGGTGCCAGAAAGGAGTTCTCTTGGTAGTTCTTCCACTGCCCCGGTAGCCAGATGAAAGACACCACAAAAGTGGTTCTACCTGCTTGCTGGGCTGAGATGGGCAATCGCTGACTTTTGGAGTCGGCTGGTGACAAAATGTTCCAAACACACCCCATGCACAACTCCACCGGGGAAGGTGCCAGAAAGGAGTTCTGTTGGTTGTTCTTCCACTGCCCCGGTAGCCAGATGAAAGACACCACAAAAGTGGTTCTACCTGCTTGCTGGTCTGAGATGGGCAATCGCTGACTTTTGGAGTCGGCTGGTGACAAAATGTTCCAAACACACCCCATGCACAACTCCACCGGGGAAGGTGCCAGAAAGGAATTCCGTTGCTTGTTCTTCCACTGCCCCGGTAGCCAGCTGAAAGACACCACAAAAGTGGTTCTACCTGCTTGCTGGGCTGAGATGGGCAATCGCTGACTTTTGGAGTCGGCTGGTGACAAAATGTTCCAAACACACCCCATGCACAACTCCACCGGGGAAGGTGCCAGAAAGGAGTTCTGTTGGTTGTTCTTACACTGCCCCGGTAGCCAGATGAAAGACACCACAAAAGTGGTTCTACCTGCTTGCTGGGCTGAGATGGGCAATCGCTGACTTTTGGAGTCGGCTGGTGACAAAATGTTCCAAACACACCCCATGCACAACTCCACCGGGGAAGGTGCCAGAAAGGAGTTCTGTTGGTTGTTCTTACACTACCCCGGTAGCCAGATGAAAGACACCACAAAAGTGGTTCTACCTGCTTTCTGGGCTGAGATGGGCAATCGCTGACTTTTGGAGTCGGCTGGTGACAAAATGTTCCAAACACACCCCATGCACAACTCCAACGGGGAAGGGTCCAGAAAGGAGTTCTCTTGGTAGTTCTTCCACTGCCCCGGTAGCCAGATGAAAGACACCACAAAAGTGGTTCTACCTGCTTTCTAGGCTGAGATGGGGAATCGCTGACTTTTGGAGTCGGCTGGTGACAAAATGTTCCAAACACACCCCATGCACAACTCCACCGGGGAAGGTGCCAGAAAGGAGTTCTCTTGGTAGTTCTTCCACTGCCCCGGTAGCCAGATGAAAGACACCACAAAAGTGGTTCTACCTGCTTGCTGGGCTGAGATGGGGAATCGCTGACTTTTGGAGTCGGCTGGTGACAAAATGTTCCAAACACACCCCATGCACAACTCCACCGGGGAAGGTGCCAGAAAGGAGTTCTATAGGTAGTTCTTACACTGCCCCGGTAGCCAGAAGAAAGACACCACAAAAGTGGTTCTACCTGCTTTGTGGGCTGAGATGGGCAATCGCTGACTTGTGGACTCGGCTGGTGACAAAATGTTCCAAACACACCCCATGCACAACTCCACCGGGGAAGGTGCCAGAAAGGAGTTCTGTTGGTAGTTCTTCCACTGCCCCGGTAGCCAGCTGAAAGACACCACAAAAGTGGTTCTACCTGCTTTGTGGGCTGAGATGGGGAATCGCTGACTTTTGGAGTCGGCTGGTGACAAAATGTTCCAAACACACCCCATGCACAACTCCAGCGGGGAAGGTGCCAGAAAGGAGTTCTGTTGGTTGTTCTTACACTGCCCCGGTAGCCAGCTGAAAGACACCACAAAAGTGGTTCTACCTGCTTGCTGGGCTGAGATGGGGAATCGCTGACTTTTGGAGTCGGCTGGTGACAAAATGTTCCAAACACACCCCATGCACAACTCCACCGGGGAAGGTGCCAGAAAGGAGTTCTGTTGGTTGTTCTTCCACTGCCCCGGTAGCCAGCTGAAAGACACCACAAAAGTGGTTCTACCTGCTTGCTGGGCTGAGATGGGGAATCGCTGACTTTTGCAGTCGGCTGGTGACAAAATGTTCCAAACACACCCCATGCACAACTCCACCGGGGAAGGTGCCAGAAAGGAATTTTGTTGCTTGTTCTTCCACTGCCCCGGTAGCCAGCTGAAAGACACCACAAAAGTGGTTCTACCTGCTTGCTGGGCTGAGATGGGCAATCGCTGACTTTTGGAGTCGGCTGGTGACAAAATGTTCCAAACACACCCCATGCACAACTCCACCGGGGAAGGTGCCAGAAAGGAGTTCTGTTGGTTGTTCTTCCACTGCCCCGGTAGCCAGCTGAAAGAAACCACAAAAGTGGTTCTACCTGCTTTCTAGGCTGAGATGGGGAATCGCTGACTTTTGGAGTCGGCTGGTGACAAAATGTTCCAAACACACCCCATGCACAACTCCACCGGGGAAGGTGCCAGAAAGGAGTTCTGTTGGTTGTTCTTACACTGCCCCGGTAGCCAGATGAAAGACACCACAAAAGTGGTTCTACCTGCTTTCTGGGCTGAGATGGGCAATCGCTGACTTGTGGACTCGGCTGGTGACAAAATGTTCCAAACACACCCCATGCACAACTCCACCGGGGAAGGTGCCAGAAAGGAGTTCTGTTGGTAGTTCTTCCACTGCCCCGGTAGCCAGCTGAAAGACACCACAAAAGTGGTTCTACCTGCTTTCTGGGCTGAGATGGGCAATCGCTGACTTTTGGAGTCGGCTGGTGACAAAATGTTCCAAACACACCCCATGCACAAATCCCCCGGGGAAGGTGCCAGAAAGGAGTTCTGTTGGTTGTTCTTCCACTGCCCCGGTAGCCAGATGAAAGACACCACAAAAGTGGTTCTACCTGCTTGCTGGGCTGAGATGGGGAATCGCTGACTTTTGGAGTCGGCTGGTGACAAAATGTTCCAAACACACCCCATGCACAACTCCAGCGGGGAAGGTGCCAGAAAGGAGTTCTGTTGGTTGTTCTTCCACTGCCCCGGTAGCCAGATGAAAGACACCACAAAAGTGGTTCTACCTGCTTGCTGGGCTGAGATGGGCAATCGCTGACTTTTGGAGTCGGCTGGTGACAAAATGTTCCAAACACACCCCATGCACAACTCCACCGGGGAAGGTGCCAGAAAGCAATTCCGTTGCTTGTTCTTCCACTGCCCCGGTAGCCAGAAGAAAGACACCACAAAAGTGGTTCTACCTGCTTGCTGGGCTGAGATGGGCAATCGCTGACTTTTGGAGTCGGCTGGTGACAAAATGTTCCAAACACACCCCATGCACAACTCCACCGGGGAAGGTGCCAGAAAGGAGTTCTGTTGGTTGTTCTTACACTGCCCCGGTAGCCAGATGAAAGACACCACAAAAGTGGTTCTACCTGCTTTCTGGGCTGAGATGGGCAATCGCTGACTTTTGGAGTCGGCTGGTGATAAAATGTTCCAAACACACCCCATGCACAACTCCAACGGGGAAGGGTCCAGAAAGGAGTTCTGTTGGTTGTTCTTCCACTGCCCCGGTAGCCAGATGAAAGACACCACAAAAGTGGTTCTACCTGCTTTCTAGGCTGAGATGGGGAATCGCTGACTTTTGGAGTCGGCTGGTGACAAAATGTTCCAAACACACCCCATGCACAACTCCACCGGGGAAGGTGCCAGAAAGGAGTTCTCTTGGTAGTTCTTCCACTGCCCCGGTAGCCAGATGAAAGACACCACAAAAGTGGTTCTACCTGCTTGCTGGGCTGAGATGGGCAATCGCTGACTTTTGGAGTCGGCTGGTGACAAAATGTTCCAAACACACCCCATGCACAACTCCACCGGGGAAGGTGCCAGAAAGGAGTTCTGTTGGTAGTTCTTCCACTGCCCCGGTAGCCAGATGAAAGACACCACAAAAGTGGTTCTACCTGCTTGCTGGGCTGAGATGGGGAATCGCTGACTTTTGGAGTCGGCTGGTGACAAAATGTTCCAAACACACCCCATGCACAACTCCACCGGGGAAGGTGCCAGAAAGGAGTTCTGTTGGTAGTTCTTCCACTGCCCCGGTAGCCAGCTGAAAGACACCACAAAAGTGGTTCTACCTGCTTTCTGGGCTGAGATGGGCAATCGCTGACTTTTGGAGTCGGCTGGTGACAAAATGTTCCAAACACACCCCATGCACAACTCCAGCGGGGAAGGTGCCAGAAAGGAGTTCTGTTGGTTGTTCTTACACTGCCCCGGTAGCCAGATGAAAGACACCACAAAAGTGGTTCTACCTGCTTGCTGGGCTGAGATGGGGAATCGCTGACTTTTGCAGTCGGCTGGTGACAAAATGTTCCAAACACACCCCATGCACAACTCCACCGGGGAAGGGTCCAGAAAGGAATTCCGTTGGTTGTTCTTCCACTGCCCCGGTAGCCAGCTGAAAGACACCACAAAAGTGGTTCTACCTGCTTTCTGGGCTGAGATGGGCAATCGCTGACTTTTGGAGTCGGCTGGTGACAAAATGTTCCAAACACACCCCATGCACAACTCCACCGGGGAAGGTGCCAGAAAGGAGTTCTGTTGGTTGTTCTTCCACTGCCCCGGTAGCCAGCTGAAAGAAACCACAAAAGTGGTTCTACCTGCTTTCTAGGCTGAGATGGGGAATCGCTGACTTTTGGAGTCGGCTGGTGACAAAATGTTCCAAACACACCCCATGCACAACTCCAGCGGGGAAGGTGCCAGAAAGGAGTTCTGTTGGTTGTTCTTACACTGCCCCGGTAGCCAGATGAAAGACACCACAAAAGTGGTTCTACCTGCTTGCTGGGCTGAGATGGGCAATCGCTGACTTTTGGAGTCGGCTGGTGGCAAAATGTTCCAAAGACAGCCCATGCACAACTCCACCGGGGAAGGTGCCAGAAAGGAGTTCTCTTGGTAGTTCTTCCACTGCCCCGGTAGCCAGATGAAAGACACCACAAAAGTGGTTCTACCTGCTTGCTGGGCTGAGATGGGGAATCGCTGACTTTTGGAGTCGGCTGGTGACAAAATGTTCCAAACACACCCCATGCACAACTCCACCGGGGAAGGTGCCAGAAAGGAGTTCTGTTGGTTGTTCTTCCACTGCCCCGGTAGCCAGAAGAAAGACACCACAAAAGTGGTTCTACCTGCTTTGTGGGCTGAGATGGGCAATCGCTGACTTTTGGAGTCGGCTGGTGACAAAATGTTCCAAACACACCCCATGCACAACTCCACCGGGGAAGGTGCCAGAAAGGAATTCCGTTGCTTGTTCTTCCACTGCCCCGGTAGCCAGCTGAAAGACACCACAAAAGTGGTTCTACCTGCTTGCTGGGCTGAGATGGGCAATCGCTGACTTTTGGAGTCGGCTGGTGACAAAATGTTCCAAACACACCCCATGCACAACTCCACCGGGGAAGGTGTCAGAAAGGAGTTCTCTTGGTAGTTCTTCCACTGCCCCGGTAGCCAGATGAAAGACACCACAAAAGTGGTTCTACCTGCTTTCTAGGCTGAGATGGGGAATCGCTGACTTGTGGACTCGGCTGGTGACAAAATGTTCCAAACACACCCCATGCACAACTCCACCGGGGAAGGTGCCAGAAAGGAGTTCTGTTGGTAGTTCTTCCACTGCCCCGGTAGCCAGCTGAAAGACACCACAAAAGTGGTTCTACCTGCTTTCTGGGCTGAGATGGGCTATCGCTGACTTTTGAAGTCGGCTGGTGACAAAATGTTCCAAACACACCCCATGCACAACTCCACCGGGAAAGGTGCCAGAAAGGAGTTCTGTTGGTTGTTCTTACACTGCCCCGGTAGCCAGATGAAAGACACCACAAAAGTGGTTCTACCTGCTTGCTGGGCTGAGATGGGGAATCGCTGACTTTTGCAGTCGGCTGGTGACAAAATGTTCCAAACACACCCCATGCACAACTCCACCGGGGAAGGTGCCAGAAAGGAGTTCTGTTGGTTGTTCTTACACTGCCCCGGTAGCCAGATGAAAGACACCACAAAAGTGGTTCTACCTGCTTGCTGGGCTGAGATGGGGAATTGCTGACTTTTGGAGTCGGCTGGTGACAAAATGTTCCAAACACACCCCATGCACAACTCCACCGGGGAAGGTGCCAGAAAGGAGTTCTGTTGGTAGTTCTTCCACTGCCCCGGTAGCCAGATGAAAGACACCACAAAAGTGGTTCTACCTGCTTGCTGGGCTGAGATGGGCAATCGCTGACTTTTGGAGTCGGCTGGTGACAAAATGTTCCAAACACACCCCATGCACAACTCCACCGGGGAAGGTGCCAGAAAGGAGTTCTGTTGGTTGTTCTTACACTGCCCCGGTAGCCAGATGAAAGACACCACAAAAGTGGTTCTACCTGCTTGCTGGGCTGAGATGGGGAATCGCTGACTTTTGCAGTCGGCTGGTGACAAAATGTTCCAAACACACCCCATGCACAACTCCACCGGGGAAGGTGCCAGAAAGGAATTCCGTTGGTTGTTCTTCCACTGCCCCGGTAGCCAGATGAAAGACACCACAAAAGTGGTTCTACCTGCTTGCTGGGCTGAGATGGGGAATCGCTGACTTTTGGAGTCGGCTGGTGACAAAATGTTCCAAACACACCCCATGCACAACTCCACCGGGGAAGGTGCCAGAAAGGAGTTCTGTTGGTAGTTCTTCCACTGCCCCGGTAGCCAGCTGAAAGACACCACAAAAGTGGTTCTACCTGCTTTCTGGGCTGAGATGGGCAATCGCTGACTTTTGGAGTCGGCTGGTGAAAAAATGTTCCAAACACACCCCATGCACAACTCCAGCGGGGAAGGTGCCAGAAAGGAGTTCTGTTGGTTGTTCTTACACTGCCCCGGTAGCCAGATGAAAGACACCACAAAAGTGGTTCTACCTGCTTGCTGGGCTGAGATGGGGAATCGCTGACTTTTGCAGTCGGCTGGTGACAAAATGTTCCAAACACACCCCATGCACAACTCCACCGGGGAAGGTGCCAGAAAGGAGTTCTGTTGGTTGTTCTTACACTGCCCCGGTAGCCAGATGAAAGACACCACAAAAGTGGTTCTACCTGCTTGCTGGGCTGAGATGGGGAATCGCTGACTTTTGCAGTCGGCTGGTGACAAAATGTTCCAAACACACCCCATGCACAACTCCACCGGGGAAGGTGCCAGAAAGGAGTTCTGTTGGTAGTTCTTCCACTGCCCCGGTAGCCAGATGAAAGACACCACAAAAGTGGTTCTACCTGCTTGCTGGGCTGAGATGGGCAATCGCTGACTTTTGGAGTCGGCTGGTGACAAAATGTTCCAAACACACCCCATGCACAACTCCACCGGGGAAGGTGCCAGAAAGGAGTTCTGTTGGTAGTTCTTCCACTGCCCCGGTAGCCAGATGAAAGACACCACAAAAGTGGTTCTACCTGCTTGCTGGGCTGAGATGGGGAATCGCTGACTTTTGGAGTTGGCTGGTGACAAAATGTTCCAAACACACCCCATGCACAACTCCACCGGGGAAGGTGCCAGAAAGGAGTTCTGTTGGTAGTTCTTCCACTGCCCCGGTAGCCAGATGAAAGACACCACAAAAGTGGTTCTACCTGCTTTGTGGGCTGAGATGGGGAATCGCTGACTTTTGGAGTCGGCTGGTGACAAAATGTTCCAAACAGACCCCATGCACAACTCCAACGGGGAAGGTGCCAGAAAGGAGTTCTGTTGGTAGTTCTTACACTGCCCCGGTAGCCAGCTGAAAGACACCACAAAAGTGGTTCTACCTGCTTGCTGGGCTGAGATGGGCAATCGCTGACTTTTGGAGTCGGCTGGTGACAAAATGTTCCAAACACACCCCATGCACAACTCCACCGGGGAAGGTGCCAGAAAGGAGTTCTGTTGGTTGTTCTTCCACTGCCCCGGTAGCCAGCTGAAAGACACCACAAAAGTGGTTCTACCTGCTTGCTGGGCTGAGATGGGCAATCGCTGACTTTTGGAGTCGGCTGGTGACAAAATGTTCCAAACACACCCCATGCACAACTCCACCGGGGAAGGTGTCAGAAAGGAGTTCTCTTGGTAGTTCTTCCACTGCCCCGGTAGCCAGATGAAAGACACCACAAAAGTGGTTCTACCTGCTTTCTGGGCTGAGATGGGGAATCGCTGACTTTTGCAGTCGGCTGGTGACAAAATGTTCCAAACACACCCCATGCACAACTCCACCGGGGAAGGTGCCAGAAAGGAGTTCTGTTGGTAGTTCTTACACTGCCCCGGTAGCCAGATGAAAGACACCACAAAAGTGGTTCTACCTGCTTGCTGGGCTGAGATGGGGAATCGCTGACTTTTGCAGTCGGCTGGTGACAAAATGTTCCAAACACACCCCATGCACAACTCCACCGGGGAAGGTGCCAGAAAGGAGTTCTGTTGGTTGTTCTTACACTGCCCCGGTAGCCAGATGAAAGACACCACAAAAGTGGTTCTACCTGCTTGCTGGGCTGAGATGGGGAATCGCTGACTTTTGGAGTCGGCTGGTGACAAAATGTTCCAAACACACCCCATGCACAACTCCCCCGGGGAAGGTGCCAGAAAGGAGTTCTCTTGGTAGTTCTTCCACTGCCCCGGTAGCCAGCTGAAAGACACCACAAAAGTGGTTCTACCTGCTTTCTGGGCTGAGATGGGCAATCGCTGACTTTTGGAGTCGGCTGGTGAAAAAATGTTCCAAACACACCCCATGCACAACTCCAGCGGGGAAGGTGCCAGAAAGGAGTTCTGTTGGTTGTTCTTACACTGCCCCGGTAGCCAGATGAAAGACACCACAAAAGTGGTTCTACCTGCTTTCTGGGCTGAGATGGGCAATCGCTGACTTTTGGAGTCGGCTGGTGACAAAATGTTCCAAACACACCCCATGCACAACTCCACCGGGGAAGGTGCCAGAAAGGAGTTCTGTTGGTTGTTCTTACACTGCCCCGGTAGCCAGATGAAAGACACCACAAAAGTGGTTCTACCTGCTTTCTAGGCTGAGATGGGGAATCGCTGACTTTTGGAGTCGGCTGGTGACAAAATGTTCCAAACACACCCCATGCACAACTCCACCGGGGAAGGTGCCAGAAAGGAGTTCTGTTGGTAGTTCTTCCACTGCCCCGGTAGCAAGCTGAAAGACACCACAAAAGTGGTTCTACCTGCTTGCTGGGCTGAGATGGGCAATCGCTGACTTTTGGAGTCGGCTGGTGAAAAAATGTTCCAAACACACCCCATGCACAACTCCAGCGGGGAAGGTGCCAGAAAGGAGTTCTGTTGGTAGTTCTTACACTGCCCCGGTAGCCAGCTGAAAGACACCACAAAAGTGGTTCTACCTGCTTGCTGGGCTGAGATGGGCAATCGCTGACTTTTGGAGTCGGCTGGTGACAAAATGTTCCAAACACACCCCATGCACAACTCCACCGGGGAAGGTGCCAGAAAGGAGTTCTGTTGGTAGTTCTTCCACTGCCCCGGTAGCCAGATGAAAGACACCACAAAAGTGGTTCTACCTGCTTGCTGGGCTGAGATGGGGAATCGCTGACTTTTGGAGTCGGCTGGTGACAAAATGTTCCAAACACACCCCATGCACAACTCCACCGGGGAAGGTGCCAGAAAGGAGTTCTGTTGGTAGTTCTTCCACTGCCCCGGTAGCCAGATGAAAGACACCACAAAAGTGGTTCTACCTGCTTTGTGGGCTGAGATGGGGAATCGCTGACTTTTGGAGTCGGCTGGTGACAAAATGTTCCAAACAGACCCCATGCACAACTCCAACGGGGAAGGTGCCAGAAAGGAGTTCTGTTGGTAGTTCTTACACTGCCCCGGTAGCCAGATGAAAGACACCACAAAAGTGGTTCTACCTGCTTGCTGGGCTGAGATGGGCAATCGCTGACTTTTGGAGTCGGCTGGTGACAAAATGTTCCAAACACACCCCATGCACAACTCCACCGGGGAAGGTGCCAGAAAGGAGTTCTGTTGGTTGTTCTTACACTGCCCCGGTAGCCAGCTGAAAGACACCACAAAAGTGGTTCTACCTGCTTGCTGGGCTGAGATGGGGAATCGCTGACTTTTGGAGTCGGCTGGTGACAAAATGTTCCAAACACACCCCATGCACAACTCCACCGGGGAAGGTGCCAGAAAGGAGTTCTGTTGGTTGTTCTTACACTGCCCCGGTAGCCAGCTGAAAGACACCACAAAAGTGGTTCTACCTGCTTTGTGGGCTGAGATGGGGAATCGCTGACTTTTGGAGTCGGCTGGTGACAAAATGTTCCAAACAGACCCCATGCACAACTCCACCGGGGAAGGTGCCAGAAAGGAGTTCTGTTGGTAGTTCTTACACTGCCCCGGTAGCCAGATGAAAGACACCACAAAAGTGGTTCTACCTGCTTGCTGGGCTGAGATGGGCAATCGCTGACTTTTGGAGTCGGCTGGTGACAAAATGTTCCAAACACACCCCATGCACAACTCCACCGGGGAAGGTGCCAGAAAGGAGTTCTGTTGGTTGTTCTTCCACTGCCCCGGTAGCCAGCTGAAAGACACCACAAAAGTGGTTCTACCTGCTTTCTAGGCTGAGATGGGGAATCGCTGACTTTTGGAGTCGGCTGGTGACAAAATGTTCCAAACACACCCCATGCACAACTCCACCGGGGAAGGTGCCAGAAAGGAGTTCTGTTGGTTGTTCTTACACTGCCCCGGTAGCCAGATGAAAGACACCACAAAAGTGGTTCTACCTGCTTGCTGGGCTGAGATGGGGAATCGCTGACTTTTGGAGTCGGCTGGTGACAAAATGTTCCAAAGACAGCCCATGCACAACTCCACCGGGGAAGGTGCCAGAAAGGAGTTCTCTTGGTAGTTCTTACACTGCCCCGGTAGCCAGATGAAAGACACCACAAAAGTGGTTCTACCT
This sequence comes from Falco punctatus, assembly GCF_963210335.1. Lineage (NCBI taxonomy): Eukaryota > Metazoa > Chordata > Aves > Falconiformes > Falconidae > Falco > Falco punctatus. The sequence continues at coordinate 1,004,348 of NW_027660338.1, forward strand.
GCTTGCTGGGCTGAGATGGGCAATCGCTGACTTTTGCAGTCGGCTGGTGACAAAATGTTCCAAACACACCCCATGCACAACTCCACCGGGGAAGGTGCCAGAAAGGAGTTCTGTTGGTTGTTCTTCCACTGCCCCGGTAGCCAGAAGAAAGACACCACAAAAGTGGTTCTACCTGCTTTCTGGGCTGAGATGGGGAATCGCTGACTTGTGGACTCGGCTGGTGACAAAATGTTCCAAACACACCCCATGCACAACTCCACCGGGGAAGGGTCCAGAAAGGAGTTCTCTTGGTAGTTCTTACACTGCCCCGGTAGCCAGATGAAAGACACCACAAAAGTGGTTCTACCTGCTTGATGGGCTGAGATGGGCAATCGCTGACTTTTGGAGTCGGCTGGTGACAAAATGTTCCAAAGACAGCCCATGCACAACTCCACCGGGGAAGGTGCCAGAAAGGAGTTCTGTTGGTAGTTCTTCCACTGCCCCGGTAGCCAGATGAAAGACACCACAAAAGTGGTTCTACCTGCTTGCTGGGCTGAGATGGGGAATCGCTGACTTGTGGACTCGGCTGGTGACAAAATGTTCCAAAGACACCCCATGCACAACTCCACCGGGGAAGGTGCCAGAAAGGAGTTCTGTTGGTAGTTCTTCCACTGCCCCGGTAGCCAGCTGAAAGACACCACAAAAGTGGTTCTACCTGCTTTGTGGGCTGAGATGGGGAATCGCTGACTTGTGGACTCGGCTGGTGACAAAATGTTCCAAACACACCCCATGCACAACTCCACCGGGGAAGGTGCCAGAAAGGAATTCCATTGCTTGTTCTTCCACTGCCCCGGTAGCCAGCTGAAAGACACCACAAAAGTGGTTCTACCTGCTTTCTGGGCTGAGATGGGGAATCGCTGACTTTTGGAGTCGGCTGGTGACAAAATGTTCCAAACACACCCCATGCACAACTCCAGCGGGGAAGGTGCCAGAAAGGAGTTCTCTTGGTAGTTCTTCCAGTGCCCCGGTAGCCAGATGAAAGACACCACAAAAGTGGTTCTACCTGCTTTCTGGGCTGAGATGGGGAATCGCTGACTTTTGGAGTCGGCTGGTGACAAAATGTTCCAAACACACCCCATGCACAACTCCACCGGGGAAGGTGCCAGAAAGGAGTTCTGTTGGTAGTTCTTACACTGCCCCGGTAGCCAGCTGAAAGACACCACAAAAGTGGTTCTACCTGCTTTGTGGGCTGAGATGGGGAATCGCTGACTTGTGGACTCGGCTGGTGACAAAATGTTCCAAACACACCCCATGCACAACTCCACCGGGGAAGGTGCCAGAAAGGAGTTCTCTTGGTAGTTCTTACACTGCCCCGGTAGCCAGATGAAAGACACCACAAAAGTGGTTCTACCTGCTTGCTGGGCTGAGATGGGCAATCGCTGACTTTTGGAGTCGGCTGGTGACAAAATGTTCCAAACACACCCCATGCACAACTCCACCGGGGAAGGTGCCAGAAAGGAGTTCTGTTGGTAGTTCTTCCACTGCCCCGGTAGCCAGCTGAAAGACACCACAAAAGTGGTTCTACCTGCTTTCTAGGCTGAGATGGGCAATCGCTGACTTTTGGAGTCGGCTGGTGACAAAATGTTCCAAACACACCCCATGCACAACTCCACCGGGGAAGGTGCCAGAAAGGAGTTCTGTTGGTAGTTCTTCCACTGCCCCGGTAGCCAGATGAAAGACACCACAAAAGTGGTTCTACCTGCTTGCTGGGCTGAGATGGGGAATCGCTGACTTTTGGAGTTGGCTGGTGACAAAATGTTCCAAACACACCCCATGCACAACTCCACCGGGGAAGGTGCCAGAAAGGAGTTCTGTTGGTAGTTCTTCCACTGCCCCGGTAGCCAGATGAAAGACACCACAAAAGTGGTTCTACCTGCTTTGTGGGCTGAGATGGGGAATCGCTGACTTTTGGAGTCGGCTGGTGACAAAATGTTCCAAACAGACCCCATGCACAACTCCAACGGGGAAGGTGCCAGAAAGGAGTTCTGTTGGTAGTTCTTACACTGCCCCGGTAGCCAGCTGAAAGACACCACAAAAGTGGTTCTACCTGCTTGCTGGGCTGAGATGGGCAATCGCTGACTTTTGGAGTCGGCTGGTGACAAAATGTTCCAAACACACCCCATGCACAACTCCACCGGGGAAGGTGCCAGAAAGGAGTTCTGTTGGTTGTTCTTCCACTGCCCCGGTAGCCAGCTGAAAGACACCACAAAAGTGGTTCTACCTGCTTGCTGGGCTGAGATGGGGAATCGCTGACTTTTGGAGTCGGCTGGTGACAAAATGTTCCAAACACACCCCATGCACAACTCCACCGGGGAAGGTGTCAGAAAGGAGTTCTCTTGGTAGTTCTTCCACTGCCCCGGTAGCCAGATGAAAGACACCACAAAAGTGGTTCTACCTGCTTTCTGGGCTGAGATGGGGAATCGCTGACTTTTGCAGTCGGCTGGTGACAAAATGTTCCAAACACACCCCATGCACAACTCCACCGGGGAAGGTGCCAGAAAGGAGTTCTGTTGGTAGTTCTTACACTGCCCCGGTAGCCAGATGAAAGACACCACAAAAGTGGTTCTACCTGCTTGCTGGGCTGAGATGGGCAATCGCTGACTTTTGCAGTCGGCTGGTGACAAAATGTTCCAAACACACCCCATGCACAACTCCACCGGGGAAGGTGCCAGAAAGGAGTTCTGTTGGTTGTTCTTACACTGCCCCGGTAGCCAGATGAAAGACACCACAAAAGTGGTTCTACCTGCTTGCTGGGCTGAGATGGGGAATCGCTGACTTTTGAAGTCGGCTGGTGACAAAATGTTCCAAACACACCCCATGCACAACTCCACCGGGGAAGGTGCCAGAAAGGAGTTCTGTTGGTAGTTCTTACACTGCCCCGGTAGCCAGCTGAAAGACACCACAAAAGTGGTTCTACCTGCTTTGTGGGCTGAGATGGGGAATCGCTGACTTGTGGACTCGGCTGGTGACAAAATGTTCCAAACACACCCCATGCACAACTCCACCGGGGAAGGTGCCAGAAAGGAGTTCTCTTGGTAGTTCTTACACTGCCCCGGTAGCCAGATGAAAGACACCACAAAAGTGGTTCTACCTGCTTGCTGGGCTGAGATGGGCAATCGCTGACTTTTGGAGTCGGCTGGTGACAAAATGTTCCAAACACACCCCATGCACAACTCCACCGGGGAAGGTGCCAGAAAGGAGTTCTGTTGGTAGTTCTTCCACTGCCCCGGTAGCCAGCTGAAAGACACCACAAAAGTGGTTCTACCTGCTTTCTAGGCTGAGATGGGCAATCGCTGACTTTTGGAGTCGGCTGGTGACAAAATGTTCCAAACACACCCCATGCACAACTCCACCGGGGAAGGTGCCAGAAAGGAGTTCTGTTGGTAGTTCTTCCACTGCCCCGGTAGCCAGATGAAAGACACCACAAAAGTGGTTCTACCTGCTTGCTGGGCTGAGATGGGGAATCGCTGACTTTTGGAGTTGGCTGGTGACAAAATGTTCCAAACACACCCCATGCACAACTCCACCGGGGAAGGTGCCAGAAAGGAGTTCTGTTGGTAGTTCTTCCACTGCCCCGGTAGCCAGATGAAAGACACCACAAAAGTGGTTCTACCTGCTTTGTGGGCTGAGATGGGGAATCGCTGACTTTTGGAGTCGGCTGGTGACAAAATGTTCCAAACAGACCCCATGCACAACTCCAACGGGGAAGGTGCCAGAAAGGAGTTCTGTTGGTAGTTCTTACACTGCCCCGGTAGCCAGCTGAAAGACACCACAAAAGTGGTTCTACCTGCTTGCTGGGCTGAGATGGGCAATCGCTGACTTTTGGAGTCGGCTGGTGACAAAATGTTCCAAACAGACCCCATGCACAACTCCACCGGGGAAGGTGCCAGAAAGGAGTTCTGTTGGTTGTTCTTCCACTGCCCCGGTAGCCAGCTGAAAGACACCACAAAAGTGGTTCTACCTGCTTGCTGGGCTGAGATGGGCAATCGCTGACTTTTGGAGTCGGCTGGTGACAAAATGTTCCAAACACACCCCATGCACAACTCCACCGGGGAAGGTGCCAGAAAGGAGTTCTGTTGGTAGTTCTTACACTGCCCCGGTAGCCAGATGAAAGACACCACAAAAGTGGTTCTACCTGCTTGCTGGGCTGAGATGGGGAATCGCTGACTTTTGCAGTCGGCTGGTGACAAAATGTTCCAAACACACCCCATGCACAACTCCACCGGGGAAGGTGCCAGAAAGGAGTTCTGTTGGTTGTTCTTACACTGCCCCGGTAGCCAGATGAAAGACACCACAAAAGTGGTTCTACCTGCTTGCTGGGCTGAGATGGGCAATCGCTGACTTTTGAAGTCGGCTGGTGACAAAATGTTCCAAACACACCCCATGCACAACTCCACCGGGGAAGGTGCCAGAAAGGAGTTCTGTTGGTAGTTCTTACACTGCCCCGGTAGCCAGATGAAAGACACCACAAAAGTGGTTCTACCTGCTTTCTGGGCTGAGATGGGCAATCGCTGACTTTTGGAGTCGGCTGGTGACAAAATGTTCCAAACACACCCCATGCACAACTCCACCGGGGAAGGTGCCAGAAAGGAGTTCTGTTGGTTGTTCTTACACTGCCCCGGTAGCCAGATGAAAGACACCACAAAAGTGGTTCTACCTGCTTTCTAGGCTGAGATGGGGAATCGCTGACTTTTGGAGTCGGCTGGTGACAAAATGTTCCAAACACACCCCATGCACAACTCCACCGGGGAAGGTGCCAGAAAGGAGTTCTGTTGGTAGTTCTTCCACTGCCCCGGTAGCCAGATGAAAGACACCACAAAAGTGGTTCTACCTGCTTGCTGGGCTGAGATGGGCAATCGCTGACTTTTGGAGTCGGCTGGTGAAAAAATGTTCCAAACACACCCCATGCACAACTCCAGCGGGGAAGGTGCCAGAAAGGAGTTCTGTTGGTAGTTCTTACACTGCCCCGGTAGCCAGATGAAAGACACCACAAAAGTGGTTCTACCTGCTTGCTGGGCTGAGATGGGCAATCGCTGACTTTTGGACTCGGCTGGTGACAAAATGTTCCAAACACACCCCATGCACAACTCCACCGGGGAAGGTGCCAGAAAGGAGTTCTGTTGGTAGTTCTTCCACTGCCCCGGTAGCCAGATGAAAGACACCACAAAAGTGGTTCTACCTGCTTGCTGGGCTGAGATGGGGAATCGCTGACTTTTGGAGTCGGCTGGTGACAAAATGTTCCAAACACACCCCATGCACAACTCCACCGGGGAAGGTGCCAGAAAGGAGTTCTGTTGGTAGTTCTTCCACTGCCCCGGTAGCCAGATGAAAGACACCACAAAAGTGGTTCTACCTGCTTTGTGGGCTGAGATGGGGAATCGCTGACTTTTGGAGTCGGCTGGTGACAAAATGTTCCAAACAGACCCCATGCACAACTCCAACGGGGAAGGTGCCAGAAAGGAGTTCTGTTGCTTGTTCTTACACTGCCCCGGTAGCCAGATGAAAGACACCACAAAAGTGGTTCTACCTGCTTGCTGGGCTGAGATGGGCAATCGCTGACTTTTGGAGTCGGCTGGTGACAAAATGTTCCAAACACACCCCATGCACAACTCCACCGGGGAAGGTGCCAGAAAGGAGTTCTGTTGGTTGTTCTTACACTGCCCCGGTAGCCAGCTGAAAGACACCACAAAAGTGGTTCTACCTGCTTTCTGGGCTGAGATGGGGAATCGCTGACTTTTGGAGTCGGCTGGTGACAAAATGTTCCAAACACACCCCATGCACAACTCCACCGGGGAAGGTGCCAGAAAGGAGTTCTGTTGGTTGTTCTTACACTGCCCCGGTAGCCAGATGAAAGACACCACAAAAGTGGTTCTACCTGCTTTCTGGGCTGAGATGGGCAATCGCTGACTTTTGGAGTCGGCTGGTGACAAAATGTTCCAAAGACAGCCCATGCACAACTCCTGCGGGGAAGGTGCCAGAAAGGAGTTCTGTTGGTAGTTCTTACACTGCCCCGGTAGCCAGATGAAAGACACCACAAAAGTGGTTCTACCTGCTTGCTGGGCTGAGATGGGCAATCGCTGACTTTTGGAGTCGGCTGGTGACAAAATGTTCCAAACACACCCCATGCACAACTCCACCGGGGAAGGTGCCAGAAAGGAGTTCTGTTGGTTGTTCTTCCACTGCCCCGGTAGCCAGAAGAAAGACACCACAAAAGTGGTTCTACCTGCTTTCTGGGCTGAGATGGGGAATCGCTGACTTGTGGACTCGGCTGGTGACAAAATGTTCCAAACACACCCCATGCACAACTCCACCGGGGAAGGGTCCAGAAAGGAGTTCTCTTGGTAGTTCTTACACTGCCCCGGTAGCCAGATGAAAGACACCACAAAAGTGGTTCTACCTGCTTGATGGGCTGAGATGGGCAATCGCTGACTTTTGGAGTCGGCTGGTGACAAAATGTTCCAAAGACAGCCCATGCACAACTCCACCGGGGAAGGTGCCAGAAAGGAGTTCTCTTGGTAGTTCTTCCACTGCCCCGGTAGCCAGATGAAAGACACCACAAAAGTGGTTCTACCTGCTTGCTGGGCTGAGATGGGGAATCGCTGACTTGTGGACTCGGCTGGTGACAAAATGTTCCAAAGACACCCCATGCACAACTCCACCGGGGAAGGTGCCAGAAAGGAGTTCTGTTGGTAGTTCTTCCACTGCCCCGGTAGCCAGCTGAAAGACACCACAAAAGTGGTTCTACCTGCTTTGTGGGCTGAGATGGGGAATCGCTGACTTGTGGACTCGGCTGGTGACAAAATGTTCCAAACACACCCCATGCACAACTCCACCGGGGAAGGTGCCAGAAAGGAATTCCATTGCTTGTTCTTCCACTGCCCCGGTAGCCAGCTGAAAGACACCACAAAAGTGGTTCTACCTGCTTTCTGGGCTGAGATGGGGAATCGCTGACTTTTGGAGTCGGCTGGTGACAAAATGTTCCAAACACACCCCATGCACAACTCCACCGGGGAAGGTGCCAGAAAGGAGTTCTGTTGGTTGTTCTTACACTGCCCCGGTAGCCAGATGAAAGACACCACAAAAGTGGTTCTACCTGCTTGCTGGGCTGAGATGGGGAATCGCTGACTTTTGGAGTCGGCTGGTGACAAAATGTTCCAAAGACAGCCCATGCACAACTCCACCGGGGAAGGTGCCAGAAAGGAGTTCTCTTGGTAGTTCTTACACTGCCCCGGTAGCCAGATGAAAGACACCACAAAAGTGGTTCTACCTGCTTGCTGGGCTGAGATGGGCAATCGCTGACTTTTGGAGTCGGCTGGTGACAAAATGTTCCAAACACACCCCATGCACAACTCCACCGGGGAAGGTGCCAGAAAGGAGTTCTGTTGGTTGTTCTTCCACTGCCCCGGTAGCCAGAAGAAAGACACCACAAAAGTGGTTCTACCTGCTTTCTGGGCTGAGATGGGGAATCGCTGACTTGTGGACTCGGCTGGTGACAAAATGTTCCAAACACACCCCATGCACAACTCCACCGGGGAAGGGTCCAGAAAGGAGTTCTCTTGGTAGTTCTTACACTGCCCCGGTAGCCAGATGAAAGACACCACAAAAGTGGTTCTACCTGCTTGATGGGCTGAGATGGGCAATCGCTGACTTTTGGAGTCGGCTGGTGACAAAATGTTCCAAAGACAGCCCATGCACAACTCCACCGGGGAAGGTGCCAGAAAGGAGTTCTCTTGGTAGTTCTTCCACTGCCCCGGTAGCCAGATGAAAGACACCACAAAAGTGGTTCTACCTGCTTGCTGGGCTGAGATGGGGAATCGCTGACTTGTGGACTCGGCTGGTGACAAAATGTTCCAAAGACACCCCATGCACAACTCCACCGGGGAAGGTGCCAGAAAGGAGTTCTGTTGGTAGTTCTTCCACTGCCCCGGTAGCCAGCTGAAAGACACCACAAAAGTGGTTCTACCTGCTTTGTGGGCTGAGATGGGCAATCGCTGACTTGTGGACTCGGCTGGTGACAAAATGTTCCAAACACACCCCATGCACAACTCCACCGGGGAAGGTGCCAGAAAGGAATTCCATTGCTTGTTCTTCCACTGCCCCGGTAGCCAGCTGAAAGACACCACAAAAGTGGTTCTACCTGCTTTCTGGGCTGAGATGGGGAATCGCTGACTTTTGGAGTCGGCTGGTGACAAAATGTTCCAAAGACACCCCATGCACAACTCCAGCGGGGAAGGTGCCAGAAAGGAGTTCTCTTGGTAGTTCTTCCAGTGCCCCGGTAGCCAGATGAAAGACACCACAAAAGTGGTTCTACCTGCTTTCTGGGCTGAGATGGGGAATCGCTGACTTTTGGAGTCGGCTGGTGACAAAATGTTCCAAACACACCCCATGCACAACTCCACCGGGGAAGGTGCCAGAAAGGAGTTCTGTTGGTAGTTCTTACACTGCCCCGGTAGCCAGCTGAAAGACACCACAAAAGTGGTTCTACCTGCTTTGTGGGCTGAGATGGGGAATCGCTGACTTGTGGACTCGGCTGGTGACAAAATGTTCCAAACACACCCCATGCACAACTCCACCGGGGAAGGTGCCAGAAAGGAGTTCTCTTGGTAGTTCTTACACTGCCCCGGTAGCCAGATGAAAGACACCACAAAAGTGGTTCTACCTGCTTGCTGGGCTGAGATGGGCAATCGCTGACTTTTGGAGTCGGCTGGTGACAAAATGTTCCAAACACACCCCATGCACAACTCCACCGGGGAAGGTGCCAGAAAGGAGTTCTGTTGGTAGTTCTTACACTGCCCCGGTAGCCAGCTGAAAGACACCACAAAAGTGGTTCTACCTGCTTTCTAGGCTGAGATGGGGAATCGCTGACTTTTGGAGTCGGCTGGTGACAAAATGTTCCAAAGACAGCCCATGCACAACTCCACCGGGGAAGGTGCCAGAAAGGAGTTCTCTTGGTAGTTCTTCCACTGCCCCGGTAGCCAGATGAAAGACACCACAAAAGTGGTTCTACCTGCTTGCTGGGCTGAGATGGGGAATCGCTGACTTGTGGACTCGGCTGGTGACAAAATGTTCCAAAGACACCCCATGCACAACTCCACCGGGGAAGGTGCCAGAAAGGAGTTCTGTTGGTAGTTCTTCCAGTGCCCCGGTAGCCAGCTGAAAGACACCACAAAAGTGGTTCTACCTGCTTTCTGGGCTGAGATGGGCAATCGCTGACTTTTGGAGTCGGCTGGTGACAAAATGTTCCAAACACACCCCATGCACAACTCCACCGGGGAAGGTGCCAGAAAGGAGTTCTGTTGGTTGTTCTTACACTGCCCCGGTAGCCAGATGAAAGACACCACAAAAGTGGTTCTACCTGCTTTCTGGGCTGAGATGGGCAATCGCTGACTTTTGGAGTCGGCTGGTGACAAAATGTTCCAAAGACAGCCCATGCACAACTCCTGCGGGGAAGGTGCCAGAAAGGAGTTCTGTTGGTTGTTCTTACACTGCCCCGGTAGCCAGATGAAAGACACCACAAAAGTGGTTCTACCTGCTTGCTGGGCTGAGATGGGGAATCGCTGACTTTTGCAGTCGGCTGGTGACAAAATGTTCCAAACACACCCCATGCACAACTCCACCGGGGAAGGTGCCAGAAAGGAGTTCTGTTGGTTGTTCTTACACTGCCCCGGTAGCCAGATGAAAGACACCACAAAAGTGGTTCTACCTGCTTTCTGGGCTGAGATGGGGAATCGCTGACTTTTGGAGTCGGCTGGTGACAAAATGTTCCAAACACACCCCATGCACAACTCCACCGGGGAAGGTGCCAGAAAGGAATTCCATTGCTTGTTCTTCCACTGCCACGGTAGCCAGCTGAAAGACACCACAAAAGTGGTTCTACCTGCTTGCTGGGCTGAGATGGGGAATCGCTGACTTTTGGAGTCGGCTGGTGACAAAATGTTCCAAAGACACCCCATGCACAACTCCAGCGGGGAAGGTGCCAGAAAGGAGTTCTCTTGGTAGTTCTTACACTGCCCCGGTAGCCAGATGAAAGACACCACAAAAGTGGTTCTACCTGCTTGCTGGGCTGAGATGGGGAATCGCTGACTTTTGGAGTCGGCTGGTGACAAAATGTTCCAAACACACCCCATGCACAACTCCACCGGGGAAGGTGCCAGAAAGGAGTTCTATTGGTAGTTCTTCCACTGCCCCGGTAGCCAGATGAAAGACACCACAAAAGTGGTTCTACCTGCTTGCTGGGCTGAGATGGGCAATCGCTGACTTTTGGAGTCGGCTGGTGACAAAATGTTCCAAACACACCCCATGCACAACTCCACCGGGGAAGGTGCCAGAAAGGAGTTCTGTTGGTAGTTCTTCCACTGCCCCGGTAGCCAGCGGAAAGACACCACAAAAGTGGTTCTACCTGCTTTGTGGGCTGAGATGGGGAATCGCTGACTTGTGGACTCGGCTGGTGACAAAATGTTCCAAACACACCCCATGCACAACTCCACCGGGGAAGGTGCCAGAAAGGAGTTCTGTTGGTAGTTCTTCCACTGCCCCGGTAGCCAGCTGAAAGACACCACAAAAGTGGTTCTACCTGCTTGCTGGGCTGAGATGGGCAATCGCTGACTTTTGGAGTCGGCTGGTGACAAAATGTTCCAAACACACCCCATGCACAACTCCACCGGGGAAGGTGCCAGAAAGGAGTTCTGTTGGTTGTTCTTACACTGCCCCGGTAGCCAGATGAAAGACACCACAAAAGTGGTTCTACCTGCTTTCTAGGCTGAGATGGGGAATCGCTGACTTTTGGAGTCGGCTGGTGACAAAATGTTCCAAACACACCCCATGCACAACTCCACCGGGGAAGGTGCCAGAAAGGAGTTCTGTTGGTTGTTCTTACACTGCCCCGGTAGCCAGATGAAAGACACCACAAAAGTGGTTCTACCTGCTTGCTGGGCTGAGATGGGGAATCGCTGACTTTTGGAGTCGGCTGGTGACAAAATGTTCCAAACACACCCCATGCACAACTCCTGCGGGGAAGGTGCCAGAAAGGAATTTTGTTGCTTGTTCTTCCACTGCCACGGTAGCCAGATGAAAGACACCACAAAAGTGGTTCTACCTGCTTGCTGGGCTGAGATGGGGAATCGCTGACTTTTGGAGTCGGCTGGTGACAAAATGTTCCAAACACACCCCATGCACAACTCCACCGGGGAAGGTGCCAGAAAGGAGTTCTGTTGGTTGTTCTTACACTGCCCCGGTAGCCAGATGAAAGACACCACAAAAGTTGTTCTACCTGCTTTCTGGGCTGAGATGGGGAATCGCTGACTTTTGGAGTCGGCTGGTGACAAAATGTTCCAAACACACCCCATGCACAACTCCACCGGGGAAGGTGCCAGAAAGGAGTTCTCTTGGTAGTTCTTCCACTGCCCCGGTAGCCAGATGAAAGACACCACAAAAGTGGTTCTACCTGCTTTGTGGGCTGAGATGGGCAATCGCTGACTTGTGGACTCGGCTGGTGACAAAATGTTCCAAACACACCCCATGCACAACTCCACCGGGGAAGGTGCCAGAAAGGAGTTCTGTTGGTAGTTCTTACACTGCCCCGGTAGCCAGATGAAAGACACCACAAAAGTGGTTCTACCTGCTTGCTGGGCTGAGATGGGGAATCGCTGACTTTTGGAGTCGGCTGGTGACAAAATGTTCCAAACACACCCCATGCACAACTCCTGCGGGGAAGGTGCTAGAAAGGAATTTTGTTGCTTGTTCTTCCACTGCCACGGTAGCCAGATGAAAGACACCACAAAAGTGGTTCTACCTGCTTGCTGGGCTGAGATGGGCAATCGCTGACTTTTGGAGTCGGCTGGTGACAAAATGTTCCAAACACACCCCATGCACAACTCCACCGGGGAAGGTGCCAGAAAGGAGTTCTGTTGGTTGTTCTTACACTGCCCCGGTAGCCAGATGAAAGACACCACAAAAGTGGTTCTACCTGCTTTCTGGGCTGAGATGGGCAATCGCTGACTTTTGGAGTCGGCTGGTGACAAAATGTTCCAAACACACCCCATGCACAACTCCACCGGGGAAGGTGCCAGAAAGGAGTTCTCTTGGTAGTTCTTCCACTGCCCCGGTAGCCAGATGAAAGACACCACAAAAGTGGTTCTACCTGCTTTGTGGGCTGAGATGGGCAATCGCTGACTTGTGGACTCGGCTGGTGACAAAATGTTCCAAACACACCCCATGCACAACTCCACCGGGGAAGGTGCCAGAAAGGAGTTCTGTTGGTAGTTCTTACACTGCCCGGGTAGCCAGATGAAAGACACCACAAAAGTGGTTCTACCTGCTTGCTGGGCTGAGATGGGCAATCGCTGACTTTTGGAGTCGGCTGGTGACAAAATGTTCCAAACACACCCCATGCACAACTCCAGCGGGGAAGGTGCCAGAAAGGAGTTCTGTTGGTTGTTCTTACACTGCCCCGGTAGCCAGCTGAAAGACACCACAAAAGTGGTTCTACCTGCTTTCTAGGCTGAGATGGGGAATCGCTGACTTTTGCAGTCGGCTGGTGACAAAATGTTCCAAACACACCCCATGCACAACTCCACCTGGGAAGATTCCAGAAAGGAGTTCTGTTGGTTGTTCTTCCACTGCCCCGGTAGCCAGATGAAAGACACCACAAAAGTGGTTCTACCTGCTTGCTGGGCTGAGATGGGGAATCGCTGACTTTTGGAGTCGGCTGGTGACAAAATGTTCCAAAGACAGCCCATGCACAACTCCTGCGGGGAAGGTGCCAGAAAGGAATTTTGTTGCTTGTTCTTACACTGCCCCGGTAGCCAGATGAAAGACACCACAAAAGTGGTTCTACCTGCTTTCTAGGCTGAGATGGGGAATCGCTGACTTTTGGAGTCGGCTGGTGACAAAATGTTCCAAACACACCCCATGCACAACTCCACCGGGGAAGGTGCCAGAAAGGAATTCTGTTGGTTGTTCTTACACTGCCCCGGTAGCCAGCTGAAAGACACCACAAAAGTGGTTCTACCTGCTTGCTGGGCTGAGATGGGCAATCGCTGACTTTTGGAGTCGGCTGGTGACAAAATGTTCCAAAGACAGCCCATGCACAACTCCACCGGGGAAGGTGCCAGAAAGGAGTTCTCTTGGTAGTTCTTCCACTGCCCCGGTAGCCAGATGAAAGACACCACAAAAGTGGTTCTACCTGCTTGCTGGGCTGAGATGGGCAATCGCTGACTTTTGGAGTCGGCTGGTGACAAAATGTTCCAAACACACCCCATGCACAACTCCAGCGGGGAAGGTGCCAGAAAGGAGTTCTGTTGGTAGTTCTTCCACTGCCCCGGTAGCCAGCTGAAAGACACCACAAAAGTGGTTCTACCTGCTTTCTAGGCTGAGATGGGGAATCGCTGACTTTTGGAGTCGGCTGGTGACAAAATGTTCCAAAGACAGCCCATGCACAACTCCACCGGGGAAGGTGCCAGAAAGGAGTTCTCTTGGTAGTTCTTCCACTGCCCCGGTAGCCAGATGAAAGACACCACAAAAGTGGTTCTACCTGCTTGCTGGGCTGAGATGGGGAATCGCTGACTTGTGGACTCGGCTGGTGACAAAATGTTCCAAACACACCCCATGCACAACTCCACCGGGGAAGGTGCCAGAAAGGAGTTCTGTTGGTAGTTCTTCCAGTGCCCCGGTAGCCAGCTGAAAGACACCACAAAAGTGGTTCTACCTGCTTTCTGGGCTGAGATGGGCAATCGCTGACTTTTGGAGTCGGCTGGTGACAAAATGTTCCAAACACACCCCATGCACAACTCCACCGGGGAAGGTGCCAGAAAGGAGTTCTGTTGGTTGTTCTTACACTGCCCCGGTAGCCAGATGAAAGACACCACAAAAGTGGTTCTACCTGCTTTCTGGGCTGAGATGGGCAATCGCTGACTTTTGGAGTCGGCTGGTGACAAAATGTTCCAAAGACAGCCCATGCACAACTCCTGCGGGGAAGGTGCCAGAAAGGAGTTCTGTTGGTTGTTCTTACACTGCCCCGGTAGCCAGATGAAAGACACCACAAAAGTGGTTCTACCTGCTTGCTGGGCTGAGATGGGGAATCGCTGACTTTTGCAGTCGGCTGGTGACAAAATGTTCCAAACACACCCCATGCACAACTCCACCGGGGAAGGTGCCAGAAAGGAGTTCTGTTGGTTGTTCTTACACTGCCCCGGTAGCCAGATGAAAGACACCACAAAAGTGGTTCTACCTGCTTTCTGGGCTGAGATGGGGAATCGCTGACTTTTGGAGTCGGCTGGTGACAAAATGTTCCAAACACACCCCATGCACAACTCCACCGGGGAAGGTGCCAGAAAGGAATTCCATTGCTTGTTCTTCCACTGCCACGGTAGCCAGCTGAAAGACACCACAAAAGTGGTTCTACCTGCTTGCTGGGCTGAGATGGGGAATCGCTGACTTTTGGAGTCGGCTGGTGACAAAATGTTCCAAAGACACCCCATGCACAACTCCAGCGGGGAAGGTGCCAGAAAGGAGTTCTCTTGGTAGTTCTTACACTGCCCCGGTAGCCAGATGAAAGACACCACAAAAGTGGTTCTACCTGCTTGCTGGGCTGAGATGGGGAATCGCTGACTTTTGGAGTCGGCTGGTGACAAAATGTTCCAAACACACCCCATGCACAACTCCACCGGGGAAGGTGCCAGAAAGGAGTTCTATTGGTAGTTCTTCCACTGCCCCGGTAGCCAGATGAAAGACACCACAAAAGTGGTTCTACCTGCTTGCTGGGCTGAGATGGGCAATCGCTGACTTTTGGAGTCGGCTGGTGACAAAATGTTCCAAACACACCCCATGCACAACTCCACCGGGGAAGGTGCCAGAAAGGAGTTCTGTTGGTAGTTCTTCCACTGCCCCGGTAGCCAGCGGAAAGACACCACAAAAGTGGTTCTACCTGCTTTGTGGGCTGAGATGGGGAATCGCTGACTTGTGGACTCGGCTGGTGACAAAATGTTCCAAACACACCCCATGCACAACTCCACCGGGGAAGGTGCCAGAAAGGAGTTCTGTTGGTAGTTCTTCCACTGCCCCGGTAGCCAGAAGAAAGACACCACAAAAGTGGTTCTACCTGCTTGCTGGGCTGAGATGGGCAATCGCTGACTTTTGGAGTCGGCTGGTGACAAAATGTTCCAAACACACCCCATGCACAACTCCACCGGGGAAGGTGCCAGAAAGGAGTTCTGTTGGTTGTTCTTACACTGCCCCGGTAGCCAGATGAAAGACACCACAAAAGTGGTTCTACCTGCTTTCTAGGCTGAGATGGGGAATCGCTGACTTTTGGAGTCGGCTGGTGACAAAATGTTCCAAACACACCCCATGCACAACTCCACCGGGGAAGGTGCCAGAAAGGAGTTCTGTTGGTTGTTCTTACACTGCCCCGGTAGCCAGATGAAAGACACCACAAAAGTGGTTCTACCTGCTTGCTGGGCTGAGATGGGGAATCGCTGACTTTTGGAGTCGGCTGGTGACAAAATGTTCCAAACACACCCCATGCACAACTCCTGCGGGGAAGGTGCCAGAAAGGAATTTTGTTGCTTGTTCTTCCACTGCCACGGTAGCCAGATGAAAGACACCACAAAAGTGGTTCTACCTGCTTGCTGGGCTGAGATGGGGAATCGCTGACTTTTGGAGTCGGCTGGTGACAAAATGTTCCAAACACACCCCATGCACAACTCCACCGGGGAAGGTGCCAGAAAGGAGTTCTGTTGGTTGTTCTTACACTGCCCCGGTAGCCAGATGAAAGACACCACAAAAGTGGTTCTACCTGCTTTCTGGGCTGAGATGGGGAATCGCTGACTTTTGGAGTCGGCTGGTGACAAAATGTTCCAAACACACCCCATGCACAACTCCACCGGGGAAGGTGCCAGAAAGGAGTTCTCTTGGTAGTTCTTCCACTGCCCCGGTAGCCAGATGAAAGACACCACAAAAGTGGTTCTACCTGCTTTGTGGGCTGAGATGGGCAATCGCTGACTTGTGGACTCGGCTGGTGACAAAATGTTCCAAACACACCCCATGCACAACTCCACCGGGGAAGGTGCCAGAAAGGAGTTCTGTTGGTAGTTCTTACACTGCCCCGGTAGCCAGATGAAAGACACCACAAAAGTGGTTCTACCTGCTTGCTGGGCTGAGATGGGGAATCGCTGACTTTTGGAGTCGGCTGGTGACAAAATGTTCCAAACACACCCCATGCACAACTCCTGCGGGGAAGGTGCTAGAAAGGAATTTTGTTGCTTGTTCTTCCACTGCCACGGTAGCCAGATGAAAGACACCACAAAAGTGGTTCTACCTGCTTGCTGGGCTGAGATGGGCAATCGCTGACTTTTGGAGTCGGCTGGTGACAAAATGTTCCAAACACACCCCATGCACAACTCCACCGGGGAAGGTGCCAGAAAGGAGTTCTGTTGGTTGTTCTTACACTGCCCCGGTAGCCAGATGAAAGACACCACAAAAGTGGTTCTACCTGCTTTCTGGGCTGAGATGGGCAATCGCTGACTTTTGGAGTCGGCTGGTGACAAAATGTTCCAAACACACCCCATGCACAACTCCACCGGGGAAGGTGCCAGAAAGGAGTTCTCTTGGTAGTTCTTCCACTGCCCCGGTAGCCAGATGAAAGACACCACAAAAGTGGTTCTACCTGCTTTGTGGGCTGAGATGGGCAATCGCTGACTTGTGGACTCGGCTGGTGACAAAATGTTCCAAACACACCCCATGCACAACTCCACCGGGGAAGGTGCCAGAAAGGAGTTCTGTTGGTAGTTCTTACACTGCCCGGGTAGCCAGATGAAAGACACCACAAAAGTGGTTCTACCTGCTTGCTGGGCTGAGATGGGCAATCGCTGACTTTTGGAGTCGGCTGGTGACAAAATGTTCCAAACACACCCCATGCACAACTCCAGCGGGGAAGGTGCCAGAAAGGAGTTCTGTTGGTTGTTCTTACACTGCCCCGGTAGCCAGCTGAAAGACACCACAAAAGTGGTTCTACCTGCTTTCTAGGCTGAGATGGGGAATCGCTGACTTTTGCAGTCGGCTGGTGACAAAATGTTCCAAACACACCCCATGCACAACTCCACCTGGGAAGATTCCAGAAAGGAGTTCTGTTGGTTGTTCTTCCACTGCCCCGGTAGCCAGATGAAAGACACCACAAAAGTGGTTCTACCTGCTTGCTGGGCTGAGATGGGGAATCGCTGACTTTTGGAGTCGGCTGGTGACAAAATGTTCCAAAGACAGCCCATGCACAACTCCACCGGGGAAGGTGCCAGAAAGGAATTTTGTTGCTTGTTCTTACACTGCCCCGGTAGCCAGATGAAAGACACCACAAAAGTGGTTCTACCTGCTTTCTAGGCTGAGATGGGGAATCGCTGACTTTTGGAGTCGGCTGGTGACAAAATGTTCCAAACACACCCCATGCACAACTCCACCGGGGAAGGTGCCAGAAAGGAATTCTGTTGGTTGTTCTTACACTGCCCCGGTAGCCAGCTGAAAGACACCACAAAAGTGGTTCTACCTGCTTGCTGGGCTGAGATGGGCAATCGCTGACTTTTGGAGTCGGCTGGTGACAAAATGTTCCAAAGACAGCCCATGCACAACTCCACCGGGGAAGGTGCCAGAAAGGAGTTCTCTTGGTAGTTCTTCCACTGCCCCGGTAGCCAGATGAAAGACACCACAAAAGTGGTTCTACCTGCTTGCTGGGCTGAGATGGGCAATCGCTGACTTTTGGAGTCGGCTGGTGACAAAATGTTCCAAACACACCCCATGCACAACTCCAGCGGGGAAGGTGCCAGAAAGGAGTTCTGTTGGTTGTTCTTCCACTGCCCCGGTAGCCAGCTGAAAGACACCACAAAAGTGGTTCTACCTGCTTGCTGGGCTGAGATGGGCAATCGCTGACTTTTGGAGTCGGCTGGTGACAAAATGTTCCAAAGACAGCCCATGCACAACTCCACCGGGGAAGGTGCCAGAAAGGAGTTCTGTTGGTAGTTCTTCCACTGCCCCGGTAGCCAGATGAAAGACACCACAAAAGTGGTTCTACCTGCTTGCTGGGCTGAGATGGGCAATCGCTGACTTTTGGAGTCGGCTGGTGACAAAATGTTCCAAACACACCCCATGCACAACTCCACCGGGGAAGGTGCCAGAAAGGAGTTCTGTTGGTTGTTCTTCCACTGCCCCGGTAGCCAGATGAAAGACACCACAAAAGTGGTTCTACCTGCTTGCTGGGCTGAGATGGGCAATCGCTGACTTTTGGAGTCGGCTGGTGACAAAATGTTCCAAACACACCCCATGCACAACTCCACCGGGGAAGGTGCCAGAAAGGAATTCCGTTGCTTGTTCTTCCACTGCCCCGGTAGCCAGCTGAAAGACACCACAAAAGTGGTTCTACCTGCTTTCTAGGCTGAGATGGGGAATCGCTGACTTTTGGAGTCGGCTGGTGACAAAATGTTCCAAACACACCCCATGCACAACTCCACCGGGGAAGGTGCCAGAAAGGAGTTCTGTTGGTTGTTCTTACACTGCCCCGGTAGCCAGATGAAAGACACCACAAAAGTGGTTCTACCTGCTTGCTGGGCTGAGATGGGCAATCGCTGACTTTTGGAGTCGGCTGGTGACAAAATGTTCCAAACACACCCCATGCACAACTCCACCGGGGAAGGTGCCAGAAAGGAATTCCGTTGCTTGTTCTTCCACTGCCCCGGTAGCCAGCTGAAAGACACCACAAAAGTGGTTCTACCTGCTTGCTGGGCTGAGATGGGCAATCGCTGACTTTTGGAGTCGGCTGGTGACAAAATGTTCCAAACACACCCCATGCACAACTCCACCGGGGAAGGTGCCAGAAAGGAGTTCTGTTGGTTGTTCTTCCACTGCCCCGGTAGCCAGAAGAAAGACACCACAAAAGTGGTTCTACCTGCTTTCTGGGCTGAGATGGGGAATCGCTGACTTGTGGACTCGGCTGGTGACAAAATGTTCCAAACACACCCCATGCACAACTCCACCGGGGAAGGGTCCAGAAAGGAGTTCTCTTGGTAGTTCTTCCACTGCCCCGGTAGCCAGATGAAAGACACCACAAAAGTGGTTCTACCTGCTTTCTGGGCTGAGATGGGCAATCGCTGACTTTTGGAGTCGGCTGGTGACAAAATGTTCCAAAGACAGCCCATGCACAACTCCACCGGGGAAGGTGCCAGAAAGGAGTTCTCTTGGTAGTTCTTCCACTGCCCCGGTAGCCAGATGAAAGACACCACAAAAGTGGTTCTACCTGCTTGCTGGGCTGAGATGGGCAATCGCTGAATTTTGGAGTCGGCTGGTGACAAAATGTTCCAAACACACCCCATGCACAACTCCACCGGGGAAGGTGCCAGAAAGGAGTTCTGTTGGTTGTTCTTCCACTGCCCCGGTAGCCAGAAGAAAGACACCACAAAAGTGGTTCTACCTGCTTGCTGGTCTGAGATGGGCAATCGCTGACTTTTGGAGTCGGCTGGTGACAAAATGTTCCAAACACACCCCATGCACAACTCCACCGGGGAAGGTGCCAGAAAGGAGTTCTGTTGGTAGTTCTTCCACTGCCCCGGTAGCCAGCTGAAAGACACCACAAAAGTGGTTCTACCTGCTTGCTGGGCTGAGATGGGCAATCGCTGACTTTTGGAGTCGGCTGGTGACAAAATGTTCCAAACACACCCCATGCACAACTCCACCGGGGAAGGTGCCAGAAAGGAGTTCTGTTGGTAGTTCTTCCACTGCCCCGGTAGCCAGCTGAAAGACACCACAAAAGTGGTTCTACCTGCTTTCTGGGCTGAGATGGGGAATCGCTGACTTTTTGAGTCGGCTGGTGACAAAATGTTCCAAACACACCCCATGCACAACTCCACCGGGGAAGGTGCCAGAAAGGAGTTCTCTTGGTAGTTCTTACACTGCCCCGGTAGCCAGATGAAAGACACCACAAAAGTGGTTCTACCTGCTTTCTGGGCTGAGATGGGCAATCGCTGACTTTTGGAGTCGGCTGGTGACAAAATGTTCCAAACACACCCCATGCACAACTCCACCGGGGAAGGTGCCAGAAAGGAGTTCTGTTGGTAGTTCTTCCACTGCCCCGGTAGCCAGCTGAAAGACACCACAAAAGTGGTTCTACCTGCTTTCTAGGCTGAGATGGGGAATCGCTGACTTTTGGAGTCGGCTGGTGACAAAATGTTCCAAAGACAGCCCATGCACAACTCCACCGGGGAAGGTGCCAGAAAGGAGTTCTCTTGGTAGTTCTTCCACTGCCCCGGTAGCCAGATGAAAGACACCACAAAAGTGGTTCTACCTGCTTGCTGGGCTGAGATGGGGAATCGCTGACTTGTGGACTCGGCTGGTGACAAAATGTTCCAAAGACACCCCATGCACAACTCCACCGGGGAAGGTGCCAGAAAGGAGTTCTGTTGGTAGTTCTTCCACTGCCCCGGTAGCCAGCTGAAAGACACCACAAAAGTGGTTCTACCTGCTTTCTGGGCTGAGATGGGCAATCGCTGACTTTTGGAGTCGGCTGGTGACAAAATGTTCCAAACACACCCCATGCACAAATCCCCCGGGGAAGGTGCCAGAAAGGAGTTCTGTTGGTTGTTCTTACACTGCCCCGGTAGCCAGATGAAAGACACCACAAAAGTGGTTCTACCTGCTTGCTGGGCTGAGATGGGCAATCGCTGACTTTTGGAGTCGGCTGGTGACAAAATGTTCCAAAGACAGCCCATGCACAACTCCTGCGGGGAAGGTGCCAGAAAGGAGTTCTGTTGGTTGTTCTTACACTGCCCCGGTAGCCAGATGAAAGACACCACAAAAGTGGTTCTACCTGCTTGCTGGGCTGAGATGGGGAATCGCTGACTTTTGGAGTCGGCTGGTGACAAAATGTTCCAAACACACCCCATGCACAACTCCAGCGGGGAAGGTGCCAGAAAGGAGTTCTGTTGGTTGTTCTTACACTGCCCCGGTAGCCAGATGAAAGACACCACAAAAGTGGTTCTACCTGCTTTCTGGGCTGAGATGGGGAATCGCTGACTTTTGGAGTCGGCTGGTGACAAAATGTTCCAAACACACCCCATGCACAACTCCACCGGGGAAGGTGCCAGAAAGGAATTCCATTGCTTGTTCTTCCACTGCCACGGTAGCCAGCTGAAAGACACCACAAAAGTGGTTCTACCTGCTTTCTGGGCTGAGATGGGCAATCGCTGACTTTTGGAGTCGGCTGGTGACAAAATGTTCCAAACACACCCCATGCACAACTCCAGCGGGGAAGGTGCCAGAAAGGAGTTCTCTTGGTAGTTCTTACACTGCCCCGGTAGCCAGATGAAAGACACCACAAAAGTGGTTCTACCTGCTTGCTGGGCTGAGATGGGGAATCGCTGACTTTTGGAGTCGGCTGGTGACAAAATGTTCCAAACACACCCCATGCACAACTCCACCGGGGAAGGTGCCAGAAAGGAGTTCTCTTGGTAGTTCTTCCACTGCCCCGGTAGCCAGATGAAAGACACCACAAAAGTGGTTCTACCTGCTTGCTGGGCTGAGATGGGCAATCGCTGACTTTTGGAGTCGGCTGGTGACAAAATGTTCCAAACACACCCCATGCACAACTCCACCGGGGAAGGTGCCAGAAAGGAGTTCTGTTGGTAGTTCTTCCACTGCCCCGGTAGCCAGCTGAAAGACACCACAAAAGTGGTTCTACCTGCTTTCTAGGCTGAGATGGGGAATCGCTGACTTTTGGAGTCGGCTGGTGACAAAATGTTCCAAACACACCCCATGCACAACTCCACCGGGGAAGGTGCCAGAAAGGAGTTCTGTTGGTTGTTCTTACACTGCCCCGGTAGCCAGATGAAAGACACCACAAAAGTGGTTCTACCTGCTTGCTGGGCTGAGATGGGCAATCGCTGACTTTTGGAGTCGGCTGGTGACAAAATGTTCCAAACACACCCCATGCACAACTCCTGCGGGGAAGGTGCCAGAAAGGAATTTTGTTGCTTGTTCTTCCACTGCCACGGTAGCCAGATGAAAGACACCACAAAAGTGGTTCTACCTGCTTGCTGGGCTGAGATGGGCAATCGCTGACTTTTGGAGTCGGCTGGTGACAAAATGTTCCAAAGACAGCCCATGCACAACTCCACCGGGGAAGGTGCCAGAAAGGAGTTCTGTTGGTTGTTCTTACACTGCCCCGGTAGCCAGATGAAAGACACCACAAAAGTGGTTCTACCTGCTTGCAGGGCTGAGATGGGGAATCGCTGACTTTTGGAGTCGGCTGGTGACAAAATGTTCCAAAGACAGCCCATGCACAACTCCACCGGGGAAGGTGCCAGAAAGGAGTTCTCTTGGTAGTTCTTACACTGCCCCGGTAGCCAGATGAAAGACACCACAAAAGTGGTTCTACCTGCTTGCTGGGCTGAGATGGGCAATCGCTGACTTGTGGACTCGGCTGGTGACAAAATGTTCCAAACACACCCCATGCACAACTCCACCGGGGAAGGGTCCAGAAAGGAGTTCTCTTGGTAGTTCTTCCACTGCCCCGGTAGCCAGATGAAAGACACCACAAAAGTGGTTCTACCTGCTTGCTGGGCTGAGATGGGCAATCGCTGACTTTTGGAGTCGGCTGGTGACAAAATGTTCCAAACACACCCCATGCACAACTCCACCGGGGAAGGTGCCAGAAAGGAGTTCTGTTGGTAGTTCTTCCACTGCCCCGGTAGCCAGCTGAAAGACACCACAAAAGTGGTTCTACCTGCTTTCTAGGCTGAGATGGGGAATCGCTGACTTTTGGAGTCGGCTGGTGACAAAATGTTCCAAAGACAGCCCATGCACAACTCCACCGGGGAAGGTGCCAGAAAGGAGTTCTCTTGGTAGTTCTTCCACTGCCCCGGTAGCCAGATGAAAGACACCACAAAAGTGGTTCTACCTGCTTGCTGGGCTGAGATGGGGAATCGCTGACTTGTGGACTCGGCTGGTGACAAAATGTTCCAAAGACACCCCATGCACAACTCCACCGGGGAAGGTGCCAGAAAGGAGTTCTGTTGGTAGTTCTTCCACTGCCCCGGTAGCCAGCTGAAAGACACCACAAAAGTGGTTCTACCTGCTTTCTGGGCTGAGATGGGCAATCGCTGACTTTTGGAGTCGGCTGGTGACAAAATGTTCCAAACACACCCCATGCACAACTCCACCGGGGAAGGTGCCAGAAAGGAGTTCTGTTGGTTGTTCTTACACTGCCCCGGTAGCCAGATGAAAGACACCACAAAAGTGGTTCTACCTGCTTTGTGGGCTGAGATGGGCAATCGCTGACTTGTGGACTCGGCTGGTGACAAAATGTTCCAAACACACCCCATGCACAACTCCAGCGGGGAAGGTGCCAGAAAGGAGTTCTGTTGGTAGTTCTTACACTGCCCCGGTAGCCAGATGAAAGACACCACAAAAGTGGTTCTACCTGCTTGCTGGGCTGAGATGGGGAATCGCTGACTTTTGGAGTCGGCTGGTGACAAAATGTTCCAAACACACCCCATGCACAACTCCTGCGGGGAAGGTGCTAGAAAGGAATTTTGTTGCTTGTTCTTCCACTGCCACGGTAGCCAGATGAAAGACACCACAAAAGTGGTTCTACCTGCTTTCTGGGCTGAGATGGGGAATCGCTGACTTTTGGAGTCGGCTGGTGACAAAATGTTCCAAACACACCCCATGCACAACTCCACCGGGGAAGGTGCCAGAAAGGAATTCCATTGCTTGTTCTTCCACTGCCACGGTAGCCAGCTGAAAGACACCACAAAAGTGGTTCTACCTGCTTTCTGGGCTGAGATGGGGAATCGCTGACTTTTGGAGTCGGCTGGTGACAAAATGTTCCAAAGACACCCCATGCACAACTCCAGCGGGGAAGGTGCCAGAAAGGAGTTCTCTTGGTAGTTCTTACACTGCCCCGGTAGCCAGATGAAAGACACCACAAAAGTGGTTCTACCTGCTTTCTGGGCTGAGATGGGGAATCGCTGACTTTTGGAGTCGGCTGGTGACAAAATGTTCCAAACACACCCCATGCACAACTCCACCGGGGAAGGTGCCAGAAAGGAGTTCTCTTGGTAGTTCTTCCACTGCCCCGGTAGCCAGATGAAAGACACCACAAAAGTGGTTCTACCTGCTTGCTGGGCTGAGATGGGCAATCGCTGACTTTTGGAGTCGGCTGGTGACAAAATGTTCCAAACACACCCCATGCACAACTCCACCGGGGAAGGTGCCAGAAAGGAGTTCTGTTGGTAGTTCTTCCACTGCCCCGGTAGCCAGCTGAAAGACACCACAAAAGTGGTTCTACCTGCTTTGTGGGCTGAGATGGGGAATCGCTGACTTGTGGACTCGGCTGGTGACAAAATGTTCCAAACACACCCCATGCACAACTCCACCGGGGAAGGTGCCAGAAAGGAGTTCTGTTGGTAGTTCTTCCACTGCCCCGGTAGCCAGCTGAAAGACACCACAAAAGTGGTTCTACCTGCTTGCTGGGCTGAGATGGGCAATCGCTGACTTTTGGAGTCGGCTGGTGACAAAATGTTCCAAACACACCCCATGCACAACTCCACCGGGGAAGGTGCCAGAAAGGAGTTCTGTTGGTTGTTCTTACACTGCCCCGGTAGCCAGATGAAAGACACCACAAAAGTGGTTCTACCTGCTTTCTAGGCTGAGATGGGGAATCGCTGACTTTTGGAGTCGGCTGGTGAAAAAATGTTCCAAACACACCCCATGCACAACTCCAGCGGGGAAGGTGCCAGAAAGGAGTTCTGTTGGTAGTTCTTACACTGCCCCGGTAGCCAGATGAAAGACACCACAAAAGTGGTTCTACCTGCTTGCTGGGCTGAGATGGGGAATCGCTGACTTTTGCAGTCGGCTGGTGACAAAATGTTCCAAACACACCCCATGCACAACTCCACCGGGGAAGGTGCCAGAAAGGAGTTCTGTTGGTTGTTCTTCCACTGCCCCGGTAGCCAGATGAAAGACACCACAAAAGTGGTTCTACCTGCTTTCTGGGCTGAGATGGGCAATCGCTGACTTTTGGAGTCGGCTGGTGACAAAATGTTCCAAAGACAGCCCATGCACAACTCCACCGGGGAAGGTGCCAGAAAGGAGTTCTGTTGGTTGTTCTTACACTGCCCCGGTAGCCAGATGAAAGACACCACAAAAGTGGTTCTACCTGCTTTCTGGGCTGAGATGGGGAATCGCTGACTTTTGGAGTCGGCTTGTGACAAAATGTTCCAAACACACCCCATGCACAACTCCACCGGGGAAGGTGCCAGAAAGGAGTTCTCTTGGTAGTTCTTCCACTGCCCCGGTAGCCAGATGAAAGACACCACAAAAGTGGTTCTACCTGCTTGCTGGGCTGAGATGGGGAATCGCTGACTTTTGGAGTCGGCTGGTGACAAAATGTTCCAAACACACCCCATGCACAACTCCTGCGGGGAAGGTGCTAGAAAGGAATTTTGTTGCTTGTTCTTTCACTGCCACGGTAGCCAGATGAAAGACACCACAAAAGTGGTTCTACCTGCTTGCTGGGCTGAGATGGGCAATCGCTGACTTTTGCAGTCGGCTGGTGACAAAATGTTCCAAACACACCCCATGCACAACTCCACCGGGGAAGGTGCCAGAAAGGAATTCCATTGCTTGTTCTTCCACTGCCACGGTAGCCAGCTGAAAGACACCACAAAAGTGGTTCTACCTGCTTTCTGGGCTGAGATGGGGAATCGCTGACTTTTGGAGTCGGCTGGTGACAAAATGTTCCAAAGACACCCCATGCACAACTCCAGCGGGGAAGGTGCCAGAAAGGAGTTCTCTTGGTAGTTCTTACACTGCCCCGGTAGCCAGATGAAAGACACCACAAAAGTGGTTCTACCTGCTTTCTGGGCTGAGATGGGGAATCGCTGACTTTTGGAGTCGGCTGGTGACAAAATGTTCCAAACACACCCCATGCACAACTCCACCGGGGAAGGTGCCAGAAAGGAGTTCTCTTGGTAGTTCTTCCACTGCCCCGGTAGCCAGATGAAAGACACCACAAAAGTGGTTCTACCTGCTTGCTGGGCTGAGATGGGCAATCGCTGACTTTTGGAGTCGGCTGGTGACAAAATGTTCCAAACACACCCCATGCACAACTCCACCGGGGAAGGTGCCAGAAAGGAGTTCTGTTGGTAGTTCTTCCACTGCCCCGGTAGCCAGCTGAAAGACACCACAAAAGTGGTTCTACCTGCTTTGTGGGCTGAGATGGGGAATCGCTGACTTGTGGACTCGGCTGGTGACAAAATGTTCCAAACACACCCCATGCACAACTCCACCGGGGAAGGTGCCAGAAAGGAGTTCTGTTGGTAGTTCTTCCACTGCCCCGGTAGCCAGCTGAAAGACACCACAAAAGTGGTTCTACCTGCTTGCTGGGCTGAGATGGGCAATCGCTGACTTTTGGAGTCGGCTGGTGACAAAATGTTCCAAACACACCCCATGCACAACTCCACCGGGGAAGGTGCCAGAAAGGAGTTCTGTTGGTTGTTCTTACACTGCCCCGGTAGCCAGATGAAAGACACCACAAAAGTGGTTCTACCTGCTTTCTAGGCTGAGATGGGGAATCGCTGACTTTTGGAGTCGGCTGGTGAAAAAATGTTCCAAACACACCCCATGCACAACTCCAGCGGGGAAGGTGCCAGAAAGGAGTTCTGTTGGTAGTTCTTACACTGCCCCGGTAGCCAGATGAAAGACACCACAAAAGTGGTTCTACCTGCTTGCTGGGCTGAGATGGGGAATCGCTGACTTTTGCAGTCGGCTGGTGACAAAATGTTCCAAACACACCCCATGCACAACTCCACCGGGGAAGGTGCCAGAAAGGAGTTCTGTTGGTTGTTCTTCCACTGCCCCGGTAGCCAGATGAAAGACACCACAAAAGTGGTTCTACCTGCTTTCTGGGCTGAGATGGGCAATCGCTGACTTTTGGAGTCGGCTGGTGACAAAATGTTCCAAAGACAGCCCATGCACAACTCCACCGGGGAAGGTGCCAGAAAGGAGTTCTGTTGGTTGTTCTTACACTGCCCCGGTAGCCAGATGAAAGACACCACAAAAGTGGTTCTACCTGCTTTCTGGGCTGAGATGGGGAATCGCTGACTTTTGGAGTCGGCTTGTGACAAAATGTTCCAAACACACCCCATGCACAACTCCACCGGGGAAGGTGCCAGAAAGGAGTTCTCTTGGTAGTTCTTCCACTGCCCCGGTAGCCAGATGAAAGACACCACAAAAGTGGTTCTACCTGCTTGCTGGGCTGAGATGGGGAATCGCTGACTTTTGGAGTCGGCTGGTGACAAAATGTTCCAAACACACCCCATGCACAACTCCTGCGGGGAAGGTGCTAGAAAGGAATTTTGTTGCTTGTTCTTTCAATGCCACGGTAGCCAGATGAAAGACACCACAAAAGTGGTTCTACCTGCTTGCTGGGCTGAGATGGGCAATCGCTGACTTTTGGAGTCGGCTGGTGACAAAATGTTCCAAACACACCCCATGCACAACTCCACCGGGGAAGGTGCCAGAAAGGAGTTCTGTTGGTTGTTCTTACACTGCCCCGGTAGCCAGATGAAAGACACCACAAAAGTGGTTCTACCTGCTTTCTGGGCTGAGATGGGCAATCGCTGACTTTTGGAGTCGGCTGGTGACAAAATGTTCCAAACACACCCCATGCACAACTCCACCGGGGAAGGTGCCAGAAAGGAGTTCTGTTGGTTGTTCTTACACTGCCCCGGTAGCCAGATGAAAGACACCACAAAAGTGGTTCTACCTGCTTTGTGGGCTGAGATGGGCAATCGCTGACTTTTGGAGTCGGCTGGTGACAAAATGTTCCAAACACACCCCATGCACAACTCCACCGGGGAAGGTGCCAGAAAGGAGTTCTCTTGGTAGTTCTTCCACTGCCCCGGTAGCCAGATGAAAGACACCACAAAAGTGGTTCTACCTGCTTTGTGGGCTGAGATGGGCAATCGCTGACTTGTGGACTCGGCTGGTGACAAAATGTTCCAAACACACCCCATGCACAACTCCACCGGGGAAGGTGCCAGAAAGGAGTTCTGTTGGTAGTTCTTACACTGCCCGGGTAGCCAGATGAAAGACACCACAAAAGTGGTTCTACCTGCTTGCTGGGCTGAGATGGGCAATCGCTGACTTTTGGAGTCGGCTGGTGACAAAATGTTCCAAACACACCCCATGCACAACTCCAGCGGGGAAGGTGCCAGAAAGGAGTTCTGTTGGTTGTTCTTACACTGCCCCGGTAGCCAGAAGAAAGACACCACAAAAGTGGTTCTACCTGCTTTCTAGGCTGAGATGGGCAATCGCTGACTTTTGGAGTCGGCTGGTGACAAAATGTTCCAAACACACCCCATGCACAACTCCACCTGGGAAGATTCCAGAAAGGAGTTCTGTTGGTTGTTCTTCCACTGCCCCGGTAGCCAGATGAAAGACACCACAAAAGTGGTTCTACCTGCTTGCTGGGCTGAGATGGGGAATCGCTGACTTTTGGAGTCGGCTGGTGACAAAATGTTCCAAAGACAGCCCATGATCAACTCCTGCGGGGAAGGTGCCAGAAAGGAATTTTGTTGCTTGTTCTTCCACTGCCACGGTAGCCAGATGAAAGACACCACAAAAGTGGTTCTACCTGCTTGCTGGGCTGAGATGGGCAATCGCTGACTTTTGGAGTCGGCTGGTGACAAAATGTTCCAAACACACCCCATGCACAACTCCACCGGGGAAGGTGCCAGAAAGGAGTTCTGTTGGTTGTTCTTACACTGCCCCGGTAGCCAGATGAAAGACACCACAAAAGTGGTTCTACCTGCTTTCTAGGCTGAGATGGGGAATCGCTGACTTTTGGAGTCGGCTGGTGACAAAATGTTCCAAACACACCCCTTGCACAACTCCACCGGGGAAGGTGCCAGAAAGGAATTCTGTTGGTTGTTCTTACACTGCCCCGGTAGCCAGCTGAAAGACACCACAAAAGTGGTTCTACCTGCTTGCTGGGCTGAGATGGGCAATCGCTGACTTTTGGAGTCGGCTGGTGACAAAATGTTCCAAAGACAGCCCATGCACAACTCCACCGGGGAAGGTGCCAGAAAGGAGTTCTCTTGGTAGTTCTTCCACTGCCCCGGTAGCCAGATGAAAGACACCACAAAAGTGGTTCTACCTGCTTGCTGGGCTGAGATGGGCAATCGCTGACTTTTGGAGTCGGCTGGTGACAAAATGTTCCAAACACACCCCATGCACAACTCCAGCGGGGAAGGTGCCAGAAAGGAGTTCTGTTGGTTGTTCTTACACTGCCCCGGTAGCCAGATGAAAGACACCACCAAAGTGGTTCTACCTGCTTGCTGGGCTGAGATGGGGAATCGCTGACTTTTGGAGTCGGCTGGTGACAAAATGTTCCAAACACACCCCATGCACAACTCCACCGGGGAAGGTGCCAGAAAGGAATTCCGTTGCTTGTTCTTCCACTGCCCCGGTAGCCAGCTGAAAGACACCACAAAAGTGGTTCTACATGCTTGCTGGGCTGAGATGGGCAATCGCTGACTTTTGGAGTCGGCTGGTGACAAAATGTTCCAAACACACCCCATGCACAACTCCACCGGGGAAGGTGCCAGAAAGGAGTTCTGTTGGTAGTTCTTCCAGTGCCCCGGTAGCCAGCTGAAAGACACCACAAAAGTGGTTCTACCTGCTTTGTGGGCTGAGATGGGCAATCGCTGACTTTTGGAGTCGGCTGGTGACAAAATGTTCCAAACACACCCCATGCACAACTCCACCGGGGAAGGTGCCAGAAAGGAGTTCTGTTGGTAGTTCTTACACTGCCCCGGTAGCCAGATGAAAGACACCACAAAAGTGGTTCTACCTGCTTGCTGGGCTGAGATGGGCAATCGCTGACTTTTGCAGTCGGCTGGTGACAAAATGTTCCAAACACACCCCATGCACAACTCCAGCGGGGAAGGTGCCAGAAAGGAGTTCTGTTGGTAGTTCTTACACTGCCCCGGTAGCCAGATGAAAGACACCACAAAAGTGGTTCTACCTGCTTGCTGGGCTGAGATGGGCAATCGCTGACTTTTGGAGTCGGCTGGTGACAAAATGTTCCAAACACACCCCATGCACAACTCCAGCGGGGAAGGTGCCAGAAAGGAGTTCTGTTGTTAGTTCTTCCACTGCCCCGGTAGCCAGATGAAAGACACCACAAAAGTGGTTCTACCTGCTTTGTGGGCTGAGATGGGGAATCGCTGACTTTTGGAGTCGGCTGGTGACAAAATGTTCCAAACACACCCCATGCACAACTCCAGCGGGGAAGGTGCCAGAAAGGAGTTCTGTTGGTAGTTCTTCCACTGCCCCGGTAGCCAGCTGAAAGACACCACAAAAGTGGTTCTACCTGCTTGCTGGGCTGAGATGGGGAATCGCTGACTTTTGCAGTCGGCTGGTGACAAAATGTTCCAAACACACCCCATGCACAACTCCTGCGGGGAAGGTGCCAGAAAGGAATTTTGTTGCTTGTTCTTCCACTGCCCCGGTAGCCAGATGAAAGACACCACAAAAGTGGTTCTACCTGCTTTCTAGGCTGAGATGGGGAATCGCTGACTTTTGGAGTCGGCTGGTGACAAAATGTTCCAAACACACCCCATGCACAACTCCTGCGGGGAAGGTGCCAGAAAGGAATTTTGTTGCTTGTTCTTCCATTGCCACGGTAGCCAGATGAAAGACACCACAAAATGGTTCTACCTGCTTTCTGGGCTGAGATGGGGAATCGCTGACTTTTGGAGTCGGCTGGTGACAAAATGTTCCAAACACACCCCATGCACAACTCCACCGGGGAAGGTGCCAGAAAGGAGTTCTGTTGGTTGTTCTTACACTGCCCCGGTAGCCAGATGAAAGACACCACAAAAGTGGTTCTACCTGCTTTCTGGGCTGAGATGGGGAATCGCTGACTTTTGGAGTCGGCTGGTGACAAAATGTTCCAAACACACCCCATGCACAACTCCACCGGGGAAGGTGCCAGAAAGGAGTTCTCTTGGTAGTTCTTCCACTGCCCCGGTAGCCAGCTGAAAGACACCACAAAAGTGGTTCTACCTGCTTGCTGGGCTGAGATGGGGAATCGCTGACTTTTGGAGTCGGCTGGTGACAAAATGTTCCAAACACACCCCATGCACAACTCCACCGGGGAAGGTGCCAGAAAGGAGTTCTGTTGGTAGTTCTTACACTGCCCCGGTAGCCAGATGAAAGACACCACAAAAGTGGTTCTACCTGCTTGCTGGGCTGAGATGGGGAATCGCTGACTTTTGGAGTCGGCTGGTGACAAAATGTTCCAAACACACCCCATGCACAACTCCTGCGGGGAAGGTGCCAGAAAGAAATTTTGTTGCTTGTTCTTCCACTGCCACGGTAGCCAGATGAAAGACACCACAAAAGTGGTTCTACCTGCTTGCTGGGCTGAGATGGGCAATCGCTGACTTTTGGAGTCGGCTGGTGACAAAATGTTCCAAAGACAGCCCATGCACAACTCCACCGGGGAAGGTGCCAGAAAGGAGTTCTGTTGGTTGTTCTTACACTGCCCCGGTAGCCAGATGAAAGACACCACAAAAGTGGTTCTACCTGCTTTCTGGGCTGAGATGGTGAATCGCTGACTTTTGGAGTCGGCTGGTGACAAAATGTTCCAAACACACCCCATGCACAACTCCACCGGGGAAGGTGCCAGAAAGGAGTTCTGTTGGTAGTTCTTACACTGCCCGGGTAGCCAGATGAAAGACACCACAAAAGTGGTTCTACCTGCTTGCTGGGCTGAGATGGGCAATCGCTGACTTTTGGAGTCGGCTGGTGACAAAATGTTCCAAACACACCCCATGCACAACTCCACCGGGGAAGGTGCCAGAAAGGAGTTCTGTTGGTTGTTCTTACACTGCCCCGGTAGCCAGCTGAAAGACACCACAAAAGTGGTTCTACCTGCTTTCTAGGCTGAGATGGGGAATCGCTGACTTTTGGAGTCGGCTGGTGACAAAATGTTCCAAACACACCCCATGCACAACTCCACCGGGGAAGATTCCAGAAAGGAGTTCTGTTGGTTGTTCTTACACTGCCCCGGTAGCCAGATGAAAGACACCACAAAAGTGGTTCTACCTGCTTGCTGGGCTGAGATGGGCAATCGCTGACTTTTGGAGTCGGCTGGTGACAAAATGTTCCAAACACACCCCATGCACAACTCCAGCGGGGAAGGTGCCAGAAAGGAGTTCTGTTGGTAGTTCTTACACTGCCCCGGTAGCCAGATGAAAGACACCACAAAAGTGGTTCTACCTGCTTGCTGGGCTGAGATGGGCAATCGCTGACTTTTGGAGTCGGCTGGTGACAAAATGTTCCAAACACACCCCATGCACAACTCCACCGGGGAAGGTGCCAGAAAGGAGTTCTGTTGGTTGTTCTTACACTGCCCCGGTAGCCAGATGAAAGACACCACAAAAGTGGTTCTACCTGCTTTCTAGGCTGAGATGGGGAATCGCTGACTTTTGGAGTCGGCTGGTGACAAAATGTTCCAAACACACCCCATGCACAACTCCACCGGGGAAGGTGCCAGAAAGGAATTCTGTTGGTTGTTCTTACACTGCCCCGGTAGCCAGATGAAAGACACCACAAAAGTGGTTCTACCTGCTTGCTGGGCTGAGATGGGCAATCGCTGACTTTTGGAGTCGGCTGGTGACAAAATGTTCCAAACACACCCCATGCACAACTCCAGCAGGGAAGGTGCCAGAAAGGAGTTCTGTTGGTTGTTCTTCCACTGCCCCGGTAGCCAGATGAAAGACACCACAAAAGTGGTTCTACCTGCTTTCTGGGCTGAGATGGGCAATCGCTGACTTTTGGAGTCGGCTGGTGACAAAATGTTCCAAACACACCCCATGCACAACTCCACCGGGGAAGGTGCCAGAAAGGAATTCCGTTGCTTGTTCTTCCACTGCCCCGGTAGCCAGCTGAAAGACACCACAAAAGTGGTTCTACATGCTTGCTGGGCTGAGATGGGGAATCGCTGACTTTTGGAGTCGGCTGGTGACAAAATGTTCCAAACACACCCCATGCACAACTCCACCGGGGAAGGTGTCAGAAAGGAGTTCTCTTGGTAGTTCTTCCACTGCCCCGGTAGCCAGATGAAAGACACCACAAAAGTGGTTCTACCTGCTTTCTGGGCTGAGATGGGCAATCGCTGACTTTTGGAGTCGGCTGGTGACAAAATGTTCCAAACACACCCCATGCACAACTCCACCGGGGAAGGTGCCAGAAAGGAGTTCTCTTGGTAGTTCTTCCACTGCCCCGGTAGCCAGATGAAAGACACCACAAAAGTGGTTCTACCTGCTTGCTGGGCTGAGATGGGCAATCGCTGACTTTTGGAGTCGGCTGGTGACAAAATGTTCCAAACACACCCCATGCACAACTCCACCCGGGAAGGTGCCAGAAAGGAGTTCTGTTGGTTGTTCTTCCACTGCCCCGGTAGCCAGATGAAAGACACCACAAAAGTGGTTCTACCTGCTTGCTGGGCTGAGATGGGGAATCGCTGACTTTTGGAGTCGGCTGGTGACAAAATGTTCCAAAGACAGCCCATGATCAACTCCTGCGGGGAAGGTGCCAGAAAGGAATTTTGTTGCTTGTTCTTCCACTGCCACGGTAGCCAGATGAAAGACACCACAAAAGTGGTTCTACCTGCTTGCTGGGCTGAGATGGGCAATCGCTGACTTTTGGAGTCGGCTGGTGACAAAATGTTCCAAACACACCCCATGCACAACTCCACCGGGGAAGGTGTCAGAAAGGAGTTCTCTTGGTAGTTCTTCCACTGCCCCGGTAGCCAGATGAAAGACACCACAAAAGTGGTTCTACCTGCTTTCTGGGCTGAGATGGGCAATCGCTGACTTTTGGAGTCGGCTGGTGACAAAATGTTCCAAACACACCCCATGCACAACTCCACCGGGGAAGGTGCCAGAAAGGAGTTCTGTTGGTTGTTCTTACACTGCCCCGGTAGCCAGATGAAAGACACCACAAAAGTGGTTCTACCTGCTTTCTAGGCTGAGATGGGGAATCGCTGACTTTTGGAGTCGGCTGGTGACAAAATGTTCCAAACACACCCCATGCACAACTCCACCGGGGAAGGTGCCAGAAAGGAATTCTGTTGGTTGTTCTTACACTGCCCCGGTAGCCAGATGAAAGACACCACAAAAGTGGTTCTACCTGCTTGCTGGGCTGAGATGGGCAATCGCTGACTTTTGGAGTCGGCTGGTGACAAAATGTTCCAAACACACCCCATGCACAACTCCACCGGGGAAGGTGCCAGAAAGGAGTTCTGTTGGTAGTTCTTCCTCTGCCCCGGTAGCCAGATGAAAGACACCACAAAAGTGGTTCTACCTGCTTGCTGGGCTGAGATGGGCAATCGCTGACTTTTGGAGTCGGCTGGTGACAAAATGTTCCAAACACACCCCATGCACAACTCCAGCAGGGAAGGTGCCAGAAAGGAGTTCTGTTGGTTGTTCTTCCACTGCCCCGGTAGCCAGATGAAAGACACCACAAAAGTGGTTCTACCTGCTTTCTGGGCTGAGATGGGCAATCGCTGACTTTTGGAGTCGGCTGGTGACAAAATGTTCCAAACACACCCCATGCACAACTCCACCGGGGAAGGTGCCAGAAAGGAATTCCGTTGCTTGTTCTTCCACTGCCCCGGTAGCCAGCTGAAAGACACCACAAAAGTGGTTCTACATGCTTGCTGGGCTGAGATGGGGAATCGCTGACTTTTGGAGTCGGCTGGTGACAAAATGTTCCAAACACACCCCATGCACAACTCCACCGGGGAAGGTGTCAGAAAGGAGTTCTCTTGGTAGTTCTTCCACTGCCCCGGTAGCCAGATGAAAGACACCACAAAAGTGGTTCTACCTGCTTTCTGGGCTGAGATGGGCAATCGCTGACTTTTGGAGTCGGCTGGTGACAAAATGTTCCAAACACACCCCATGCACAACTCCACCGGGGAAGGTGCCAGAAAGGAGTTCTCTTGGTAGTTCTTCCACTGCCCCGGTAGCCAGATGAAAGACACCACAAAAGTGGTTCTACCTGCTTGCTGGGCTGAGATGGGCAATCGCTGACTTTTGGAGTCGGCTGGTGACAAAATGTTCCAAACACACCCCATGCACAACTCCAGCGGGGAAGGTGCCAGAAAGGAGTTCTGTTGGTTGTTCTTACACTGCCCCGGTAGCCAGCTGAAAGACACCACAAAAGTGGTTCTACCTGCTTGCTGGGCTGAGATGGGCAATCGCTGACTTTTGGAGTCGGCTGGTGACAAAATGTTCCAAACACACCCCATGCACAACTCCACCCGGGAAGGTGCCAGAAAGGAGTTCTGTTGGTTGTTCTTCCACTGCCCCGGTAGCCAGATGAAAGACACCACAAAAGTGGTTCTACCTGCTTGCTGGGCTGAGATGGGGAATCGCTGACTTTTGGAGTCGGCTGGTGACAAAATGTTCCAAAGACAGCCCATGATCAACTCCTGCGGGGAAGGTGCCAGAAAGGAATTTTGTTGCTTGTTCTTCCACTGCCACGGTAGCCAGATGAAAGACACCACAAAAGTGGTTCTACCTGCTTGCTGGGCTGAGATGGGCAATCGCTGACTTTTGCAGTCGGCTGGTGACAAAATGTTCCAAACACACCCCATGCACAACTCCAGCGGGGAAGGTGCCAGAAAGGAGTTCTGTTGGTAGTTCTTACACTGCCCCGGTAGCCAGATGAAAGACACCACAAAAGTGGTTCTACCTGCTTGCTGGGCTGAGATGGGCAATCGCTGACTTTTGGAGTCGGCTGGTGACAAAATGTTCCAAACACACCCCATGCACAACTCCAGCGGGGAAGGTGCCAGAAAGGAGTTCTGTTGTTAGTTCTTCCACTGCCCCGGTAGCCAGATGAAAGACACCACAAAAGTGGTTCTACCTGCTTTGTGGGCTGAGATGGGGAATCGCTGACTTTTGGAGTCGGCTGGTGACAAAATGTTCCAAACACACCCCATGCACAACTCCAGCGGGGAAGGTGCCAGAAAGGAGTTCTGTTGGTAGTTCTTCCACTGCCCCGGTAGCCAGCTGAAAGACACCACAAAAGTGGTTCTACCTGCTTGCTGGGCTGAGATGGGGAATCGCTGACTTTTGCAGTCGGCTGGTGACAAAATGTTCCAAACACACCCCATGCACAACTCCTGCGGGGAAGGTGCCAGAAAGGAATTTTGTTGCTTGTTCTTCCACTGCCCCGGTAGCCAGATGAAAGACACCACAAAAGTGGTTCTACCTGCTTTCTAGGCTGAGATGGGGAATCGCTGACTTTTGGAGTCGGCTGGTGACAAAATGTTCCAAACACACCCCATGCACAACTCCTGCGGGGAAGGTGCCAGAAAGGAATTTTGTTGCTTGTTCTTCCATTGCCACGGTAGCCAGATGAAAGACACCACAAAATGGTTCTACCTGCTTTCTGGGCTGAGATGGGGAATCGCTGACTTTTGGAGTCGGCTGGTGACAAAATGTTCCAAACACACCCCATGCACAACTCCACCGGGGAAGGTGCCAGAAAGGAGTTCTCTTGGTAGTTCTTCCACTGCCCCGGTAGCCAGCTGAAAGACACCACAAAAGTGGTTCTACCTGCTTGCTGGGCTGAGATGGGGAATCGCTGACTTTTGGAGTCGGCTGGTGACAAAATGTTCCAAACACACCCCATGCACAACTCCACCGGGGAAGGTGCCAGAAAGGAGTTCTGTTGGTAGTTCTTACACTGCCCCGGTAGCCAGATGAAAGACACCACAAAAGTGGTTCTACCTGCTTGCTGGGCTGAGATGGGGAATCGCTGACTTTTGGAGTCGGCTGGTGACAAAATGTTCCAAACACACCCCATGCACAACTCCTGCGGGGAAGGTGCCAGAAAGAAATTTTGTTGCTTGTTCTTCCACTGCCACGGTAGCCAGATGAAAGACACCACAAAAGTGGTTCTACCTGCTTGCTGGGCTGAGATGGGCAATCGCTGACTTTTGGAGTCGGCTGGTGACAAAATGTTCCAAAGACAGCCCATGCACAACTCCACCGGGGAAGGTGCCAGAAAGGAGTTCTGTTGGTTGTTCTTACACTGCCCCGGTAGCCAGATGAAAGACACCACAAAAGTGGTTCTACCTGCTTTCTGGGCTGAGATGGTGAATCGCTGACTTTTGGAGTCGGCTGGTGACAAAATGTTCCAAACACACCCCATGCACAACTCCACCGGGGAAGGTGCCAGAAAGGAGTTCTGTTGGTAGTTCTTCCAGTGCCCGGGTAGCCAGATGAAAGACACCACAAAAGTGGTTCTACCTGCTTGCTGGGCTGAGATGGGCAATCGCTGACTTTTGGAGTCGGCTGGTGACAAAATGTTCCAAACACACCCCATGCACAACTCCACCGGGGAAGGTGCCAGAAAGGAGTTCTGTTGGTTGTTCTTACACTGCCCCGGTAGCCAGCTAGAAAGACACCACAAAAGTGGTTCTACCTGCTTTCTAGGCTGAGATGGGGAATCGCTGACTTTTGGAGTCGGCTGGTGACAAAATGTTCCAAACACACCCCATGCACAACTCCACCGGGGAAGATTCCAGAAAGGAGTTCTGTTGGTTGTTCTTACACTGCCCCGGTAGCCAGATGAAAGACACCACAAAAGTGGTTCTACCTGCTTGCTGGGCTGAGATGGGCAATCGCTGACTTTTGGAGTCGGCTGGTGACAAAATGTTCCAAACACACCCCATGCACAACTCCAGCGGGGAAGGTGCCAGAAAGGAGTTCTGTTGGTAGTTCTTACACTGCCCCGGTAGCCAGATGAAAGACACCACAAAAGTGGTTCTACCTGCTTGCTGGGCTGAGATGGGCAATCGCTGACTTTTGGAGTCGGCTGGTGACAAAATGTTCCAAACACACCCCATGCACAACTCCACCGGGGAAGGTGCCAGAAAGGAGTTCTGTTGGTTGTTCTTACACTGCCCCGGTAGCCAGATGAAAGACACCACAAAAGTGGTTCTACCTGCTTTCTAGGCTGAGATGGGGAATCGCTGACTTTTGGAGTCGGCTGGTGACAAAATGTTCCAAACACACCCCATGCACAACTCCACCGGGGAAGGTGCCAGAAAGGAATTCTGTTGGTTGTTCTTACACTGCCCCGGTAGCCAGATGAAAGACACCACAAAAGTGGTTCTACCTGCTTGCTGGGCTGAGATGGGCAATCGCTGACTTTTGGAGTCGGCTGGTGACAAAATGTTCCAAACACACCCCATGCACAACTCCAGCAGGGAAGGTGCCAGAAAGGAGTTCTGTTGGTTGTTCTTCCACTGCCCCGGTAGCCAGATGAAAGACACCACAAAAGTGGTTCTACCTGCTTTCTGGGCTGAGATGGGCAATCGCTGACTTTTGGAGTCGGCTGGTGACAAAATGTTCCAAACACACCCCATGCACAACTCCACCGGGGAAGGTGCCAGAAAGGAATTCCGTTGCTTGTTCTTCCACTGCCCCGGTAGCCAGCTGAAAGACACCACAAAAGTGGTTCTACATGCTTGCTGGGCTGAGATGGGGAATCGCTGACTTTTGGAGTCGGCTGGTGACAAAATGTTCCAAACACACCCCATGCACAACTCCACCGGGGAAGGTGTCAGAAAGGAGTTCTCTTGGTAGTTCTTCCACTGCCCCGGTAGCCAGATGAAAGACACCACAAAAGTGGTTCTACCTGCTTTCTGGGCTGAGATGGGCAATCGCTGACTTTTGGAGTCGGCTGGTGACAAAATGTTCCAAACACACCCCATGCACAACTCCACCGGGGAAGGTGCCAGAAAGGAGTTCTCTTGGTAGTTCTTCCACTGCCCCGGTAGCCAGATGAAAGACACCACAAAAGTGGTTCTACCTGCTTGCTGGGCTGAGATGGGCAATCGCTGACTTTTGGAGTCGGCTGGTGACAAAATGTTCCAAACACACCCCATGCACAACTCCAGCGGGGAAGGTGCCAGAAAGGAGTTCTGTTGGTTGTTCTTACACTGCCCCGGTAGCCAGCTGAAAGACACCACAAAAGTGGTTCTACCTGCTTGCTGGGCTGAGATGGGCAATCGCTGACTTTTGGAGTCGGCTGGTGACAAAATGTTCCAAACACACCCCATGCACAACTCCACCCGGGAAGGTGCCAGAAAGGAGTTCTGTTGGTTGTTCTTCCACTGCCCCGGTAGCCAGATGAAAGACACCACAAAAGTGGTTCTACCTGCTTGCTGGGCTGAGATGGGGAATCGCTGACTTTTGGAGTCGGCTGGTGACAAAATGTTCCAAAGACAGCCCATGATCAACTCCTGCGGGGAAGGTGCCAGAAAGGAATTTTGTTGCTTGTTCTTCCACTGCCACGGTAGCCAGATGAAAGACACCACAAAAGTGGTTCTACCTGCTTGCTGGGCTGAGATGGGCAATCGCTGACTTTTGGAGTCGGCTGGTGACAAAATGTTCCAAACACACCCCATGCACAACTCCACCGGGGAAGGTGTCAGAAAGGAGTTCTCTTGGTAGTTCTTCCACTGCCCCGGTAGCCAGATGAAAGACACCACAAAAGTGGTTCTACCTGCTTTCTGGGCTGAGATGGGCAATCGCTGACTTTTGGAGTCGGCTGGTGACAAAATGTTCCAAACACACCCCATGCACAACTCCACCGGGGAAGGTGCCAGAAAGGAGTTCTGTTGGTTGTTCTTACACTGCCCCGGTAGCCAGATGAAAGACACCACAAAAGTGGTTCTACCTGCTTTCTAGGCTGAGATGGGGAATCGCTGACTTTTGGAGTCGGCTGGTGACAAAATGTTCCAAACACACCCCATGCACAACTCCACCGGGGAAGGTGCCAGAAAGGAATTCTGTTGGTTGTTCTTACACTGCCCCGGTAGCCAGATGAAAGACACCACAAAAGTGGTTCTACCTGCTTGCTGGGCTGAGATGGGCAATCGCTGACTTTTGGAGTCGGCTGGTGACAAAATGTTCCAAACACACCCCATGCACAACTCCACCGGGGAAGGTGCCAGAAAGGAGTTCTGTTGGTAGTTCTTCCTCTGCCCCGGTAGCCAGATGAAAGACACCACAAAAGTGGTTCTACCTGCTTGCTGGGCTGAGATGGGCAATCGCTGACTTTTGGAGTCGGCTGGTGACAAAATGTTCCAAACACACCCCATGCACAACTCCAGCAGGGAAGGTGCCAGAAAGGAGTTCTGTTGGTTGTTCTTCCACTGCCCCGGTAGCCAGATGAAAGACACCACAAAAGTGGTTCTACCTGCTTTCTGGGCTGAGATGGGCAATCGCTGACTTTTGGAGTCGGCTGGTGACAAAATGTTCCAAACACACCCCATGCACAACTCCACCGGGGAAGGTGCCAGAAAGGAATTCCGTTGCTTGTTCTTCCACTGCCCCGGTAGCCAGCTGAAAGACACCACAAAAGTGGTTCTACATGCTTGCTGGGCTGAGATGGGGAATCGCTGACTTTTGGAGTCGGCTGGTGACAAAATGTTCCAAACACACCCCATGCACAACTCCACCGGGGAAGGTGTCAGAAAGGAGTTCTCTTGGTAGTTCTTCCACTGCCCCGGTAGCCAGATGAAAGACACCACAAAAGTGGTTCTACCTGCTTTCTGGGCTGAGATGGGCAATCGCTGACTTTTGGAGTCGGCTGGTGACAAAATGTTCCAAACACACCCCATGCACAACTCCACCGGGGAAGGTGCCAGAAAGGAGTTCTCTTGGTAGTTCTTCCACTGCCCCGGTAGCCAGATGAAAGACACCACAAAAGTGGTTCTACCTGCTTGCTGGGCT
The DNA here is from genome assembly GCF_963210335.1 of Falco punctatus. Lineage (NCBI taxonomy): Eukaryota > Metazoa > Chordata > Aves > Falconiformes > Falconidae > Falco > Falco punctatus. The sequence goes on from NW_027660338.1 coordinate 1,045,249, forward strand.
GAGATGGGCAATCGCTGACTTTTGGAGTCGGCTGGTGACAAAATGTTCCAAACACACCCCATGCACAACTCCAGCGGGGAAGGTGCCAGAAAGGAGTTCTGTTGGTTGTTCTTACACTGCCCCGGTAGCCAGCTGAAAGACACCACAAAAGTGGTTCTACCTGCTTGCTGGGCTGAGATGGGCAATCGCTGACTTTTGGAGTCGGCTGGTGACAAAATGTTCCAAACACACCCCATGCACAACTCCACCCGGGAAGGTGCCAGAAAGGAGTTCTGTTGGTTGTTCTTCCACTGCCCCGGTAGCCAGATGAAAGACACCACAAAAGTGGTTCTACCTGCTTGCTGGGCTGAGATGGGGAATCGCTGACTTTTGGAGTCGGCTGGTGACAAAATGTTCCAAAGACAGCCCATGATCAACTCCTGCGGGGAAGGTGCCAGAAAGGAATTTTGTTGCTTGTTCTTCCACTGCCACGGTAGCCAGATGAAAGACACCACAAAAGTGGTTCTACCTGCTTGCTGGGCTGAGATGGGCAATCGCTGACTTTTGGAGTCGGCTGGTGACAAAATGTTCCAAACACACCCCATGCACAACTCCACCGGGGAAGGTGTCAGAAAGGAGTTCTCTTGGTAGTTCTTCCACTGCCCCGGTAGCCAGATGAAAGACACCACAAAAGTGGTTCTACCTGCTTTCTGGGCTGAGATGGGCAATCGCTGACTTTTGGAGTCGGCTGGTGACAAAATGTTCCAAACACACCCCATGCACAACTCCACCGGGGAAGGTGCCAGAAAGGAGTTCTCTTGGTAGTTCTTCCACTGCCCCGGTAGCCAGATGAAAGACACCACAAAAGTGGTTCTACCTGCTTTCTGGGCTGAGATGGGCAATCGCTGACTTTTGGAGTCGGCTGGTGACAAAATGTTCCAAACACACCCCATGCACAACTCCACCGGGGAAGGTGCCAGAAAGGAGTTCTGTTGGTAGTTCTTACACTGCCCCGGTAGCCAGATGAAAGACACCACAAAAGTGGTTCTACCTGCTTGCTGGGCTGAGATGGGCAATCGCTGACTTTTGGAGTCGGCTGGTGACAAAATGTTCCAAACACACCCCATGCACAACTCCACCGGGGAAGGTGCCAGAAAGGAGTTCTGTTGGTAGTTCTTCCACTGCCCCGGTAGCCAGATGAAAGACACCACAAAAGTGGTTCTACCTGCTTTCTGGGCTGAGATGGGGAATCGCTGACTTTTGGAGTCGGCTGGTGACAAAATGTTCCAAACACACCCCATGCACAACTCCAGCGGGGAAGGTGCCAGAAAGGAGTTCTCTTGGTAGTTCTTCCACTGCCCCGGTAGCCAGCTGAAAGACACCACAAAAGTGGTTCTACCTGCTTTGTGGGCTGAGATGGGCAATCGCTGACTTGTGGACTCGGCTGGTGACAAAATGTTCCAAACACACCCCATGCACAACTCCACCGGGGAAGGTGCCAGAAAGGAGTTCTGTTGGTAGTTCTTCCACTGCCCCGGTAGCCAGCTGAAAGACACCACAAAAGTGGTTCTACCTGCTTGCTGGGCTGAGATGGGCAATCGCTGACTTTTGGAGTCGGCTGGTGACAAAATGTTCCAAACACACCCCATGCACAAATCCCCCGGGGAAGGTGCCAGAAAGGAGTTCCGTTGGTTGTTCTTACACTGCCCCGGTAGCCAGATGAAAGACACCACAAAAGTGGTTCTACCTGCTTGCTGGGCTGAGATGGGGAATCGCTGACTTTTGCAGTCGGCTGGTGACAAAATGTTCCAAACACACCCCATGCACAACTCCAGCGGGGAAGGTGCCAGAAAGGAATTTTGTTGCTTGTTCTTCCACTGCCCCGGTAGCCAGATGAAAGACACCACAAAAGTGGTTCTACCTGCTTGCTGGGCTGAGATGGGCAATCGCTGACTTTTGGAGTCGGCTGGTGACAAAATGTTCCAAACACACCCCATGCACAACTCCACCGGGGAAGGTGCCAGAAAGGAGTTCTGTTGGTTGTTCTTCCACTGCCCCGGTAGCCAGCTGAAAGACACCACAAAAGTGGTTCTACCTGCTTTCTAGGCTGAGATGGGCAATCGCTGACTTTTGGAGTCGGCTGGTGACAAAATGTTCCAAACACACCCCATGCACAACTCCACCGGGGAAGGTGCCAGAAAGGAGTTCTGTTGGTTGTTCTTACACTGCCCCGGTAGCCAGATGAAAGACACCACAAAAGTGGTTCTACCTGCTTTCTAGGCTGAGATGGGGAATCGCTGACTTTTGGAGTCGGCTGGTGACAAAATGTTCCAAAGACAGCCCATGCACAACTCCACCGGGGAAGGTGCCAGAAAGGAGTTGTCTTGGTAGTTCTTCCACTGCCCCGGTAGCCAGATGAAAGACACCACAAAAGTGGTTCTACCTGCTTGCTGGGCTGAGATGGGCAATCGCTGACTTTTGGAGTCGGCTGGTGACAAAATGTTCCAAACACACCCCATGCACAACTCCAGCGGGGAAGGTGCCAGAAAGGAGTTCTGTTGGTTGTTCTTCCACTGCCCCGGTAGCCAGAAGAAAGACACCACAAAAGTGGTTCTACCTGCTTGCTGGGCTGAGATGGGCAATCGCTGACTTTTGGAGTCGGCTGGTGACAAAATGTTCCAAACACACCCCATGCACAACTCCACCGGGGAAGGTGCCAGAAAGGAATTCCGTTGCTTGTTCTTCCACTGCCCCGGTAGCCAGCTGAAAGACACCACAAAAGTGGTTCTACCTGCTTGCTGGGCTGAGATGGGCAATCGCTGACTTTTGGAGTCGGCTGGTGACAAAATGTTCCAAACACACCCCATGCACAACTCCACCGGGGAAGGTGCCAGAAAGGAGTTCTCTTGGTAGTTCTTCCACTGCCCCGGTAGCCAGATGAAAGACACCACAAAATGGTTCTACCTGCTTTCTGGGCTGAGATGGGCAATCGCTGACTTTTGGAGTCGGCTGGTGACAAAATGTTCCAAACACACCCCATGCACAACTCCACCGGGGAAGGTGCCAGAAAGGAGTTCTGTTGGTAGTTCTTCCAGTGCCCCGGTAGCCAGCTGAAAGACACCACAAAAGTGGTTCTACTTGCTTTGTGGGCTGAGATGGGCAATCGCTGACTTTTGGAGTCGGCTGGTGACAAAATGTTCCAAACACACCCCATGCACAACTCCAGCGGGGAAGGTGCCAGAAAGGAGTTCTCTTGGTAGTTCTTCCACTGCCCCGGTAGCCAGATGAAAGACACCACAAAAGTGGTTCTACCTGCTTGCTGGGCTGAGATGGGCAATCGCTGACTTTTGGAGTCGGCTGGTGACAAAATGTTCCAAACACACCCCATGCACAACTCCACCGGGGAAGGTGCCAGAAAGGAGTTCTCTTGGTAGTTCTTCCACTGCCCCGGTAGCCAGCTGAAAGACACCACAAAAGTGGTTCTACCTGCTTTGTGGGCTGAGATGGGGAATCGCTGACTTTTGGAGTCGGCTGGTGACAAAATGTTCCAAACAGACCCCATGCACAACTCCACCGGGGAAGGTGCCAGAAAGGAGTTCTGTTGGTAGTTCTTACACTGCCCCGGTAGCCAGATGAAAGACACCACAAAAGTGGTTCTACCTGCTTGCTGGGCTGAGATGGGCAATCGCTGACTTTTGGAGTCGGCTGGTGACAAAATGTTCCAAACACACCCCATGCACAACTCCACCGGGGAAGGTGCCAGAAAGGAGTTCTGTTGGTTGTTCTTACACTGCCCCGGTAGCCAGCTGAAAGACACCACAAAAGTGGTTCTACCTGCTTGCTGGGCTGAGATGGGCAATCGCTGACTTTTGGAGTCGGCTGGTGACAAAATGTTCCAAAGACAGCCCATGCACAACTCCACTGGGGAAGGTGCCAGAAAGGAGTTCTGTTGGTTGTTCTTACACTGCCCCGGTAGCCAGATGAAAGACACCACAAAAGTGGTTCTACCTGCTTGCTGGGCTGAGATGGGGAATCGCTGACTTTTGCAGTCGGCTGGTGACAAAATGTTCCAAAGACAGCCCATGCACAACTCCCCCGGGGAAGGTGCCAGAAAGGAGTTCTCTTGGTAGTTCTTCCACTGCCCCGGTAGCCAGCTGAAAGACACCACAAAAGTGGTTCTACCTGCTTGCTGGGCTGAGATGGGCAATCGCTGACTTTTGGAGTCGGCTGGTGACAAAATGTTCCAAACACACCCCATGCACAACTCCAGCGGGGAAGGTGCCAGAAAGGAATTCCGTTGCTTGTTCTTCCACTGCCCCGGTAGCCAGCTGAAAGACACCACAAAAGTGGTTCTACCTGCTTGCTGGGCTGAGATGGGCAATCGCTGACTTGTGGACTCGGCTGGTGACAAAATGTTCCAAACACACCCCATGCACAACTCCAGCGGGGAAGGTGCCAGAAAGGAGTTCTCTTGGTAGTTCTTCCACTGCCCCGGTAGCCAGATGAAAGACACCACAAAAGTGGTTCTACCTGCTTGCTGGGCTGAGATGGGCAATCGCTGACTTTTGGAGTCGGCTGGTGACAAAATGTTCCAAACACACCCCATGCACAACTCCACCGGGGAAGGTGCCAGAAAGGAGTTCTGTTGGTAGTTCTTCCACTGCCCCGGTAGCAAGCTGAAAGACACCACAAAAGTGGTTCTACCTGCTTGCTGGGCTGAGATGGGCAATCGCTGACTTTTGGAGTCGGCTGGTGACAAAATGTTCCAAACACACCCCATGCACAACTCCAGCGGGGAAGGTGCCAGAAAGGAATTCCGTTGCTTGTTCTTCCACTGCCCCGGTAGCCAGCTGAAAGACACCACAAAAGTGGTTCTACCTGCTTTCTGGGCTGAGATGGGCAATCGCTGACTTGTGGACTCGGCTGGTGACAAAATGTTCCAAACACACCCCATGCACAACTCCACCGGGGAAGGTGTCAGAAAGGAGTTCTCTTGGTAGTTCTTCCACTGCCCCGGTAGCCAGATGAAAGACACCACAAAAGTGGTTCTACCTGCTTTCTGGGCTGAGATGGGCAATCGCTGACTTTTGGAGTCGGCTGGTGACAAAATGTTCCAAACACACCCCATGCACAACTCCACCGGGGAAGGTGCCAGAAAGGAGTTCTGTTGGTAGTTCTTACACTGCCCCGGTAGCCAGATGAAAGACACCACAAAAGTGGTTCTACCTGCTTGCTGGGCTGAGATGGGCAATCGCTGACTTTTGCAGTCGGCTGGTGACAAAATGTTCCAAACACACCCCATGCACAACTCCAGCGGGGAAGGTGCCAGAAAGGAGTTCTGTTGGTAGTTCTTACACTGCCCCGGTAGCCAGATGAAAGACACCACAAAAGTGGTTCTACCTGCTTGCTGGGCTGAGATGGGCAATCGCTGACTTTTGGAGTCGGCTGGTGACAAAATGTTCCAAACACACCCCATGCACAACTCCACCGGGGAAGGTGCCAGAAAGGAGTTCTCTTGGTAGTTCTTCCACTGCCCCGGTAGCCAGATGAAAGACACCACAAAAGTGGTTCTACCTGCTTTCTGGGCTGAGATGGGCAATCGCTGACTTTTGGAGTCGGCTGGTGACAAAATGTTCCAAACACACCCCATGCACAACTCCACCGGGGAAGGTGCCAGAAAGGAGTTCTCTTGGTAGTTCTTCCACTGCCCCGGTAGCCAGATGAAAGACACCACAAAAGTGGTTCTACCTGCTTTGTGGGCTGAGATGGGCAATCGCTGACTTGTGGACTCGGCTGGTGACAAAATGTTCCAAACACACCCCATGCACAACTCCACCGGGGAAGGTGCCAGAAAGGAGTTCTGTTGGTAGTTCTTCCACTGCCCCGGTAGCCAGCTGAAAGACACCACAAAAGTGGTTCTACCTGCTTGCTGGGCTGAGATGGGCAATCGCTGACTTTTGGAGTCGGCTGGTGACAAAATGTTCCAAACACACCCCATGCACAACTCCACCGGGGAAGGTGCCAGAAAGGAGTTCTGTTGGTTGTTCTTACACTGCCCCGGTAGCCAGATGAAAGACACCACAAAAGTGGTTCTACCTGCTTTCTAGGCTGAGATGGGGAATCGCTGACTTTTGGAGTCGGCTGGTGACAAAATGTTCCAAACACACCCCATGCACAAATCCCCCGGGGAAGGTGCCAGAAAGGAGTTCCGTTGGTTGTTCTTACACTGCCCCGGTAGCCAGCTGAAAGACACCACAAAAGTGGTTCTACCTGCTTGCTGGGCTGAGATGGGGAATCGCTGACTTTTGCAGTCGGCTGGTGACAAAATGTTCCAAACACACCCCATGCACAACTCCTGCGGGGAAGGTGCCAGAAAGGAATTTTGTTGCTTGTTCTTCCACTGCCCCGGTAGCCAGCTGAAAGACACCACAAAAGTGGTTCTACCTGCTTGCTGGGCTGAGATGGGCAATCGCTGACTTTTGGAGTCGGCTGGTGACAAAATGTTCCAAACACACCCCATGCACAACTCCACCGGGGAAGGTGCCAGAAAGGAGTTCTGTTGGTTGTTCTTCCACTGCCCCGGTAGCCAGCTGAAAGACACCACAAAAGTGGTTCTACCTGCTTTCTAGGCTGAGATGGGGAATCGCTGACTTTTGGAGTCGGCTGGTGACAAAATGTTCCAAACACACCCCATGCACAACTCCACCGGGGAAGGTGCCAGAAAGGAGTTCTGTTGGTTGTTCTTACACTGCCCCGGTAGCCAGATGAAAGACACCACAAAAGTGGTTCTACCTGCTTGCTGGGCTGAGATGGGCAATCGCTGACTTTTGGAGTCGGCTGGTGACAAAATGTTCCAAAGACAGCCCATGCACAACTCCACCGGGGAAGGTGCCAGAAAGGAGTTGTCTTGGTAGTTCTTCCACTGCCCCGGTAGCCAGATGAAAGACACCACAAAAGTGGTTCTACCTGCTTGCTGGGCTGAGATGGGCAATCGCTGACTTTTGGAGTCGGCTGGTGACAAAATGTTCCAAACACACCCCATGCACAACTCCACCGGGGAAGGTGCCAGAAAGGAGTTCTGTTGGTTGTTCTTACACTGCCCCGGTAGCCAGCTGAAAGACACCACAAAAGTGGTTCTACCTGCTTTCTAGGCTGAGATGGGGAATCGCTGACTTTTGGAGTCGGCTGGTGACAAAATGTTCCAAACACACCCCATGCACAAATCCCCCGGGGAAGGTGCCAGAAAGGAGTTCCGTTGGTTGTTCTTACACTGCCCCGGTAGCCAGCTGAAAGACACCACAAAAGTGGTTCTACCTGCTTGCTGGGCTGAGATGGGGAATCGCTGACTTTTGCAGTCGGCTGGTGACAAAATGTTCCAAACACACCCCATGCACAACTCCACCGGGGAAGGTGCCAGAAAGGAGTTCTGTTGGTTGTTCTTCCACTGCCCCGGTAGCCAGCTGAAAGACACCACAAAAGTGGTTCTACCTGCTTTCTAGGCTGAGATGGGGAATCGCTGACTTTTGGAGTCGGCTGGTGACAAAATGTTCCAAAGACAGCCCATGCACAACTCCACCGGGGAAGGTGCCAGAAAGGAGTTCTGTTGGTAGTTCTTACACTGCCCTGGTAGCCAGATGAAAGACACCACAAAAGTGGTTCTACCTGCTTTGTGGGCTGAGATGGGGAATCGCTGACTTTTGGAGTCGGCTGGTGACAAAATGTTCCAAAGACAGCCCATGCACAACTCCACCGGGGAAGGTGCCAGAAAGGAGTTGTCTTGGTAGTTCTTCCACTGCCCCGGTAGCCAGATGAAAGACACCACAAAAGTGGTTCTACCTGCTTGCTGGGCTGAGATGGGCAATCGCTGACTTTTGGAGTCGGCTGGTGACAAAATGTTCCAAACACACCCCATGCACAACTCCACCGGGGAAGGTGCCAGAAAGGAGTTCTGTTGGTTGTTCTTCCACTGCCCCGGTAGCCAGAAGAAAGACACCACAAAAGTGGTTCTACCTGCTTGCTGGGCTGAGATGGGCAATCGCTGACTTTTGGAGTCGGCTGGTGACAAAATGTTCCAAACACACCCCATGCACAACTCCACCGGGGAAGGTGCCAGAAAGGAATTCCGTTGCTTGTTCTTCCACTGCCCCGGTAGCCAGCTGAAAGACACCACAAAAGTGGTTCTACCTGCTTTCTAGGCTGAGATGGGGAATCGCTGACTTTTGGAGTCGGCTGGTGACAAAATGTTCCAAAGACAGCCCATGCACAACTCCACCGGGGAAGGTGCCAGAAAGGAGTTCTCTTGGTAGTTCTTCCACTGCCCCGGTAGCCAGATGAAAGACACCACAAAAGTGGTTCTACCTGCTTTCTGGGCTGAGATGGGCAATCGCTGACTTTTGGAGTCGGCTGGTGACAAAATGTTCCAAACACACCCCATGCACAACTCCACCGGGGAAGGTGCCAGAAAGGAGTTCTGTTGGTTGTTCTTACACTGCCCCGGTAGCCAGATGAAAGACACCACAAAAGTGGTTCTACCTGCTTTCTAGGCTGAGATGGGGAATCGCTGACTTTTGGAGTCGGCTGGTGACAAAATGTTCCAAACACACCCCATGCACAACTCCACCGGGGAAGGTGCCAGAAAGGAGTTCTGTTGGTTGTTCTTACACTGCCCCGGTAGCCAGATAAAAGACACCACAAAAGTGGTTCTACCTTCTTACTGGGCTGAGATGGGCAATCGCTGACTTTTGGAGTCGGCTGGTGACAAAATGTTCCAAAGACAGCCCATGCACAACTCCACCGGGGAAGGTGCCAGAAAGGAGTTCTCTTGGTAGTTCTTCCACTGCCCCGGTAGCCAGCTGAAAGACACCACAAAAGTGGTTCTACCTGCTTGCTGGGCTGAGATGGGCAATCGCTGACTTTTGGAGTCGGCTGGTGACAAAATGTTCCAAACACACCCCATGCACAACTCCACCGGGGAAGGTGCCAGAAAGGAGTTCTGTTGGTAGTTCTTCCACTGCCCCGGTAGCCAGATGAAAGACACCACAAAAGTGGTTCTACCTGCTTTCTGGGCTGAGATGGGCAATCGCTGACTTTTGGAGTCGGCTGGTGACAAAATGTTCCAAACACACCCCATGCACAACTCCCCCGGGGAAGGTGCCAGAAAGGAGTTCTCTTGGTAGTTCTTCCACTGCCCCGGTAGCCAGCTGAAAGACACCACAAAAGTGGTTCTACCTGCTTGCTGGGCTGAGATGGGCAATCGCTGAATTTTGGAGTCGGCTGGTGACAAAATGTTCCAAACACACCCCATGCACAACTCCACCGGGGAAGGTGCCAGAAAGGAGTTCTCTTGGTAGTTCTTCCACTGCCCCGGTAGCCAGATGAAAGACACCACAAAAGTGGTTCTACCTGCTTGCTGGGCTGAGATGGGCAATCGCTGACTTTTGGAGTCGGCTGGTGACAAAATGTTCCAAACACACCCCATGCACAACTCCACCGGGGAAGGTGCCAGAAAGGAGTTCTGTTGGTAGTTCTTCCACTGCCCCGGTAGCCAGCTGAAAGACACCACAAAAGTGGTTCTACCTGCTTGCTGGGCTGAGATGGGCAATCGCTGACTTTTGGAGTCGGCTGGTGACAAAATGTTCCAAACACACCCCATGCACAACTCCACCGGGGAAGGTGCCAGAAAGGAGTTCTGTTGGTTGTTCTTCCACTGCCCCGGTAGCCAGATGAAAGACACCACAAAAGTGGTTCTACCTGCTTGCTGGGCTGAGATGGGCAATCGCTGACTTTTGCAGTCGGCTGGTGACAAAATGTTCCAAACACACCCCATGCACAACTCCAGCGGGGAAGGTGCCAGAAAGGAGTTCTGTTGGTAGTTCTTACACTGCCCCGGTAGCCAGATGAAAGACACCACAAAAGTGGTTCTACCTGCTTGCTGGGCTGAGATGGGCAATCGCTGACTTTTGGAGTCGGCTGGTGACAAAATGTTCCAAACACACCCCATGCACAACTCCACCGGGGAAGGTGCCAGAAAGGAGTTCTGTTGGTAGTTCTTCCACTGCCCCGGTAGCCAGCTGAAAGACACCACAAAAGTGGTTCTACCTGCTTTCTGGGCTGAGATGGGCAATCGCTGACTTTTGGAGTCGGCTGGTGACAAAATGTTCCAAAGACAGCCCATGCACAACTCCAGCGGGGAAGGTGCCAGAAAGGAGTTCTCTTGGTAGTTCTTCCACTGCCCCGGTAGCCAGCTGAAAGACACCACAAAAGTGGTTCTACCTGCTTGCTGGGCTGAGATGGGCAATCGCTGACTTTTGGAGTCGGCTGGTGACAAAATGTTCCAAAGACAGCCCATGCACAACTCCACCGGGGAAGGTGCCAGAAAGGAGTTCTGTTGGTTGTTCTTACACTGCCCCGGTAGCCAGATGAAAGACACCACAAAAGTGGTTCTACCTGCTTTGTGGGCTGAGATGGGGAATCGCTGACTTTTGGAGTCGGCTGGTGACAAAATGTTCCAAAGACAGCCCATGCACAACTCCACCGGGGAAGGTGCCAGAAAGGAGTTGTCTTGGTAGTTCTTCCACTGCCCCGGTAGCCAGCTGAAAGACACCACAAAAGTGGTTCTACCTGCTTGCTGGGCTGAGATGGGCAATCGCTGACTTTTGGAGTCGGCTGGTGACAAAATGTTCCAAACACACCCCATGCACAACTCCACCGGGGAAGGTGCCAGAAAGGAGTTCTGTTGGTTGTTCTTCCACTGCCCCGGTAGCCAGAAGAAAGACACCACAAAAGTGGTTCTACCTGCTTGCTGGGCTGAGATGGGCAATCGCTGACTTTTGGAGTCGGCTGGTGACAAAATGTTCCAAACACACCCCATGCACAACTCCACCGGGGAAGGTGCCAGAAAGGAATTCCGTTGCTTGTTCTTCCACTGCCCCGGTAGCCAGCTGAAAGACACCACAAAAGTGGTTCTACCTGCTTGCTGGGCTGAGATGGGCAATCTCTGACTTTTGGAGTCGGCTGGTGACAAAATGTTCCAAACACACCCCATGCACAACTCCACCGGGGAAGGTGCCAGAAAGGAGTTCTGTTGGTTGTTCTTCCACTGCCCCGGTAGCCAGCTGAAAGACACCACAAAAGTGGTTCTACCTGCTTTCTAGGCTGAGATGGGGAATCGCTGACTTTTGGAGTCGGCTGGTGACAAAATGTTCCAAACACACCCCATGCACAACTCCACCGGGGAAGGTGCCAGAAAGGAGTTCTGTTGGTTGTTCTTACACTGCCCCGGTAGCCAGATAAAAGACACCACAAAAGTGGTTCTACCTTCTTACTGGGCTGAGATGGGCAATCGCTGACTTTTGGAGTCGGCTGGTGACAAAATGTTCCAAAGACAGCCCATGCACAACTCCACCGGGGAAGGTGCCAGAAAGGAGTTCTCTTGGTAGTTCTTCCACTGCCCCGGTAGCCAGCTGAAAGACACCACAAAAGTGGTTCTACCTGCTTGCTGGGCTGAGATGGGCAATCGCTGACTTTTGGAGTCGGCTGGTGACAAAATGTTCCAAACACACCCCATGCACAACTCCACCGGGGAAGGTGCCAGAAAGGAGTTCTGTTGGTAGTTCTTCCACTGCCCCGGTAGCCAGATGAAAGACACCACAAAAGTGGTTCTACCTGCTTTCTGGGCTGAGATGGGCAATCGCTGACTTTTGGAGTCGGCTGGTGACAAAATGTTCCAAACACACCCCATGCACAACTCCCCCGGGGAAGGTGCCAGAAAGGAGTTCTCTTGGTAGTTCTTCCACTGCCCCGGTAGCCAGCTGAAAGACACCACAAAAGTGGTTCTACCTGCTTGCTGGGCTGAGATGGGCAATCGCTGAATTTTGGAGTCGGCTGGTGACAAAATGTTCCAAACACACCCCATGCACAACTCCAGCGGGGAAGGTGCCAGAAAGGAGTTCTCTTGGTAGTTCTTCCACTGCCCCGGTAGCCAGATGAAAGACACCACAAAAGTGGTTCTACCTGCTTGCTGGGCTGAGATGGGCAATCGCTGACTTTTGGAGTCGGCTGGTGACAAAATGTTCCAAACACACCCCATGCACAACTCCACCGGGGAAGGTGCCAGAAAGGAGTTCTGTTGGTAGTTCTTCCACTGCCCCGGTAGCAAGCTGAAAGACACCACAAAAGTGGTTCTACCTGCTTGCTGGGCTGAGATGGGCAATCGCTGACTTTTGGAGTCGGCTGGTGACAAAATGTTCCAAACACACCCCATGCACAACTCCAGCGGGGAAGGTGCCAGAAAGGAATTCCGTTGCTTGTTCTTCCACTGCCCCGGTAGCCAGCTGAAAGACACCACAAAAGTGGTTCTACCTGCTTTCTGGGCTGAGATGGGCAATCGCTGACTTTTGGAGTCGGCTGGTGACAAAATGTTCCAAACACACCCCATGCACAACTCCACCGGGGAAGGTGTCAGAAAGGAGTTCTCTTGGTAGTTCTTCCACTGCCCCGGTAGCCAGATGAAAGACACCACAAAAGTGGTTCTACCTGCTTTCTGGGCTGAGATGGGCAATCGCTGACTTTTGCAGTCGGCTGGTGACAAAATGTTCCAAACACACCCCATGCACAACTCCACCGGGGAAGGTGCCAGAAAGGAGTTCTGTTGGTAGTTCTTACACTGCCCCGGTAGCCAGATGAAAGACACCACAAAAGTGGTTCTACCTGCTTGCTGGGCTGAGATGGGCAATCGCTGACTTTTGCAGTCGGCTGGTGACAAAATGTTCCAAACACACCCCATGCACAACTCCAGCGGGGAAGGTGCCAGAAAGGAGTTCTGTTGGTAGTTCTTACACTGCCCCGGTAGCCAGATGAAAGACACCACAAAAGTGGTTCTACCTGCTTGCTGGGCTGAGATGGGCAATCGCTGACTTTTGGAGTCGGCTGGTGACAAAATGTTCCAAACACACCCCATGCACAACTCCACCGGGGAAGGTGCCAGAAAGGAGTTCTGTTGGTAGTTCTTCCACTGCCCCGGTAGCCAGATGAAAGACACCACAAAAGTGGTTCTACCTGCTTTGTGGGCTGAGATGGGCAATCGCTGACTTGTGGACTCGGCTGGTGACAAAATGTTCCAAACACACCCCATGCACAACTCCACCGGGGAAGGTGCCAGAAAGGAGTTCTGTTGGTAGTTCTTCCACTGCCCCGGTAGCCAGATGAAAGACACCACAAAAGTGGTTCTACCTGCTTTGTGGGCTGAGATGGGCAATCGCTGACTTGTGGACTCGGCTGGTGACAAAATGTTCCAAACACACCCCATGCACAACTCCACCGGGGAAGGTGCCAGAAAGGAGTTCTGTTGGTAGTTCTTACACTGCCCCGGTAGCCAGATGAAAGACACCACAAAAGTGGTTCTACCTGCTTGCTGGGCTGAGATGGGGAATCGCTGACTTTTGGAGTCGGCTGGTGACAAAATGTTCCAAACACACCCCATGCACAACTCCTGCGGGGAAGGTGCTAGAAAGGAATTTTGTTGCTTGTTCTTCCACTGCCACGGTAGCCAGATGAAAGACACCACAAAAGTGGTTCTACCTGCTTGCTGGGCTGAGATGGGCAATCGCTGACTTTTGGAGTCGGCTGGTGACAAAATGTTCCAAACACACCCCATGCACAACTCCTGCGGGGAAGGTGCCAGAAAGGAGTTCTGTTGGTTGTTCTTCCACTGCCCCGGTAGCCAGCTGAAAGACACCACAAAAGTGGTTCTACCTGCTTTCTGGGCTGAGATGGGGAATCGCTGACTTTTGGAGTCGGCTGGTGACAAAATGTTCCAAACACACCCCATGCACAACTCCACCGGGGAAGGTGCCAGAAAGGAGTTCTGTTGGTTGTTCTTACACTGCCCCGGTAGCCAGATGAAAGACACCACAAAAGTGGTTCTACCTGCTTGCTGGGCTGAGATGGGCAATCGCTGACTTTTGGAGTCGGCTGGTGACAAAATGTTCCAAAGACAGCCCATGCACAACTCCACCGGGGAAGGTGCCAGAAAGGAGTTGTCTTGGTAGTTCTTCCACTGCCCCGGTAGCCAGATGAAAGACACCACAAAAGTGGTTCTACCTGCTTGCTGGGCTGAGATGGGCAATCGCTGACTTTTGGAGTCGGCTGGTGACAAAATGTTCCAAACACACCCCATGCACAACTCCAGCGGGGAAGGTGCCAGAAAGGAGTTCTGTTGGTTGTTCTTCCACTGCCCCGGTAGCCAGAAGAAAGACACCACAAAAGTGGTTCTACCTGCTTGCTGGGCTGAGATGGGCAATCGCTGACTTTTGGAGTCGGCTGGTGACAAAATGTTCCAAACACACCCCATGCACAACTCCACCGGGGAAGGTGCCAGAAAGGAATTCCGTTGCTTGTTCTTCCACTGCCCCGGTAGCCAGCTGAAAGACACCACAAAAGTGGTTCTACCTGCTTGCTGGGCTGAGATGGGCAATCGCTGACTTTTGGAGTCGGCTGGTGACAAAATGTTCCAAACACACCCCATGCACAACTCCACCGGGGAAGGTGCCAGAAAGGAGTTCTCTTGGTAGTTCTTCCACTGCCCCGGTAGCCAGATGAAAGACACCACAAAATGGTTCTACCTGCTTGCTGGGCTGAGATGGGGAATCGCTGACTTTTGGAGTCGGCTGGTGACAAAATGTTCCAAACACACCCCATGCACAACTCCACCGGGGAAGGTGCCAGAAAGGAGTTCTGTTGGTAGTTCTTCCAGTGCCCCGGTAGCCAGCTGAAAGACACCACAAAAGTGGTTCTACCTGCTTTCTGGGCTGAGATGGGCAATCGCTGACTTGTGGACTCGGCTGGTGACAAAATGTTCCAAACACACCCCATGCACAACTCCAGCGGGGAAGGTGCCAGAAAGGAGTTCTCTTGGTAGTTCTTCCACTGCCCCGGTAGCCAGATGAAAGACACCACAAAAGTGGTTCTACCTGCTTGCTGGGCTGAGATGGGCAATCGCTGACTTTTGGAGTCGGCTGGTGACAAAATGTTCCAAACACACCCCATGCACAACTCCACCGGGGAAGGTGCCAGAAAGGAGTTCTGTTGGTAGTTCTTCCACTGCCCCGGTAGCCAGCTGAAAGACACCACAAAAGTGGTTCTACCTGCTTTGTGGGCTGAGATGGGGAATCGCTGACTTTTGGAGTCGGCTGGTGACAAAATGTTCCAAACAGACCCCATGCACAACTCCACCGGGGAAGGTGCCAGAAAGGAGTTCTGTTGGTAGTTCTTACACTGCCCCGGTAGCCAGATGAAAGACACCACAAAAGTGGTTCTACCTGCTTGCTGGGCTGAGATGGGCAATCGCTGACTTTTGGAGTCGGCTGGTGACAAAATGTTCCAAACACACCCCATGCACAACTCCACCGGGGAAGGTGCCAGAAAGGAGTTCTGTTGGTTGTTCTTACACTGCCCCGGTAGCCAGCTGAAAGACACCACAAAAGTGGTTCTACCTGCTTGCTGGGCTGAGATGGGCAATCGCTGACTTTTGGAGTCGGCTGGTGACAAAATGTTCCAAAGACAGCCCATGCACAACTCCACTGGGGAAGGTGCCAGAAAGGAGTTCTGTTGGTTGTTCTTACACTGCCCCGGTAGCCAGATGAAAGACACCACAAAAGTGGTTCTACCTGCTTTCTGGGCTGAGATGGGGAATCGCTGACTTTTGGAGTCGGCTGGTGACAAAATGTTCCAAAGACAGCCCATGCACAACTCCCCCGGGGAAGGTGCCAGAAAGGAGTTCTCTTGGTAGTTCTTCCACTGCCCCGGTAGCCAGATGAAAGACACCACAAAAGTGGTTCTACCTGCTTGCTGGGCTGAGATGGGCAATCGCTGACTTTTGGAGTCGGCTGGTGACAAAATGTTCCAAACACACCCCATGCACAACTCCAGCGGGGAAGGTGCCAGAAAGGAATTCCGTTGCTTGTTCTTCCACTGCCCCGGTAGCCAGCTGAAAGACACCACAAAAGTGGTTCTACCTGCTTTCTGGGCTGAGATGGGCAATCGCTGACTTGTGGACTCGGCTGGTGACAAAATGTTCCAAACACACCCCATGCACAACTCCACCGGGGAAGGTGCCAGAAAGGAGTTCTGTTGGTAGTTCTTCCACTGCCCCGGTAGCCAGATGAAAGACACCACAAAAGTGGTTCTACCTGCTTTCTGGGCTGAGATGGGCAATCGCTGACTTGTGGACTCGGCTGGTGACAAAATGTTCCAAACACACCCCATGCACAACTCCACCGGGGAAGGTGCCAGAAAGGAGTTCTGTTGGTAGTTCTTACACTGCCCCGGTAGCCAGATGAAAGACACCACAAAAGTGGTTCTACCTGCTTGCTGGGCTGAGATGGGGAATCGCTGACTTTTGGAGTCGGCTGGTGACAAAATGTTCCAAACACACCCCATGCACAACTCCTGCGGGGAAGGTGCTAGAAAGGAATTTTGTTGCTTGTTCTTCCACTGCCACGGTAGCCAGATGAAAGACACCACAAAAGTGGTTCTACCTGCTTGCTGGGCTGAGATGGGCAATCGCTGACTTTTGGAGTCGGCTGGTGACAAAATGTTCCAAACACACCCCATGCACAACTCCTGCGGGGAAGGTGCCAGAAAGGAGTTCTGTTGGTTGTTCTTCCACTGCCCCGGTAGCCAGCTGAAAGACACCACAAAAGTGGTTCTACCTGCTTTCTGGGCTGAGATGGGGAATCGCTGACTTTTGGAGTCGGCTGGTGACAAAATGTTCCAAACACACCCCATGCACAACTCCACCGGGGAAGGTGCCAGAAAGGAGTTCTGTTGGTTGTTCTTACACTGCCCCGGTAGCCAGATGAAAGACACCACAAAAGTGGTTCTACCTGCTTGCTGGGCTGAGATGGGCAATCGCTGACTTTTGGAGTCGGCTGGTGACAAAATGTTCCAAAGACAGCCCATGCACAACTCCACCGGGGAAGGTGCCAGAAAGGAGTTGTCTTGGTAGTTCTTCCACTGCCCCGGTAGCCAGATGAAAGACACCACAAAAGTGGTTCTACCTGCTTGCTGGGCTGAGATGGGCAATCGCTGACTTTTGGAGTCGGCTGGTGACAAAATGTTCCAAACACACCCCATGCACAACTCCAGCGGGGAAGGTGCCAGAAAGGAGTTCTGTTGGTTGTTCTTCCACTGCCCCGGTAGCCAGAAGAAAGACACCACAAAAGTGGTTCTACCTGCTTGCTGGGCTGAGATGGGCAATCGCTGACTTTTGGAGTCGGCTGGTGACAAAATGTTCCAAACACACCCCATGCACAACTCCACCGGGGAAGGTGCCAGAAAGGAATTCCGTTGCTTGTTCTTCCACTGCCCCGGTAGCCAGCTGAAAGACACCACAAAAGTGGTTCTACCTGCTTGCTGGGCTGAGATGGGCAATCGCTGACTTTTGGAGTCGGCTGGTGACAAAATGTTCCAAACACACCCCATGCACAACTCCACCGGGGAAGGTGCCAGAAAGGAGTTCTCTTGGTAGTTCTTCCACTGCCCCGGTAGCCAGATGAAAGACACCACAAAATGGTTCTACCTGCTTGCTGGGCTGAGATGGGGAATCGCTGACTTTTGGAGTCGGCTGGTGACAAAATGTTCCAAACACACCCCATGCACAACTCCACCGGGGAAGGTGCCAGAAAGGAGTTCTGTTGGTAGTTCTTCCAGTGCCCCGGTAGCCAGCTGAAAGACACCACAAAAGTGGTTCTACCTGCTTTCTGGGCTGAGATGGGCAATCGCTGACTTGTGGACTCGGCTGGTGACAAAATGTTCCAAACACACCCCATGCACAACTCCAGCGGGGAAGGTGCCAGAAAGGAGTTCTCTTGGTAGTTCTTCCACTGCCCCGGTAGCCAGATGAAAGACACCACAAAAGTGGTTCTACCTGCTTGCTGGGCTGAGATGGGCAATCGCTGACTTTTGGAGTCGGCTGGTGACAAAATGTTCCAAACACACCCCATGCACAACTCCACCGGGGAAGGTGCCAGAAAGGAGTTCTGTTGGTAGTTCTTCCACTGCCCCGGTAGCCAGATGAAAGACACCACAAAAGTGGTTCTACCTGCTTTGTGGGCTGAGATGGGGAATCGCTGACTTTTGGAGTCGGCTGGTGACAAAATGTTCCAAACAGACCCCATGCACAACTCCACCGGGGAAGGTGCCAGAAAGGAGTTCTGTTGGTAGTTCTTACACTGCCCCGGTAGCCAGATGAAAGACACCACAAAAGTGGTTCTACCTGCTTGCTGGGCTGAGATGGGCAATCGCTGACTTTTGGAGTCGGCTGGTGACAAAATGTTCCAAACACACCCCATGCACAACTCCACCGGGGAAGGTGCCAGAAAGGAGTTCTGTTGGTTGTTCTTACACTGCCCCGGTAGCCAGCTGAAAGACACCACAAAAGTGGTTCTACCTGCTTGCTGGGCTGAGATGGGCAATCGCTGACTTTTGGAGTCGGCTGGTGACAAAATGTTCCAAAGACAGCCCATGCACAACTCCACTGGGGAAGGTGCCAGAAAGGAGTTCTGTTGGTTGTTCTTACACTGCCCCGGTAGCCAGATGAAAGACACCACAAAAGTGGTTCTACCTGCTTTCTGGGCTGAGATGGGGAATCGCTGACTTTTGGAGTCGGCTGGTGACAAAATGTTCCAAAGACAGCCCATGCACAACTCCCCCGGGGAAGGTGCCAGAAAGGAGTTCTCTTGGTAGTTCTTCCACTGCCCCGGTAGCCAGATGAAAGACACCACAAAAGTGGTTCTACCTGCTTGCTGGGCTGAGATGGGCAATCGCTGACTTTTGGAGTCGGCTGGTGACAAAATGTTCCAAACACACCCCATGCACAACTCCAGCGGGGAAGGTGCCAGAAAGGAATTCCGTTGCTTGTTCTTCCACTGCCCCGGTAGCCAGCTGAAAGACACCACAAAAGTGGTTCTACCTGCTTTCTGGGCTGAGATGGGCAATCGCTGACTTGTGGACTCGGCTGGTGACAAAATGTTCCAAACACACCCCATGCACAACTCCACCGGGGAAGGTGTCAGAAAGGAGTTCTCTTGGTAGTTCTTCCACTGCCCCGGTAGCCAGATGAAAGACACCACAAAAGTGGTTCTACCTGCTTTCTGGGCTGAGATGGGCAATCGCTGACTTTTGGAGTCGGCTGGTGACAAAATGTTCCAAACACACCCCATGCACAACTCCACCGGGGAAGGTGCCAGAAAGGAGTTCTGTTGGTAGTTCTTACACTGCCCCGGTAGCCAGATGAAAGACACCACAAAAGTGGTTCTACCTGCTTGCTGGGCTGAGATGGGCAATCGCTGACTTTTGCAGTCGGCTGGTGACAAAATGTTCCAAACACACCCCATGCACAACTCCAGCGGGGAAGGTGCCAGAAAGGAGTTCTGTTGGTAGTTCTTACACTGCCCCGGTAGCCAGATGAAAGACACCACAAAAGTGGTTCTACCTGCTTGCTGGGCTGAGATGGGCAATCGCTGACTTTTGGAGTCGGCTGGTGACAAAATGTTCCAAACACACCCCATGCACAACTCCACCGGGGAAGGTGCCAGAAAGGAGTTCTGTTGGTAGTTCTTCCACTGCCCCGGTAGCCAGATGAAAGACACCACAAAAGTGGTTCTACCTGCTTTCTGGGCTGAGATGGGCAATCGCTGACTTTTGGAGTCGGCTGGTGACAAAATGTTCCAAACACACCCCATGCACAACTCCCCCGGGGAAGGTGCCAGAAAGGAGTTCTCTTGGTAGTTCTTCCACTGCCCCGGTAGCCAGCTGAAAGACACCACAAAAGTGGTTCTACCTGCTTGCTGGGCTGAGATGGGCAATCGCTGAATTTTGGAGTCGGCTGGTGACAAAATGTTCCAAACACACCCCATGCACAACTCCACCGGGGAAGGTGCCAGAAAGGAGTTCTCTTGGTAGTTCTTCCACTGCCCCGGTAGCCAGATGAAAGACACCACAAAAGTGGTTCTACCTGCTTGCTGGGCTGAGATGGGCAATCGCTGACTTTTGGAGTCGGCTGGTGACAAAATGTTCCAAACACACCCCATGCACAACTCCACCGGGGAAGGTGCCAGAAAGGAGTTCTGTTGGTAGTTCTTCCACTGCCCCGGTAGCAAGCTGAAAGACACCACAAAAGTGGTTCTACCTGCTTGCTGGGCTGAGATGGGCAATCGCTGACTTTTGGAGTCGGCTGGTGACAAAATGTTCCAAACACACCCCATGCACAACTCCAGCGGGGAAGGTGCCAGAAAGGAATTCCGTTGCTTGTTCTTCCACTGCCCCGGTAGCCAGCTGAAAGACACCACAAAAGTGGTTCTACCTGCTTTCTGGGCTGAGATGGGCAATCGCTGACTTGTGGACTCGGCTGGTGACAAAATGTTCCAAACACACCCCATGCACAACTCCAGCGGGGAAGGTGTCAGAAAGGAGTTCTCTTGGTAGTTCTTCCACTGCCCCGGTAGCCAGATGAAAGACACCACAAAAGTGGTTCTACCTGCTTTCTGGGCTGAGATGGGCAATCGCTGACTTTTGGAGTCGGCTGGTGACAAAATGTTCCAAACACACCCCATGCACAACTCCACCGGGGAAGGTGCCAGAAAGGAGTTCTGTTGGTAGTTCTTACACTGCCCCGGTAGCCAGCTGAAAGACACCACAAAAGTGGTTCTACCTGCTTGCTGGGCTGAGATGGGCAATCGCTGACTTTTGCAGTCGGCTGGTGACAAAATGTTCCAAACACACCCCATGCACAACTCCAGCGGGGAAGGTGCCAGAAAGGAGTTCTGTTGGTAGTTCTTACACTGCCCCGGTAGCCAGATGAAAGACACCACAAAAGTGGTTCTACCTGCTTGCTGGGCTGAGATGGGCAATCGCTGACTTTTGGAGTCGGCTGGTGACAAAATGTTCCAAACACACCCCATGCACAACTCCACCGGGGAAGGTGCCAGAAAGGAGTTCTGTTGGTAGTTCTTCCACTGCCCCGGTAGCCAGATGAAAGACACCACAAAAGTGGTTCTACCTGCTTTCTGGGCTGAGATGGGCAATCGCTGACTTTTGGAGTCGGCTGGTGACAAAATGTTCCAAACACACCCCATGCACAACTCCAGCGGGGAAGGTGCCAGAAAGGAGTTCTCTTGGTAGTTCTTCCACTGCCCCGGTAGCCAGATGAAAGACACCACAAAAGTGGTTCTACCTGCTTTGTGGGCTGAGATGGGCAATCGCTGACTTGTGGACTCGGCTGGTGACAAAATGTTCCAAACACACCCCATGCACAACTCCACCGGGGAAGGTGCCAGAAAGGAGTTCTGTTGGTAGTTCTTCCACTGCCCCGGTAGCCAGCTGAAAGACACCACAAAAGTGGTTCTACCTGCTTGCTGGGCTGAGATGGGCAATCGCTGACTTTTGGAGTCGGCTGGTGACAAAATGTTCCAAACACACCCCATGCACAACTCCCCCGGGGAAGGTGCCAGAAAGGAGTTCTGTTGGTTGTTCTTACACTGCCCCGGTAGCCAGCTGAAAGACACCACAAAAGTGGTTCTACCTGCTTTCTAGGCTGAGATGGGGAATCGCTGACTTTTGGAGTCGGCTGGTGACAAAATGTTCCAAACACACCCCATGCACAAATCCCCCGGGGAAGGTGCCAGAAAGGAGTTCCGTTGGTTGTTCTTACACTGCCCCGGTAGCCAGCTGAAAGACACCACAAAAGTGGTTCTACCTGCTTGCTGGGCTGAGATGGGCAATCGCTGACTTTTGGAGTCGGCTGGTGACAAAATGTTCCAAACACACCCCATGCACAACTCCACCGGGGAAGGTGCCAGAAAGGAGTTCTGTTGGTAGTTCTTCCACTGCCCCGGTAGCCAGCTGAAAGACACCACAAAAGTGGTTCTACCTGCTTGCTGGGCTGAGATGGGCAATCGCTGACTTTTGGAGTCGGCTGGTGACAAAATGTTCCAAACACACCCCATGCACAACTCCACCGGGGAAGGTGCCAGAAAGGAGTTCTGTTGGTTGTTCTTCCACTGCCCCGGTAGCCAGCTGAAAGACACCACAAAAGTGGTTCTACCTGCTTTCTAGGCTGAGATGGGGAATCGCTGACTTTTGGAGTCGGCTGGTGACAAAATGTTCCAAACACACCCCATGCACAACTCCACCGGGGAAGGTGCCAGAAAGGAGTTCTGTTGGTTGTTCTTACACTGCCCCGGTAGCCAGATGAAAGACACCACAAAAGTGGTTCTACCTGCTTGCTGGGCTGAGATGGGCAATCGCTGACTTTTGGAGTCGGCTGGTGACAAAATGTTCCAAAGACAGCCCATGCACAACTCCACCGGGGAAGGTGCCAGAAAGGAGTTGTCTTGGTAGTTCTTCCACTGCCCCGGTAGCCAGATGAAAGACACCACAAAAGTGGTTCTACCTGCTTGCTGGGCTGAGATGGGCAATCGCTGACTTTTGGAGTCGGCTGGTGACAAAATGTTCCAAACACACCCCATGCACAACTCCACCGGGGAAGGTGCCAGAAAGGAGTTCTGTTGGTTGTTCTTACACTGCCCCGGTAGCCAGCTGAAAGACACCACAAAAGTGGTTCTACCTGCTTTCTAGGCTGAGATGGGGAATCGCTGACTTTTGGAGTCGGCTGGTGACAAAATGTTCCAAACACACCCCATGCACAAATCCCCCGGGGAAGGTGCCAGAAAGGAGTTCCGTTGGTTGTTCTTACACTGCCCCGGTAGCCAGCTGAAAGACACCACAAAAGTGGTTCTACCTGCTTGCTGGGCTGAGATGGGGAATCGCTGACTTTTGCAGTCGGCTGGTGACAAAATGTTCCAAACACACCCCATGCACAACTCCAGCGGGGAAGGTGCCAGAAAGGAGTTCTGTTGGTAGTTCTTCCAATGCCCCGGTAGCCAGCTGAAAGACACCACAAAAGTGGTTCTACCTGCTTGCTGGGCTGAGATGGGCAATCGCTGACTTTTGGAGTCGGCTGGTGACAAAATGTTCCAAACACACCCCATGCACAACTCCACCGGGGAAGGTGCCAGAAAGGAGTTCTGTTGGTTGTTCTTCCACTGCCCCGGTAGCCAGCTGAAAGACACCACAAAAGTGGTTCTACCTGCTTTCTAGGCTGAGATGGGGAATCGCTGACTTTTGGAGTCGGCTGGTGACAAAATGTTCCAAACACACCCCATGCACAACTCCACCGGGGAAGGTGCCAGAAAGGAGTTCTGTTGGTTGTTCTTACACTGCCCCGGTAGCCAGATGAAAGACACCACAAAAGTGGTTCTACCTGCTTTGTGGGCTGAGATGGGGAATCGCTGACTTTTGGAGTCGGCTGGTGACAAAATGTTCCAAAGACAGCCCATGCACAACTCCACCGGGGAAGGTGCCAGAAAGGAGTTGTCTTGGTAGTTCTTCCACTGCCCCGGTAGCCAGCTGAAAGACACCACAAAAGTGGTTCTACCTGCTTGCTGGGCTGAGATGGGCAATCGCTGACTTTTGGAGTCGGCTGGTGACAAAATGTTCCAAACACACCCCATGCACAACTCCACCGGGGAAGGTGCCAGAAAGGAGTTCTGTTGGTTGTTCTTCCACTGCCCCGGTAGCCAGAAGAAAGACACCACAAAAGTGGTTCTACCTGCTTGCTGGGCTGAGATGGGCAATCGCTGACTTTTGGAGTCGGCTGGTGACAAAATGTTCCAAACACACCCCATGCACAACTCCACCGGGGAAGGTGCCAGAAAGGAATTCCGTTGCTTGTTCTTCCACTGCCCCGGTAGCCAGCTGAAAGACACCACAAAAGTGGTTCTACCTGCTTGCTGGGCTGAGATGGGCAATCTCTGACTTTTGGAGTCGGCTGGTGACAAAATGTTCCAAACACACCCCATGCACAACTCCACCGGGGAAGGTGCCAGAAAGGAGTTCTGTTGGTTGTTCTTCCACTGCCCCGGTAGCCAGCTGAAAGACACCACAAAAGTGGTTCTACCTGCTTTCTAGGCTGAGATGGGGAATCGCTGACTTTTGGAGTCGGCTGGTGACAAAATGTTCCAAACACACCCCATGCACAACTCCACCGGGGAAGGTGCCAGAAAGGAGTTCTGTTGGTTGTTCTTACACTGCCCCGGTAGCCAGATGAAAGACACCACAAAAGTGGTTCTACCTTCTTACTGGGCTGAGATGGGCAATCGCTGACTTTTGGAGTCGGCTGGTGACAAAATGTTCCAAAGACACCCCATGCACAACTCCACCGGGGAAGGTGCCAGAAAGGAATTCCATTGCTTGTTCTTCCACTGCCCCGGTAGCCAGCTGAAAGACACCACAAAAGTGGTTCTACCTGCTTGCTGGGCTGAGATGGGCAATCGCTGACTTTTGGAGTCGGCTGGTGACAAAATGTTCCAAACACACCCCATGCACAACTCCACCGGGGAAGGTGCCAGAAAGGAGTTCTGTTGGTAGTTCTTCCACTGCCCCGGTAGCCAGATGAAAGACACCACAAAAGTGGTTCTACCTGCTTTCTGGGCTGAGATGGGCAATCGCTGACTTTTGGAGTCGGCTGGTGACAAAATGTTCCAAACACACCCCATGCACAACTCCCCCGGGGAAGGTGCCAGAAAGGAGTTCTGTTGGTAGTTCTTCCACTGCCCCGGTAGCCAGCTGAAAGACACCACAAAAGTGGTTCTACCTGCTTGCTGGGCTGAGATGGGCAATCGCTGAATTTTGGAGTCGGCTGGTGACAAAATGTTCCAAACACACCCCATGCACAACTCCACCGGGGAAGGTGCCAGAAAGGAGTTCTCTTGGTAGTTCTTACACTGCCCCGGTAGCCAGATGAAAGACACCACAAAAGTGGTTCTACCTGCTTGCTGGGCTGAGATGGGCAATCGCTGACTTTTGGAGTCGGCTGGTGACAAAATGTTCCAAACACACCCCATGCACAACTCCACCGGGGAAGGTGCCAGAAAGGAGTTCTGTTGGTAGTTCTTCCACTGCCCCGGTAGCAAGCTGAAAGACACCACAAAAGTGGTTCTACCTGCTTGCTGGGCTGAGATGGGCAATCGCTGACTTTTGGAGTCGGCTGGTGACAAAATGTTCCAAACACACCCCATGCACAACTCCAGCGGGGAAGGTGCCAGAAAGGAATTCCGTTGCTTGTTCTTCCACTGCCCCGGTAGCCAGCTGAAAGACACCACAAAAGTAGTTCTACCTGCTTTCTGGGCTGAGATGGGCAATCGCTGACTTGTGGACTCGGCTGGTGACAAAATGTTCCAAACACACCCCATGCACAACTCCACCGGGGAAGGTGTCAGAAAGGAGTTCTCTTGGTAGTTCTTCCACTGCCCCGGTAGCCAGATGAAAGACACCACAAAAGTGGTTCTACCTGCTTTCTGGGCTGAGATGGGCAATCGCTGACTTTTGGAGTCGGCTGGTGACAAAATGTTCCAAACACACCCCATGCACAACTCCACCGGGGAAGGTGCCAGAAAGGAGTTCTGTTGGTAGTTCTTACACTGCCCCGGTAGCCAGATGAAAGACACCACAAAAGTGGTTCTACCTGCTTGCTGGGCTGAGATGGGCAATCGCTGACTTTTGCAGTCGGCTGGTGACAAAATGTTCCAAACACACCCCATGCACAACTCCAGCGGGGAAGGTGCCAGAAAGGAGTTCTGTTGGTAGTTCTTACACTGCCCCGGTAGCCAGATGAAAGACACCACAAAAGTGGTTCTACCTGCTTGCTGGGCTGAGATGGGCAATCGCTGACTTTTGGAGTCGGCTGGTGACAAAATGTTCCAAACACACCCCATGCACAACTCCACCGGGGAAGGTGCCAGAAAGGAGTTCTGTTGGTAGTTCTTCCACTGCCCCGGTAGCCAGATGAAAGACACCACAAAAGTGGTTCTACCTGCTTTCTGGGCTGAGATGGGCAATCGCTGACTTTTGGAGTCGGCTGGTGACAAAATGTTCCAAACACACCCCATGCACAACTCCAGCGGGGAAGGTGCCAGAAAGGAGTTCTCTTGGTAGTTCTTCCACTGCCCCGGTAGCCAGCTGAAAGACACCACAAAAGTGGTTCTACCTGCTTTGTGGGCTGAGATGGGCAATCGCTGACTTGTGGACTCGGCTGGTGACAAAATGTTCCAAACACACCCCATGCACAACTCCACCGGGGAAGGTGCCAGAAAGGAGTTCTGTTGGTAGTTCTTCCACTGCCCCGGTAGCCAGCTGAAAGACACCACAAAAGTGGTTCTACCTGCTTGCTGGGCTGAGATGGGCAATCGCTGACTTTTGGAGTCGGCTGGTGACAAAATGTTCCAAACACACCCCATGCACAACTCCACCGGGGAAGGTGCCAGAAAGGAGTTCTGTTGGTTGTTCTTACACTGCCCCGGTAGCCAGATGAAAGACACCACAAAAGTGGTTCTACCTGCTTTCTAGGCTGAGATGGGGAATCGCTGACTTTTGGAGTCGGCTGGTGACAAAATGTTCCAAACACACCCCATGCACAACTCCAGCGGGGAAGGTGCCAGAAAGGAGTTCTCTTGGTAGTTCTTCCACTGCCCCGGTAGCCAGATGAAAGACACCACAAAAGTGGTTCTACCTGCTTTGTGGGCTGAGATGGGCAATCGCTGACTTGTGGACTCGGCTGGTGACAAAATGTTCCAAACACACCCCATGCACAACTCCACCGGGGAAGGTGCCAGAAAGGAGTTCTGTTGGTTGTTCTTCCACTGCCCCGGTAGCCAGATGAAAGACACCACAAAAGTGGTTCTACCTGCTTGCTGGGCTGAGATGGGCAATCGCTGACTTTTGGAGTCGGCTGGTGACAAAATGTTCCAAACACACCCCATGCACAACTCCACCGGGGAAGGTGCCAGAAAGGAGTTCTGTTGGTTGTTCTTCCACTGCCCCGGTAGCCAGCTGAAAGACACCACAAAAGTGGTTCTACCTGCTTTGTGGGCTGAGATGGGCAATCGCTGACTTGTGGACTCGGCTGGTGACAAAATGTTCCAAACACACCCCATGCACAACTCCACCGGGGAAGGTGCCAGAAAGGAGTTCTGTTGGTTGTTCTTACACTGCCCCGGTAGCCAGATGAAAGACACCACAAAAGTGGTTCTACCTGCTTGCTGGGCTGAGATGGGCAATCGCTGACTTTTGGAGTCGGCTGGTGACAAAATGTTCCAAAGACAGCCCATGCACAACTCCACCGGGGAAGGTGCCAGAAAGGAGTTGTCTTGGTAGTTCTTCCACTGCCCCGGTAGCCAGATGAAAGACACCACAAAAGTGGTTCTACCTGCTTGCTGGGCTGAGATGGGCAATCGCTGACTTTTGGAGTCGGCTGGTGACAAAATGTTCCAAACACACCCCATGCACAACTCCACCGGGGAAGGTGCCAGAAAGGAGTTCTGTTGGTTGTTCTTACACTGCCCCGGTAGCCAGATGAAAGACACCACAAAAGTGGTTCTACCTTCTTACTGGGCTGAGATGGGCAATCGCTGACTTTTGGAGTCGGCTGGTGACAAAATGTTCCAAAGACAGCCCATGCACAACTCCACCGGGGAAGGTGCCAGAAAGGAGTTCTCTTGGTAGTTCTTCCACTGCCCCGGTAGCCAGATGAAAGACACCACAAAAGTGGTTCTACCTGCTTGCTGGGCTGAGATGGGCAATCGCTGACTTTTGGAGTCGGCTGGTGACAAAATGTTCCAAACACACCCCATGCACAACTCCACCGGGGAAGGTGCCAGAAAGGAGTTGTGTTGGTTGTTCTTCCACTGCCCCGGTAGCCAGAAGAAAGACACCACAAAAGTGGTTCTACCTGCTTTCTGGGCTGAGATGGGCAATCGCTGACTTTTGGAGTCGGCTGGTGACAAAATGTTCCAAACACACCCCATGCACAACTCCAGCGGGGAAGGTGCCAGAAAGGAATTCCGTTGCTTGTTCTTCCACTGCCCCGGTAGCCAGCTGAAAGACACCACAAAAGTGGTTCTACCTGCTTGCTGGGCTGAGATGGGCAATCGCTGACTTTTGGAGTCGGCTGGTGACAAAATGTTCCAAACACACCCCATGCACAACTCCACCGGGGAAGGTGCCAGAAAGGAGTTCTGTTGGTAGTTCTTCCAGTGCCCCGGTAGCCAGCTGAAAGACACCACAAAAGTGGTTCTACCTGCTTTCTGGGCTGAGATGGGGAATCGCTGACTTTTGGAGTCGGCTGGTGACAAAATGTTCCAAACACACCCCATGCACAACTCCACCGGGGAAGGTGCCAGAAAGGAGTTCTGTTGGTAGTTCTTCCACTGCCCCGGTAGCCAGCTGAAAGACACCACAAAAGTGGTTCTACCTGCTTTCTGGGCTGAGATGGGCAATCGCTGACTTTTGGAGTCGGCTGGTGACAAAATGTTCCAAACACACCCCATGCACAACTCCACCGGGGAAGGTGCCAGAAAGGAGTTCTGTTGCTTGTTCTTCCACTGCCCCGGTAGCCAGATGAAAGACACCACAAAAGTGGTTCTACCTGCTTGCTGGGCTGAGATGGGCAATCGCTGACTTTTGGAGTCGGCTGGTGACAAAATGTTCCAAACACACCCCATGCACAACTCCACCGGGGAAGGTGCCAGAAAGGAGTTCTGTTGGTTGTTCTTACACTGCCCTGGTAGCCAGATGAAAGACACCACAAAAGTGGTTCTACCTGCTTTCTGGGCTGAGATGGGCAATCGCTGACTTTTGGAGTCGGCTGGTGATAAAATGTTCCAAACACACCCCATGCACAACTCCACCGGGGAAGGTGCCAGAAAGGAGTTCTGTTGGTAGTTCTTCCACTGCCCCGGTAGCCAGCTGAAAGACACCACAAAAGTGGTTCTACCTGCTTGCTGGGCTGAGATGGGCAATCGCTGACTTTTGCAGTCGGCTGGTGACAAAATGTTCCAAACACACCCCATGCACAACTCCACCGGGGAAGGTGCCAGAAAGGAGTTCTGTTGGTTGTTCTTCCACTGCCCCGGTAGCCAGATGAAAGACACCACAAAAGTGGTTCTACCTGCTTGCTGGGCTGAGATGGGCAATCGCTGACTTTTGGAGTCGGCTGGTGACAAAATGTTCCAAACACACCCCATGCACAACTCCACCGGGGAAGGTGCCAGAAAGGAGTTCTGTTGGTTGTTCTTACACTGCCCCGGTAGCCAGATGAAAGACACCACAAAAGTGGTTCTACCTGCTTTCTAGGCTGAGATGGGGAATCGCTGACTTTTGGAGTCGGCTGGTGACAAAATGTTCCAAACACACCCCATGCACAACTCCACCGGGGAAGGTGCCAGAAAGGAGTTCTGTTGGTTGTTCTTACACTGCCCCGGTAGCCAGATGAAAGACACCACAAAAGTGGTTCTACCTTCTTACTGGGCTGAGATGGGCAATCGCTGACTTTTGGAGTCGGCTGGTGACAAAATGTTCCAAAGACAGCCCATGCACAACTCCACCGGGGAAGGTGCCAGAAAGGAGTTCTCTTGGTAGTTCTTCCACTGCCCCGGTAGCCAGATGAAAGACACCACAAAAGTGGTTCTACCTGCTTGCTGGGCTGAGATGGGCAATCGCTGACTTTTGGAGTCGGCTGGTGACAAAATGTTCCAAACACACCCCATGCACAACTCCACCGGGGAAGGTGCCAGAAAGGAGTTGTGTTGGTTGTTCTTCCACTGCCCCGGTAGCCAGAAGAAAGACACCACAAAAGTGGTTCTACCTGCTTTCTGGGCTGAGATGGGCAATCGCTGACTTTTGGAGTCGGCTGGTGACAAAATGTTCCAAACACACCCCATGCACAACTCCAGCGGGGAAGGTGCCAGAAAGGAGTTCTGTTGGTTGTTCTTACACTGCCCCGGTAGCCAGATGAAAGACACCACAAAAGTGGTTCTACCTGCTTGCTGGGCTGAGATGGGCAATCGCTGACTTTTGGAGTCGGCTGGTGACAAAATGTTCCAAACACACCCCATGCACAACTCCACCGGGGAAGGTGCCAGAAAGGAGTTCTGTTGGTAGTTCTTCCAGTGCCCCGGTAGCCAGCTGAAAGACACCACAAAAGTGGTTCTACCTGCTTTCTGGGCTGAGATGGGGAATCGCTGACTTTTGGAGTCGGCTGGTGACAAAATGTTCCAAACACACCCCATGCACAACTCCACCGGGGAAGGTGCCAGAAAGGAGTTCTGTTGGTAGTTCTTCCACTGCCCCGGTAGCCAGCTGAAAGACACCACAAAAGTGGTTCTACCTGCTTTCTGGGCTGAGATGGGCAATCGCTGACTTTTGGAGTCGGCTGGTGACAAAATGTTCCAAACACACCCCATGCACAACTCCACCGGGGAAGGTGCCAGAAAGGAGTTCTGTTGCTTGTTCTTCCACTGCCCCGGTAGCCAGATGAAAGACACCACAAAAGTGGTTCTACCTGCTTGCTGGGCTGAGATGGGCAATCGCTGACTTTTGGAGTCGGCTGGTGACAAAATGTTCCAAACACACCCCATGCACAACTCCACCGGGGAAGGTGCCAGAAAGGAGTTCTGTTGGTTGTTCTTCCACTGCCCCGGTAGCCAGATGAAAGACACCACAAAAGTGGTTCTACCTGCTTTCTGGGCTGAGATGGGGAATCGCTGACTTTTGGAGTCGGCTGGTGACAAAATGTTCCAAACACACCCCATGCACAACTCCACCGGGGAAGGTGCCAGAAAGGAGTTCTGTTGGTTGTTCTTACACTGCCCTGGTAGCCAGATGAAAGACACCACAAAAGTGGTTCTACCTGCTTTCTGGGCTGAGATGGGCAATCGCTGACTTTTGGAGTCGGCTGGTGATAAAATGTTCCAAACACACCCCATGCACAACTCCACCGGGGAAGGTGCCAGAAAGGAGTTCTGTTGGTAGTTCTTCCACTGCCCCGGTAGCCAGCTGAAAGACACCACAAAAGTGGTTCTACCTGCTTGCTGGGCTGAGATGGGCAATCGCTGACTTTTGCAGTCGGCTGGTGACAAAATGTTCCAAACACACCCCATGCACAACTCCACCGGGGAAGGTGCCAGAAAGGAGTTCTGTTGGTTGTTCTTCCACTGCCCCGGTAGCCAGATGAAAGACACCACAAAAGTGGTTCTACCTGCTTGCTGGGCTGAGATGGGCAATCGCTGACTTTTGGAGTCGGCTGGTGACAAAATGTTCCAAACACACCCCATGCACAACTCCACCGGGGAAGGTGCCAGAAAGGAGTTCTGTTGGTTGTTCTTACACTGCCCCGGTAGCCAGATGAAAGACACCACAAAAGTGGTTCTACCTGCTTTCTAGGCTGAGATGGGGAATCGCTGACTTTTGGAGTCGGCTGGTGACAAAATGTTCCAAACACACCCCATGCACAACTCCACCGGGGAAGGTGCCAGAAAGGAGTTCTGTTGGTTGTTCTTACACTGCCCCGGTAGCCAGATGAAAGACACCACAAAAGTGGTTCTACCTGCTTGCTGGGCTGAGATGGGGAATCGCTGACTTTTGGAGTCGGCTGGTGACAAAATGTTCCAAAGACAGCCCATGCACAACTCCACCGGGGAAGGTGCCAGAAAGGAGTTCTGTTGGTTGTTCTTCCACTGCCCCGGTAGCCAGATGAAAGACACCACAAAAGTGGTTCTACCTGCTTGCTGGGCTGAGATGGGCAATCGCTGACTTTTGGAGTCGGCTGGTGACAAAATGTTCCAAACACACCCCATGCACAACTCCACCGGGGAAGGTGCCAGAAAGGAGTTCTCTTGGTAGTTCTTCCACTGCCCCGGTAGCCAGATGAAAGACACCACAAAAGTGGTTCTACCTGCTTTCTAGGCTGAGATGGGGAATTGCTGACTTTTGGAGTCGGCTGGTGACAAAATGTTCCAAACACACCCCATGCACAACTCCACCGGGGAAGGTGCCAGAAAGGAGTTCTGTTGGTTGTTCTTACACTGCCCCGGTAGCCAGCTGAAAGACACCACAAAAGTGGTTCTACCTGCTTTCTGGGCTGAGATGGGGAATCGCTGACTTTTGGAGTCGGCTGGTGACAAAATGTTCCAAAGACAGCCCATGCACAACTCCACCGGGGAAGGTGCCAGAAAGGAGTTCTGTTGGTAGTTCTTCCACTGCCCCGGTAGCCAGATGAAAGACACCACAAAAGTGGTTCTACCTGCTTGCTGGGCTGAGATGGGCAATCGCTGACTTTTGGAGTCGGCTGGTGACAAAATGTTCCAAACACACCCCATGCACAACTCCACCGGGGAAGGTGCCAGAAAGGAGTTCTGTTGGTTGTTCTTCCACTGCCCCGGTAGCCAGCTGAAAGACACCACAAAAGTGGTTCTACCTGCTTGCTGGGCTGAGATGGGCAATCGCTGACTTTTGGAGTCGGCTGGTGACAAAATGTTCCAAACACACCCCATGCACAACTCCACCGGGGAAGGTGCCAGAAAGGAATTCCGTTGCTTGTTCTTCCACTGCCACGGTAGCCAGCTGAAAGACACCACAAAAGTGGTTCTACCTGCTTGCTGGGCTGAGATGGGCAATCGCTGACTTTTGGAGTCGGCTGGTGACAAAATGTTCCAAACACACCCCATGCACAACTCCACCGGGGAAGGTGCCAGAAAGGAGTTCTCTTGGTAGTTCTTCCACTGCCCCGGTAGCCAGCTGAAAGACACCACAAAAGTGGTTCTACCTGCTTTGTGGGCTGAGATGGGGAATCGCTGACTTTTGGAGTCGGCTGGTGACAAAATGTTCCAAACACACCCCATGCACAACTCCACCGGGGAAGGTGCCAGAAAGGAATTCCGTTGCTTGTTCTTCCACTGCCCCGGTAGCCAGCTGAAAGACACCACAAAAGTGGTTCTACCTGCTTGCTGGGCTGAGATGGGCAATCGCTGACTTTTGGAGTCGGCTGGTGACAAAATGTTCCAAACACACCCCATGCACAACTCCACCGGGGAAGGTGCCAGAAAGGAGTTCTCTTGGTAGTTCTTCCACTGCCCCGGTAGCCAGATGAAAGACACCACAAAAGTGGTTCTACCTGCTTTCTGGGCTGAGATGGGGAATCGCTGACTTTTGGAGTCGGCTGGTGACAAAATGTTCCAAACACACCCCATGCACAACTCCACCGGGGAAGGTGCCAGAAAGGAGTTCTGTTGGTTGTTCTTCCACTGCCCCGGTAGCCAGATGAAAGACACCACAAAAGTGGTTCTACCTGCTTGCTGGGCTGAGATGGGCAATCGCTGACTTTTGGAGTCGGCTGGTGACAAAATGTTCCAAACACACCCCATGCACAACTCCACCGGGGAAGGTGCCAGAAAGGAATTCCGTTGCTTGTTCTTCCACTGCCCCGGTAGCCAGCTGAAAGACACCACAAAAGTGGTTCTACCTGCTTGCTGGGCTGAGATGGGCAATCGCTGACTTTTGGAGTCGGCTGGTGACAAAATGTTCCAAACACACCCCATGCACAACTCCACCGGGGAAGGTGCCAGAAAGGAGTTCTCTTGGTAGTTCTTCCACTGCCCCGGTAGCCAGATGAAAGACACCACAAAAGTGGTTCTACCTGCTTGCTGGGCTGAGATGGGGAATCGCTGACTTTTGGAGTCGGCTGGTGACAAAATGTTCCAAACACACCCCATGCACAACTCCACCGGGGAAGGTGCCAGAAAGGAGTTCTCTTGGTAGTTCTTCCACTGCCCCGGTAGCCAGATGAAAGACACCACAAAAGTGGT
This sequence comes from Falco punctatus, assembly GCF_963210335.1. NCBI lineage: Eukaryota > Metazoa > Chordata > Aves > Falconiformes > Falconidae > Falco > Falco punctatus. Next base: position 1,078,983 of record NW_027660338.1, read on the forward strand.
TCTACCTGCTTTGTGGGCTGAGATGGGCAATCGCTGACTTTTGGAGTCGGCTGGTGATAAAATGTTCCAAACACACCCCATGCACAACTCCAACGGGGAAGGGTCCAGAAAGGAATTCCAATGGTTGTTCTTACACTGCCCCGGTAGCCAGCTGAAAGACACCACAAAAGTGGTTCTACCTGCTTGCTGGGCTGAGATGGGGAATCGCTGACTTTTGGAGTCGGCTGGTGACAAAATGTTCCAAAGACAGCCCATGCACAACTCCACCGGGGAAGGTGCCAGAAAGGAGTTCTGTTGGTTGTTCTTCCACTGCCCCGGTAGCCAGCTGAAAGACACCACAAAAGTGGTTCTACCTGCTTGCTGGGCTGAGATGGGCAATCGCTGACTTTTGGAGTCGGCTGGTGACAAAATGTTCCAAACACACCCCATGCACAACTCCACCGGGGAAGGTGCCAGAAAGGAGTTCTGTTGGTTGTTCTTACACTGCCCCGGTAGCCAGATGAAAGACACCACAAAAGTGGTTCTACCTGCTTTCTAGGCTGAGATGGGCAATCGCTGACTTTTGCAGTCGGCTGGTGACAAAATGTTCCAAACACACCCCATGCACAACTCCACCGGGGAAGGTGCCAGAAAGGAGTTCTGTTGGTAGTTCTTCCAGTGCCCCGGTAGCCAGCTGAAAGACACCACAAAAGTGGTTCTACCTGCTTTCTGGGCTGAGATGGGCAATCGCTGACTTTTGGAGTCGGCTGGTGACAAAATGTTCCAAACACACCCCATGCACAACTCCAACGGGGAAGGTGCCAGAAAGGAGTTCTGTTGGTTGTTCTTACACTGCCCCGGTAGCCAGATGAAAGACACCACAAAAGTGGTTCTACCTGCTTTCTAGGCTGAGATGGGGAATCGCTGACTTTTGGAGTCGGCTGGTGACAAAATGTTCCAAACACACCCCATGCACAACTCCACCGGGGAAGGTGCCAGAAAGGAGTTCTGTTGGTTGTTCTTCCACTGCCCCGGTAGCCAGAAGAAAGACACCACAAAAGTGGTTCTACCTGTTGCTGGGCTGAGATGGGCAATCGCTGACTTTTGGAGTCGGCTGGTGACAAAATGTTCCAAACACACCCCATGCACAACTCCACCGGGGAAGGTGCCAGAAAGGAGTTCTCTTGGTAGTTCTTCCACTGCCCCGGTAGCCAGATGAAAGACACCACAAAAGTGGTTCTACCTGCTTGCTGGGCTGAGATGGGCAATCGCTGACTTTTGGAGTCGGCTGGTGACAAAATGTTCCAAACACACCCCATGCACAACTCCACCGGGGAAGGTGCCAGAAAGGAGTTCTCTTGGTAGTTCTTCCACTGCCCCGGTAGCCAGATGAAAGACACCACAAAAGTGGTTCTACCTGCTTGCTGGGCTGAGATGGGGAATCGCTGACTTTTGGAGTCGGCTGGTGAAAAAATGTTCCAAACACACCCCATGCACAACTCCACCGGGGAAGGTGCCAGAAAGGAATTCTGTTGGTTGTTCTTACACTGCCCTGGTAGCCAGCTGAAAGACACCACAAAAGTGGTTCTACCTGCTTTGTGGGCTGAGATGGGCAATCGCTGACTTTTGGAGTCGGCTGGTGATAAAATGTTCCAAACACACCCCATGCACAACTCCAACGGGGAAGGGTCCAGAAAGGAATTCCAATGGTTGTTCTTACGCTGCCCCGGTAGCCAGCTGAAAGACACCACAAAAGTGGTTCTACCTGCTTGCTGGGCTGAGATGGGGAATCGCTGACTTTTGGAGTCGGCTGGTGACAAAATGTTCCAAAGACAGCCCATGCACAACTCCACCGGGGAAGGTGCCAGAAAGGAGTTCTGTTGGTTGTTCTTCCACTGCCCCGGTAGCCAGCTGAAAGACACCACAAAAGTGGTTCTACCTGCTTGCTGGGCTGAGATGGGCAATCGCTGACTTTTGGAGTCGGCTGGTGACAAAATGTTCCAAACACACCCCATGCACAACTCCACCGGGGAAGGTGCCAGAAAGGAGTTCTGTTGGTTGTTCTTACACTGCCCCGGTAGCCAGATGAAAGACACCACAAAAGTGGTTCTACCTGCTTTCTAGGCTGAGATGGGCAATCGCTGACTTTTGGAGTCGGCTGGTGACAAAATGTTCCAAACACACCCCATGCACAACTCCACCGGGGAAGGTGCCAGAAAGGAGTTCTGTTGGTAGTTCTTCCAGTGCCCCGGTAGCCAGCTGAAAGACACCACAAAAGTGGTTCTACCTGCTTTCTGGGCTGAGATGGGCAATCGCTGACTTTTGGAGTCGGCTGGTGACAAAATGTTCCAAACACACCCCATGCACAACTCCTCCGGGGAAGGTGCCAGAAAGGAGTTCTGTTGGTTGTTCTTACACTGCCCCGGTAGCCAGATGAAAGACACCACAAAAGTGGTTCTACCTGCTTTCTAGGCTGAGATGGGGAATCGCTGACTTTTGGAGTCGGCTGGTGACAAAATGTTCCAAACACACCCCATGCACAACTCCACCGGGGAAGGTGCCAGAAAGGAGTTCTGTTGGTTGTTCTTACACTGCCCCGGTAGCCAGATGAAAGACACCACAAAAGTGGTTCTACCTGCTTGCTGGGCTGAGATGGGGAATCGCTGACTTTTGGAGTCGGCTGGTGACAAAATGTTCCAAAGACAGCCCATGCACAACTCCACCGGGGAAGGTGCCAGAAAGGAGTTCTCTTGGTAGTTCTTCCACTGCCCCGGTAGCCAGCTGAAAGACACCACAAAAGTGGTTCTACCTGCTTGCTGGGCTGAGATGGGCAATCGCTGACTTTTGGAGTCGGCTGGTGACAAAATGTTCCAAACACACCCCATGCACAACTCCACCGGGGAAGGTGCCAGAAAGGAGTTCTGTTGGTTGTTCTTCCACTGCCCCGGTAGCCAGATGAAAGACACCACAAAAGTGGTTCTACCTGCTTGCTGGGCTGAGATGGGCAATCGCTGACTTTTGGAGTCGGCTGGTGACAAAATGTTCCAAACACACCCCATGCACAACTCCACCGGGGAAGGTGCCAGAAAGGAGTTCTGTTGGTTGTTCTTCCACTGCCCCGGTAGCCAGATGAAAGACACCACAAAAGTGGTTCTACCTGCTTGCTGGGCTGAGATGGGCAATCGCTGACTTTTGGAGTCGGCTGGTGACAAAATGTTCCAAACACACCCCATGCACAACTCCACCGGGGAAGGTGCCAGAAAGGAATTCCATTGGTTGTTCTTCCACTGCCCCGGTAGCCAGAAGAAAGACACCACAAAAGTGGTTCTACCTGCTTTCTGGGCTGAGATGGGCAATCGCTGACTTGTGGAGTCGGCTGGTGACAAAATGTTCCAAACACACCCCATGCACAACTCCACCGGGGAAGGTGCCAGAAAGGAGTTCTGTTGGTAGTTCTTCCAGTGCCCCGGTAGCCAGCTGAAAGACACCACAAAAGTGGTTCTACCTGCTTTGTGGGCTGAGATGGGCAATCGCTGACTTTTGGAGTCGGCTGGTGACAAAATGTTCCAAACACACCCCATGCACAACTCCAGCGGGGAAGGTGCCAGAAAGGAGTTCTGTTGGTAGTTCTTACACTGCCCCGGTAGCCAGATGAAAGACACCACAAAAGTGGTTCTGCCTGCTTTCTAGGCTGAGATGGGGAATCGCTGACTTTTGGAGTCGGCTGGTGACAAAATGTTCCAAACACACCCCATGCACAACTCCACCGGGGAAGGTGCCAGAAAGGAGTTCTGTTGGTTGTTCTTACACTGCCCTGGTAGCCAGCTGAAAGACACCACAAAAGTGGTTCTACCTGCTTGCTGGGCTGAGATGGGCAATCGCTGACTTTTGGAGTCGGCTGGTGACAAAATGTTCCAAACACACCCCATGCACAACTCCCCCGGGGAAGGTGCCAGAAAGGAGTTCTCTTGGTAGTTCTTCCACTGCCCCGGTAGCCAGATGAAAGACACCACAAAAGTGGTTCTACCTGCTTTCTGGGCTGAGATGGGGAATCGCTGACTTGTGGAGTCGGCTGGTGACAAAATGTTCCAAACACACCCCATGCACAACTCCACCGGGGAAGGTGCCAGAAAGGAGTTCTGTTGGTTGTTCTTCCACTGCCCCGGTAGCCAGAAGAAAGACACCACAAAAGTGGTTCTACCTGTTGCTGGGCTGAGATGGGCAATCGCTGACTTTTGGAGTCGGCTGGTGACAAAATGTTCCAAACACACCCCATGCACAACTCCACCGGGGAAGGTGCCAGAAAGGAATTCCGTTGCTTGTTCTTCCACTGCCCCGGTAGCCAGATGAAAGACACCACAAAAGTGGTTCTACCTGCTTGCTGGGCTGAGATGGGCAATCGCTGACTTTTGGAGTCGGCTGGTGACAAAATGTTCCAAACACACCCCATGCACAACTCCACCGGGGAAGGTGCCAGAAAGGAGTTCTGTTGGTAGTTCTTCCAGTGCCCCGGTAGCCAGCTGAAAGACACCACAAAAGTGGTTCTACCTGCTTGCTGGGCTGAGATGGGCAATCGCTGACTTTTGGAGTCGGCTGGTGACAAAATGTTCCAAACACACCCCATGCACAACTCCACCGGGGAAGGTGCCAGAAAGGAGTTCTGTTGGTTGTTCTTACACTGCCCCGGTAGCCAGATGAAAGACACCACAAAAGTGGTTCTACCTGCTTTCTAGGCTGAGATGGGGAATCGCTGACTTTTGGAGTCGGCTGGTGACAAAATGTTCCAAACACACCCCATGCACAACTCCACCGGGGAAGGTGCCAGAAAGGAGTTCTGTTGGTTGTTCTTACACTGCCCCGGTAGCCAGATGAAAGACACCACAAAAGTGGTTCTACCTGCTTGCTGGGCTGAGATGGGCAATCGCTGACTTTTGGAGTCGGCTGGTGACAAAATGTTCCAAACACACCCCATGCACAACTCCACCGGGGAAGGTGCCAGAAAGGAGTTCTCTTGGTAGTTCTTCCACTGCCCCGGTAGCCAGATGAAAGACACCACAAAAGTGGTTCTACCTGCTTGCTGGGCTGAGATGGGCAATCGCTGACTTTTGGAGTCGGCTGGTGACAAAATGTTCCAAACACACCCCATGCACAACTCCACCGGGGAAGGTGCCAGAAAGGAGTTCTGTTGGTTGTTCTTCCACTGCCCCGGTAGCCAGATGAAAGACACCACAAAAGTGGTTCTACCTGCTTTCTGGGCTGAGATGGGCAATCGCTGACTTTTGGAGTCGGCTGGTGACAAAATGTTCCAAACACACCCCATGCACAACTCCACCGGGGAAGGTGCCAGAAAGGAGTTCTGTTGGTTGTTCTTCCACTGCCCCGGTAGCCAGCTGAAAGACACCACAAAAGTGGTTCTACCTGCTTTCTGGGCTGAGATGGGCAATCGCTGACTTTTGGAGTCGGCTGGTGACAAAATGTTCCAAACACACCCCATGCACAACTCCACCGGGGAAGGTGCCAGAAAGGAATTCCATTGGTTGTTCTTCCACTGCCCCGGTAGCCAGAAGAAAGACACCACAAAAGTGGTTCTACCTGCTTTCTGGGCTGAGATGGGCAATCGCTGACTTTTGGAGTCGGCTGGTGACAAAATGTTCCAAACACACCCCATGCACAACTCCCCCGGGGAAGGTGCCAGAAAGGAGTTCTCTTGGTAGTTCTTCCACTGCCCCGGTAGCCAGATGAAAGACACCACAAAAGTGGTTCTACCTGCTTTCTGGGCTGAGATGGGGAATCGCTGACTTGTGGAGTCGGCTGGTGACAAAATGTTCCAAACACACCCCATGCACAACTCCACCGGGGAAGGTGCCAGAAAGGAGTTCTGTTGGTAGTTCTTCCAGTGCCCCGGTAGCCAGCTGAAAGACACCACAAAAGTGGTTCTACCTGCTTTCTGGGCTGAGATGGGCAATCGCTGACTTTTGGAGTCGGCTGGTGACAAAATGTTCCAAACACACCCCATGCACAACTCCAGCGGGGAAGGTGCCAGAAAGGAGTTCTGTTGGTAGTTCTTACACTGCCCCGGTAGCCAGATGAAAGACACCACAAAAGTGGTTCTGCCTGCTTTCTAGGCTGAGATGGGGAATCGCTGACTTTTGGAGTCGGCTGGTGACAAAATGTTCCAAACACACCCCATGCACAACTCCACCGGGGAAGGTGCCAGAAAGGAGTTCTGTTGGTTGTTCTTACACTGCCCCGGTAGCCAGATGAAAGACACCACAAAAGTGGTTCTACCTGCTTGCTGGGCTGAGATGGGCAATCGCTGACTTTTGGAGTCGGCTGGTGACAAAATGTTCCAAACACACCCCATGCACAACTCCACCGGGGAAGGTGCCAGAAAGGAGTTCTCTTGGTAGTTCTTCCACTGCCCCGGTAGCCAGCTGAAAGACACCACAAAAGTGGTTCTACCTGCTTTCTGGGCTGAGATGGGGAATCGCTGACTTGTGGAGTCGGCTGGTGACAAAATGTTCCAAACACACCCCATGCACAACTCCACCGGGGAAGGTGCCAGAAAGGAGTTCTGTTGGTTGTTCTTCCACTGCCCCGGTAGCCAGAAGAAAGACACCACAAAAGTGGTTCTACCTGTTGCTGGGCTGAGATGGGCAATCGCTGACTTTTGGAGTCGGCTGGTGACAAAATGTTCCAAACACACCCCATGCACAACTCCACCGGGGAAGGTGCCAGAAAGGAATTCCGTTGCTTGTTCTTCCACTGCCCCGGTAGCCAGATGAAAGACACCACAAAAGTGGTTCTACCTGCTTGCTGGGCTGAGATGGGCAATCGCTGACTTTTGGAGTCGGCTGGTGACAAAATGTTCCAAACACACCCCATGCACAACTCCACCGGGGAAGGTGCCAGAAAGGAGTTCTCTTGGTAGTTCTTCCACTGCCCCGGTAGCCAGCTGAAAGACACCACAAAAGTGGTTCTACCTGCTTGCTGGGCTGAGATGGGGAATCGCTGACTTTTGGAGTCGGCTGGTGAAAAAATGTTCCAAACACACCCCATGCACAACTCCACCGGGGAAGGTGCCAGAAAGGAGTTCTGTTGGTTGTTCTTCCACTGCCCCGGTAGCCAGATGAAAGACACCACAAAAGTGGTTCTACCTGCTTGCTGGGCTGAGATGGGCAATCGCTGACTTTTGGAGTCGGCTGGTGACAAAATGTTCCAAACACACCCCATGCACAACTCCACCGGGGAAGGTGCCAGAAAGGAATTCCATTGGTTGTTCTTCCACTGCCCCGGTAGCCAGAAGAAAGACACCACAAAAGTGGTTCTACCTGCTTTCTGGGCTGAGATGGGCAATCGCTGACTTTTGGAGTCGGCTGGTGACAAAATGTTCCAAACACACCCCATGCACAACTCCCCCGGGGAAGGTGCCAGAAAGGAGTTCTCTTGGTAGTTCTTCCACTGCCCCGGTAGCCAGATGAAAGACACCACAAAAGTGGTTCTACATGCTTTCTGGGCTGAGATGGGGAATCGCTGACTTGTGGAGTCGGCTGGTGACAAAATGTTCCAAACACACCCCATGCACAACTCCACCGGGGAAGGTGCCAGAAAGGAGTTCTGTTGGTAGTTCTTCCAGTGCCCCGGTAGCCAGCTGAAAGACACCACAAAAGTGGTTCTACCTGCTTTCTGGGCTGAGATGGGCAATCGCTGACTTTTGGAGTCGGCTGGTGACAAAATGTTCCAAACACACCCCATGCACAACTCCAGCGGGGAAGGTGCCAGAAAGGAGTTCTGTTGGTAGTTCTTACACTGCCCCGGTAGCCAGATGAAAGACACCACAAAAGTGGTTCTACCTGCTTGCTGGGCTGAGATGGGCAATCGCTGACTTTTGGAGTCGGCTGGTGACAAAATGTTCCAAACACACCCCATGCACAACTCCACCGGGGAAGGTGCCAGAAAGGAGTTCTGTTGGTAGTTCTTCCACTGCCCCGGTAGCCAGATGAAAGACACCACAAAAGTGGTTCTACCTGCTTTCTAGGCTGAGATGGGGAATCGCTGACTTTTGGAGTCGGCTGGTGACAAAATGTTCCAAACACACCCCATGCACAACTCCACCGGGGAAGGTGCCAGAAAGGAGTTCTGTTGGTTGTTCTTACACTGCCCTGGTAGCCAGCTGAAAGACACCACAAAAGTGGTTCTACCTGCTTGCTGGGCTGAGATGGGCAATCGCTGACTTTTGGAGTCGGCTGGTGACAAAATGTTCCAAACACACCCCATGCACAACTCCCCCGGGGAAGGTGCCAGAAAGGAGTTCTCTTGGTAGTTCTTCCACTGCCCCGGTAGCCAGATGAAAGACACCACAAAAGTGGTTCTACCTGCTTTCTGGGCTGAGATGGGGAATCGCTGACTTGTGGAGTCGGCTGGTGACAAAATGTTCCAAACACACCCCATGCACAACTCCACCGGGGAAGGTGCCAGAAAGGAGTTCTCTTGGTAGTTCTTCCACTGCCCCGGTAGCCAGCTGAAAGACACCACAAAAGTGGTTCTACCTGCTTTCTGGGCTGAGATGGGCAATCGCTGACTTTTGGAGTCGGCTGGTGACAAAATGTTCCAAACACACCCCATGCACAACTCCACCGGGGAAGGTGCCAGAAAGGAGTTCTGTTGGTAGTTCTTACACTGCCCCGGTAGCCAGATGAAAGACACCACAAAAGTGGTTCTACCTGCTTTGTGGGCTGAGATGGGCAATCGCTGACTTTTGGAGTCGGCTGGTGATAAAATGTTCCAAACACACCCCATGCACAACTCCAACGGGGAAGGGTCCAGAAAGGAATTCCAATGGTTGTTCTTACGCTGCCCCGGTAGCCAGCTGAAAGACACCACAAAAGTGGTTCTACCTGCTTGCTGGGCTGAGATGGGGAATCGCTGACTTTTGGAGTCGGCTGGTGACAAAATGTTCCAAAGACAGCCCATGCACAACTCCACCGGGGAAGGTGCCAGAAAGGAGTTCTGTTGGTTGTTCTTCCACTGCCCCGGTAGCCAGATGAAAGACACCACAAAAGTGGTTCTACCTGCTTTCTGGGCTGAGATGGGCAATCGCTGACTTTTGGAGTCGGCTGGTGACAAAATGTTCCAAACACACCCCATGCACAACTCCAGCGGGGAAGGTGCCAGAAAGGAGTTCTGTTGGTTGTTCTTACACTGCCCCGGTAGCCAGATGAAAGACACCACAAAAGTGGTTCTACCTGCTTTCTAGGCTGAGATGGGGAATCGCTGACTTTTGGAGTCGGCTGGTGACAAAATGTTCCAAACACACCCCATGCACAACTCCCCCGGGGAAGGTGCCAGAAAGGAGTTCTGTTGGTAGTTCTTCCACTGCCCCGGTAGCCAGATGAAAGACACCACAAAAGTGGTTCTACCTGCTTTCTAGGCTGAGATGGGGAATCGCTGACTTTTGGAGTCGGCTGGTGACAAAATGTTCCAAACACACCCCATGCACAACTCCACCGGGGAAGGTGCCAGAAAGGAGTTCTGTTGGTTGTTCTTACACTGCCCCGGTAGCCAGATGAAAGACACCACAAAAGTGGTTCTACCTGCTTTCTAGGCTGAGATGGGGAATCGCTGACTTTTGGAGTCGGCTGGTGACAAAATGTTCCAAACACACCCCATGCACAACTCCACCGGGGAAGGTGCCAGAAAGGAGTTCTGTTGGTTGTTCTTACACTGCCCCGGTAGCCAGATGAAAGACACCACAAAAGTGGTTCTACCTGCTTGCTGGGCTGAGATGGGCAATCGCTGACTTTTGGAGTCGGCTGGTGACAAAATGTTCCAAAGACAGCCCATGCACAACTCCACCGGGGAAGGTGCCAGAAAGGAGTTCTCTTGGTAGTTCTTCCACTGCCCCGGTAGCCAGATGAAAGACACCACAAAAGTGGTTCTACCTGCTTTCTGGGCTGAGATGGGCAATCGCTGACTTTTGGAGTCGGCTGGTGACAAAATGTTCCAAACACACCCCATGCACAACTCCACCGGGGAAGGTGCCAGAAAGGAGTTCTGTTGGTTGTTCTTCCACTGCCCCGGTAGCCAGATGAAAGACACCACAAAAGTGGTTCTACCTGCTTGCTGGGCTGAGATGGGCAATCGCTGACTTTTGGAGTCGGCTGGTGACAAAATGTTCCAAACACACCCCATGCACAACTCCACCGGGGAAGGTGCCAGAAAGGAGTTCTGTTGGTTGTTCTTCCACTGCCCCGGTAGCCAGATGAAAGACACCACAAAAGTGGTTCTACCTGCTTGCTGGGCTGAGATGGGCAATCGCTGACTTTTGGAGTCGGCTGGTGACAAAATGTTCCAAACACACCCCATGCACAACTCCACCGGGGAAGGTGCCAGAAAGGAATTCCATTGGTTGTTCTTCCACTGCCCCAGTAGCCAGAAGAAAGACACCACAAAAGTGGTTCTACCTGCTTTCTGGGCTGAGATGGGCAATCGCTGACTTTTGGAGTCGGCTGGTGACAAAATGTTCCAAACACACCCCATGCACAACTCCCCCGGGGAAGGTGCCAGAAAGGAGTTCTCTTGGTAGTTCTTCCACTGCCCCGGTAGCCAGATGAAAGACACCACAAAAGTGGTTCTACATGCTTTCTGGGCTGAGATGGGGAATCGCTGACTTGTGGAGTCGGCTGGTGACAAAATGTTCCAAACACACCCCATGCACAACTCCACCGGGGAAGGTGCCAGAAAGGAGTTCTGTTGGTAGTTCTTCCAGTGCCCCGGTAGCCAGCTGAAAGACACCACAAAAGTGGTTCTACCTGCTTGCTGGGCTGAGATGGGCAATCGCTGACTTTTGGAGTCGGCTGGTGACAAAATGTTCCAAACACACCCCTTGCACAACTCCAGCGGGGAAGGTGCCAGAAAGGAGTTCTGTTGGTAGTTCTTACACTGCCCCGGTAGCCAGATGAAAGACACCACAAAAGTGGTTCTACCTGCTTGCTGGGCTGAGATGGGCAATCGCTGACTTTTGGAGTCGGCTGGTGACAAAATGTTCCAAACACACCCCATGCACAACTCCACCGGGGAAGGTGCCAGAAAGGAGTTCTGTTGGTTGTTCTTCCACTGCCCCGGTAGCCAGATGAAAGACACCACAAAAGTGGTTCTACCTGCTTTCTAGGCTGAGATGGGGAATCGCTGACTTTTGGAGTCGGCTGGTGACAAAATGTTCCAAACACACCCCATGCACAACTCCAGCGGGGAAGGTGCCAGAAAGGAGTTCTGTTGGTTGTTCTTACACTGCCCTGGTAGCCAGCTGAAAGACACCACAAAAGTGGTTCTACCTGCTTGCTGGGCTGAGATGGGCAATCGCTGACTTTTGGAGTCGGCTGGTGACAAAATGTTCCAAACACACCCCATGCACAACTCCCCCGGGGAAGGTGCCAGAAAGGAGTTCTCTTGGTAGTTCTTCCACTGCCCCGGTAGCCAGATGAAAGACACCACAAAAGTGGTTCTACCTGCTTTCTGGGCTGAGATGGGGAATCGCTGACTTGTGGAGTCGGCTGGTGACAAAATGTTCCAAACACACCCCATGCACAACTCCACCGGGGAAGGTGCCAGAAAGGAGTTCTCTTGGTAGTTCTTCCACTGCCCCGGTAGCCAGCTGAAAGACACCACAAAAGTGGTTCTACCTGCTTGCTGGGCTGAGATGGGCAATCGCTGACTTTTGGAGTCGGCTGGTGACAAAATGTTCCAAACACACCCCATGCACAACTCCAGCGGGGAAGGTGCCAGAAAGGAGTTCTGTTGGTAGTTCTTACACTGCCCCGGTAGCCAGATGAAAGACACCACAAAAGTGGTTCTACCTGCTTTCTGGGCTGAGATGGGCAATCGCTGACTTTTGGAGTCGGCTGGTGACAAAATGTTCCAAACACACCCCATGCACAACTCCAGCGGGGAAGGTGCCAGAAAGGAGTTCTGTTGGTAGTTCTTCCACTGCCCCGGTAGCCAGATGAAAGACACCACAAAAGTGGTTCTACCTGCTTGCTGGGCTGAGATGGGCAATCGCTGACTTTTGGAGTCGGCTGGTGACAAAATGTTCCAAACACACCCCATGCACAACTCCACCGGGGAAGGTGCCAGAAAGGAGTTCTGTTGGTAGTTCTTCCACTGCCCCGGTAGCCAGCTGAAAGACACCACAAAAGTGGTTCTACCTGCTTGCTGGGCTGAGATGGGGAATCGCTGACTTTTGGAGTCGGCTGGTGACAAAATGTTCCAAACAGACCCCATGCACAACTCCACCGGGGAAGGTGCCAGAAAGGAGTTCTGTTGGTAGTTCTTACACTGCCCCGGTAGCCAGATGAAAGACACCACAAAAGTGGTTCTACCTGCTTGCTGGGCTGAGATGGGCAATCGCTGACTTTTGCAGTCGGCTGGTGACAAAATGTTCCAAACACACCCCATGCACAACTCCAGCGGGGAAGGTGCCAGAAAGGAGTTCTGTTGGTAGTTCTTCCACTGCCCCGGTAGCCAGCTGAAAGACACCACAAAAGTGGTTCTACCTGCTTTGTGGGCTGAGATGGGGAATCGCTGACTTTTGCAGTTGGCTGGTGACAAAATGTTCCAAAGACAGCCCATGCACAACTCCACCGGGGAAGGTGCCAGAAAGGAGTTCTCTTGGTAGTTCTTCCACTGCCCCGGTAGCCAGATGAAAGACACCACAAAAGTGGTTCTACCTGCTTTCTGGGCTGAGATGGGCAATCGCTGACTTTTGGAGTCGGCTGGTGACAAAATGTTCCAAACACACCCCATGCACAACTCCACCGGGGAAGGTGCCAGAAATGAGTTCTGTTGGTAGTTCTTCCACTGCCCCGGTAGCCAGCTGAAAGACACCACAAAAGTGGTTCTACCTGCTTTCTAGGCTGAGATGGGGAATCGCTGACTTTTGGAGTCGGCTGGTGACAAAATGTTCCAAACACACCCCATGCACAACTCCACCGGGGAAGGTGCCAGAAAGGAGTTCTGTTGGTTGTTCTTACACTGCCCCGGTAGCCAGATGAAAGACACCACAAAAGTGGTTCTACCTGCTTGCTGGGCTGAGATGGGCAATCGCTGACTTTTGGAGTCGGCTGGTGACAAAATGTTCCAAACACACCCCATGCACAACTCCACCCGGGAAGGTGCCAGAAAGGAGTTCTGTTGGTTGTTCTTCCACTGCCCCGGTAGCCAGATGAAAGACACCACAAAAGTGGTTCTACCTGCTTGCTGGGCTGAGATGGGCAATCGCTGACTTTTGGAGTCGGCTGGTGACAAAATGTTCCAAAGACAGCCCATGCACAACTCCACCGGGGAAGGGTCCAGAAAGGAGTTCTCTTGGTAGTTCTTCCACTGCCCCGGTAGCCAGATGAAAGACACCACAAAAGTGGTTCTACCTGCTTGCTGGGCTGAGATGGGCAATCGCTGACTTTTGGAGTCGGCTGGTGACAAAATGTTCCAAACACACCCCATGCACAACTCCACCGGGGAAGGTGCCAGAAAGGAGTTCTGTTGGTTGTTCTTCCACTGCCCCGGTAGCCAGATGAAAGACACCACAAAAGTGGTTCTACCTGCTTGCTGGGCTGAGATGGGCAATCGCTGACTTTTGGAGTCGGCTGGTGACAAAATGTTCCAAACACACCCCATGCACAACTCCACCGGGGAAGGTGCCAGAAAGGAGTTCTGTTGGTTGTTCTTCCACTGCCCCGGTAGCCAGATGAAAGACACCACAAAAGTGGTTCTACCTGCTTGCTGGGCTGAGATGGGCAATCGCTGACTTTTGGAGTCGGCTGGTGACAAAATGTTCCAAACACACCCCATGCACAACTCCACCGGGGAAGGTGCCAGAAAGGAATTCCATTGGTTGTTCTTCCACTGCCCCGGTAGCCAGAAGAAAGACACCACAAAAGTGGTTCTACCTGCTTTCTGGGCTGAGATGGGCAATCGCTGACTTTTGGAGTCGGCTGGTGACAAAATGTTCCAAACACACCCCATGCACAACTCCAGCGGGGAAGGTGCCAGAAAGGAGTTCTCTTGGTAGTTCTTCCACTGCCCCGGTAGCCAGATGAAAGACACCACAAAAGTGGTTCTACCTGCTTGCTGGGCTGAGATGGGCAATCGCTGACTTTTGGAGTCGGCTGGTGACAAAATGTTCCAAACACACCCCATGCACAACTCCACCGGGGAAGGTGCCAGAAAGGAGTTCTGTTGGTAGTTCTTCCACTGCCCCGGTAGCCAGCTGAAAGACACCACAAAAGTGGTTCTACCTGCTTTCTGGGCTGAGATGGGCAATCGCTGACTTTTGGAGTCGGCTGGTGACAAAATGTTCCAAACACACCCCATGCACAACTCCCCCGGGGAAGGTGCCAGAAAGGAGTTCTCTTGGTAGTTCTTCCACTGCCCCGGTAGCCAGATGAAAGACACCACAAAAGTGGTTCTACATGCTTTCTGGGCTGAGATGGGGAATCGCTGACTTTTGCAGTCGGCTGGTGACAAAATGTTCCAAACACACCCCATGCACAACTCCACCGGGGAAGGTGCCAGAAAGGAGTTCTGTTGGTAGTTCTTCCAGTGCCCCGGTAGCCAGCTGAAAGACACCACAAAAGTGGTTCTACCTGCTTTCTGGGCTGAGATGGGCAATCGCTGACTTTTGGAGTCGGCTGGTGACAAAATGTTCCAAACACACCCCATGCACAACTCCAGCGGGGAAGGTGCCAGAAAGGAGTTCTGTTGGTAGTTCTTACACTGCCCCGGTAGCCAGATGAAAGACACCACAAAAGTGGTTCTACCTGCTTGCTGGGCTGAGATGGGCAATCGCTGACTTTTGGAGTCGGCTGGTGACAAAATGTTCCAAACACACCCCATGCACAACTCCACCGGGGAAGGTGCCAGAAAGGAGTTCTGTTGGTTGTTCTTACACTGCCCCGGTAGCCAGATGAAAGACACCACAAAAGTGGTTCTACCTGCTTTCTAGGCTGAGATGGGGAATCGCTGACTTTTGGAGTCGGCTGGTGACAAAATGTTCCAAACACACCCCATGCACAACTCCACCGGGGAAGGTGCCAGAAAGGAGTTCTGTTGGTTGTTCTTACACTGCCCTGGTAGCCAGCTGAAAGACACCACAAAAGTGGTTCTACCTGCTTGCTGGGCTGAGATGGGCAATCGCTGACTTTTGGAGTCGGCTGGTGACAAAATGTTCCAAACACACCCCATGCACAACTCCCCCGGGGAAGGTGCCAGAAAGGAGTTCTCTTGGTAGTTCTTCCACTGCCCCGGTAGCCAGATGAAAGACACCACAAAAGTGGTTCTACCTGCTTTCTGGGCTGAGATGGGGAATCGCTGACTTGTGGAGTCGGCTGGTGACAAAATGTTCCAAACACACCCCATGCACAACTCCACCGGGGAAGGTGCCAGAAAGGAGTTCTCTTGGTAGTTCTTCCACTGCCCCGGTAGCCAGCTGAAAGACACCACAAAAGTGGTTCTACCTGCTTGCTGGGCTGAGATGGGCAATCGCTGACTTTTGGAGTCGGCTGGTGACAAAATGTTCCAAACACACCCCATGCACAACTCCAGCGGGGAAGGTGCCAGAAAGGAGTTCTGTTGGTAGTTCTTACACTGCCCCGGTAGCCAGATGAAAGACACCACAAAAGTGGTTCTACCTGCTTTGTGGGCTGAGATGGGCAATCGCTGACTTTTGGAGTCGGCTGGTGATAAAATGTTCCAAACACACCCCATGCACAACTCCAACGGGGAAGGGTCCAGAAAGGAATTCCAATGGTTGTTCTTACGCTGCCCCGGTAGCCAGCTGAAAGACACCACAAAAGTGGTTCTACCTGCTTGCTGGGCTGAGATGGGGAATCGCTGACTTTTGGAGTCGGCTGGTGACAAAATGTTCCAAAGACAGCCCATGCACAACTCCACCGGGGAAGGTGCCAGAAAGGAGTTCTGTTGGTTGTTCTTCCACTGCCCCGGTAGCCAGATGAAAGACACCACAAAAGTGGTTCTACCTGCTTTCTGGGCTGAGATGGGCAATCGCTGACTTTTGGAGTCGGCTGGTGACAAAATGTTCCAAACACACCCCATGCACAACTCCAGCGGGGAAGGTGCCAGAAAGGAGTTCTGTTGGTTGTTCTTACACTGCCCCGGTAGCCAGATGAAAGACACCACAAAAGTGGTTCTACCTGCTTTCTAGGCTGAGATGGGGAATCGCTGACTTTTGGAGTCGGCTGGTGACAAAATGTTCCAAACACACCCCATGCACAACTCCACCGGGGAAGGTGCCAGAAAGGAGTTCTGTTGGTAGTTCTTCCACTGCCCCGGTAGCCAGATGAAAGACACCACAAAAGTGGTTCTACCTGCTTTCTGGGCTGAGATGGGCAATCGCTGACTTTTGGAGTCGGCTGGTGACAAAATGTTCCAAACACACCCCATGCACAACTCCACCGGGGAAGGTGCCAGAAAGGAGTTCTGTTGGTTGTTCTTACACTGCCCCGGTAGCCAGATGAAAGACACCACAAAAGTGGTTCTACCTGCTTTCTAGGCTGAGATGGGGAATCGCTGACTTTTGGAGTCGGCTGGTGACAAAATGTTCCAAACACACCCCATGCACAACTCCACCGGGGAAGGTGCCAGAAAGGAGTTCTGTTGGTTGTTCTTACACTGCCCCGGTAGCCAGATGAAAGACACCACAAAAGTGGTTCTACCTGCTTGCTGGGCTGAGATGGGGAATCGCTGACTTTTGGAGTCGGCTGGTGACAAAATGTTCCAAAGACAGCCCATGCACAACTCCACCGGGGAAGGTGCCAGAAAGG
The DNA here is from genome assembly GCF_963210335.1 of Falco punctatus. NCBI lineage: Eukaryota > Metazoa > Chordata > Aves > Falconiformes > Falconidae > Falco > Falco punctatus. The sequence continues at coordinate 1,095,797 of NW_027660338.1, forward strand.
AGTTCTCTTGGTAGTTCCTCCACTGCCCCGGTAGCCAGATGAAAGACACCACAAAAGTGGTTCTACCTGCTTGCTGGGCTGAGATGGGCAATCGCTGACTTTTGGAGTCGGCTGGTGACAAAATGTTCCAAACACACCCCATGCACAACTCCACCGGGGAAGGTGCCAGAAAGGAGTTCTGTTGGTTGTTCTTCCACTGCCCCGGTAGCCAGATGAAAGACACCACAAAAGTGGTTCTACCTGCTTGCTGGGCTGAGATGGGCAATCGCTGACTTTTGGAGTCGGCTGGTGACAAAATGTTCCAAACACACCCCATGCACAACTCCACCGGGGAAGGTGCCAGAAAGGAGTTCTGTTGGTTGTTCTTCCACTGCCCCGGTAGCCAGATGAAAGACACCACAAAAGTGGTTCTACCTGCTTGCTGGGCTGAGATGGGCAATCGCTGACTTTTGGAGTCGGCTGGTGACAAAATGTTCCAAACACACCCCATGCACAACTCCACCGGGGAAGGTGCCAGAAAGGAATTCCATTGGTTGTTCTTCCACTGCCCCGGTAGCCAGAAGAAAGACACCACAAAAGTGGTTCTACCTGCTTTCTGGGCTGAGATGGGCAATCGCTGACTTTTGGAGTCGGCTGGTGACAAAATGTTCCAAACACACCCCATGCACAACTCCCCCGGGGAAGGTGCCAGAAAGGAGTTCTCTTGGTAGTTCTTCCACTGCCCCGGTAGCCAGATGAAAGACACCACAAAAGTGGTTCTACATGCTTTCTGGGCTGAGATGGGGAATCGCTGACTTGTGGAGTCGGCTGGTGACAAAATGTTCCAAACACACCCCATGCACAACTCCACCGGGGAAGGTGCCAGAAAGGAGTTCTGTTGGTAGTTCTTCCAGTGCCCCGGTAGCCAGCTGAAAGACACCACAAAAGTGGTTCTACCTGCTTTCTGGGCTGAGATGGGCAATCGCTGACTTTTGGAGTCGGCTGGTGACAAAATGTTCCAAACACACCCCATGCACAACTCCAGCGGGGAAGGTGCCAGAAAGGAGTTCTCTTGGTAGTTCCTCCACTGCCCCGGTAGCCAGATGAAAGACACCACAAAAGTGGTTCTACCTGCTTGCTGGGCTGAGATGGGCAATCGCTGACTTTTGGAGTCGGCTGGTGACAAAATGTTCCAAACACACCCCATGCACAACTCCACCGGGGAAGGTGCCAGAAAGGAGTTCTGTTGGTTGTTCTTCCACTGCCCCGGTAGCCAGATGAAAGACACCACAAAAGTGGTTCTACCTGCTTTCTAGGCTGAGATGGGCAATCGCTGACTTTTGGAGTCGGCTGGTGACAAAATGTTCCAAACACACCCCATGCACAACTCCACCGGGGAAGGTGCCAGAAAGGAGTTCTCTTGGTAGTTCTTCCACTGCCCCGGTAGCCAGCTGAAAGACACCACAAAAGTGGTTCTACCTGCTTGCTGGGCTGAGATGGGCAATCGCTGACTTTTGGAGTCGGCTGGTGACAAAATGTTCCAAACACACCCCATGCACAACTCCAGCGGGGAAGGTGCCAGAAAGGAGTTCTGTTGGTAGTTCTTACACTGCCCCGGTAGCCAGATGAAAGACACCACAAAAGTGGTTCTACCTGCTTTCTGGGCTGAGATGGGCAATCGCTGACTTTTGGAGTCGGCTGGTGACAAAATGTTCCAAACACACCCCATGCACAACTCCAGCGGGGAAGGTGCCAGAAAGGAGTTCTCTTGGTAGTTCTTCCACTGCCCCGGTAGCCAGATGAAAGACACCACAAAAGTGGTTCTACCTGCTTGCTGGGCTGAGATGGGCAATCGCTGACTTTTGGAGTCGGCTGGTGACAAAATGTTCCAAACACACCCCATGCACAACTCCAGCGGGGAAGGTGCCAGAAAGGAGTTCTGTTGGTAGTTCTTCCACTGCCCCGGTAGCCAGCTGAAAGACACCACAAAAGTGGTTCTACCTGCTTGCTGGGCTGAGATGGGGAATCGCTGACTTTTGGAGTCGGCTGGTGACAAAATGTTCCAAACAGACCCCATGCACAACTCCACCGGGGAAGGTGCCAGAAAGGAGTTCTGTTGGTAGTTCTTACACTGCCCCGGTAGCCAGATGAAAGACACCACAAAAGTGGTTCTACCTGCTTTCTGGGCTGAGATGGGCAATCGCTGACTTTTGCAGTCGGCTGGTGACAAAATGTTCCAAACACACCCCATGCACAACTCCAGCGGGGAAGGTGCCAGAAAGGAGTTCTGTTGGTAGTTCTTCCACTGCCCCGGTAGCCAGCTGAAAGACACCACAAAAGTGGTTCTACCTGCTTTCTGGGCTGAGATGGGCAATCGCTGACTTTTGCAGTTGGCTGGTGACAAAATGTTCCAAAGACAGCCCATGCACAACTCCACCGGGGAAGGTGCCAGAAAGGAGTTCTCTTGGTAGTTCTTCCACTGCCCCGGTAGCCAGATGAAAGACACCACAAAAGTGGTTCTACCTGCTTTCTGGGCTGAGATGGGCAATCGCTGACTTTTGGAGTCGGCTGGTGACAAAATGTTCCAAACACACCCCATGCACAACTCCACCGGGGAAGGTGCCAGAAATGAGTTCTGTTGGTAGTTCTTCCACTGCCCCGGTAGCCAGCTGAAAGACACCACAAAAGTGGTTCTACCTGCTTTCTAGGCTGAGATGGGGAATCGCTGACTTTTGGAGTCGGCTGGTGACAAAATGTTCCAAACACACCCCATGCACAACTCCACCGGGGAAGGTGCCAGAAAGGAGTTCTGTTGGTTGTTCTTACACTGCCCCGGTAGCCAGATGAAAGACACCACAAAAGTGGTTCTACCTGCTTGCTGGGCTGAGATGGGCAATCGCTGACTTTTGGAGTCGGCTGGTGACAAAATGTTCCAAACACACCCCATGCACAACTCCACCCGGGAAGGTGCCAGAAAGGAGTTCTGTTGGTTGTTCTTCCACTGCCCCGGTAGCCAGATGAAAGACACCACAAAAGTGGTTCTACCTGCTTGCTGGGCTGAGATGGGCAATCGCTGACTTGTGGACTCGGCTGGTGACAAAATGTTCCAAAGACAGCCCATGCACAACTCCACCGGGGAAGGGTCCAGAAAGGAGTTCTCTTGGTAGTTCTTCCACTGCCCCGGTAGCCAGATGAAAGACACCACAAAAGTGGTTCTACCTGCTTGCTGGGCTGAGATGGGCAATCGCTGACTTTTGGAGTCGGCTGGTGACAAAATGTTCCAAACACACCCCATGCACAACTCCACCGGGGAAGGTGCCAGAAAGGAGTTCTGTTGGTTGTTCTTCCACTGCCCCGGTAGCCAGATGAAAGACACCACAAAAGTGGTTCTACCTGCTTGCTGGGCTGAGATGGGCAATCGCTGACTTTTGGAGTCGGCTGGTGACAAACTGTTCCAAACAGACCCCATGCACAACTCCACCGGGGAAGGTGCCAGAAAGGAGTTCTGTTGGTTGTTCTTCCACTGCCCCGGTAGCCAGATGAAAGACATCACAAAAGTGGTTCTACCTGCTTGCTGGGCTGAGATGGGCAATCGCTGACTTTTGGAGTCGGCTGGTGACAAAATGTTCCAAACACACCCCATGCACAACTCCACCGGGGAAGGTGCCAGAAAGGAATTCCATTGGTTGTTCTTCCACTGCCCCGGTAGCCAGAAGAAAGACACCACAAAAGTGGTTCTACCTGCTTTCTGGGCTGAGATGGGCAATCGCTGACTTTTGGAGTCGGCTGGTGACAAAATGTTCCAAACACACCCCATGCACAACTCCAGCGGGGAAGGTGCCAGAAAGGAGTTCTCTTGGTAGTTCTTCCACTGCCCCGGTAGCCAGATGAAAGACACCACAAAAGTGGTTCTACCTGCTTGCTGGGCTGAGATGGGCAATCGCTGACTTTTGGAGTCGGCTGGTGACAAAATGTTCCAAACAGACCCCATGCACAACTCCACCGGGGAAGGTGCCAGAAAGGAGTTCTGTTGGTTGTTCTTACACTGCCCCGGTAGCCAGATGAAAGACACCACAAAAGTGGTTCTACCTGCTTGCTGGGCTGAGATGGGCAATCGCTGACTTTTGCAGTCGGCTGGTGACAAAATGTTCCAAACACACCCCATGCACAACTCCAGCGGGGAAGGTGCCAGAAAGGAGTTCTGTTGGTAGTTCTTCCACTGCCCCGGTAGCCAGCTGAAAGACACCACAAAAGTGGTTCTACCTGCTTTGTGGGCTGAGATGGGGAATCGCTGACTTTTGCAGTTGGCTGGTGACAAAATGTTCCAAAGACAGCCCATGCACAACTCCAGCGGGGAAGGTGCCAGAAAGGAGTTCTCTTGGTAGTTCTTCCACTGCCCCGGTAGCCAGATGAAAGACACCACAAAAGTGGTTCTACCTGCTTTCTGGGCTGAGATGGGCAATCGCTGACTTTTGGAGTCGGCTGGTGACAAAATGTTCCAAACACACCCCATGCACAACTCCACCGGGGAAGGTGCCAGAAATGAGTTCTGTTGGTAGTTCTTCCACTGCCCCGGTAGCCAGCTGAAAGACACCACAAAAGTGGTTCTACCTGCTTTCTAGGCTGAGATGGGGAATCGCTGACTTTTGGAGTCGGCTGGTGACAAAATGTTCCAAACACACCCCATGCACAACTCCACCGGGGAAGGTGCCAGAAAGGAGTTCTGTTGGTTGTTCTTACACTGCCCCGGTAGCCAGATGAAAGACACCACAAAAGTGGTTCTACCTGCTTGCTGGGCTGAGATGGGCAATCGCTGACTTTTGGAGTCGGCTGGTGACAAAATGTTCCAAACACACCCCATGCACAACTCCACCCGGGAAGGTGCCAGAAAGGAGTTCTGTTGGTTGTTCTTCCACTGCCCCGGTAGCCAGATGAAAGACACCACAAAAGTGGTTCTACCTGCTTGCTGGGCTGAGATGGGCAATCGCTGACTTGTGGACTCGGCTGGTGACAAAATGTTCCAAAGACAGCCCATGCACAACTCCACCGGGGAAGGGTCCAGAAAGGAGTTCTCTTGGTAGTTCTTCCACTGCCCCGGTAGCCAGATGAAAGACACCACAAAAGTGGTTCTACCTGCTTGCTGGGCTGAGATGGGCAATCGCTGACTTGTGGAGTCGGCTGGTGACAAAATGTTCCAAACACACCCCATGCACAACTCCACCGGGGAAGGTGCCAGAAAGGAGTTCTGTTGGTTGTTCTTCCACTGCCCCGGTAGCCAGATGAAAGACACCACAAAAGTGGTTCTACCTGCTTGCTGGGCTGAGATGGGCAATCGCTGACTTTTGGAGTCGGCTGGTGACAAAATGTTCCAAACACACCCCATGCACAACTCCACCGGGGAAGGTGCCAGAAAGGAGTTCTGTTGGTTGTTCTTCCACTGCCCCGGTAGCCAGATGAAAGACACCACAAAAGTGGTTCTACCTGCTTGCTGGGCTGAGATGGGCAATCGCTGACTTTTGGAGTCGGCTGGTGACAAAATGTTCCAAACACACCCCATGCACAACTCCACCGGGGAAGGTGCCAGAAAGGAATTCCATTGGTTGTTCTTCCACTGCCCCGGTAGCCAGCTGAAAGACACCACAAAAGTGGTTCTACCTGCTTTCTGGGCTGAGATGGGGAATCGCTGACTTTTGGAGTCGGCTGGTGACAAAATGTTCCAAACACACCCCATGCACAACTCCCCCGGGGAAGGTGCCAGAAAGGAGTTCTCTTGGTAGTTCTTCCACTGCCCCGGTAGCCAGATGAAAGACACCACAAAAGTGGTTCTACATGCTTTCTGGGCTGAGATGGGGAATCGCTGACTTGTGGAGTCGGCTGGTGACAAAATGTTCCAAACACACCCCATGCACAACTCCACCGGGGAAGGTGCCAGAAAGGAGTTCTGTTGGTAGTTCTTCCAGTGCCCCGGTAGCCAGCTGAAAGACACCACAAAAGTGGTTCTACCTGCTTTCTGGGCTGAGATGGGCAATCGCTGACTTTTGGAGTCGGCTGGTGACAAAATGTTCCAAACACACCCCATGCACAACTCCAGCGGGGAAGGTGCCAGAAAGGAGTTCTGTTGGTAGTTCTTACACTGCCCCGGTAGCCAGATGAAAGACACCACAAAAGTGGTTCTACCTGCTTGCTGGGCTGAGATGGGCAATCGCTGACTTTTGGAGTCGGCTGGTGACAAAATGTTCCAAACACACCCCATGCACAACTCCAGCGGGGAAGGTGCCAGAAAGGAGTTCTGTTGGTTGTTCTTCCACTGCCCCGGTAGCCAGATGAAAGACACCACAAAAGTGGTTCTACCTGCTTTCTGGGCTGAGATGGGCAATCGCTGACTTTTGGAGTCGGCTGGTGACAAAATGTTCCAAACACACCCCATGCACAACTCCACCGGGGAAGGTGCCAGAAAGGAGTTCTGTTGGTTGTTCTTACACTGCCCTGGTAGCCAGCTGAAAGACACCACAAAAGTGGTTCTACCTGCTTGCTGGGCTGAGATGGGCAATCGCTGACTTTTGGAGTCGGCTGGTGACAAAATGTTCCAAACACACCCCATGCACAACTCCCCCGGGGAAGGTGCCAGAAAGGAGTTCTCTTGGTAGTTCTTCCACTGCCCCGGTAGCCAGATGAAAGACACCACAAAAGTGGTTCTACCTGCTTTCTGGGCTGAGATGGGGAATCGCTGACTTGTGGAGTCGGCTGGTGACAAAATGTTCCAAACACACCCCATGCACAACTCCACCGGGGAAGGTGCCAGAAAGGAGTTCTCTTGGTAGTTCTTCCACTGCCCCGGTAGCCAGCTGAAAGACACCACAAAAGTGGTTCTACCTGCTTGCTGGGCTGAGATGGGCAATCGCTGACTTTTGGAGTCGGCTGGTGACAAAATGTTCCAAACACACCCCATGCACAACTCCAGCGGGGAAGGTGCCAGAAAGGAGTTCTGTTGGTAGTTCTTACACTGCCCCGGTAGCCAGATGAAAGACACCACAAAAGTGGTTCTACCTGCTTTCTGGGCTGAGATGGGCAATCGCTGACTTTTGGAGTCGGCTGGTGACAAAATGTTCCAAACACACCCCATGCACAACTCCAGCGGGGAAGGTGCCAGAAAGGAGTTCTCTTGGTAGTTCTTCCACTGCCCCGGTAGCCAGATGAAAGATACCACAAAAGTGGTTCTACCTGCTTGCTGGGCTGAGATGGGCAATCGCTGACTTTTGGAGTCGGCTGGTGACAAAATGTTCCAAACACACCCCATGCACAACTCCACCGGGGAAGGTGCCAGAAAGGAGTTCTGTTGGTAGTTCTTCCACTGCCCCGGTAGCCAGCTGAAAGACACCACAAAAGTGGTTCTACCTGCTTGCTGGGCTGAGATGGGGAATCGCTGACTTTTGGAGTCGGCTGGTGACAAAATGTTCCAAACAGACCCCATGCACAACTCCACCGGGGAAGGTGCCAGAAAGGAGTTCTGTTGGTAGTTCTTACACTGCCCCGGTAGCCAGATGAAAGACACCACAAAAGTGGTTCTACCTGCTTGCTGGGCTGAGATGGGCAATCGCTGACTTTTGGAGTCGGCTGGTGACAAAATGTTCCAAACACACCCCATGCACAACTCCACCGGGGAAGGTGCCAGAAAGGAGTTCTGTTGGTTGTTCTTCCACTGCCCCGGTAGCCAGATGAAAGACACCACAAAAGTGGTTCTACCTGCTTTCTAGGCTGAGATGGGGAATCGCTGACTTTTGGAGTCGGCTGGTGACAAAATGTTCCAAACACACCCCATGCACAACTCCACCGGGGAAGGTGCCAGAAAGGAGTTCTGTTGGTTGTTCTTACACTGCCCTGGTAGCCAGCTGAAAGACACCACAAAAGTAGTTCTACCTGCTTGCTGGGCTGAGATGGGCAATCGCTGACTTTTGGAGTCGGCTGGTGACAAAATGTTCCAAACACACCCCATGCACAACTCCACCGGGGAAGGTGCCAGAAAGGAGTTCTGTTGGTAGTTCTTCCACTGCCCCGGTAGCCAGCTGAAAGACACCACAAAAGTGGTTCTACCTGCTTTGTGGGCTGAGATGGGGAATCGCTGACTTTTGGAGTCGGCTGGTGACAAAATGTTCCAAACAGACCCCATGCACAACTCCACCGGGGAAGGTGCCAGAAAGGAGTTCTGTTGGTAGTTCTTACACTGCCCCGGTAGCCAGATGAAAGACACCACAAAAGTGGTTCTACCTGCTTGCTGGGCTGAGATGGGCAATCGCTGACTTTTGCAGTCGGCTGGTGACAAAATGTTCCAAACACACCCCATGCACAACTCCAGCGGGGAAGGTGCCAGAAAGGAGTTCTGTTGGTAGTTCTTCCACTGCCCCGGTAGCCAGCTGAAAGACACCACAAAAGTGGTTCTACCTGCTTTGTGGGCTGAGATGGGGAATCGCTGACTTTTGCAGTTGGCTGGTGACAAAATGTTCCAAAGACAGCCCATGCACAACTCCACCGGGGAAGGTGCCAGAAAGGAGTTCTCTTGGTAGTTCTTCCACTGCCCCGGTAGCCAGATGAAAGACACCACAAAAGTGGTTCTACCTGCTTGCTGGGCTGAGATGGGGAATCGCTGACTTTTGGAGTCGGCTGGTGACAAAATGTTCCAAACACACCCCATGCACAACTCCACCGGGGAAGGTGCCAGAAAGGAGTTCTGTTGGTTGTTCTTACACTGCCCCGGTAGCCAGATGAAAGACACCACAAAAGTGGTTCTACCTGCTTGCTGGGCTGAGATGGGCAATCGCTGACTTTTGGAGTCGGCTGGTGACAAAATGTTCCAAACACACCCCATGCACAACTCCAGCGGGGAAGGTGCCAGAAAGGAGTTCTGTTGGTTGTTCTTCCACTGCCCCGGTAGCCAGATGAAAGACACCACAAAAGTGGTTCTACCTGCTTGCTGGGCTGAGATGGGGAATCGCTGACTTTTGGAGTCGGCTGGTGACAAAATGTTCCAAACACACCCCATGCACAACTCCTGCGGGGAAGGTGCCAGAAAGGAATTTTGTTGCTTGTTCTTCCACTGCCCCGGTAGCCAGATGAAAGACACCACAAAAGTGGTTCTACCTGCTTGCTGGGCTGAGATGGGGAATCGCTGACTTTTGCAGTCGGCTGGTGACAAAATGTTCCAAACACACCCCATGCACAACTCCACCGGGGAAGGTGCCAGAAAGGAGTTGTGTTGGTTGTTCTTCCACTGCCCCGGTAGCCAGAAGAAAGACACCACAAAAGTGGTTCTACCTGCTTGCTGGGCTGAGATGGGCAATCGCTGACTTTTGGAGTCGGCTGGTGACAAAATGTTCCAAACACACCCCATGCTCAACTCCACCGGGGAAGGTGCCAGAAAGGAGTTCTCTTGGTAGTTCTTACACTGCCCCGGTAGCCAGATGAAAGACACCACAAAAGTGGTTCTACCTGCTTGCTGGGCTGAGATGGGCAATCGCTGACTTTTGGAGTCGGCTGGTGACAAAATGTTCCAAACACACCCCATGCACAACTCCAGCGGGGAAGGTGTCAGAAAGGAGTTCTCTTGGTAGTTCTTCCACTGCCCCGGTAGCCAGATGAAAGACACCACAAAAGTGGTTCTACCTGCTTTCTAGGCTGAGATGGGGAATCGCTGACTTTTGGAGTCGGCTGGTGACAAAATGTTCCAAACACACCCCATGCACAACTCCACCGGGGAAGGTGCCAGAAAGGAGTTCTGTTGGTTGTTCTTACACTGCCCTGGTAGCCAGCTGAAAGACACCACAAAAGTGGTTCTACCTGCTTTCTGGGCTGAGATGGGCAATCGCTGACTTTTGGAGTCGGCTGGTGATAAAATGTTCCAAACACACCCCATGCACAACTCCACCGGGGAAGGTGTCAGAAAGGAGTTCTCTTGGTAGTTCTTCCACTGCCCCGGTAGCCAGCTGAAAGACACCACAAAAGTGGTTCTACCTGCTTTGTGGGCTGAGATGGGGAATCGCTGACTTTTGGAGTCAGCTGGTGACAAAATGTTCCAAAAACACCCCATGCACAACTCCACCGGGGAAGGTGCCAGAAAGGAGTTCTGTTGGTAGTTCTTCCACTGCCCCGGTAGCCAGCTGAAAGACACCACAAAAGTGGTTCTACCTGCTTTCTGGGCTGAGATGGGCAATCGCTGACTTTTGGAGTCGGCTGGTGACAAAATGTTCCAAACACACCCCATGCACAACTCCAGCGGGGAAGGTGCCAGAAAGGAGTTCTGTTGGTAGTTCTTACACTGCCCCGGTAGCCAGATGAAAGACACCACAAAAGTGGTTCTACCTGCTTGCTGGGCTGAGATGGGCAATCGCTGACTTTTGGAGTCGGCTGGTGACAAAATGTTCCAAACACACCCCATGCACAACTCCACCGGGGAAGGTGCCAGAAAGGAGTTCTGTTGGTTGTTCTTACACTGCCCCGGTAGCCAGCTGAAAGACACCACAAAAGTGGTTCTACCTGCTTGCTGGGCTGAGATGGGGAATCGCTGACTTTTGGAGTTGGCTGGTGACAAAATGTTCCAAAGACAGCCCATGCACAACTCCACCGGGGAAGGTGCCAGAAAGGAGTTCTGTTGGTTGTTCTTACACTGCCCCGGTAGCCAGCTGAAAGACACCACAAAAGTGGTTCTACCTGCTTGCTGGGCTGAGATGGGGAATCGCTGACTTTTGGAGTCGGCTGGTGACAAAATGTTCCAAACACACCCCATGCACAACTCCTGCGGGGAAGGTGCCAGAAAGGAATTTTGTTGGTAGTTCTTCCACTGCCCCGGTAGCCAGCTGAAAGACACCACAAAAGTGGTTCTACCTGCTTTCTGGGCTGAGATGGGCAATCGCTGACTTTTGGAGTCGGCTGGTGACAAAATGTTCCAAACACACCCCATGCACAACTCCCCCGGGGAAGGTGCCAGAAAGGAATTCCGTTGCTTGTTCTTCCACTGCCCCGGTAGCCAGCTGAAAGACACCACAAAAGTGGTTCTACCTGCTTGCTGGGCTGAGATGGGCAATCGCTGACTTTTGGAGTCGGCTGGTGACAAAATGTTCCAAACACACCCCATGCACAACTCCACCGGGGAAGGTGCCAGAAAGGAGTTCTCTTGGTAGTTCTTCCACTGCCCCGGTAGCCAGATGAAAGACACCACAAAAGTGGTTCTACCTGCTTGCTGGGCTGAGATGGGCAATCGCTGACTTTTGGAGTCGGCTGGTGACAAAATGTTCCAAACACACCCCATGCACAACTCCACCGGGGAAGGTGCCAGAAAGGAGTTCTGTTGGTAGTTCTTACACTGCCCCGGTAGCCAGATGAAAGACACCACAAAAGTGGTTCTACCTGCTTGCTGGGCTGAGATGGGCAATCGCTGACTTTTGGAGTCGGCTGGTGACAAAATGTTCCAAACACAACCCATGCACAACTCCACCGGGGAAGGTGCCAGAAAGGAGTTCTCTTGGTAGTTCTTCCACTGCCCCGGTAGCCAGATGAAAGACACCACAAAAGTGGTTCTACCTGCTTGCTGGGCTGAGATGGGCAATCGCTGACTTTTGGAGTCGGCTGGTGACAAAATGTTCCAAACACACCCCATGCACAACTCCACCGGGGAAGGTGCCAGAAAGGAGTTCTGTTGGTAGTTCTTCCACTGCCCCGGTAGCCAGCTGAAAGACACCACAAAAGTGGTTCTACCTGCTTGCTGGGCTGAGATGGGGAATCGCTGACTTTTGGAGTCGGCTGGTGACAAAATGTTCCAAACAGACCCCATGCACAACTCCACCGGGGAAGGTGTCAGAAAGGAGTTCTCTTGGTAGTTCTTACACTGCCCCGGTAGCCAGATGAAAGACACCACAAAAGTGGTTCTACCTGCTTGCTGGGCTGAGATGGGCAATCGCTGACTTTTGGAGTCGGCTGGTGACAAAATGTTCCAAACACACCCCATGCACAACTCCACCGGGGAAGGTGCCAGAAAGGAGTTCTGTTGGTTGTTCTTCCACTGCCCCGGTAGCCAGATGAAAGACACCACAAAAGTGGTTCTACCTGCTTTCTAGGCTGAGATGGGGAATCGCTGACTTTTGGAGTCGGCTGGTGACAAAATGTTCCAAACACACCCCATGCACAACTCCACCGGGGAAGGTGCCAGAAAGGAGTTCTGTTGGTTGTTCTTCCACTGCCCTGGTAGCCAGCTGAAAGACACCACAAAAGTGGTTCTACCTGCTTGCTGGGCTGAGATGGGCAATCGCTGACTTTTGGAGTCGGCTGGTGACAAAATGTTCCAAACACACCCCATGCACAACTCCCCCGGGGAAGGTGCCAGAAAGGAGTTCTCTTGGTAGTTCTTCCACTGCCCCGGTAGCCAGATGAAAGACACCACAAAAGTGGTTCTACCTGCTTTCTGGGCTGAGATGGGGAATCGCTGACTTGTGGAGTCGGCTGGTGACAAAATGTTCCAAACACACCCCATGCACAACTCCACCGGGGAAGGTGCCAGAAAGGAGTTCTCTTGGTAGTTCTTCCACTGCCCCGGTAGCCAGCTGAAAGACACCACAAAAGTGGTTCTACCTGCTTGCTGGGCTGAGATGGGCAATCGCTGACTTTTGGAGTCGGCTGGTGACAAAATGTTCCAAACACACCCCATGCACAACTCCAGCGGGGAAGGTGCCAGAAAGGAGTTCTGTTGGTAGTTCTTACACTGCCCCGGTAGCCAGATGAAAGACACCACAAAAGTGGTTCTACCTGCTTTCTGGGCTGAGATGGGCAATCGCTGACTTTTGGAGTCGGCTGGTGACAAAATGTTCCAAACACACCCCATGCACAACTCCACCGGGGAAGGTGCCAGAAAGGAGTTCTCTTGGTAGTTCTTCCACTGCCCCGGTAGCCAGATGAAAGACACCACAAAAGTGGTTCTACCTGCTTGCTGGGCTGAGATGGGCAATCGCTGACTTTTGGAGTCGGCTGGTGACAAAATGTTCCAAACACACCCCATGCACAACTCCAGCGGGGAAGGTGCCAGAAAGGAGTTCTGTTGGTAGTTCTTCCACTGCCCCGGTAGCCAGCTGAAAGACACCACAAAAGTGGTTCTACCTGCTTGCTGGGCTGAGATGGGGAATCGCTGACTTTTGGAGTCGGCTGGTGACAAAATGTTCCAAACAGACCCCATGCACAACTCCACCGGGGAAGGTGCCAGAAAGGAGTTCTGTTGGTAGTTCTTACACTGCCCCGGTAGCCAGATGAAAGACACCACAAAAGTGGTTCTACCTGCTTGCTGGGCTGAGATGGGCAATCGCTGACTTTTGCAGTCGGCTGGTGACAAAATGTTCCAAACACACCCCATGCAAAACTCCAGCGGGGAAGGTGCCAGAAAGGAGTTCTGTTGGTAGTTCTTCCACTGCCCCGGTAGCCAGCTGAAAGACACCACAAAAGTGGTTCTACCTGCTTTGTGGGCTGAGATGGGGAATCGCTGACTTTTGGAGTCGGCTGGTGACAAAATGTTCCAAACACACCCCATGCACAACTCCACCGGGGAAGGTGCCAGAAAGGAGTTCTCTTGGTAGTTCTTCCACTGCCCCGGTAGCCAGATGAAAGACACCACAAAAGTGGTTCTACCTGCTTGCTGGGCTGAGATGGGCAATAGCTGACTTTTGGAGTCGGCTGGTGACAAAATGTTCCAAACACACCCCATGCACAACTCCAGCGGGGAAGGTGCCAGAAAGGAGTTCTGTTGGTAGTTCTTACACTGCCCCGGTAGCCAGATGAAAGACACCACAAAAGTGGTTCTACCTGCTTGCTGGGCTGAGATGGGCAATCGCTGACTTTTGGAGTCGGCTGGTGACAAAATGTTCCAAACACAACCCATGCACAACTCCAGCGGGGAAGGTGCCAGAAAGGAGTTCTCTTGGTAGTTCTTCCACTGCCCCGGTAGCCAGATGAAAGACACCACAAAAGTGGTTCTACCTGCTTGCTGGGCTGAGATGGGCAATCGCTGACTTTTGGAGTCGGCTGGTGACAAAATGTTCCAAACACACCCCATGCACAACTCCACCGGGGAAGGTGCCAGAAAGGAGTTCTGTTGGTAGTTCTTCCACTGCCCCGGTAGCCAGCTGAAAGACACCACAAAGTGGTTCTACCTGCTTGCTGGGCTGGGATGGGGAATCGCTGACTTTTGGAGTCGGCTGGTGACAAAATGTTCCAAACAGACCCCATGCACAACTCCACCGGGGAAGGTGCCAGAAAGGAGTTCTGTTGGTAGTTCTTACACTGCCCCGGTAGCCAGATGAAAGACACCACAAAAGTGGTTCTACCTGCTTGCTGGGCTGAGATGGGCAATCGCTGACTTTTGGAGTCGGCTGGTGACAAAATGTTCCAAACACACCCCATGCACAACTCCACCGGGGAAGGTGCCAGAAAGGAGTTCTGTTGGTTGTTCTTCCACTGCCCCGGTAGCCAGATGAAAGACACCACAAAAGTGGTTCTACCTGCTTTCTAGGCTGAGATGGGGAATCGCTGACTTTTGGAGTCGGCTGGTGACAAAATGTTCCAAACACACCCCATGCACAACTCCACCGGGGAAGGTGCCAGAAAGGAGTTCTGTTGGTTGTTCTTACACTGCCCTGGTAGCCAGCTGAAAGACACCACAAAAGTGGTTCTACCTGCTTGCTGGGCTGAGATGGGCAATCGCTGACTTTTGGAGTCGGCTGGTGACAAAATGTTCCAAACACACCCCATGCACAACTCCCCCGGGGAAGGTGCCAGAAAGGAGTTCTCTTGGTAGTTCTTCCACTGCCCCGGTAGCCAGATGAAAGACACCACAAAAGTGGTTCTACCTGCTTTCTGGGCTGAGATGGGGAATCGCTGACTTGTGGAGTCGGCTGGTGACAAAATGTTCCAAACACACCCCATGCACAACTCCACCGGGGAAGGTGCCAGAAAGGAGTTCTCTTGGTAGTTCTTCCACTGCCCCGGTAGCCAGCTGAAAGACACCACAAAAGTGGTTCTACCTGCTTGCTGGGCTGAGATGGGCAATCGCTGACTTTTGGAGTCGGCTGGTGACAAAATGTTCCAAACACACCCCATGCACAACTCCAGCGGGGAAGGTGCCAGAAAGGAGTTCTGTTGGTAGTTCTTACACTGCCCCGGTAGCCAGATGAAAGACACCACAAAAGTGGTTCTACCTGCTTTCTGGGCTGAGATGGGCAATCGCTGACTTTTGGAGTCGGCTGGTGACAAAATGTTCCAAACACACCCCATGCACAACTCCACCGGGGAAGGTGCCAGAAAGGAGTTCTCTTGGTAGTTCTTCCACTGCCCCGGTAGCCAGATGAAAGACACCACAAAAGTGGTTCTACCTGCTTGCTGGGCTGAGATGGGCAATCGCTGACTTTTGGAGTCGGCTGGTGACAAAATGTTCCAAACACACCCCATGCACAACTCCACCGGGGAAGGTGCCAGAAAGGAGTTCTGTTGGTAGTTCTTCCACTGCCCCGGTAGCCAGCTGAAAGACACCACAAAAGTGGTTCTACCTGCTTGCTGGGCTGAGATGGGCAATCGCTGACTTTTGGAGTCGGCTGGTGACAAAATGTTCCAAACAGACCCCATGCACAACTCCACCGGGGAAGGTGCCAGAAAGGAGTTCTGTTGGTAGTTCTTACACTGCCCCGGTAGCCAGATGAAAGACACCACAAAAGTGGTTCTACCTGCTTGCTGGGCTGAGATGGGCAATCGCTGACTTTTGGAGTCGGCTGGTGACAAAATGTTCCAAACAGACCCCATGCACAACTCCACCGGGGAAGGTGCCAGAAAGGAGTTCTGTTGGTAGTTCTTACACTGCCCCGGTAGCCAGATGAAAGACACCACAAAAGTGGTTCTACCTGCTTGCTGGGCTGAGATGGGCAATCGCTGACTTTTGCAGTCGGCTGGTGACAAAATGTTCCAAACACACCCCATGCACAACTCCAGCGGGGAAGGTGCCAGAAAGGAGTTCTGTTGGTAGTTCTTCCACTGCCCCGGTAGCCAGCTGAAAGACACCACAAAAGTGGTTCTACCTGCTTTGTGGGCTGAGATGGGGAATCGCTGACTTTTGCAGTTGGCTGGTGACAAAATGTTCCAAAGACAGCCCATGCACAACTCCACCGGGGAAGGTGCCAGAAAGGAGTTCTCTTGGTAGTTCTTCCACTGCCCCGGTAGCCAGCTGAAAGACACCACAAAAGTGGTTCTACCTGCTTGCTGGGCTGAGATGGGCAATCGCTGACTTTTGGAGTCGGCTGGTGACAAAATGTTCCAAACACACCCCATGCACAACTCCAGCGGGGAAGGTGCCAGAAAGGAGTTCTGTTGGTAGTTCTTACACTGCCCCGGTAGCCAGATGAAAGACACCACAAAAGTGGTTCTACCTGCTTTCTGGGCTGAGATGGGCAATAGCTGACTTTTGGAGTCGGCTGGTGACAAAATGTTCCAAACACACCCCATGCACAACTCCAGCGGGGAAGGTGCCAGAAAGGAGTTCTGTTGGTAGTTCTTACACTGCCCCGGTAGCCAGATGAAAGACACCACAAAAGTGGTTCTACCTGCTTGCTGGGCTGAGATGGGCAATCGCTGACTTTTGGAGTCGGCTGGTGACAAAATGTTCCAAACACAACCCATGCACAACTCCAGCGGGGAAGGTGCCAGAAAGGAGTTCTCTTGGTAGTTCTTCCACTGCCCCGGTAGCCAGATGAAAGACACCACAAAAGTGGTTCTACCTGCTTGCTGGGCTGAGATGGGCAATCGCTGACTTTTGGAGTCGGCTGGTGACAAAATGTTCCAAACACACCCCATGCACAACTCCACCGGGGAAGGTGCCAGAAAGGAGTTCTGTTGGTAGTTCTTCCACTGCCCCGGTAGCCAGCTGAAAGACACCACAAAGTGGTTCTACCTGCTTGCTGGGCTGGGATGGGGAATCGCTGACTTTTGGAGTCGGCTGGTGACAAAATGTTCCAAACAGACCCCATGCACAACTCCACCGGGGAAGGTGCCAGAAAGGAGTTCTGTTGGTAGTTCTTACACTGCCCCGGTAGCCAGATGAAAGACACCACAAAAGTGGTTCTACCTGCTTGCTGGGCTGAGATGGGCAATCGCTGACTTTTGGAGTCGGCTGGTGACAAAATGTTCCAAACACACCCCATGCACAACTCCACCGGGGAAGGTGCCAGAAAGGAGTTCTGTTGGTTGTTCTTCCACTGCCCCGGTAGCCAGATGAAAGACACCACAAAAGTGGTTCTACCTGCTTTCTAGGCTGAGATGGGGAATCGCTGACTTTTGGAGTCGGCTGGTGACAAAATGTTCCAAACACACCCCATGCACAACTCCACCGGGGAAGGTGCCAGAAAGGAGTTCTGTTGGTTGTTCTTACACTGCCCTGGTAGCCAGCTGAAAGACACCACAAAAGTGGTTCTACCTGCTTGCTGGGCTGAGATGGGCAATCGCTGACTTTTGGAGTCGGCTGGTGACAAAATGTTCCAAACACACCCCATGCACAACTCCCCCGGGGAAGGTGCCAGAAAGGAGTTCTCTTGGTAGTTCTTCCACTGCCCCGGTAGCCAGATGAAAGACACCACAAAAGTGGTTCTACCTGCTTTCTGGGCTGAGATGGGGAATCGCTGACTTGTGGAGTCGGCTGGTGACAAAATGTTCCAAACACACCCCATGCACAACTCCACCGGGGAAGGTGCCAGAAAGGAGTTCTCTTGGTAGTTCTTCCACTGCCCCGGTAGCCAGCTGAAAGACACCACAAAAGTGGTTCTACCTGCTTGCTGGGCTGAGATGGGCAATCGCTGACTTTTGGAGTCGGCTGGTGACAAAATGTTCCAAACACACCCCATGCACAACTCCAGCGGGGAAGGTGCCAGAAAGGAGTTCTGTTGGTAGTTCTTACACTGCCCCGGTAGCCAGATGAAAGACACCACAAAAGTGGTTCTACCTGCTTTCTGGGCTGAGATGGGCAATCGCTGACTTTTGGAGTCGGCTGGTGACAAAATGTTCCAAACACACCCCATGCACAACTCCAGCGGGGAAGGTGCCAGAAAGGAGTTCTCTTGGTAGTTCTTCCACTGCCCCGGTAGCCAGATGAAAGACACCACAAAAGTGGTTCTACCTGCTTGCTGGGCTGAGATGGGCAATCGCTGACTTTTGGAGTCGGCTGGTGACAAAATGTTCCAAACACACCCCATGCACAACTCCACCGGGGAAGGTGCCAGAAAGGAGTTCTGTTGGTAGTTCTTCCACTGCCCCGGTAGCCAGCTGAAAGACACCACAAAAGTGGTTCTACCTGCTTGCTGGGCTGAGATGGGCAATCGCTGACTTTTGGAGTCGGCTGGTGACAAAATGTTCCAAACAGACCCCATGCACAACTCCACCGGGGAAGGTGCCAGAAAGGAGTTCTGTTGGTAGTTCTTACACTGCCCCGGTAGCCAGATGAAAGACACCACAAAAGTGGTTCTACCTGCTTGCTGGGCTGAGATGGGCAATCGCTGACTTTTGGAGTCGGCTGGTGACAAAATGTTCCAAACACACCCCATGCACAACTCCAGCGGGGAAGGTGCCAGAAAGGAGTTCTGTTGGTAGTTCTTCCACTGCCCCGGTAGCCAGCTGAAAGACACCACAAAAGTGGTTCTACCTGCTTTGTGGGCTGAGATGGGGAATCGCTGACTTTTGCAGTTGGCTGGTGACAAAATGTTCCAAAGACAGCCCATGCACAACTCCACCGGGGAAGGTGCCAGAAAGGAGTTCTCTTGGTAGTTCTTCCACTGCCCCGGTAGCCAGCTGAAAGACACCACAAAAGTGGTTCTACCTGCTTTCTGGGCTGAGATGGGGAATCGCTGACTTTTGGAGTCGGCTGGTGACAAAATGTTCCAAACACACCCCATGCACAACTCCACCGGGGAAGGTGCCAGAAATGAGTTCTGTTGGTAGTTCTTCCACTGCCCCGGTAGCCAGCTGAAAGACACCACAAAAGTGGTTCTACCTGCTTTCTAGGCTGAGATGGGGAATCGCTGACTTTTGGAGTCGGCTGGTGACAAAATGTTCCAAACACACCCCATGCACAACTCCACCGGGGAAGGTGCCAGAAAGGAGTTCTGTTGGTTGTTCTTACACTGCCCCGGTAGCCAGATGAAAGACACCACAAAAGTGGTTCTACCTGCTTGCTGGGCTGAGATGGGCAATCGCTGACTTTTGGAGTCGGCTGGTGACAAAATGTTCCAAACACACCCCATGCACAACTCCACCCGGGAAGGTGCCAGAAAGGAGTTCTGTTGGTTGTTCTTCCACTGCCCCGGTAGCCAGATGAAAGACACCACAAAAGTGGTTCTACCTGCTTGCTGGGCTGAGATGGGCAATCGCTGACTTGTGGACTCGGCTGGTGACAAAATGTTCCAAACACACCCCATGCACAACTCCACCGGGGAAGGTGCCAGAAAGGAGTTCTGTTGGTTGTTCTTCCACTGCCCCGGTAGCCAGAAGAAAGACACCACAAAAGTGGTTCTACCTGCTTTCTGGGCTGAGATGGGGAATCGCTGACTTTTGGAGTCGGCTGGTGACAAAATGTTCCAAACACACCCCATGCACAACTCCACCGGGGAAGGTGCCAGAAAGGAATTCCATTGCTTGTTCTTCCACTGCCCCGGTAGCCAGCTGAAAGACACCACAAAAGTGGTTCTACCTGCTTGCTGGGCTGAGATGGGCAATCGCTGACTTTTGGAGTCGGCTGGTGACAAAATGTTCCAAACACACCCCATGCACAACTCCACCGGGGAAGGTGCCAGAAAGGAGTTCTGTTGGTTGTTCTTCCACTGCCCCGGTAGCCAGATGAAAGACACCACAAAAGTGGTTCTACCTGCTTTCTAGGCTGAGATGGGCAATCGCTGACTTTTGGAGTCAGCTGGTGACAAAATGTTCCAAACACACCCCATGCACAACTCCACCGGGGAAGGTGCCAGAAAGGAGTTCTGTTGGTTGTTCTTACACTGCCCTGGTAGCCAGCTGAAAGACACCACAAAAGTGGTGCTACCTGCTTTGTGGGCTGAGATGGGCAATCGCTGACTTTTGGAGTCGGCTGGTGATAAAATGTTCCAAACACACCCCATGCACAACTCCAACGGGGAAGGGTCCAGAAAGGAGTTCTCTTGGTTGTTCTTACACTGCCCCGGTAGCCAGCTGAAAGACACCACAAAAGTGGTTCTACCTGCTTTCTAGGCTGAGATGGGGAATCGCTGACTTTTGGAGTCGGCTGGTGACAAAATGTTCCAAACACACCCCATGCACAACTCCACCGGGGAAGGTGCCAGAAAGGAGTTCTGTTGGTTGTTCTTACACTGCCCCGGTAGCCAGCTGAAAGACACCACAAAAGTGGTTCTACCTGCTTTCTAGGCTGAGATGGGGAATCGCTGACTTTTGGAGTCGGCTGGTGACAAAATGTTCCAAACACACCCCATGCACAACTCCACCGGGGAAGGTGCCAGAAAGGAGTTCTGTTGGTTGTTCTTACACTGCCCTGGTAGCCAGCTGAAAGACACCACAAAAGTGGTTCTACCTGCTTGCTGGGCTGAGATGGGCAATCGCTGACTTTTGGAGTCGGCTGGTGACAAAATGTTCCAAACACACCCCATGCACAACTCCCCCGGGGAAGGTGCCAGAAAGGAGTTCTCTTGGTAGTTCTTCCACTGCCCCGGTAGCCAGATGAAAGACACCACAAAAGTGGTTCTACCTGCTTTCTGGGCTGAGATGGGGAATCGCTGACTTGTGGAGTCGGCTGGTGACAAAATGTTCCAAACACACCCCATGCACAACTCCACCGGGGAAGGTGCCAGAAAGGAGTTCTCTTGGTAGTTCTTCCACTGCCCCGGTAGCCAGCTGAAAGACACCACAAAAGTGGTTCTACCTGCTTGCTGGGCTGAGATGGGCAATCGCTGACTTTTGGAGTCGGCTGGTGACAAAATGTTCCAAACACACCCCATGCACAACTCCAGCGGGGAAGGTGCCAGAAAGGAGTTCTGTTGGTAGTTCTTACACTGCCCCGGTAGCCAGATGAAAGACACCACAAAAGTGGTTCTACCTGCTTTCTGGGCTGAGATGGGCAATCGCTGACTTTTGGAGTCGGCTGGTGACAAAATGTTCCAAACACACCCCATGCACAACTCCACCGGGGAAGGTGCCAGAAAGGAGTTCTCTTGGTAGTTCTTCCACTGCCCCGGTAGCCAGATGAAAGACACCACAAAAGTGGTTCTACCTGCTTGCTGGGCTGAGATGGGCAATCGCTGACTTTTGGAGTCGGCTGGTGACAAAATGTTCCAAACACACCCCATGCACAACTCCACCGGGGAAGGTGCCAGAAAGGAGTTCTCTTGGTAGTTCTTCCACTGCCCCGGTAGCCAGCTGAAAGACACCACAAAAGTGGTTCTACCTGCTTGCTGGGCTGAGATGGGCAATCGCTGACTTTTGGAGTCGGCTGGTGACAAAATGTTCCAAACAGACCCCATGCACAACTCCACCGGGGAAGGTGCCAGAAAGGAGTTCTGTTGGTAGTTCTTACACTGCCCCGGTAGCCAGATGAAAGACACCACAAAAGTGGTTCTACCTGCTTGCTGGGCTGAGATGGGCAATCGCTGACTTTTGCAGTCGGCTGGTGACAAAATGTTCCAAACACACCCCATGCACAACTCCAGCGGGGAAGGTGCCAGAAAGGAGTTCTGTTGGTAGTTCTTCCACTGCCCCGGTAGCCAGCTGAAAGACACCACAAAAGTGGTTCTACCTGCTTTGTGGGCTGAGATGGGGAATCGCTGACTTTTGGAGTCGGCTGGTGACAAAATGTTCCAAACACACCCCATGCACAACTCCACCGGGGAAGGTGCCAGAAAGGAGTTCTCTTGGTAGTTCTTCCACTGCCCCGGTAGCCAGATGAAAGACACCACAAAAGTGGTTCTACCTGCTTGCTGGGCTGAGATGGGCAATCGCTGACTTTTGGAGTCGGCTGGTGACAAAATGTTCCAAACACACCCCATGCACAACTCCAGCGGGGAAGGTGCCAGAAAGGAGTTCTGTTGGTAGTTCTTACACTGCCCCGGTAGCCAGATGAAAGACACCACAAAAGTGGTTCTACCTGCTTGCTGGGCTGAGATGGGCAATCGCTGACTTTTGGAGTCGGCTGGTGACAAAATGTTCCAAACACACCCCATGCACAACTCCACCGGGGAAGGTGCCAGAAAGGAGTTCTGTTGGTAGTTCTTCCACTGCCCCGGTAGCCAGCTGAAAGACACCACAAAAGTGGTTCTACCTGCTTGCTGGGCTGAGATGGGGAATCGCTGACTTTTGGAGTCGGCTGGTGACAAAATGTTCCAAACACACCCCATGCACAACTCCACCGGGGAAGGTGCCAGAAAGGAGTTCTGTTGGTAGTTCTTACACTGCCCCGGTAGCCAGATGAAAGACACCACAAAAGTGGTTCTACCTGCTTGCTGGGCTGAGATGGGCAATCGCTGACTTTTGGAGTCGGCTGGTGACAAAATGTTCCAAACACACCCCATGCACAACTCCACCGGGGAAGGTGCCAGAAAGGAGTTCTGTTGGTTGTTCTTCCACTGCCCCGGTAGCCAGATGAAAGACACCACAAAAGTGGTTCTACCTGCTTTCTAGGCTGAGATGGGGAATCGCTGACTTTTGGAGTCGGCTGGTGACAAAATGTTCCAAACACACCCCATGCACAACTCCACCGGGGAAGGTGCCAGAAAGGAGTTCTGTTGGTTGTTCTTACACTGCCCTGGTAGCCAGCTGAAAGACACCACAAAAGTGGTTCTACCTGCTTGCTGGGCTGAGATGGGCAATCGCTGACTTTTGCAGTCGGCTGGTGACAAAATGTTCCAAACACACCCCATGCACAACTCCCCCGGGGAAGGTGCCAGAAAGGAGTTCTCTTGGTAGTTCTTCCACTGCCCCGGTAGCCAGATGAAAGACACCACAAAAGTGGTTCTACCTGCTTTCTGGGCTGAGATGGGGAATCGCTGACTTGTGGAGTCGGCTGGTGACAAAATGTTCCAAACACACCCCATGCACAACTCCACCGGGGAAGGTGCCAGAAAGGAGTTCTCTTGGTAGTTCTTCCACTGCCCCGGTAGCCAGCTGAAAGACACCACAAAAGTGGTTCTACCTGCTTGCTGGGCTGAGATGGGCAATCGCTGACGTTTGGAGTCGGCTGGTGACAAAATGTTCCAAACACACCCCATGCACAACTCCAGCGGGGAAGGTGCCAGAAAGGAGTTCTGTTGGTAGTTCTTACACTGCCCCGGTAGCCAGATGAAAGACACCACAAAAGTGGTTCTACCTGCTTTCTGGGCTGAGATGGGCAATCGCTGACTTTTGGAGTCGGCTGGTGACAAAATGTTCCAAACACACCCCATGCACAACTCCACCGGGGAAGGTGCCAGAAAGGAGTTCTCTTGGTAGTTCTTCCACTGCCCCGGTAGCCAGATGAAAGACACCACAAAAGTGGTTCTACCTGCTTGCTGGGCTGAGATGGGCAATCGCTGACTTTTGCAGTCGGCTGGTGACAAAATGTTCCAAACACACCCCATGCACAACTCCAGCGGGGAAGGTGCCAGAAAGGAGTTCTGTTGGTAGTTCTTCCACTGCCCCGGTAGCCAGCTGAAAGACACCACAAAAGTGGTTCTACCTGCTTTGTGGGCTGAGATGGGGAATCGCTGACTTTTGGAGTCGGCTGGTGACAAAATGTTCCAAACACACCCCATGCACAACTCCACCGGGGAAGGTGCCAGAAAGGAGTTCTCTTGGTAGTTCTTCCACTGCCCCGGTAGCCAGATGAAAGACACCACAAAAGTGGTTCTACCTGCTTGCTGGGCTGAGATGGGCAATCGCTGACTTTTGGAGTCGGCTGGTGACAAAATGTTCCAAACACACCCCATGCACAACTCCAGCGGGGAAGGTGCCAGAAAGGAGTTCTGTTGGTAGTTCTTACACTGCCCCGGTAGCCAGATGAAAGACACCACAAAAGTGGTTCTACCTGCTTGCTGGGCTGAGATGGGCAATCGCTGACTTTTGGAGTCGGCTGGTGACAAAATGTTCCAAACACACCCCATGCACAACTCCACCGGGGAAGGTGCCAGAAAGGAGTTCTGTTGGTAGTTCTTCCACTGCCCCGGTAGCCAGCTGAAAGACACCACAAAAGTGGTTCTACCTGCTTGCTGGGCTGAGATGGGGAATCGCTGACTTTTGGAGTCGGCTGGTGACAAAATGTTCCAAACAGACCCCATGCACAACTCCACCGGGGAAGGTGCCAGAAAGGAGTTCTGTTGGTAGTTCTTACACTGCCCCGGTAGCCAGATGAAAGACACCACAAAAGTGGTTCTACCTGCTTGCTGGGCTGAGATGGGCAATCGCTGACTTTTGGAGTCGGCTGGTGACAAAATGTTCCAAACACACCCCATGCACAACTCCACCGGGGAAGGTGCCAGAAAGGAGTTCTGTTGGTTGTTCTTCCACTGCCCCGGTAGCCAGATGAAAGACACCACAAAAGTGGTTCTACCTGCTTTCTAGGCTGAGATGGGGAATCGCTGACTTTTGGAGTCGGCTGGTGACAAAATGTTCCAAACACACCCCATGCACAACTCCACCGGGGAAGGTGCCAGAAAGGAGTTCTGTTGGTTGTTCTTACACTGCCCTGGTAGCCAGCTGAAAGACACCACAAAAGTGGTTCTACCTGCTTGCTGGGCTGAGATGGGCAATCGCTGACTTTTGCAGTCGGCTGGTGACAAAATGTTCCAAACACACCCCATGCACAACTCCCCCGGGGAAGGTGCCAGAAAGGAGTTCTCTTGGTAGTTCTTCCACTGCCCCGGTAGCCAGATGAAAGACACCACAAAAGTGGTTCTACCTGCTTTCTGGGCTGAGATGGGGAATCGCTGACTTGTGGAGTCGGCTGGTGACAAAATGTTCCAAACACACCCCATGCACAACTCCACCGGGGAAGGTGCCAGAAAGGAGTTCTCTTGGTAGTTCTTCCACTGCCCCGGTAGCCAGCTGAAAGACACCACAAAAGTGGTTCTACCTGCTTGCTGGGCTGAGATGGGCAATCGCTGACGTTTGGAGTCGGCTGGTGACAAAATGTTCCAAACACACCCCATGCACAACTCCAGCGGGGAAGGTGCCAGAAAGGAGTTCTGTTGGTAGTTCTTACACTGCCCCGGTAGCCAGATGAAAGACACCACAAAAGTGGTTCTACCTGCTTTCTGGGCTGAGATGGGCAATCGCTGACTTTTGGAGTCGGCTGGTGACAAAATGTTCCAAACACACCCCATGCACAACTCCACCGGGGAAGGTGCCAGAAAGGAGTTCTCTTGGTAGTTCTTCCACTGCCCCGGTAGCCAGATGAAAGACACCACAAAAGTGGTTCTACCTGCTTGCTGGGCTGAGATGGGCAATCGCTGACTTTTGGAGTCGGCTGGTGACAAAATGTTCCAAACACACCCCATGCACAACTCCACCGGGGAAGGTGCCAGAAAGGAGTTCTGTTGGTAGTTCTTCCACTGCCCCGGTAGCCAGCTGAAAGACACCACAAAAGTGGTTCTACCTGCTTGCTGGGCTGAGATGGGGAATCGCTGACTTTTGGAGTCGGCTGGTGACAAAATGTTCCAAACAGACCCCATGCACAACTCCACCGGGGAAGGTGCCAGAAAGGAGTTCTGTTGGTAGTTCTTCCACTGCCCCGGTAGCCAGCTGAAAGACACCACAAAAGTGGTTCTACCTGCTTTGTGGGCTGAGATGGGGAATCGCTGACTTTTGGAGTCGGCTGGTGACAAAATGTTCCAAAGACAGCCCATGCACAACTCCACCGGGGAAGGTGCCAGAAAGGAGTTCTCTTGGTAGTTCTTCCACTGCCCCGGTAGCCAGATGAAAGACACCACAAAAGTGGTTCTACCTGCTTTCTGGGCTGAGATGGGCAATCGCTGACTTTTGGAGTCGGCTGGTGACAAAATGTTCCAAACACACCCCATGCACAACTCCACCGGGGAAGGTGCCAGAAATGAGTTCTGTTGGTAGTTCTTCCACTGCCCCGGTAGCCAGCTGAAAGACACCACAAAAGTGGTTCTACCTGCTTTCTAGGCTGAGATGGGGAATCGCTGACTTTTGGAGTCGGCTGGTGACAAAATGTTCCAAACACACCCCATGCACAACTCCACCGGGGAAGGTGCCAGAAAGGAGTTCTGTTGGTTGTTCTTACACTGCCCCGGTAGCCAGATGAAAGACACCACAAAAGTGGTTCTACCTGCTTGCTGGGCTGAGATGGGCAATCGCTGACTTTTGGAGTCGGCTGGTGACAAAATGTTCCAAACACACCCCATGCACAACTCCACCGGGGAAGGTGCCAGAAAGGAGTTCTGTTGGTAGTTCTTCCACTGCCCCGGTAGCCAGCTGAAAGACACCACAAAAGTGGTTCTACCTGCTTGCTGGGCTGAGATGGGGAATCGCTGACTTTTGGAGTCGGCTGGTGACAAAATGTTCCAAACAGACCCCATGCACAACTCCACCGGGGAAGGTGCCAGAAAGGAGTTCTGTTGGTAGTTCTTACACTGCCCCGGTAGCCAGATGAAAGACACCACAAAAGTGGTTCTACCTGCTTGCTGGGCTGAGATGGGCAATCGCTGACTTTTGCAGTCGGCTGGTGACAAAATGTTCCAAACACACCCCATGCACAACTCCAGCGGGGAAGGTGCCAGAAAGGAGTTCTGTTGGTAGTTCTTCCACTGCCCCGGTAGCCAGCTGAAAGACACCACAAAAGTGGTTCTACCTGCTTTGTGGGCTGAGATGGGGAATCGCTGACTTTTGGAGTCGGCTGGTGACAAAATGTTCCAAAGACAGCCCATGCACAACTCCACCGGGGAAGGTGCCAGAAAGGAGTTCTCTTGGTAGTTCTTCCACTGCCCCGGTAGCCAGATGAAAGACACCACAAAAGTGGTTCTACCTGCTTTCTGGGCTGAGATGGGCAATCGCTGACTTTTGGAGTCGGCTGGTGACAAAATGTTCCAAACACACCCCATGCACAACTCCACCGGGGAAGGTGCCAGAAATGAGTTCTGTTGGTAGTTCTTCCACTGCCCCGGTAGCCAGATGAAAGACACCACAAAAGTGGTTCTACCTGCTTTCTAGGCTGAGATGGGGAATCGCTGACTTTTGGAGTCGGCTGGTGACAAAATGTTCCAAACACACCCCATGCACAACTCCACCGGGGAAGGTGCCAGAAAGGAGTTCTGTTGGTTGTTCTTACACTGCCCCGGTAGCCAGATGAAAGACACCACAAAAGTGGTTCTACCTGCTTGCTGGGCTGAGATGGGCAATCGCTGACTTTTGGAGTCGGCTGGTGACAAAATGTTCCAAACACACCCCATGCACAACTCCACCCGGGAAGGTGCCAGAAAGGAGTTCTGTTGGTTGTTCTTCCACTGCCCCGGTAGCCAGATGAAAGACACCACAAAAGTGGTTCTACCTGCTTGCTGGGCTGAGATGGGCAATCGCTGACTTGTGGACTCGGCTGGTGACAAAATGTTCCAAACACACCCCATGCACAACTCCACCGGGGAAGGTGCCAGAAAGGAGTTCTGTTGGTTGTTCTTCCACTGCCCCGGTAGCCAGAAGAAAGACACCACAAAAGTGGTTCTACCTGCTTTCTGGGCTGAGATGGGGAATCGCTGACTTGTGGAGTCGGCTGGTGACAAAATGTTCCAAACACACCCCATGCACAACTCCACCGGGGAAGGTGCCAGAAAGGAATTCCATTGCTTGTTCTTCCACTGCCCCGGTAGCCAGCTGAAAGACACCACAAAAGTGGTTCTACCTGCTTGCTGGGCTGAGATGGGGAATCGCTGACTTTTGGAGTCGGCTGGTGACAAAATGTTCCAAACACACCCCATGCACAACTCCACCGGGGAAGGTGCCAGAAAGGAGTTCTGTTGGTTGTTCTTACACTGCCCCGGTAGCCAGATGAAAGACACCACAAAAGTGGTTCTACCTGCTTTCTGGGCTGAGATGGGCAATCGCTGACTTTTGGAGTCGGCTGGTGACAAAATGTTCCAAACACACCCCATGCACAACTCCAGCGGGGAAGGTGCCAGAAAGGAGTTCTGTTGGTTGTTCTTCCACTGCCCCGGTAGCCAGCTGAAAGACACCACAAAAGTGGTTCTACCTGCTTGCTGGGCTGAGATGGGGAATCGCTGACTTTTGCAGTCGGCTGGTGACAAAATGTTCCAAACACACCCCATGCACAACTCCTGCGGGGAAGGTGCCAGAAAGGAATTTTGTTGCTTGTTCTTCCACTGCCCCGGTAGCCAGATGAAAGACACCACAAAAGTGGTTCTACCTGCTTGCTGGGCTGAGATGGGGAATCGCTGACTTTTGCAGTCGGCTGGTGACAAAATGTTCCAAACACACCCCATGCACAACTCCACCGGGGAAGGTGCCAGAAAGGAGTTGTGTTGGTTGTTCTTCCACTGCCCCGGTAGCCAGAAGAAAGACACCACAAAAGTGGTTCTACCTGCTTGCTGGGCTGAGATGGGCAATCGCTGACTTTTGGAGTCGGCTGGTGACAAAATGTTCCAAACACACCCCATGCACAACTCCAGCGGGGAAGGTGCCAGAAAGGAGTTCTCTTGGTAGTTCTTACACTGCCCCGGTAGCCAGATGAAAGACACCACAAAAGTGGTTCTACCTGCTTGCTGGGCTGAGATGGGCAATCGCTGACTTTTGGAGTCGGCTGGTGACAAAATGTTCCAAACACACCCCATGCACAACTCCACCGGGGAAGGTGCCAGAAAGGAGTTCTGTTGGTTGTTCTTCCACTGCCCCGGTAGCCAGATGAAAGACACCACAAAAGTGGTTCTACCTGCTTTCTAGGCTGAGATGGGGAATCGCTGACTTTTGGAGTCGGCTGGTGACAAAATGTTCCAAACACACCCCATGCACAACTCCACCGGGGAAGGTGCCAGAAAGGAGTTCTGTTGGTTGTTCTTACACTGCCCTGGTAGCCAGCTGAAAGACACCACAAAAGTGGTTCTACCTGCTTTGTGGGCTGAGATGGGCAATCGCTGACTTTTGGAGTCGGCTGGTGATAAAATGTTCCAAACACACCCCATGCACAACTCCACCGGGGAAGGTGTCAGAAAGGAGTTCTCTTGGTAGTTCTTCCACTGCCCCGGTAGCCAGCTGAAAGACACCACAAAAGTGGTTCTACCTGCTTTGTGGGCTGAGATGGGGAATCGCTGACTTTTGGAGTCAGCTGGTGACAAAATGTTCCAAAAACACCCCATGCACAACTCCACCGGGGAAGGTGCCAGAAAGGAGTTCTGTTGGTAGTTCTTCCACTGCCCCGGTAGCCAGATGAAAGACACCACAAAAGTGGTTCTACCTGCTTTCTGGGCTGAGATGGGCAATCGCTGACTTTTGGAGTCGGCTGGTGACAAAATGTTCCAAACACACCCCATGCACAACTCCAGCGGGGAAGGTGCCAGAAAGGAGTTCTGTTGGTAGTTCTTACACTGCCCCGGTAGCCAGATGAAAGACACCACAAAAGTGGTTCTACCTGCTTGCTGGGCTGAGATGGGCAATCGCTGACTTTTGGAGTCGGCTGGTGACAAAATGTTCCAAACACACCCCATGCACAACTCCACCGGGGAAGGTGCCAGAAAGGAGTTCTGTTGGTTGTTCTTACACTGCCCCGGTAGCCAGCTGAAAGACACCACAAAAGTGGTTCTACCTGCTTGCTGGGCTGAGATGGGGAATCGCTGACTTTTGGAGTTGGCTGGTGACAAAATGTTCCAAACACACCCCATGCACAACTCCACCGGGGAAGGTGCCAGAAAGGAGTTCTGTTGGTTGTTCTTCCACTGCCCCGGTAGCCAGAAGAAAGACACCACAAAAGTGGTTCTACCTGCTTTCTGGG
The DNA here is from genome assembly GCF_963210335.1 of Falco punctatus. Taxonomy (NCBI): domain Eukaryota; kingdom Metazoa; phylum Chordata; class Aves; order Falconiformes; family Falconidae; genus Falco; species Falco punctatus. The sequence continues at coordinate 1,125,801 of NW_027660338.1, forward strand.
CTGAGATGGGGAATCGCTGACTTGTGGAGTCGGCTGGTGACAAAATGTTCCAAACACACCCCATGCACAACTCCACCGGGGAAGGTGCCAGAAAGGAATTCCATTGCTTGTTCTTCCACTGCCCCGGTAGCCAGCTGAAAGACACCACAAAAGTGGTTCTACCTGCTTGCTGGGCTGAGATGGGGAATCGCTGACTTTTGGAGTCGGCTGGTGACAAAATGTTCCAAACACACCCCATGCACAACTCCACCGGGGAAGGTGCCAGAAAGGAGTTCTGTTGGTTGTTCTTACACTGCCCCGGTAGCCAGATGAAAGACACCACAAAAGTGGTTCTACCTGCTTTCTGGGCTGAGATGGGCAATCGCTGACTTTTGGAGTCGGCTGGTGACAAAATGTTCCAAACACACCCCATGCACAACTCCAGCGGGGAAGGTGCCAGAAAGGAGTTCTGTTGGTTGTTCTTCCACTGCCCCGGTAGCCAGCTGAAAGACACCACAAAAGTGGTTCTACCTGCTTGCTGGGCTGAGATGGGGAATCGCTGACTTTTGGAGTCGGCTGGTGACAAAATGTTCCAAACACACCCCATGCACAACTCCTGCGGGGAAGGTGCCAGAAAGGAATTTTGTTGCTTGTTCTTCCACTGCCCCGGTAGCCAGATGAAAGACACCACAAAAGTGGTTCTACCTGCTTGCTGGGCTGAGATGGGGAATCGCTGACTTTTGCAGTCGGCTGGTGACAAAATGTTCCAAACACACCCCATGCACAACTCCACCGGGGAAGGTGCCAGAAAGGAGTTGTGTTGGTTGTTCTTCCACTGCCCCGGTAGCCAGAAGAAAGACACCACAAAAGTGGTTCTACCTGCTTGCTGGGCTGAGATGGGCAATCGCTGACTTTTGGAGTCGGCTGGTGACAAAATGTTCCAAACACACCCCATGCACAACTCCACCGGGGAAGGTGCCAGAAAGGAGTTCTCTTGGTAGTTCTTACACTGCCCCGGTAGCCAGATGAAAGACACCACAAAAGTGGTTCTACCTGCTTGCTGGGCTGAGATGGGCAATCGCTGACTTTTGGAGTCAGCTGGTGACAAAATGTTCCAAACACACCCCATGCACAACTCCACCGGGGAAGGTGCCAGAAAGGAGTTCTGTTGGTTGTTCTTCCACTGCCCCGGTAGCCAGATGAAAGACACCACAAAAGTGGTTCTACCTGCTTTCTAGGCTGAGATGGGGAATCGCTGACTTTTGGAGTCGGCTGGTGACAAAATGTTCCAAACACACCCCATGCACAACTCCACCGGGGAAGGTGCCAGAAAGGAGTTCTGTTGGTTGTTCTTACACTGCCCTGGTAGCCAGCTGAAAGACACCACAAAAGTGGTTCTACCTGCTTTGTGGGCTGAGATGGGCAATCGCTGACTTTTGGAGTCGGCTGGTGATAAAATGTTCCAAACACACCCCATGCACAACTCCACCGGGGAAGGTGTCAGAAAGGAGTTCTCTTGGTAGTTCTTCCACTGCCCCGGTAGCCAGCTGAAAGACACCACAAAAGTGGTTCTACCTGCTTTGTGGGCTGAGATGGGGAATCGCTGACTTTTGGAGTCAGCTGGTGACAAAATGTTCCAAAAACACCCCATGCACAACTCCACCGGGGAAGGTGCCAGAAAGGAGTTCTGTTGGTAGTTCTTCCACTGCCCCGGTAGCCAGCTGAAAGACACCACAAAAGTGGTTCTACCTGCTTTCTGGGCTGAGATGGGCAATCGCTGACTTTTGGAGTCGGCTGGTGACAAAATGTTCCAAACACACCCCATGCACAACTCCAGCGGGGAAGGTGCCAGAAAGGAGTTCTGTTGGTAGTTCTTACACTGCCCCGGTAGCCAGATGAAAGACACCACAAAAGTGGTTCTACCTGCTTGCTGGGCTGAGATGGGCAATCGCTGACTTTTGGAGTCGGCTGGTGACAAAATGTTCCAAACACACCCCATGCACAACTCCACCGGGGAAGGTGCCAGAAAGGAGTTCTGTTGGTTGTTCTTACACTGCCCCGGTAGCCAGCTGAAAGACACCACAAAAGTGGTTCTACCTGCTTGCTGGGCTGAGATGGGCAATCGCTGACTTTTGGAGTCGGCTGGTGACAAAATGTTCCAAAGACAGCCCATGCACAACTCCACCGGGGAAGGTGCCAGAAAGGAGTTCTGTTGGTTGTTCTTACACTGCCCCGGTAGCCAGATGAAAGACACCACAAAAGTGGTTCTACCTGCTTGCTGGGCTGAGATGGGGAATCGCTGACTTTTGCAGTCGGCTGGTGACAAAATGTTCCAAACACACCCCATGCACAACTCCTGCGGGGAAGGTGCCAGAAAGGAATTTTGTTGCTTGTTCTTCCACTGCCCCGGTAGCCAGCTGAAAGACACCACAAAAGTGGTTCTACCTGCTTGCTGGGCTGAGATGGGCAATCGCTGACTTTTGGAGTCGGCTGGTGACAAAATGTTCCAAACACACCCCATGCACAACTCCACCGGGGAAGGTGCCAGAAAGGAATTCCGTTGCTTGTTCTTCCACTGCCCCGGTAGCCAGATGAAAGACACCACAAAAGTGGTTCTACCTGCTTGCTGGGCTGAGATGGGCAATCGCTGACTTTTGGAGTCGGCTGGTGACAAAATGTTCCAAACACACCCCATGCACAACTCCACCGGGGAAGGTGCCAGAAAGGAGTTCTCTTGGTAGTTCTTCCACTGCCCCGGTAGCCAGATGAAAGACACCACAAAAGTGGTTCTACCTGCTTGCTGGGCTGAGATGGGGAATCGCTGACTTTTGGAGTCGGCTGGTGACAAAATGTTCCAAACACACCCCATGCACAACTCCAGCGGGGAAGGTGCTAGAAAGGAGTTCTGTTGGTAGTTCTTACACTGCCCCGGTAGCCAGATGAAAGACACCACAAAAGTGGTTCTACCTGCTTGCTGGGCTGAGATGGGCAATCGCTGACTTTTGGAGTCGGCTGGTGACAAAATGTTCCAAACACAACCCATGCACAACTCCAGCGGGGAAGGTGCCAGAAAGGAGTTCTGTTGGTTGTTCTTCCACTGCCCCGGTAGCCAGATGAAAGACACCACAAAAGTGGTTCTACCTGCTTTCTGGGCTGAGATGGGGAATCGCTGACTTTTGGAGTTGGCTGGTGACAAAATGTTCCAAAGACAGCCCATGCACAACTCCACCGGGGTAGGTGCCAGAAAGGAGTTCTGTTGGTTGTTCTTACACTGCCCCGGTAGCCAGATGAAAGACACCACAAAAGTGGTTCTACCTGCTTGCTGGGCTGAGATGGGGAATTGCTGACTTTTGCAGTCGGCTGGTGACAAAATGTTCCAAACACACCCCATGCACAACTCCACCGGGGAAGGTGCCAGAAAGGAGTTCTGTTGGTTGTTCTTCCACTCCCCCGGTAGCCAGATGAAAGACACCACAAAAGTGGTTCTACCTGCTTTCTAGGCTGAGATGGGGAATCGCTGACTTTTGGAGTCGGCTGGTGACAAACTGTTCCAAACACACCCCATGCACAACTCCACCGGGGAAGGTGCCAGAAAGGAGTTCTGTTGGTTGTTCTTACACTGCCCCGGTAGCCAGATGAAAGACACCACAAAAGTGGTTCTACCTGCTTGCTGGGCTGAGATGGGCAATCGCTGACTTTTGGAGTCGGCTGGTGACAAAATGTTCCAAAGACAGCCCATGCACAACTCCACCGGGGAAGGTGCCAGAAAGGAGTTCTCTTGGTAGTTCTTCCACTGCCCCGGTAGCCAGCTGAAAGACACCACAAAAGTGGTTCTACCTGCTTGCTGGGCTGAGATGGGCAATCGCTGACTTTTGGAGTCGGCTGGTGACAAAATGTTCCAAACACACCCCATGCACAACTCCACTGGGGAAGGTGCCAGAAAGGAGTTCTGTTGGTAGTTCTTCCACTGCCCCGGTAGCCAGATGAAAGACACCACAAAAGTGGTTCTACCTGCTTTGTGGGCTGAGATGGGGAATCGCTGACTTGTGGACTCGGCTGGTGACAAAATGTTCCAAACACACCCCATGCACAACTCCACCGGGGAAGGTGCCAGAAAGGAGTTCTGTTGGTAGTTCTTCCAGTGCCCCGGTAGCCAGCTGAAAGACACCACAAAAGTGGTTCTACCTGCTTGCTGGGCTGAGATGGGCAATCGCTGACTTTTGGAGTCGGCTGGTGACAAAATGTTCCAAACACACCCCATGCACAACTCCACCGGGGAAGGTGCCAGAAAGGAGTTCTGTTGGTTGTTCTTCCACTGCCCCGGTAGCCAGATGAAAGACACCACAAAAGTGGTTCTACCTGCTTGCTGGGCTGAGATGGGGAATCGCTGACTTTTGCAGTCGGCTGGTGACAAAATGTTCCAAACACACCCCATGCACAACTCCACCGGGGAAGGTGCCAGAAAGGAGTTGTGTTGGTTGTTCTTCCACTGCCCCGGTAGCCAGATGAAAGACACCACAAAAGTGGTTCTACCTGCTTGCTGGGCTGAGATGGGCAATCGCTGACTTTTGGAGTCGGCTGGTGACAAAATGTTCCAAAGACAGCCCATGCACAACTCCACCGGGGAAGGTGCCAGAAAGGAGTTCTCTTGGTAGTTCTTCCACTGCCCCGGTAGCCAGATGAAAGACACCACAAAAGTGGTTCTACCTGCTTGCTGGGCTGAGATGGGCAATCGCTGACTTTTGGAGTCGGCTGGTGACAAAATGTTCCAAACACACCCCATGCACAACTCCACCGGGGAAGGTGCCAGAAAGGAGTTCTGTTGGTAGTTCTTCCACTGCCCCGGTAGCCAGATGAAAGACACCACAAAAGTGGTTCTACCTGCTTTCTGGGCTGAGATGGGCAATCGCTGACTTTTGGAGTCGGCTGGTGACAAAATGTTCCAAACACACCCCATGCACAACTCCACCGGGGAAGGTGCCAGAAAGGAATTCCGTTGCTTGTTCTTCCACTGCCCCGGTAGCCAGCTGAAAGACACCACAAAAGTGGTTCTACCTGCTTGCTGGGCTGAGATGGGCAATCGCTGACTTTTGGAGTCGGCTGGTGACAAAATGTTCCAAACACACCCCATGCACAACTCCACCGGGGAAGGTGTCAGAAAGGAGTTCTCTTGGTAGTTCTTCCACTGCCCCGGTAGCCAGCTGAAAGACACCACAAAAGTGGTTCTACCTGCTTTGTGGGCTGAGATGGGGAATCGCTGACTTTTGGAGTCGGCTGGTGACAAAATGTTCCAAACACACCCCATGCACAACTCCACCGGGGAAGGTGCCAGAAAGGAGTTCTGTTGGTTGTTCTTCCACTGCCCCGGTAGCCAGATGAAAGACACCACAAAAGTGGTTCTACCTGCTTGCTGGGCTGAGATGGGGAATCGCTGACTTGTGGAGTCGGCTGGTGACAAAATGTTCCAAACACACCCCATGCACAACTCCACCGGGGAAGGTGCCAGAAAGGAGTTCTCTTGGTAGTTCTTCCACTGCCCCGGTAGCCAGATGAAAGACACCACAAAAGTGGTTCTACCTGCTTGCTGGGCTGAGATGGGCAATCGCTGACTTGTGGACTCGGCTGGTGACAAAATGTTCCAAAGACAGCCCATGCACAACTCCACCGGGGAAGGTGCCAGAAAGGAGTTCTGTTGGTTGTTCTTACACTGCCCCGGTAGCCAGATGAAAGACACCACAAAAGTGGTTCTACCTGCTTGCTGGGCTGAGATGGGCAATCGCTGACTTTTGGAGTCGGCTGGTGACAAAATGTTCCAAACACACCCCATGCACAACTCCACCGGGGAAGGTGTCAGAAAGGAGTTCTCTTGGTAGTTCTTCCACTGCCCCGGTAGCCAGATGAAAGACACCACAAAAGTGGTTCTACCTGCTTGCTGGGCTGAGATGGGCAATCGCTGACTTTTGGAGTCGGCTGGTGACAAAATGTTCCAAACACACCCCATGCACAACTCCACCGGGGAAGGTGCCAGAAAGGAGTTCTGTTGGTAGTTCTTCCACTGCCCCGGTAGCCAGCTGAAAGACACCACAAAAGTGGTTCTACCTGCTTTCTGGGCTGAGATGGGCAATCGCTGACTTTTGGAGTCGGCTGGTGACAAAATGTTCCAAACACACCCCATGCACAACTCCACCGTGGAAGGTGCCAGAAAGGAGTTCTGTTGGTTGTTCTTACACTGCCCCGGTAGCCAGATGAAAGACACCACAAAAGTGGTTCTACCTGCTTGCTGGGCTGAGATGGGCAATCGCTGACTTTTGGAGTCGGCTGGTGACAAAATGTTCCAAACACACCCCATGCACAACTCCAGCGGGGAAGGTGCCAGAAAGGAGTTCTGTTGGTTGTTCTTACACTGCCCCGGTAGCCAGATGAAAGACACCACAAAAGTGGTTCTACCTGCTTGCTGGGCTGAGATGGGCAATCGCTGACTTTTGCAGTCGGCTGGTGACAAAATGTTCCAAACACACCCCATGCACAACTCCTGCGGGGAAGGTGCCAGAAAGGAATTTTGTTGCTTGTTCTTCCACTGCCCCGGTAGCCAGATGAAAGACACCACAAAAGTGGTTCTACCTGCTTGCTGGGCTGAGATGGGCAATCGCTGACTTTTGGAGTCGGCTGGTGACAAAATGTTCCAAACACACCCCATGCACAACTCCACCGGGGAAGGTGCCAGAAAGGAATTCCGTTGCTTGTTCTTCCACTGCCCCGGTAGCCAGCTGAAAGACACCACAAAAGTGGTTCTACCTGCTTGTTGGGCTGAGATGGGCAATCGCTGACTTTTGGAGTCGGCTGGTGACAAAATGTTCCAAACACACCCCATGCACAACTCCACCGGGGAAGGTGCCAGAAAGGAGTTCTCTTGGTAGTTCTTCCACTGCCCCGGTAGCCAGATGAAAGACACCACAAAAGTGGTTCTACCTGCTTTCTGGGCTGAGATGGGCAATCGCTGACTTTTGGAGTTGGCTGGTGACAAAATGTTCCAAACACACCCCATGCACAACTCCAGCGGGGAAGGTGCTAGAAAGGAGTTCTGTTGGTAGTTCTTACACTGCCCCGGTAGCCAGATGAAAGACACCACAAAAGTGGTTCTACCTGCTTGCTGGGCTGAGATGGGCAATCGCTGACTTTTGGAGTCGGCTGGTGACAAAATGTTCCAAACACACCCCATGCACAACTCCACCGGGGAAGGTGTCAGAAAGGAGTTCTCTTGGTAGTTCTTCCACTGCCCCGGTAGCCAGCTGAAAGACACCACAAAAGTGGTTCTACCTGCTTTGTGGGCTGAGATGGGGAATCGCTGACTTTTGGAGTCGGCTGGTGACAAAATGTTCCAAACACACCCCATGCACAACTCCACCGGGGAAGGTGCCAGAAAGGAGTTCTGTTGGTTGTTCTTCCACTGCCCCGGTAGCCAGATGAAAGACACCACAAAAGTGGTTCTACCTGCTTGCTGGGCTGAGATGGGGAATCGCTGACTTGTGGAGTCGGCTGGTGACAAAATGTTCCAAACACACCCCATGCACAACTCCACCGGGGAAGGTGCCAGAAAGGAGTTCTCTTGGTAGTTCTTCCACTGCCCCGGTAGCCAGATGAAAGACACCACAAAAGTGGTTCTACCTGCTTGCTGGGCTGAGATGGGCAATCGCTGACTTGTGGACTCGGCTGGTGACAAAATGTTCCAAAGACACCCCATGCACAACTCCACCGGGGAAGGTGCCAGAAAGGAGTTCTGTTGGTTGTTCTTACACTGCCCCGGTAGCCAGATGAAAGACACCACAAAAGTGGTTCTACCTGCTTGCTGGGCTGAGATGGGCAATCGCTGACTTTTGGAGTCGGCTGGTGACAAAATGTTCCAAACACACCCCATGCACAACTCCACCGGGGAAGGTGTCAGAAAGGAGTTCTCTTGGTAGTTCTTCCACTGCCCCGGTAGCCAGATGAAAGACACCACAAAAGTGGTTCTACCTGCTTGCTGGGCTGAGATGGGCAATCGCTGACTTTTGGAGTCGGCTGGTGACAAAATGTTCCAAACACACCCCATGCACAACTCCACCGGGGAAGGTGCCAGAAAGGAGTTCTGTTGGTAGTTCTTCCACTGCCCCGGTAGCCAGCTGAAAGACACCACAAAAGTGGTTCTACCTGCTTTCTGGGCTGAGATGGGCAATCGCTGACTTTTGGAGTCGGCTGGTGACAAAATGTTCCAAACACACCCCATGCACAACTCCACCGTGGAAGGTGCCAGAAAGGAGTTCTGTTGGTTGTTCTTACACTGCCCCGGTAGCCAGCTGAAAGACACCACAAAAGTGGTTCTACCTGCTTGCTGGGCTGAGATGGGCAATCGCTGACTTTTGGAGTCGGCTGGTGACAAAATGTTCCAAACACACCCCATGCACAACTCCAGCGGGGAAGGTGCCAGAAAGGAGTTCTGTTGGTTGTTCTTACACTGCCCCGGTAGCCAGATGAAAGACACCACAAAAGTGGTTCTACCTGCTTGCTGGGCTGAGATGGGCAATCGCTGACTTTTGCAGTCGGCTGGTGACAAAATGTTCCAAACACACCCCATGCACAACTCCTGCGGGGAAGGTGCCAGAAAGGAATTTTGTTGCTTGTTCTTCCACTGCCCCGGTAGCCAGATGAAAGACACCACAAAAGTGGTTCTACCTGCTTGCTGGGCTGAGATGGGCAATCGCTGACTTTTGGAGTCGGCTGGTGACAAAATGTTCCAAACACACCCCATGCACAACTCCACCGGGGAAGGTGCCAGAAAGGAATTCCGTTGCTTGTTCTTCCACTGCCCCGGTAGCCAGCTGAAAGACACCACAAAAGTGGTTCTACCTGCTTTCTGGGCTGAGATGGGGAATCGCTGACTTTTGGAGTTGGCTGGTGACAAAATGTTCCAAAGACAGCCCATGCACAACTCCACCGGGGAAGGTGCCAGAAAGGAGTTCTCTTGGTAGTTCTTCCACTGCCCCGGTAGCCAGATGAAAGACACCACAAAAGTGGTTCTACCTGCTTGCTGGGCTGAGATGGGGAATCGCTGACTTTTGCAGTCGGCTGGTGACAAAATGTTCCAAACACACCCCATGCACAACTCCTGCGGGGAAGGTGCCAGAAAGGAGTTCTGTTGGTTGTTCTTCCACTGCCCCGGTAGCCAGATGAAAGACACCACAAAAGTGGTTCTACCTGCTTGCTGGGCTGAGATGGGCAATCGCTGACTTTTGGAGTCGGCTGGTGACAAAATGTTCCAAACACACCCCATGCACAACTCCACCGGGGAAGGTGCCAGAAAGGAGTTCTGTTGGTAGTTCTTACACTGCCCCGGTAGCCAGATGAAAGACACCACAAAAGTGGTTCTACCTGCTTGCTGGGCTGAGATGGGCAATCGCTGACTTTTGGAGTCGGCTGGTGACAAAATGTTCCAAACACACCCCATGCACAACTCCACCGGGGAAGGTGCCAGAAAGGAATTCCGTTGCTTGTTCTTCCACTGCCCCGGTAGCCAGATGAAAGACACCACAAAAGTGGTTCTACCTGCTTTCTAGGCTGAGATGGGGAATCGCTGACTTTTGGAGTCGGCTGGTGACAAAATGTTCCAAACACACCCCATGCACAACTCCTGCGGGGAAGGTGCCAGAAAGGAATTTTGTTGCTTGTTCTTCCACTGCCCCGGTAGCCAGCTGAAAGACACCACAAAAGTGGTTCTACCTGCTTTCTGGGCTGAGATGGGGAATCGCTGACTTTTGGAGTCGGCTGGTGACAAAATGTTCCAAACACACCCCATGCACAACTCCAACGGGGAAGGTGCCAGAAAGGAGTTCTGTTGGTTGTTCTTACACTGCCCCGGTAGCCAGATGAAAGACACCACAAAAGTGGTTCTACCTGCTTGCTGGGCTGAGATGGGCAATCGCTGACTTTTGGAGTCGGCTGGTGACAAAATGTTCCAAACACACCCCATGCACAACTCCACCGGGGAAGGTGCCAGAAAGGAGTTCTGTTGGTTGTTCTTCCACTGCCCCGGTAGCCAGCTGAAAGACACCACAAAAGTGGTTCTACCTGCTTTCTAGGCTGAGATGGGCAATCGCTGACTTTTGGAGTCAGCTGGTGACAAAATGTTCCAAACACACCCCATGCACAACTCCACCGGGGAAGGTGCCAGAAAGGAGTTCTGTTGGTTGTTCTTACACTGCCCTGGTAGCCAGCTGAAAGACACCACAAAAGTGGTGCTACCTGCTTTGTGGGCTGAGATGGGCAATCGCTGACTTTTGGAGTCGGCTGGTGATAAAATGTTCCAAACACACCCCATGCACAACTCCAACGGGGAAGGGTCCAGAAAGGAGTTCTCTTGGTTGTTCTTACACTGCCCCGGTAGCCAGCTGAAAGACACCACAAAAGTGGTTCTACCTGCTTTCTAGGCTGAGATGGGGAATCGCTGACTTTTGGAGTCGGCTGGTGACAAAATGTTCCAAACACACCCCATGCACAACTCCACCGGGGAAGGTGCCAGAAAGGAGTTCTCTTGGTAGTTCTTCCAGTGCCCCGGTAGCCAGCTGAAAGACACCACAAAAGTGGTTCTACCTGCTTTCTGGGCTGAGATGGGCAATCGCTGACTTTTGGAGTCGGCTGGTGACAAAATGTTCCAAACACACCCCATGCACAACTCCCCCGGGGAAGGTGCCAGAAAGGAGTTCTGTTGGTAGTTCTTACACTGCCTTGGTAGCCAGATGAAAGACACCACAAAAGTGGTTCTACCTGCTTTCTGGGCTGAGATGGGCAATCGCTGACTTTTGGAGTCGGCTGGTGACAAAATGTTCCAAACACACCCCATGCACCACTCCAGCGGGGAAGGTGCCAGAAAGGAGTTCTGTTGGTTGTTCTTACACTGCCCCGGTAGCCAGATGAAAGACACCACAAAAGTGGTTCTACCTGCTTGCTGGGCTGAGATGGGCAATCGCTGACTTTTGGAGTCAGCTGGTGACAAAATGTTCCAAACACACCCCATGCACAACTCCACCGGGGAAGGTGCCAGAAAGGAGTTCTGTTGGTTGTTCTTACACTGCCCCGGTAGCCAGATGAAAGACACCACAAAAGTGGTTCTACCTGCTTTCTAGGCTGAGATGGGCAATCGCTGACTTTTGGAGTCGGCTGGTGACAAAATGTTCCAAACACACCCCATGCACAACTCCACCGGGGAAGGTGCCAGAAAGGAGTTCTGTTGGTAGTTCTTCCAGTGCCCCGGTAGCCAGATGAAAGACACCACAAAAGTGGTTCTACCTGCTTGCTGGGCTGAGATGGGGAATCGCTGACTTTTGGAGTCGGCTGGTGACAAAATGTTCCAAACACACCCCATGCACAACTCCACCGGGGAAGGTGCCAGAAAGGAGTTCTGTTGGTTGTTCTTCCACTGCCCCGGTAGCCAGATGAAAGACACCACAAAAGTGGTTCTACCTGCTTTCTAGGCTGAGATGATGAATTGCTGACTTTTGGAGTCGGCTGGTGACAAAATGTTCCAAACACACCCCATGCACAACTCCACCGGGGAAGGTGCCAGAAAGGAATTCCATTGCTTGTTCTTCCACTGCCCCGGTAGCCAGCTGAAAGACACCACAAAAGTGGTTCTACCTGCTTGCTGGGCTGAGATGGGCAATCGCTGACTTTTGGAGTCGGCTGGTGGCAAAATGTTCCAAAGACAGCCCATGCACAACTCCACCGGGGAAGGTGCCAGAAAGGAGTTCTCTTGGTAGTTCTTCCACTGCCCCGGTAGCCAGATGAAAGACACCACAAAAGTGGTTCTACCTGCTTGCTGGGCTGAGATGGGCAATCGCTGACTTTTGGAGTCGGCTGGTGACAAAATGTTCCAAACACACCCCATGCACAACTCCACCGGGGAAGGTGCCAGAAAGGAGTTCTGTTGGTTGTTCTTCCACTGCCCCGGTAGCCAGATGAAAGACACCACAAAAGTGGTTCTACCTGCTTGCTGGGCTGAGATGGGCAATCGCTGACTTTTGGAGTCGGCTGGTGACAAAATGTTCCAAACACACCCCATGCACAACTCCACCGGGGAAGGTGCCAGAAAGGAATTCCGTTGCTTGTTCTTCCACTGCCCCGGTAGCCAGATGAAAGACACCACAAAAGTGGTTCTACCTGCTTGCTGGGCTGAGATGGGCAATCGCTGACTTTTGGAGTCGGCTGGTGACAAAATGTTCCAAACACACCCCATGCACAACTCCACCGGGGAAGGTGTCAGAAAGGAGTTCTCTTGGTAGTTCTTCCACTGCCCCGGTAGCCAGCTGAAAGACACCACAAAAGTGGTTCTACCTGCTTTGTGGGCTGAGATGGGGAATCGCTGACTTTTGGAGTCGGCTGGTGACAAAATGTTCCAAACACACCCCATGCACAACTCCACCGGGGAAGGTGCCAGAAAGGAGTTCTGTTGGTAGTTCTTCCACTGCCCCGGTAGCCAGATGAAAGACACCACAAAAGTGGTTCTACCTGCTTGCTGGGCTGAGATGGGCAATCGCTGACTTTTGGAGTCGGCTGGTGACAACATGTTCCAAACACACCCCATGCACAACTCCACCGGGGAAGGTGTCAGAAAGGAGTTCTCTTGGTAGTTCTTCCACTGCCCCGGTAGCCAGATGAAAGACACCACAAAAGTGGTTCTACCTGCTTGCTGGGCTGAGATGGGCAATCGCTGACTTTTGGAGTCGGCTGGTGACAAAATGTTCCAAACACACCCCATGCACAACTCCAGCGGGGAAGGTGCCAGAAAGGAGTTCTCTTGGTAGTTCTTCCACTGCCCCGGTAGCCAGATGAAAGACACCACAAAAGTGGTTCTACCTGCTTGCTGGGCTGAGATGGGCAATCGCTGACTTTTGGAGTTGACTGGTGACAAAATGTTCCAAAGACAGCCCATGCACAACTCCACCGGGGAAGGTGCCAGAAAGGAGTTCTGTTGGTTGTTCTTACACTGCCCCGGTAGCCAGATGAAAGACACCACAAAAGTGGTTCTACCTGCTTGCTGGGCTGAGATGGGGAATCGCTGACTTTTGGAGTCGGCTGGTGACAAAATGTTCCAAACACACCCCATGCACAACTCCTGCGGTGAAGGTGCCAGAAAGGAATTTTGTTGCTTGTTCTTCCACTGCCCCGGTAGCCAGCTGAAAGACACCACAAAAGTGGTTCTACCTGCTTTCTGGGCTGAGATGGGCAATCGCTGACTTTTGGAGTCGGCTGGTGACAAAATGTTCCAAACACACCCCATGCACAACTCCACCGGGGAAGGTGCCAGAAAGGAATTCCGTTGCTTGTTCTTCCACTGCCCCGGTAGCCAGCTGAAAGACACCACAAAAGTGGTTCTACCTGCTTGCTGGGCTGAGATGGGCAATCGCTGACTTTTGGAGTCGGCTGGTGACAAAATGTTCCAAACACACCCCATGCACAACTCCACCGGGGAAGGTGCCAGAAAGGAGTTCTGTTGGTAGTTCTTCCAGTGCCCCGGTAGCCAGATGAAAGACACCACAAAAGTGGTTCTACCTGCTTGCTGGGCTGAGATGGGGAATCGCTGACTTTTGGAGTCGGCTGGTGACAAAATGTTCCAAACACACCCCATGCACAACTCCACCGGGGAAGGTGCCAGAAAGGAGTTCTGTTGGTAGTTCTTCCAGTGCCCCGGTAGCCAGCTGAAAGACACCACAAAAGTGGTTCTACCTGCTTTCTGGGCTGAGATGGGGAATCGCTGACTTTTGGAGTCGGCTGGTGACAAAATGTTCCAAACACACCCCATGCACAACTCCACCGGGGAAGGTGCCAGAAAGGAGTTCTGTTGGTAGTTCTTACACTGCCCCGGTAGCCAGATGAAAGACACCACAAAAGTGGTTCTACCTGCTTTCTGGGCTGAGATGGGCAATCGCTGACTTTTGGAGTCGGCTGGTGACAAAATGTTCCAAACACACCCCATGCACAACTCCACCGGGGAAGGTGCCAGAAAGGAATTCCGTTGCTTGTTCTTCCACTGCCCCGGTAGCCAGATGAAAGACACCACAAAAGTGGTTCTACCTGCTTTCTAGGCTGAGATGGGGAATCGCTGACTTTTGGAGTCGGCTGGTGACAAAATGTTCCAAACACACCCCATGCACAACTCCACCGGGGAAGGTGCCAGAAAGGAGTTCTGTTGGTAGTTCTTACACTGCCCCGGTAGCCAGATGAAAGACACCACAAAAGTGGTTCTACCTGCTTTCTGGGCTGAGATGGGCAATCGCTGACTTTTGGAGTCGGCTGGTGACAAAATGTTCCAAACACACCCCATGCACCACTCCAGCGGGGAAGGTGCCAGAAAGGAGTTCTGTTGGTTGTTCTTACACTGCCCCGGTAGCCAGATGAAAGACACCACAAAAGTGGTTCTACCTGCTTGCTGGGCTGAGATGGGCAATCGCTGACTTTTGGAGTCAGCTGGTGACAAAATGTTCCAAACACACCCCATGCACCACTCCAGCGGGGAAGGTGCCAGAAAGGAGTTCTGTTGGTTGTTCTTCCACTGCCCCGGTAGCCAGATGAAAGACACCACAAAAGTGGTTCTACCTGCTTGCTGGGCTGAGATGGGGAATCGCTGACTTTTGGAGTCGGCTGGTGACAAAATGTTCCAAACACACCCCATGCACAACTCCACCGGGGAAGGTGCCAGAAAGGAGTTCTGTTGGTTGTTCTTCCACTGCCCTGGTAGCCAGATGAAAGACACCACAAAAGTGGTTCTACCTGCTTTCTAGGCTGAGATGGGGAATTGCTGACTTTTGGAGTCGGCTGGTGACAAAATGTTCCAAACACACCCCATGCACAACTCCACCGGGGAAGGTGCCAGAAAGGAGTTCTGTTGGTTGTTCTTCCACTGCCCCGGTAGCCAGATGAAAGACACCACAAAAGTGGTTCTACCTGCTTTCTGGGCTGAGATGGGGAATCGCTGACTTTTGGAGTCGGCTGGTGACAAAATGTTCCAAAGACAGCCCATGCACAACTCCACCGGGGAAGGTGCCAGAAAGGAGTTCTCTTGGTAGTTCTTCCACTGCCCCGGTAGCCAGATGAAAGACACCACAAAAGTGGTTCTACCTGCTTTCTGGGCTGAGATGGGCAATCGCTGACTTTTGGAGTCGGCTGGTGACAAAATCTTCCAAACACACCCCATGCACAACTCCACCGGGGAAGGTGCCAGAAAGGAGTTCTGTTGGTTGTTCTTCCACTGCCCCGGTAGCCAGATGAAAGACACCACAAAAGTGGTTCTACCTGCTTGCTGGGCTGAGATGGGCAATCGCTGACTTTTGGAGTCGGCTGGTGACAAAATGTTCCAAACACACCCCATGCACAACTCCACCGGGGAAGGTGCCAGAAAGGAATTCCGTTGCTTGTTCTTCCACTGCCCCGGTAGCCAGATGAAAGACACCACAAAAGTGGTTCTACCTGCTTGCTGGGCTGAGATGGGCAATCGCTGACTTTTGGAGTCGGCTGGTGACAAAATGTTCCAAACACACCCCATGCACAACTCCAGCGGGGAAGGTGTCAGAAAGGAGTTCTCTTGGTAGTTCTTCCACTGCCCCGGTAGCCAGCTGAAAGACACCACAAAAGTGGTTCTACCTGCTTGCTGGGCTGAGATGGGCAATCGCTGACTTTTGGAGTCGGCTGGTGACAAAATGTTCCAAACACACCCCATGCACAACTCCACCGGGGAAGGTGCCAGAAAGGAGTTCTGTTGGTAGTTCTTCCACTGCCCCGGTAGCCAGATGAAAGACACCACAAAAGTGGTTCTACCTGCTTGCTGGGCTGAGATGGGCAATCGCTGACTTTTGGAGTCGGCTGGTGACAACATGTTCCAAACACACCCCATGCACAACTCCACCGGGGAAGGTGTCAGAAAGGAGTTCTCTTGGTAGTTCTTCCACTGCCCCGGTAGCCAGATGAAAGACACCACAAAAGTGGTTCTACCTGCTTGCTGGGCTGAGATGGGCAATCGCTGACTTTTGGAGTCGGCTGGTGACAAAATGTTCCAAACACACCCCATGCACAACTCCAGCGGGGAAGGTGCCAGAAAGGAGTTCTCTTGGTAGTTCTTCCACTGCCCCGGTAGCCAGATGAAAGACACCACAAAAGTGGTTCTACCTGCTTGCTGGGCTGAGATGGGCAATCGCTGACTTTTGGAGTTGGCTGGTGACAAAATGTTCCAAAGACAGCCCATGCACAACTCCACCGGGGAAGGTGCCAGAAAGGAGTTCTGTTGGTTGTTCTTCCACTGCCCCGGTAGCCAGATGAAAGACACCACAAAAGTGGTTCTACCTGCTTGCTGGGCTGAGATGGGGAATCGCTGACTTTTGGAGTCGGCTGGTGACAAAATGTTCCAAACACACCCCATGCACAACTCCTGCGGTGAAGGTGCCAGAAAGGAATTTTGTTGCTTGTTCTTCCACTGCCCCGGTAGCCAGCTGAAAGACACCACAAAAGTGGTTCTACCTGCTTTCTGGGCTGAGATGGGCAATCGCTGACTTTTGGAGTCGGCTGGTGACAAAATGTTCCAAACACACCCCATGCACAACTCCACCGGGGAAGGTGCCAGAAAGGAATTCCGTTGCTTGTTCTTACACTGCCCTGGTAGCCAGATGAAAGACACCACAAAAGTGGTTCTACCTGCTTGCTGGGCTGAGATGGGCAATCGCTGACTTTTGGAGTCGGCTGGTGACAAAATGTTCCAAACACACCCCATGCACAACTCCACCGGGGAAGGTGCCAGAAAGGAGTTCTGTTGGTAGTTCTTCCAGTGCCCCGGTAGCCAGATGAAAGACACCACAAAAGTGGTTCTACCTGCTTGCTGGGCTGAGATGGGGAATCGCTGACTTTTGGAGTCGGCTGGTGACAACATGTTCCAAACACACCCCATGCACAACTCCACCGGGGAAGGTGTCAGAAAGGAGTTCTCTTGGTAGTTCTTCCACTGCCCCGGTAGCCAGATGAAAGACACCACAAAAGTGGTTCTACCTGCTTGCTGGGCTGAGATGGGCAATCGCTGACTTTTGGAGTCGGCTGGTGACAAAATGTTCCAAACACACCCCATGCACAACTCCAGCGGGGAAGGTGCCAGAAAGGAGTTCTCTTTGTAGTTCTTCCACTGCCCCGGTAGCCAGATGAAAGACACCACAAAAGTGGTTCTACCTGCTTGCTGGGCTGAGATGGGCAATCGCTGACTTTTGGAGTTGGCTGGTGACAAAATGTTCCAAAGACAGCCCATGCACAACTCCACCGGGGAAGGTGCCAGAAAGGAGTTCTGTTGGTTGTTCTTACACTGCCCCGGTAGCCAGATGAAAGACACCACAAAAGTGGTTCTACCTGCTTGCTGGGCTGAGATGGGCAATCGCTGACTTTTGGAGTCGGCTGGTGACAAAATGTTCCAAACACACCCCATGCACAACTCCACCGGGGAAGGTGCCAGAAAGGAATTCCGTTGCTTGTTCTTACACTGCCCCGGTAGCCAGATGAAAGACACCACAAAAGTGGTTCTACCTGCTTGCTGGGCTGAGATGGGCAATCGCTGACTTTTGGAGTCGGCTGGTGACAAAATGTTCCAAACACACCCCATGCACAACTCCACCGGGGAAGGTGCCAGAAAGGAGTTCTGTTGGTAGTTCTTCCAGTGCCCCGGTAGCCAGATGAAAGACACCACAAAAGTGGTTCTACCTGCTTGCTGGGCTGAGATGGGGAATCGCTGACTTTTGGAGTCGGCTGGTGACAACATGTTCCAAACACACCCCATGCACAACTCCACCGGGGAAGGTGTCAGAAAGGAGTTCTCTTGGTAGTTCTTCCACTGCCCCGGTAGCCAGATGAAAGACACCACAAAAGTGGTTCTACCTGCTTGCTGGGCTGAGATGGGCAATCGCTGACTTTTGGAGTCGGCTGGTGACAAAATGTTCCAAACACACCCCATGCACAACTCCAGCGGGGAAGGTGCCAGAAAGGAGTTCTCTTGGTAGTTCTTCCACTGCCCCGGTAGCCAGATGAAAGACACCACAAAAGTGGTTCTACCTGCTTGCTGGGCTGAGATGGGCAATCGCTGACTTTTGGAGTTGGCTGGTGACAAAATGTTCCAAAGACAGCCCATGCACAACTCCACCGGGGAAGGTGCCAGAAAGGAGTTCTGTTGGTTGTTCTTACACTGCCCCGGTAGCCAGATGAAAGACACCACAAAAGTGGTTCTACCTGCTTGCTGGGCTGAGATGGGGAATCGCTGACTTTTGGAGTCGGCTGGTGACAAAATGTTCCAAACACACCCCATGCACAACTCCTGCGGTGAAGGTGCCAGAAAGGAATTTTGTTGCTTGTTCTTCCACTGCCCCGGTAGCCAGCTGAAAGACACCACAAAAGTGGTTCTACCTGCTTTCTGGGCTGAGATGGGCAATCGCTGACTTTTGGAGTCGGCTGGTGACAAAATGTTCCAAACACACCCCATGCACAACTCCACCGGGGAAGGTGCCAGAAAGGAATTCCGTTGCTTGTTCTTACACTGCCCCGGTAGCCAGATGAAAGACACCACAAAAGTGGTTCTACCTGCTTGCTGGGCTGAGATGGGCAATCGCTGACTTTTGGAGTCGGCTGGTGACAAAATGTTCCAAACACACCCCATGCACAACTCCACCGGGGAAGGTGCCAGAAAGGAGTTCTGTTGGTAGTTCTTCCAGTGCCCCGGTAGCCAGATGAAAGACACCACAAAAGTGGTTCTACCTGCTTGCTGGGCTGAGATGGGGAATCGCTGACTTTTGGAGTCAGCTGGTGACAAAATGTTCCAAACACACCCCATGCACAACTCCACCGGGGAAGGTGCCAGAAAGGAGTTCTGTTGGTTGTTCTTACACTGCCCCGGTAGCCAGATGAAAGACACCACAAAAGTGGTTCTACCTGCTTGCTGGGCTGAGATGGGGAATCGCTGACTTTTGGAGTCGGCTGGTGACAAAATGTTCCAAACACACCCCATGCACAACTCCTGCGGTGAAGGTGCCAGAAAGGAATTTTGTTGCTTGTTCTTCCAGTGCCCCGGTAGCCAGCTGAAAGACACCACAAAAGTGGTTCTACCTGCTTTCTGGGCTGAGATGGGGAATCGCTGACTTTTGGAGTCGGCTGGTGACAAAATGTTCCAAACACACCCCATGCACAACTCCACCGGGGAAGGTGCCAGAAAGGAGTTCTGTTGGTAGTTCTTACACTGCCCCGGTAGCCAGATGAAAGACACCACAAAAGTGGTTCTACCTGCTTTCTGGGCTGAGATGGGCAATCGCTGACTTTTGGAGTCGGCTGGTGACAAAATGTTCCAAACACACCCCATGCACCACTCCAGCGGGGAAGGTGCCAGAAAGGAGTTCTGTTGGTTGTTCTTACACTGCCCCGGTAGCCAGATGAAAGACACCACAAAAGTGGTTCTACCTGCTTGCTGGGCTGAGATGGGCAATCGCTGACTTTTGGAGTCAGCTGGTGACAAAATGTTCCAAACACACCCCATGCACCACTCCAGCGGGGAAGGTGCCAGAAAGGAGTTCTGTTGGTTGTTCTTACACTGCCCCGGTAGCCAGATGAAAGACACCACAAAAGTGGTTCTACCTGCTTGCTGGGCTGAGATGGGGAATCGCTGACTTTTGGAGTCGGCTGGTGACAAAATGTTCCAAACACACCCCATGCACAACTCCACCGGGGAAGGTGCCAGAAAGGAGTTCTGTTGGTAGTTCTTCCAGTGCCCCGGTAGCCAGCTGAAAGACACCACAAATGTGGTTCTACCTGCTTGCTGGGCTGAGATGGGCAATCGCTGACTTTTGGAGTCGGCTGGTGACAAAATGTTCCAAACACACCCCATGCACAACTCCACCGGGGAAGGTGCCAGAAAGGAGTTCTGTTGGTTGTTCTTCCACTGCCCCGGTAGCCAGATGAAAGACACCACAAAAGCGGTTCTACCTGCTTTCTGGGCTGAGATGGGGAATCGCTGACTTTTGGAGTCGGCTGGTGACAAAATGTTCCAAAGACAGCCCATGCACAACTCCACCGGGGAAGGTGCCAGAAAGGAGTTCTCTTGGTAGTTCTTCCACTGCCCCGGTAGCCAGATGAAAGACACCACAAAAGTGGTTCTACCTGCTTGCTGGGCTGAGATGGGCAATCGCTGACTTTTGGAGTCGGCTGGTGACAAAATCTTCCAAACACACCCCATGCACAACTCCACCGGGGAAGGTGCCAGAAAGGAGTTCTGTTGGTTGTTCTTCCACTGCCCCGGTAGCCAGATGAAAGACACCACAAAAGTGGTTCTACCTGCTTGCTGGGCTGAGATGGGCAATCGCTGACTTTTGGAGTCGGCTGGTGACAAAATGTTCCAAACACACCCCATGCACAACTCCACCGGGGAAGGTGCCAGAAAGGAATTCCGTTGCTTGTTCTTCCACTGCCCCGGTAGCCAGCTGAAAGACACCACAAAAGTGGTTCTACCTGCTTGCTGGGCTGAGATGGGCAATCGCTGACTTTTGGAGTCGGCTGGTGACAAAATGTTCCAAACACACCCCATGCACAACTCCACCGGGGAAGGTGTCAGAAAGGAGTTCTCTTGGTAGTTCTTCCACTGCCCCGGTAGCCAGATGAAAGACACCACAAAAGTGGTTCTACCTGCTTGCTGGGCTGAGATGGGCAATCGCTGACTTTTGGAGTCGGCTGGTGACAAAATGTTCCAAACACACCCCATGCACAACTCCACCGGGGAAGGTGCCAGAAAGGAGTTCTGTTGGTAGTTCTTCCACTGCCCCGGTAGCCAGCTGAAAGACACCACAAAAGTGGTTCTACCTGCTTGCTGGGCTGAGATGGGCAATCGCTGACTTTTGGAGTCGGCTGGTGACAACATGTTCCAAACACACCCCATGCACAACTCCACCGGGGAAGGTGTCAGAAAGGAGTTCTCTTGGTAGTTCTTCCACTGCCCCGGTAGCCAGATGAAAGACACCACAAAAGTGGTTCTACCTGCTTGCTGGGCTGAGATGGGCAATCGCTGACTTTTGGAGTCGGCTGGTGACAAAATGTTCCAAACACACCCCATGCACAACTCCAGCGGGGAAGGTGCCAGAAAGGAGTTCTCTTGGTAGTTCTTCCACTGCCCCGGTAGCCAGATGAAAGACACCACAAAAGTGGTTCTACCTGCTTGCTGGGCTGAGATGGGCAATCGCTGACTTTTGGAGTCGGCTGGTGACAAAATGTTCCAAAGACAGCCCATGCACAACTCCACCGGGGAAGGTGCCAGAAAGGAGTTCTGTTGGTTGTTCTTACACTGCCCCGGTAGCCAGATGAAAGACACCACAAAAGTGGTTCTACCTGCTTGCTGGGCTGAGATGGGGAATCGCTGACTTTTGGAGTCGGCTGGTGACAAAATGTTCCAAACACACCCCATGCACAACTCCACCGGGGAAGGTGCCAGAAAGGAATTTTGTTGCTTGTTCTTCCACTGCCCCGGTAGCCAGCTGAAAGACACCACAAAAGTGGTTCTACCTGCTTTCTGGGCTGAGATGGGCAATCGCTGACTTTTGGAGTCGGCTGGTGACAAAATGTTCCAAACACACCCCATGCACAACTCCACCGGGGAAGGTGCCAGAAAGGAATTCCGTTGCTTGTTCTTACACTGCCCCGGTAGCCAGATGAAAGACACCACAAAAGTGGTTCTACCTGCTTGCTGGGCTGAGATGGGCAATCGCTGACTTTTGGAGTCGGCTGGTGACAAAATGTTCCAAACACACCCCATGCACAACTCCACCGGGGAAGGTGCCAGAAAGGAGTTCTGTTGGTAGTTCTTCCACTGCCCCGGTAGCCAGATGAAAGACACCACAAAAGTGGTTCTACCTGCTTTCTGGGCTGAGATGGGCAATCGCTGACTTTTGGAGTCGGCTGGTGACAAAATGTTCCAAACACACCCCATGCACAACTCCACCGGGGAAGGTGCCAGAAAGGAGTTCTGTTGGTAGTTCTTCCACTGCCCCGGTAGCCAGCTGAAAGACACCACAAAAGTGGTTCTACCTGCTTTCTGGGCTGAGATGGGCAATCGCTGACTTTTGGAGTCGGCTGGTGACAAAATGTTCCAAACACACCCCATGCACAACTCCACCGGGGAAGGTGCCAGAAAGGAATTCCATTGGTTGTTCTTCCACTGCCCCGGTAGCCAGATGAAAGACACCACAAAAGTGGTTCTACCTGCTTTCTGGGCTGAGATGGGCAATCGCTGACTTTTGGAGTCGGCTGGTGACAAAATGTTCCAAACACACCCCATGCACAACTCCACCGGGGAAGGTGCCAGAAAGGAGTTCTGTTGGTTGTTCTTACACTGCCCCGGTAGCCAGATGAAAGACACCACAAAAGTGGTTCTACCTGCTTGCTGGGCTGAGATGGGGAATCGCTGACTTTTGGAGTCGGCTGGTGACAAAATGTTCCAAAGACAGCCCATGCACAACTCCAGCGGGGAAGGTGCCAGAAAGGAGTTCTGTTGGTAGTTTTTACACTGCCCCGGTAGCCAGATGAAAGACACCACAAAAGTGGTTCTACCTGCTTGCTGGGCTGAGATGGGGAATCGCTGACTTTTGGAGTCGGCTGGTGACAAAATGTTCCAAACACACCCCATGCACAACTCCACCGGGGAAGGTGCCAGAAAGGAGTTCTCTTGGTAGTTCTTCCACTGCCCCGGTAGCCAGATGAAAGACACCACAAAAGTGGTTCTACCTGCTTGCAGGGCTGAGATGGGCAATCGCTGACTTTTGGAGTCGGCTGGTGACAAAATGTTCCAAACACACCCCATGCACAACTCCACCGGGGAAGGTGCCAGAAAGGAGTTCCGTTGGTTGTTCTTCCACTGCCCCGGTAGCCAGATGAAAGACACCACAAAAGTGGTTCTACCTGCTTTCTGGGCTGAGATGGGCAATCGCTGACTTTTGGAGTCGGCTGGTGACAAAATGTTCCAAACACACCCCATGCACAACTCCACCGGGGAAGGTGCCAGAAAGGAATTCCGTTGCTTGTTCTTCCACTGCCCCGGTAGCCAGCTGAAAGACACCACAAAAGTGGTTCTACCTGCTTGCTGGGCTGAGATGGGCAATCGCTGACTTTTGGAGTCGGCTGGTGACAAAATGTTCCAAACACACCCCATGCACAACTCCACCGGGGAAGGTGCCAGAAAGGAGTTCTGTTGGTAGTTCTTCCACTGCCCCGGTAGCCAGATGAAAGACACCACAAAAGTGGTTCTACCTGCTTGCTGGGCTGAGATGGGCAATCGCTGACTTGTGGAGTCGGCTGGTGACAAAATGTTCCAAAGACACCCCATGCACAACTCCACCGGGGAAGGTGCCAGAAAGGAGTTCTGTTGGTAGTTCTTCCAGTGCCCCGGTAGCCAGCTGAAAGACACCACAAAAGTGGTTCTACCTGCTTTCTGGGCTGAGATGGGCAATCGCTGACTTTTGGAGTCGGCTGGTGACAAAATGTTCCAAACACACCCCATGCACAACTCCACCGGGGAAGGTGCCAGAAAGGAGTTCTGTTGGTTGTTCTTCCACTGCCCCGGTAGCCAGATGAAAGACACCACAAAAGTGGTTCTACCTGCTTTGTGGGCTGAGATGGGGAATCGCTGACTTTTGGAGTCGGCTGGTGACAAAATGTTCCAAACACACCCCATGCACAACTCCACCGGGGAAGGTGCCAGAAAGGAGTTCTGTTGGTAGTTCTTACACTGCCCCGGTAGCCAGATGAAAGACACCACAAAAGTGGTTCTACCTGCTTGCTGGGCTGAGATGGGCAATCGCTGACTTTTGCAGTCGGCTGGTGACAAAATGTTCCAAACACACCCCATGCACAACTCCACCGGGGAAGGTGCCAGAAAGGAGTTCTGTTGGTTGTTCTTCCACTGCCCCGGTAGCCAGATGAAAGACACCACAAAAGTGGTTCTACCTGCTTTCTAGGCTGAGATGGGGAATCGCTGACTTTTGGAGTCGGCTGGTGACAAAATGTTCCAAAGACAGCCCATGCACAACTCCACCGGGGAAGGTGCCAGAAAGGAGTTCTGTTGGTTGTTCTTACACTGCCCTGGTAGCCAGCCGAAAGACACCACAAAAGTGGTTCTACCTGCTTTGTGGGCTGAGATGGGGAATCGCTGACTTTTGGAGTCGGCTGGTGATAAAATGTTCCAAACACACCCCATGCACAACTCCAACGGGGAAGGGTCCAGAAAGGAGTTCTGTTGGTTGTTCTTACACTGCCCCGGTAGCCAGATGAAAGACACCACAAAAGTGGTTCTACCTGCTTGCTGGGCTGAGATGGGCAATCGCTGACTTTTGGAGTCGGCTGGTGACAAAATGTTCCAAACACACCCCATGCACAACTCCACCGGGGAAGGTGCCAGAAAGGAGTTCTGTTGGTTGTTCTTACACTGCCCCGGTAGCCAGATGAAAGACACCACAAAAGTGGTTCTACCTGCTTGCTGGGCTGAGATGGGCAATCGCTGACTTTTGGAGTCGGCTGGTGACAAAATGTTCCAAACACACCCCATGCACAACTCCAGCGGGGAAGGTGCCAGAAAGGGGTTCTGTTGGTTGTTCTTACACTGCCCCGGTAGCCAGATGAAAGACACCACAAATGTGGTTCTACCTGCTTTCTGGGCTGAGATGGGGAATCGCTGACTTTTGGAGTCGGCTGGTGACAAAATGTTCCAAACACACCCCATGCACAACTCCACCGGGGAAGGTGCCAGAAAGGAGTTCTGTTGGTTGTTCTTCCACTGCCCCGGTAGCCAGATGAAAGACACCACAAAAGTGGTTCTACCTGCTTGCTGGGCTGAGATGGGGAATCGCTGACTTTTGGAGTCGGCTGGTGACAAAATGTTCCAAAGACAGCCCATGCAAAACTCCACCGGGGAAGGTGCCAGAAAGGAGTTCTGTTGGTAGTTCTTCCACTGCCCCGGTAGCCAGCTGAAAGACACCACAAAAGTGGTTCTACCTGCTTGCTGGGCTGAGATGGGCAATCGCTGACTTTTGGAGTCGGCTGGTGACAAAATGTTCCAAACACACCCCATGCACAACTCCACCGGGGAAGGTGCCAGAAAGGAGTTCTGTTGGTTGTTCTTACACTGCCCCGGTAGCCAGATGAAAGACACCACAAAAGTGGTTCTACCTGCTTTCTAGGCTGAGATGGGCAATCGCTGACTTTTGGAGTCGGCTGGTGACAAAATGTTCCAAACACACCCCATGCACAACTCCACCGGGGAAGGTGCCAGAAAGGAGTTCTGTTGGTAGTTCTTCCAGTGCCCCGGTAGCCAGCTGAAAGACACCACAAAAGTGGTTCTACCTGCTTGCTGGGCTGAGATGGGCAATCGCTGACTTTTGGAGTCGGCTGGTGACAAAATGTTCCAAACACACCCCATGCACAACTCCACCGGGGAAGGTGCCAGAAAGGAGTTCTGTTGGTTGTTCTTACACTGCCCCGGTAGCCAGATGAAAGACACCACAAAAGTGGTTCTACCTGCTTTCTAGGCTGAGATGGGGAATCGCTGACTTTTGGAGTCGGCTGGTGACAAAATGTTCCAAACACACCCCATGCACAACTCCACCGGGGAAGGTGCCAGAAAGGAGTTCTGTTGGTTGTTCTTCCACTGCCCCGGTAGCCAGATGAAAGACACCACAAAAGTGGTTCTACCTGCTTGCTGGGCTGAGATGGGCAATCGCTGACTTTTGGAGTCGGCTGGTGACAAAATGTTCCAAAGACAGCCCATGCACAACTCCACCGGGGAAGGTGCCAGAAAGGAGTTCTGTTGGTTGTTCTTCCACTGCCCCGGTAGCCAGATGAAAGACACCACAAAAGTGGTTCTACCTGCTTTCTGGGCTGAGATGGGCAATCGCTGACTTTTGGAGTCGGCTGGTGACAAAATGTTCCAAACACACCCCATGCACAACTCCACCGGGGAAGGGTCCAGAAAGGAGTTCTGTTGGTAGTTCTTCCACTGCCCCGGTAGCCAGCTGAAAGACACCACAAAAGTGGTTCTACCTGCTTGCTGGGCTGAGATGGGCAATCGCTGACTTTTGGAGTCGGCTGGTGACAAAATGTTCCAAACACACCCCATGCACAACTCCACCGGGGAAGGTGCCAGAAAGGAGTTCTGTTGGTTGTTCTTCCAGTGCCCCGGTAGCCAGCTGAAAGACACCACAAAAGTGGTTCTACCTGCTTGCTGGGCTGAGATGGGCAATCGCTGACTTTTGGAGTCGGCTGGTGACAAAATGTTCCAAACACACCCCATGCACAACTCCACCGGGGAAGGTGCCAGAAAGGAGTTCTGTTGGTTGTTCTTCCACTGCCCCGGTAGCCAGCTGAAAGACACCACAAAAGTGGTTCTACCTGCTTGCTGGGCTGAGATGGGCAATCGCTGACTTTTGGAGTCGGCTGGTGACAAAATGTTCCAAACACACCCCATGCACAACTCCACCGGGGAAGGTGCCAGAAAGGAGTTCTGTTGGTAGTTCTTCCAGTGCCCCGGTAGCCAGCTGAAAGACACCACAAAAGTGGTTCTACCTGCTTTCTGGGCTGAGATGGGCAATCGCTGACTTTTGGAGTCGGCTGGTGACAAAATGTTCCAAACACACCCCATGCACAACTCCACCGGGGAAGGTGCCAGAAAGGAGTTCTGTTGCTTGTTCTTACACTGCCCCGGTAGCCAGAAGAAAGACACCACAAAAGTGGTTCTACCTGCTTTCTGGGCTGAGATGGGCAATCGCTGACTTTTGGAGTCGGCTGGTGACAAAATGTTCCAAACACACCCCATGC
Source organism: Falco punctatus (assembly GCF_963210335.1). Classification (NCBI taxonomy): domain Eukaryota; kingdom Metazoa; phylum Chordata; class Aves; order Falconiformes; family Falconidae; genus Falco; species Falco punctatus. The sequence goes on from NW_027660338.1 coordinate 1,152,663, forward strand.
ACAACTCCACCGGGGAAGGTGCCAGAAAGGAGTTCTGTTGGTAGTTCTTCCAGTGCCCCGGTAGCCAGCTGAAAGACACCACAAAAGTGGTTCTACCTGCTTTCTGGGCTGAGATGGGCAATCGCTGACTTTTGGAGTCGGCTGGTGACAAAATGTTCCAAACACACCCCATGCACAACTCCACCGGGGAAGGTGCCAGAAAGGAGTTCTGTTGGTTGTTCTTCCACTGCCCCGGTAGCCAGATGAAAGACACCACAAAAGTGGTTCTACCTGCTTTCTAGGCTGAGATGGGGAATTGCTGACTTTTGGAGTCGGCTGGTGACAAAATGTTCCAAACACACCCCATGCACAACTCCACCGGGGAAGGTGCCAGAAAGGAGTTCTGTTGGTAGTTCTTACACTGCCCCGGTAGCCAGCTGAAAGACACCACAAAAGTGGTTCTACCTGCTTGCTGGGCTGAGATGGGGAATCGCTGACTTTTGGAGTCGGCTGGTGACAAAATGTTCCAAAGACAGCCCATGCACAACTCCACCGGGGAAGGTGCCAGAAAGGAGTTCTCTTGGTAGTTCTTCCACTGCCCCGGTAGCCAGATGAAAGACACCACAAAAGTGGTTCTACCTGCTTGCTGGGCTGAGATGGGGAATCGCTGACTTTTGGAGTCGGCTGGTGACAAAATGTTCCAAACACACCCCATGCACAACTCCAGCGGGGAAGGTGCCAGAAAGGAGTTCTGTTGGTTGTTCTTCCACTGCCCCGGTAGCCAGATGAAAGACACCACAAAAGTGGTTCTACCTGCTTTCTGGGCTGAGATGGGCAATCGCTGACTTTTGGAGTCGGCTGGTGACAAAATGTTCCAAACACACCCCATGCACAACTCCACCGGGGAAGGTGCCAGAAAGGAGTTCTGTTGGTTGTTCTTCCACTGCCCCGGTAGCCAGCTGAAAGACACCACAAAAGTGGTTCTACCTGCTTGCTGGGCTGAGATGGGGAATCGCTGACTTTTGGAGTCGGCTGGTGACAAAATGTTCCAAAGACAGCCCATGCACAACTCCACCGGGGAAGGTGCCAGAAAGGAGTTCTCTTGGTAGTTCTTCCACTGCCCCGGTAGCCAGCTGAAAGACACCACAAAAGTGGTTCTACCTGCTTTCTGGGCTGAGATGGGGAATCGCTGACTTTTGGAGTCGGCTGGTGACAAAATGTTCCAAACACACCCCATGCACAACTCCACCGGGGAAAGTGCCAGAAAGGAGTTCTGTTGGTAGTTCTTCCACTGCCCCGGTAGCCAGCTGAAAGACACCACAAAAGTGGTTCTACCTGCTTTCTGGGCTGAGATGGGCAATCGCTGACTTTTGGAGTCGGCTGGTGACAAAATGTTCCAAACACACCCCATGCACAACTCCAGCGGGGAAGGTGCCAGAAAGGAGTTCTGTTGGTAGTTCTTACACTGCCCCGGTAGCCAGCTGAAAGACACCACAAAATTGGTTCTACCTGCTTGCTTCGCTGAGATGGGCAATCGCTGACTTTTGGAGTCGGCTGGTGACAAAATGTTCCAAACACACCCCATGCACAACTCCACCGGGGAAGGTGCCAGAAAGGAGTTCTGTTGGTAGTTCTTCCACTGCCCCGGTAGCCAGCTGAAAGACACCACAAAAGTGGTTCTACCTGCTTGCTGGGCTGAGATGGGCAATCGCTGACTTTTGGAGTCGGCTGGTGACAAAATGTTCCAAACACACCCCATGCACAACTCCACCGGGGAAGGTGCCAGAAAGGAGTTCTGTTGGTAGTTCTTCCACTGCCCCGGTAGCCAGCTGAAAGACACCACAAAAGTGGTTCTACCTGCTTGCTGGGCTGAGATGGGCAATCGCTGACTTTTGGAGTCGGCTGGTGACAAAATGTTCCAAACACACCCCATGCACAACTCCACCGGGGAAGGTGCCAGAAAGGAGTTCTGTTGGTAGTTCTTCCACTGCCCCGGTAGCCAGCTGAAAGACACCACAAAAGTGGTTCTACCTTCTTGCTGGGCTGAGATGGGCAATCGCTGACTTTTGGAGTCGGCTGGTGACAAAATGTTCCAAAGACAGCCCATGCACAACTCCACCGGGGAAGGTGCCAGAAAGGAGTTCTCTTGGTAGTTCTTCCACTGCCCCGGTAGCCAGATGAAAGACACCACAAAAGTGGTTCTACCTGCTTTCTGGGCTGAGATGGGCAATCGCTGACTTTTGGAGTCGGCTGGTGACAAAATGTTCCAAACACACCCCATGCACAACTCCACCGGGGAAGGTGCCAGAAAGGAGTTCTGTTGGTTGTTCTTACACTGCCCCGGTAGCCAGATGAAAGACACCACAAAAGTGGTTCTACCTGCTTGCTGGGCTGAGATGGGCAATCGCTGACTTTTGGAGTCGGCTGGTGACAAAATGTTCCAAACACACCCCATGCACAACTCCACCGGGGAAGGTGCCAGAAAGGAGTTCTGTTGGTAGTTCTTCCAGTGCCCCGGTAGCCAGCTGAAAGACACCACAAAAGTGGTTCTACCTGCTTTCTGGGCTGAGATGGGCAATCGCTGACTTTTGGAGTCGGCTGGTGACAAAATGTTCCAAACACACCCCATGCACAACTCCACCGGGGAAGGTGCCAGAAAGGAGTTCTGTTGGTTGTTCTTCCACTGCCCCGGTAGCCAGATGAAAGACACCACAAAAGTGGTTCTACCTGCTTTCTAGGCTGAGATGGGCAATTGCTGACTTTTGGAGTCGGCTGGTGACAAAATGTTCCAAACACACCCCATGCACAACTCCACCGGGGAAGGTGCCAGAAAGGAGTTCTGTTGGTTGTTCTTACACTGCCCCGGTAGCCAGATGAAAGACACCACAAAAGTGGTTCTACCTGCTTGCTGGGCTGAGATGGGGAATCGCTGACTTTTGGAGTCGGCTGGTGACAAAATGTTCCAAAGACAGCCCATGCACAACTCCACCGGGGAAGGTGCCAGAAAGGAGTTCTCTTGGTAGTTCTTCCACTGCCCCGGTAGCCAGATGAAAGACAACACAAAAGTGGTTCTACCTGCTTGCTGGGCTGAGATGGGCAATCGCTGACTTTTGGAGTCGGCTGGTGACAAAATGTTCCAAACACACCCCATGCACAACTCCACCGGGGAAGGTGCCAGAAAGGAGTTCTGTTGGTTGTTCTTACACTGCCCCGGTAGCCAGATGAAAGACACCACAAAAGTGGTTCTACCTGCTTTCTGGGCTGAGATGGGCAATCGCTGACTTTTGGAGTCGGCTGGTGACAAAATGTTCCAAACACACCCCATGCACAACTCCACCGGGGAAGGTGCCAGAAAGGAATTCCGTTGCTTGTTCTTCCACTGCCCCGGTAGCCAGCTGAAAGACACCACAAAAGTGGTTCTACCTGCTTGCTGGGCTGAGATGGGCAATCGCTGACTTTTGGAGTCGGCTGGTGACAAAATGTTCCAAACACACCCCATGCACAACTCCAGCGGGGAAGGTGCCAGAAAGGAGTTCTCTTGGTAGTTCTTCCACTGCCCCGGTAGCCAGATGAAAGACAACACAAAAGTGGTTCTACCTGCTTGCTGGGCTGAGATGGGCAATCGCTGACTTTTGGAGTCGGCTGGTGACAAAATGTTCCAAACACACCCCATGCACAACTCCACCGGGGAAGGTGCCAGAAAGGAGTTCTGTTGGTTGTTCTTACACTGCCCCGGTAGCCAGATGAAAGACACCACAAAAGTGGTTCTACCTGCTTTCTGGGCTGAGATGGGCAATCGCTGACTTTTGGAGTCGGCTGGTGACAAAATGTTCCAAACACACCCCATGCACAACTCCACCGGGGAAGGTGCCAGAAAGGAATTCCGTTGCTTGTTCTTCCACTGCCCCGGTAGCCAGCTGAAAGACACCACAAAAGTGGTTCTACCTGCTTGCTGGGCTGAGATGGGCAATCGCTGACTTTTGGAGTCGGCTGGTGACAAAATGTTCCAAACACACCCCATGCACAACTCCACCGGGGAAGGTGTCAGAAATGAGTTCTCTTGGTAGTTCTTCCACTGCCCCGGTAGCCAGCTGAAAGACACCACAAAAGTGGTTCTACCTGCTTTGTGGGCTGAGATGGGCAATCGCTGACTTTTGGAGTCGGCTGGTGACAAAATGTTCCAAAGACAGCCCATGCACAACTCCAGCGGGGAAGGTGCCAGAAAGGAGTTCTGTTGGTAGTTCTTACACTGCCCGGTAGCCAGATGAAAGACACCACAAAAGTGGTTCTACCTGCTTGCTGGGCTGAGATGGGCAATCGCTGACTTTTGGAGTCGGCTGGTGACAAAATGTTCCAAACACACCCCATGCACAACTCCAGCGGGGAAGGTGCCAGAAAGGAGTTCTGTTGGTTGTTCTTACACTGCCCCGGTAGCCAGCTGAAAGACACCACAAAAGTGGTTCTACCTGCTTTCTGGGCTGAGATGGGGAATCGCTGACTTTTGGAGTTGGCTGGTGACAAAATGTTCCAAACACACCCCATGCACAACTCCACCGGGGAAGGTGCCAGAAAGGAGTTCTGTTGGTTGTTCTTACACTGCCCCGGTAGCCAGATGAAAGACACCACAAAAGTGGTTCTACCTGCTTTCTGGGCTGAGATGGGCAATCGCTGACTTTTGGAGTCGGCTGGTGACAAAATGTTCCAAACACACCCCATGCACAACTCCACCGGGGAAGGTGCCAGAAAGGAGTTCTGTTGGTTGTTCTTACACTGCCCCGGTAGCCAGATGAAAGACACCACAAAAGTGGTTCTACCTGCTTTCTAGGCTGAGATGGGGAATCGCTGACTTTTGGAGTCGGCTGGTGACAAAATGTTCCAAAGACAGCCCATGCACAACTCCAGCGGGGAAGGTGCCAGAAAGGAGTTCTGTTGGTAGTTCTTACACTGCCCCGGTAGCCAGATGAAAGACACCACAAAAGTGGTTCTACCTGCTTGCTGGGCTGAGATGGGCAATCGCTGACTTTTGGAGTCGGCTGGTGACAAAATGTTCCAAACACACCCCATGCACAACTCCACCGGGGAAGGTGCCAGAAAGGAGTTCTGTTGGTTGTTCTTCCACTGCCCCGGTAGCCAGATGAAAGACACCACAAAAGTGGTTCTACCTGCTTGTTGGGCTGAGATGGGCAATCGCTGACTTTTGGAGTTGGCTGGTGACAAAATGTTCCAAAGACTGCCCATGCACAACTCCAGCGGGGAAGGTGCCAGAAAGGAGTTCTGTTGGTTGTTCTTACACTGCCCCGGTAGCCAGATGAAAGACACCACGAAAGTGGTTCTACCTGCTTGCTGGGCTGAGATGGGCAATCGCTGACTTTTGGAGTCGGCTGGTGACAAAATGTTCCAAACACACCCCATGCACAACTCCACCGGGGAAGGTGCCAGAAAGGAGTTCTGTTGGTTGTTCTTCCACTGCCCCGGTAGCCAGATGAAAGACACCACAAAAGTGGTTCTACCTGCTTTGTGGGCTGAGATGGGCAATCGCTGACTTTTGGAGTCGGCTGGTGATAAAATGTTCCAAACACACCCCATGCACAACTCCAACGGGGAAGGGTCCAGAAAGGAGTTCTGTTGGTTGTTCTTACACTGCCCCGGTAGCCAGATGAAAGACACCACAAAAGTGGTTCTACCTGCTTTCTAGGCTGAGATGGGGAATCGCTGACTTTTGGAGTCGGCTGGTGACAAAATGTTCCAAACACACCCCATGCACAACTCCACCGGGGAAGGTGCCAGAAAGGAGTTCTGTTGGTAGTTCTTCCAGTGCCCCGGTAGCCAGCTGAAAGACACCACAAAAGTGGTTCTACCTGCTTGCTGGGCTGAGATGGGGAATCGCTGACTTTTGGAGTCGGCTGGTGACAAAATGTTCCAAACACACCCCATGCACAACTCCACCGGGGAAGGTGCCAGAAAGGAGTTCCGTTGGTTGTTCTTACACTGCCCCGGTAGCCAGATGAAAGACACCACAAAAGTGGTTCTACCTGCTTTCTGGGCTGAGATGGGCAATCGCTGACTTTTGGAGTCGGCTGGTGACAAAATGTTCCAAACACACCCCATGCACAACTCCACCGGGGAAGGTGCCAGAAAGGAGTTCTGTTGGTTGTTCTTACACTGCCCCGGTAGCCAGATGAAAGACACCACAAAAGTGGTTCTACCTGCTTGCTGGGCTGAGATGGGGAATCGCTGACTTTTGGAGTCGGCTGGTGACAAAATGTTCCAAAGACAGCCCATGCACAACTCCACCGGGGAAGGTGCCAGAAAGGAGTTCTCTTGGTAGTTCTTCCACTGCCCCGGTAGCCAGATGAAAGACACCACAAAAGTGGTTCTACCTGCTTGCTGGGCTGAGATGGGCAATCGCTGACTTTTGGAGTCGGCTGGTGACAAAATGTTCCAAACACACCCCATGCACAACTCCACCGGGGAAGGTGCCAGAAAGGAGTCTGTTGGTTGTTCTTCCACTGCCCCGGTAGCCAGATGAAAGACACCACAAAAGTGGTTCTACCTGCTTGCTGGGCTGAGATGGGCAATCGCTGACTTTTGGAGTCGGCTGGTGACAAAATGTTCCAAACACACCCCATGCACAACTCCACCGGGGAAGGTGCCAGAAAGGAGTTCTGTTGGTTGTTCTTACACTGCCCCGGTAGCCAGATGAAAGACACCACAAAAGTGGTTCTACCTGCTTTCTAGGCTGAGATGGGGAATCGCTGACTTTTGGAGTCGGCTGGTGACAAAATGTTCCAAACACACCCCATGCACAACTCCACCGGGGAAGGTGCCAGAAAGGAGTTCTGTTGGTTGTTCTTACACTGCCCTGGTAGCCAGCTGAAAGACACCACAAAAGTGGTTCTACCTGCTTTGTGGGCTGAGATGGGCAATCGCTGACTTTTGGAGTCGGCTGGTGATAAAATGTTCCAAACACACCCCATGCACAACTCCAACGGGGAAGGGTCCAGAAAGGAGTTCTGTTGCTTGTTCTTCCACTGCCCCGGTAGCCAGATGAAAGACACCACAAAAGTGGTTCTACCTGCTTTCTGGGCTGAGATGGGCAATCGCTGACTTTTGGAGTCGGCTGTTGACAAAATGTTCCAAACACACCCCATGCACAACTCCAGCGGGGAAGGTGCCAGAAAGGAGTTCTGTTGGTAGTTCTTCCAGTGCCCCGGTAGCCAGCTGAAAGACACCACAAAAGTGGTTCTACCTGCTTGCTGGGCTGAGATGGGCAATCGCTGACTTTTGGAGTCGGCTGGTGACAAAATGTTCCAAACACACCCCATGCACAACTCCACCGGGGAAGGTGCCAGAAAGGAGTTCTGTTGGTTGTTCTTACACTGCCCCGGTAGCCAGATGAAAGACACCACAAAAGTGGTTCTACCTGCTTGCTGGGCTGAGATGGGCAATCGCTGACTTTTGGAGTCGGCTGGTGACAAAATGTTCCAAACACACCCCATGCACAACTCCACCGGGGAAGGTGCCAGAAAGGAGTTCTGTTGGTTGTTCTTACACTGCCCCGGTAGCCAGATGAAAGACACCACAAAAGTGGTTCTACCTGCTTTCTAGGCTGAGATGGGGAATCGCTGACTTTTGGAGTCGGCTGGTGACAAAATGTTCCAAACACACCCCATGCACAACTCCACCGGGGAAGGTGCCAGAAAGGAGTTCTGTTGGTTGTTCTTACACTGCCCCGGTAGCCAGATGAAAGACACCACAAAAGTGGTTCTACCTGCTTGCTGGGCTGAGATGGGGAATCGCTGACTTTTGGAGTCGGCTGGTGACAAAATGTTCCAAACACACCCCATGCACAACTCCCCCGGGGAAGGTGCCAGAAAGGAGTTCTGTTGGTTGTTCTTACACTGCCCTGGTAGCCAGCTGAAAGACACCACAAAAGTGGTTCTACCTGCTTTGTGGGCTGAGATGGGCAATCGCTGACTTTTGGAGTCGGCTGGTGATAAAATGTTCCAAACACACCCCATGCACAACTCCAACGGGGAAGGGTCCAGAAAGGAGTTCTGTTGGTTGTTCTTCCACTGCCCCGGTAGCCAGATGAAAGACACCACAAAAGTGGTTCTACCTGCTTTCTGGGCTGAGATGGGCAATCGCTGACTTTTGGAGTCGGCTGGTGACAAAATGTTCCAAACACACCCCATGCACAACTCCACCGGGGAAGGTGCCAGAAAGGAGTTCTGTTGGTTGTTCTTACACTGCCCCGGTAGCCAGATGAAAGACACCACAAAAGTGGTTCTACCTGCTTTCTAGGCTGAGATGGGGAATCGCTGACTTTTGGAGTCGGCTGGTGACAAAATGTTCCAAACACACCCCATGCACAACTCCACCGGGGAAGGTGCCAGAAAGGAGTTCTGTTGGTTGTTCTTACACTGCCCTGGTAGCCAGCTGAAAGACACCACAAAAGTGGTTCTACCTGCTTTGTGGGCTGAGATGGGCAATCGCTGACTTTTGGAGTCGGCTGGTGATAAAATGTTCCAAACACACCCCATGCACAACTCCAACGGGGAAGGGTCCAGAAAGGAGTTCTGTTGGTTGTTCTTCCACTGCCCCGGTAGCCAGATGAAAGACACCACAAAAGTGGTTCTACCTGCTTTCTGGGCTGAGATGGGCAATCGCTGACTTTTGCAGTCGGCTGTTGACAAAATGTTCCAAACACACCCCATGCACAACTCCAGCGGGGAAGGTGCCAGAAAGGAGTTCTGTTGGTAGTTCTTCCAGTGCCCCGGTAGCCAGCTGAAAGACACCACAAAAGTGGTTCTACCTGCTTTCTGGGCTGAGATGGGCAATCGCTGACTTTTGGAGTCGGCTGGTGACAAAATGTTCCAAACACACCCCATGCACAACTCCACCGGGGAAGGTGCCAGAAAGGAGTTCTGTTGGTTGTTCTTCCAGTGCCCCGGTAGCCAGCTGAAAGACACCACAAAAGTGGTTCTACCTGCTTTCTGGGCTGAGATGGGCAATCGCTGACTTTTGGAGTCGGCTGGTGACAAAATGTTCCAAACACACCCCATGCACAACTCCACCGGGGAAGGTGCCAGAAAGGAGTTCTGTTGGTTGTTCTTACACTGCCCCGGTAGCCAGATGAAAGACACCACAAAAGTGGTTCTACCTGCTTTCTAGGCTGAGATGGGGAATCGCTGACTTTTGGAGTCGGCTGGTGACAAAATGTTCCAAACACACCCCATGCACAACTCCACCGGGGAAGGTGCCAGAAAGGAGTTCTGTTGGTTGTTCTTACACTGCCCCGGTAGCCAGATGAAAGACACCACAAAAGTGGTTCTACCTGCTTGCTGGGCTGAGATGGGGAATCGCTGACTTTTGGAGTCGGCTGGTGACAAAATGTTCCAAAGACAGCCCATGCACAACTCCAGCGGGGAAGGTGCCAGAAAGGAGTTCTGTTGGTAGTTTTTACACTGCCCCGGTAGCCAGATGAAAGACACCACAAAAGTGGTTCTACCTGCTTGCTGGGCTGAGATGGGCAATCGCTGACTTTTGGAGTCGGCTGGTGACAAAATGTTCCAAACACACCCCATGCACAACTCCACCGGGGAAGGTGCCAGAAAGGAGTTCTGTTGGTTGTTCTTCCACTGCCCCGGTAGCCAGCTGAAAGACACCACAAAAGTGGTTCTACCTGCTTTCTGGGCTGAGATGGGCAATCGCTGACTTTTGGAGTCGGCTGGTGACAAAATGTTCCAAAGACTGCCCATGCACAACTCCACCGGGGAAGGTGCCAGAAAGGAGTTCTGTTGGTTGTTCTTACACTGCCCCGGTAGCCAGATGAAAGACACCACAAAAGTGGTTCTACCTGCTTTCTAGGCTGAGATGGGGAATCGCTGACTTTTGGAGTCGGCTGGTGACAAAATGTTCCAAACACACCCCATGCACAACTCCACCGGGGAAGGTGCCAGAAAGGAGTTCTGTTGGTTGTTCTTACACTGCCCTGGTAGCCAGCTGAAAGACACCACAAAAGTGGTTCTACCTGCTTTGTGGGCTGAGATGGGCAATCGCTGACTTTTGGAGTCGGCTGGTGATAAAATGTTCCAAACACACCCCATGCACAACTCCTGCGGTGAAGGTGCCAGAAAGGAGTTCTGTTGGTTGTTCTTCCACTGCCCCGGTAGCCAGATGAAAGACACCACAAAAGTGGTTCTACCTGCTTTCTGGGCTGAGATGGGCAATCGCTGACTTTTGGAGTCGGCTGTTGACAAAATGTTCCAAACACACCCCATGCACAACTCCAGCGGGGAAGGTGCCAGAAAGGAGTTCTGTTGGTAGTTCTTCCAGTGCCCCGGTAGCCAGCTGAAAGACACCACAAAAGTGGTTCTACCTGCTTGCTGGGCTGAGATGGGCAATCGCTGACTTTTGGAGTCGGCTGGTGACAAAATGTTCCAAACACACCCCATGCACAACTCCACCGGGGAAGGTGCCAGAAAGGAGTTCTGTTGGTTGTTCTTACACTGCCCCGGTAGCCAGATGAAAGACACCACAAAAGTGGTTCTACCTGCTTTCTGGGCTGAGATGGGCAATCGCTGACTTTTGGAGTCGGCTGGTGACAAAATGTTCCAAACACACCCCATGCACAACTCCACCGGGGAAGGTGCCAGAAAGGAGTTCTGTTGGTTGTTCTTCCACTGCCCCGGTAGCCAGATGAAAGACACCACAAAAGTGGTTCTACCTGCTTTCTAGGCTGAGATGGGGAATCGCTGACTTTTGGAGTCGGCTGGTGACAAAATGTTCCAAACACACCCCATGCACAACTCCACCGGGGAAGGTGCCAGAAAGGAGTTCTGTTGGTTGTTCTTACACTGCCCCGGTAGCCAGATGAAAGACACCACAAAAGTGGTTCTACCTGCTTGCTGGGCTGAGATGGGGAATCGCTGACTTTTGGAGTCGGCTGGTGACAAAATGTTCCAAAGACAGCCCATGCACAACTCCAGCGGGGAAGGTGCCAGAAAGGAGTTCTGTTGGTAGTTTTTACACTGCCCCGGTAGCCAGATGAAAGACACCACAAAAGTGGTTCTACCTGCTTGCTGGGCTGAGATGGGCAATCGCTGACTTTTGGAGTCGGCTGGTGACAAAATGTTCCAAACACACCCCATGCACAACTCCACCGGGGAAGGTGCCAGAAAGGAGTTCTGTTGGTTTTTATTCCACTGCCCCGGTAGCCAGATGAAAGACACCACAAAAGTGGTTCTACCTGCTTGCTGGGCTGAGATGGGCAATCGCTGACTTTTGGAGTTGGCTGGTGACAAAATGTTCCAAAGACTGCCCATGCACAACTCCACCGGGGAAGGTGCCAGAAAGGAGTTCTGTTGGTTGTTCTTACACTGCCCCGGTAGCCAGATGAAAGACACCACAAAAGTGGTTCTACCTGCTTGCTGGGCTGAGATGGGGAATCGCTGACTTTTGCAGTCGGCTGGTGACAAAATGTTCCAAACACACCCCATGCACAACTCCTGCGGGGAAGGTGCCAGAAAGGAGTTCTGTTGGTTGTTCTTACACTGCCCCGGTAGCCAGATGAAAGACACCACAAAAGTGGTTCTACCTGCTTGCTGGGCTGAGATGGGCAATCGCTGACTTTTGGAGTCGGCTGGTGACAAAATGTTCCAAACACACCCCATGCACAACTCCACCGGGGAAGGTGCCAGAAAGGAGTTCCGTTGGTTGTTCTTACACTGCCCCGGTAGCCAGATGAAAGACACCACAAAAGTGGTTCTACCTGCTTTGTGGGCTGAGATGGGCAATCGCTGACTTTTGGAGTCGGCTGGTGACAAAATGTTCCAAACACACCCCATGCACAACTCCACCGGGGAAGGTGCCAGAAAGGAGTTCTGTTGGTTGTTCTTACACTGCCCCGGTAGCCAGATGAAAGACACCACAAAAGTGGTTCTACCTGCTTGCTGGGCTGAGATGGGGAATCGCTGACTTTTGGAGTCGGCTGGTGACAAAATGTTCCAAACACACCCCATGCACAACTCCACCGGGGAAGGTGCCAGAAAGGAGTTCTGTTGGTTGTTCTTACACTGCCCCGGTAGCCAGATGAAAGACACCACAAAAGTGGTTCTACCTGCTTGCTGGGCTGAGATGGGCAATCGCTGACTTTTGGAGTCGGCTGGTGACAAAATGTTCCAAACACACCCCATGCACAACTCCACCGGGGAAGGTGCCAGAAAGGAGTTCTGTTGGTAGTTCTTACACTGCCCCGGTAGCCAGATGAAAGACACCACAAAAGTGGTTCTACCTGCTTGCTGGGCTGAGATGGGCAATCGCTGACTTTTGGAGTCGGCTGGTGACAAAATGTTCCAAACACACCCCATGCACAACTCCACCGGGGAAGGTGCCAGAAAGGAGTTCTGTTGGTTGTTCTTCCACTGCCCCGGTAGCCAGATGAAAGACACCACAAAAGTGGTTCTACCTGCTTTCTAGGCTGAGATGGGGAATCGCTGACTTTTGGAGTCGGCTGGTGACAAAATGTTCCAAACACACCCCATGCACAACTCCAGCGGGGAAGGTGCCAGAAAGGAGTTCTGTTGGTTGTTCTTACACTGCCCCGGTAGCCAGCTGAAAGACACCACAAAAGTGGTTCTACCTGCTTTGTGGGCTGAGATGGGCAATCGCTGACTTTTGGAGTCGGCTGGTGATAAAATGTTCCAAACACACCCCATGCACAACTCCAACGGGGAAGGGTCCAGAAAGGAGTTCTGTTGGTTGTTCTTACACTGCCCCGGTAGCCAGATGAAAGACACCACAAAAGTGGTTCTACCTGCTTTCTGGGCTGAGATGGGCAATCACTGACTTTTGGAGTCGGCTGGTGACAAAATGTTCCAAACACACCCCATGCACAACTCCAGCGGGGAAGGTGCCAGAAAGGAGTTCTGTTGGTAGTTCTTCCAGTGCCCCGGTAGCCAGCTGAAAGACACCACAAAAGTGGTTCTACCTGCTTTCTGGGCTGAGATGGGCAATCGCTGACTTTTGGAGTCGGCTGGTGACAAAATGTTCCAAACACACCCCATGCACAACTCCACCGGGGAAGGTGCCAGAAAGGAGTTCTGTTGGTTGTTCTTACACTGCCCCGGTAGCCAGCTGAAAGACACCACAAAAGTGGTTCTACCTGCTTGCTGGGCTGAGATGGGCAATCGCTGACTTTTGGAGTCGGCTGGTGACAAAATGTTCCAAAGACAGCCCATGCACAACTCCACCGGGGAAGGTGCCAGAAAGGAGTTCTGTTGGTTGTTCTTACACTGCCCCGGTAGCCAGATGAAAGACACCACAAAAGTGGTTCTACCTGCTTTCTAGGCTGAGATGGGGAATCGCTGACTTTTGGAGTCGGCTGGTGACAAAATGTTCCAAACACACCCCATGCACAACTCCACCGGGGAAGGTGCCAGAAAGGAGTTCTGTTGGTTGTTCTTACACTGCCCCGGTAGCCAGATGAAAGACACCACAAAAGTGGTTCTACCTGCTTGCTGGGCTGAGATGGGCAATCGCTGACTTTTGGAGTCGGCTGGTGACAAAATGTTCCAAAGACAGCCCATGCACAACTCCAGCGGGGAAGGTGCCAGAAAGGAGTTCTGTTGGTAGTTCTTACACTGCCCCGGTAGCCAGCTGAAAGACACCACAAAAGTGGTTCTACCTGCTTGCTGGGCTGAGATGGGCAATCGCTGACTTTTGGAGTCGGCTGGTGACAAAATGTTCCAAACACACCCCATGCACAACTCCACCGGGGAAGGTGCCAGAAAGGAGTTCTGTTGGTTGTTCTTCCACTGCCCCGGTAGCCAGCTGAAAGACACCACAAAAGTGGTTCTACCTGCTTTCTGGGCTGAGATGGGCAATCGCTGACTTTTGGAGTTGGCTGGTGACAAAATGTTCCAAAGACTGCCCATGCACAACTCCACCGGGGAAGGTGCCAGAAAGGAGTTCTGTTGGTTGTTCTTACACTGCCCCGGTAGCCAGCTGAAAGACACCACAAAAGTGGTTCTACCTGCTTTCTAGGCTGAGATGGGGAATCGCTGACTTTTGGAGTCGGCTGGTGACAAAATGTTCCAAACACACCCCATGCACAACTCCACCGGGGAAGGTGCCAGAAAGGAGTTCTGTTGGTAGTTCTTCCAGTGCCCCGGTAGCCAGCTGAAAGACACCACAAAAGTGGTTCTACCTGCTTGCTGGGCTGAGATGGGCAATCGCTGACTTTTGGAGTCGGCTGGTGACAAAATGTTCCAAACACACCCCATGCACAACTCCACCGGGGAAGGTGCCAGAAAGGAGTTCTGTTGGTTGTTCTTACACTGCCCCGGTAGCCAGATGAAAGACACCACAAAAGTGGTTCTACCTGCTTTCTAGGCTGAGATGGGGAATCGCTGACTTTTGGAGTCGGCTGGTGACAAAATGTTCCAAACACACCCCATGCACAACTCCACCGGGGAAGGTGCCAGAAAGGAGTTCTGTTGGTTGTTCTTACACTGCCCCGGTAGCCAGATGAAAGACACCACAAAAGTGGTTCTACCTGCTTGCTGGGCTGAGATGGGGAATCGCTGACTTTTGGAGTCGGCTGGTGACAAAATGTTCCAAAGACAGCCCATGCACAACTCCACCGGGGAAGGTGCCAGAAAGGAGTTCTCTTGGTAGTTCTTCCACTGCCCCGGTAGCCAGATGAAAGACACCACAAAAGTGGTTCTACCTGCTTGCTGGGCTGAGATGGGCAATCGCTGACTTGTGGAGTCGGCTGGTGACAAAATGTTCCAAACACACCCCATGCACAACTCCACCGGGGAAGGTGCCAGAAAGGAGTTCTCTTGGTAGTTCTTCCACTGCCCCGGTAGCCAGATGAAAGACACCACAAAAGTGGTTCTACCTGCTTGCTGGGCTGAGATGGGCAATCGCTGACTTTTGGAGTCGGCTGGTGACAAAATGTTCCAAACACACCCCATGCACAACTCCAGCGGGGAAGGTGCCAGAAAGGAGTTCTGTTGGTAGTTTTTACACTGCCCCGGTAGCCAGCTGAAAGACACCACAAAAGTGGTTCTACCTGCTTGCTGGGCTGAGATGGGCAATCGCTGACTTTTGGAGTCGGCTGGTGACAAAATGTTCCAAACACACCCCATGCACAACTCCACCGGGGAAGGTGCCAGAAAGGAGTTCTGTTGGTTGTTCTTCCACTGCCCCGGTAGCCAGATGAAAGACACCACAAAAGTGGTTCTACCTGCTTTCTAGGCTGAGATGGGGAATCGCTGACTTTTGGAGTCGGCTGGTGACAAAATGTTCCAAACACACCCCATGCACAACTCCAGCGGGGAAGGTGCCAGAAAGGAGTTCTGTTGGTTGTTCTTACACTGCCCCGGTAGCCAGATGAAAGACACCACAAAAGTGGTTCTACCTGCTTTGTGGGCTGAGATGGGCAATCGCTGACTTTTGGAGTCGGCTGGTGACAAAATGTTCCAAAGACAGCCCATGCACAACTCCACCGGGGAAGGTGCCAGAAAGGAGTTCTGTTGGTAGTTCTTCCAGTGCCCCGGTAGCCAGCTGAAAGACACCACAAAAGTGGTTCTACCTGCTTGCTGGGCTGAGATGGGCAATCGCTGACTTTTGGAGTCGGCTGGTGACAAAATGTTCCAAACACACCCCATGCACAACTCCACCGGGGAAGGTGCCAGAAAGGAGTTCTGTTGGTAGTTCTTCCAGTGCCCCGGTAGCCAGATGAAAGACACCACAAAAGTGGTTCTACCTGCTTTCTGGGCTGAGATGGGCAATCGCTGACTTTTGGAGTCGGCTGGTGACAAAATGTTCCAAACACACCCCATGCACAACTCCACCGGGGAAGGTGCCAGAAAGGAGTTCTGTTGGTTGTTCTTACACTGCCCCGGTAGCCAGATGAAAGACACCACAAAAGTGGTTCTACCTGCTTTCTGGGCTGAGATGGGCAATCGCTGACTTTTGGAGTCGGCTGGTGACAAAATGTTCCAAACACACCCCATGCACAACTCCACCGGGGAAGGTGCCACAAAGGAGTTCTGTTGGTTGTTCTTACACTGCCCCGGTAGCCAGATGAAAGACACCACAAAAGTGGTTCTACCTGCTTGCTGGGCTGAGATGGGGAATCGCTGACTTTTGGAGTCGGCTGGTGACAAAATGTTCCAAAGACAGCCCATGCACAACTCCAGCGGGGAAGGTGCCAGAAAGGAGTTCTGTTGGTTGTTCTTACACTGCCCCGGTAGCCAGCTGAAAGACACCACAAAAGTGGTTCTACCTGCTTTCTAGGCTGAGATGGGCAATCGCTGACTTTTGGAGTCGGCTGGTGACAAAATGTTCCAAACACACCCCATGCACAACTCCACCGGGGAAGGTGCCAGAAAGGAGTTCTGTTGGTAGTTCTTCCAGTGCCCCGGTAGCCAGCTGAAAGACACCACAAAAGTGGTTCTACCTGCTTGCTGGGCTGAGATGGGCAATCGCTGACTTTTGGAGTCGGCTGGTGACAAAATGTTCCAAACACACCCCATGCACAACTCCACCGGGGAAGGTGCCAGAAAGGAGTTCTGTTGGTTGTTCTTACACTGCCCCGGTAGCCAGATGAAAGACACCACAAAAGTGGTTCTACCTGCTTTCTAGGCTGAGATGGGGAATCGCTGACTTTTGGAGTCGGCTGGTGACAAAATGTTCCAAACACACCCCATGCACAACTCCCCCGGGGAAGGTGCCAGAAAGGAGTTCTGTTGGTTGTTCTTACACTGCCCCGGTAGCCAGATGAAAGACACCACAAAAGTGGTTCTACCTGCTTGCTGGGCTGAGATGGGGAATCGCTGACTTTTGCAGTCGGCTGGTGACAAAATGTTCCAAAGACAGCCCATGCACAACTCCACCGGGGAAGGTGCCAGAAAGGAGTTCTGTTGGTAGTTCTTCCACTGCCCCGGTAGCCAGATGAAAGACACCACAAAAGTGGTTCTACCTGCTTGCTGGGCTGAGATGGGGAATCGCTGACTTTTGGAGTCGGCTGGTGACAAAATGTTCCAAACACACCCCATGCACAACTCCACCGGGGAAGGTGCCAGAAAGGAGTTCTGTTGGTTGTTCTTACACTGCCCCGGTAGCCAGATGAAAGACACCACAAAAGTGGTTCTACCTGCTTGCTGGGCTGAGATGGGGAATCGCTGACTTTTGGAGTCGGCTGGTGACAAAATGTTCCAAACACACCCCATGCACAACTCCACCGGGGAAGGTGCCAGAAAGGAATTCCGTTGCTTGTTCTTCCACTGCCCCGGTAGCCAGCTGAAAGACACCACAAAAGTGGTTCTACCTGCTTGCTGGGCTGAGATGGGCAATCGCTGACTTTTGGAGTCGGCTGGTGACAAAATGTTCCAAACACACCCCATGCACAACTCCACCGGGGAAGGTGTCAGAAAGGAGTTCTCTTGGTAGTTCTTCCACTGCCCCGGTAGCCAGCTGAAAGACACCACAAAAGTGGTTCTACCTGCTTTCTGGGCTGAGATGGGGAATCGCTGACTTTTGGAGTCGGCTGGTGACAAAATGTTCCAAAGACAGCCCATGCACAACTCCAGCGGGGAAGGTGCCAGAAAGGAGTTCTGTTGGTTGTTCTTACACTGCCCCGGTAGCCAGCTGAAAGACACCACAAAAGTGGTTCTACCTGCTTTCTAGGCTGAGATGGGCAATCGCTGACTTTTGGAGTCGGCTGGTGACAAAATGTTCCAAACACACCCCATGCACAACTCCACCGGGGAAGGTGCCAGAAAGGAGTTCTGTTGGTAGTTCTTCCAGTGCCCCGGTAGCCAGCTGAAAGACACCACAAAAGTGGTTCTACCTGCTTTCTGGGCTGAGATGGGCAATCGCTGACTTTTGGAGTCGGCTGGTGACAAAATGTTCCAAACACACCCCATGCACAACTCCACCGGGGAAGGTGCCAGAAAGGAGTTCTGTTGGTTGTTCTTACACTGCCCCGGTAGCCAGATGAAAGACACCACAAAAGTGGTTCTACCTGCTTTCTAGGCTGAGATGGGGAATCGCTGACTTTTGGAGTCGGCTGGTGACAAAATGTTCCAAACACACCCCATGCACAACTCCCCCGGGGAAGGTGCCAGAAAGGAGTTCTGTTGGTTGTTCTTACACTGCCCCGGTAGCCAGATGAAAGACACCACAAAAGTGGTTCTACCTGCTTGCTGGGCTGAGATGGGGAATCGCTGACTTTTGCAGTCGGCTGGTGACAAAATGTTCCAAAGACAGCCCATGCACAACTCCACCGGGGAAGGTGCCAGAAAGGAGTTCTGTTGGTAGTTCTTCCACTGCCCCGGTAGCCAGATGAAAGACACCACAAAAGTGGTTCTACCTGCTTGCTGGGCTGAGATGGGGAATCGCTGACTTTTGGAGTCGGCTGGTGACAAAATGTTCCAAACACACCCCATGCACAACTCCACCGGGGAAGGTGCCAGAAAGGAGTTCTGTTGGTTGTTCTTACACTGCCCCGGTAGCCAGATGAAAGACACCACAAAAGTGGTTCTACCTGCTTGCTGGGCTGAGATGGGGAATCGCTGACTTTTGGAGTCGGCTGGTGACAAAATGTTCCAAACACACCCCATGCACAACTCCACCGGGGAAGGTGCCAGAAAGGAATTCCGTTGCTTGTTCTTCCACTGCCCCGGTAGCCAGCTGAAAGACACCACAAAAGTGGTTCTACCTGCTTGCTGGGCTGAGATGGGCAATCGCTGACTTTTGGAGTCGGCTGGTGACAAAATGTTCCAAACACACCCCATGCACAACTCCACCGGGGAAGGTGTCAGAAAGGAGTTCTCTTGGTAGTTCTTCCACTGCCCCGGTAGCCAGCTGAAAGACACCACAAAAGTGGTTCTACCTGCTTTCTGGGCTGAGATGGGGAATCGCTGACTTTTGGAGTCGGCTGGTGACAAAATGTTCCAAACACACCCCATGCACAACTCCACCGGGGAAGGTGCCAGAAAGGAGTTCTGTTGGTAGTTCTTCCACTGCCCCGGTAGCCAGCTGAAAGACACCACAAAAGTGGTTCTACCTGCTTGCTGGGCTGAGATGGGCAATCGCTGACTTTTGGAGTCGGCTGGTGAAAAAATGTTCCAAACACACCCCATGCACAACTCCACCGGGGAAGGTGCCAGAAAGGAGTTCTGTTGGTAGTTCTTCCACTGCCCCGGTAGCCAGATGAAAGACACCACAAAAGTGGTTCTACCTGCTTGCTGGGCTGAGATGGGCAATCGCTGACTTTTGGAGTCGGCTGGTGACAAAATGTTCCAAACACACCCCATGCACAACTCCAGCGGGGAAGGTGCCAGAAAGGAGTTCTGTTGGTTGTTCTTACACTGCCCCGGTAGCCAGATGAAAGACACCACAAAAGTGGTTCTACCTGCTTGCTGGGCTGAGATGGGGAATCGCTGACTTTTGGAGTCGGCTGGTGACAAAATGTTCCAAAGACAGCCCATGCACAACTCCAGCGGGGAAGGTGCCAGAAAGGAGTTCTGTTGGTTGTTCTTACACTGCCCCGGTAGCCAGATGAAAGACACCACAAAAGTGGTTCTACCTGCTTGCTGGGCTGAGATGGGCAATCGCTGACTTTTGGAGTCGGCTGGTGACAAAATGTTCCAAACACACCCCATGCACAACTCCACCGGGGAAGGTGCCAGAAAGGAGTTCTGTTGGTTGTTCTTACACTGCCCCGGTAGCCAGATGAAAGACACCACAAAAGTGGTTCTACCTGCTTTCTGGGCTGAGATGGGCAATCGCTGACTTTTAGAGTCGGCTGGTGACAAAATGTTCCAAACACACCCCATGCACAACTCCACCGGGGAAGGTGCCAGAAAGGAGTTCTGTTGGTAGTTCTTCCAGTGCCCCGGTAGCCAGCTGAAAGACACCACAAAAGTGGTTCTACCTGCTTTCTGGGCTGAGATGGGCAATCGCTGACTTTTGGAGTCGGCTGGTGACAAAATGTTCCAAACACACCCCATGCACAACTCCACCGGGGAAGGTGCCAGAAAGGAGTTCTGTTGGTTGTTCTTACACTGCCCCGGTAGCCAGATGAAAGACACCACAAAAGTGGTTCTACCTGCTTTCTAGGCTGAGATGGGGAATCGCTGACTTTTGGAGTCGGCTGGTGACAAAATGTTCCAAACACACCCCATGCACAACTCCACCGGGGAAGGTGCCAGAAAGGAGTTCTGTTGGTTGTTCTTACACTGCCCCGGTAGCCAGATGAAAGACACCACAAAAGTGGTTCTACCTGCTTTCTAGGCTGAGATGGGCAATCGCTGACTTTTGGAGTCGGCTGGTGACAAAATGTTCCAAACACACCCCATGCACAACTCCACCGGGGAAGGTGCCAGAAAGGAGTTCTGTTGGTAGTTCTTACACTGCCCCGGTAGCCAGATGAAAGACACCACAAAAGTGGTTCTACCTGCTTGCTGGGCTGAGATGGGCAATCGCTGACTTTTGGAGTCGGCTGGTGACAAAATGTTCCAAACACACCCCATGCACAACTCCACCGGGGAAGGTGCCAGAAAGGAGTTCTGTTGGTTGTTCTTACACTGCCCCGGTAGCCAGATGAAAGACACCACAAAAGTGGTTCTACCTGCTTTCTAGGCTGAGATGGGGAATCGCTGACTTTTGGAGTCGGCTGGTGACAAAATGTTCCAAACACACCCCATGCACAACTCCACCGGGGAAGGTGCCAGAAAGGAGTTCTGTTGGTTGTTCTTACACTGCCCCGGTAGCCAGATGAAAGACACCACAAAAGTGGTTCTACCTGCTTGCTGGGCTGAGATGGGGAATCGCTGACTTTTGGAGTCGGCTGGTGACAAAATGTTCCAAACACACCCCATGCACAACTCCACCGGGGAAGGTGCCAGAAAGGAGTTCTGTTGGTAGTTCTTCCACTGCCCCGGTAGCCAGATGAAAGACACCACAAAAGTGGTTCTACCTGCTTGCTGGGCTGAGATGGGGAATCGCTGACTTTTGGAGTCGGCTGGTGACAAAATGTTCCAAACACACCCCATGCACAACTCCAGCGGGGAAGGTGCCAGAAAGGAGTTCTGTTGGTTGTTCTTACACTGCCCCGGTAGCCAGATGAAAGACACCACAAAAGTGGTTCTACCTGCTTTCTGGGCTGAGATGGGCAATCGCTGACTTTTGGAGTCAGCTGGTGACAAAATGTTCCAAACACACCCCATGCACAACTCCAGCGGGGAAGGTGCCAGAAAGGAATTCCGTTGCTTGTTCTTACACTGCCCCGGTAGCCAGCTGAAAGACACCACAAAAGTGGTTCTACCTGCTTGCTGGGCTGAGATGGGCAATCGCTGACTTTTGGAGTCGGCTGGTGACAAAATGTTCCAAACACACCCCATGCACAACTCCACCGGGGAAGGTGTCAGAAAGGAGTTCTCTTGGTAGTTCTTCCACTGCCCTGGTAGCCAGCTGAAAGACACCACAAAAGTGGTTCTACCTGCTTTCTGGGCTGAGATGGGGAATCGCTGACTTTTGCAGTCGGCTGGTGACAAAATGTTCCAAACACACCCCATGCACAACTCCACCGGGGAAGGTGCCAGAAAGGAGTTCTGTTGGTAGTTCTTCCACTGCCCCGGTAGCCAGATGAAATACACCACAAAAGTGGTTCTACCTGCTTGCTGGGCTGAGATGGGCAATCGCTGACTTTTGGAGTCGGCTGGTGACAAAATGTTCCAAACACACCCCATGCACAACTCCACCGGGGAAGGTGCCAGAAAGGAGTTCTGTTGGTTGTTCTTCCACTGCCCCGGTAGCCAGATGAAAGACACCACAAAAGTGGTTCTACCTGCTTGCTGGGCTGAGATGGGGAATCGCTGACTTTTGGAGTCGGCTGGTGACAAAATGTTCCAAAGACAGCCCATGCACAACTCCACCGGGGAAGGTGCCAGAAAGGAGTTCTGTTGGTAGTTCTTCCACTGCCCCGGTAGCCAGCTGAAAGACACCACAAAAGTGGTTCTACCTGCTTGCTGGGCTGAGATGGGCAATCGCTGACTTTTGGAGTCGGCTGGTGACAAAATGTTCCAAAGACAGCCCATGCACAACTCCACCGGGGAAGGGTCCAGAAAGGAGTTCTGTTGGTAGTTCTTCCAGTGCCCCGGTAGCCAGCTGAAAGACACCACAAAAGTGGTTCTACCTTCTTGCTGGGCTGAGATGGGCAATCGCTGACTTTTGGAGTCGGCTGGTGACAAAATGTTCCAAACACACCCCATGCACAACTCCAGCGGGGAAGGTGCCAGAAAGGAGTTCTGTTGGTAGTTCTTCCAGTGCCCCGGTAGCCAGCTGAAAGACACCACAAAAGTGGTTCTACCTGCTTTCTGGGCTGAGATGGGCAATCGCTGACTTTTGGAGTCGGCTGGTGACAAAATGTTCCAAACACACCCCATGCACAACTCCACCGGGGAAGGTGCCAGAAAGGAGTTCTGTTGGTTGTTCTTACACTGCCCCGGTAGCCAGATGAAAGACACCACAAAAGTGGTTCTACCTGCTTTCTAGGCTGAGATGGGGAATCGCTGACTTTTGGAGTCGGCTGGTGACAAAATGTTCCAAACACACCCCATGCACAACTCCACCGGGGAAGGTGCCAGAAAGGAGTTCTGTTGGTTGTTCTTACACTGCCCCGGTAGCCAGATGAAAGACACCACAAAAGTGGTTCTACCTGCTTGCTGGGCTGAGATGGGCAATCGCTGACTTTTGGAGTCGGCTGGTGACAAAATGTTCCAAACACACCCCATGCACAACTCCACCGGGGAAGGTGCCAGAAAGGAATTCCATTGCTTGTTCTTCCACTGCCCCGGTAGCCAGATGAAAGACACCACAAAAGTGGTTCTACCTGCTTGCTGGGCTGAGATGGGCAATCGCTGACTTTTGGAGTCGGCTGGTGACAAAATGTTCCAAACACACCCCATGCACAACTCCTGCGGGGAAGGTGCCAGAAAGATATTTTGTTGCTTGTTCTTCCACTGCCCCGGTAGCCAGATGAAAGACACCACAAAAGTGGTTCTACCTGCTTGCTGGGCTGAGATGGGCAATCGCTGACTTTTGGAGTCGGCTGGTGACAAAATGTTCCAAACACACCCCATGCACAACTCCACCGGGGAAGGTGCCAGAAAGGAGTTCCGTTGCTTGTTCTTCCACTGCCCCGGTAGCCAGCTGAAAGACACCACAAAAGTGGTTCTACCTGCTTGCTGGGCTGAGATGGGGAATCGCTGACTTTTGGAGTCGGCTGGTGACAAAATGTTCCAAACACACCCCATGCACAACTCCTGCGGGGAAGGTGCCAGAAAGGAGTTCTGTTGGTTGTTCTTACACTGCCCCGGTAGCCAGATGAAAGACACCACAAAAGTGGTTCTACCTGCTTGCTGGGCTGAGATGGGGAATCGCTGACTTTTGGAGTCGGCTGGTGACAAAATGTTCCAAAGACAGCCCATGCACAACTCCACCGGGGAAGGTGCCAGAAAGGAGTTCTCTTGGTAGTTCTTCCACTGCCCCGGTAGCCAGATGAAAGACACCACAAAAGTGGTTCTACCTGCTTGCTGGGCTGAGATGGGCAATCGCTGACTTTTGGAGTCGGCTGGTGACAAAATGTTCCAAACACACCCCATGCACAACTCCACCGGGGAAGGTGCCAGAAAGGAGTTCTGTTGGTTGTTCTTCCACTGCCCCGGTAGCCAGAAGAAAGACACCACAAAAGTGGTTCTACCTGCTTTCTGGGCTGAGATGGGCAATCGCTGACTTTTGGAGTCGGCTGGTGACAAAATGTTCCAAACACACCCCATGCACAACTCCACCGGGGAAGGTGCCAGAAAGGAATTCCGTTGCTTGTTCTTCCACTGCCCCGGTAGCCAGCTGAAAGACACCACAAAAGTGGTTCTACCTGCTTGCTGGGCTGAGATGGGCAATCGCTGACTTTTGGAGTCGGCTGGTGACAAAATGTTCCAAACACACCCCATGCACAACTCCACCGGGGAAGGTGCCAGAAAGGAGTTCTGTTGGTTGTTCTTACACTGCCCCGGTAGCCAGATGAAAGACACCACAAAAGTGGTTCTACCTGCTTGCTGGGCTGAGATGGGCAATCGCTGACTTTTGGAGTCGGCTGGTGACAAAATGTTCCAAAGACACCCCATGCACAACTCCACCGGGGAAGGTGCCAGAAAGGAGTTCTGTTGGTTGTTCTTACACTGCCCCGGTAGCCAGATGAAAGACACCACAAAAGTGGTTCTACCTGCTTTCTAGGCTGAGATGGGCAATCGCTGACTTTTGGAGTCGGCTGGTGACAAAATGTTCCAAACACACCCCATGCACAACTCCACCGGGGAAGGTGCCAGAAAGGAGTTCTGTTGGTAGTTCTTCCACTGCCCCTGTAGCCAGCTGAAAGACACCACAAAAGTGTTTCTACCTGCTTTCTGGGCTGAGATGGGGAATCGCTGACTTTTGGAGTCGGCTGGTGACAAAATGTTCCAAACACACCCCATGCACAACTCCACCGGGGAAGGTGCCAGAAAGGAATTCCATTGCTTGTTCTTCCACTGCCCCGGTAGCCAGATGAAAGACACCACAAAAGTGGTTCTACCTGCTTTCTAGGCTGAGATGGGGAATCGCTGACTTTTGGAGTCGGCTGGTGACAAAATGTTCCAAAGACAGCCCATGCACAACTCCACCGGGGAAGGTGCCAGAAAGGAGTTCTCTTGGTAGTTCTTCCAGTGCCCCGGTAGCCAGATGAAAGACACCACAAAAGTGGTTCTACCTGCTTGCTGGGCTGAGATGGGCAATCGCTGACTTTTGGAGTCGGCTGGTGACAAAATGTTCCAAACACACCCCATGCAAAACTCCACCGGGGAAGGTGCCAGAAAGGAGTTCTGTTGGTTGTTCTTACACTGCCCCGGTAGCCAGCTGAAAGACACCACAAAAGTGGTTCTACCTGCTTGCTGGGCTGAGATGGGCAATCGCTGACTTTTGGAGTCGGCTGGTGACAAAATGTTCCAAACACACCCCATGCACAACTCCACCGGGGAAGGTGCCAGAAAGGAATTCCGTTGCTTGTTCTTCCACTGCCCCGGTAGCCAGCTGAAAGACACCACAAAAGTGGTTCTACCTGCTTGCTGGGCTGAGATGGGCAATCGCTGACTTTTGGAGTCGGCTGGTGACAAAATGTTCCAAACACACCCCATGCACAACTCCACCGGGGAAGGTGCCAGAAAGGAGTTCTCTTGGTAGTTCTTCCACTGCCCCGGTAGCCAGCTGAAAGACACCACAAAAGTGGTTCTACCTGCTTGCTGGGCTGAGATGGGCAATCGCTGACTTTTGCAGTCGGCTGGTGACAAAATGTTCCAAACACACCCCATGCACAACTCCACCGGGGAAGGTGCCAGAAAGGAGTTCTGTTGGTAGTTCTTCCAGTGCCCCGGTAGCCAGATGAAAGACACCACAAAAGTGGTTCTACCTGCTTTCTGGGCTGAGATGGGGAATCGCTGACTTTTGGAGTCGGCTGGTGACAAAATGTTCCAAACACACCCCATGCACAACTCCACCGGGGAAGGTGCCAGAAAGGAGTTCTGTTGGTTGTTCTTACACTGCCCCGGTAGCCAGATGAAAGACACCACAAAAGTGGTTCTACCTGCTTGCTGGGCTGAGATGGGGAATCGCTGACTTTTGGAGTCGGCTGGTGACAAAATGTTCCAAACACACCCCATGCACAACTCCCCCGGGGAAGGTGCCAGAAAGGAGTTCTGTTGGTTGTTCTTACACTGCCCCGGTAGCCAGATGAAAGACACCACAAAAGTGGTTCTACCTGCTTGCTGGGCTGAGATGGGGAATCGCTGACTTTTGGAGTCGGCTGGTGACAAAATGTTCCAAAGACAGCCCATGCACAACTCCACCGGGGAAGGTGCCAGAAAGGAGTTCTGTTGGTTGTTCTTCCACTGCCCCGGTAGCCAGCTGAAAGACACCACAAAAGTGGTTCTACCTGCTTGCTGGGCTGAGATGGGCAATCGCTGACTTTTGGAGTCGGCTGGTGACAAAATGTTCCAAACACACCCCATGCACAACTCCACCGGGGAAGGTGCCAGAAAGGAGTTCTGTTGGTTGTTCTTACACTGCCCCGGTAGCCAGATGAAAGACACCACAAAAGTGGTTCTACCTGCTTTCTAGGCTGAGATGGGCAATCGCTGACTTTTGGAGTCGGCTGGTGACAAAATGTTCCAAACACACCCCATGCACAACTCCACCGGGGAAGGTGCCAGAAAGGAGTTCTGTTGGTAGTTCTTCCAGTGCCCCGGTAGCCAGCTGAAAGACACCACAAAAGTGGTTCTACCTGCTTTCTGGGCTGAGATGGGCAATCGCTGACTTTTGGAGTCGGCTGGTGACAAAATGTTCCAAACACACCCCATGCACAACTCCCCCGGGGAAGGTGCCAGAAAGGAGTTCTGTTGGTTGTTCTTACACTGCCCCGGTAGCCAGATGAAAGACACCACAAAAGTGGTTCTACCTGCTTGCTGGGCTGAGATGGGCAATCGCTGACTTTTGGAGTCGGCTGGTGACAAAATGTTCCAAAGACAGCCCATGCACAACTCCACCGGGGAAGGTGCCAGAAAGGAGTTCTGTTGGTAGTTCTTCCACTGCCCCGGTAGCCAGCTGAAAGACACCACAAAAGTGGTTCTACCTGCTTGCTGGGCTGAGATGGGGAATCGCTGACTTTTGGAGTCGGCTGGTGACAAACTGTTCCAAACACACCCCATGCACAACTCCACCGGAGAAGGTGCCAGAAAGGAGTTCTGTTGGTTGTTCTTACACTGCCCCGGTAGCCAGATGAAAGACACCACAAAAGTGGTTCTACCTGCTTTCTGGGCTGAGATGGGCAATCGCTGACTTTTGGAGTCGGCTGGTGACAAAATGTTCCAAACACACCCCATGCACAACTCCACCGGGGAAGGTGCCAGAAAGGAATTCCGTTGCTTGTTCTTCCACTGCCCCGGTAGCCAGCTGAAAGACACCACAAAAGTGGTTCTACCTGCTTGCTGGGCTGAGATGGGCAATCGCTGACTTTTGGAGTCGGCTGGTGACAAAATGTTCCAAACACACCCCATGCACAACTCCACCGGGGAAGGTGCCAGAAAGGAGTTCTCTTGGTAGTTCTTCCACTGCCCCGGTAGCCAGATGAAAGACACCACAAAAGTGGTTCTACCTGCTTGCTGGGCTGAGATGGGGAATCGCTGACTTTTGCAGTCGGCTGGTGACAAAATGTTCCAAACACACCCCATGCACAACTCCACCGGGGAAGGTGCCAGAAAGGAGTTCTCTTGGTAGTTCTTCCACTGCCCCGGTAGCCAGCTGAAAGACACCACAAAAGTGGTTCTACCTGCTTGCTGGGCTGAGATGGGCAATCGCTGACTTTTGGAGTCGGCTGGTGAAAAAATGTTCCAAACACACCCCATGCACAACTCCACCGGGGAAGGTGCCAGAAAGGAGTTCTGTTGGTAGTTCTTCCACTGCCCCGGTAGCCAGATGAAAGACACCACAAAAGTGGTTCTACCTGCTTTCTGGGCTGAGATGGGCAATCGCTGACTTTTGGAGTCGGCTGGTGACAAAATGTTCCAAACACACCCCATGCACAACTCCACCGGGGAAGGTGCCAGAAAGGAGTTCTGTTGGTTGTTCTTACACTGCCCCGGTAGCCAGATGAAAGACACCACAAAAGTGGTTCTACCTGCTTGCTGGGCTGAGATGGGGAATCGCTGACTTTTGGAGTCGGCTGGTGACAAAATGTTCCAAAGACAGCCCATGCACAACTCCAGCGGGGAAGGTGCCAGAAAGGAGTTCTGTTGGTTGTTCTTACACTGCCCCGGTAGCCAGATGAAAGACACCACAAAAGTGGTTCTACCTGCTTGCTGGGCTGAGATGGGGAATCGCTGACTTTTGGAGTCGGCTGGTGACAAAATGTTCCAAACACACCCCATGCACAACTCCACCGGGGAAGGTGCCAGAAAGGAGTTCTGTTGGTAGTTCTTCCACTGCCCCGGTAGCCAGATGAAAGACACCACAAAAGTGGTTCTACCTGCTTGCTGGGCTGAGATGGGCAATCGCTGACTTTTGGAGTCGGCTGGTGACAAAATGTTCCAAAGACAGCCCATGCACAACTCCACCGGGGAAGGTGCCAGAAAGGAGTTCTGTTGGTAGTTCTTCCACTGCCCCGGTAGCCAGCTGAAAGACACCACAAAAGTGGTTCTACCTGCTTGCTGGGCTGAGATGGGGAATCGCTGACTTTTGGAGTCGGCTGGTGACAAAATGTTCCAAACACACCCCATGCACAACTCCACCGGGGAAGGTGCCAGAAAGGAGTTCTGTTGGTTGTTCTTACACTGCCCCGGTAGCCAGATGAAAGACACCACAAAAGTGGTTCTACCTGCTTTCTGGGCTGAGATGGGCAATCGCTGACTTTTGGAGTCGGCTGGTGACAAAATGTTCCAAACACACCCCATGCACAACTCCACCGGGGAAGGTGCCAGAAAGGAATTCCGTTGCTTGTTCTTCCACTGCCCCGGTAGCCAGCTGAAAGACACCACAAAAGTGGTTCTACCTGCTTGCTGGGCTGAGATGGGCAATCGCTGACTTTTGGAGTCGGCTGGTGACAAAATGTTCCAAACACACCCCATGCACAACTCCACCGGGGAAGGTGTCAGAAAGGAGTTCTCTTGGTAGTTCTTCCACTGCCCCGGTAGCCAGCTGAAAGACACCACAAAAGTGGTTCTACCTGCTTTCTGGGCTGAGATGGGGAATCGCTGACTTTTGCAGTCGGCTGGTGACAAAATGTTCCAAACACACCCCATGCACAACTCCACCGGGGAAGGTGCCAGAAAGGAGTTCTGTTGGTAGTTCTTCCACTGCCCCGGTAGCCAGCTGAAAGACACCACAAAAGTGGTTCTACCTGCTTGCTGGGCTGAGATGGGCAATCGCTGACTTTTGGAGTCGGCTGGTGACAAAATGTTCCAAACACACCCCATGCACAACTCCACCGGGGAAGGTGCCAGAAAGGAGTTCTGTTGGTAGTTCTTCCACTGCCCCGGTAGCCAGATGAAAGACACCACAAAAGTGGTTCTACCTGCTTTCTGGGCTGAGATGGGCAATCGCTGACTTTTGGAGTCGGCTGGTGACAAAATGTTCCAAACACACCCCATGCACAACTCCCCCGGGGAAGGTGCCAGAAAGGAGTTCTGTTGGTTGTTCTTACACTGCCCCGGTAGCCAGATGAAAGACACCACAAAAGTGGTTCTACCTGCTTGCTGGGCTGAGATGGGGAATCGCTGACTTTTGGAGTCGGCTGGTGACAAAATGTTCCAAAGACAGCCCATGCACAACTCCAGCGGGGAAGGTGCCAGAAAGGAGTTCTCTTGGTAGTTCTTACACTGCCCCGGTAGCCAGATGAAAGACACCACAAAAGTGGTTCTACCTGCTTGCTGGGCTGAGATGGGGAATCGCTGACTTTTGGAGTCGGCTGGTGACAAAATGTTCCAAACACACCCCATGCACAACTCCACCGGGGAAGGTGCCAGAAAGGAGTTCTGTTGGTAGTTCTTCCACTGCCCCGGTAGCCAGATGAAAGACACCACAAAAGTGGTTCTACCTGCTTGCTGGGCTGAGATGGGGAATCGCTGACTTTTGGAGTCGGCTGGTGACAAAATGTTCCAAACACACCCCATGCACAACTCCAGCGGGGAAGGTGCCAGAAAGGAGTTCTGTTGGTTGTTCTTACACTGCCCCGGTAGCCAGATGAAAGACACCACAAAAGTGGTTCTACCTGCTTTCTGGGCTGAGATGGGCAATCGCTGACTTTTGGAGTCAGCTGGTGACAAAATGTTCCAAACACACCCCATGCACAACTCCAGCGGGGAAGGTGCCAGAAAGGAATTCCGTTGCTTGTTCTTACACTGCCCCGGTAGCCAGCTGAAAGACACCACAAAAGTGGTTCTACCTGCTTGCTGGGCTGAGATGGGCAATCGCTGACTTTTGGAGTCGGCTGGTGACAAAATGTTCCAAACACACCCCATGCACAACTCCACCGGGGAAGGTGTCAGAAAGGAGTTCTCTTGGTAGTTCTTCCACTGCCCTGGTAGCCAGCTGAAAGACACCACAAAAGTGGTTCTACCTGCTTTCTGGGCTGAGATGGGGAATCGCTGACTTTTGCAGTCGGCTGGTGACAAAATGTTCCAAACACACCCCATGCACAACTCCACCGGGGAAGGTGCCAGAAAGGAGTTCTGTTGGTAGTTCTTCCACTGCCCCGGTAGCCAGATGAAATACACCACAAAAGTGGTTCTACCTGCTTGCTGGGCTGAGATGGGCAATCGCTGACTTTTGGAGTCGGCTGGTGACAAAATGTTCCAAACACACCCCATGCACAACTCCACCGGGGAAGGTGCCAGAAAGGAGTTCTGTTGGTAGTTCTTCCACTGCCCCGGTAGCCAGCTGAAAGACACCACAAAAGTGGTTCTACCTGCTTGCTGGGCTGAGATGGGCAATCGCTGACTTTTGGAGTCGGCTGGTGACAAAATGTTCCAAAGACAGCCCATGCACAACTCCACCGGGGAAGGGTCCAGAAAGGAGTTCTGTTGGTAGTTCTTCCACTGCCCCGGTAGCCAGCTGAAAGACACCACAAAAGTGGTTCTACCTGCTTGCTGGGCTGAGATGGGCAATCGCTGACTTTTGGAGTCGGCTGGTGACAAAATGTTCCAAAGACAGCCCATGCACAACTCCACCGGGGAAGGGTCCAGAAAGGAGTTCTGTTGGTAGTTCTTCCAGTGCCCCGGTAGCCAGCTGAAAGACACCACAAAAGTGGTTCTACCTGCTTGCTGGGCTGAGATGGGCAATCGCTGACTTTTGGAGTCGGCTGGTGACAAAATGTTCCAAACACACCCCATGCACAACTCCAGCGGGGAAGGTGCCAGAAAGGAGTTCTGTTGGTAGTTCTTCCAGTGCCCCGGTAGCCAGCTGAAAGACACCACAAAAGTGGTTCTACCTGCTTTCTGGGCTGAGATGGGCAATCGCTGACTTTTGGAGTCGGCTGGTGACAAAATGTTCCAAACACACCCCATGCACAACTCCACCGGGGAAGGTGCCAGAAAGGAGTTCTGTTGGTTGTTCTTACACTGCCCCGGTAGCCAGATGAAAGACACCACAAAAGTGGTTCTACCTGCTTTCTAGGCTGAGATGGGGAATCGCTGACTTTTGGAGTCGGCTGGTGACAAAATGTTCCAAACACACCCCATGCACAACTCCACCGGGGAAGGTGCCAGAAAGGAGTTCTGTTGGTTGTTCTTACACTGCCCCGGTAGCCAGATGAAAGACACCACAAAAGTGGTTCTACCTGCTTGCTGGGCTGAGATGGGCAATCGCTGACTTTTGGAGTCGGCTGGTGACAAAATGTTCCAAACACACCCCATGCACAACTCCACCGGGGAAGGTGCCAGAAAGGAATTCCATTGCTTGTTCTTCCACTGCCCCGGTAGCCAGATGAAAGACACCACAAAAGTGGTTCTACCTGCTTGCTGGGCTGAGATGGGCAATCGCTGACTTTTGGAGTCGGCTGGTGACAAAATGTTCCAAACACACCCCAT
The DNA here is from genome assembly GCF_963210335.1 of Falco punctatus. NCBI lineage: Eukaryota > Metazoa > Chordata > Aves > Falconiformes > Falconidae > Falco > Falco punctatus. The sequence continues at coordinate 1,184,327 of NW_027660338.1, forward strand.
GCACAACTCCTGCGGGGAAGGTGCCAGAAAGATATTTTGTTGCTTGTTCTTCCACTGCCCCGGTAGCCAGATGAAAGACACCACAAAAGTGGTTCTACCTGCTTGCTGGGCTGAGATGGGCAATCGCTGACTTTTGGAGTCGGCTGGTGACAAAATGTTCCAAACACACCCCATGCACAACTCCACCGGGGAAGGTGCCAGAAAGGAGTTCCGTTGCTTGTTCTTCCACTGCCCCGGTAGCCAGCTGAAAGACACCACAAAAGTGGTTCTACCTGCTTGCTGGGCTGAGATGGGGAATCGCTGACTTTTGGAGTCGGCTGGTGACAAAATGTTCCAAACACACCCCATGCACAACTCCTGCGGGGAAGGTGCCAGAAAGGAGTTCTGTTGGTTGTTCTTACACTGCCCCGGTAGCCAGATGAAAGACACCACAAAAGTGGTTCTACCTGCTTGCTGGGCTGAGATGGGGAATCGCTGACTTTTGGAGTCGGCTGGTGACAAAATGTTCCAAAGACAGCCCATGCACAACTCCACCGGGGAAGGTGCCAGAAAGGAGTTCTCTTGGTAGTTCTTCCACTGCCCCGGTAGCCAGATGAAAGACACCACAAAAGTGGTTCTACCTGCTTGCTGGGCTGAGATGGGCAATCGCTGACTTTTGGAGTCGGCTGGTGACAAAATGTTCCAAACACACCCCATGCACAACTCCACCGGGGAAGGTGCCAGAAAGGAGTTCTGTTGGTTGTTCTTCCACTGCCCCGGTAGCCAGAAGAAAGACACCACAAAAGTGGTTCTACCTGCTTTCTGGGCTGAGATGGGCAATCGCTGACTTTTGGAGTCGGCTGGTGACAAAATGTTCCAAACACACCCCATGCACAACTCCACCGGGGAAGGTGCCAGAAAGGAATTCCGTTGCTTGTTCTTCCACTGCCCCGGTAGCCAGCTGAAAGACACCACAAAAGTGGTTCTACCTGCTTGCTGGGCTGAGATGGGCAATCGCTGACTTTTGGAGTCGGCTGGTGACAAAATGTTCCAAACACACCCCATGCACAACTCCACCGGGGAAGGTGCCAGAAAGGAGTTCTGTTGGTTGTTCTTACACTGCCCCGGTAGCCAGATGAAAGACACCACAAAAGTGGTTCTACCTGCTTGCTGGGCTGAGATGGGCAATCGCTGACTTTTGGAGTCGGCTGGTGACAAAATGTTCCAAAGACACCCCATGCACAACTCCACCGGGGAAGGTGCCAGAAAGGAGTTCTGTTGGTAGTTCTTCCAGTGCCCCGGTAGCCAGATGAAAGACACCACAAAAGTGGTTCTACCTGCTTTCTAGGCTGAGATGGGGAATCGCTGACTTTTGGAGTCGGCTGGTGACAAAATGTTCCAAACACACCCCATGCACAACTCCACCGGGGAAGGTGCCAGAAAGGAGTTCTGTTGGTAGTTCTTCCACTGCCCCTGTAGCCAGCTGAAAGACACCACAAAAGTGTTTCTACCTGCTTTCTGGGCTGAGATGGGGAATCGCTGACTTTTGGAGTCGGCTGGTGACAAAATGTTCCAAACACACCCCATGCACAACTCCACCGGGGAAGGTGCCAGAAAGGAATTCCATTGCTTGTTCTTCCACTGCTCGGTAGCCAGATGAAAGACACCACAAAAGTGGTTCTACCTGCTTTCTAGGCTGAGATGGGGAATCGCTGACTTTTGGAGTCGGCTGGTGACAAAATGTTCCAAAGACAGCCCATGCACAACTCCACCGGGGAAGGTGCCAGAAAGGAGTTCTCTTGGTAGTTCTTCCAGTGCCCCGGTAGCCAGATGAAAGACACCACAAAAGTGGTTCTACCTGCTTGCTGGGCTGAGATGGGGAATCGCTGACTTTTGGAGTCGTCTGGTGACAAAATGTTCCAAACACACCCCATGCAAAACTCCACCGGGGAAGGTGCCAGAAAGGAGTTCTGTTGGTTGTTCTTACACTGCCCCGGTAGCCAGCTGAAAGACACCACAAAAGTGGTTCTACCTGCTTGCTGGGCTGAGATGGGCAATCGCTGACTTTTGGAGTCGGCTGGTGACAAAATGTTCCAAACACACCCCATGCACAACTCCACCGGGGAAGGTGCCAGAAAGGAATTCCGTTGCTTGTTCTTCCACTGCCCCGGTAGCCAGCTGAAAGACACCACAAAAGTGGTTCTACCTGCTTGCTGGGCTGAGATGGGCAATCGCTGACTTTTGCAGTCGGCTGGTGACAAAATGTTCCAAACACACCCCATGCACAACTCCACCGGGGAAGGTGCCAGAAAGGAGTTCTCTTGGTAGTTCTTCCACTGCCCCGGTAGCCAGCTGAAAGACACCACAAAAGTGGTTCTACCTGCTTGCTGGGCTGAGATGGGCAATCGCTGACTTTTGCAGTCGGCTGGTGACAAAATGTTCCAAACACACCCCATGCACAACTCCACCGGGGAAGGTGCCAGAAAGGAGTTCTGTTGGTAGTTCTTCCAGTGCCCCGGTAGCCAGATGAAAGACACCACAAAAGTGGTTCTACCTGCTTTCTGGGCTGAGATGGGGAATCGCTGACTTTTGGAGTCGGCTGGTGACAAAATGTTCCAAACACACCCCATGCACAACTCCACCGGGGAAGGTGCCAGAAAGGAGTTCTGTTGGTTGTTCTTACACTGCCCCGGTAGCCAGATGAAAGACACCACAAAAGTGGTTCTACCTGCTTTCTGGGCTGAGATGGGGAATCGCTGACTTTTGGAGTCGGCTGGTGACAAAATGTTCCAAACACACCCCATGCACAACTCCCCCGGGGAAGGTGCCAGAAAGGAGTTCTGTTGGTTGTTCTTACACTGCCCCGGTAGCCAGATGAAAGACACCACAAAAGTGGTTCTACCTGCTTGCTGGGCTGAGATGGGGAATCGCTGACTTTTGGAGTCGGCTGGTGACAAAATGTTCCAAAGACAGCCCATGCACAACTCCACCGGGGAAGGTGCCAGAAAGGAGTTCTGTTGGTTGTTCTTCCACTGCCCCGGTAGCCAGCTGAAAGACACCACAAAAGTGGTTCTACCTGCTTGCTGGGCTGAGATGGGCAATCGCTGACTTTTGGAGTCGGCTGGTGACAAAATGTTCCAAACACACCCCATGCACAACTCCACCGGGGAAGGTGCCAGAAAGGAGTTCTGTTGGTTGTTCTTACACTGCCCCGGTAGCCAGATGAAAGACACCACAAAAGTGGTTCTACCTGCTTTCTAGGCTGAGATGGGCAATCGCTGACTTTTGGAGTCGGCTGGTGACAAAATGTTCCAAACACACCCCATGCACAACTCCACCGGGGAAGGTGCCAGAAAGGAGTTCTGTTGGTAGTTCTTCCAGTGCCCCGGTAGCCAGCTGAAAGACACCACAAAAGTGGTTCTACCTGCTTTCTGGGCTGAGATGGGCAATCGCTGACTTTTGGAGTCGGCTGGTGACAAAATGTTCCAAACACACCCCATGCACAACTCCCCCGGGGAAGGTGCCAGAAAGGAGTTCTGTTGGTTGTTCTTACACTGCCCCGGTAGCCAGATGAAAGACACCACAAAAGTGGTTCTACCTGCTTGCTGGGCTGAGATGGGCAATCGCTGACTTTTGGAGTCGGCTGGTGACAAAATGTTCCAAAGACAGCCCATGCACAACTCCACCGGGGAAGGTGCCAGAAAGGAGTTCTGTTGGTAGTTCTTCCACTGCCCCGGTAGCCAGCTGAAAGACACCACAAAAGTGGTTCTACCTGCTTGCTGGGCTGAGATGGGCAATCGCTGACTTTTGGAGTCGGCTGGTGACAAAATGTTCCAAACACACCCCATGCACAACTCCACCGGGGAAGGTGCCAGAAAGGAGTTCTGTTGGTTGTTCTTACACTGCCCCGGTAGCCAGATGAAAGACACCACAAAAGTGGTTCTACCTGCTTTCTGGGCTGAGATGGGCAATCGCTGACTTTTGGAGTCGGCTGGTGACAAAATGTTCCAAACACACCCCATGCACAACTCCACCGGGGAAGGTGCCAGAAAGGAATTCCGTTGCTTGTTCTTCCACTGCCCCGGTAGCCAGCTGAAAGACACCACAAAAGTGGTTCTACCTGCTTTCTGGGCTGAGATGGGCAATCGCTGACTTTTGGAGTCGGCTGGTGACAAAATGTTCCAAACACACCCCATGCACAACTCCACCGGGGAAGGTGTCAGAAAGGAGTTCTCTTGGTAGTTCTTCCACTGCCCCGGTAGCCAGCTGAAAGACACCACAAAAGTGGTTCTACCTGCTTTCTGGGCTGAGATGGGGAATCGCTGACTTTTGCAGTCGGCTGGTGACAAAATGTTCCAAACACACCCCATGCACAACTCCACCGGGGAAGGTGCCAGAAAGGAGTTCTGTTGGTAGTTCTTCCACTGCCCCGGTAGCCAGCTGAAAGACACCACAAAAGTGGTTCTACCTGCTTGCTGGGCTGAGATGGGCAATCGCTGACTTTTGGAGTCGGCTGGTGAAAAAATGTTCCAAACACACCCCATGCACAACTCCACCGGGGAAGGTGCCAGAAAGGAGTTCTGTTGGTAGTTCTTCCACTGCCCCGGTAGCCAGATGAAAGACACCACAAAAGTGGTTCTACCTGCTTTCTGGGCTGAGATGGGCAATCGCTGACTTTTGGAGTCGGCTGGTGACAAAATGTTCCAAACACACCCCATGCACAACTCCACCGGGGAAGGTGCCAGAAAGGAGTTCTGTTGGTTGTTCTTACACTGCCCCGGTAGCCAGATGAAAGACACCACAAAAGTGGTTCTACCTGCTTGCTGGGCTGAGATGGGGAATCGCTGACTTTTGGAGTCGGCTGGTGACAAAATGTTCCAAAGACAGCCCATGCACAACTCCAGCGGGGAAGGTGCCAGAAAGGAGTTCTGTTGGTTGTTCTTACACTGCCCCGGTAGCCAGATGAAAGACACCACAAAAGTGGTTCTACCTGCTTGCTGGGCTGAGATGGGGAATCGCTGACTTTTGGAGTCGGCTGGTGACAAAATGTTCCAAAGACAGCCCATGCACAACTCCACCGGGGAAGGTGCCAGAAAGGAGTTCTGTTGGTAGTTCTTCCACTGCCCCGGTAGCCAGATGAAAGACACCACAAAAGTGGTTCTACCTGCTTGCTGGGCTGAGATGGGCAATCGCTGACTTTTGGAGTCGGCTGGTGACAAAATGTTCCAAAGACAGCCCATGCACAACTCCACCGGGGAAGGTGCCAGAAAGGAGTTCTGTTGGTAGTTCTTCCACTGCCCCGGTAGCCAGCTGAAAGACACCACAAAAGTGGTTCTACCTGCTTGCTGGGCTGAGATGGGGAATCGCTGACTTTTGGAGTCGGCTGGTGACAAAATGTTCCAAACACACCCCATGCACAACTCCCCCGGGGAAGGTGCCAGAAAGGAGTTCTGTTGGTTGTTCTTACACTGCCCCGGTAGCCAGATGAAAGACACCACAAAAGTGGTTCTACCTGCTTTCTGGGCTGAGATGGGCAATCGCTGACTTTTGGAGTCGGCTGGTGACAAAATGTTCCAAACACACCCCATGCACAACTCCACCGGGGAAGGTGCCAGAAAGGAATTCCGTTGCTTGTTCTTCCACTGCCCCGGTAGCCAGCTGAAAGACACCACAAAAGTGGTTCTACCTGCTTGCTGGGCTGAGATGGGCAATCGCTGACTTTTGGAGTCGGCTGGTGACAAAATGTTCCAAACACACCCCATGCACAACTCCACCGGGGAAGGTGTCAGAAAGGAGTTCTCTTGGTAGTTCTTCCACTGCCCCGGTAGCCAGCTGAAAGACACCACAAAAGTGGTTCTACCTGCTTTCTGGGCTGAGATGGGGAATCGCTGACTTTTGCAGTCGGCTGGTGACAAAATGTTCCAAACACACCCCATGCACAACTCCACCGGGGAAGGTGCCAGAAAGGAGTTCTGTTGGTAGTTCTTCCAGTGCCCCGGTAGCCAGCTGAAAGACACCACAAAAGTGGTTCTACCTGCTTTCTGGGCTGAGATGGGCAATCGCTGACTTTTGGAGTCGGCTGGTGACAAAATGTTCCAAACACACCCCATGCACAACTCCACCGGGGAAGGTGCCAGAAAGGAGTTCTGTTGGTTGTTCTTACACTGCCCCGGTAGCCAGATGAAAGACACCACAAAAGTGGTTCTACCTGCTTTCTAGGCTGAGATGGGGAATCGCTGACTTTTGGAGTCGGCTGGTGACAAAATGTTCCAAAAACACCCCATGCACAACTCCACCGGGGAAGGTGCCAGAAAGGAGTTCTGTTGGTTGTTCTTACACTGCCCCGGTAGCCAGATGAAAGACACCACAAAAGTGGTTCTACCTGCTTGCTGGGCTGAGATGGGGAATCGCTGACTTTTGGAGTCGGCTGGTGACAAAATGTTCCAAAGACAGCCCATGCACAACTCCACCGGGGAAGGTGCCAGAAAGGAGTTCTGTTGGTAGTTCTTCCACTGCCCCGGTAGCCAGATGAAAGACACCACAAAAGTGGTTCTACCTGCTTGCTGGGCTGAGATGGGGAATCGCTGACTTTTGCAGTCGGCTGGTGACAAAATGTTCCAAACACACCCCATGCACAACTCCACCGGGGAAGGTGCCAGAAAGGAGTTCTGTTGGTAGTTCTTCCACTGCCCCGGTAGCCAGATGAAAGACACCACAAAAGTGGTTCTACCTGCTTGCTGGGCTGAGATGGGCAATCGCTGACTTTTGGAGTCGGCTGGTGACAAAATGTTCCAAACACACCCCATGCACAACTCCACCGGGGAAGGTGCCAGAAAGGAGTTCTGTTGGTAGTTCTTCCACTGCCCCGGTAGCCAGATGAAAGACACCACAAAAGTGGTTCTACCTGCTTGCTGGGCTGAGATGGGCAATCGCTGACTTTTGGAGTCGGCTGGTGACAAAATGTTCCAAACACACCCCATGCACAACTCCACCGGGGAAGGTGCCAGAAAGGAATTCCGTTGCTTGTTCTTCCACTGCCCCGGTAGCCAGCTGAAAGACACCACAAAAGTGGTTCTACCTGCTTGCTGGGCTGAGATGGGCAATCGCTGACTTTTGGAGTCGGCTGGTGACAAAATGTTCCAAACACACCCCATGCACAACTCCACCGGGGAAGGTGTCAGAAAGGAGTTCTGTTGGTAGTTCTTCCACTGCCCCGGTAGCCAGCTGAAAGACACCACAAAAGTGGTTCTACCTGCTTTCTGGGCTGAGATGGGGAATCGCTGACTTTTGCAGTCGGCTGGTGACAAAATGTTCCAAACACACCCCATGCACAACTCCACCGGGGAAGGTGCCAGAAAGGAGTTCTGTTGGTAGTTCTTCCACTGCCCCGGTAGCCAGCTGAAAGACACCACAAAAGTGGTTCTACCTGCTTGCTGGGCTGAGATGGGCAATCGCTGACTTTTGGAGTCGGCTGGTGAAAAAATGTTCCAAACACACCCCATGCACAACTCCACCGGGGAAGGTGCCAGAAAGGAGTTCTGTTGGTAGTTCTTCCACTGCCCCGGTAGCCAGATGAAAGACACCACAAAAGTGGTTCTACCTGCTTGCTGGGCTGAGATGGGCAATCGCTGACTTTTGGAGTCGGCTGGTGACAAAATGTTCCAAACACACCCCATGCACAACTCCACCGGGGAAGGTGCCAGAAAGGAATTCCGTTGCTTGTTCTTCCACTGCCCCGGTAGCCAGCTGAAAGACACCACAAAAGTGGTTCTACCTGCTTGCTGGGCTGAGATGGGCAATCGCTGACTTTTGGAGTCGGCTGGTGACAAAATGTTCCAAAGACAGCCCATGCACAACTCCACCGGGGAAGGTGCCAGAAAGGAGTTCTGTTGGTTGTTCTTACACTGCCCCGGTAGCCAGATGAAAGACACCACAAAAGTGGTTCTACCTGCTTGCTGGGCTGAGATGGGCAATCGCTGACTTTTGGAGTCGGCTGGTGACAAAATGTTCCAAACACACCCCATGCACAACTCCACCGGGGAAGGTGCCAGAAAGGAGTTCTGTTGGTTGTTCTTACACTGCCCCGGTAGCCAGATGAAAGACACCACAAAAGTGGTTCTACCTGCTTTCTAGGCTGAGATGGGCAATCGCTGACTTTTAGAGTCGGCTGGTGACAAAATGTTCCAAACACACCCCATGCACAACTCCACCGGGGAAGGTGCCAGAAAGGAGTTCTGTTGGTAGTTCTTCCAGTGCCCCGGTAGCCAGCTGAAAGACACCACAAAAGTGGTTCTACCTGCTTTCTGGGCTGAGATGGGCAATCGCTGACTTTTGGAGTCGGCTGGTGACAAAATGTTCCAAACACACCCCATGCACAACTCCACCGGGGAAGGTGCCAGAAAGGAGTTCTGTTGGTTGTTCTTACACTGCCCCGGTAGCCAGATGAAAGACACCACAAAAGTGGTTCTACCTGCTTTCTAGGCTGAGATGGGGAATCGCTGACTTTTGGAGTCGGCTGGTGACAAAATGTTCCAAACACACCCCATGCACAACTCCACCGGGGAAGGTGCCAGAAAGGAGTTCTGTTGGTTGTTCTTACACTGCCCCGGTAGCCAGATGAAAGACACCACAAAAGTGGTTCTACCTGCTTTCTAGGCTGAGATGGGCAATCGCTGACTTTTAGAGTCGGCTGGTGACAAAATGTTCCAAACACACCCCATGCACAACTCCACCGGGGAAGGTGCCAGAAAGGAGTTCTGTTGGTAGTTCTTCCAGTGCCCCGGTAGCCAGATGAAAGACACCACAAAAGTGGTTCTACCTGCTTGCTGGGCTGAGATGGGCAATCGCTGACTTTTGGAGTCGGCTGGTGACAAAATGTTCCAAACACACCCCATGCACAACTCCACCGGGGAAGGTGCCAGAAAGGAGTTCTGTTGGTTGTTCTTACACTGCCCCGGTAGCCAGATGAAAGACACCACAAAAGTGGTTCTACCTGCTTTCTAGGCTGAGATGGGGAATCGCTGACTTTTGGAGTCGGCTGGTGACAAAATGTTCCAAAGACAGCCCATGCACAACTCCACCGGGGAAGGTGCCAGAAAGGAGTTCTGTTGGTTGTTCTTACACTGCCCCGGTAGCCAGCTGAAAGACACCACAAAAGTGGTTCTACCTGCTTGCTGGGCTGAGATGGGCAATCGCTGACTTTTGGAGTCGGCTGGTGAAAAAATGTTCCAAACACACCCCATGCACAACTCCACCGGGGAAGGTGCCAGAAAGGAGTTCTGTTGGTAGTTCTTCCACTGCCCCGGTAGCCAGCTGAAAGACACCACAAAAGTGGTTCTACCTGCTTGCTGGGCTGAGATGGGGAATCGCTGACTTTTGGAGTCGGCTGGTGACAAAATGTTCCAAAGACAGCCCATGCACAACTCCACCGGGGAAGGTGCCAGAAAGGAGTTCTGTTGGTAGTTCTTCCACTGCCCCGGTAGCCAGATGAAAGACACCACAAAAGTGGTTCTACCTGCTTGCTGGGCTGAGATGGGGAATCGCTGACTTTTGCAGTCGGCTGGTGACAAAATGTTCCAAACACACCCCATGCACAACTCCACCGGGGAAGGTGCCAGAAAGGAGTTCTGTTGGTAGTTCTTCCACTGCCCCGGTAGCCAGATGAAAGACACCACAAAAGTGGTTCTACCTGCTTGCTGGGCTGAGATGGGCAATCGCTGACTTTTGGAGTCGGCTGGTGACAAAATGTTCCAAACACACCCCATGCACAACTCCACCGGGGAAGGTGCCAGAAAGGAGTTCTGTTGGTAGTTCTTCCACTGCCCCGGTAGCCAGATGAAAGACACCACAAAAGTGGTTCTACCTGCTTGCTGGGCTGAGATGGGCAATCGCTGACTTTTGGAGTCGGCTGGTGACAAAATGTTCCAAACACACCCCATGCACAACTCCACCGGGGAAGGTGCCAGAAAGGAATTCCGTTGCTTGTTCTTCCACTGCCCCGGTAGCCAGCTGAAAGACACCACAAAAGTGGTTCTACCTGCTTGCTGGGCTGAGATGGGCAATCGCTGACTTTTGGAGTCGGCTGGTGACAAAATGTTCCAAACACACCCCATGCACAACTCCACCGGGGAAGGTGTCAGAAAGGAGTTCTGTTGGTAGTTCTTCCACTGCCCCGGTAGCCAGCTGAAAGACACCACAAAAGTGGTTCTACCTGCTTTCTGGGCTGAGATGGGGAATCGCTGACTTTTGCAGTCGGCTGGTGACAAAATGTTCCAAACACACCCCATGCACAACTCCACCGGGGAAGGTGCCAGAAAGGAGTTCTGTTGGTAGTTCTTCCACTGCCCCGGTAGCCAGCTGAAAGACACCACAAAAGTGGTTCTACCTGCTTGCTGGGCTGAGATGGGCAATCGCTGACTTTTGGAGTCGGCTGGTGAAAAAATGTTCCAAACACACCCCATGCACAACTCCACCGGGGAAGGTGCCAGAAAGGAGTTCTGTTGGTAGTTCTTCCACTGCCCCGGTAGCCAGATGAAAGACACCACAAAAGTGGTTCTACCTGCTTGCTGGGCTGAGATGGGCAATCGCTGACTTTTGGAGTCGGCTGGTGACAAAATGTTCCAAACACACCCCATGCACAACTCCACCGGGGAAGGTGCCAGAAAGGAATTCCGTTGCTTGTTCTTCCACTGCCCCGGTAGCCAGCTGAAAGACACCACAAAAGTGGTTCTACCTGCTTGCTGGGCTGAGATGGGCAATCGCTGACTTTTGGAGTCGGCTGGTGACAAAATGTTCCAAAGACAGCCCATGCACAACTCCACCGGGGAAGGTGCCAGAAAGGAGTTCTGTTGGTTGTTCTTACACTGCCCCGGTAGCCAGATGAAAGACACCACAAAAGTGGTTCTACCTGCTTGCTGGGCTGAGATGGGCAATCGCTGACTTTTGGAGTCGGCTGGTGACAAAATGTTCCAAACACACCCCATGCACAACTCCACCGGGGAAGGTGCCAGAAAGGAGTTCTGTTGGTTGTTCTTACACTGCCCCGGTAGCCAGATGAAAGACACCACAAAAGTGGTTCTACCTGCTTTCTAGGCTGAGATGGGCAATCGCTGACTTTTAGAGTCGGCTGGTGACAAAATGTTCCAAACACACCCCATGCACAACTCCACCGGGGAAGGTGCCAGAAAGGAGTTCTGTTGGTAGTTCTTCCAGTGCCCCGGTAGCCAGCTGAAAGACACCACAAAAGTGGTTCTACCTGCTTTCTGGGCTGAGATGGGCAATCGCTGACTTTTGGAGTCGGCTGGTGACAAAATGTTCCAAACACACCCCATGCACAACTCCACCGGGGAAGGTGCCAGAAAGGAGTTCTGTTGGTTGTTCTTACACTGCCCCGGTAGCCAGATGAAAGACACCACAAAAGTGGTTCTACCTGCTTTCTAGGCTGAGATGGGGAATCGCTGACTTTTGGAGTCGGCTGGTGACAAAATGTTCCAAACACACCCCATGCACAACTCCACCGGGGAAGGTGCCAGAAAGGAGTTCTGTTGGTTGTTCTTACACTGCCCCGGTAGCCAGATGAAAGACACCACAAAAGTGGTTCTACCTGCTTTCTAGGCTGAGATGGGCAATCGCTGACTTTTAGAGTCGGCTGGTGACAAAATGTTCCAAACACACCCCATGCACAACTCCACCGGGGAAGGTGCCAGAAAGGAGTTCTGTTGGTAGTTCTTCCAGTGCCCCGGTAGCCAGATGAAAGACACCACAAAAGTGGTTCTACCTGCTTGCTGGGCTGAGATGGGCAATCGCTGACTTTTGGAGTCGGCTGGTGACAAAATGTTCCAAACACACCCCATGCACAACTCCACCGGGGAAGGTGCCAGAAAGGAGTTCTGTTGGTTGTTCTTACACTGCCCCGGTAGCCAGCTGAAAGACACCACAAAAGTGGTTCTACCTGCTTTCTAGGCTGAGATGGGGAATCGCTGACTTTTGGAGTCGGCTGGTGACAAAATGTTCCAAAGACAGCCCATGCACAACTCCACCGGGGAAGGTGCCAGAAAGGAGTTCTGTTGGTTGTTCTTACACTGCCCCGGTAGCCAGCTGAAAGACACCACAAAAGTGGTTCTACCTGCTTGCTGGGCTGAGATGGGCAATCGCTGACTTTTGGAGTCGGCTGGTGAAAAAATGTTCCAAACACACCCCATGCACAACTCCACCGGGGAAGGTGCCAGAAAGGAGTTCTGTTGGTAGTTCTTCCACTGCCCCGGTAGCCAGATGAAAGACACCACAAAAGTGGTTCTACCTGCTTGCTGGGCTGAGATGGGCAATCGCTGACTTTTGGAGTCGGCTGGTGACAAAATGTTCCAAACACACCCCATGCACAACTCCACCGGGGAAGGTGCCAGAAAGGAATTCCGTTGCTTGTTCTTCCACTGCCCCGGTAGCCAGCTGAAAGACACCACAAAAGTGGTTCTACCTGCTTGCTGGGCTGAGATGGGCAATCGCTGACTTTTGGAGTCGGCTGGTGACAAAATGTTCCAAAGACAGCCCATGCACAACTCCACCGGGGAAGGTGCCAGAAAGGAGTTCTGTTGGTTGTTCTTCCACTGCCCCGGTAGCCAGATGAAAGACACCACAAAAGTGGTTCTACCTGCTTGCTGGGCTGAGATGGGCAATCGCTGACTTTTGGAGTCGGCTGGTGACAAAATGTTCCAAACACACCCCATGCACAACTCCACCGGGGAAGGTGCCAGAAAGGAGTTCTGTTGGTTGTTCTTACACTGCCCCGGTAGCCAGATGAAAGACACCACAAAAGTGGTTCTACCTGCTTTCTAGGCTGAGATGGGCAATCGCTGACTTTTAGAGTCGGCTGGTGACAAAATGTTCCAAACACACCCCATGCACAACTCCACCGGGGAAGGTGCCAGAAAGGAGTTCTGTTGGTAGTTCTTCCAGTGCCCCGGTAGCCAGCTGAAAGACACCACAAAAGTGGTTCTACCTGCTTTCTGGGCTGAGATGGGCAATCGCTGACTTTTGGAGTCGGCTGGTGACAAAATGTTCCAAACACACCCCATGCACAACTCCACCGGGGAAGGTGCCAGAAAGGAGTTCTGTTGGTTGTTCTTACACTGCCCCGGTAGCCAGATGAAAGACACCACAAAAGTGGTTCTACCTGCTTTCTAGGCTGAGATGGGGAATCGCTGACTTTTGGAGTCGGCTGGTGACAAAATGTTCCAAACACACCCCATGCACAACTCCACCGGGGAAGGTGCCAGAAAGGAGTTCTGTTGGTTGTTCTTACACTGCCCCGGTAGCCAGATGAAAGACACCACAAAAGTGGTTCTACCTGCTTTCTAGGCTGAGATGGGCAATCGCTGACTTTTAGAGTCGGCTGGTGACAAAATGTTCCAAACACACCCCATGCACAACTCCACCGGGGAAGGTGCCAGAAAGGAGTTCTGTTGGTAGTTCTTCCACTGCCCCGGTAGCCAGATGAAAGACACCACAAAAGTGGTTCTACCTGCTTGCTGGGCTGAGATGGGCAATCGCTGACTTTTGGAGTCGGCTGGTGACAAAATGTTCCAAACACACCCCATGCACAACTCCACCGGGGAAGGTGCCAGAAAGGAGTTCTGTTGGTTGTTCTTACACTGCCCCGGTAGCCAGATGAAAGACACCACAAAAGTGGTTCTACCTGCTTTCTAGGCTGAGATGGGGAATCGCTGACTTTTGGAGTCGGCTGGTGACAAAATGTTCCAAACACACCCCATGCACAACTCCACCGGGGAAGGTGCCAGAAAGGAGTTCTGTTGGTTGTTCTTACACTGCCCCGGTAGCCAGATGAAAGACACCACAAAAGTGGTTCTACCTGCTTGCTGGGCTGAGATGGGGAATCGCTGACTTTTGGAGTCGGCTGGTGACAAAATGTTCCAAAGACAGCCCATGCACAACTCCACCGGGGAAGGTGCCAGAAAGGAGTTCTGTTGGTAGTTCTTCCACTGCCCCGGTAGCCAGATGAAAGACACCACAAAAGTGGTTCTACCTGCTTGCTGGGCTGAGATGGGGAATCGCTGACTTTTGGAGTCGGCTGGTGACAAAATGTTCCAAACACACCCCATGCACAACTCCAGCGGGGAAGGTGCCAGAAAGGCGTTCTGTTGGTTGTTCTTACACTGCCCCGGTAGCCAGATGAAAGACACCACAAAAGTGGTTCTACCTGCTTTCTGGGCTGAGATGGGCAATCGCTGACTTTTGGAGTCAGCTGGTGACAAAATGTTCCAAACACACCCCATGCACAACTCCACCGGGGAAGGTGCCAGAAAGGAATTCCGTTGCTTGTTCTTACACTGCCCCGGTAGCCAGATGAAAGACACCACAAAAGTGATTCTACCTGCTTGCTGGGCTGAGATGGGGAATCGCTGACTTTTGGAGTCGGCTGGTGACAAAATGTTCCAAACACACCCCATGCACAACTCCACCGGGGAAGGTGTCAGAAAGGAGTTCTCTTGGTAGTTCTTCCACTGCCCCGGTAGCCAGCTGAAAGACACCACAAAAGTGGTTCTACCTGCTTTCTGGGCTGAGATGGGGAATCGCTGACTTTTGCAGTCGGCTGGTGACAAAATGTTCCAAACACACCCCATGCACAACTCCCCCGGGGAAGGTGCCAGAAAGGAGTTCTGTTGGTAGTTCTTCCACTGCCCCGGTAGCCAGATGAAAGACACCACAAAAGTGGTTCTACCTGCTTGCTGGGCTGAGATGGGCAATCGCTGACTTTTGGAGTCGGCTGGTGACAAAATGTTCCAAACACACCCCATGCACAACTCCAGCGGGGAAGGTGCCAGAAAGGAGTTCTGTTGGTTGTTCTTCCACTGCCCCGGTAGCCAGCTGAAAGACACCACAAAATTGGTTCTACCTGCTTGCTTCGCTGAGATGGGCAATCGCTGACTTTTGGAGTCGGCTGGTGACAAAATGTTCCAAAGACAGCCCATGCACAACTCCACCGGGGAAGGTGCCAGAAAGGAGTTCTGTTGGTAGTTCTTCCACTGCCCCGGTAGCCAGCTGAAAGACACCACAAAAGTGGTTCTACCTTCTTGCTGGGCTGAGATGGGCAATCGCTGACTTTTGGAGTCGGCTGGTGACAAAATGTTCCAAACACACCCCATGCACAACTCCACCGGGGAAGGTGCCAGAAAGGAATTCCGTTGCTTGTTCTTCCACTGCCCCGGTAGCCAGCTGAAAGACACCACAAAAGTGGTTCTACCTGCTTTCTGGGCTGAGATGGGCAATCACTGACTTTTGGAGTCGGCTGGTGACAAAATGTTCCAAACACACCCCATGCACAACTCCACCGGGGAAGGGTCCAGAAAGGAGTTCTGTTGGTTGTTCTTACACTGCCCCGGTAGCCAGATGAAAGACACCACAAAAGTGGTTCTACCTGCTTTCTAGGCTGAGATGGGCAATCGCTGACTTTTGGAGTCGGCTGGTGACAAAATGTTCCAAACACACCCCATGCACAACTCCACCGGGGAAGGTGCCAGAAAGGAGTTCTGTTGGTTGTTCTTACACTGCCCCGGTAGCCAGATGAAAGACACCACAAAAGTGGTTCTACCTGCTTGCTGGGCTGAGATGGGGAATCGCTGACTTTTGGAGTCGGCTGGTGACAAAATGTTCCAAACACACCCCATGCACAACTCCAGCGGGGAAGGTGCCTGAAAGGAGTTCTGTTGGTTGTTCTTACACTGCCCCGGTAGCCAGATGAAAGACACCACAAAAGTGGTTCTACCTGCTTTCTGGGCTGAGATGGGCAATCGCTGACTTTTGGAGTCGGCTGGTGACAAAATGTTCCAAACACACCCCATGCACAACTCCTGCGGGGAAGGTGCCAGAAAGATATTTTGTTGCTTGTTCTTCCACTGCCCCGGTAGCCAGATGAAAGACACCACAAAAGTGGTTCTACCTGCTTGCTGGGCTGAGATGGGCAATCGCTGACTTTTGGAGTCGGCTGGTGACAAAATGTTCCAAACACACCCCATGCACAACTCCACCGGGGAAGGTGCCAGAAAGGAGTTCTGTTGGTTGTTCTTACACTGACCCGGTAGCCAGCTGAAAGACACCACAAAAGTGGTTCTACCTGCTTTCTAGGCTGAGATGGGCAATCGCTGACTTTTGGAGTCGGCTGGTGACAAAATGTTCCAAACACACCCCATGCACAACTCCACCGGGGAAGGTGCCAGAAAGGAGTTCTGTTGGTTGTTCTTACACTGCCCCGGTAGCCAGATGAAAGACACCACAAAAGTGGTTCTACCTGCTTGCTGGGCTGAGATGGGGAATCGCTGACTTTTGGAGTCGGCTGGTGACAAAATGTTCCAAAGACAGCCCATGCACAACTCCACCGGGGAAGGTGCCAGAAAGGAGTTCTCTTGGTAGTTCTTCCACTGCCCCGGTAGCCAGATGAAAGACACCACAAAAGTGGTTCTACCTGCTTGCTGGGCTGAGATGTGCAATCGCTGACTTTTGGAGTCGGCTGGTGACAAAATGTTCCAAACACACCCCATGCACAACTCCACCGGGGAAGGTGCCAGAAAGGAGTTCTGTTGGTTGTTCTTCCACTGCCCCGGTAGCCAGAAGAAAGACACCACAAAAGTGGTTCTACCTGCTTTCTGGGCTGAGATGGGCAATCGCTGACTTTTGGAGTCGGCTGGTGACAAAATGTTCCAAACACACCCCATGCACAACTCCACCGGGGAAGGTGCCAGAAAGGAATTCCGTTGCTTGTTCTTCCACTGCCCCGGTAGCCAGCTGAAAGACACCACAAAAGTGGTTCTACCGGCTTGCTGGGCTGAGATGGGCAATCGCTGACTTTTGGAGTCGGCTGGTGACAAAATGTTCCAAACACACCCCATGCACAACTCCACCGGGGAAGGTGCCAGAAAGGAGTTCTGTTGGTTGTTCTTACACTGCCCCGGTAGCCAGATGAAAGACACCACAAAAGTGGTTCTACCTGCTTGCTGGGCTGAGATGGGCAATCGCTGACTTTTGGAGTCGGCTGGTGACAAAATGTTCCAAACACACCCCATGCACAACTCCAACGGGGAAGGTGCCAGAAAGGAGTTCTGTTGGTTGTTCTTCCACTGCCCCGGTAGCCAGATGAAAGACACCACAAAAGTGGTTCTACCTGCTTTCTAGGCTGAGATGGGCAATCGCTGACTTTTGGAGTCGGCTGGTGACAAAATGTTCCAAACACACCCCATGCACAACTCCAGCGGGGAAGGTGCCAGAAAGGAATTTTGTTGCTTGTTCTTACACTGCCCCGGTAGCCAGATGAAAGACACCACAAAAGTGGTTCTACCTGCTTGCTGGGCTGAGATGGGCAATCGCTGACTTTTGCAGTCGGCTGGTGACAAAATGTTCCAAACACACCCCATGCACAACTCCTGCGGGGAAGGTGCCAGAAAGGAATTTTGTTGCTTGTTCTTCCACTGCCCCGGTAGCCAGATGAAAGACACTACAAAAGTGGTTCTACCTGCTTGCTGGGCTGAGATGGGCAATCGCTGACTTTTGGAGTCGGCTGGTGACAAAATGTTCCAAACACACCCCATGCACAACTCCAGCGGGGAAGGTGCCAGAAAGGAGTTCTGTTGGTTGTTCTTCCACTGCCCCGGTAGCCAGCTGAAAGACACCACAAAATTGGTTCTACCTGCTTGCTTCGCTGAGATGGGCAATCGCTGACTTTTGGAGTCGGCTGGTGACAAAATGTTCCAAAGACAGCCCATGCACAACTCCACCGGGGAAGGGTCCAGAAAGGAGTTCTGTTGGTAGTTCTTCCACTGCCCCGGTAGGCAGCTGAAAGACACCACAAAAGTGGTTCTACCTTCTTGCTGGGCTGAGATGGGCAATCGCTGACTTTTGGAGTCGGCTGGTGACAAAATGTTCCAAACACACCCCATGCACAACTCCAGCGGGGAAGGTGCCAGAAAGGAGTTCTGTTGGTAGTTCTTCCAGTGCCCCGGTAGCCAGCTGAAAGACACCACAAAAGTGGTTCTACCTGCTTTCTGGGCTGAGATGGGCAATCACTGACTTTTGGAGTCGGCTGGTGACAAAATGTTCCAAACACACCCCATGCACAACTCCACCGGGGAAGGGTCCAGAAAGGAGTTCTGTTGGTTGTTCTTACACTGCCCCGGTAGCCAGATGAAAGACACCACAAAAGTGGTTCTACCTGCTTTCTAGGCTGAGATGGGCAATCGCTGACTTTTGGAGTCGGCTGGTGACAAAATGTTCCAAACACACCCCATGCACAACTCCACCGGGGAAGGTGCCAGAAAGGAGTTCTGTTGGTTGTTCTTACACTGCCCCGGTAGCCAGATGAAAGACACCACAAAAGTGGTTCTACCTGCTTGCTGGGCTGAGATGGGGAATCGCTGACTTTTGGAGTCGGCTGGTGACAAAATGTTCCAAACACACCCCATGCACAACTCCAGCGGGGAAGGTGCCTGAAAGGAGTTCTGTTGGTTGTTCTTACACTGCCCCGGTAGCCAGATGAAAGACACCACAAAAGTGGTTCTACCTGCTTTCTGGGCTGAGATGGGCAATCGCTGACTTTTGGAGTCGGCTGGTGACAAAATGTTCCAAACACACCCCATGCACAACTCCTGCGGGGAAGGTGCCAGAAAGATATTTTGTTGCTTGTTCTTCCACTGCCCCGGTAGCCAGATGAAAGACACCACAAAAGTGGTTCTACCTGCTTGCTGGGCTGAGATGGGCAATCGCTGACTTTTGGAGTCGGCTGGTGACAAAATGTTCCAAACACACCCCATGCACAACTCCACCGGGGAAGGTGCCAGAAAGGAGTTCTGTTGGTTGTTCTTACACTGACCCGGTAGCCAGCTGAAAGACACCACAAAAGTGGTTCTACCTGCTTTCTAGGCTGAGATGGGCAATCGCTGACTTTTGGAGTCGGCTGGTGACAAAATGTTCCAAACACACCCCATGCACAACTCCCCCGGGGAAGGTGCCAGAAAGGAGTTCTGTTGGTTGTTCTTACACTGCCCCGGTAGCCAGATGAAAGACACCACAAAAGTGGTTCTACCTGCTTGCTGGGCTGAGATGGGGAATCGCTGACTTTTGGAGTCGGCTGGTGACAAAATGTTCCAAAGACAGCCCATGCACAACTCCACCGGGGAAGGTGCCAGAAAGGAGTTCTCTTGGTAGTTCTTCCACTGCCCCGGTAGCCAGATGAAAGACACCACAAAAGTGGTTCTACCTGCTTGCTGGGCTGAGATGTGCAATCGCTGACTTTTGGAGTCGGCTGGTGACAAAATGTTCCAAACACACCCCATGCACAACTCCACCGGGGAAGGTGCCAGAAAGGAGTTCTGTTGGTTGTTCTTCCACTGCCCCGGTAGCCAGAAGAAAGACACCACAAAAGTGGTTCTACCTGCTTTCTGGGCTGAGATGGGCAATCGCTGACTTTTGGAGTCGGCTGGTGACAAAATGTTCCAAACACACCCCATGCACAACTCCACCGGGGAAGGTGCCAGAAAGGAATTCCGTTGCTTGTTCTTCCACTGCCCCGGTAGCCAGCTGAAAGACACCACAAAAGTGGTTCTACCGGCTTGCTGGGCTGAGATGGGCAATCGCTGACTTTTGGAGTCGGCTGGTGACAAAATGTTCCAAACACACCCCATGCACAACTCCACCGGGGAAGGTGCCAGAAAAGAGTTCTGTTGGTTGTTCTTACACTGCCCCGGTAGCCAGATGAAAGACACCACAAAAGTGGTTCTACCTGCTTGCTGGGCTGAGATGGGCAATCGCTGACTTTTGGAGTCGGCTGGTGACAAAATGTTCCAAACACACCCCATGCACAACTCCACCGGGGAAGGTGCCAGAAAGGAGTTCTGTTGGTTGTTCTTCCACTGCCCCGGTAGCCAGATGAAAGACACCACAAAAGTGGTTCTACCTGCTTTCTAGGCTGAGATGGGCAATCGCTGACTTTTGGAGTCGGCTGGTGACAAAATGTTCCAAACACACCCCATGCACAACTCCAGCGGGGAAGGTGCCAGAAAGGAATTTTGTTGCTTGTTCTTACACTGCCCCGGTAGCCAGATGAAAGACACCACAAAAGTGGTTCTACCTGCTTGCTGGGCTGAGATGGGGAATCGCTGACTTTTGCAGTCGGCTGGTGACAAAATGTTCCAAACACACCCCATGCACAACTCCTGCGGGGAAGGTGCCAGAAAGGAATTTTGTTGCTTGTTCTTCCACTGCCCCGGTAGCCAGATGAAAGACACTACAAAAGTGGTTCTACCTGCTTGCTGGGCTGAGATGGGCAATCGCTGACTTTTGGAGTCGGCTGGTGACAAAATGTTCCAAACACACCCCATGCACAACTCCAGCGGGGAAGGTGCCAGAAAGGAATTCCATTGCTTGTTCTTCCACTGCCCCGGTAGCCAGCTGAAAGACACCACAAAAGTGGTTCTACCTGCTTGCTGGGCTGAGATGGGCAATCGCTGACTTTTGGAGTCGGCTGGTGACAAAATGTTCCAAACACACCCCATGCACAACTCCACCGGGGAAGGTGTCAGAAAGGAGTTCTCTTGGTAGTTCTTCCACTGCCCCGGTAGCCAGATGAAAGACACCACAAAAGTGTTTCTACCTGCTTTCTGGGCTGAGATGGGGAATCGCTGACTTTTGGAGTCGGCTGGTGACAAAATGTTCCAAACACACCCCATGCACAACTCCACCGGGGAAGGTGCCAGAAAGGAATTCCGTTGCTTGTTCTTCCACTGCCCCGGTAGCCAGCTGAAAGACACCACAAAAGTGGTTCTACCTGCTTGCTGGGCTGAGATGGGCAATCGCTGACTTTTGGAGTCGGCTGGTGACAAAATGTTCCAAACACACCCCATGCACAACTCCACCGGGGAAGGTGTCAGAAATGAGTTCTCTTGGTAGTTCTTCCACTGCCCCGGTAGCCAGATGAAAGACACCACAAAAGTGGTTCTACCTGCTTTCTGGGCTGAGATGGGGAATCGCTGACTTTTGGAGTCGGCTGGTGACAAAATGTTCCAAACACACCCCATGCACAACTCCACCGGGGAAGGTGCCAGAAAGGAGTTCTGTTGGTAGTTCTTCCACTGCCCCGGTAGCCAGCTGAAAGACACCACAAAAGTGGTTCTACCTGCTTGCTGAGCTGAGATGGGCAATCGCTGACTTTTGGAGTCGGCTGGTGACAAAATGTTCCAAACACACCCCATGCACAACTCCAGCGGGGAAGGTGCCAGAAAGGAGTTCTGTTGGTAGTTCTTCCACTGCCCCGATAGCCAGCTGAAAGACACCACAAAAGTGGTTCTACCTGCTTGCTGGGCTGAGATGGGCAATCGCTGACTTTTGGAGTCGGCTGGTGACAAAATGTTCCAAACACACCCCATGCACAACTCCACCGGGGAAGGTGCCAGAAAGGAGTTCTGTTGGTAGTTCTTCCACTGCCCCGGTAGCCAGCTGAAAGACACCACAAAAGTGGTTCTACCTTCTTGCTGGGCTGAGATGGGCAATCGCTGACTTTTGGAGTCGGCTGGTGACAAAATGTTCCAAACACACCCCATGCACAACTCCACCGGGGAAGGTGCCAGAAAGGAGTTCTGTTGGTAGTTCTTCCAGTGCCCCGGTAGCCAGCTGAAAGACACCACAAAAGTGGTTCTACCTGCTTTCTGGGCTGAGATGGGCAATCGCTGACTTTTGGAGTCGGCTGGTGACAAAATGTTCCAAACACACCCCATGCACAACTCCACCGGGGAAGGTGCCAGAAAGGAGTTCTGTTGGTTGTTCTTACACTGCCCCGGTAGCCAGATGAAAGACACCACAAAAGTGGTTCTACCTGCTTGCTGGGCTGAGATGGGGAATCGCTGACTTTTGGAGTCGGCTGGTGACAAAATGTTCCAAAGACAGCCCATGCACAACTCCACCGGGGAAGGTGCCAGAAAGGAGTTCTGTTGGTAGTTCTTCCACTGCCCCGGTAGCCAGATGAAAGACACCACAAAAGTGGTTCTACCTGCTTGCTGGGCTGAGATGGGGAATCGCTGACTTTTGGAGTCGGCTGGTGACAAAATGTTCCAAACACACCCCATGCACAACTCCAGCGGGGAAGGTGCCAGAAAGGCGTTCTGTTGGTTGTTCTTACACTGCCCCGGTAGCCAGATGAAAGACACCACAAAAGTGGTTCTACCTGCTTTCTGGGCTGAGATGGGCAATCGCTGACTTTTGGAGTCAGCTGGTGACAAAATGTTCCAAACACACCCCATGCACAACTCCACCGGGGAAGGTGCCAGAAAGGAATTCCGTTGCTTGTTCTTACACTGCCCCGGTAGCCAGATGAAAGACACCACAAAAGTGATTCTACCTGCTTGCTGGGCTGAGATGGGGAATCGCTGACTTTTGGAGTCGGCTGGTGACAAAATGTTCCAAACACACCCCATGCACAACTCCACCGGGGAAGGTGTCAGAAAGGAGTTCTCTTGGTAGTTCTTCCACTGCCCCGGTAGCCAGCTGAAAGACACCACAAAAGTGGTTCTACCTGCTTTCTGGGCTGAGATGGGGAATCGCTGACTTTTGCAGTCGGCTGGTGACAAAATGTTCCAAACACACCCCATGCACAACTCCCCCGGGGAAGGTGCCAGAAAGGAGTTCTGTTGGTAGTTCTTCCACTGCCCCGGTAGCCAGATGAAAGACACCACAAAAGTGGTTCTACCTGCTTGCTGGGCTGAGATGGGCAATCGCTGACTTTTGGAGTCGGCTGGTGACAAAATGTTCCAAACACACCCCATGCACAACTCCAGCGGGGAAGGTGCCAGAAAGGAGTTCTGTTGGTTGTTCTTCCACTGCCCCGGTAGCCAGCTGAAAGACACCACAAAATTGGTTCTACCTGCTTGCTTCGCTGAGATGGGCAATCGCTGACTTTTGGAGTCGGCTGGTGACAAAATGTTCCAAAGACAGCCCATGCACAACTCCACCGGGGAAGGGTCCAGAAAGGAGTTCTGTTGGTAGTTCTTCCACTGCCCCGGTAGCCAGCTGAAAGACACCACAAAAGTGGTTCTACCTTCTTGCTGGGCTGAGATGGGCAATCGCTGACTTTTGGAGTCGGCTGGTGACAAAATGTTCCAAACACACCCCATGCACAACTCCAGCGGGGAAGGTGCCAGAAAGGAGTTCTCTTGGTAGTTCTTCCACTGCCCCGGTAGCCAGATGAAAGACACCACAAAAGTGGTTCTACCTGCTTTCTGGGCTGAGATGGGCAATCACTGACTTTTGGAGTCGGCTGGTGACAAAATGTTCCAAACACACCCCATGCACAACTCCACCGGGGAAGGGTCCAGAAAGGAGTTCTGTTGGTTGTTCTTACACTGCCCCGGTAGCCAGATGAAAGACACCACAAAAGTGGTTCTACCTGCTTTCTAGGCTGAGATGGGCAATCGCTGACTTTTGGAGTCGGCTGGTGACAAAATGTTCCAAACACACCCCATGCACAACTCCACCGGGGAAGGTGCCAGAAAGGAGTTCTGTTGGTTGTTCTTACACTGCCCCGGTAGCCAGATGAAAGACACCACAAAAGTGGTTCTACCTGCTTGCTGGGCTGAGATGGGGAATCGCTGACTTTTGGAGTCGGCTGGTGACAAAATGTTCCAAACACACCCCATGCACAACTCCAGCGGGGAAGGTGCCTGAAAGGAGTTCTGTTGGTTGTTCTTACACTGCCCCGGTAGCCAGATGAAAGACACCACAAAAGTGGTTCTACCTGCTTTCTGGGCTGAGATGGGCAATCGCTGACTTTTGGAGTCGGCTGGTGACAAAATGTTCCAAACACACCCCATGCACAACTCCTGCGGGGAAGGTGCCAGAAAGATATTTTGTTGCTTGTTCTTCCACTGCCCCGGTAGCCAGATGAAAGACACCACAAAAGTGGTTCTACCTGCTTGCTGGGCTGAGATGGGCAATCGCTGACTTTTGGAGTCGGCTGGTGACAAAATGTTCCAAACACACCCCATGCACAACTCCACCGGGGAAGGTGCCAGAAAGGAGTTCTGTTGGTTGTTCTTACACTGACCCGGTAGCCAGCTGAAAGACACCACAAAAGTGGTTCTACCTGCTTTCTAGGCTGAGATGGGCAATCGCTGACTTTTGGAGTCGGCTGGTGACAAAATGTTCCAAACACACCCCATGCACAACTCCACCGGGGAAGGTGCCAGAAAGGAGTTCTGTTGGTTGTTCTTACACTGCCCCGGTAGCCAGATGAAAGACACCACAAAAGTGGTTCTACCTGCTTGCTGGGCTGAGATGGGGAATCGCTGACTTTTGGAGTCGGCTGGTGACAAAATGTTCCAAAGACAGCCCATGCACAACTCCACCGGGGAAGGTGCCAGAAAGGAGTTCTCTTGGTAGTTCTTCCACTGCCCCGGTAGCCAGATGAAAGACACCACAAAAGTGGTTCTACCTGCTTGCTGGGCTGAGATGTGCAATCGCTGACTTTTGGAGTCGGCTGGTGACAAAATGTTCCAAACACACCCCATGCACAACTCCACCGGGGAAGGTGCCAGAAAGGAGTTCTGTTGGTTGTTCTTCCACTGCCCCGGTAGCCAGAAGAAAGACACCACAAAAGTGGTTCTACCTGCTTTCTGGGCTGAGATGGGCAATCGCTGACTTTTGGAGTCGGCTGGTGACAAAATGTTCCAAACACACCCCATGCACAACTCCACCGGGGAAGGTGCCAGAAAGGAATTCCGTTGCTTGTTCTTCCACTGCCCCGGTAGCCAGCTGAAAGACACCACAAAAGTGGTTCTACCGGCTTGCTGGGCTGAGATGGGCAATCGCTGACTTTTGGAGTCGGCTGGTGACAAAATGTTCCAAACACACCCCATGCACAACTCCAGCGGGGAAGGTGCCAGAAAGGAGTTCTGTTGGTTGTTCTTACACTGCCCCGGTAGCCAGATGAAAGACACCACAAAAGTGGTTCTACCTGCTTGCTGGGCTGAGATGGGCAATCGCTGACTTTTGGAGTCGGCTGGTGACAAAATGTTCCAAACACACCCCATGCACAACTCCAACGGGGAAGGTGCCAGAAAGGAGTTCTGTTGGTTGTTCTTCCACTGCCCCGGTAGCCAGATGAAAGACACCACAAAAGTGGTTCTACCTGCTTTCTAGGCTGAGATGGGCAATCGCTGACTTTTGGAGTCGGCTGGTGACAAAATGTTCCAAACACACCCCATGCACAACTCCAGCGGGGAAGGTGCCAGAAAGGAATTTTGTTGCTTGTTCTTACACTGCCCCGGTAGCCAGATGAAAGACACCACAAAAGTGGTTCTACCTGCTTGCTGGGCTGAGATGGGCAATCGCTGACTTTTGCAGTCGGCTGGTGACAAAATGTTCCAAACACACCCCATGCACAACTCCACCGGGGAAGGTGCCAGAAAGGAATTTTGTTGCTTGTTCTTCCACTGCCCCGGTAGCCAGATGAAAGACACTACAAAAGTGGTTCTACCTGCTTGCTGGGCTGAGATGGGCAATCGCTGACTTTTGGAGTCGGCTGGTGACAAAATGTTCCAAACACACCCCATGCACAACTCCAGCGGGGAAGGTGCCAGAAAGGAGTTCTGTTGGTTGTTCTTCCACTGCCCCGGTAGCCAGCTGAAAGACACCACAAAATTGGTTCTACCTGCTTGCTTCGCTGAGATGGGCAATCGCTGACTTTTGGAGTCGGCTGGTGACAAAATGTTCCAAAGACAGCCCATGCACAACTCCACCGGGGAAGGGTCCAGAAAGGAGTTCTGTTGGTAGTTCTTCCACTGCCCCGGTAGGCAGCTGAAAGACACCACAAAAGTGGTTCTACCTTCTTGCTGGGCTGAGATGGGCAATCGCTGACTTTTGGAGTCGGCTGGTGACAAAATGTTCCAAACACACCCCATGCACAACTCCAGCGGGGAAGGTGCCAGAAAGGAGTTCTGTTGGTAGTTCTTCCAGTGCCCCGGTAGCCAGCTGAAAGACACCACAAAAGTGGTTCTACCTGCTTTCTGGGCTGAGATGGGCAATCACTGACTTTTGGAGTCGGCTGGTGACAAAATGTTCCAAACACACCCCATGCACAACTCCACCGGGGAAGGGTCCAGAAAGGAGTTCTGTTGGTTGTTCTTACACTGCCCCGGTAGCCAGATGAAAGACACCACAAAAGTGGTTCTACCTGCTTTCTAGGCTGAGATGGGCAATCGCTGACTTTTGGAGTCGGCTGGTGACAAAATGTTCCAAACACACCCCATGCACAACTCCACCGGGGAAGGTGCCAGAAAGGAGTTCTGTTGGTTGTTCTTACACTGCCCCGGTAGCCAGATGAAAGACACCACAAAAGTGGTTCTACCTGCTTGCTGGGCTGAGATGGGGAATCGCTGACTTTTGGAGTCGGCTGGTGACAAAATGTTCCAAACACACCCCATGCACAACTCCAGCGGGGAAGGTGCCTGAAAGGAGTTCTGTTGGTTGTTCTTACACTGCCCCGGTAGCCAGATGAAAGACACCACAAAAGTGGTTCTACCTGCTTTCTGGGCTGAGATGGGCAATCGCTGACTTTTGGAGTCGGCTGGTGACAAAATGTTCCAAACACACCCCATGCACAACTCCTGCGGGGAAGGTGCCAGAAAGATATTTTGTTGCTTGTTCTTCCACTGCCCCGGTAGCCAGATGAAAGACACCACAAAAGTGGTTCTACCTGCTTGCTGGGCTGAGATGGGCAATCGCTGACTTTTGGAGTCGGCTGGTGACAAAATGTTCCAAACACACCCCATGCACAACTCCACCGGGGAAGGTGCCAGAAAGGAGTTCTGTTGGTTGTTCTTACACTGACCCGGTAGCCAGCTGAAAGACACCACAAAAGTGGTTCTACCTGCTTTCTAGGCTGAGATGGGCAATCGCTGACTTTTGGAGTCGGCTGGTGACAAAATGTTCCAAACACACCCCATGCACAACTCCACCGGGGAAGGTGCCAGAAAGGAGTTCTGTTGGTTGTTCTTACACTGCCCCGGTAGCCAGATGAAAGACACCACAAAAGTGGTTCTACCTGCTTGCTGGGCTGAGATGGGGAATCGCTGACTTTTGGAGTCGGCTGGTGACAAAATGTTCCAAAGACAGCCCATGCACAACTCCACCGGGGAAGGTGCCAGAAAGGAGTTCTCTTGGTAGTTCTTCCACTGCCCCGGTAGCCAGATGAAAGACACCACAAAAGTGGTTCTACCTGCTTGCTGGGCTGAGATGTGCAATCGCTGACTTTTGGAGTCGGCTGGTGACAAAATGTTCCAAACACACCCCATGCACAACTCCACCGGGGAAGGTGCCAGAAAGGAGTTCTGTTGGTTGTTCTTCCACTGCCCCGGTAGCCAGAAGAAAGACACCACAAAAGTGGTTCTACCTGCTTTCTGGGCTGAGATGGGCAATCGCTGACTTTTGGAGTCGGCTGGTGACAAAATGTTCCAAACACACCCCATGCACAACTCCACCGGGGAAGGTGCCAGAAAGGAATTCCGTTGCTTGTTCTTCCACTGCCCCGGTAGCCAGCTGAAAGACACCACAAAAGTGGTTCTACCGGCTTGCTGGGCTGAGATGGGCAATCGCTGACTTTTGGAGTCGGCTGGTGACAAAATGTTCCAAACACACCCCATGCACAACTCCACCGGGGAAGGTGCCAGAAAAGAGTTCTGTTGGTTGTTCTTACACTGCCCCGGTAGCCAGATGAAAGACACCACAAAAGTGGTTCTACCTGCTTGCTGGGCTGAGATGGGCAATCGCTGACTTTTGGAGTCGGCTGGTGACAAAATGTTCCAAACACACCCCATGCACAACTCCACCGGGGAAGGTGCCAGAAAGGAGTTCTGTTGGTTGTTCTTCCACTGCCCCGGTAGCCAGATGAAAGACACCACAAAAGTGGTTCTACCTGCTTTCTAGGCTGAGATGGGGAATCGCTGACTTTTGCAGTCGGCTGGTGACAAAATGTTCCAAACACACCCCATGCACAACTCCAGCGGGGAAGGTGCCAGAAAGGAATTTTGTTGCTTGTTCTTACACTGCCCCGGTAGCCAGATGAAAGACACCACAAAAGTGGTTCTACCTGCTTGCTGGGCTGAGATGGGGAATCGCTGACTTTTGCAGTCGGCTGGTGACAAAATGTTCCAAACACACCCCATGCACAACTCCTGCGGGGAAGGTGCCAGAAAGGAATTTTGTTGCTTGTTCTTCCACTGCCCCGGTAGCCAGATGAAAGACACTACAAAAGTGGTTCTACCTGCTTGCTGGGCTGAGATGGGCAATCGCTGACTTTTGGAGTCGGCTGGTGACAAAATGTTCCAAACACACCCCATGCACAACTCCAGCGGGGAAGGTGCCAGAAAGGAATTCCATTGCTTGTTCTTCCACTGCCCCGGTAGCCAGCTGAAAGACACCACAAAAGTGGTTCTACCTGCTTGCTGGGCTGAGATGGGCAATCGCTGACTTTTGGAGTCGGCTGGTGACAAAATGTTCCAAACACACCCCATGCACAACTCCACCGGGGAAGGTGTCAGAAAGGAGTTCTCTTGGTAGTTCTTCCACTGCCCCGGTAGCCAGATGAAAGACACCACAAAAGTGTTTCTACCTGCTTTCTGGGCTGAGATGGGGAATCGCTGACTTTTGGAGTCGGCTGGTGACAAAATGTTCCAAACACACCCCATGCACAACTCCACCGGGGAAGGTGCCAGAAAGGAATTCCGTTGCTTGTTCTTCCACTGCCCCGGTAGCCAGCTGAAAGACACCACAAAAGTGGTTCTACCTGCTTGCTGGGCTGAGATGGGCAATCGCTGACTTTTGGAGTCGGCTGGTGACAAAATGTTCCAAACACACCCCATGCACAACTCCACCGGGGAAGGTGTCAGAAAGGAGTTCTCTTGGTAGTTCTTCCACTGCCCCGGTAGCCAGCTGAAAGACACCACAAAAGTGGTTCTACCTGCTTTCTGGGCTGAGATGGGGAATCGCTGACTTTTGCAGTCGGCTGGTGACAAAATGTTCCAAACACACCCCATGCACAACTCCACCGGGGAAGGTGCCAGAAAGGAGTTCTGTTGGTAGTTCTTCCACTGCCCCGGTAGCCAGCTGAAAGACACCACAAAAGTGGTTCTACCTGCTTGCTGAGCTGAGATGGGCAATCGCTGACTTTTGGAGTCGGCTGGTGACAAAATGTTCCAAACACACCCCATGCACAACTCCAGCGGGGAAGGTGCCAGAAAGGAGTTCTGTTGGTAGTTCTTCCACTGCCCCGGTAGCCAGCTGAAAGACACCACAAAAGTGGTTCTACCTGCTTGCTGGGCTGAGATGGGCAATCGCTGACTTTTGGAGTCGGCTGGTGACAAAATGTTCCAAACACACCCCATGCACAACTCCACCGGGGAAGGTGCCAGAAAGGAGTTCTGTTGGTAGTTCTTCCACTGCCCCGGTAGCCAGCTGAAAGACACCACAAAAGTGGTTCTACCTTCTTGCTGGGCTGAGATGGGCAATCGCTGACTTTTGGAGTCGGCTGGTGACAAAATGTTCCAAACACACCCCATGCACAACTCCACCGGGGAAGGTGCCAGAAAGGAGTTCTGTTGGTAGTTCTTCCAGTGCCCCGGTAGCCAGCTGAAAGACACCACAAAAGTGGTTCTACCTGCTTTCTGGGCTGAGATGGGCAATCGCTGACTTTTGGAGTCGGCTGGTGACAAAATGTTCCAAACACACCCCATGCACAACTCCACCGGGGAAGGTGCCAGAAAGGAGTTCTGTTGGTTGTTCTTACACTGCCCCGGTAGCCAGATGAAAGACACCACAAAAGTGGTTCTACCTGCTTGCTGGGCTGAGATGGGGAATCGCTGACTTTTGGAGTCGGCTGGTGACAAAATGTTCCAAAGACAGCCCATGCACAACTCCAGCGGGGAAGGTGCCAGAAAGGAGTTCTGTTGGTAGTTCTTCCACTGCCCCGGTAGCCAGATGAAAGACACCACAAAAGTGGTTCTACATGCTTTCTGGGCTGAGATGGGGAATCGCTGACTTTTGGAGTCGGCTGGTGACAAAATGTTCCAAACACACCCAATGCACAACTCCAACGGGGAAGGGTCCAGAAAGGAGTTCTGTTGGTTGTTCTTCCACTGCCCCGGTAGCCAGATGAAAGACACCACAAAGGTGGTTCTACCTGCTTGCTGGGCTGAGATGGGCAATCGCTGACTTTTGGAGTCGGCTGGTGACAAAATGTTCCAAACACACCCCATGCACAACTCCACCGGGGAAGGTGCCAGAAAGGAGTTCTGTTGGTTGTTCTTACACTGCCCCGGTAGCCAGCTGAAAGACACCACAAAAGTGGTTCTACCTGCTTTCTAGGCTGAGATAGGGAATCGCTGACTTTTGGAGTCGGCTGGTGACAAAATGTTCCAAACACACCCCATGCACAACTCCACCGGGGAAGGTGCCAGAAAGGAGTTCTGTTGGTTGTTCTTACACTGCCCCGGTAGCCAGCTGAAAGACACCACAAAAGTGGTTCTACCTGCTTTCTGGGCTGAGATGGGGAATCGCTGACTTTTGGAGTCGGCTGGTGACAAAATGTTCCAAACACACCCCATGCACAACTCCACCGGGGAAGGTGCCAGAAAGGAGTTCTGTTGGTAGTTCTTCCACTGCCCCGGTAGCCAGCTGAAAGACACCACAAAAGTGGTTCTACCTGCTTTCTGGGCTGAGATGGGCAATCGCTGACTTTTGGAGTCGGCTGGTGACAAAATGTTCCAAACACACCCCATGCACAACTCCACCGGGGAAGGTGCCAGAAAGGAATTCCGTTGCTTGTTCTTCCACTGCCCCGGTAGCCAGCTGAAAGACACCACAAAAGTGGTTCTACCTGCTTGCTGGGCTGAGATGGGCAATCGCTGACTTTTGGAGTCGGCTGGTGACAAAATGTTCCAAACACACCCCATGCACAACTCCACCGGGGAAGGTGTCAGAAATGAGTTCTCTTGGTAGTTCTTCCACTGCCCCGGTAGCCAGATGAAAGACACCACAAAAGTGGTTCTACCTGCTTTCTGGGCTGAGATGGGGAATCGCTGACTTTTGCAGTCGGCTGGTGACAAAATGTTCCAAACACACCCCATGCACAACTCCTGCGGGGAAGGTGCCAGAAAGGAATTTTGTTGCTTGTTCTTCCACTGCCCCGGTAGCCAGATGAAAGACACTACAAAAGTGGTTCTACCTGCTTGCTGGGCTGAGATGGGCAATCGCTGACTTTTGGAGTCGGCTGGTGACAAAATGTTCCAAACACACCCCATGCACAACTCCACCGGGGAAGGTGCCAGAAAGGAGTTCTGTTGGTTGTTCTTACACTGCCCCGGTAGCCAGATGAAAGACACCACAAAAGTGGTTCTACCTGCTTTCTAGGCTGAGATGGGCAATCGCTGACTTTTGCAGTCGGCTGGTGACAAAATGTTCCAAACACACCCCATGCACAACTCCACCGGGGAAGGTGCCAGAAAGGAGTTCTGTTGGTTGTTCTTACACTGCCCCGGTAGCCAGATGAAAGACACCACAAAAGTGGTTCTACCTGCTTGCTGGGCTGAGATGGGGAATCGCTGACTTTTGGAGTCGGCTGGTGACAAAATGTTCCAAAGACAGCCCATGCACAACTCCACCGGGGAAGGTGCCAGAAAGGAGTTCTCTTGGTAGTTCTTCCACTGCCCCGGTAGCCAGCTGAAAGACACCACAAAAGTGGTTCTACCTGCTTGCTGGGCTGAGATAGGCAATCGCTGACTTTTGGAGTCGGCTGGTGACAAAATGTTCCAAACACACCCCATGCACAACTCCAGCGGGGAAGGTGCCAGAAAGGAATTCCGTTGCTTGTTCTTCCACTGCCCCGGTAGCCAGCTGAAAGACACCACAAAAGTGGTTCTACCTGCTTGCTGGGCTGAGATGGGCAATCGCTGACTTTTGGAGTCGGCTGGTGACAAAATGTTCCAAACACACCCCATGCACAACTCCACCGGGGAAGGTGCCAGAAAGGAGTTCTCTTGGTAGTTCTTCCACTGCCCCGGTAGCCAGATGAAAGACACCACAAAAGTGGTTCTACCTGCTTTCTAGGCTGAGATGGGGAATCGCTGACTTTTGGAGTCGGCTGGTGACAAAATGTTCCAAACACACCCCATGCACAACTCCTGCGGGGAAGGTGCCAGAAAGGAGTTCTGTTGGTAGTTCTTCCAGTGCCCCGGTAGCCAGCTGAAAGACACCACAAAAGTGGTTCTACCTGCTTTGTGGGCTGAGATGGGGAATCGCTGACTTTTGGAGTCGGCTGGTGACAAAATGTTCCAAACACACCCCATGCACAACTCCAGCGGGGAAGGTGCCAGAAAGGAGTTCTCTTGGTAGTTCTTCCACTGCCCCGGTAGCCAGATGAAAGACACCACAAAAGTGGTTCTACCTGCTTTCTGGGCTGAGATGGGCAATCGCTGACTTTTGGAGTCGGCTGGTGACAAAATGTTCCAAACACACCCCATGCACAACTCCAGCGGGGAAGGTGCCAGAAAGGAGTTCTGTTGGTAGTTCTTCCAGTGCCCCGGTAGCCAGATGAAAGACACCACAAAAGTGGTTCTACCTGCTTGCTGGGCTGAGATGGGGAATCGCTGACTTTTGGAGTCGGCTGGTGACAAAATGTTCCAAACACACCCCATGCACAACTCCAGCGGGGAAGGTGCCAGAAAGGAGTTCTGTTGGTTGTTCTTCCACTGCCCCGGTAGCCAGATGAAAGACACCACAAAAGTGGTTCTACCTGCTTGCTGGGCTGAGATGGGGAATCGCTGACTTTTGGAGTCGGCTGGTGACAAAATGTTCCAAAGACAGCCCATGCACAACTCCACCGGGGAAGGTGCCAGAAAGGAGTTCTGTTGGTAGTTCTTCCACTGCCCCGGTAGCCAGATGAAAGACACCACAAAAGTGGTTCTACCTGCTTGCTGGGCTGAGATGGGGAATCGCTGACTTTTGGAGTCGGCTGGTGACAAAATGTTCCAAACACACCCCATGCACAACTCCACCGGGGAAGGTGCCAGAAAGGAGTTCTGTTGGTAGTTCTTCCACTGCCCCGGTAGCCAGCTGAAAGACACCACAAAAGTGGTTCTACCTGCTTTCTAGGCTGAGATGGGGAATCGCTGACTTTTGGAGTCGGCTGGTGACAAAATGTTCCAAACACACCCCATGCACAACTCCAGCGGGGAAGGTGCCAGAAAGGAATTTTGTTGCTTGTTCTTACACTGCCCCGGTAGCCAGCTGAAAGACACCACAAAAGTGGTTCTACCTGCTTGCTGGGCTGAGATGGGCAATCGCTGACTTTTGGAGTCGGCTGGTGACAAAATGTTCCAAACACACCCCATGCACAACTCCTGCGGGGAAGGTGCCAGAAAGGAATTTTGTTGCTTGTTCTTCCACTGCCCCGGTAGCCAGATGAAAGACACTACAAAAGTGGTTCTACCTGCTTGCTGGGCTGAGATGGGCAATCGCTGACTTTTGGAGTCGGCTGGTGACAAAATGTTCCAAACACACCCCATGCACAACTCCAGCGGGGAAGGTGCCAGAAAGGAATTCCGTTGCTTGTTCTTCCACTGCCCCGGTAGCCAGATGAAAGACACCACAAAAGTGGTTCTACCTGCTTGCTGGGCTGAGATGGGGAATCGCTGACTTTTGGAGTCGGCTGGTGACAAAATGTTCCAAACACACCCCATGCACAACTCCAGCGGGGAAGGTGCCAGAAAGGCGTTCTGTTGGTTGTTCTTACACTGCCCCGGTAGCCAGATGAAAGACACCACAAAAGTGGTTCTACCTGCTTTCTGGGCTGAGATGGGCAATCGCTGACTTTTGGAGTCAGCTGGTGACAAAATGTTCCAAACACACCCCATGCACAACTCCAGCGGGGAAGGTGCCAGAAAGGAATTCCGTTGCTTGTTCTTACACTGCCCCGGTAGCCAGCTGAAAGACACCACAAAAGTGGTTCTACCTGCTTGCTGGGCTGAGATGGGCAATCGCTGACTTTTGGAGTCGGCTGGTGACAAAATGTTCCAAACACACCCCATGCACAACTCCACCGGGGAAGGTGTCAGAAAGGAGTTCTCTTGGTAGTTCTTCCACTGCCCCGGTAGCCAGCTGAAAGACACCACAAAAGTGGTTCTACCTGCTTTCTGGGCTGAGATGGGGAATCGCTGACTTTTGCAGTCGGCTGGTGACAAAATGTTCCAAACACACCCCATGCACAACTCCCCCGGGGAAGGTGCCAGAAAGGAGTTCTGTTGGTTGTTCTTACACTGCCCCGGTAGCCAGATGAAAGACACCACAAAAGTGGTTCTACCTGCTTGCTGGGCTGAGATGGGCAATCGCTGACTTTTGGAGTCGGCTGGTGACAAAATGTTCCAAACACACCCCATGCACAACTCCAGCGGGGAAGGTGCCAGAAAGGAGTTCTGTTGGTTGTTCTTCCACTGCCCCGGTAGCCAGCTGAAAGACACCACAAAATTGGTTCTACCTGCTTGCTTCGCTGAGATGGGCAATCGCTGACTTTTGGAGTCGGCTGGTGACAAAATGTTCCAAAGACAGCCCATGCACAACTCCACCGGGGAAGGGTCCAGAAAGGAGTTCTGTTGGTAGTTCTTCCACTGCCCCGGTAGCCAGCTGAAAGACACCACAAAAGTGGTTCTACCTTCTTGCTGGGCTGAGATGGGCAATCGCTGACTTTTGGAGTCGGCTGGTGACAAAATGTTCCAAACACACCCCATGCACAACTCCAGCGGGGAAGGTGCCAGAAAGGAGTTCTGTTGGTAGTTCTTCCAGTGCCCCGGTAGCCAGCTGAAAGACACCACAAAAGTGGTTCTACCTGCTTTCTGGGCTGAGATGGGCAATCACTGACTTTTGGAGTCGGCTGGTGACAAAATGTTCCAAACACACCCCATGCACAACTCCACCGGGGAAGGGTCCAGAAAGGAGTTCTGTTGGTTGTTCTTACACTGCCCCGGTAGCCAGATGAAAGACACCACAAAAGTGGTTCTACCTGCTTTCTAGGCTGAGATGGGCAATCGCTGACTTTTGGAGTCGGCTGGTGACAAAATGTTCCAAACACACCCCATGCACAACTCCACCGGGGAAGGTGCCAGAAAGGAGTTCTGTTGGTTGTTCTTACACTGCCCCGGTAGCCAGATGAAAGACACCACAAAAGTGGTTCTACCTGCTTGCTGGGCTGAGATGGGGAATCGCTGACTTTTGGAGTCGGCTGGTGACAAAATGTTCCAAACACACCCCATGCACAACTCCAGCGGGGAAGGTGCCTGAAAGGAGTTCTGTTGGTTGTTCTTACACTGCCCCGGTAGCCAGATGAAAGACACCACAAAAGTGGTTCTACCTGCTTGCTGGGCTGAGATGGGCAATCGCTGACTTTTGGAGTCGGCTGGTGACAAAATGTTCCAAACACACCCCATGCACAACTCCAGCGGGGAAGGTGCCAGAAAGGAGTTCTGTTGGTTGTTCTTACACTGCCCCGGTAGCCAGATGAAAGACACCACAAAAGTGGTTCTACCTGCTTGCTGGGCTGAGATGGGCAATCGCTGACTTTTGGAGTCGGCTGGTGACAAAATGTTCCAAACACACCCCATGCACAACTCCAGCGGGGAAGGTGCCAGAAAGGAGTTCTGTTGGTTGTTCTTCCACTGCCCCGGTAGCCAGCTGAAAGACACCACAAAATTGGTTCTACCTGCTTGCTTCGCTGAGATGGGCAATCGCTGACTTTTGGAGTCGGCTGGTGACAAAATGTTCCAAAGACAGCCCATGCACAACTCCACCGGGGAAGGGTCCAGAAAGGAGTTCTGTTGGTAGTTCTTCCACTGCCCCGGTAGCCAGCTGAAAGACACCACAAAAGTGGTTCTACCTTCTTGCTGGGCTGAGATGGGCAATCGCTGACTTTTGGAGTCGGCTGGTGACAAAATGTTCCAAACACACCCCATGCACAACTCCAGCGGGGAAGGTGCCAGAAAGGAGTTCTGTTGGTAGTTCTTCCAGTGCCCCGGTAGCCAGCTGAAAGACACCACAAAAGTGGTTCTACCTGCTTTCTGGGCTGAGATGGGCAATCACTGACTTTTGGAGTCGGCTGGTGACAAAATGTTCCAAACACACCCCATGCACAACTCCACCGGGGAAGGGTCCAGAAAGGAGTTCTGTTGGTTGTTCTTACACTGCCCCGGTAGCCAGATGAAAGACACCACAAAAGTGGTTCTACCTGCTTTCTAGGCTGAGATGGGCAATCGCTGACTTTTGGAGTCGGCTGGTGACAAAATGTTCCAAACACACCCCATGCACAACTCCACCGGGGAAGGTGCCAGAAAGGAGTTCTGTTGGTTGTTCTTACACTGCCCCGGTAGCCAGATGAAAGACACCACAAAAGTGGTTCTACCTGCTTGCTGGGCTGAGATGGGGAATCGCTGACTTTTGGAGTCGGCTGGTGACAAAATGTTCCAAACACACCCCATGCACAACTCCAGCGGGGAAGGTGCCTGAAAGGAGTTCTGTTGGTTGTTCTTACACTGCCCCGGTAGCCAGATGAAAGACACCACAAAAGTGGTTCTACCTGCTTTCTGGGCTGAGATGGGCAATCGCTGACTTTTGGAGTCGGCTGGTGACAAAATGTTCCAAACACACCCCATGCACAACTCCTGCGGGGAAGGTGCCAGAAAGATATTTTGTTGCTTGTTCTTCCACTGCCCCGGTAGCCAGATGAAAGACACCACAAAAGTGGTTCTACCTGCTTGCTGGGCTGAGATGGGCAATCGCTGACTTTTGGAGTCGGCTGGTGACAAAATGTTCCAAACACACCCCATGCACAACTCCACCGGGGAAGGTGCCAGAAAGGAGTTCTGTTGGTTGTTCTTACACTGCCCCGGTAGCCAGCTGAAAGACACCACAAAAGTGGTTCTACCTGCTTTCTAGGCTGAGATGGGCAATCGCTGACTTTTGGAGTCGGCTGGTGACAAAATGTTCCAAACACACCCCATGCACAACTCCACCGGGGAAGGTGCCAGAAAGGAGTTCTGTTGGTTGTTCTTACACTGCCCCGGTAGCCAGATGAAAGACACCACAAAAGTGGTTCTACCTGCTTGCTGGGCTGAGATGGGGAATCGCTGACTTTTGGAGTCGGCTGGTGACAAAATGTTCCAAACACACCCCATGCACAACTCCTGCGGGGAAGGTGCCAGAAAGGAGTTCTCTTGGTAGTTCTTCCACTGCCCCGGTAGCCAGATGAAAGACACCACAAAAGTGGTTCTACCTGCTTGCTGGGCTGAGATGTGCAATCGCTGACTTTTGGAGTCGGCTGGTGACAAAATGTTCCAAACACACCCCATGCACAACTCCACCGGGGAAGGTGCCAGAAAGGAGTTCTGTTGGTTGTTCTTCCACTGCCCCGGTAGCCAGAAGAAAGACACTACAAAAGTGGTTCTACCTGCTTTCTGGGCTGAGATGGGCAATCGCTGACTTTTGGAGTCGGCTGGTGACAAAATGTTCCAAACACACCCCATGCACAACTCCAACGGGGAAGGTGCCAGAAAGGAATTCCGTTGCTTGTTCTTCCACTGCCCCGGTAGCCAGCTGAAAGACACCACAAAAGTGGTTCTACCGGCTTGCTGGGCTGAGATGGGCAATCGCTGACTTTTGGAGTCGGCTGGTGACAAAATGTTCCAAACACACCCCATGCACAACTCCACCGGGGAAGGTGCCAGAAAGGAGTTCTCTTGGTAGTTCTTCCACTGCCCCGGTAGCCAGATGAAAGACACCACAAAAGTGGTTCTACCTGCTTGCTGGGCTGAGATGGGCAATCGCTGACTTTTGGAGTCGGCTGGTGACAAAATGTTCCAAACACACCCCATGCACAACTCCACCGGGGAAGGTGCCAGAAAGGAGTTCTGTTGGTTGTTCTTCCACTGCCCCGGTAGCCAGATGAAAGACACCACAAAAGTGGTTCTACCTGCTTTCTAGGCTGAGATGGGCAATCGCTGACTTTTGGAGTCGGCTGGTGACAAAATGTTCCAAACACACCCCATGCACAACTCCAGCGGGGAAGGTGCCAGAAAGGAATTTTGTTGCTTGTTCTTACACTGCCCCGGTAGCCAGATGAAAGACACCACAAAAGTGGTTCTACCTGCTTGCTGGGCTGAGATGGGGAATCGCTGACTTTTGCAGTCGGCTGGTGACAAAATGTTCCAAACACACCCCATGCACAACTCCTGCGGGGAAGGTGCCAGAAAGGAATTTTGTTGCTTGTTCTTCCACTGCCCCGGTAGCCAGATGAAAGACACTACAAAAGTGGTTCTACCTGCTTGCTGGGCTGAGATGGGCAATCGCTGACTTTTGGAGTCGGCTGGTGACAAAATGTTCCAAACACACCCCATGCACAACTCCAGCGGGGAAGGTGCCAGAAAGGAGTTCTGTTGGTTGTTCTTCCACTGCCCCGGTAGCCAGCTGAAAGACACCACAAAATTGGTTCTACCTGCTTGCTTCGCTGAGATGGGCAATCGCTGACTTTTGGAGTCGGCTGGTGACAAAATGTTCCAAAGACAGCCCATGCACAACTCCACCGTGGAAGGGTCCAGAAAGGAGTTCTGTTGGTAGTTCTTCCACTGCCCCGGTAGCCAGCTGAAAGACACCACAAAAGTGGTTCTACCTTCTTGCTGGGCTGAGATGGGCAA
Source organism: Falco punctatus (assembly GCF_963210335.1). Lineage (NCBI taxonomy): Eukaryota > Metazoa > Chordata > Aves > Falconiformes > Falconidae > Falco > Falco punctatus. The sequence continues at coordinate 1,223,077 of NW_027660338.1, forward strand.
TCGCTGACTTTTGGAGTCGGCTGGTGACAAAATGTTCCAAACACACCCCATGCACAACTCCAGCGGGGAAGGTGCCAGAAAGGAGTTCTGTTGGTAGTTCTTCCAGTGCCCCGGTAGCCAGCTGAAAGACACCACAAAAGTGGTTCTACCTGCTTGCTGGGCTGAGATGGGCAATCACTGACTTTTGGAGTCGGCTGGTGACAAAATGTTCCAAACACACCCCATGCACAACTCCACCGGGGAAGGGTCCAGAAAGGAGTTCTGTTGGTTGTTCTTACACTGCCCCGGTAGCCAGATGAAAGACACCACAAAAGTGGTTCTACCTGCTTTCTAGGCTGAGATGGGGAATCGCTGACTTTTGGAGTCGGCTGGTGACAAAATGTTCCAAACACACCCCATGCACAACTCCACCGGGGAAGGTGCCAGAAAGGAGTTCTGTTGGTTGTTCTTACACTGCCCCGGTAGCCAGATGAAAGACACCACAAAAGTGGTTCTACCTGCTTGCTGGGCTGAGATGGGGAATCGCTGACTTTTGGAGTCGGCTGGTGACAAAATGTTCCAAACACACCCCATGCACAACTCCAGCGGGGAAGGTGCCAGAAAGGAGTTCTGTTGGTTGTTCTTACACTGCCCCGGTAGCCAGATGAAAGACACCACAAAAGTGGTTCTACCTGCTTTCTGGGCTGAGATGGGCAATCGCTGACTTTTGGAGTCGGCTGGTGACAAAATGTTCCAAACACACCCCATGCACAACTCCTGCGGGGAAGGTGCCAGAAAGATATTTTGTTGCTTGTTCTTCCACTGCCCCGGTAGCCAGATGAAAGACACCACAAAAGTGGTTCTACCTGCTTGCTGGGCTGAGATGGGCAATCGCTGACTTTTGGAGTCGGCTGGTGACAAAATGTTCCAAACACACCCCATGCACAACTCCACCGGGGAAGGTGCCAGAAAGGAGTTCTGTTGGTTGTTCTTACACTGACCCGGTAGCCAGCTGAAAGACACCACAAAAGTGGTTCTACCTGCTTTCTAGGCTGAGATGGGCAATCGCTGACTTTTGGAGTCGGCTGGTGACAAAATGTTCCAAACACACCCCATGCACAACTCCACCGGGGAAGGTGCCAGAAAGGAGTTCTGTTGGTTGTTCTTACACTGCCCCGGTAGCCAGATGAAAGACACCACAAAAGTGGTTCTACCTGCTTGCTGGGCTGAGATGGGGAATCGCTGACTTTTGGAGTCGGCTGGTGACAAAATGTTCCAAAGACAGCCCATGCACAACTCCACCGGGGAAGGTGCCAGAAAGGAGTTCTGTTGGTTGTTCTTCCACTGCCCCGGTAGCCAGATGAAAGACACCACAAAAGTGGTTCTACCTGCTTGCTGGGCTGAGATGTGCAATCGCTGACTTTTGGAGTCGGCTGGTGACAAAATGTTCCAAACACACCCCATGCACAACTCCACCGGGGAAGGTGCCAGAAAGGAGTTCTGTTGGTTGTTCTTCCACTGCCCCGGTAGCCAGAAGAAAGACACCACAAAAGTGGTTCTACCTGCTTTCTGGGCTGAGATGGGCAATCGCTGACTTTTGGAGTCGGCTGGTGACAAAATGTTCCAAACACACCCCATGCACAACTCCACCGGGGAAGGTGCCAGAAAGGAATTCCGTTGCTTGTTCTTCCACTGCCCCGGTAGCCAGCTGAAAGACACCACAAAAGTGGTTCTACCGGCTTGCTGGGCTAAGATGGACAATCGCTGACTTTTGGAGTCGGCTGGTGACAAAATGTTCCAAACACACCCCATGCACAACTCCACCGGGGAAGGTGCCAGAAAAGAGTTCTGTTGGTTGTTCTTACACTGCCCCGGTAGCCAGATGAAAGACACCACAAAAGTGGTTCTACCTGCTTGCTGGGCTGAGATGGGCAATCGCTGACTTTTGGAGTCGGCTGGTGACAAAATGTTCCAAACACACTCCATGCACAACTCCACCGGGGAAGGTGCCAGAAAGGAGTTCTGTTGGTTGTTCTTCCACTGCCCCGGTAGCCAGATGAAAGACACCACAAAAGTGGTTCTACCTGCTTTCTAGGCTGAGATGGGCAATCGCTGACTTTTGGAGTCGGCTGGTGACAAAATGTTCCAAACACACCCCATGCACAACTCCAGCGGGGAAGGTGCCAGAAAGGAATTTTGTTGCTTGTTCTTACACTGCCCCGGTAGCCAGATGAAAGACACCACAAAAGTGGTTCTACCTGCTTGCTGGGCTGAGATGGGGAATCGCTGACTTTTGCAGTCGGCTGGTGACAAAATGTTCCAAACACACCCCATGCACAACTCCTGCGGGGAAGGTGCCAGAAAGGAATTTTGTTGCTTGTTCTTCCACTGCCCCGGTAGCCAGATGAAAGACACTACAAAAGTGGTTCTACCTGCTTGCTGGGCTGAGATGGGCAATCGCTGACTTTTGGAGTCGGCTGGTGACAAAATGTTCCAAACACACCCCATGCACAACTCCAGCGGGGAAGGTGCCAGAAAGGAATTCCATTGCTTGTTCTTCCACTGCCCCGGTAGCCAGCTGAAAGACACCACAAAAGTGGTTCTACCTGCTTGCTGGGCTGAGATGGGCAATCGCTGACTTTTGGAGTCGGCTGGTGACAAAATGTTCCAAACACACCCCATGCACAACTCCACCGGGGAAGGTGCCAGAAAGGAGTTCTCTTGGTAGTTCTTCCACTGCCCCGGTAGCCAGATGAAAGACACCACAAAAGTGGTTCTACCTGCTTTCTGGGCTGAGATGGGCAATCGCTGACTTTTGGAGTCGGCTGGTGACAAAATGTTCCAAACACACCCCATGCACAACTCCACCGGGGAAGGTGCCAGAAAGGAATTCCGTTGCTTGTTCTTCCACTGCCCCGGTAGCCAGCTGAAAGACACCACAAAAGTGGTTCTACCTGCTTGCTGGGCTGAGATGGGGAATCGCTGACTTTTGGAGTCGGCTGGTGACAAAATGTTCCAAAGACAGCCCATGCACAACTCCAGCGGGGAAGGTGCCAGAAAGGAGTTCTGTTGGTAGTTCTTCCACTGCCCCGGTAGCCAGATGAAAGACACCACAAAAGTGGTTCTACATGCTTTCTGGGCTGAGATGGGGAATCGCTGACTTTTGGAGTCGGCTGGTGACAAAATGTTCCAAACACACCCCATGCACAACTCCACCGGGGAAGGTGCCAGAAAGGAGTTCTGTTGGTTGTTCTTACACTGCCCCGGTAGCCAGAAGAAAGACACCACAAAAGTGGTTCTACCTGCTTTCTGGGCTGAGATGGGCAATCGCTGACTTTTGGAGTCGGCTGGTGACAAAATGTTCCAAACACACCCCATGCACAACTCCAGCGGGGAAGGTGCCAGAAAGGAATTCCGTTGCTTGTTCTTCCACTGCCCCGGTAGCCAGCTGAAAGACACCACAAAAGTGGTTCTACCTGCTTGCTGGGCTGAGATGGGCAATCGCTGACTTTTGGAGTCGGCTGGTGACAAAATGTTCCAAACACACCCCATGCACAACTCCACCGGGGAAGGTGTCAGAAATGAGTTCTCTTGGTAGTTCTTCCACTGCCCCGGTAGCCAGATGAAAGACACCACAAAAGTGGTTCTACCTGCTTTCTGGGCTGAGATGGGGAATCGCTGACTTTTGCAGTCGGCTGGTGACAAAATGTTCCAAACACACCCCATGCACAACTCCTGCGGGGAAGGTGCCAGAAAGGAATTTTGTTGCTTGTTCTTCCACTGCCCCGGTAGCCAGATGAAAGACACTACAAAAGTGGTTCTACCTGCTTGCTGGGCTGAGATGGGCAATCGCTGACTTTTGGAGTCGGCTGGTGACAAAATGTTCCAAACACACCCCATGCACAACTCCACCGGGGAAGGTGCCAGAAAGGAGTTCTGTTGGTTGTTCTTACACTGCCCCGGTAGCCAGATGAAAGACACCACAAAAGTGGTTCTACCTGCTTTCTAGGCTGAGATGGGCAATCGCTGACTTTTGCAGTCGGCTGGTGACAAAATGTTCCAAACACACCCCATGCACAACTCCACCGGGGAAGGTGCCAGAAAGGAGTTCTGTTGGTTGTTCTTACACTGCCCCGGTAGCCAGATGAAAGACACCACAAAAGTGGTTCTACCTGCTTGCTGGGCTGAGATGGGGAATCGCTGACTTTTGGAGTCGGCTGGTGACAAAATGTTCCAAACACACCCCATGCACAACTCCAGCGGGGAAGGTGCCTGAAAGGAGTTCTGTTGGTTGTTCTTACACTGCCCCGGTAGCCAGATGAAAGACACCACAAAAGTGGTTCTACCTGCTTGCTGGGCTGAGATGGGCAATCGCTGACTTTTGGAGTCGGCTGGTGACAAAATGTTCCAAACACACCCCATGCACAACTCCAGCGGGGAAGGTGCCAGAAAGGAGTTCTGTTGGTTGTTCTTACACTGCCCCGGTAGCCAGATGAAAGACACCACAAAAGTGGTTCTACCTGCTTGCTGGGCTGAGATGGGCAATCGCTGACTTTTGGAGTCGGCTGGTGACAAAATGTTCCAAACACACCCCATGCACAACTCCAGCGGGGAAGGTGCCAGAAAGGAGTTCTGTTGGTTGTTCTTCCACTGCCCCGGTAGCCAGCTGAAAGACACCACAAAATTGGTTCTACCTGCTTGCTTCGCTGAGATGGGGAATCGCTGACTTTTGGAGTCGGCTGGTGACAAAATGTTCCAAACACACCCCATGCACAACTCCTGCGGGGAAGGTGCCAGAAAGGAGTTCTGTTGGTAGTTCTTCCAGTGCCCCGGTAGCCAGCTGAAAGACACCACAAAAGTGGTTCTACCTGCTTTGTGGGCTGAGATGGGGAATCGCTGACTTTTGGAGTCGGCTGGTGACAAAATGTTCCAAACACACCCCATGCACAACTCCAGCGGGGAAGGTGCCAGAAAGGAGTTCTCTTGGTAGTTCTTCCACTGCCCCGGTAGCCAGATGAAAGACACCACAAAAGTGGTTCTACCTGCTTTCTGGGCTGAGATGGGCAATCGCTGACTTTTGGAGTCGGCTGGTGACAAAATGTTCCAAACACACCCCATGCACAACTCCAGCGGGGAAGGTGCCAGAAAGGAGTTCTGTTGGTAGTTCTTCCAGTGCCCCGGTAGCCAGATGAAAGACACCACAAAAGTGGTTCTACCTGCTTGCTGGGCTGAGATGGGGAATCGCTGACTTTTGGAGTCGGCTGGTGACAAAATGTTCCAAACACACCCCATGCACAACTCCACCGGGGAAGGTGCCAGAAAGGAGTTCTGTTGGTTGTTCTTCCACTGCCCCGGTAGCCAGATGAAAGACACCACAAAAGTGGTTCTACCTGCTTGCTGGGCTGAGATGGGGAATCGCTGACTTTTGGAGTCGGCTGGTGACAAAATGTTCCAAAGACAGCCCATGCACAACTCCACCGGGGAAGGTGCCAGAAAGGAGTTCTGTTGGTAGTTCTTCCACTGCCCCGGTAGCCAGATGAAAGACACCACAAAAGTGGTTCTACCTGCTTGCTGGGCTGAGATGGGGAATCGCTGACTTTTGGAGTCGGCTGGTGACAAAATGTTCCAAACACACCCCATGCACAACTCCACCGGGGAAGGTGCCAGAAAGGAGTTCTGTTGGTAGTTCTTCCACTGCCCCGGTAGCCAGCTGAAAGACACCACAAAAGTGGTTCTACCTGCTTTCTAGGCTGAGATGGGGAATCGCTGACTTTTGGAGTCGGCTGGTGACAAAATGTTCCAAACACACCCCATGCACAACTCCAGCGGGGAAGGTGCCAGAAAGGAATTTTGTTGCTTGTTCTTACACTGCCCCGGTAGCCAGATGAAAGACACCACAAAAGTGGTTCTACCTGCTTTCTGGGCTGAGATGGGGAATCGCTGACTTTTGGAGTCGGCTGGTGACAAAATGTTCCAAACACACCCCATGCACAACTCCTGCGGGGAAGGTGCCAGAAAGGAATTTTGTTGCTTGTTCTTCCACTGCCCCGGTAGCCAGATGAAAGACACTACAAAAGTGGTTCTACCTGCTTGCTGGGCTGAGATGGGCAATCGCTGACTTTTGGAGTCGGCTGGTGACAAAATGTTCCAAACACACCCCATGCACAACTCCAGCGGGGAAGGTGCCAGAAAGGAATTCCGTTGCTTGTTCTTCCACTGCCCCGGTAGCCAGCTGAAAGACACCACAAAAGTGGTTCTACCTGCTTGCTGGGCTGAGATGGGCAATCGCTGACTTTTGGAGTCGGCTGGTGACAAAATGTTCCAAACACACCCCATGCACAACTCCACCGGGGAAGGTGTCAGAAAGGAGTTCTCTTGGTAGTTCTTCCACTGCCCCGGTAGCCAGAAGAAAGACACCACAAAAGTGTTTCTACCTGCTCTCTGGGCTGAGATGGGGAATCGCTGACTTTTGGAGTCGGCTGGTGACAAAATGTTCCAAACACACCCCATGCACAACTCCACCGGGGAAGGTGCCAGAAAGGAATTCCGTTGCTTGTTCTTCCACTGCCCCGGTAGCCAGCTGAAAGACACCACAAAAGTGGTTCTACCTGCTTGCTGGGCTGAGATGGGGAATCGCTGACTTTTGGAGTCGGCTGGTGACAAAATGTTCCAAACACACCCCATGCACAACTCCACCGGGGAAGGTGTCAGAAATGAGTTCTCTTGGTAGTTCTTCCACTGCCCCGGTAGCCAGATGAAAGACACCACAAAAGTGGTTCTACCTGCTTTCTGGGCTGAGATGGGGAATCGCTGACTTTTGGAGTCGGCTGGTGACAAAATGTTCCAAACACACCCCATGCACAACTCCACCGGGGAAGGTGCCAGAAAGGAGTTCTGTTGGTAGTTCTTCCACTGCCCCGGTAGCCAGCTGAAAGACACCACAAAAGTGGTTCTACCTGCTTTCTGGGCTGAGATGGGCAATCGCTGACTTTTGGAGTCGGCTGGTGACAAAATGTTCCAAACACACCCCATGCACAACTCCAGCGGGGAAGGTGCCAGAAAGGAGTTCTGTTGGTAGTTCTTCCACTGCCCCGGTAGCCAGCTGAAAGACACCACAAAAGTGGTTCTACCTGCTTGCTGGGCTGAGATGGGCAATCGCTGACTTTTGGAGTCGGCTGGTGACAAAATGTTCCAAACACACCCCATGCACAACTCCAGCGGGGAAGGTGCCAGAAAGGAGTTCTGTTGGTAGTTCTTACACTGCCCCGGTAGCCAGCTGAAAGACACCACAAAAGTGGTTCTACCTGCTTTCTGGGCTGAGATGGGCAATCGCTGACTTTTGGAGTCGGCTGGTGACAAAATGTTCCAAACACACCCCATGCACAACTCCACCGGGGAAGGTGCCAGAAAGGAGTTCTGTTGGTTGTTCTTCCACTGCCCCGGTAGCCAGATGAAAGACACCACAAAAGTGGTTCTACCTGCTTTCTGGGCTGAGATGGGGAATCGCTGACTTTTGGAGTCGGCTGGTGACAAAATGTTCCAAACACACCCCATGCACAACTCCACCGGGGAAGGTGCCAGAAAGGAGTTCTGTTGGTTGTTCTTCCACTGCCCCGGTAGCCAGCTGAAAGACACCACAAAAGTGGTTCTACCTGCTTGCTGGGCTGAGATGGGCAATCGCTGACTTTTGGAGTTGGCTGGTGACAAAATGTTCCAAACACACCCCATGCACAACTCCAACGGGGAAGGGTCCAGAAAGGAGTTCTGTTGGTTGTTCTTCCACTGCCCCGGTAGCCAGATGAAAGACACCACAAAAGTGGTTCTACCTGCTTTCTAGGCTGAGATGGGGAATCGCTGACTTTTGGAGTCGGCCGGTGACAAAATGTTCCAAACACACCCCATGCACAACTCCTGCGGGGAAGGTGCCAGAAAGGAGTTCTGTTGGTAGTTCTTCCAGTGCCCCGGTAGCCAGCTGAAAGACACCACAAAAGTGGTTCTACCTGCTTGCTGGGCTGAGATGGGCAATCGCTGACTTTTGGAGTCGGCTGGTGACAAAATGTTCCAAACACACCCCATGCACAACTCCTGCGGGGAAGGTGCCAGAAAGGAGTTCTGTTGGTAGTTCTTCCAGTGCCCCGGTAGCCAGCTGAAAGACACCACAAAAGTGGTTCTACCTGCTTTGTGGGCTGAGATGGGGAATCGCTGACTTTTGGAGTCGGCTGGTGACAAAATGTTCCAAACACACCCCATGCACAACTCCAGCGGGGAAGGTGCCAGAAAGGAGTTCTCTTGGTAGTTCTTCCACTGCCCCGGTAGCCAGATGAAAGACACCACAAAAGTGGTTCTACCTGCTTTCTGGGCTGAGATGGGCAATCGCTGACTTTTGGAGTCGGCTGGTGACAAAATGTTCCAAACACACCCCATGCACAACTCCACCGGGGAAGGTGCCAGAAAGGAGTTCTGTTGGTAGTTCTTCCACTGCCCCGGTAGCCAGATGAAAGACACCACAAAAGTGGTTCTACCTGCTTTCTAGGCTGAGATGGGGAATCGCTGACTTTTGGAGTCGGCTGGTGACAAAATGTTCCAAACACACCCCATGCACAACTCCACCGGGGAAGGTGCCAGAAAGGAGTTCTGTTGGTAGTTCTTCCACTGCCCCGGTAGCCAGCTGAAAGACACCACAAAAGTGGTTCTACCTGCTTTCTAGGCTGAGATGGGGAATCGCTGACTTTTGGAGTCGGCTGGTGACAAAATGTTCCAAACACACCCCATGCACAACTCCAGCGGGGAAGGTGCCAGAAAGGAATTTTGTTGCTTGTTCTTCCACTGCCCCGGTAGCCAGATGAAAGACACCACAAAAGTGGTTCTACCTGCTTGCTGGGCTGAGATGGGGAATCGCTGACTTTTGGAGTCGGCTGGTGACAAAATGTTCCAAACACACCCCATGCACAACTCCTGCGGGGAAGGTGCCAGAAAGGAATTTTGTTGCTTGTTCTTCCACTGCCCCGGTAGCCAGATGAAAGACACTACAAAAGTGGTTCTACCTGCTTGCTGGGCTGAGATGGGCAATCGCTGACTTTTGGAGTCGGCTGGTGACAAAATGTTCCAAACACACCCCATGCACAACTCCACCGGGGAAGGTGCCAGAAAGGAGTTCTGTTGGTTGTTCTTACACTGCCCCGGTAGCCAGATGAAAGACACCACAAAAGTGGTTCTACCTGCTTTCTAGGCTGAGATGGGCAATCGCTGACTTTTGGAGTCGGCTGGTGACAAAATGTTCCAAACACACCCCATGCACAACTCCACCGGGGAAGGTGCCAGAAAGGAGTTCTGTTGGTTGTTCTTACACTGCCCCGGTAGCCAGATGAAAGACACCACAAAAGTGGTTCTACCTGCTTGCTGGGCTGAGATGGGGAATCGCTGACTTTTGGAGTCGGCTGGTGACAAAATGTTCCAAAGACAGCCCATGCACAACTCCACCGGGGAAGGTGCCAGAAAGGAGTTCTCTTGGTAGTTCTTCCACTGCCCCGGTAGCCAGCTGAAAGACACCACAAAAGTGGTTCTACCTGCTTGCTGGGCTGAGATGGGCAATCGCTGACTTTTGGAGTCGGCTGGTGACAAAATGTTCCAAACACACCCCATGCACAACTCCACCGGGGAAGGTGCCAGAAAGGAGTTCTGTTGGTAGTTCTTCCAGTGCCCCGGTAGCCAGCTGAAAGACACCACAAAAGTGGTTCTACCTGCTTGCTGGGCTGAGATGGGGAATCGCTGACTTTTGGAGTCGGCTGGTGACAAAATGTTCCAAACACACCCCATGCACAACTCCACCGGGGAAGGTGTCAGAAATGAGTTCTGTTGGTAGTTCTTCCAGTGCCCCGGTAGCCAGCTGAAAGACACCACAAAAGTGGTTCTACCTGCTTTCTGGGCTGAGATGGGCAATCGCTGACTTTTGGAGTCGGCTGGTGACAAAATGTTCCAAACACACCCCATGCACAACTCCAGCGGGGAAGGTGCCAGAAAGGAGTTCTCTTGGTAGTTCTTCCACTGCCCCGGTAGCCAGATGAAAGACACCACAAAAGTGGTTCTACCTGCTTTCTGGGCTGAGATGGGCAATCGCTGACTTTTGGAGTCGGCTGGTGACAAAATGTTCCAAACACACCCCATGCACAACTCCACCGGGGAAGGTGCCAGAAAGGAGTTCTGTTGGTAGTTCTTACACTGCCCCGGTAGCCAGATGAAAGACACCACAAAAGTGGTTCTACCTGCTTGCTGGGCTGAGATGGGGAATCGCTGACTTTTGGAGTCGGCTGGTGACAAAATGTTCCAAACACACCCCATGCACAACTCCACCGGGGAAGGTGCCAGAAAGGAGTTCTGTTGGTAGTTCTTCCACTGCCCCGGTAGCCAGCTGAAAGACACCACAAAAGTGGTTCTACCTGCTTTCTAGGCTGAGATGGGGAATCGCTGACTTTTGGAGTCGGCTGGTGACAAAATGTTCCAAACACACCCCATGCACAACTCCAGCGGGGAAGGTGCCAGAAAGGAATTTTGTTGCTTGTTCTTCCACTGCCCCGGTAGCCAGATGAAAGACACCACAAAAGTGGTTCTACCTGCTTGCTGGGCTGAGATGGGGAATCGCTGACTTTTGCAGTCGGCTGGTGACAAAATGTTCCAAACACACCCCATGCACAACTCCTGCGGGGAAGGTGCCAGAAAGGAATTTTGTTGCTTGTTCTTCCACTGCCCCGGTAGCCAGATGAAAGACACTACAAAAGTGGTTCTACCTGCTTGCTGGGCTGAGATGGGCAATCGCTGACTTTTGGAGTCGGCTGGTGACAAAATGTTCCAAACACACCCCATGCACAACTCCACCGGGGAAGGTGCCAGAAAGGAGTTCTGTTGGTTGTTCTTACACTGCCCCGGTAGCCAGATGAAAGACACCACAAAAGTGGTTCTACCTGCTTTCTAGGCTGAGATGGGCAATCGCTGACTTTTGGAGTCGGCTGGTGACAAAATGTTCCAAACACACCCCATGCACAACTCCACCGGGGAAGGTGCCAGAAAGGAGTTCTGTTGGTTGTTCTTACACTGCCCCGGTAGCCAGATGAAAGACACCACAAAAGTGGTTCTACCTGCTTGCTGGGCTGAGATGGGGAATCGCTGACTTTTGGAGTCGGCTGGTGACAAAATGTTCCAAAGACAGCCCATGCACAACTCCACCGGGGAAGGTGCCAGAAAGGAGTTCTCTTGGTAGTTCTTCCACTGCCCCGGTAGCCAGCTGAAAGACACCACAAAAGTGGTTCTACCTGCTTGCTGGGCTGAGATAGGCAATCGCTGACTTTTGGAGTCGGCTGGTGACAAAATGTTCCAAACACACCCCATGCACAACTCCAGCGGGGAAGGTGCCAGAAAGGAATTCCGTTGCTTGTTCTTCCACTGCCCCGGTAGCCAGCTGAAAGACACCACAAAAGTGGTTCTACCTGCTTGCTGGGCTGAGATGGGCAATCGCTGACTTTTGGAGTCGGCTGGTGACAAAATGTTCCAAACACACCCCATGCACAACTCCACCGGGGAAGGTGCCAGAAAGGAGTTCTCTTGGTAGTTCTTCCACTGCCCCGGTAGCCAGATGAAAGACACCACAAAAGTGGTTCTACCTGCTTTCTGGGCTGAGATGGGCAATCGCTGACTTTTGCAGTCGGCTGGTGACAAAATGTTCCAAACACACCCCATGCACAACTCCACCGGGGAAGGTGCCAGAAAGGAGTTCTGTTGGTTGTTCTTACACTGCCCCGGTAGCCAGATGAAAGACACCACAAAAGTGGTTCTACCTGCTTGCTGGGCTGAGATGGGCAATCGCTGACTTTTGGAGTCGGCTGGTGACAAAATGTTCCAAACACACCCCATGCACAACTCCACCGGGGAAGGTGCCAGAAAGGAATTCCGTTGCTTGTTCTTCCACTGCCCCGGTAGCCAGCTGAAAGACACCACAAAAGTGGTTCTACCTGCTTGCTGGGCTGAGATGGGCAATCGCTGACTTTTGGAGTCGGCTGGTGACAAAATGTTCCAAACACACCCCATGCACAACTCCACCGGGGAAGGTGTCAGAAATGAGTTCTCTTGGTAGTTCTTCCACTGCCCCGGTAGCCAGATGAAAGACACCACAAAAGTGGTTCTACCTGCTTTCTGGGCTGAGATGGGGAATCGCTGACTTTTGGAGTCGGCTGGTGACAAAATGTTCCAAACACACCCCATGCACAACTCCTGCGGGGAAGGTGCCAGAAAGGAATTTTGTTGCTTGTTCTTCCACTGCCCCGGTAGCCAGATGAAAGACACTACAAAAGTGGTTCTACCTGCTTGCTGGGCTGAGATGGGCAATCGCTGACTTTTGGAGTCGGCTGGTGACAAAATGTTCCAAACACACCCCATGCACAACTCCACCGGGGAAGGTGCCAGAAAGGAGTTCTGTTGGTTGTTCTTACACTGCCCCGGTAGCCAGATGAAAGACACCACAAAAGTGGTTCTACCTGCTTTCTAGGCTGAGATGGGCAATCGCTGACTTTTGCAGTCGGCTGGTGACAAAATGTTCCAAACACACCCCATGCACAACTCCACCGGGGAAGGTGCCAGAAAGGAGTTCTGTTGGTTGTTCTTACACTGCCCCGGTAGCCAGATGAAAGACACCACAAAAGTGGTTCTACCTGCTTGCTGGGCTGAGATGGGGAATCGCTGACTTTTGGAGTCGGCTGGTGACAAAATGTTCCAAACACACCCCATGCACAACTCCAGCGGGGAAGGTGCCTGAAAGGAGTTCTGTTGGTTGTTCTTACACTGCCCCGGTAGCCAGATGAAAGACACCACAAAAGTGGTTCTACCTGCTTGCTGGGCTGAGATGGGCAATCGCTGACTTTTGGAGTCGGCTGGTGACAAAATGTTCCAAACACACCCCATGCACAACTCCAGCGGGGAAGGTGCCAGAAAGGAGTTCTGTTGGTTGTTCTTACACTGCCCCGGTAGCCAGATGAAAGACACCACAAAAGTGGTTCTACCTGCTTGCTGGGCTGAGATGGGCAATCGCTGACTTTTGGAGTCGGCTGGTGACAAAATGTTCCAAACACACCCCATGCACAACTCCAGCGGGGAAGGTGCCAGAAAGGAGTTCTGTTGGTTGTTCTTCCACTGCCCCGGTAGCCAGCTGAAAGACACCACAAAATTGGTTCTACCTGCTTGCTTCGCTGAGATGGGGAATCGCTGACTTTTGGAGTCGGCTGGTGACAAAATGTTCCAAACACACCCCATGCACAACTCCTGCGGGGAAGGTGCCAGAAAGGAGTTCTGTTGGTAGTTCTTCCAGTGCCCCGGTAGCCAGCTGAAAGACACCACAAAAGTGGTTCTACCTGCTTTGTGGGCTGAGATGGGGAATCGCTGACTTTTGGAGTCGGCTGGTGACAAAATGTTCCAAACACACCCCATGCACAACTCCAGCGGGGAAGGTGCCAGAAAGGAGTTCTCTTGGTAGTTCTTCCACTGCCCCGGTAGCCAGATGAAAGACACCACAAAAGTGGTTCTACCTGCTTTCTGGGCTGAGATGGGCAATCGCTGACTTTTGGAGTCGGCTGGTGACAAAATGTTCCAAACACACCCCATGCACAACTCCAGCGGGGAAGGTGCCAGAAAGGAGTTCTGTTGGTAGTTCTTCCAGTGCCCCGGTAGCCAGATGAAAGACACCACAAAAGTGGTTCTACCTGCTTGCTGGGCTGAGATGGGGAATCGCTGACTTTTGGAGTCGGCTGGTGACAAAATGTTCCAAACACACCCCATGCACAACTCCACCGGGGAAGGTGCCAGAAAGGAGTTCTGTTGGTTGTTCTTCCACTGCCCCGGTAGCCAGATGAAAGACACCACAAAAGTGGTTCTACCTGCTTGCTGGGCTGAGATGGGGAATCGCTGACTTTTGGAGTCGGCTGGTGACAAAATGTTCCAAAGACAGCCCATGCACAACTCCACCGGGGAAGGTGCCAGAAAGGAGTTCTGTTGGTAGTTCTTCCACTGCCCCGGTAGCCAGATGAAAGACACCACAAAAGTGGTTCTACCTGCTTGCTGGGCTGAGATGGGGAATCGCTGACTTTTGGAGTCGGCTGGTGACAAAATGTTCCAAACACACCCCATGCACAACTCCACCGGGGAAGGTGCCAGAAAGGAGTTCTGTTGGTAGTTCTTCCACTGCCCCGGTAGCCAGCTGAAAGACACCACAAAAGTGGTTCTACCTGCTTTCTAGGCTGAGATGGGGAATCGCTGACTTTTGGAGTCGGCTGGTGACAAAATGTTCCAAACACACCCCATGCACAACTCCAGCGGGGAAGGTGCCAGAAAGGAATTTTGTTGCTTGTTCTTACACTGCCCCGGTAGCCAGATGAAAGACACCACAAAAGTGGTTCTACCTGCTTTCTGGGCTGAGATGGGGAATCGCTGACTTTTGGAGTCGGCTGGTGACAAAATGTTCCAAACACACCCCATGCACAACTCCTGCGGGGAAGGTGCCAGAAAGGAATTTTGTTGCTTGTTCTTCCACTGCCCCGGTAGCCAGCTGAAAGACACCACAAAAGTGGTTCTACCTGCTTGCTGGGCTGAGATGGGCAATCGCTGACTTTTGGAGTCGGCTGGTGACAAAATGTTCCAAACACACCCCATGCACAACTCCAGCGGGGAAGGTGCCAGAAAGGAATTCCGTTGCTTGTTCTTCCACTGCCCCGGTAGCCAGCTGAAAGACACCACAAAAGTGGTTCTACCTGCTTGCTGGGCTGAGATGGGCAATCGCTGACTTTTGGAGTCGGCTGGTGACAAAATGTTCCAAACACACCCCATGCACAACTCCACCGGGGAAGGTGTCAGAAAGGAGTTCTCTTGGTAGTTCTTCCACTGCCCCGGTAGCCAGAAGAAAGACACCACAAAAGTGTTTCTACCTGCTCTCTGGGCTGAGATGGGGAATCGCTGACTTTTGGAGTCGGCTGGTGACAAAATGTTCCAAACACACCCCATGCACAACTCCACCGGGGAAGGTGCCAGAAAGGAATTCCGTTGCTTGTTCTTCCACTGCCCCGGTAGCCAGCTGAAAGACACCACAAAAGTGGTTCTACCTGCTTGCTGGGCTGAGATGGGGAATCGCTGACTTTTGGAGTCGGCTGGTGACAAAATGTTCCAAACACACCCCATGCACAACTCCACCGGGGAAGGTGTCAGAAATGAGTTCTCTTGGTAGTTCTTCCACTGCCCCGGTAGCCAGATGAAAGACACCACAAAAGTGGTTCTACCTGCTTTCTGGGCTGAGATGGGGAATCGCTGACTTTTGGAGTCGGCTGGTGACAAAATGTTCCAAACACACCCCATGCACAACTCCACCGGGGAAGGTGCCAGAAAGGAGTTCTGTTGGTAGTTCTTCCACTGCCCCGGTAGCCAGCTGAAAGACACCACAAAAGTGGTTCTACCTGCTTTCTGGGCTGAGATGGGCAATCGCTGACTTTTGGAGTCGGCTGGTGACAAAATGTTCCAAACACACCCCATGCACAACTCCAGCGGGGAAGGTGCCAGAAAGGAGTTCTGTTGGTAGTTCTTCCACTGCCCCGGTAGCCAGCTGAAAGACACCACAAAAGTGGTTCTACCTGCTTTCTGGGCTGAGATGGGCAATCGCTGACTTTTGGAGTCGGCTGGTGACAAAATGTTCCAAACACACCCCATGCACAACTCCAGCGGGGAAGGTGCCAGAAAGGAGTTCTGTTGGTAGTTCTTACACTGCCCCGGTAGCCAGCTGAAAGACACCACAAAAGTGGTTCTACCTGCTTTCTGGGCTGAGATGGGCAATCGCTGACTTTTGGAGTCGGCTGGTGACAAAATGTTCCAAACACACCCCATGCACAACTCCACCGGGGAAGGTGCCAGAAAGGAGTTCTGTTGGTTGTTCTTCCACTGCCCCGGTAGCCAGATGAAAGACACCACAAAAGTGGTTCTACCTGCTTTCTGGGCTGAGATGGGGAATCGCTGACTTTTGGAGTCGGCTGGTGACAAAATGTTCCAAACACACCCCATGCACAACTCCACCGGGGAAGGTGCCAGAAAGGAGTTCTGTTGGTTGTTCTTCCACTGCCCCGGTAGCCAGCTGAAAGACACCACAAAAGTGGTTCTACCTGCTTGCTGGGCTGAGATGGGCAATCGCTGACTTTTGGAGTTGGCTGGTGACAAAATGTTCCAAACACACCCCATGCACAACTCCAACGGGGAAGGGTCCAGAAAGGAGTTCTGTTGGTTGTTCTTCCACTGCCCCGGTAGCCAGATGAAAGACACCACAAAAGTGGTTCTACCTGCTTTCTAGGCTGAGATGGGGAATCGCTGACTTTTGGAGTCGGCCGGTGACAAAATGTTCCAAACACACCCCATGCACAACTCCTGCGGGGAAGGTGCCAGAAAGGAGTTCTGTTGGTAGTTCTTCCAGTGCCCCGGTAGCCAGCTGAAAGACACCACAAAAGTGGTTCTACCTGCTTGCTGGGCTGAGATGGGCAATCGCTGACTTTTGGAGTCGGCTGGTGACAAAATGTTCCAAACACACCCCATGCACAACTCCTGCGGGGAAGGTGCCAGAAAGGAGTTCTGTTGGTAGTTCTTCCAGTGCCCCGGTAGCCAGCTGAAAGACACCACAAAAGTGGTTCTACCTGCTTTGTGGGCTGAGATGGGGAATCGCTGACTTTTGGAGTCGGCTGGTGACAAAATGTTCCAAACACACCCCATGCACAACTCCAGCGGGGAAGGTGCCAGAAAGGAGTTCTCTTGGTAGTTCTTCCACTGCCCCGGTAGCCAGATGAAAGACACCACAAAAGTGGTTCTACCTGCTTTCTGGGCTGAGATGGGCAATCGCTGACTTTTGGAGTCGGCTGGTGACAAAATGTTCCAAACACACCCCATGCACAACTCCACCGGGGAAGGTGCCAGAAAGGAGTTCTGTTGGTAGTTCTTCCACTGCCCCGGTAGCCAGATGAAAGACACCACAAAAGTGGTTCTACCTGCTTTCTAGGCTGAGATGGGGAATCGCTGACTTTTGGAGTCGGCTGGTGACAAAATGTTCCAAACACACCCCATGCACAACTCCACCGGGGAAGGTGCCAGAAAGGAGTTCTGTTGGTAGTTCTTCCACTGCCCCGGTAGCCAGCTGAAAGACACCACAAAAGTGGTTCTACCTGCTTTCTAGGCTGAGATGGGGAATCGCTGACTTTTGGAGTCGGCTGGTGACAAAATGTTCCAAACACACCCCATGCACAACTCCAGCGGGGAAGGTGCCAGAAAGGAATTTTGTTGCTTGTTCTTCCACTGCCCCGGTAGCCAGATGAAAGACACCACAAAAGTGGTTCTACCTGCTTGCTGGGCTGAGATGGGGAATCGCTGACTTTTGGAGTCGGCTGGTGACAAAATGTTCCAAACACACCCCATGCACAACTCCTGCGGGGAAGGTGCCAGAAAGGAATTTTGTTGCTTGTTCTTCCACTGCCCCGGTAGCCAGATGAAAGACACTACAAAAGTGGTTCTACCTGCTTGCTGGGCTGAGATGGGCAATCGCTGACTTTTGGAGTCGGCTGGTGACAAAATGTTCCAAACACACCCCATGCACAACTCCACCGGGGAAGGTGCCAGAAAGGAGTTCTGTTGGTTGTTCTTACACTGCCCCGGTAGCCAGATGAAAGACACCACAAAAGTGGTTCTACCTGCTTTCTAGGCTGAGATGGGCAATCGCTGACTTTTGGAGTCGGCTGGTGACAAAATGTTCCAAACACACCCCATGCACAACTCCACCGGGGAAGGTGCCAGAAAGGAGTTCTGTTGGTTGTTCTTACACTGCCCCGGTAGCCAGATGAAAGACACCACAAAAGTGGTTCTACCTGCTTGCTGGGCTGAGATGGGGAATCGCTGACTTTTGGAGTCGGCTGGTGACAAAATGTTCCAAAGACAGCCCATGCACAACTCCACCGGGGAAGGTGCCAGAAAGGAGTTCTCTTGGTAGTTCTTCCACTGCCCCGGTAGCCAGCTGAAAGACACCACAAAAGTGGTTCTACCTGCTTGCTGGGCTGAGATGGGCAATCGCTGACTTTTGGAGTCGGCTGGTGACAAAATGTTCCAAACACACCCCATGCACAACTCCACCGGGGAAGGTGCCAGAAAGGAGTTCTGTTGGTAGTTCTTCCAGTGCCCCGGTAGCCAGCTGAAAGACACCACAAAAGTGGTTCTACCTGCTTGCTGGGCTGAGATGGGGAATCGCTGACTTTTGGAGTCGGCTGGTGACAAAATGTTCCAAACACACCCCATGCACAACTCCACCGGGGAAGGTGTCAGAAATGAGTTCTGTTGGTAGTTCTTCCAGTGCCCCGGTAGCCAGCTGAAAGACACCACAAAAGTGGTTCTACCTGCTTTCTGGGCTGAGATGGGCAATCGCTGACTTTTGGAGTCGGCTGGTGACAAAATGTTCCAAACACACCCCATGCACAACTCCAGCGGGGAAGGTGCCAGAAAGGAGTTCTCTTGGTAGTTCTTCCACTGCCCCGGTAGCCAGATGAAAGACACCACAAAAGTGGTTCTACCTGCTTTCTGGGCTGAGATGGGCAATCGCTGACTTTTGGAGTCGGCTGGTGACAAAATGTTCCAAACACACCCCATGCACAACTCCACCGGGGAAGGTGCCAGAAAGGAGTTCTGTTGGTAGTTCTTCCACTGCCCCGGTAGCCAGATGAAAGACACCACAAAAGTGGTTCTACCTGCTTGCTGGGCTGAGATGGGGAATCGCTGACTTTTGGAGTCGGCTGGTGACAAAATGTTCCAAACACACCCCATGCACAACTCCACCGGGGAAGGTGCCAGAAAGGAGTTCTGTTGGTAGTTCTTCCACTGCCCCGGTAGCCAGCTGAAAGACACCACAAAAGTGGTTCTACCTGCTTTCTAGGCTGAGATGGGGAATCGCTGACTTTTGGAGTCGGCTGGTGACAAAATGTTCCAAACACACCCCATGCACAACTCCAGCGGGGAAGGTGCCAGAAAGGAATTTTGTTGCTTGTTCTTCCACTGCCCCGGTAGCCAGATGAAAGACACCACAAAAGTGGTTCTACCTGCTTGCTGGGCTGAGATGGGGAATCGCTGACTTTTGCAGTCGGCTGGTGACAAAATGTTCCAAACACACCCCATGCACAACTCCTGCGGGGAAGGTGCCAGAAAGGAATTTTGTTGCTTGTTCTTCCACTGCCCCGGTAGCCAGATGAAAGACACTACAAAAGTGGTTCTACCTGCTTGCTGGGCTGAGATGGGCAATCGCTGACTTTTGGAGTCGGCTGGTGACAAAATGTTCCAAACACACCCCATGCACAACTCCACCGGGGAAGGTGCCAGAAAGGAGTTCTGTTGGTTGTTCTTACACTGCCCCGGTAGCCAGATGAAAGACACCACAAAAGTGGTTCTACCTGCTTTCTAGGCTGAGATGGGCAATCGCTGACTTTTGGAGTCGGCTGGTGACAAAATGTTCCAAACACACCCCATGCACAACTCCACCGGGGAAGGTGCCAGAAAGGAGTTCTGTTGGTTGTTCTTACACTGCCCCGGTAGCCAGATGAAAGACACCACAAAAGTGGTTCTACCTGCTTGCTGGGCTGAGATGGGGAATCGCTGACTTTTGGAGTCGGCTGGTGACAAAATGTTCCAAAGACAGCCCATGCACAACTCCACCGGGGAAGGTGCCAGAAAGGAGTTCTCTTGGTAGTTCTTCCACTGCCCCGGTAGCCAGCTGAAAGACACCACAAAAGTGGTTCTACCTGCTTGCTGGGCTGAGATAGGCAATCGCTGACTTTTGGAGTCGGCTGGTGACAAAATGTTCCAAACACACCCCATGCACAACTCCAGCGGGGAAGGTGCCAGAAAGGAATTCCGTTGCTTGTTCTTCCACTGCCCCGGTAGCCAGCTGAAAGACACCACAAAAGTGGTTCTACCTGCTTGCTGGGCTGAGATGGGCAATCGCTGACTTTTGGAGTCGGCTGGTGACAAAATGTTCCAAACACACCCCATGCACAACTCCACCGGGGAAGGTGCCAGAAAGGAGTTCTCTTGGTAGTTCTTCCACTGCCCCGGTAGCCAGATGAAAGACACCACAAAAGTGGTTCTACCTGCTTTCTGGGCTGAGATGGGCAATCGCTGACTTTTGCAGTCGGCTGGTGACAAAATGTTCCAAACACACCCCATGCACAACTCCACCGGGGAAGGTGCCAGAAAGGAGTTCTGTTGGTTGTTCTTACACTGCCCCGGTAGCCAGATGAAAGACACCACAAAAGTGGTTCTACCTGCTTGCTGGGCTGAGATGGGCAATCGCTGACTTTTGGAGTCGGCTGGTGACAAAATGTTCCAAACACACCCCATGCACAACTCCACCGGGGAAGGTGCCAGAAAGGAATTCCGTTGCTTGTTCTTCCACTGCCCCGGTAGCCAGCTGAAAGACACCACAAAAGTGGTTCTACCTGCTTGCTGGGCTGAGATGGGCAATCGCTGACTTTTGGAGTCGGCTGGTGACAAAATGTTCCAAACACACCCCATGCACAACTCCACCGGGGAAGGTGTCAGAAATGAGTTCTCTTGGTAGTTCTTCCACTGCCCCGGTAGCCAGATGAAAGACACCACAAAAGTGGTTCTACCTGCTTTCTGGGCTGAGATGGGGAATCGCTGACTTTTGGAGTCGGCTGGTGACAAAATGTTCCAAACACACCCCATGCACAACTCCTGCGGGGAAGGTGCCAGAAAGGAATTTTGTTGCTTGTTCTTCCACTGCCCCGGTAGCCAGATGAAAGACACTACAAAAGTGGTTCTACCTGCTTGCTGGGCTGAGATGGGCAATCGCTGACTTTTGGAGTCGGCTGGTGACAAAATGTTCCAAACACACCCCATGCACAACTCCACCGGGGAAGGTGCCAGAAAGGAGTTCTGTTGGTTGTTCTTACACTGCCCCGGTAGCCAGATGAAAGACACCACAAAAGTGGTTCTACCTGCTTTCTAGGCTGAGATGGGCAATCGCTGACTTTTGCAGTCGGCTGGTGACAAAATGTTCCAAACACACCCCATGCACAACTCCACCGGGGAAGGTGCCAGAAAGGAGTTCTGTTGGTTGTTCTTACACTGCCCCGGTAGCCAGATGAAAGACACCACAAAAGTGGTTCTACCTGCTTGCTGGGCTGAGATG
Organism: Falco punctatus; assembly: GCF_963210335.1. Taxonomy (NCBI): domain Eukaryota; kingdom Metazoa; phylum Chordata; class Aves; order Falconiformes; family Falconidae; genus Falco; species Falco punctatus. The sequence goes on from NW_027660338.1 coordinate 1,244,300, forward strand.
GGGAATCGCTGACTTTTGGAGTCGGCTGGTGACAAAATGTTCCAAACACACCCCATGCACAACTCCAGCGGGGAAGGTGCCTGAAAGGAGTTCTGTTGGTTGTTCTTACACTGCCCCGGTAGCCAGATGAAAGACACCACAAAAGTGGTTCTACCTGCTTGCTGGGCTGAGATGGGCAATCGCTGACTTTTGGAGTCGGCTGGTGACAAAATGTTCCAAACACACCCCATGCACAACTCCAGCGGGGAAGGTGCCAGAAAGGAGTTCTGTTGGTTGTTCTTACACTGCCCCGGTAGCCAGATGAAAGACACCACAAAAGTGGTTCTACCTGCTTGCTGGGCTGAGATGGGCAATCGCTGACTTTTGGAGTCGGCTGGTGACAAAATGTTCCAAACACACCCCATGCACAACTCCAGCGGGGAAGGTGCCAGAAAGGAGTTCTGTTGGTTGTTCTTCCACTGCCCCGGTAGCCAGCTGAAAGACACCACAAAATTGGTTCTACCTGCTTGCTTCGCTGAGATGGGGAATCGCTGACTTTTGGAGTCGGCTGGTGACAAAATGTTCCAAACACACCCCATGCACAACTCCTGCGGGGAAGGTGCCAGAAAGGAGTTCTGTTGGTAGTTCTTCCAGTGCCCCGGTAGCCAGCTGAAAGACACCACAAAAGTGGTTCTACCTGCTTTGTGGGCTGAGATGGGGAATCGCTGACTTTTGGAGTCGGCTGGTGACAAAATGTTCCAAACACACCCCATGCACAACTCCAGCGGGGAAGGTGCCAGAAAGGAGTTCTCTTGGTAGTTCTTCCACTGCCCCGGTAGCCAGATGAAAGACACCACAAAAGTGGTTCTACCTGCTTTCTGGGCTGAGATGGGCAATCGCTGACTTTTGGAGTCGGCTGGTGACAAAATGTTCCAAACACACCCCATGCACAACTCCAGCGGGGAAGGTGCCAGAAAGGAGTTCTGTTGGTAGTTCTTCCAGTGCCCCGGTAGCCAGATGAAAGACACCACAAAAGTGGTTCTACCTGCTTGCTGGGCTGAGATGGGGAATCGCTGACTTTTGGAGTCGGCTGGTGACAAAATGTTCCAAACACACCCCATGCACAACTCCACCGGGGAAGGTGCCAGAAAGGAGTTCTGTTGGTTGTTCTTCCACTGCCCCGGTAGCCAGATGAAAGACACCACAAAAGTGGTTCTACCTGCTTGCTGGGCTGAGATGGGGAATCGCTGACTTTTGGAGTCGGCTGGTGACAAAATGTTCCAAACACACCCCATGCACAACTCCACCGGGGAAGGTGCCAGAAAGGAGTTCTGTTGGTAGTTCTTCCACTGCCCCGGTAGCCAGATGAAAGACACCACAAAAGTGGTTCTACCTGCTTGCTGGGCTGAGATGGGGAATCGCTGACTTTTGGAGTCGGCTGGTGACAAAATGTTCCAAACACACCCCATGCACAACTCCACCGGGGAAGGTGCCAGAAAGGAGTTCTGTTGGTAGTTCTTCCACTGCCCCGGTAGCCAGCTGAAAGACACCACAAAAGTGGTTCTACCTGCTTTCTAGGCTGAGATGGGGAATCGCTGACTTTTGGAGTCGGCTGGTGACAAAATGTTCCAAACACACCCCATGCACAACTCCAGCGGGGAAGGTGCCAGAAAGGAATTTTGTTGCTTGTTCTTACACTGCCCCGGTAGCCAGATGAAAGACACCACAAAAGTGGTTCTACCTGCTTTCTGGGCTGAGATGGGGAATCGCTGACTTTTGGAGTCGGCTGGTGACAAAATGTTCCAAACACACCCCATGCACAACTCCTGCGGGGAAGGTGCCAGAAAGGAATTTTGTTGCTTGTTCTTCCACTGCCCCGGTAGCCAGCTGAAAGACACCACAAAAGTGGTTCTACCTGCTTGCTGGGCTGAGATGGGCAATCGCTGACTTTTGGAGTCGGCTGGTGACAAAATGTTCCAAACACACCCCATGCACAACTCCAGCGGGGAAGGTGCCAGAAAGGAATTCCGTTGCTTGTTCTTCCACTGCCCCGGTAGCCAGCTGAAAGACACCACAAAAGTGGTTCTACCTGCTTGCTGGGCTGAGATGGGCAATCGCTGACTTTTGGAGTCGGCTGGTGACAAAATGTTCCAAACACACCCCATGCACAACTCCACCGGGGAAGGTGTCAGAAAGGAGTTCTCTTGGTAGTTCTTCCACTGCCCCGGTAGCCAGAAGAAAGACACCACAAAAGTGTTTCTACCTGCTCTCTGGGCTGAGATGGGGAATCGCTGACTTTTGGAGTCGGCTGGTGACAAAATGTTCCAAACACACCCCATGCACAACTCCACCGGGGAAGGTGCCAGAAAGGAATTCCGTTGCTTGTTCTTCCACTGCCCCGGTAGCCAGCTGAAAGACACCACAAAAGTGGTTCTACCTGCTTGCTGGGCTGAGATGGGGAATCGCTGACTTTTGGAGTCGGCTGGTGACAAAATGTTCCAAACACACCCCATGCACAACTCCACCGGGGAAGGTGTCAGAAATGAGTTCTCTTGGTAGTTCTTCCACTGCCCCGGTAGCCAGATGAAAGACACCACAAAAGTGGTTCTACCTGCTTTCTGGGCTGAGATGGGGAATCGCTGACTTTTGGAGTCGGCTGGTGACAAAATGTTCCAAACACACCCCATGCACAACTCCACCGGGGAAGGTGCCAGAAAGGAGTTCTGTTGGTAGTTCTTCCACTGCCCCGGTAGCCAGCTGAAAGACACCACAAAAGTGGTTCTACCTGCTTTCTGGGCTGAGATGGGCAATCGCTGACTTTTGGAGTCGGCTGGTGACAAAATGTTCCAAACACACCCCATGCACAACTCCAGCGGGGAAGGTGCCAGAAAGGAGTTCTGTTGGTAGTTCTTCCACTGCCCCGGTAGCCAGCTGAAAGACACCACAAAAGTGGTTCTACCTGCTTTCTGGGCTGAGATGGGCAATCGCTGACTTTTGGAGTCGGCTGGTGACAAAATGTTCCAAACACACCCCATGCACAACTCCAGCGGGGAAGGTGCCAGAAAGGAGTTCTGTTGGTAGTTCTTACACTGCCCCGGTAGCCAGCTGAAAGACACCACAAAAGTGGTTCTACCTGCTTTCTGGGCTGAGATGGGCAATCGCTGACTTTTGGAGTCGGCTGGTGACAAAATGTTCCAAACACACCCCATGCACAACTCCACCGGGGAAGGTGCCAGAAAGGAGTTCTGTTGGTTGTTCTTCCACTGCCCCGGTAGCCAGATGAAAGACACCACAAAAGTGGTTCTACCTGCTTTCTGGGCTGAGATGGGGAATCGCTGACTTTTGGAGTCGGCTGGTGACAAAATGTTCCAAACACACCCCATGCACAACTCCACCGGGGAAGGTGCCAGAAAGGAGTTCTGTTGGTTGTTCTTCCACTGCCCCGGTAGCCAGCTGAAAGACACCACAAAAGTGGTTCTACCTGCTTGCTGGGCTGAGATGGGCAATCGCTGACTTTTGGAGTTGGCTGGTGACAAAATGTTCCAAACACACCCCATGCACAACTCCAACGGGGAAGGGTCCAGAAAGGAGTTCTGTTGGTTGTTCTTCCACTGCCCCGGTAGCCAGATGAAAGACACCACAAAAGTGGTTCTACCTGCTTTCTAGGCTGAGATGGGGAATCGCTGACTTTTGGAGTCGGCCGGTGACAAAATGTTCCAAACACACCCCATGCACAACTCCTGCGGGGAAGGTGCCAGAAAGGAGTTCTGTTGGTAGTTCTTCCAGTGCCCCGGTAGCCAGCTGAAAGACACCACAAAAGTGGTTCTACCTGCTTGCTGGGCTGAGATGGGCAATCGCTGACTTTTGGAGTCGGCTGGTGACAAAATGTTCCAAACACACCCCATGCACAACTCCTGCGGGGAAGGTGCCAGAAAGGAGTTCTGTTGGTAGTTCTTCCAGTGCCCCGGTAGCCAGCTGAAAGACACCACAAAAGTGGTTCTACCTGCTTTGTGGGCTGAGATGGGGAATCGCTGACTTTTGGAGTCGGCTGGTGACAAAATGTTCCAAACACACCCCATGCACAACTCCAGCGGGGAAGGTGCCAGAAAGGAGTTCTCTTGGTAGTTCTTCCACTGCCCCGGTAGCCAGATGAAAGACACCACAAAAGTGGTTCTACCTGCTTTCTGGGCTGAGATGGGCAATCGCTGACTTTTGGAGTCGGCTGGTGACAAAATGTTCCAAACACACCCCATGCACAACTCCACCGGGGAAGGTGCCAGAAAGGAGTTCTGTTGGTAGTTCTTCCACTGCCCCGGTAGCCAGATGAAAGACACCACAAAAGTGGTTCTACCTGCTTTCTAGGCTGAGATGGGGAATCGCTGACTTTTGGAGTCGGCTGGTGACAAAATGTTCCAAACACACCCCATGCACAACTCCACCGGGGAAGGTGCCAGAAAGGAGTTCTGTTGGTAGTTCTTCCACTGCCCCGGTAGCCAGCTGAAAGACACCACAAAAGTGGTTCTACCTGCTTTCTAGGCTGAGATGGGGAATCGCTGACTTTTGGAGTCGGCTGGTGACAAAATGTTCCAAACACACCCCATGCACAACTCCAGCGGGGAAGGTGCCAGAAAGGAATTTTGTTGCTTGTTCTTCCACTGCCCCGGTAGCCAGATGAAAGACACCACAAAAGTGGTTCTACCTGCTTGCTGGGCTGAGATGGGGAATCGCTGACTTTTGGAGTCGGCTGGTGACAAAATGTTCCAAACACACCCCATGCACAACTCCTGCGGGGAAGGTGCCAGAAAGGAATTTTGTTGCTTGTTCTTCCACTGCCCCGGTAGCCAGATGAAAGACACTACAAAAGTGGTTCTACCTGCTTGCTGGGCTGAGATGGGCAATCGCTGACTTTTGGAGTCGGCTGGTGACAAAATGTTCCAAACACACCCCATGCACAACTCCACCGGGGAAGGTGCCAGAAAGGAGTTCTGTTGGTTGTTCTTACACTGCCCCGGTAGCCAGATGAAAGACACCACAAAAGTGGTTCTACCTGCTTTCTAGGCTGAGATGGGCAATCGCTGACTTTTGGAGTCGGCTGGTGACAAAATGTTCCAAACACACCCCATGCACAACTCCACCGGGGAAGGTGCCAGAAAGGAGTTCTGTTGGTTGTTCTTACACTGCCCCGGTAGCCAGATGAAAGACACCACAAAAGTGGTTCTACCTGCTTGCTGGGCTGAGATGGGGAATCGCTGACTTTTGGAGTCGGCTGGTGACAAAATGTTCCAAAGACAGCCCATGCACAACTCCACCGGGGAAGGTGCCAGAAAGGAGTTCTCTTGGTAGTTCTTCCACTGCCCCGGTAGCCAGCTGAAAGACACCACAAAAGTGGTTCTACCTGCTTGCTGGGCTGAGATGGGCAATCGCTGACTTTTGGAGTCGGCTGGTGACAAAATGTTCCAAACACACCCCATGCACAACTCCACCGGGGAAGGTGCCAGAAAGGAGTTCTGTTGGTAGTTCTTCCAGTGCCCCGGTAGCCAGCTGAAAGACACCACAAAAGTGGTTCTACCTGCTTGCTGGGCTGAGATGGGCAATCGCTGACTTTTGGAGTCGGCTGGTGACAAAATGTTCCAAACACACCCCATGCACAACTCCTGCGGGGAAGGTGCCAGAAAGGAGTTCTGTTGGTAGTTCTTCCAGTGCCCCGGTAGCCAGCTGAAAGACACCACAAAAGTGGTTCTACCTGCTTTCTGGGCTGAGATGGGCAATCGCTGACTTTTGGAGTCGGCTGGTGACAAAATGTTCCAAACACACCCCATGCACAACTCCAGCGGGGAAGGTGCCAGAAAGGAGTTCTCTTGGTAGTTCTTCCACTGCCCCGGTAGCCAGATGAAAGACACCACAAAAGTGGTTCTACCTGCTTTCTGGGCTGAGATGGGCAATCGCTGACTTTTGGAGTCGGCTGGTGACAAAATGTTCCAAACACACCCCATGCACAACTCCACCGGGGAAGGTGCCAGAAAGGAGTTCTGTTGGTAGTTCTTCCACTGCCCCGGTAGCCAGATGAAAGACACCACAAAAGTGGTTCTACCTGCTTGCTGGGCTGAGATGGGGAATCGCTGACTTTTGGAGTCGGCTGGTGACAAAATGTTCCAAACACACCCCATGCACAACTCCACCGGGGAAGGTGCCAGAAAGGAGTTCTGTTGGTAGTTCTTCCACTGCCCCGGTAGCCAGCTGAAAGACACCACAAAAGTGGTTCTACCTGCTTTCTAGGCTGAGATGGGGAATCGCTGACTTTTGGAGTCGGCTGGTGACAAAATGTTCCAAACACACCCCATGCACAACTCCAGCGGGGAAGGTGCCAGAAAGGAATTTTGTTGCTTGTTCTTCCACTGCCCCGGTAGCCAGATGAAAGACACCACAAAAGTGGTTCTACCTGCTTGCTGGGCTGAGATGGGGAATCGCTGACTTTTGGAGTCGGCTGGTGACAAAATGTTCCAAACACACCCCATGCACAACTCCTGCGGGGAAGGTGCCAGAAAGGAATTTTGTTGCTTGTTCTTCCACTGCCCCGGTAGCCAGATGAAAGACACTACAAAAGTGGTTCTACCTGCTTGCTGGGCTGAGATGGGCAATCGCTGACTTTTGGAGTCGGCTGGTGACAAAATGTTCCAAACACACCCCATGCACAACTCCACCGGGGAAGGTGCCAGAAAGGAGTTCTGTTGGTTGTTCTTACACTGCCCCGGTAGCCAGATGAAAGACACCACAAAAGTGGTTCTACCTGCTTTCTAGGCTGAGATGGGCAATCGCTGACTTTTGGAGTCGGCTGGTGACAAAATGTTCCAAACACACCCCATGCACAACTCCACCGGGGAAGGTGCCAGAAAGGAGTTCTGTTGGTTGTTCTTACACTGCCCCGGTAGCCAGATGAAAGACACCACAAAAGTGGTTCTACCTGCTTGCTGGGCTGAGATGGGGAATCGCTGACTTTTGGAGTCGGCTGGTGACAAAATGTTCCAAAGACAGCCCATGCACAACTCCACCGGGGAAGGTGCCAGAAAGGAGTTCTCTTGGTAGTTCTTCCACTGCCCCGGTAGCCAGCTGAAAGACACCACAAAAGTGGTTCTACCTGCTTGCTGGGCTGAGATAGGCAATCGCTGACTTTTGGAGTCGGCTGGTGACAAAATGTTCCAAACACACCCCATGCACAACTCCAGCGGGGAAGGTGCCAGAAAGGAATTCCGTTGCTTGTTCTTCCACTGCCCCGGTAGCCAGCTGAAAGACACCACAAAAGTGGTTCTACCTGCTTGCTGGGCTGAGATGGGCAATCGCTGACTTTTGGAGTCGGCTGGTGACAAAATGTTCCAAACACACCCCATGCACAACTCCACCGGGGAAGGTGCCAGAAAGGAGTTCTCTTGGTAGTTCTTCCACTGCCCCGGTAGCCAGATGAAAGACACCACAAAAGTGGTTCTACCTGCTTTCTGGGCTGAGATGGGCAATCGCTGACTTTTGCAGTCGGCTGGTGACAAAATGTTCCAAACACACCCCATGCACAACTCCACCGGGGAAGGTGCCAGAAAGGAGTTCTGTTGGTTGTTCTTACACTGCCCCGGTAGCCAGATGAAAGACACCACAAAAGTGGTTCTACCTGCTTGCTGGGCTGAGATGGGCAATCGCTGACTTTTGGAGTCGGCTGGTGACAAAATGTTCCAAACACACCCCATGCACAACTCCACCGGGGAAGGTGCCAGAAAGGAGTTCTGTTGGTTGTTCTTCCACTGCCCCGGTAGCCAGCTGAAAGACACCACAAAAGTGGTTCTACCTGCTTTCTGGGCTGAGATGGGCAATCGCTGACTTTTGGAGTCGGCTGGTGACAAAATGTTCCAAACACACCCCATGCACAACTCCAACGGGGAAGGGTCCAGAAAGGAGTTCTGTTGGTTGTTCTTCCACTGCCCCGGTAGCCAGATGAAAGACACCACAAAAGTGGTTCTACCTGCTTTCTAGGCTGAGATGGGGAATCGCTGACTTTTGGAGTCGGCTGGTGACAAAATGTTCCAAACACACCCCATGCACAACTCCACCGGGGAAGGTGCCAGAAAGGAGTTCTGTTGGTTGTTCTTCCACTGCCCCGGTAGCCAGATGAAAGACACCACAAAAGTGGTTCTACCTGCTTTCTGGGCTGAGATGGGCAATCGCTGACTTTTGCAGTCGGCTGGTGACAAAATGTTCCAAACACACCCCATGCACAACTCCAGCGGGGAAGGTGCCAGAAAGGAGTTCTGTTGGTTGTTCTTACACTGCCCCGGTAGCCAGATGAAAGACACCACAAAAGTGGTTCTACCTGCTTTCTAGGCTGAGATGGGCAATCGCTGACTTTTGGAGTCGGCTGGTGACAAAATGTTCCAAACAGACCCCATGCACAACTCCACCGGGGAAGGTGCCAGAAAGGAGTTCTGTTGGTTGTTCTTCCACTGCCCCGGTAGCCAGATGAAAGACACCACAAAAGTGGTTCTACCTGCTTGCTGGGCTGAGATGGGGAATCGCTGACTTTTGGAGTCGGCTGGTGACAAAATGTTCCAAAGACAGCCCATGCACAACTCCACCGGGGAAGGTGCCAGAAAGGAGTTCTGTTGGTAGTTCTTACACTGCCCCGGTAGCCAGATGAAAGACACCACAAAAGTGGTTCTACCTGCTTGCTGGGCTGAGATAGGCAATCGCTGACTTTTGGAGTCGGCTGGTGACAAAATGTTCCAAACACACCCCATGCACAACTCCAGCGGGGAAGGTGCCAGAAAGGAATTCCGTTGCTTGTTCTTCCACTGCCCCGGTAGCCAGCTGAAAGACACCACAAAAGTGGTTCTACCTGCTTGCTGGGCTGAGATGGGCAATCGCTGACTTTTGGAGTCGGCTGGTGACAAAATGTTCCAAACACACCCCATGCACAACTCCACCGGGGAAGGTGCCAGAAAGGAGTTCTCTTGGTAGTTCTTCCACTGCCCCGGTAGCCAGATGAAAGACACCACAAAAGTGGTTCTACCTGCTTTCTGGGCTGAGATGGGCAATCGCTGACTTTTGCAGTCGGCTGGTGACAAAATGTTCCAAACACACCCCATGCACAACTCCACCGGGGAAGGTGCCAGAAAGGAGTTCTGTTGGTTGTTCTTACACTGCCCCGGTAGCCAGATGAAAGACACCACAAAAGTGGTTCTACCTGCTTGCTGGGCTGAGATGGGCAATCGCTGACTTTTGGAGTCGGCTGGTGACAAAATGTTCCAAACACACCCCATGCACAACTCCAGCGGGGAAGGTGCCAGAAAGGAGTTCTGTTGGTTGTTCTTCCACTGCCCCGGTAGCCAGCTGAAAGACACCACAAAAGTGGTTCTACCTGCTTTCTGGGCTGAGATGGGCAATCGCTGACTTTTGGAGTCGGCTGGTGACAAAATGTTCCAAACACACCCCATGCACAACTCCAACGGGGAAGGGTCCAGAAAGGAGTTCTGTTGGTTGTTCTTCCACTGCCCCGGTAGCCAGCTGAAAGACACCACAAAAGTGGTTCTACCTGCTTTCTAGGCTGAGATGGGGAATCGCTGACTTTTGGAGTCGGCTGGTGACAAAATGTTCCAAACACACCCCATGCACAACTCCACCGGGGAAGGTGCCAGAAAGGAGTTCTGTTGGTTGTTCTTCCACTGCCCCGGTAGCCAGATGAAAGACACCACAAAAGTGGTTCTACCTGCTTTCTGGGCTGAGATGGGCAATCGCTGACTTTTGGAGTCGGCTGGTGACAAAATGTTCCAAACACACCCCATGCACAACTCCACCGGGGAAGGTGCCAGAAAGGAGTTCTGTTGGTTGTTCTTCCACTGCCCCGGTAGCCAGATGAAAGACACCACAAAAGTGGTTCTACCTGCTTGCTGGGCTGAGATGGGGAATCGCTGACTTTTGGAGTCGGCTGGTGACAAAATGTTCCAAACACACCCCATGCACAACTCCACCGGGGAAGGTGCCAGAAAGGAATTTTGTTGCTTGTTCTTCCACTGCCCCGGTAGCCAGATGAAAGACACCACAAAGGTGGTTCTACCTGCTTGCTGGGCTGAGATGGGCAATCGCTGACTTTTGGAGTCGGCTGGTGACAAAATGTTCCAAACACACCCCATGCACAACTCCACCGGGGAAGGTGCCAGAAAGGAGTTCTGTTGGTTGTTCTTACACTGCCCCGGTAGCCAGCTGAAAGACACCACAAAAGTGGTTCTACCTGCTTTCTAGGCTGAGATAGGGAATCGCTGACTTTTGGAGTCGGCTGGTGACAAAATGTTCCAAACACACCCCATGCACAACTCCACCGGGGAAGGTGCCAGAAAGGAGTTCTGTTGGTTGTTCTTCCACTGCCCCGGTAGCCAGCTGAAAGACACCACAAAAGTGGTTCTACCTGCTTTCTGGGCTGAGATGGGGAATCGCTGACTTTTGGAGTCGGCTGGTGACAAAATGTTCCAAACACACCCCATGCACAACTCCACCGGGGAAGGTGCCAGAAAGGAGTTCTGTTGGTAGTTCTTCCACTGCCCCGGTAGCCAGCTGAAAGACACCACAAAAGTGGTTCTACCTGCTTGCTGGGCTGAGATGGGCAATCGCTGACTTTTGGAGTCGGCTGGTGACAAAATGTTCCAAACACACCCCATGCACAACTCCACCGGGGAAGGTGCCAGAAAGGAGTTCTGTTGGTTGTTCTTACACTGCCCCGGTAGCCAGCTGAAAGACACCACAAAAGTGGTTCTACCTGCTTGCTGGGCTGAGATGGGCAATCGCTGACTTTTGGAGTCGGCTGGTGACAAAATGTTCCAAACACACCCCATGCACAACTCCACCGGGGAAGGTGCCAGAAAGGAGTTCTCTTGGTAGTTCTTCCACTGCCCCGGTAGCCAGATGAAAGACACCACAAAAGTGGTTCTACCTGCTTTCTAGGCTGAGATGGGGAATCGCTGACTTTTGGAGTCGGCTGGTGACAAAATGTTCCAAACACACCCCATGCACAACTCCACCGGGGAAGGTGCCAGAAAGGAGTTCTGTTGGTAGTTCTTCCAGTGCCCCGGTAGCCAGCTGAAAGACACCACAAAAGTGGTTCTACCTGCTTTCTGGGCTGAGATGGGCAATCGCTGACTTTTGGAGTCGGCTGGTGACAAAATGTTCCAAACACACCCCATGCACAACTCCACCGGGGAAGGTGTCAGAAAGGAGTTCTCTTGGTAGTTCTTCCACTGCCCCGGTAGCCAGCTGAAAGACACCACAAAAGTGGTTCTACCTGCTTTCTGGGCTGAGATGGGGAATCGCTGACTTTTGCAGTCGGCTGGTGACAAAATGTTCCAAACACACCCCATGCACAACTCCAGCGGGGAAGGTGCCAGAAAGGAGTTCTGTTGGTAGTTCTTCCACTGCCCCGGTAGCCAGCTGAAAGACACCACAAAAGTGGTTCTACCTGCTTGCTGGGCTGAGATGGGCAATCGCTGACTTTTGGAGTCGGCTGGTGACAAAATGTTCCAAACACACCCCATGCACAACTCCACCGGGGAAGGTGCCAGAAAGGAGTTCTGTTGGTAGTTCTTACACTGCCCCGGTAGCCAGCTGAAAGACACCACAAAAGTGGTTCTACCTGCTTGCTGGGCTGAGATGGGCAATCGCTGACTTTTGGAGTCGGCTGGTGACAAAATGTTCCAAACACACCCCATGCACAACTCCACCGGGGAAGGTGCCAGAAAGGAGTTCTCTTGGTAGTTCTTCCACTGCCCCGGTAGCCAGCTGAAAGACACCACAAAAGTGGTTCTACCTTCTTACTGGGCTGAGATGGGCAATCGCTGACTTTTGCAGTCGGCTGGTGACAAAATGTTCCAAACACACCCCATGCACAACTCCACCGGGGAAGGTGCCAGAAAGGGGTTCTGTTGCTTGTTCTTCCACTGCCCCGGTAGCCAGCTGAAAGACACCACAAAAGTGGTTCTACCTGCTTGCTGGGCTGAGATGGGCAATCGCTGACTTTTGGAGTCGGCTGGTGACAAAATGTTCCAAACACACCCCATGCACAACTCCAACGGGGAAGGGTCCAGAAAGGAGTTCTGTTGGTTGTTCTTCCACTGCCCCGGTAGCCAGATGAAAGACACCACAAAGGTGGTTCTACCTGCTTGCTGGGCTGAGATGGGCAATCGCTGACTTTTGGAGTCGGCTGGTGACAAAATGTTCCAAACACACCCCATGCACAACTCCACCGGGGAAGGTGCCAGAAAGGAGTTCTGTTGGTTGTTCTTACACTGCCCCGGTAGCCAGCTGAAAGACACCACAAAAGTGGTTCTACCTGCTTTCTAGGCTGAGATAGGGAATCGCTGACTTTTGGAGTCGGCTGGTGACAAAATGTTCCAAACACACCCCATGCACAACTCCACCGGGGAAGGTGCCAGAAAGGAGTTCTGTTGGTTGTTCTTCCACTGCCCCGGTAGCCAGCTGAAAGACACCACAAAAGTGGTTCTACCTGCTTTCTGGGCTGAGATGGGGAATCGCTGACTTTTGGAGTCGGCTGGTGACAAAATGTTCCAAACACACCCCATGCACAACTCCACCGGGGAAGGTGCCAGAAAGGAGTTCTGTTGGTAGTTCTTCCACTGCCCCGGTAGCCAGCTGAAAGACACCACAAAAGTGGTTCTACCTGCTTTCTGGGCTGAGATGGGCAATCGCTGACTTTTGGAGTCGGCTGGTGACAAAATGTTCCAAACACACCCCATGCACAACTCCACCGGGGAAGGTGCCAGAAAGGAGTTCTGTTGGTTGTTCTTACACTGCCCCGGTAGCCAGCTGAAAGACACCACAAAAGTGGTTCTACCTGCTTGCTGGGCTGAGATGGGCAATCGCTGACTTTTGGAGTCGGCTGGTGACAAAATGTTCCAAACACACCCCATGCACAACTCCACCGGGGAAGGTGCCAGAAAGGAGTTCTCTTGGTAGTTCTTCCACTGCCCCGGTAGCCAGATGAAAGACACCACAAAAGTGGTTCTACCTGCTTTCTAGGCTGAGATGGGGAATCGCTGACTTTTGGAGTCGGCTGGTGACAAAATGTTCCAAACACACCCCATGCACAACTCCACCGGGGAAGGTGCCAGAAAGGAGTTCTGTTGGTAGTTCTTCCAGTGCCCCGGTAGCCAGCTGAAAGACACCACAAAAGTGGTTCTACCTGCTTTCTGGGCTGAGATGGGCAATCGCTGACTTTTGGAGTCGGCTGGTGACAAAATGTTCCAAACACACCCCATGCACAACTCCACCGGGGAAGGTGTCAGAAAGGAGTTCTCTTGGTAGTTCTTCCACTGCCCCGGTAGCCAGCTGAAAGACACCACAAAAGTGGTTCTACCTGCTTTCTGGGCTGAGATGGGGAATCGCTGACTTTTGCAGTCGGCTGGTGACAAAATGTTCCAAACACACCCCATGCACAACTCCAGCGGGGAAGGTGCCAGAAAGGAGTTCTGTTGGTAGTTCTTCCACTGCCCCGGTAGCCAGCTGAAAGACACCACAAAAGTGGTTCTACCTGCTTGCTGGGCTGAGATGGGCAATCGCTGACTTTTGGAGTCGGCTGGTGACAAAATGTTCCAAACACACCCCATGCACAACTCCACCGGGGAAGGTGCCAGAAAGGAGTTCTGTTGGTAGTTCTTACACTGCCCCGGTAGCCAGCTGAAAGACACCACAAAAGTGGTTCTACCTGCTTGCTGGGCTGAGATGGGCAATCGCTGACTTTTGGAGTCGGCTGGTGACAAAATGTTCCAAACACACCCCATGCACAACTCCACCGGGGAAGGTGCCAGAAAGGAGTTCTCTTGGTAGTTCTTCCACTGCCCCGGTAGCCAGCTGAAAGACACCACAAAAGTGGTTCTACCTTCTTACTGGGCTGAGATGGGCAATCGCTGACTTTTGCAGTCGGCTGGTGACAAAATGTTCCAAACACACCCCATGCACAACTCCACCGGGGAAGGTGCCAGAAAGGAGTTCTGTTGGTTGTTCTTCCACTGCCCCGGTAGCCAGATGAAAGACACCACAAAAGTGGTTCTACCTGCTTGCTGGGCTGAGATGGGCAATCGCTGACTTTTGGAGTCGGCTGGTGACAAAATGTTCCAAACACACCCCATGCACAACTCCAACGGGGAAGGGTCCAGAAAGGAGTTCTGTTGGTTGTTCTTCCACTGCCCCGGTAGCCAGATGAAAGACACCACAAAAGTGGTTCTACCTGCTTTCTAGGCTGAGATGGGGAATCGCTGACTTTTGGAGTCGGCTGGTGACAAAATGTTCCAAACACACCCCATGCACAACTCCACCGGGGAAGGTGCCAGAAAGGAGTTCTGTTGGTTGTTCTTCCACTGCCCCGGTAGCCAGATGAAAGACACCACAAAAGTGGTTCTACCTGCTTTGTGGGCTGAGATGGGCAATCGCTGACTTTTGGAGTCGGCTGGTGATAAAATGTTCCAAACACACCCCATGCACAACTCCACCGGGGAAGGGTCCAGAAAGGAGTTCTGTTGGTTGTTCTTCCACTGCCCCGGTAGCCAGCTGAAAGACACCACAAAAGTGGTTCTACCTGCTTGCTGGGCTGAGATGGGGAATCGCTGACTTTTGGAGTCGGCTGGTGACAAAATGTTCCAAACACACCCCATGCACAACTCCAGCGGGGAAGGTGCCAGAAAGGAGTTCTCTTGGTTGTTCTTCCACTGCCCCGGTAGCCAGAAGAAAGACACCACAAAAGTGGTTCTACCTGCTTTCTGGGCTGAGATGGGCAATCGCTGACTTTTGGAGTCGGCTGGTGACAAAATGTTCCAAACACACCCCATGCACAACTCCACCGGGGAAGGTGCCAGAAAGGAATTCCGTTGCTTGTTCTTCCACTGCCCCGGTAGCCAGCTGAAAGACACCACAAAAGTGGTTCTACCTGCTTGCTGGGCTGAGATGGGCAATCGCTGACTTTTGGAGTCGGCTGGTGACAAAATGTTCCAAACACACCCCATGCACAACTCCCCCGGGGAAGGTGCCAGAAAGGAGTTCTGTTGGTAGTTCTTCCAGTGCCCCGGTAGCCAGATGAAAGACACCACAAAAGTGGTTCTACCTGCTTTCTGGGCTGAGATGGGCAATCGCTGACTTTTGGAGTCGGCTCGTGACAAAATGTTCCAAAGACAGCCCATGCACAACTCCACCGGGGAAGGTGCCAGAAAGGAGTTCTCTTGGTAGTTCTTCCACTGCCCCGGTAGCCAGCTGAAAGACACCACAAAAGTGGTTCTACCTGCTTTCTGGGCTGAGATGGGGAATCGCTGACTTTTGCAGTCGGCTGGTGACAAAATGTTCCAAACACACCCCATGCACAACTCCAGCGGGGAAGGTGCCAGAAAGGAGTTCTGTTGGTAGTTCTTCCACTGCCCCGGTAGCCAGCTGAAAGACACCACAAAAGTGGTTCTACCTGCTTGCTGGGCTGAGATGGGCAATCGCTGACTTTTGGAGTCGGCTGGTGACAAAATGTTCCAAACACACCCCATGCACAACTCCACCGGGGAAGGTGCCAGAAAGGAGTTCTGTTGGTAGTTCTTACACTGCCCCGGTAGCCAGCTGAAAGACACCACAAAAGTGGTTCTACCTGCTTGCTGGGCTGAGATGGGCAATCGCTGACTTTTGGAGTCGGCTGGTGACAAAATGTTCCAAACACACCCCATGCACAACTCCACCGGGGAAGGTGCCAGAAAGGAGTTCTCTTGGTAGTTCTTCCACTGCCCCGGTAGCCAGCTGAAAGACACCACAAAAGTGGTTCTACCTTCTTACTGGGCTGAGATGGGCAATCGCTGACTTTTGGAGTCGGCTGGTGACAAAATGTTCCAAACACACCCCATGCACAACTCCACCGGGGAAGGTGCCAGAAAGGAGTTCTGTTGGTAGTTCTTACACTGCCCCGGTAGCCAGATGAAAGACACCACAAAAGTGGTTCTACCTGCTTGCTGGGCTGAGATGGGCAATCGCTGACTTTTGCAGTCGGCTGGTGACAAAATGTTCCAAACACACCCCATGCACAACTCCACCGGGGAAGGTGCCAGAAAGGAGTTCTGTTGGTTGTTCTTCCACTGCCCCGGTAGCCAGCTGAAAGACACCACAAAAGTGGTTCTACCTGCTTGCTGGGCTGAGATGGGCAATCGCTGACTTTTGGAGGCGGCTAGTGACAAAATGTTCCAAACACACCCCATGCACAACTCCAACGGGGAAGGGTCCAGAAAGGAGTTCTGTTGGTTGTTCTTCCACTGCCCCGGTAGCCAGATGAAAGACACCACAAAAGTGGTTCTACCTGCTTTCTAAGCTGAGATGGGGAATCGCTGACTTTTGGAGTCGGCTGGTGATAAAATGTTCCAAACACACCCCATGCACAACTCCACCGGGGAAGGGTCCAGAAAGGAGTTCTGTTGGTTGTTCTTCCACTGCCCCGGTAGCCAGCTGAAAGACACCACAAAAGTGGTTCTACCTGCTTGCTGGGCTGAGATGGGGAATCGCTGACTTTTGGAGTCGGCTGGTGACAAAATGTTCCAAACACACCCCATGCACAACTCCAGCGGGGAAGGTGCCAGAAAGGAGTTCTCTTGGTTGTTCTTCCACTGCCCCGGTAGCCAGAAGAAAGACACCACAAAAGTGGTTCTACCTGCTTTCTGGGCTGAGATGGGCAATCGCTGACTTTTGGAGTCGGCTGGTGACAAAATGTTCCAAACACACCCCATGCACAACTCCACCGGGGAAGGTGCCAGAAAGGAATTCCGTTGCTTGTTCTTCCACTGCCCCGGTAGCCAGCTGAAAGACACCACAAAAGTGGTTCTACCTGCTTGCTGGGCTGAGATGGGCAATCGCTGACTTTTGGAGTCGGCTGGTGACAAAATGTTCCAAACACACCCCATGCACAACTCCACCGGGGAAGGTGCCAGAAAGGAGTTCTGTTGGTAGTTCTTCCACTGCCCCGGTAGCCAGCTGAAAGACACCACAAAAGTGGTTCTACCTGCTTGCTGGGCTGAGATGGGCAATCGCTGACTTTTGGAGTCGGCTGGTGACAAAATGTTCCAAACACACCCCATGCACAACTCCACCGGGGAAGGTGCCAGAAAGGAGTTCTGTTGGTAGTTCTTACACTGCCCCGGTAGCCAGCTGAAAGACACCACAAAAGTGGTTCTACCTGCTTGCTGGGCTGAGATGGGCAATCGCTGACTTTTGGAGTCGGCTGGTGACAAAATGTTCCAAACACACCCCATGCACAACTCCACCGGGGAAGGTGCCAGAAAGGAGTTCTCTTGGTAGTTCTTCCACTGCCCCGGTAGCCAGCTGAAAGACACCACAAAAGTGGTTCTACCTTCTTACTGGGCTGAGATGGGCAATCGCTGACTTTTGGAGTCGGCTGGTGACAAAATGTTCCAAACACACCCCATGCACAACTCCAACGGGGAAGGTGCCAGAAAGGAGTTCTGTTGGTAGTTCTTACACTGCCCCGGTAGCCAGATGAAAGACACCACAAAAGTGGTTCTACCTGCTTGCTGGGCTGAGATGGGGAATCGCTGACTTTTGGAGTCGGCTGGTGACAAAATGTTCCAAACACACCCCATGCACAACTCCACCGGGGAAGGTGCCAGAAAGGAGTTCTGTTGGTTGTTCTTCCACTGCCCCGGTAGCCAGCTGAAAGACACCACAAAAGTGGTTCTACCTGCTTGCTGGGCTGAGATGGGCAATCGCTGACTTTTGGAGGCGGCTAGTGACAAAATGTTCCAAACACACCCCATGCACAACTCCAACGGGGAAGGGTCCAGAAAGGAGTTCTGTTGGTTGTTCTTCCACTGCCCCGGTAGCCAGATGAAAGACACCACAAAAGTGGTTCTACCTGCTTGCTGGGCTGAGATGGGGAATCGCTGACTTTTGGAGTCGGCTGGTGACAAAATGTTCCAAACACACCCCATGCACAACTCCACCGGGGAAGGTGCCAGAAAGGAGTTCTGTTGGTTGTTCTTCCACTGCCCCGGTAGCCAGATGAAAGACACCACAAAAGTGGTTCTACCTGCTTTCTGGGCTGAGATGGGCAATCGCTGACTTTTGGAGTCGGCTGGTGATAAAATGTTCCAAACACACCCCATGCACAACTCCAACGGGGAAGGTGCCAGAAAGGAGTTCTGTTGCTTGTTCTTACACTGCCCCGGTAGCCAGCTGAAAGACACCACAAAAGTGGTTCTACCTGCTTGCTGGGCTGAGATGGGCAATCGCTGACTTTTGGAGTCGGCTGGTGACAAAATGTTCCAAACACACCCCATGCACAACTCCAGCGGGGAAGGTGCCAGAAAGGAGTTCTCTTGGTTGTTCTTCCACTGCCCCGGTAGCCAGAAGAAAGACACCACAAAAGTGGTTCTACCTGCTTTCTGGGCTGAGATGGGCAATCGCTGACTTTTGGAGTCGGCTGGTGACAAAATGTTCCAAACACACCCCATGCACAACTCCACCGGGGAAGGTGCCAGAAAGGAATTCCGTTGCTTGTTCTTCCACTGCCCCGGTAGCCAGCTGAAAGACACCACAAAAGTGGTTCTACCTGCTTGCTGGGCTGAGATGGGCAATCGCTGACTTTTGGAGTCGGCTGGTGACAAAATGTTCCAAACACACCCCATGCACAACTCCCCCGGGGAAGGTGCCAGAAAGGAGTTCTGTTGGTAGTTCTTCCAGTGCCCCGGTAGCCAGCTGAAAGACACCACAAAAGTGGTTCTACCTGCTTTCTGGGCTGAGATGGGCAATCGCTGACTTTTGGAGTCGGCTCGTGACAAAATGTTCCAAAGACAGCCCATGCACAACTCCACCGGGGAAGGTGCCAGAAAGGAGTTCTCTTGGTAGTTCTTCCACTGCCCCGGTAGCCAGCTGAAAGACACCACAAAAGTGGTTCTACCTGCTTTCTGGGCTGAGATGGGGAATCGCTGACTTTTGCAGTCGGCTGGTGACAAAATGTTCCAAACACACCCCATGCACAACTCCAGCGGGGAAGGTGCCAGAAAGGAGTTCTGTTGGTAGTTCTTCCACTGCCCCGGTAGCCAGCTGAAAGACACCACAAAAGTGGTTCTACCTGCTTGCTGGGCTGAGATGGGCAATCGCTGACTTTTGGAGTCGGCTGGTGACAAAATGTTCCAAACACACCCCATGCACAACTCCACCGGGGAAGGTGCCAGAAAGGAGTTCTGTTGGTAGTTCTTACACTGCCCCGGTAGCCAGCTGAAAGACACCACAAAAGTGGTTCTACCTGCTTGCTGGGCTGAGATGGGCAATCGCTGACTTTTGGAGTCGGCTGGTGACAAAATGTTCCAAACACACCCCATGCACAACTCCACCGGGGAAGGTGCCAGAAAGGAGTTCTCTTGGTAGTTCTTCCACTGCCCCGGTAGCCAGCTGAAAGACACCACAAAAGTGGTTCTACCTTCTTACTGGGCTGAGATGGGCAATCGCTGACTTTTGGAGTCGGCTGGTGACAAAATGTTCCAAACACACCCCATGCACAACTCCACCGGGGAAGGTGCCAGAAAGGAGTTCTGTTGGTAGTTCTTACACTGCCCCGGTAGCCAGATGAAAGACACCACAAAAGTGGTTCTACCTGCTTGCTGGGCTGAGATGGGCAATCGCTGACTTTTGCAGTCGGCTGGTGACAAAATGTTCCAAACACACCCCATGCACAACTCCACCGGGGAAGGTGCCAGAAAGGAGTTCTGTTGGTTGTTCTTCCACTGCCCCGGTAGCCAGCTGAAAGACACCACAAAAGTGGTTCTACCTGCTTGCTGGGCTGAGATGGGCAATCGCTGACTTTTGGAGGCGGCTGGTGACAAAATGTTCCAAAGACACCCCATGCACAACTCCAACGGGGAAGGGTCCAGAAAGGAGTTCTGTTGGTTGTTCTTCCACTGCCCCGGTAGCCAGATGAAAGACACCACAAAAGTGGTTCTACCTGCTTTCTAAGCTGAGATGGGGAATCGCTGACTTTTGGAGTCGGCTGGTGACAAAATGTTCCAAACACACCCCATGCACAACTCCACCGGGGAAGGTGCCAGAAAGGAGTTCTGTTGGTTGTTCTTCCACTGCCCCGGTAGCCAGATGAAAGACACCACAAAAGTGGTTCTACCTGCTTTCTGGGCTGAGATGGGCAATCGCTGACTTTTGGAGTCGGCTGGTGATAAAATGTTCCAAACACACCCCATGCACAACTCCAACGGGGAAGGGTCCAGAAAGGAGTTCTGTTGGTTGTTCTTACACTGCCCCGGTAGCCAGCTGAAAGACACCACAAAAGTGGTTCTACCTGCTTGCTGGGCTGAGATGGGGAATCGCTGACTTTTGGAGTCGGCTGGTGACAAAATGTTCCAAACACACCCCATGCACAACTCCACCGGGGAAGGTGCCAGAAAGGAGTTCTCTTGGTAGTTCTTCCACTGCCCCGGTAGCCAGCTGAAAGACACCACAAAAGTGGTTCTACCTTCTTACTGGGCTGAGATGGGCAATCGCTGACTTTTGGAGTCGGCTGGTGACAAAATGTTCCAAACACACCCCATGCACAACTCCACCGGGGAAGGTGCCAGAAAGGAGTTCTGTTGGTAGTTCTTACACTGCCCCGGTAGCCAGATGAAAGACACCACAAAAGTGGTTCTACCTGCTTGCTGGGCTGAGATGGGCAATCGCTGACTTTTGCAGTCGGCTGGTGACAAAATGTTCCAAACACACCCCATGCACAACTCCACCGGGGAAGGTGCCAGAAAGGAGTTCTGTTGGTAGTTCTTCCACTGCCCCGGTAGCCAGCTGAAAGACACCACAAAAGTGGTTCTACCTGCTTGCTGGGCTGAGATGGGCAATCGCTGACTTTTGGAGGCGGCTGGTGACAAAATGTTCCAAAGACACCCCATGCACAACTCCAACGGGGAAGGGTCCAGAAAGGAGTTCTGTTGGTTGTTCTTCCACTGCCCCGGTAGCCAGATGAAAGACACCACAAAAGTGGTTCTACCTGCTTTCTAAGCTGAGATGGGGAATCGCTGACTTTTGGAGTCGGCTGGTGACAAAATGTTCCAAACACACCCCATGCACAACTCCACCGGGGAAGGTGCCAGAAAGGAGTTCTGTTGGTTGTTCTTCCACTGCCCCGGTAGCCAGATGAAAGACACCACAAAAGTGGTTCTACCTGCTTTCTGGGCTGAGATGGGCAATCGCTGACTTTTGGAGTCGGCTGGTGATAAAATGTTCCAAACACACCCCATGCACAACTCCAACGGGGAAGGGTCCAGAAAGGAGTTCTGTTGGTTGTTCTTACACTGCCCCGGTAGCCAGCTGAAAGACACCACAAAAGTGGTTCTACCTGCTTGCTGGGCTGAGATGGGGAATCGCTGACTTTTGGAGTCGGCTGGTGACAAAATGTTCCAAACACACCCCATGCACAACTCCAGCGGGGAAGGTGCCAGAAAGGAGTTCTCTTGGTTGTTCTTCCACTGCCCCGGTAGCCAGATGAAAGACACCACAAAAGTGGTTCTACCTGCTTTCTGGGCTGAGATGGGCAATCGCTGACTTTTGGAGTCGGCTGGTGACAAAATGTTCCAAACACACCCCATGCACAACTCCACCGGGGAAGGTGCCAGAAAGGAATTCCGTTGCTTGTTCTTCCACTGCCCCGGTAGCCAGCTGAAAGACACCACAAAAGTGGTTCTACCTGCTTGCTGGGCTGAGATGGGCAATCGCTGACTTTTGGAGTCGGCTGGTGACAAAATGTTCCAAACACACCCCATGCACAACTCCCCCGGGGAAGGTGCCAGAAAGGAGTTCTCTTGGTAGTTCTTCCACTGCCCCGGTAGCCAGATGAAAGACACCACAAAAGTGGTTCTACCTGCTTTCTGGGCTGAGATGGGGAATCGCTGACTTGTGGAGTCGGCTGGTGACAAAATGTTCCAAACACACCCCATGCACAACTCCACCGGGGAAGGTGCCAGAAAGGAGTTCTCTTGGTAGTTCTTCCACTGCCCCGGTAGCCAGATGAAAGACACCACAAAAGTGGTTCTACCTGCTTTCTGGGCTGAGATGGGCAATCGCTGACTTTTGGAGTCGGCTGGTGACAAAATGTTCCAAACACACCCCATGCACAACTCCAGCGGGGAAGGTGCCAGAAAGGAGTTCTGTTGGTAGTTCTTCCACTGCCCCGGTAGCCAGCTGAAAGACACCACAAAAGTGGTTCTACCTGCTTTCTAGGCTGAGATGGGGAATCGCTGACTTTTGGAGTCGGCTGGTGACAAAATGTTCCAAACACACCCCATGCACAACTCCACCGGGGAAGGTGCCAGAAAGGAGTTCTCTTGGTAGTTCTTCCACTGCCCCGGTAGCCAGATGAAAGACACCACAAAAGTGGTTCTACCTGCTTTCTGGGCTGAGATGGGCAATCGCTGACTTTTGGAGTCGGCTGGTGACAAAATGTTCCAAACACACCCCATGCACA
This sequence comes from Falco punctatus, assembly GCF_963210335.1. Classification (NCBI taxonomy): domain Eukaryota; kingdom Metazoa; phylum Chordata; class Aves; order Falconiformes; family Falconidae; genus Falco; species Falco punctatus. Next base: position 1,266,807 of record NW_027660338.1, read on the forward strand.
ACTCCAGCGGGGAAGGTGCCAGAAAGGAGTTCTCTTGGTAGTTCTTCCACTGCCCCGGTAGCCAGATGAAAGACACCACAAAAGTGGTTCTACCTGCTTTCTAGGCTGAGATGGGGAATCGCTGACTTTTGGAGTCGGCTGGTGACAAAATGTTCCAAACACACCCCATGCACAACTCCAGCGGGGAAGGTGCCAGAAAGGAATTTTGTTGCTTGTTCTTACACTGCCCCGGTAGCCAGATGAAAGACACCACAAAAGTGGTTCTACCTGCTTGCTGGGCTGAGATGGGGAATCGCTGACTTTTGCAGTCGGCTGGTGACAAAATGTTCCAAACACACCCCATGCACAACTCCTGCGGGGAAGGTGCCAGAAAGGAATTTTGTTGCTTGTTCTTCCACTGCCCCGGTAGCCAGATGAAAGACACTACAAAAGTGGTTCTACCTGCTTGCTGGGCTGAGATGGGGAATCGCTGACTTTTGGAGTCGGCTGGTGACAAAATGTTCCAAACACACCCCATGCACAACTCCACCGGGGAAGGTGCCAGAAAGGAGTTCTGTTGGTAGTTCTTCCACTGCCCCGGTAGCCAGATGAAAGACACCACAAAAGTGGTTCTACCTGCTTTCTGGGCTGAGATGGGCAATCGCTGACTTTTGGAGTCGGCTGGTGACAAAATGTTCCAAACACACCCCATGCACAACTCCACCGGGGAAGGTGCCAGAAAGGAGTTCTGTTGGTAGTTCTTCCACTGCCCCGGTAGCCAGCTGAAAGACACCACAAAAGTGGTTCTACCTGCTTTCTGGGCTGAGATGGGCAATCGCTGACTTTTGCAGTCGGCTGGTGACAAAATGTTCCAAACACACCCCATGCACAACTCCACCGGGGAAGGTGCCAGAAAGGAGTTCTCTTGGTAGTTCTTCCACTGCCCCGGTAGCCAGATGAAAGACACCACAAAAGTGGTTCTACCTGCTTGCTGGGCTGAGATAGGCAATCGCTGACTTTTGGAGTCGGCTGGTGACAAAATGTTCCAAACACACCCCATGCACAACTCCAGCGGGGAAGGTGCCAGAAAGGAATTCCGTTGCTTGTTCTTCCACTGCCCCGGTAGCCAGCTGAAAGACACCACAAAAGTGGTTCTACCTGCTTTCTGGGCTGAGATGGGCAATCGCTGACTTTTGGAGTCGGCTGGTGACAAAATGTTCCAAACACACCCCATGCACAACTCCACCGGGGAAGGTGTCAGAAAGGAGTTCTCTTGGTAGTTCTTCCACTGCCCCGGTAGCCAGATGAAAGACACCACAAAAGTGGTTCTACCTGCTTTCTGGGCTGAGATGGGCAATCGCTGACTTTTGGAGTCGGCTGGTGACAAAATGTTCCAAACACACCCCATGCACAACTCCACCGGGGAAGGTGCCAGAAAGGAGTTCTGTTGGTAGTTCTTCCACTGCCCCGGTAGCCAGATGAAAGACACCACAAAAGTGGTTCTACCTGCTTTCTGGGCTGAGATGGGCAATCGCTGACTTTTGGAGTCGGCTGGTGACAAAATGTTCCAAACACACCCCATGCACAACTCCAGCGGGGAAGGTGCCAGAAAGGAATTCCGCTGCTTGTTCTTCCACTGCCCCGGTAGCCAGCTGAAAGACACCACAAAAGTGGTTCTACCTGCTTTCTGGGCTGAGATGGGCAATCGCTGACTTTTGGAGTCGGCTGGTGACAAAATGTTCCAAACACACCCCATGCACAACTCCACCGGGGAAGGTGCCAGAAAGGAGTTCTGTTGGTTGTTCTTCCACTGCCCCGGTAGCCAGATGAAAGACACCACAAAAGTGGTTCTACCTGCTTTCTGGGCTGAGATGGGCAATCGCTGACTTTTGGAGTCGGCTGGTGACAAAATGTTCCAAACACACCCCATGCACAACTCCACCGGGGAAGGTGCCAGAAAGGAGTTCTGTTGGTTGTTCTTACACTGCCCCGGTAGCCAGATGAAAGACACCACAAAAGTGGTTCTACCTGCTTGCTGGGCTGAGATGGGCAATCGCTGACTTTTGGAGTCGGCTGGTGACAAAATGTTCCAAACACACCCCATGCACAACTCCAACGGGGAAGGGTCCAGAAAGGAGTTCTGTTGGTTGTTCTTCCACTGCCCCGGTAGCCAGATGAAAGACACCACAAAAGTGGTTCTACCTGCTTTCTAGGCTGAGATGGGGAATCGCTGACTTTTGGAGTCGGCTGGTGACAAAATGTTCCAAACACACCCCATGCACAACTCCACCGGGGAAGGTGCCAGAAAGGAGTTCTGTTGGTAGTTCTTCCAGTGCCCCGGTAGCCAGATGAAAGACACCACAAAAGTGGTTCTACCTGCTTTCTGGGCTGAGATGGGCAATCGCTGACTTTTGGAGTCGGCTCGTGACAAAATGTTCCAAAGACAGCCCATGCACAACTCCACCGGGGAAGGTGCCAGAAAGGAGTTCTCTTGGTAGTTCTTCCACTGCCCCGGTAGCCAGCTGAAAGACACCACAAAAGTGGTTCTACCTGCTTTCTGGGCTGAGATGGGGAATCGCTGACTTTTGCAGTCGGCTGGTGACAAAATGTTCCAAACACACCCCATGCACAACTCCACCGGGGAAGGTGCCAGAAAGGAGTTCTGTTGGTTGTTCTTACACTGCCCCGGTAGCCAGATGAAAGACACCACAAAAGTGGTTCTACCTGCTTGCTGGGCTGAGATGGGCAATCGCTGACTTTTGGAGTCGGCTGGTGACAAAATGTTCCAAACACACCCCATGCACAACTCCACCGGGGAAGGTGCCAGAAAGGAGTTCTGTTGGTAGTTCTTACACTGCCCCGGTAGCCAGCTGAAAGACACCACAAAAGTGGTTCTACCTGCTTTCTGGGCTGAGATGGGCAATCGCTGACTTTTGGAGTCGGCTGGTGACAAAATGTTCCAAACACACCCCATGCACAACTCCACCGGGGAAGGTGCCAGAAAGGAGTTCTCTTGGTAGTTCTTCCACTGCCCCGGTAGCCAGATGAAAGACACCACAAAAGTGGTTCTACCTTCTTACTGGGCTGAGATGGGCAATCGCTGACTTTTGGAGTCGGCTGGTGACAAAATGTTCCAAACACACCCCATGCACAACTCCACCGGGGAAGGTGCCAGAAAGGAGTTCTGTCGGTAGTTCTTACACTGCCCCGGTAGCCAGATGAAAGACACCACAAAAGTGGTTCTACCTGCTTGCTGGGCTGAGATGGGGAATCGCTGACTTTTGGAGTCGGCTGGTGACAAAATGTTCCAAACACACCCCATGCACAACTCCACCGGGGAAGGTGCCAGAAAGGAGTTCTGTTGGTTGTTCTTCCACTGCCCCGGTAGCCAGCTGAAAGACACCACAAAAGTGGTTCTACCTGCTTGCTGGGCTGAGATGGGCAATCGCTGACTTTTGGAGTCGGCTGGTGACAAAATGTTCCAAACACACCCCATGCACAACTCCAACGGGGAAGGGTCCAGAAAGGAGTTCTGTTGGTTGTTCTTCCACTGCCCCGGTAGCCAGATGAAAGACACCACAAAAGTGGTTCTACCTGCTTTCTAGGCTGAGATGGGGAATCGCTGACTTTTGGAGTCGGCTGGTGACAAAATGTTCCAAACACACCCCATGCACAACTCCACCGGGGAAGGTGCCAGAAAGGAGTTCTGTTGGTTGTTCTTCCACTGCCCCGGTAGCCAGATGAAAGACACCACAAAAGTGGTTCTACCTGCTTTCTGGGCTGAGATGGGCAATCGCTGACTTTTGGAGTCGGCTGGTGATAAAATGTTCCAAACACACCCCATGCACAACTCCACCGGGGAAGGGTCCAGAAAGGAGTTCTGTTGGTTGTTCTTACACTGCCCCGGTAGCCAGCTGAAAGACACCACAAAAGTGGTTCTACCTGCTTGCTGGGCTGAGATGGGGAATCGCTGACTTTTGGAGTCGGCTGGTGACAAAATGTTCCAAACACACCCCATGCACAACTCCAGCGGGGAAGGTGCCAGAAAGGAGTTCTCTTGGTTGTTCTTCCACTGCCCCGGTAGCCAGAAGAAAGACACCACAAAAGTGGTTCTACCTGCTTTCTGGGCTGAGATGGGCAATCGCTGACTTTTGGAGTCGGCTGGTGACAAAATGTTCCAAACACACCCCATGCACAACTCCACCGGGGAAGGTGCCAGAAAGGAATTCCGTTGCTTGTTCTTCCACTGCCCCGGTAGCCAGCTGAAAGACACCACAAAAGTGGTTCTACCTGCTTGCTGGGCTGAGATGGGCAATCGCTGACTTTTGGAGTCGGCTGGTGACAAAATGTTCCAAACACACCCCATGCACAACTCCCCCGGGGAAGGTGCCAGAAAGGAGTTCTCTTGGTAGTTCTTCCACTGCCCCGGTAGCCAGATGAAAGACACCACAAAAGTGGTTCTACCTGCTTTCTGGGCTGAGATGGGGAATCGCTGACTTTTGGAGTCGGCTGGTGACAAAATGTTCCAAACACACCCCATGCACAACTCCACCGGGGAAGGTGCCAGAAAGGAGTTCTGTTGGTAGTTCTTCCACTGCCCCGGTAGCCAGATGAAAGACACCACAAAAGTGGTTCTACCTGCTTTCTGGGCTGAGATGGGCAATCGCTGACTTTTGGAGTCGGCTGGTGACAAAATGTTCCAAACACACCCCATGCACAACTCCAGCGGGGAAGGTGCCAGAAAGGAATTCCGCTGCTTGTTCTTCCACTGCCCCGGTAGCCAGCTGAAAGACACCACAAAAGTGGTTCTACCTGCTTTCTGGGCTGAGATGGGCAATCGCTGACTTTTGGAGTCGGCTGGTGACAAAATGTTCCAAACACACCCCATGCACAACTCCACCGGGGAAGGTGCCAGAAAGGAGTTCTGTTGGTTGTTCTTCCACTGCCCCGGTAGCCAGATGAAAGACACCACAAAAGTGGTTCTACCTGCTTTCTGGGCTGAGATGGGCAATCGCTGACTTTTGGAGTCGGCTGGTGACAAAATGTTCCAAACACACCCCATGCACAACTCCACCGGGGAAGGTGCCAGAAAGGAGTTCTGTTGGTTGTTCTTACACTGCCCCGGTAGCCAGATGAAAGACACCACAAAAGTGGTTCTACCTGCTTGCTGGGCTGAGATGGGCAATCGCTGACTTTTGGAGTCGGCTGGTGACAAAATGTTCCAAACACACCCCATGCACAACTCCAACGGGGAAGGGTCCAGAAAGGAGTTCTGTTGGTTGTTCTTCCACTGCCCCGGTAGCCAGATGAAAGACACCACAAAAGTGGTTCTACCTGCTTTCTAGGCTGAGATGGGGAATCGCTGACTTTTGGAGTCGGCTGGTGACAAAATGTTCCAAACACACCCCATGCACAACTCCACCGGGGAAGGTGCCAGAAAGGAGTTCTGTTGGTAGTTCTTCCAGTGCCCCGGTAGCCAGATGAAAGACACCACAAAAGTGGTTCTACCTGCTTTCTGGGCTGAGATGGGCAATCGCTGACTTTTGGAGTCGGCTCGTGACAAAATGTTCCAAAGACAGCCCATGCACAACTCCACCGGGGAAGGTGCCAGAAAGGAGTTCTCTTGGTAGTTCTTCCACTGCCCCGGTAGCCAGCTGAAAGACACCACAAAAGTGGTTCTACCTGCTTTCTGGGCTGAGATGGGGAATCGCTGACTTTTGCAGTCGGCTGGTGACAAAATGTTCCAAACACACCCCATGCACAACTCCACCGGGGAAGGTGCCAGAAAGGAGTTCTGTTGGTTGTTCTTACACTGCCCCGGTAGCCAGATGAAAGACACCACAAAAGTGGTTCTACCTGCTTGCTGGGCTGAGATGGGCAATCGCTGACTTTTGGAGTCGGCTGGTGACAAAATGTTCCAAACACACCCCATGCACAACTCCACCGGGGAAGGTGCCAGAAAGGAGTTCTGTTGGTAGTTCTTACACTGCCCCGGTAGCCAGCTGAAAGACACCACAAAAGTGGTTCTACCTGCTTGCTGGGCTGAGATGGGGAATCGCTGACTTTTGGAGTCGGCTGGTGACAAAATGTTCCAAACACACCCCATGCACAACTCCACCGGGGAAGGTGCCAGAAAGGAGTTCTCTTGGTAGTTCTTCCACTGCCCCGGTAGCCAGATGAAAGACACCACAAAAGTGGTTCTACCTTCTTACTGGGCTGAGATGGGCAATCGCTGACTTTTGGAGTCGGCTGGTGACAAAATGTTCCAAACACACCCCATGCACAACTCCACCGGGGAAGGTGCCAGAAAGGAGTTCTGTCGGTAGTTCTTACACTGCCCCGGTAGCCAGATGAAAGACACCACAAAAGTGGTTCTACCTGCTTGCTGGGCTGAGATGGGGAATCGCTGACTTTTGGAGTCGGCTGGTGACAAAATGTTCCAAACACACCCCATGCACAACTCCACCGGGGAAGGGTCCAGAAAGGAGTTCTGTTGGTTGTTCTTCCACTGCCCCGGTAGCCAGCTGAAAGACACCACAAAAGTGGTTCTACCTGCTTGCTGGGCTGAGATGGGCAATCGCTGACTTTTGGAGTCGGCTGGTGACAAAATGTTCCAAACACACCCCATGCACAACTCCAACGGGGAAGGGTCCAGAAAGGAGTTCTGTTGGTTGTTCTTCCACTGCCCCGGTAGCCAGATGAAAGACACCACAAAAGTGGTTCTACCTGCTTTCTAGGCTGAGATGGGGAATCGCTGACTTTTGGAGTCGGCTGGTGACAAAATGTTCCAAACACACCCCATGCACAACTCCACCGGGGAAGGTGCCAGAAAGGAGTTCTGTTGGTTGTTCTTCCACTGCCCCGGTAGCCAGATGAAAGACACCACAAAAGTGGTTCTACCTGCTTTCTGGGCTGAGATGGGCAATCGCTGACTTTTGGAGTCGGCTGGTGATAAAATGTTCCAAACACACCCCATGCACAACTCCACCGGGGAAGGGTCCAGAAAGGAGTTCTGTTGGTTGTTCTTACACTGCCCCGGTAGCCAGCTGAAAGACACCACAAAAGTGGTTCTACCTGCTTGCTGGGCTGAGATGGGGAATCGCTGACTTTTGGAGTCGGCTGGTGACAAAATGTTCCAAACACACCCCATGCACAACTCCAGCGGGGAAGGTGCCAGAAAGGAGTTCTCTTGGTTGTTCTTCCACTGCCCCGGTAGCCAGAAGAAAGACACCACAAAAGTGGTTCTACCTGCTTTCTGGGCTGAGATGGGCAATCGCTGACTTTTGGAGTCGGCTGGTGACAAAATGTTCCAAACACACCCCATGCACAACTCCACCGGGGAAGGTGCCAGAAAGGAATTCCGTTGCTTGTTCTTCCACTGCCCCGGTAGCCAGCTGAAAGACACCACAAAAGTGGTTCTACCTGCTTGCTGGGCTGAGATGGGCAATCGCTGACTTTTGGAGTCGGCTGGTGACAAAATGTTCCAAACACACCCCATGCACAACTCCCCCGGGGAAGGTGCCAGAAAGGAGTTCTCTTGGTAGTTCTTCCACTGCCCCGGTAGCCAGATGAAAGACACCACAAAAGTGGTTCTACCTGCTTTCTGGGCTGAGATGGGGAATCGCTGACTTGTGGAGTCGGCTGGTGACAAAATGTTCCAAACACACCCCATGCACAACTCCACCGGGGAAGGTGCCAGAAAGGAGTTCTCTTGGTAGTTCTTCCACTGCCCCGGTAGCCAGATGAAAGACACCACAAAAGTGGTTCTACCTGCTTTCTGGGCTGAGATGGGCAATCGCTGACTTTTGGAGTCGGCTGGTGACAAAATGTTCCAAACACACCCCATGCACAACTCCACCGGGGAAGGTGCCAGAAAGGAGTTCTGTTGGTAGTTCTTCCACTGCCCCGGTAGCCAGCTGAAAGACACCACAAAAGTGGTTCTACCTGCTTTCTAGGCTGAGATGGGGAATCGCTGACTTTTGGAGTCGGCTGGTGACAAAATGTTCCAAACACACCCCATGCACAACTCCAGCGGGGAAGGTGCCAGAAAGGAATTTTGTTGCTTGTTCTTACACTGCCCCGGTAGCCAGATGAAAGACACCACAAAAGTGGTTCTACCTGCTTGCTGGGCTGAGATGGGGAATCGCTGACTTTTGCAGTCGGCTGGTGACAAAATGTTCCAAACACACCCCATGCACAACTCCTGCGGGGAAGGTGCCAGAAAGGAATTTTGTTGCTTGTTCTTCCACTGCCCCGGTAGCCAGATGAAAGACACTACAAAAGTGGTTCTACCTGCTTTCTGGGCTGAGATGGGCAATCGCTGACTTTTGGAGTCGGCTGGTGACAAAATGTTCCAAACACACCCCATGCACAACTCCACCGGGGAAGGTGCCAGAAAGGAGTTCTGTTGGTAGTTCTTCCACTGCCCCGGTAGCCAGCTGAAAGACACCACAAAAGTGGTTCTACCTGCTTTCTGGGCTGAGATGGGGAATCGCTGACTTTTGGAGTCGGCTGGTGACAAAATGTTCCAAACACACCCCATGCACAACTCCACCGGGGAAGGTGCCAGAAAGGAGTTCTCTTGGTTGTTCTTACACTGCCCCGGTAGCCAGATGAAAGACACCACAAAAGTGGTTCTACCTGCTTTCTGGGCTGAGATGGGCAATCGCTGACTTTTGCAGTCGGCTGGTGACAAAATGTTCCAAACACACCCCATGCACAACTCCAGCGGGGAAGGTGCCAGAAAGGAGTTCTCTTGGTAGTTCTTCCACTGCCCCGGTAGCCAGATGAAAGACACCACAAAAGTGGTTCTACCTGCTTGCTGGGCTGAGATAGGCAATCGCTGACTTTTGGAGTCGGCTGGTGACAAAATGTTCCAAACACACCCCATGCACAACTCCAGCGGGGAAGGTGCCACAAAGGAATTCCGCTGCTTGTTCTTCCACTGCCCCGGTAGCCAGCTGAAAGACACCACAAAAGTGGTTCTACCTGCTTGCTGGGCTGAGATGGGCAATCGCTGACTTTTGGAGTCGGCTGGTGACAAAATGTTCCAAACACACCCCATGCACAACTCCAGCGGGGAAGGTGTCAGAAAGGAGTTCTCTTGGTAGTTCTTCCACTGCCCCGGTAGCCAGATGAAAGACACCACAAAAGTGGTTCTACCTGCTTTCTGGGCTGAGATGGGCAATCGCTGACTTTTGGAGTCGGCTGGTGACAAAATGTTCCAAACACACCCCATGCACAACTCCACCGGGGAAGGTGCCAGAAAGGAATTCCATTGCTTGTTCTTCCACTGCCACGGTAGCCAGCTGAAAGACACCACAAAAGTGGTTCTACCTGCTTTCTGGGCTGAGATGGGGAATCGCTGACTTTTGGAGTCGGCTGGTGACAAAATGTTCCAAAGACACCCCATGCACAACTCCAGCGGGGAAGGTGCCAGAAAGGAGTTCTCTTGGTAGTTCTTACACTGCCCCGGTAGCCAGATGAAAGACACCACAAAAGTGGTTCTACCTGCTTTCTGGGCTGAGATGGGGAATCGCTGACTTTTGGAGTCGGCTGGTGACAAAATGTTCCAAACACACCCCATGCACAACTCCACCGGGGAAGGTGCCAGAAAGGAGTTCTCTTGGTAGTTCTTCCACTGCCCCGGTAGCCAGCTGAAAGACACCACAAAAGTGGTTCTACCTGCTTTCTGGGCTGAGATGGGCAATCGCTGACTTTTGGAGTCGGCTGGTGACAAAATGTTCCAAACACACCCCATGCACAACTCCAGCGGGGAAGGTGCCAGAAAGGAGTTCTGTTGGTAGTTCTTACACTGCCCCGGTAGCCAGATGAAAGACACCACAAAATTGGTTCTACCTGCTTGCTGGGCTGAGATGGGCAATCGCTGACTTTTGCAGTCGGCTGGTGACAAAATGTTCCAAACACACCCCATGCACCACTCCAGCGGGGAAGGTGCCAGAAAGGAGTTCTGTTGGTTGTTCTTACACTGCCCCGGTAGCCAGATGAAAGACACCACAAAAGTGGTTCTACCTGCTTTCTGGGCTGAGATGGGCAATCGCTGACTTTTGGAGTCGGCTGGTGACAAAATGTTCCAAACACACCCCATGCACAACTCCACCGGGGAAGGTGCCAGAAAGGAGTTCTGTTGGTTGTTCTTCCACTGCCCCGGTAGCCAGATGAAAGACACCACAAAAGTGGTTCTACCTGCTTTCTAGGCTGAGATGGGGAATCGCTGACTTTTGGAGTCGGCTGGTGACAAAATTTTCCAAACACACCCCATGCACAACTCCAGCGGGGAAGGTGCCAGAAAGGAGTTCTGTTGGTAGTTCTTACACTGCCCCGGTAGCCAGATGAAAGACACCACAAAAGTGGTTCTACCTGCTTGCTGGGCTGAGATGGGCAATCGCTGACTTTTGCAGTCGGCTGGTGACAAAATGTTCCAAACACACCCCATGCACAACTCCACCGGGGAAGGTGCCAGAAAGGAGTTCTGTTGGTTGTTCTTACACTGCCCCGGTAGCCAGCTGAAAGACACCACAAAAGTGGTTCTACCTGCTTTCTGGGCTGAGATGGGCAATCGCTGACTTTTGGAGTCGGCTGGTGACAAAATGTTCCAAACACACCCCATGCACAACTCCAACGGGGAAGGGTCCAGAAAGGAGTTCTGTTGGTTGTTCTTCCACTGCCCCGGTAGCCAGATGAAAGACACCACAAAAGTGGTTCTACCTGCTTGCTGGGCTGAGATGGGCAATCGCTGACTTTTGGAGTCGGCTGGTGACAAAATGTTCCAAACACACCCCATGCACAACTCCACCGGGGAAGGTGCCAGAAAGGAGTTCTGTTGGTTGTTCTTACACTGCCCCGGTAGCCAGCTGAAAGACACCACAAAAGTGGTTCTACCTGCTTGCTGGGCTGAGATGGGCAATCGCTGACTTTTGGAGTCGGCTGGTGACAAAATGTTCCAAACACACCCCATGCACAACTCCACCGGGGAAGGTGCCAGAAAGGAATTCCGTTGCTTGTTCTTCCACTGCCCCGGTAGCCAGCTGAAAGACACCACAAAAGTGGTTCTACCTGCTTGCTGGGCTGAGATGGGCAATCGCTGACTTTTGGAGTCGGCTGGTGACAAAATGTTCCAAACACACGCCATGCACAACTCCAGCGGGGAAGGGTCCAGAAAGGAGTTCTGTTGGTTGTTCTTCCACTGCCCTGGTAGCCAGCTGAAAGACACCACAAAAGTGGTTCTACCTGCTTTCTAGGCTGAGATGGGCAATCGCTGACTTTTGGAGTCGGCTGGTGACAAAATGTTCCAAACACACCCCATGCACAACTCCACCGGGGAAGGTGCCAGAAAGGAGTTCTGTTGGTAGTTCTTCCACTGCCCCGGTAGCCAGATGAAAGACACCACAAAAGTGGTTCTACCTGCTTTCTGGGCTGAGATGGGCAATCGCTGACTTTTGGAGTCGGCTGGTGACAAAATGTTCCAAACACACCCCATGCACAACTCCACCGAGGAAGGTGCCAGAAAGGAGTTCTGTTGGTTGTTCTTCCACTGCCCCGGTAGCCAGATGAAAGACACCACAAAAGTGGTTCTACCTGCTTTCTAGGCTGAGATGGGGAATCGCTGACTTTTGGAGTCGGCTGGTGACAAAATGTTCCAAACACACCCCATGCACAACTCCACCGGGGAAGGTGCCAGAAAGGAGTTCTGTTGGTTGTTCTTACACTGCCCCGGTAGCCAGATGAAAGACACCACAAAAGTGGTTCTACCTGCTTGCTGGGCTGAGATGGGCAATCGCTGACTTTTGGAGTCGGCTGGTGACAAAATGTTCCAAACACACCCCATGCACAACTCCACCGGGGAAGGTGCCAGAAAGGAGTTCTGTTGGTTGTTCTTACACTGCCCCGGTAGCCAGATGAAAGACACCACAAAAGTGGTTCTACCTGCTTGCTGGGCTGAGATGGGCAATCGCTGACTTTTGCAGTCGGCTGGTGACAAAATGTTCCAAACACACCCCATGCACAACTCCACCGGGGAAGGTGCCAGAAAGGAGTTCTGTTGGTTGTTCTTACACTGCCCCGGTAGCCAGCTGAAAGACACCACAAAAGTGGTTCTACCTGCTTTCTGGGCTGAGATGGGCAATCGCTGACTTTTGGAGTCGGCTGGTGACAAAATGTTCCAAACACACCCCATGCACAACTCCACCGGGGAAGGTGCCAGAAAGGAGTTCTCTTGGTTGTTCTTACACTGCCCCGGTAGCCAGATGAAAGACACCACAAAAGTGGTTCTACCTGCTTGCTGGGCTGAGATGGGGAATCGCTGACTTTTGCAGTCGGCTGGTGACAAAATGTTCCAAACACACCCCATGCACAACTCCAGCGGGGAAGGTGCCAGAAAGGAGTTCTCTTGGTAGTTCTTCCACTGCCCCGGTAGCCAGATGAAAGACACCACAAAAGTGGTTCTACCTGCTTGCTGGGCTGAGATAGGCAATCGCTGACTTTTGGAGTCGGCTGGTGACAAAATGTTCCAAACACACCCCATGCACAACTCCAGCGGGGAAGGTGCCACAAAGGAATTCCGTTGCTTGTTCTTCCACTGCCCCGGTAGCCAGCTGAAAGACACCACAAAAGTGGTTCTACCTGCTTGCTGGGCTGAGATGGGCAATCGCTGACTTTTGCAGTCGGCTGGTGACAAAATGTTCCAAACACACCCCATGCACAACTCCACCGGGGAAGGTGTCAGAAAGGAGTTCTCTTGGTAGTTCTTCCACTGCCCCGGTAGCCAGATGAAAGACACCACAAAAGTGGTTCTACCTGCTTTCTGGGCTGAGATGGGCAATCGCTGACTTTTGGAGTCGGCTGGTGACAAAATGTTCCAAACACACCCCATGCACAACTCCAACGGGGAAGGGTCCAGAAAGGAGTTCTGTTGGTTGTTCTTCCACTGCCCCGGTAGCCAGCTGAAAGACACCACAAAAGTGGTTCTACCTGCTTTCTAGGCTGAGATGGGGAATCGCTGACTTTTGGAGTCGGCTGGTGACAAAATTTTCCAAACACACCCCATGCACAACTCCAGCGGGGAAGGTGCCAGAAAGGAGTTCTGTTGGTAGTTCTTACACTGCCCCGGTAGCCAGATGAAAGACACCACAAAAGTGGTTCTACCTGCTTGCTGGGCTGAGATGGGCAATCGCTGACTTTTGGAGTCGGCTGGTGACAAAATGTTCCAAACACACCCCATGCACAACTCCACCGGGGAAGGTGCCAGAAAGGAGTTCTGTTGGTTGTTCTTACACTGCCCCGGTAGCCAGCTGAAAGACACCACAAAAGTGGTTCTACCTGCTTTCTGGGCTGAGATGGGCAATCGCTGACTTTTGGAGTCGGCTGGTGACAAAATGTTCCAAACACACCCCATGCACAACTCCAGCGGGGAAGGTGCCAGAAAGGAGTTCTGTTGGTAGTTCTTACACTGCCCCGGTAGCCAGATGAAAGACACCACAAAAGTGGTTCTACCTGCTTGCTGGGCTGAGATGGGCAATCGCTGACTTTTGCAGTCGGCTGGTGACAAAATGTTCCAAACACACCCCATGCACAACTCCACCGGGGAAGGTGCCAGAAAGGAGTTCTGTTGGTTGTTCTTACACTGCCCCGGTAGCCAGATGAAAGACACCACAAAAGTGGTTCTACCTGCTTTCTGGGCTGAGATGGGCAATCGCTGACTTTTGGAGTCGGCTGGTGACAAAATGTTCCAAACACACCCCATGCACAACTCCAACGGGGAAGGGTCCAGAAAGGAGTTCTGTTGGTTGTTCTTCCACTGCCCCAGTAGCCAGATGAAAGACACCACAAAAGTGGTTCTACCTGCTTTCTAGGCTGAGATGGGGAATCGCTGACTTTTGGAGTCGGCTGGTGACAAAATTTTCCAAACACACCCCATGCACAACTCCAGCGGGGAAGGTGCCAGAAAGGAGTTCTGTTGGTAGTTCTTACACTGCCCCGGTAGCCAGATGAAAGACACCACAAAAGTGGTTCTACCTGCTTGCTGGGCTGAGATGGGCAATCGCTGACTTTTGCAGTCGGCTGGTGACAAAATGTTCCAAACACACCCCATGCACAACTCCACCGGGGAAGGTGCCAGAAAGGAGTTCTGTTGGTTGTTCTTACACTGCCCCGGTAGCCAGCTGAAAGACACCACAAAAGTGGTTCTACCTGCTTTCTGGGCTGAGATGGGCAATCGCTGACTTTTGGAGTCGGCTGGTGACAAAATGTTCCAAACACACCCCATGCACAACTCCAACGGGGAAGGGTCCAGAAAGGAGTTCTGTTGGTTGTTCTTCCACTGCCCCGGTAGCCAGATGAAAGACACCACAAAAGTGGTTCTACCTGCTTGCTGGGCTGAGATGGGCAATCGCTGACTTTTGGAGTCGGCTGGTGACAAAATGTTCCAAACACACCCCATGCACAACTCCACCGGGGAAGGTGCCAGAAAGGAGTTCTGTTGGTTGTTCTTACACTGCCCCGGTAGCCAGCTGAAAGACACCACAAAAGTGGTTCTACCTGCTTGCTGGGCTGAGATGGGCAATCGCTGACTTTTGCAGTCGGCTGGTGACAAAATGTTCCAAACACACCCCATGCACAACTCCACCGGGGAAGGTGCCAGAAAGGAATTCCGTTGCTTGTTCTTCCACTGCCCCGGTAGCCAGCTGAAAGACACCACAAAAGTGGTTCTACCTGCTTGCTGGGCTGAGATGGGCAATCGCTGACTTTTGCAGTCGGCTGGTGACAAAATGTTCCAAACACACCCCATGCACAACTCCACCGGGGAAGGTGCCAGAAAGGAGTTCTGTTGGTTGTTCTTACACTGCCCCGGTAGCCAGATGAAAGACACCACAAAAGTGGTTCTACCTGCTTTCTGGGCTGAGATGGGCAATCGCTGACTTTTGGAGTCGGCTGGTGACAAAATGTTCCAAACACACCCCATGCACAACTCCAACGGGGAAGGGTCCAGAAAGGAGTTCTGTTGGTTGTTCTTCCACTGCCCCGGTAGCCAGATGAAAGACACCACAAAAGTGGTTCTACCTGCTTTCTAGGCTGAGATGGGGAATCGCTGACTTTTGGAGTCGGCTGGTGACAAAATTTTCCAAACACACCCCATGCACAACTCCAGCGGGGAAGGTGCCAGAAAGGAGTTCTGTTGGTAGTTCTTACACTGCCCCGGTAGCCAGATGAAAGACACCACAAAAGTGGTTCTACCTGCTTGCTGGGCTGAGATGGGCAATCGCTGACTTTTGCAGTCGGCTGGTGACAAAATGTTCCAAACACACCCCATGCACAACTCCACCGGGGAAGGTGCCAGAAAGGAGTTCTGTTGGTTGTTCTTACACTGCCCCGGTAGCCAGCTGAAAGACACCACAAAAGTGGTTCTACCTGCTTTCTGGGCTGAGATGGGCAATCGCTGACTTTTGGAGTCGGCTGGTGACAAAATGTTCCAAACACACCCCATGCACAACTCCAACGGGGAAGGGTCCAGAAAGGAGTTCTGTTGGTTGTTCTTCCACTGCCCCGGTAGCCAGCTGAAAGACACCACAAAAGTGGTTCTACCTGCTTGCTGGGCTGAGATGGGCAATCGCTGACTTTTGGAGTCGGCTGGTGACAAAATGTTCCAAACACACCCCATGCACAACTCCACCGGGGAAGGTGCCAGAAAGGAGTTCTGTTGGTTGTTCTTACACTGCCCCGGTAGCCAGCTGAAAGACACCACAAAAGTGGTTCTACCTGCTTGCTGGGCTGAGATGGGCAATCGCTGACTTTTGGAGTCGGCTGGTGACAAAATGTTCCAAACACACCCCATGCACAACTCCACCGGGGAAGGTGCCAGAAAGGAATTCCGTTGCTTGTTCTTCCACTGCCCCGGTAGCCAGCTGAAAGACACCACAAAAGTGGTTCTACCTGCTTGCTGGGCTGAGATGGGCAATCGCTGACTTTTGGAGTCGGCTGGTGACAAAATGTTCCAAACACACGCCATGCACAACTCCAGCGGGGAAGGGTCCAGAAAGGAGTTCTGTTGGTTGTTCTTCCACTGCCCTGGTAGCCAGCTGAAAGACACCACAAAAGTGGTTCTACCTGCTTTCTAGGCTGAGATGGGCAATCGCTGACTTTTGGAGTCGGCTGGTGACAAAATGTTCCAAACACACCCCATGCACAACTCCACCGGGGAAGGTGCCAGAAAGGAGTTCTGTTGGTAGTTCTTCCACTGCCCCGGTAGCCAGATGAAAGACACCACAAAAGTGGTTCTACCTGCTTTCTGGGCTGAGATGGGCAATCGCTGACTTTTGGAGTCGGCTGGTGACAAAATGTTCCAAACACACCCCATGCACAACTCCACCGAGGAAGGTGCCAGAAAGGAGTTCTGTTGGTTGTTCTTCCACTGCCCCGGTAGCCAGATGAAAGACACCACAAAAGTGGTTCTACCTGCTTTCTAGGCTGAGATGGGGAATCGCTGACTTTTGGAGTCGGCTGGTGACAAAATGTTCCAAACACACCCCATGCACAACTCCACCGGGGAAGGTGCCAGAAAGGAGTTCTGTTGGTTGTTCTTACACTGCCCCGGTAGCCAGATGAAAGACACCACAAAAGTGGTTCTACCTGCTTGCTGGGCTGAGATGGGCAATCGCTGACTTTTGGAGTCGGCTGGTGACAAAATGTTCCAAACACACCCCATGCACAACTCCACCGGGGAAGGTGCCAGAAAGGAGTTCTGTTGGTTGTTCTTACACTGCCCCGGTAGCCAGATGAAAGACACCACAAAAGTGGTTCTACCTGCTTGCTGGGCTGAGATGGGCAATCGCTGACTTTTGCAGTCGGCTGGTGACAAAATGTTCCAAACACACCCCATGCACAACTCCACCGGGGAAGGTGCCAGAAAGGAGTTCTGTTGGTTGTTCTTACACTGCCCCGGTAGCCAGCTGAAAGACACCACAAAAGTGGTTCTACCTGCTTTCTGGGCTGAGATGGGCAATCGCTGACTTTTGGAGTCGGCTGGTGACAAAATGTTCCAAACACACCCCATGCACAACTCCACCGGGGAAGGTGCCAGAAAGGAGTTCTCTTGGTTGTTCTTACACTGCCCCGGTAGCCAGATGAAAGACACCACAAAAGTGGTTCTACCTGCTTGCTGGGCTGAGATGGGGAATTGCTGACTTTTGCAGTCGGCTGGTGACAAAATGTTCCAAACACACCCCATGCACAACTCCAGCGGGGAAGGTGCCAGAAAGGAGTTCTCTTGGTAGTTCTTCCACTGCCCCGGTAGCCAGATGAAAGACACCACAAAAGTGGTTCTACCTGCTTGCTGGGCTGAGATAGGCAATCGCTGACTTTTGGAGTCGGCTGGTGACAAAATGTTCCAAACACACCCCATGCACAACTCCAGCGGGGAAGGTGCCACAAAGGAATTCCGTTGCTTGTTCTTCCACTGCCCCGGTAGCCAGCTGAAAGACACCACAAAAGTGGTTCTACCTGCTTGCTGGGCTGAGATGGGCAATCGCTGACTTTTGCAGTCGGCTGGTGACAAAATGTTCCAAACACACCCCATGCACAACTCCACCGGGGAAGGTGTCAGAAAGGAGTTCTCTTGGTAGTTCTTCCACTGCCCCGGTAGCCAGATGAAAGACACCACAAAAGTGGTTCTACCTGCTTTCTGGGCTGAGATGGGCAATCGCTGACTTTTGGAGTCGGCTGGTGACAAAATGTTCCAAACACACCCCATGCACAACTCCAACGGGGAAGGGTCCAGAAAGGAGTTCTGTTGGTTGTTCTTCCACTGCCCCGGTAGCCAGCTGAAAGACACCACAAAAGTGGTTCTACCTGCTTTCTAGGCTGAGATGGGGAATCGCTGACTTTTGGAGTCGGCTGGTGACAAAATTTTCCAAACACACCCCATGCACAACTCCAGCGGGGAAGGTGCCAGAAAGGAGTTCTGTTGGTAGTTCTTACACTGCCCCGGTAGCCAGATGAAAGACACCACAAAAGTGGTTCTACCTGCTTGCTGGGCTGAGATGGGCAATCGCTGACTTTTGGAGTCGGCTGGTGACAAAATGTTCCAAACACACCCCATGCACAACTCCACCGGGGAAGGTGCCAGAAAGGAGTTCTGTTGGTTGTTCTTACACTGCCCCGGTAGCCAGCTGAAAGACACCACAAAAGTGGTTCTACCTGCTTTCTGGGCTGAGATGGGCAATCGCTGACTTTTGGAGTCGGCTGGTGACAAAATGTTCCAAACACACCCCATGCACAACTCCAGCGGGGAAGGTGCCAGAAAGGAGTTCTGTTGGTAGTTCTTACACTGCCCCGGTAGCCAGATGAAAGACACCACAAAAGTGGTTCTACCTGCTTGCTGGGCTGAGATGGGCAATCGCTGACTTTTGCAGTCGGCTGGTGACAAAATGTTCCAAACACACCCCATGCACAACTCCACCGGGGAAGGTGCCAGAAAGGAGTTCTGTTGGTTGTTCTTACACTGCCCCGGTAGCCAGATGAAAGACACCACAAAAGTGGTTCTACCTGCTTTCTGGGCTGAGATGGGCAATCGCTGACTTTTGGAGTCGGCTGGTGACAAAATGTTCCAAACACACCCCATGCACAACTCCAACGGGGAAGGGTCCAGAAAGGAGTTCTGTTGGTTGTTCTTCCACTGCCCCAGTAGCCAGATGAAAGACACCACAAAAGTGGTTCTACCTGCTTTCTAGGCTGAGATGGGGAATCGCTGACTTTTGGAGTCGGCTGGTGACAAAATTTTCCAAACACACCCCATGCACAACTCCAGCGGGGAAGGTGCCAGAAAGGAGTTCTGTTGGTAGTTCTTACACTGCCCCGGTAGCCAGATGAAAGACACCACAAAAGTGGTTCTACCTGCTTGCTGGGCTGAGATGGGCAATCGCTGACTTTTGCAGTCGGCTGGTGACAAAATGTTCCAAACACACCCCATGCACAACTCCACCGGGGAAGGTGCCAGAAAGGAGTTCTGTTGGTTGTTCTTACACTGCCCCGGTAGCCAGCTGAAAGACACCACAAAAGTGGTTCTACCTGCTTTCTGGGCTGAGATGGGCAATCGCTGACTTTTGGAGTCGGCTGGTGACAAAATGTTCCAAACACACCCCATGCACAACTCCAACGGGGAAGGGTCCAGAAAGGAGTTCTGTTGGTTGTTCTTCCACTGCCCCGGTAGCCAGATGAAAGACACCACAAAAGTGGTTCTACCTGCTTGCTGGGCTGAGATGGGCAATCGCTGACTTTTGGAGTCGGCTGGTGACAAAATGTTCCAAACACACCCCATGCACAACTCCACCGGGGAAGGTGCCAGAAAGGAGTTCTGTTGGTTGTTCTTACACTGCCCCGGTAGCCAGCTGAAAGACACCACAAAAGTGGTTCTACCTGCTTGCTGGGCTGAGATGGGCAATCGCTGACTTTTGCAGTCGGCTGGTGACAAAATGTTCCAAACACACCCCATGCACAACTCCACCGGGGAAGGTGCCAGAAAGGAATTCCGTTGCTTGTTCTTCCACTGCCCCGGTAGCCAGCTGAAAGACACCACAAAAGTGGTTCTACCTGCTTGCTGGGCTGAGATGGGCAATCGCTGACTTTTGCAGTCGGCTGGTGACAAAATGTTCCAAACACACCCCATGCACAACTCCACCGGGGAAGGTGCCAGAAAGGAGTTCTGTTGGTAGTTCTTCCACTGCCCCGGTAGCCAGCTGAAAGACACCACAAAAGTGGTTCTACATGCTTTCTGGGCTGAGATGGGCAATCGCTGACTTTTGGAGTCGGCTGGTGACAAAATGTTCCAAACAGACCCCATGCACAACTCCACCGGGGAAGGTGCCAGAAAGGAGTTCTGTTGGTTGTTCTTACACTGCCCCGGTAGCCAGATGAAAGACACCACAAAAGTGGTTCTACCTGCTTTCTGGGCTGAGATGGGGAATCGCTGACTTTTGGAGTCGGCTGGTGACAAAATGTTCCAAAGACAGCCCATGCACAACTCCACCGGGGAAGGTGCCAGAAAGGAGTTCTGTTGGTAGTTCTTCCACTGCCCCGGTAGCCAGCTGAAAGACACCACAAAAGTGGTTCTACCTGCTTGCTGGGCTGAGATGGGCAATCGCTGACTTTTGGAGTCGGCTGGTGACAAAATGTTCCAAACACACGCCATGCACAACTCCACCGGGGAAGGGTCCAGAAAGGAGTTCTGTTGGTTGTTCTTCCACTGCCCCGGTAGCCAGCTGAAAGACACCACAAAAGTGGTTCTACCTGCTTTCTAGGCTGAGATGGGCAATCGCTGACTTTTGGAGTCGGCTGGTGACAAAATGTTCCAAACACACCCCATGCACAACTCCAGCGGGGAAGGTGCCAGAAAGGAGTTCTGTTGGTAGTTCTTCCACTGCCCCGGTAGCCAGATGAAAGACACCACAAAAGTGGTTCTACCTGCTTTCTGGGCTGAGATGGGCAATCGCTGACTTTTGGAGTCGGCTGGTGACAAAATGTTCCAAACACACCCCATGCACAACTCCACCGAGGAAGGTGCCAGAAAGGAGTTCTGTTGGTTGTTCTTCCACTGCCCCGGTAGCCAGATGAAAGACACCACAAAAGTGGTTCTACCTGCTTTCTAGGCTGAGATGGGGAATCGCTGACTTTTGGAGTCGGCTGGTGACAAAATGTTCCAAACACACCCCATGCACAACTCCACCGGGGAAGGTGCCAGAAAGGAGTTCTGTTGGTTGTTCTTACACTGCCCCGGTAGCCAGATGAAAGACACCACAAAAGTGGTTCTACCTGCTTGCTGGGCTGAGATGGGCAATCGCTGACTTTTGGAGTCGGCTGGTGACAAAATGTTCCAAACACACCCCATGCACAACTCCAGCGGGGAAGGTGCCAGAAAGGAGTTCTGTTGGTTGTTCTTACACTGCCCCGGTAGCCAGATGAAAGACACCACAAAAGTGGTTCTACCTGCTTGCTGGGCTGAGATGGGGAATCGCTGACTTTTGGAGTCGGCTGGTGACAAAATGTTCCAAAGACAGCCCATGCACAACTCCACCGGGGAAGGTGCCAGAAAGGAGTTCTCTTGGTAGTTCTTCCACTGCCCCGGTAGCCAGATGAAAGACACCACAAAAGTGGTTCTACCTGCTTTCTGGGCTGAGATGGGCAATCGCTGACTTTTGGAGTCGGCTGGTGACAAAATGTTCCAAACACACCCCATGCACAACTCCACCGGGGAAGGTGCCAGAAAGGAGTTCTCTTGGTTGTTCTTACACTGCCCCGGTAGCCAGATGAAAGACACCACAAAAGTGGTTCTACCTGCTTTCTGGGCTGAGATGGGCAATCGCTGACTTTTGCAGTCGGCTGGTGACAAAATGTTCCAAACACACCCCATGCACAACTCCAGCGGGGAAGGTGCCAGAAAGGAGTTCTCTTGGTAGTTCTTCCACTGCCCCGGTAGCCAGATGAAAGACACCACAAAAGTGGTTCTACCTGCTTGCTGGGCTGAGATAGGCAATCGCTGACTTTTGGAGTCGGCTGGTGACAAAATGTTCCAAACACACCCCATGCACAACTCCAGCGGGGAAGGTGCCACAAAGGAATTCCGTTGCTTGTTCTTCCACTGCCCCGGTAGCCAGCTGAAAGACACCACAAAAGTGGTTCTACCTGCTTGCTGGGCTGAGATGGGCAATCGCTGACTTTTGGAGTCGGCTGGTGACAAAATGTTCCAAACACACCCCATGCACAACTCCACCGGGGAAGGTGTCAGAAAGGAGTTCTCTTGGTAGTTCTTCCACTGCCCCGGTAGCCAGATGAAAGACACCACAAAAGTGGTTCTACCTGCTTTCTGGGCTGAGATGGGCAATCGCTGACTTTTGGAGTCGGCTGGTGACAAAATGTTCCAAACACACCCCATGCACAACTCCACCGGGGAAGGTGCCAGAAAGGAATTCCATTGCTTGTTCTTACACTGCCACGGTAGCCAGCTGAAAGACACCACAAAAGTGGTTCTACCTGCTTTCTGGGCTGAGATGGGGAATCGCTGACTTTTGGAGTCGGCTGGTGACAAAATGTTCCAAAGACACCCCATGCACAACTCCAGCGGGGAAGGTGCCAGAAAGGAGTTCTCTTGGTAGTTCTTCCAGTGCCCCGGTAGCCAGATGAAAGACACCACAAAAGTGGTTCTACCTGCTTTCTGGGCTGAGATGGGGAATCGCTGACTTTTGGAGTCGGCTGGTGACAAAATGTTCCAAACACACCCCATGCACAACTCCACCGGGGAAGGTGCCAGAAAGGAGTTCTCTTGGTAGTTCTTCCACTGCCCCGGTAGCCAGCTGAAAGACACCACAAAAGTGGTTCTACCTGCTTTCTGGGCTGAGATGGGCAATCGCTGACTTTTGGAGTCGGCTGGTGACAAAATGTTCCAAACACACCCCATGCACAACTCCAGCGGGGAAGGTGCCAGAAAGGAGTTCTGTTGGTAGTTCTTCCACTGCCCCGGTAGCCAGATGAAAGACACCACAAAAGTGGTTCTACCTGCTTGCTGGGCTGAGATGGGCAATCGCTGACTTTTGCAGTCGGCTGGTGACAAAATGTTCCAAACACACCCCATGCACAACTCCACCGGGGAAGGTGCCAGAAAGGAGTTCTGTTGGTTGTTCTTACACTGCCCCGGTAGCCAGATGAAAGACACCACAAAAGTGGTTCTACCTGCTTTCTGGGCTGAGATGGGCAATCGCTGACTTTTGGAGTCGGCTGGTGACAAAATGTTCCAAACACACCCCATGCACAACTCCAACGGGGAAGGGTCCAGAAAGGAGTTCTGTTGGTTGTTCTTCCACTGCCCCGGTAGCCAGATGAAAGACACCACAAAAGTGGTTCTACCTGCTTTCTAGGCTGAGATGGGGAATCGCTGACTTTTGGAGTCGGCTGGTGACAAAATTTTCCAAACACACCCCATGCACAACTCCAGCGGGGAAGGTGCCAGAAAGGAGTTCTGTTGGTAGTTCTTACACTGCCCCGGTAGCCAGATGAAAGACACCACAAAAGTGGTTCTACCTGCTTGCTGGGCTGAGATGGGCAATCGCTGACTTTTGCAGTCGGCTGGTGACAAAATGTTCCAAACACACCCCATGCACAACTCCACCGGGGAAGGTGCCAGAAAGGAGTTCTGTTGGTTGTTCTTACACTGCCCCGGTAGCCAGCTGAAAGACACCACAAAAGTGGTTCTACCTGCTTTCTGGGCTGAGATGGGCAATCGCTGACTTTTGGAGTCGGCTGGTGACAAAATGTTCCAAACACACCCCATGCACAACTCCAACGGGGAAGGGTCCAGAAAGGAGTTCTGTTGGTTGTTCTTCCACTGCCCCGGTAGCCAGATGAAAGACACCACAAAAGTGGTTCTACCTGCTTGCTGGGCTGAGATGGGGAATCGCTGACTTTTGGAGTCGGCTGGTGACAAAATTTTCCAAACACACCCCATGCACAACTCCAGCGGGGAAGGTGCCAGAAAGGAGTTCTGTTGGTAGTTCTTCCAGTGCCCCGGTAGCCAGCTGAAAGACACCACAAAAGTGGTTCTACCTGCTTTCTGGGCTGAGATGGGCAATCGCTGACTTTTGGAGTCGGCTCGTGACAAAATGTTCCAAAGACAGCCCATGCACAACTCCACCGGGGAAGGTGCCAGAAAGGAGTTCTCTTGGTAGTTCTTCCACTGCCCCGGTAGCCAGCTGAAAGACACCACAAAAGTGGTTCTACCTGCTTTCTGGGCTGAGATGGGGAATCGCTGACTTTTGCAGTCGGCTGGTGACAAAATGTTCCAAACACACCCCATGCACAACTCCACCGGGGAAGGTGCCAGAAAGGAGTTCTGTTGGTAGTTCTTCCAGTGCCCCGGTAGCCAGCTGAAAGACACCACAAAAGTGGTTCTACCTGCTTGCTGGGCTGAGATGGGCAATCGCTGACTTTTGGAGTCGGCTGGTGACAAAATGTTCCAAACACACCCCATGCACAACTCCACCGGGGAAGGTGCCAGAAAGGAGTTCTGTTGGTAGTTCTTACACTGCCCCGGTAGCCAGCTGAAAGACACCACAAAAGTGGTTCTACCTGCTTGCTGGGCTGAGATGGGCAATCGCTGACTTTTGGAGTCGGCTGGTGACAAAATCTTCCAAACACACCCCATGCACAACTCCACCGGGGAAGGTGCCAGAAAGGAGTTCTCTTGGTAGTTCTTCCACTGCCCCGGTAGCCAGCTGAAAGACACCACAAAAGTGGTTCTACCTTCTTACTGGGCTGAGATGGGCAATCGCTGACTTTTGGAGTCGGCTGGTGACAAAATGTTCCAAACACACCCCATGCACAACTCCACCGGGGAAGGTGCCAGAAAGGAGTTCTGTTGGTAGTTCTTACACTGCCCCGGTAGCCAGATGAAAGACACCACAAAAGTGGTTCTACCTGCTTGCTGGGCTGAGATGGGGAATCGCTGACTTTTGGAGTCGGCTGGTGACAAAATGTTCCAAAGACAGCCCATGCACAACTCCCCCGGGGAAGGTGCCAGAAAGGAGTTCTGTTGGTTGTTCTTCCACTGCCCCGGTAGCCAGATGAAAGACACCACAAAAGTGGTTCTACCTGCTTGCTGGGCTGAGATGGGCAATCGCTGACTTTTGGAGTCGGCTGGTGACAAAATGTTCCAAACACACCCCATGCACAACTCCACCGGGGAAGGTGCCAGAAAGGAGTTCTGTTGGTAGTTCTTCCAGTGCCCCGGTAGCCAGCTGAAAGACACCACAAAAGTGGTTCTACCTGCTTGCTGGGCTGAGATGGGGAATCGCTGACTTTTGGAGTCGGCTGGTGACAAAATGTTCCAAACACACCCCATGCACAACTCCAGCGGGGAAGGTGCCAGAAAGGAGTTCTCTTGGTAGTTCTTCCACTGCCCCGGTAGCCAGATGAAAGACACCACAAAAGTGGTTCTACCTGCTTGCTGGGCTGAGATAGGCAATCGCTGACTTTTGGAGTCGGCTGGTGACAAAATGTTCCAAACACACCCCATGCACAACTCCAGCGGGGAAGGTGCCACAAAGGAATTCCGTTGCTTGTTCTTCCACTGCCCCGGTAGCCAGCTGAAAGACACCACAAAAGTGGTTCTACCTGCTTGCTGGGCTGAGATGGGCAATCGCTGACTTTTGGAGTCGGCTGGTGACAAAATGTTCCAAACACACCCCATGCACAACTCCAGCGGGGAAGGTGCCAGAAAGGAGTTCTCTTGGTAGTTCTTCCACTGCCCCGGTAGCCAGATGAAAGACACCACAAAAGTGGTTCTACCTGCTTGCTGGGCTGAGATAGGCAATCGCTGACTTTTGGAGTCGGCTGGTGACAAAATGTTCCAAACACACCCCATGCACAACTCCAGCGGGGAAGGTGCCACAAAGGAATTCCGTTGCTTGTTCTTCCACTGCCCCGGTAGCCAGCTGAAAGACACCACAAAAGTGGTTCTACCTGCTTGCTGGGCTGAGATGGGCAATCGCTGACTTTTGGAGTCGGCTGGTGACAAAATGTTCCAAACACACCCCATGCACAACTCCACCGGGGAAGGTGTCAGAAAGGAGTTCTCTTGGTAGTTCTTCCACTGCCCCGGTAGCCAGATGAAAGACACCACAAAAGTGGTTCTACCTGCTTTCTGGGCTGAGATGGGCAATCGCTGACTTTTGGAGTCGGCTGGTGACAAAATGTTCCAAACACACCCCATGCACAACTCCACCGGGGAAGGTGCCAGAAAGGAATTCCATTGCTTGTTCTTCCACTGCCACGGTAGCCAGCTGAAAGACACCACAAAAGTGGTTCTACCTGCTTTCTGGGCTGAGATGGGGAATCGCTGACTTTTGGAGTCGGCTGGTGACAAAATGTTCCAAAGACACCCCATGCACAACTCCAGCGGGGAAGGTGCCAGAAAGGAGTTCTCTTGGTAGTTCTTCCACTGCCCCGGTAGCCAGCTGAAAGACACCACAAAAGTGGTTCTACCTGCTTTCTGGGCTGAGATGGGGAATCGCTGACTTTTGGAGTCGGCTGGTGACAAAATGTTCCAAACACACCCCATGCACAACTCCACCGGGGAAGGTGCCAGAAAGGAGTTCTGTTGGTAGTTCTTCCACTGCCCCGGTAGCCAGCTGAAAGACACCACAAAAGTGGTTCTACCTGCTTTCTGGGCTGAGATGGGCAATCGCTGACTTTTGGAGTCGGCTGGTGACAAAATGTTCCAAACACACCCCATGCACAACTCCAGCGGGGAAGGTGCCAGAAAGGAGTTCTGTTGGTAGTTCTTACACTGCCCCGGTAGCCAGATGAAAGACACCACAAAAGTGGTTCTACCTGCTTGCTGGGCTGAGATGGGCAATCGCTGACTTTTGCAGTCGGCTGGTGACAAAATGTTCCAAACACACCCCATGCACAACTCCACCGGGGAAGGTGCCAGAAAGGAGTTCTGTTGGTTGTTCTTACACTGCCCCGGTAGCCAGATGAAAGACACCACAAAAGTGGTTCTACCTGCTTTCTGGGCTGAGATGGGCAATCGCTGACTTTTGCAGTCGGCTGGTGACAAAATGTTCCAAACACACCCCATGCACAACTCCAACGGGGAAGGGTCCAGAAAGGAGTTCTGTTGGTTGTTCTTCCAGTGCCCCGGTAGCCAGATGAAAGACACCACAAAAGTGGTTCTACCTGCTTTCTAGGCTGAGATGGGGAATCGCTGACTTTTGGAGTCGGCTGGTGACAAAATGTTCCAAACACACCCCATGCACAACTCCAGCGGGGAAGGTGCCAGAAAGGAGTTCTGTTGGTAGTTCTTACACTGCCCCGGTAGCCAGATGAAAGACACCACAAAAGTGGTTCTACCTGCTTGCTGGGCTGAGATGGGCAATCGCTGACTTTTGCAGTCGGCTGGTGACAAAATGTTCCAAACACACCCCATGCACAACTCCACCGGGGAAGGTGCCAGAAAGGAGTTCTGTTGGTTGTTCTTACACTGCCCCGGTAGCCAGCTGAAAGACACCACAAAAGTGGTTCTACCTGCTTTCTGGGCTGAGATGGGCAATCGCTGACTTTTGGAGTCGGCTGGTGACAAAATGTTCCAAACACACCCCATGCACAACTCCAACGGGGAAGGGTCCAGAAAGGAGTTCTGTTGGTTGTTCTTCCACTGCCCCGGTAGCCAGATGAAAGACACCACAAAAGTGGTTCTACCTGCTTTCTAGGCTGAGATGGGGAATCGCTGACTTTTGGAGTCGGCTGGTGACAAAATTTTCCAAACACACCCCATGCACAACTCCAGCGGGGAAGGTGCCAGAAAGGAGTTCTGTTGGTAGTTCTTCCAGTGCCCCGGTAGCCAGCTGAAAGACACCACAAAAGTGGTTCTACCTGCTTTCTGGGCTGAGATGGGCAATCGCTGACTTTTGGAGTCGGCTCGTGACAAAATGTTCCAAAGACAGCCCATGCACAACTCCACCGGGGAAGGTGCCAGAAAGGAGTTCTCTTGGTAGTTCTTACACTGCCCCGGTAGCCAGATGAAAGACACCACAAAAGTGGTTCTACCTGCTTGCTGGGCTGAGATGGGGAATCGCTGACTTTTGCAGTCGGCTGGTGACAAAATGTTCCAAACACACCCCATGCACAACTCCACCGGGGAAGGTGCCAGAAAGGAGTTCTGTTGGTAGTTCTTCCACTGCCCCGGTAGCCAGCTGAAAGACACCACAAAAGTGGTTCTACCTGCTTGCTGGGCTGAGATGGGCAATCGCTGACTTTTGGAGTCGGCTGGTGACAAAATGTTCCAAACACACCCCATGCACAACTCCACCGGGGAAGGTGCCAGAAAGGAGTTCTGTTGGTAGTTCTTACACTGCCCCGGTAGCCAGCTGAAAGACACCACAAAAGTGGTTCTACCTGCTTGCTGGGCTGAGATGGGCAATCGCTGACTTTTGGAGTCGGCTGGTGACAAAATCTTCCAAACACACCCCATGCACAACTCCACCGGGGAAGGTGCCAGAAAGGAGTTCTCTTGGTAGTTCTTCCACTGCCCCGGTAGCCAGATGAAAGACACCACAAAAGTGGTTCTACCTTCTTACTGGGCTGAGATGGGCAATCGCTGACTTTTGGAGTCGGCTGGTGACAAAATGTTCCAAACACACCCCATGCACAACTCCAGCGGGGAAGGTGCCAGAAAGGAGTTCTGTTGGTAGTTCTTACACTGCCCCGGTAGCCAGATGAAAGACACCACAAAAGTGGTTCTACCTGCTTGCTGGGCTGAGATGGGGAATCGCTGACTTTTGGAGTCGGCTGGTGACAAAATGTTCCAAAGACAGCCCATGCACAACTCCCCCGGGGAAGGTGCCAGAAAGGAGTTCTGTTGGTTGTTCTTCCACTGCCCCGGTAGCCAGATGAAAGACACCACAAAAGTGGTTCTACCTGCTTGCTGGGCTGAGATGGGCAATCGCTGACTTTTGGAGTCGGCTGGTGACAAAATGTTCCAAACACACCCCATGCACAACTCCACCGGGGAAGGGTCCAGAAAGGAGTTCTGTTGGTTGTTCTTCCACTGCCCCGGTAGCCAGATGAAAGACACCACAAAGGTGGTTCTACCTGCTTTCTAGGCTGAGATGGGGAATCGCTGACTTTTGGAGTCGGCTGGTGACAAAATGTTCCAAACACACCCCATGCACAACTCCAGCGGGGAAGGTGCCAGAAAGGAGTTCTCTTGGTAGTTCTTCCACTGCCCCGGTAGCCAGATGAAAGACACCACAAAAGTGGTTCTACCTTCTTACTGGGCTGAGATGGGCAATCGCTGACTTTTGGAGTCGGCTGGTGACAAAATGTTCCAAACACACCCCATGCACAACTCCACCGGGGAAGGTGCCAGAAAGGAGTTCTGTTGGTAGTTCTTCCAGTGCCCCGGTAGCCAGCTGAAAGACACCACAAAAGTGGTTCTACCTGCTTGCTGGGCTGAGATGGGGAATCGCTGACTTTTGGAGTCGGCTGGTGACAAAATGTTCCAAACACACCCCATGCACAACTCCAGCGGGGAAGGTGCCAGAAAGGAGTTCTCTTGGTAGTTCTTCCACTGCCCCGGTAGCCAGATGAAAGACACCACAAAAGTGGTTCTACCTTCTTACTGGGCTGAGATGGGCAATCGCTGACTTTTGGAGTCGGCTGGTGACAAAATGTTCCAAACACACCCCATGCACAACTCCACCGGGGAAGGTGCCAGAAAGGAGTTCTGTTGGTAGTTCTTCCAGTGCCCCGGTAGCCAGATGAAAGACACCACAAAAGTGGTTCTACCTGCTTGCTGGGCTGAGATGGGGAATCGCTGACTTTTGGAGTCGGCTGGTGACAAAATGTTCCAAACACACCCCATGCACAACTCCACCGGGGAAGGTGCCAGAAAGGAGTTCTGTTGGTAGTTCTTACACTGCCCCGGTAGCCAGATGAAAGACACCACAAAAGTGGTTCTACCTGCTTGCTGGGCTGAGATGGGGAATCGCTGACTTTTGGAGTCGGCTGGTGACAAAATGTTCCAAAGACAGCCCATGCACAACTCCCCCGGGGAAGGTGCCAGAAAGGAGTTCTGTTGGTTGTTCTTCCACTGCCCCGGTAGCCAGATGAAAGACACCACAAAAGTGGTTCTACCTGCTTGCTGGGCTGAGATGGGCAATCGCTGACTTTTGGAGTCGGCTGGTGACAAAATGTTCCAAACACACCCCATGCACAACTCCACCGGGGAAGGTGCCAGAAAGGAGTTCTGTTGGTAGTTCTTACACTGCCCCGGTAGCCAGCTGAAAGACACCACAAAAGTGGTTCTACCTGCTTGCTGGGCTGAGATGGGCAATCGCTGACTTTTGGAGTCGGCTGGTGACAAAATCTTCCAAACACACCCCATGCACAACTCCACCGGGGAAGGTGCCAGAAAGGAGTTCTCTTGGTAGTTCTTCCACTGCCCCGGTAGCCAGCTGAAAGACACCACAAAAGTGGTTCTACCTTCTTACTGGGCTGAGATGGGCAATCGCTGACTTTTGGAGTCGGCTGGTGACAAAATGTTCCAAACACACCCCATGCACAACTCCAGCGGGGAAGGTGCCAGAAAGGAGTTCTGTTGGTAGTTCTTCCAGTGCCCCGGTAGCCAGATGAAAGACACCACAAAAGTGGTTCTACCTGCTTGCTGGGCTGAGATGGGGAATCGCTGACTTTTGGAGTCGGCTGGTGACAAAATGTTCCAAACACACCCCATGCACAACTCCACCGGGGAAGGTGCCAGAAAGGAGTTCTGTTGGTTGTTCTTCCACTGCCCCGGTAGCCAGATGAAAGACACCACAAAAGTGGTTCTACCTGCTTGCTGGGCTGAGATGGGGAATCGCTGACTTTTGGAGTCGGCTGGTGACAAAATGTTCCAAAGACAGCCCATGCACAACTCCACCGGGGAAGGTGCCAGAAAGGAGTTCTGTTGGTAGTTCTTCCACTGCCCCGGTAGCCAGATGAAAGACACCACAAAAGTGGTTCTACCTGCTTGCTGGGCTGAGATGGGGAATCGCTGACTTTTGGAGTCGGCTGGTGACAAAATGTTCCAAACACACCCCATGCACAACTCCAGCGGGGAAGGTGCCAGAAAGGAGTTCTCTTGGTAGTTCTTCCACTGCCCCGGTAGCCAGATGAAAGACACCACAAAAGTGGTTCTACCTTCTTACTGGGCTGAGATGGGCAATCGCTGACTTTTGGAGTCGGCTGGTGACAAAATGTTCCAAACACACCCCATGCACAACTCCAGCGGGGAAGGTGCCAGAAAGGAGTTCTCTTGGTAGTTCTTCCAGTGCCCCGGTAGCCAGCTGAAAGACACCACAAAAGTGGTTCTACCTGCTTGCTGGGCTGAGATGGGGAATCGCTGACTTTTGGAGTCGGCTGGTGACAAAATGTTCCAAACACACCCCATGCACAACTCCAGCGGGGAAGGTGCCAGAAAGGAGTTCTGTTGGTAGTTCTTCCACTGCCCCGGTAGCCAGATGAAAGACACCACAAAAGTGGTTCTACCTTCTTACTGGGCTGAGATGGGCAATCGCTGACTTTTGGAGTCGGCTGGTGACAAAATGTTCCAAACACACCCCATGCACAACTCCAGCGGGGAAGGTGCCAGAAAGGAGTTCTGTTGGTAGTTCTTCCAGTGCCCCGGTAGCCAGATGAAAGACACCACAAAAGTGGTTCTACCTGCTTGCTGGGCTGAGATGGGGAATCGCTGACTTTTGGAGTCGGCTGGTGACAAAATGTTCCAAACACACCCCATGCACAACTCCACCGGGGAAGGTGCCAGAAAGGAGTTCTGTTGGTAGTTCTTCCACTGCCCCGGTAGCCAGATGAAAGACACCACAAAAGTGGTTCTACCTGCTTGCTGGGCTGAGATGGGGAATCGCTGACTTTTGCAGTCGGCTGGTGACAAAATGTTCCAAACACACCCCATGCACAACTCCACCGGGGAAGGTGCCAGAAAGGAGTTCTCTTGGTAGTTCTTCCACTGCCCCGGTAGCCAGATGAAAGACACCACAAAAGTGGTTCTACCTTCTTACTGGGCTGAGATGGGCAATCGCTGACTTTTGGAGTCGGCTGGTGACAAAATGTTCCAAACACACCCCATGCACAACTCCAGCGGGGAAGGTGCCAGAAAGGAGTTCTGTTGGTAGTTCTTCCAGTGCCCTGGTAGCCAGATGAAAGACACCACAAATATGGTTCTACCTGCTTGCTGGGCTGAGATGGGGAATCGCTGACTTTTGGAGTCGGCTGGTGACAAAATGTTCCAAACACACCCCATGCACAACTCCACCGGGGAAGGTGCCAGAAAGGAGTTCTGTTGGTTGTTCTTACACTGCCCCGGTAGCCAGATGAAAGACACCACAAAAGTGGTTCTACCTGCTTGCTGGGCTGAGATGGGGAATCGCTGACTTTTGCAGTCGGCTGGTGACAAAATGTTCCAAACACACCCCATGCACAACTCCTGCGGGGAAGGTGCCAGAAAGGAATTTTGTTGCTTGTTCTTCCACTGCCCCGGTAGCCAGATGAAAGACACCACAAAAGTGGTTCTACCTGCTTGCTGGGCTGAGATGGGCAATCGCTGACTTTTGGAGTCGGCTGGTGACAAAATGTTCCAAAGACAGCCCATGCACAACTCCAGCGGGGAAGGTGCCAGAAAGGAGTTCTGTTGGTAGTTCTTCCACTGCCCCGGTAGCCAGATGAAAGACACCACAAAAGTGGTTCTACCTGCTTGCTGGGCTGAGATGGGGAATCGCTGACTTTTGGAGTCGGCTGGTGACAAAATGTTCCAAACACACCCCATGCACAACTCCAGCGGGGAAGGTGCCAGAAAGGAATTTTGTTGCTTGTTCTTACACTGCCCCGGTAGCCAGATGAAAGACACCACAAAAGTGGTTCTACCTGCTTGCTGGGCTGAGATGGGGAATCGCTGACTTTTGCAGTCGGCTGGTGACAAAATGTTCCAAACACACCCCATGCACAACTCCTGCGGGGAAGGTGCCAGAAAGGAGTTCTGTTGGTTGTTCTTCCACTGCCCCGGTAGCCAGATGAAAGACACCACAAAAGTGGTTCTACCTGCTTGCTGGGCTGAGATGGGCAATCGCTGACTTTTGGAGTCGGCTGGTGACAAAATGTTCCAAACACACCCCATGCACAACTCCACCGGGGAAGGTGCCAGAAAGGAGTTCTGTTGGTTGTTCTTCCACTGCCCCGGTAGCCAGATGAAAGACACCACAAAAGTGGTTCTACCTGCTTTCTAGGCTGAGATGGGCAATCGCTGACTTTTGGAGTCGGCTGGTGACAAAATGTTCCAAACACACCCCATGCACAACTCCACCGGGGAAGGTGCCAGAAAGGAGTTCTGTTGGTTGTTCTTACACTGCCCCGGTAGCCAGATGAAAGACACCACAAAAGTGGTTCTACCTGCTTGCTGGGCTGAGATGGGGAATCGCTGACTTTTGGAGTCGGCTGGTGACAAAATGTTCCAAAGACAGCCCATGCACAACTCCACCGGGGAAGGTGCCAGAAAGGAGTTCTGTTGGTTGTTCTTACACTGCCCCGGTAGCCAGATGAAAGACACCACAAAAGTGGTTCTACCTGCTTGCTGGGCTGAGATGGGGAATCGCTGACTTTTGCAGTCGGCTGGTGACAAAATGTTCCAAACACACCCCATGCACAACTCCACCGGGGAAGGTGCCAGAAAGGAATTTTGTTGCTTGTTCTTCCACTGCCCCGGTAGCCAGATGAAAGACACCACAAAAGTGGTTCTACCTGCTTGCTGGGCTGAGATGGGCAATCGCTGACTTTTGGAGTCGGCTGGTGACAAAATGTTCCAAACACACCCCATGCACAACTCCACCGGGGAAGGTGCCAGAAAGGAATTTTGTTGCTTGTTCTTCCACTGCCCCGGTAGCCAGATGAAAGACACCACAAAAGTGGTTCTACCTGCTTGCTGGGCTGAGATGGGGAATCGCTGACTTTTGGAGTCGGCTGGTGACAAAATGTTCCAAACACACCCCATGCACAACTCCAGCGGGGAAGGTGCCAGAAAGGAGTTCTGTTGGTTGTTCTTACACTGCCCCGGTAGCCAGATGAAAGACACCACAAAAGTGGTTCTACCTGCTTGCTGGGCTGAGATGGGCAATCGCTGACTTTTGGAGTCGGCTGGTGACAAAATGTTCCAAACACACCCCATGCACAACTCCACCGGGGAAGGTGCCAGAAAGGAATTTTGTTGCTTGTTCTTCCACTGCCCCGGTAGCCAGATGAAAGACACCACAAAAGTGGTTCTACCTGCTTGCTGGGCTGAGATGGGCAATCGCTGACTTTTGCAGTCGGCTGGTGACAAAATGTTCCAAACACACCCCATGCACAACTCCACCGGGGAAGGTGCCAGAAAGGAGTTCTGTCGGTAGTTCTTACACTGCCCCGGTAGCCAGATGAAAGACACCACAAAAGTGGTTCTACCTGCTTGCTGGGCTGAGATGGGGAATCGCTGACTTTTGGAGTCGGCTGGTGACAAAATGTTCCAAACACACCCCATGCACAACTCCACCGGGGAAGGGTCCAGAAAGGAGTTCTGTTGGTTGTTCTTCCACTGCCCCGGTAGCCAGCTGAAAGACACCACAAAAGTGGTTCTACCTGCTTGCTGGGCTGAGATGGGGAATCGCTGACTTTTGGAGTCGGCTGGTGACAAAATGTTCCAAAGACAGCCCATGCACAACTCCACCGGGGAAGGTGCCAGAAAGGAGTTCTCTTGGTAGTTCTTCCACTGCCCCGGTAGCCAGATGAAAGACACCACAAAAGTGGTTCTACCTGCTTGCTGGGCTGAGATGGGCAATCGCTGACTTTTGGAGTCGGCTGGTGACAAAATGTTCCAAACACACCCCATGCACAACTCCACCGGGGAAGGTGCCAGAAAGGAGTTCTGTTGGTAGTTCTTACACTGCCCCGGTAGCCAGCTGAAAGACACCACAAAAGTGGTTCTACCTGCTTTCTGGGCTGAGATGGGCAATCGCTGACTTTTGGAGTCGGCTGGTGACAAAATGTTCCAAACACACCCCATGCACAACTCCACCGGGGAAGGTGCCAGAAAGGAGTTCTGTAGGTAGTTCTTACACTGCCCCGGTAGCCAGCTGAAAGACACCACAAAAGTGGTTCTACCTGCTTGCTGGGCTGAGATGGGCAATCGCTGACTTTTGCAGTCGGCTGGTGACAAAATGTTCCAAACACACCCCATGCACAACTCCACCGGGGAAGGTGCCAGAAAGGAGTTCTGTTGGTTGTTCTTCCACTGCCCCGGTAGCCAGCTGAAAGACACCACAAAAGTGATTCTACCTGATTTCTAGGCTGAGATGGGGAATCGCTGACTTTTGGAGTCGGCTGGTGACAAAATGTTCCAAAGACAGCCCATGCACAACTCCACCGGGGAAGGTGCCAGAAAGGAGTTCTGTTGCTTGTTCTTCCACTGCCCCGGTAGCCAGATGAAAGACACCACAAAAGTGGTTCTACCTGCTTTCTGGGCTGAGATGGGCAATCGCTGACTTTTGCAGTCGGCTGGTGACAAAATGTTCCAAACACACCCCATGCACAACTCCACCGGGGAAGGTGCCAGAAAGGAGTTCTGTTGGTTGTTCTTCCACTGCCCCGGTAGCCAGATGAAAGACACCACAAAAGTGGTTCTACCTGCTTTCTGGGCTGAGATGGGCAATCGCTGACTTTTGGAGTCGGCTGGTGACAAAATGTTCCAAACACACCCCATGCACAACTCCAACGGGGAAGGGTCCAGAAAGGAGTTCTGTTGGTTGTTCTTCCACTGCCCCGGTAGCCAGATGAAAGACACCACAAAAGTGGTTCTACCTGCTTTCTGGGCTGAGATGGGGAATCGCTGACTTTTGGAGTCGGCTGGTGACAAAATGTTCCAAAGACAGCCCATGCACAACTCCACCGGGGAAGGTGCCAGAAAGGAGTTCTGTTGGTAGTTCTTCCAGTGCCCCGGTAGCCAGCTGAAAGACACCACAAAAGTGGTTCTACCTGCTTTCTGGGCTGAGATGGGCAATCGCTGACTTTTGGAGTCGGCTCGTGACAAAATGTTCCAAAGACAGCCCATGCACAACTCCACCGGGGAAGGTGCCAGAAAGGAGTTCTGTTGGTTGTTCTTCCACTGCCCCGGTAGCCAGATGAAAGACACCACAAAAGTGGTTCTACCTTCTTGCTGGGCTGAGATGGGCAATCGCTGACTTTTGGAGTCGGCTGGTGACAAAATGTTCCAAACACACCCCATGCACAACTCCAGCGGGGAAGGTGCCAGAAAGGAGTTCTGTTGGTAGTTCTTCCACTGCCCCGGTAGCCAGATGAAAGACACCACAAAAGTGGTTCTACCTGCTTGCTGGGCTGAGATGGGGAATCGCTGACTTTTGGAGTCGGCTGGTGACAAAATGTTCCAAACACACCCCATGCACAACTCCACCGGGGAAGGTGCCAGAAAGGAGTTCTGTTGGTTGTTCTTCCACTGCCCCGGTAGCCAGCTGAAAGACACCACAAAAGTGGTTCTACCTGCTTGCTGGGCTGAGATGGGGAATCGCTGACTTTTGGAGTCGGCTGGTGACAAAATGTTCCAAAGACAGCCCATGCACAACTCCACCGGGGAAGGTGCCAGAAAGGAGTTCTGTTGGTTGTTCTTACACTGCCCCGGTAGCCAGATGAAAGACACCACAAAAGTGGTTCTACCTGCTTGCTGGGCTGAGATGGGGAATCGCTGACTTTTGCAGTCGGCTGGTGACAAAATGTTCCAAACACACCCCATGCACAACTCCACCGGGGAAGGTGCCAGAAAGGAATTTTGTTGCTTGTTCTTCCACTGCCCCGGTAGCCAGATGAAAGACACCACAAAAGTGGTTCTACCTGCTTGCTGGGCTGAGATGGGCAATCGCTGACTTTTGGAGTCGGCTGGTGACAAAATGTTCCAAACACACCCCATGCACAACTCCACCGGGGAAGGTGCCAGAAAGGAATTTTGTTGCTTGTTCTTCCACTGCCCCGGTAGCCAGATGAAAGACACCACAAAAGTGGTTCTACCTGCTTGCTGGGCTGAGATGGGGAATCGCTGACTTTTGGAGTCGGCTGGTGACAAAATGTTCCAAACACACCCCATGCACAACTCCAGCGGGGAAGGTGCCAGAAAGGAGTTCTGTTGGTTGTTCTTACACTGCCCCGGTAGCCAGATGAAAGACACCACAAAAGTGGTTCTACCTGCTTGCTGGGCTGAGATGGGCAATCGCTGACTTTTGGAGTCGGCTGGTGACAAAATGTTCCAAACACACCCCATGCACAACTCCACCGGGGAAGGTGCCAGAAAGGAATTTTGTTGCTTGTTCTTCCACTGCCCCGGTAGCCAGATGAAAGACACCACAAAAGTGGTTCTACCTGCTTGCTGGGCTGAGATGGGCAATCGCTGACTTTTGCAGTCGGCTGGTGACAAAATGTTCCAAACACACCCCATGCACAACTCCACCGGGGAAGGTGCCAGAAAGGAGTTCTGTCGGTAGTTCTTACACTGCCCCGGTAGCCAGATGAAAGACACCACAAAAGTGGTTCTACCTGCTTGCTGGGCTGAGATGGGGAATCGCTGACTTTTGGAGTCGGCTGGTGACAAAATGTTCCAAACACACCCCATGCACAACTCCACCGGGGAAGGGTCCAGAAAGGAGTTCTGTTGGTTGTTCTTCCACTGCCCCGGTAGCCAGCTGAAAGACACCACAAAAGTGGTTCTACCTGCTTGCTGGGCTGAGATGGGGAATCGCTGACTTTTGGAGTCGGCTGGTGACAAAATGTTCCAAAGACAGCCCATGCACAACTCCACCGGGGAAGGTGCCAGAAAGGAGTTCTCTTGGTAGTTCTTCCACTGCCCCGGTAGCCAGATGAAAGACACCACAAAAGTGGTTCTACCTGCTTGCTGGGCTGAGATGGGCAATCGCTGACTTTTGGAGTCGGCTGGTGACAAAATGTTCCAAACACACCCCATGCACAACTCCACCGGGGAAGGTGCCAGAAAGGAGTTCTGTTGGTAGTTCTTACACTGCCCCGGTAGCCAGCTGAAAGACACCACAAAAGTGGTTCTACCTGCTTTCTGGGCTGAGATGGGCAATCGCTGACTTTTGGAGTCGGCTGGTGACAAAATGTTCCAAACACACCCCATGCACAACTCCACCGGGGAAGGTGCCAGAAAGGAGTTCTGTAGGTAGTTCTTACACTGCCCCGGTAGCCAGCTGAAAGACACCACAAAAGTGGTTCTACCTGCTTGCTGGGCTGAGATGGGCAATCGCTGACTTTTGCAGTCGGCTGGTGACAAAATGTTCCAAACACACCCCATGCACAACTCCACCGGGGAAGGTGCCAGAAAGGAGTTCTGTTGGTTGTTCTTCCACTGCCCCGGTAGCCAGCTGAAAGACACCACAAAAGTGATTCTACCTGATTTCTAGGCTGAGATGGGGAATCGCTGACTTTTGGAGTCGGCTGGTGACAAAATGTTCCAAAGACAGCCCATGCACAACTCCACCGGGGAAGGTGCCAGAAAGGAGTTCTGTTGCTTGTTCTTCCACTGCCCCGGTAGCCAGATGAAAGACACCACAAAAGTGGTTCTACCTGCTTTCTGGGCTGAGATGGGCAATCGCTGACTTTTGGAGTCGGCTGGTGACAAAATGTTCCAAACACACCCCATGCACAACTCCAACGGGGAAGGTTCCAGAAAGGAGTTCTGTTGGTAGTTCTTCCAGTGCCCCGGTAGCCAGCTGAAAGACACCACAAAAGTGGTTCTACCTGCTTTCTGGGCTGAGATGGGCAATCGCTGACTTTTGGTGTCGGCTCGTGACAAAATGTTCCAAACACACCCCATGCACAACTCCACCGGGGAAGGTGCCAGAAAGGAGTTCTGTTGGTTGTTCTTACACTGCCCCGGTAGCCAGCTGAAAGACACCACAAAAGTGGTTCTACCTGCTTTCTAGGCTGAGATGGGGAATCGCTGACTTTTGGAGTCGGCTGGTGACAAAATGTTCCAAACACACCCCATGCACAACTCCACCGGGGAAGGTGCCAGAAAGGAGTTCTGTTGGTAGTTCTTCCAGTGCCCCGGTAGCCAGCTGAAAGACACCACAAAAGTGGTTCTACCTGCTTGCTGGGCTGAGATGGGCAATCGCTGACTTTTGGAGTCGGCTGGTGACAAAATGTTCCAAACACACCCCATGCACAACTCCACCGGGGAAGGTGTCAGAAAGGAGTTCTCTTGGTAGTTCTTCCACTGCCCCGGTAGCCAGCTGAAAGACACCACAAAAGTGGTTCTACCTGCTTTCTGGGCTGAGATGGGCAATCGCTGACTTTTGGAGTCGGCTGGTGACAAAATGTTCCAAACACACCCCATGCACAACTCCACCGGGGAAGGTGTCAGAAAGGAGTTCTCTTGGTAGTTCTTCCACTGCCCCGGTAGCCAGCTGAAAGACACCACAAAAGTGGTTCTACCTGCTTTCTGGGCTGAGATGGGCAATCGCTGACTTTTGGAGTCGGCTGGTGAAAAAATGTTCCAAACACACCCCATGCACAACTCCAGCGGGGAAGGTGCCAGAAAGGAGTTCTGTTGGTAGTTCTTCCACTGCCCCGGTAGCCAGATGAAAGACACCACAAAAGTGGTTCTACCTGCTTTCTGGGCTGAGATGGGCAATCGCTGACTTTTGGAGTCGGCTGGTGACAAAATGTTCCAAACACACCCCATGCACAACTCCACCGGGGAAGGTGTCAGAAAGGAGTTCTCTTGGTAGTTCTTCCACTGCCCCGGTAGCCAGCTGAAAGACACCACAAAAGTGGTTCTACCTGCTTTCTGGGCTGAGATGGGCAATCGCTGACTTTTGGAGTCGGCTGGTGACAAAATGTTCCAAACACACCCCATGCACAACTCCACCGGGGAAGGTGCCAGAAAGGAGTTCTGTTGGTTGTTCTTACACTGCCCCGGTAGCCAGATGAAAGACACCACAAAAGTGGTTCTACCTGCTTTCTAGGCTGAGATGGGGAATCGCTGACTTTTGGAGTCGGCTGGTGACAAAATGTTCCAAACACACCCCATGCACAACTCCACCGGGGAAGGTGCCAGAAAGGAGTTCTGTTGGTAGTTCTTCCAGTGCCCCGGTAGCCAGCTGAAAGACACCACAAAAGTGGTTCTACCTGCTTTCTGGGCTGAGATGGGCAATCGCTGACTTTTGCAGTCGGCTGGTGACAAAATGTTCCAAACACACCCCATGCACAACTCCACCGGGGAAGGTGCCAGAAAGGAGTTCTGTTGGTTGTTCTTACACTGCCCCGGTAGCCAGATGAAAGACACCACAAAAGTGGTTCTACCTGCTTTCTGGGCTGAGATGGGCAATCGCTGACTTTTGGAGTCGGCTGGTGACAAAATGTTCCAAACACACCCCATGCACAACTCCACCGGGGAAGGTGCCAGAAAGGAGTTCTGTTGGTTGTTCTTCCACTGCCCCGGTAGCCAGATGAAAGACACCACAAAAGTGGTTCTACCTGCTTGCTGGGCTGAGATGGGGAATCGCTGACTTTTGGAGTCGGCTGGTGACAAAATGTTCCAAAGACAGCCCATGCACAACTCCACCGGGGAAGGTGCCAGAAAGGAGTTCTGTTGGTTGTTCTTCCACTGCCCCGGTAGCCAGCTGAAAGACACCACAAAAGTGGTTCTACCTGCTTGCTGGGCTGAGATGGGCAATCGCTGACTTTTGGAGTCGGCTGGTGACAAAATGTTCCAAACACACCCCATGCACAACTCCACCGGGGAAGGTGCCAGAAAGGAGTTCTGTTGGTAGTTCTTCCACTGCCCCGGTAGCCAGCTGAAAGACACCACAAAAGTGGTTCTACCTGCTTTCTGGGCTGAGATGGGCAATCGCTGACTTTTGGAGTCGGCTGGTGACAAAATGTTCCAAACACACCCCATGCACAACTCCACCGGGGAAGGTGCCAGAAAGGAGTTCCGTTGCTTGTTCTTCCACTGCCCCGGTAGCCAGCTGAAAGACACGACAAAAGTGGTTCTACCTGCTTGCTGGGCTGAGATGGGCAATCGCTGACTTTTGGAGTCGGCTGGTGACAAAATGTTCCAAACACACCCCATGCACAACTCCACCGGGGAAGGTGTCAGAAAGGAGTTCTCTTGGTAGTTCTTCCACTGCCCCGGTAGCCAGATGAAAGACACCACAAAAGTGGTTCTACCTGCTTTCTGGGCTGAGATGGGCAATCGCTGACTTTTGGAGTCGGCTGGTGACAAAATGTTCCAAACACACCCCATGCACAACTCCACCGGGGAAGGTGCCAGAAAGGAGTTCTGTTGGTAGTTCTTCCACTGCCCCGGTAGCCAGCTGAAAGACACCACAAAAGTGGTTCTACCTGCTTTCTGGGCTGAGATGGGCAATCGCTGACTTTTGGAGTCGGCTGGTGACAAAATGTTCCAAACACACCCCATGCACAACTCCACCGGGGAAGGTGCCAGAAAGGAGTTCTGTTGGTAGTTCTTCCACTGCCCCGGTAGCCAGCTGAAAGACACCACAAAAGTGGTTCTACCTGCTTGCTGGGCTGAGATGGGCAATCGCTGACTTTTGCAGTCGGCTGGTGACAAAATGTTCCAAACACACCCCATGCACAACTCCAGCGGGGAAGGTGCCAGAAAGGAGTTCTGTTGGTTGTTCTTCCACTGCCCCGGTAGCCAGATGAAAGACACCACAAAAGTGGTTCTACCTGCTTTCTAGGCTGAGATGGGGAATCGCTGACTTTTGGAGTCGGCTGGTGACAAAATGTTCCAAACACACCCCATGCACAACTCCACCGGGGAAGGTGCCAGAAAGGAGTTCTGTTGGTTGTTCTTACACTGCCCTGGTAGCCAGATGAAAGACACCACAAAAGTGGTTCTACCTGCTTTCTGGGCTGAGATGGGCAATCGCTGACTTTTGGAGTTGGCTGGTGACAAAATGTTCCAAACACACCCCATGCACAACTCCACCGGGGAAGGGTCCAGAAAGGAGTTCTGTTGGTTGTTCTTCCACTACCCCGGTAGCCAGCTGAAAGACACCACAAAAGTGGTTCTACCTGCTTTCTGGGCTGAGATGGGGAATCGCTGACTTTTGGAGTCGGCTGGTGACAAAATGTTCCAAACACACCCCATGCACAACTCCAGCGGGGAAGGTGCCAGAAAGGAGTTCTGTTGGTAGTTCTTCCAGTGCCCCAGTAGCCAGCTGAAAGACACCACAAAAGTGGTTCTACCTGCTTGCTGGGCTGAGATGGGCAATCGCTGACTTTTGGAGTCGGCTCGTGACAAAATGTTCCAAACACACCCAATGCACAACTCCAACGGGGAAGGGTCCAGAAAGGAGTTCTGTTGGTTGTTCTTCCACTGCCCCGGTAGCCAGATGAAAGACACCACAAAAGTGGTTCTACCTGCTTTCTAGGCTGAGATGGGCAATCGCTGACTTTTGGAGTCGGCTGGTGACAAAATGTTCCAAACACACCCCATGCACAACTCCACCGGGGAAGGTGCCAGAAAGGAGTTCTGTTGGTAGTTCTTCCACTGCCCCGGTAGCCAGATGAAAGACACCACAAAAGTGGTTCTACCTGCTTTCTGGGCTGAGATGGGGAATCGCTGACTTTTGGAGTCGGCTGGTGACAAAATGTTCCAAACACACCCCATGCACAACTCCACCGGGGAAGGTGCCAGAAAGGAGTTCTGTTGGTTGTTCTTACACTGCCCCGGTAGCCAGCTGAAAGACACCACAAAAGTGGTTCTACCTGCTTTCTGGGCTGAGATGGGCGATCGCTGACTTTTGGAGTCGGCTGGTGACAAAATGTTCCAAACACACCCCATGCACAACTCCAGCGGGGAAGGTGCCAGAAAGGAATTCCGTTGCTTGTTCTTCCACTGCCCCGGTAGCCAGCTGAAAGACACCACAAAAGTGGTTCTACCTGCTTGCTGGGCTGAGATGGGGAATCGCTGACTTTTGGAGTCGGCTGGTGACAAAATGTTCCAAACACACCCCATGCACAACTCCACCGGGGAAGGTGTCAGAAAGGAGTTCTCTTGGTAGTTCTTCCACTGCCCCGGTAGCCAGCTGAAAGATACCACAAAAGTGGTTCTACCTGCTTTCTGGGCTGAGATGGGCAATCGCTGACTTTTGGAGTCGGCTGGTGACAAAATGTTCCAAACACACCCCATGCACAACTCCACCGGGGAAGGTGCCAGAAAGGAGTTCTGTTGGTAGTTCTTCCACTGCCCCGGTAGCCAGCTGAAAGACACCACAAAAGTGGTTCTACCTTCTTACTGGGCTGAGATGGGCAATCGCTG
Organism: Falco punctatus; assembly: GCF_963210335.1. Lineage (NCBI taxonomy): Eukaryota > Metazoa > Chordata > Aves > Falconiformes > Falconidae > Falco > Falco punctatus. The sequence continues at coordinate 1,309,735 of NW_027660338.1, forward strand.
ACTTTTGGAGTCGGCTGGTGACAAAATGTTCCAAACACACCCCATGCACAACTCCACCGGGGAAGGTGCCAGAAAGGAGTTCTGTTGGTTGTTCTTACACTGCCCCGGTAGCCAGATGAAAGACACCACAAAAGTGGTTCTACCTGCTTGCTGGGCTGAGATGGGGAATCGCTGACTTTTGGAGTCGGCTGGTGACAAAATGTTCCAAAGACAGCCCATGCACAACTCCAGCGGGGAAGGTGCCAGAAAGGAGTTCTGTTGGTAGTTTTTACACTGCCCCGGTAGCCAGATGAAAGACACCACAAAAGTGGTTCTACCTGCTTTCTGGGCTGAGATGGGGAATCGCTGACTTTTGGAGTCGGCTGGTGACAAAATGTTCCAAACACACCCCATGCACAACTCCACCGTGGAAGGTGCCAGAAAGGAGTTCTGTTGGTTGTTCTTACACTGCCCCGGTAGCCAGATGAAAGACACCACAAAAGTGGTTCTACCTGCTTTCTGGGCTGAGATGGGCAATCGCTGACTTTTGGAGTCGGCTGGTGACAAAATGTTCCAAACACACCCCATGCACAACTCCAGCGGGGAAGGTGCCAGAAAGGAATTCCATTGCTTGTTCTTCCACTGCCCCGGTAGCCAGCTGAAAGACACCACAAAAGTGGTTCTACCTGCTTGCTGGGCTGAGATGGGCAATCGCTGACTTTTGGAGTCGGCTGGTGACAAAATGTTCCAAACACACCCCATGCACAACTCCACTGGGGAAGGTGTCAGAAAGGAGTTCTCTTGGTAGTTCTTCCACTGCCCCGGTAGCCAGCTGAAAGACACCACAAAAGTGGTTCTACCTGCTTTCTGGGCTGAGATGGGGAATCGCTGACTTTTGGAGTCGGCTGGTGACAAAATGTTCCAAACACACCCCATGCACAACTCCACCGGGGAAGGTGCCAGAAAGGAGTTCTGTTGGTAGTTCTTCCACTGCCCCGGTAGCCAGCTGAAAGACACCACAAAAGTGGTTCTACCTGCTTTCTGGGCTGAGATGGGCAATGGCTGACTTTTGGAGTCGGCTGGTGACAAAATGTTCCAAACACACCCCATGCACAACTCCACCGGGGAAGGTGCCAGAAAGGAGTTCTGTTGGTAGTTCTTACACTGCCCCGGTAGCCAGCTGAAAGACACCACAAAAGTGGTTCTACCTGCTTGCTGGGCTGAGATGGGCAATCGCTGACTTTTGCAGTCGGCTGGTGACAAAATGTTCCAAACACACCCCATGCACAACTCCACCGGGGAAGGTGCCAGAAAGGAGTTCTGTTGGTAGTTCTTCCACTGCCCCGGTAGCCAGATGAAAGACACCACAAAAGTGGTTCTACCTGCTTTCTGGGCTGAGATGGGCAATCGCTGACTTTTGGAGTCGGCTGGTGACAAAATGTTCCAAACACACCCCATGCACAACTCCAGCGGGGAAGGTGCCAGAAAGGAGTTCTGTTGGTAGTTCTTCCAGTGCCCCGGTAGCCAGATGAAAGACACCACAAAAGTGGTTCTACCTGCTTGCTGGGCTGAGATGGGCAATCGCTGACTTTTGGAGTCGGCTGGTGACAAAATGTTCCAAACACACCCCATGCACAACTCCAGCGGGGAAGGTGCCAGAAAGGAGTTCTGTTGGTAGTTCTTACACTGCCCCGGTAGCCAGAAGAAAGACACCACAAAAGTGGTTCTACCTGCTTGCTGGGCTGAGATGGGGAATCGCTGACTTTTGCAGACGGCTGGTGACAAAATGTTCCAAACACACCCCATGCACAACTCCACCGGGGAAGGTGCCAGAAAGGAGTTCTGTTGGTTGTTCTTCCACTGCCCCGGTAGCCAGCTGAAAGACACCACAAAAGTGGTTCTACCTGCTTTCTAGGCTGAGATGGGGAATCGCTGACTTTTGGAGTCGGCTGGTGACAAAATGTTCCAAACACACCCCATGCACAACTCCACCGGGGAAGGTGCCAGAAAGGGGTTCTGTTGCTTGTTCTTCCACTGCCCCGGTAGCCAGCTGAAAGACACCACAAAAGTGGTTCTACCTGCTTGCTGGGCTGAGATGGGCAATCGCTGACTTTTGGAGTCGGCTGGTGACAAAATGTTCCAAACACACCCAATGCACAACTCCAACGGGGAAGGGTCCAGAAAGGAGTTCTGTTGGTTGTTCTTCCACTGCCCCGGTAGCCAGATGAAAGACACCACAAAAGTGGTTCTACCTGCTTTCTAGGCTGAGATGGGGAATCGCTGACTTTTGGAGTCGGCTGGTGACAAAATGTTCCAAACACACCCCATGCACAACTCCACCGGGGAAGGTGCCAGAAAGGAGTTCTGTTGGTAGTTCTTCCACTGCCCCGGTAGCCAGCTGAAAGACACCACAAAAGTGGTTCTACCTGCTTTCTGGGCTGAGATGGGCAATCGCTGACTTTTGGAGTCGGCTCGTGACAAAATGTTCCAAACACACCCCATGCACAACTCCACCGGGGAAGGTGTCAGAAAGGAGTTCTGTTGGTTGTTCTTACACTGCCCCGGTAGCCAGCTGAAAGACACCACAAAAGTGGTTCTACCTGCTTTCTGGGCTGAGATGGGGAATCGCTGACTTTTGCAGTCGGCTGGTGACAAAATGTTCCAAACACACCCCATGCACAACTCCACCGGGGAAGGTGCCAGAAAGGAGTTCTGTTGGTAGTTCTTACACTGCCCCGGTAGCCAGCTGAAAGACACCACAAAAGTGGTTCTACCTGCTTGCTGGGCTGAGATGGGCAATCGCTGACTTTTGGAGTCGGCTGGTGACAAAATGTTCCAAACACACCCCATGCACAACTCCACCGGGGAAGGTGCCAGAAAGGAGTTCTCTTGGTAGTTCTTCCACTGCCCCGGTAGCCAGCTGAAAGACACCACAAAAGTGGTTCTACCTTCTTACTGGGCTGAGATGGGCAATCGCTGACTTTTGGAGTCGGCTGGTGACAAAATGTTCCAAACACACCCCATGCACAACTCCACCGGGGAAGGTGCCAGAAAGGAGTTCTGTTGGTTGTTCTTACACTGCCCCGGTAGCCAGATGAAAGACACCACAAAAGTGGTTCTACCTGCTTGCTGGGCTGAGATGGGGAATCGCTGACTTTTGCAGTCGGCTGGTGACAAAATGTTCCAAACACACCCCATGCACAACTCCTGCGGGGAAGGTGCCAGAAAGGAGTTCTGTTGGTTGTTCTTCCACTGCCCCGGTAGCCAGATGAAAGACACCACAAAAGTGGTTCTACCTGCTTTCTGGGCTGAGATGGGCAATCGCTGACTTTTGGAGTCGGCTGGTGACAAAATGTTCCAAACACACCCCATGCACAACTCCTGCGGGGAAGGTGCCAGAAAGGAATTTTGTTGCTTGTTCTTCCACTGCCCCGGTAGCCAGATGAAAGACACCACAAAAGTGGTTCTACCTGCTTGCTGGGCTGAGATGGGCAATCGCTGACTTTTGGAGTCGGCTGGTGACAAAATGTTCCAAACACACCCCATGCACAACTCCACCGGGGAAGGTGCCAGAAAGGAGTTCTGTTGGTTGTTCTTACACTGCCCCGGTAGCCAGATGAAAGACACCACAAAAGTGGTTCTACCTGCTTGCTGGGCTGAGATGGGGAATCGCTGACTTTTGCAGTCGGCTGGTGACAAAATGTTCCAAACACACCCCATGCACAACTCCAGCGGGGAAGGTGCCAGAAAGGAGTTCTGTTGGTTGTTCTTACACTGCCCCGGTAGCCAGATGAAAGACACCACAAAAGTGGTTCTACCTGCTTGCTGGGCTGAGATGGGCAATCGCTGACTTTTGGAGTCGGCTGGTGACAAAATGTTCCAAACACACCCCATGCACAACTCCAGCGGGGAAGGTGCCAGAAAGGAGTTCTGTTGGTTGTTCTTCCACTGCCCCGGTAGCCAGCTGAAAGACACCACAAAAGTGGTTCTACCTGCTTGCTGGGCTGAGATGGGCAATCGCTGACTTTTGGAGTCGGCTGGTGACAAAATGTTCCAAACACACCCCATGCACAACTCCAGCGGGGAAGGTGCCAGAAAGGAGTTCTCTTGGTAGTTCTTCCACTGCCCCGGTAGCCAGCTGAAAGACACCACAAAAGTGGTTCTACCTGCTTGCTGGGCTGAGATGGGCAATCGCTGACGTTTGGAGTCGGCTGGTGACAAAATGTTCCAAACACACCCCATGCACAACTCCACCGGGGAAGGTGCCAGAAAGGAGTTCTGTTGGTTGTTCTTACACTGCCCCGGTAGCCAGAAGAAAGACACCACAAAAGTGGTTCTACCTGCTTTCTGGGCTGAGATGGGGAATCGCTGACTTTTGGAGTCGGCTGGTGACAAAATGTTCCAAACACACCCCATGCACAACTCCACCGGGGAAGGTGCCAGAAAGGAATTCCGTTGGTTGTTCTTCCACTGCCCCGGTAGCCAGCTGAAAGACACCACAAAAGTGGTTCTACCTGCTTGCTGGGCTGAGATGGGCAATCGCTGACTTTTGGAGTCGGCTGGTGACAAAATGTTCCAAACACACCCCATGCACAACTCCACCGGGGAAGGTGCCAGAAAGGAGTTCTGTTGGTAGTTCTTACACTGCCCCGGTAGCCAGATGAAAGACAACACAAAAGTGGTTCTACCTGCTTGCTGGGCTGAGATGGGCAATCGCTGACTTTTGCAGTCGGCTGGTGACAAAATGTTCCAAACACACCCCATGCACAACTCCACCGGGGAAGGTGCCAGAAAGGAGTTCTGTTGGTTGTTCTTACACTGCCCCGGTAGCCAGATGAAAGACACCACAAAAGTGGTTCTACCTGCTTGCTGGGCTGAGATGGGGAATCGCTGACTTGTGGACTCGGCTGGTGACAAAATGTTCCAAACACACCCCATGCACAACTCCTGCGGGGAAGGTGCCAGAAAGGAATTTTGTTGCTTGTTCTTCCACTGCCCCGGTAGCCAGATGAAAGACACCACAAAAGTGGTTCTACCTGCTTGCTGGGCTGAGATGGGCAATCGCTGACTTTTGGAGTCGGCTGGTGACAAAATGTTCCAAACACACCCCATGCACAACTCCAGCGGGGAAGGTGCCAGAAAGGAGTTCTCTTGGTAGTTCTTCCACTGCCCCGGTAGCCAGATGAAAGACACCACAAAAGTGGTTCTACCTGCTTTCTGGGCTGAGATGGGCAATCGCTGACTTTTGGAGTCGGCTGGTGACAAAATGTTCCAAACACACCCCATGCACAACTCCAGCGGGGAAGGTGCCAGAAAGGAGTTCTGTTGGTAGTTCTTCCAGTGCCCCGGTAGCCAGATGAAAGACACCACAAAAGTGGTTCTACCTGCTTGCTGGGCTGAGATGGGCAATCGCTGACTTTTGGAGTCGGCTGGTGACAAAATGTTCCAAACACACCCCATGCACAACTCCAGCGGGGAAGGTGCCAGAAAGGAGTTCTGTTGGTAGTTCTTACACTGCCCCGGTAGCCAGATGAAAGACACCACAAAAGTGGTTCTACCTGCTTGCTGGGCTGAGATGGGCAATCGCTGACTTTTGCAGACGGCTGGTGACAAAATGTTCCAAACACACCCCATGCACAACTCCACCGGGGAAGGTGCCAGAAAGGAGTTCTGTTGGTTGTTCTTCCACTGCCCCGGTAGCCAGCTGAAAGACACCACAAAAGTGGTTCTACCTGCTTTCTAGGCTGAGATGGGGAATCGCTGACTTTTGGAGTCGGCTGGTGACAAAATGTTCCAAACACACCCCATGCACAACTCCACCGGGGAAGGTGCCAGAAAGGGGTTCTGTTGCTTGTTCTTCCACTGCCCCGGTAGCCAGCTGAAAGACACCACAAAAGTGGTTCTACCTGCTTGCTGGGCTGAGATGGGCAATCGCTGACTTTTGGAGTCGGCTGGTGACAAAATGTTCCAAACACACCCAATGCACAACTCCAACGGGGAAGGGTCCAGAAAGGAGTTCTGTTGGTTGTTCTTCCACTGCCCCGGTAGCCAGATGAAAGACACCACAAAAGTGGTTCTACCTGCTTTCTAGGCTGAGATGGGGAATCGCTGACTTTTGGAGTCGGCTGGTGACAAAATGTTCCAAACACACCCCATGCACAACTCCACCGGGGAAGGTGCCAGAAAGGAGTTCTGTTGGTAGTTCTTCCACTGCCCCGGTAGCCAGCTGAAAGACACCACAAAAGTGGTTCTACCTGCTTTCTGGGCTGAGATGGGCAATCGCTGACTTTTGGAGTCGGCTCGTGACAAAATGTTCCAAACACACCCCATGCACAACTCCACCGGGGAAGGTGTCAGAAAGGAGTTCTCTTGGTAGTTCTTCCACTGCCCCGGTAGCCAGCTGAAAGACACCACAAAAGTGGTTCTACCTGCTTTCTGGGCTGAGATGGGGAATCGCTGACTTTTGCAGTCGGCTGGTGACAAAATGTTCCAAACACACCCCATGCACAACTCCACCGGGGAAGGTGCCAGAAAGGAGTTCCGTTGGTAGTTCTTCCACTGCCCCGGTAGCCAGCTGAAAGACACCACAAAAGTGGTTCTACCTGCTTGCTGGGCTGAGATGGGCAATCGCTGACTTTTGGAGTCGGCTGGTGACAAAATGTTCCAAACACACCCCATGCACAACTCCACCGGGGAAGGTGCCAGAAAGGAGTTCTGTTGGTAGTTCTTACACTGCCCCGGTAGCCAGATGAAAGACACCACAAAAGTGGTTCTACCTGCTTGCTGGGCTGAGATGGGCAATCGCTGACTTTTGCAGTCGGCTGGTGACAAAATGTTCCAAACACACCCCATGCACAACTCCACCGGGGAAGGTGCCAGAAAGGAGTTCTGTTGGTTGTTCTTACACTGCCCCGGTAGCCAGATGAAAGACACCACAAAAGTGGTTCTACCTGCTTGCTGGGCTGAGATGGGGAATCGCTGACTTGTGGACTCGGCTGGTGACAAAATGTTCCAAACACACCCCATGCACAACTCCTGCGGGGAAGGTGCCAGAAAGGAATTTTGTTGCTTGTTCTTCCACTGCCCCGGTAGCCAGATGAAAGACACCACAAAAGTGGTTCTACCTGCTTGCTGGGCTGAGATGGGCAATCGCTGACTTTTGGAGTCGGCTGGTGACAAAATGTTCCAAACACACCCCATGCACAACTCCAGCGGGGAAGGTGCCAGAAAGGAGTTCTCTTGGTAGTTCTTCCACTGCCCCGGTAGCCAGATGAAAGACACCACAAAAGTGGTTCTACCTGCTTTCTGGGCTGAGATGGGCAATCGCTGACTTTTGGAGTCGGCTGGTGACAAAATGTTCCAAACACACCCCATGCACAACTCCAGCGGGGAAGGTGCCAGAAAGGAGTTCTGTTGGTAGTTCTTCCAGTGCCCCGGTAGCCAGATGAAAGACACCACAAAAGTGGTTCTACCTGCTTGCTGGGCTGAGATGGGCAATCGCTGACTTTTGGAGTCGGCTGGTGACAAAATGTTCCAAACACACCCCATGCACAACTCCAGCGGGGAAGGTGCCAGAAAGGAGTTCTGTTGGTAGTTCTTACACTGCCCCGGTAGCCAGATGAAAGACACCACAAAAGTGGTTCTACCTGCTTGCTGGGCTGAGATGGGCAATCGCTGACTTTTGCAGACGGCTGGTGACAAAATGTTCCAAACACACCCCATGCACAACTCCACCGGGGAAGGTGCCAGAAAGGAGTTCTGTTGGTTGTTCTTCCACTGCCCCGGTAGCCAGCTGAAAGACACCACAAAAGTGGTTCTACCTGCTTTCTAGGCTGAGATGGGGAATCGCTGACTTTTGGAGTCGGCTGGTGACAAAATGTTCCAAACACACCCCATGCACAACTCCACCGGGGAAGGTGCCAGAAAGGGGTTCTGTTGCTTGTTCTTCCACTGCCCCGGTAGCCAGCTGAAAGACACCACAAAAGTGGTTCTACCTGCTTGCTGGGCTGAGATGGGCAATCGCTGACTTTTGGAGTCGGCTGGTGACAAAATGTTCCAAACACACCCCATGCACAACTCCACCGGGGAAGGTGCCAGAAAGGAGTTCTGTTGGTTGTTCTTCCACTGCCCCGGTAGCCAGATGAAAGACACCACAAAAGTGGTTCTACCTGCTTTCTGGGCTGAGATGGGGAATCGCTGACTTTTGGAGTCGGCTGGTGACAAAATGTTCCAAACACACCCCATGCACAACTCCACCGGGGAAGGTGCCAGAAAGGAGTTCTGTTGGTAGTTCTTCCACTGCCCCGGTAGCCAGCTGAAAGACACCACAAAAGTGGTTCTACCTGCTTTCTGGGCTGAGATGGGCAATCGCTGACTTTTGGAGTCGGCTCGTGACAAAATGTTCCAAACACACCCCATGCACAACTCCACCGGGGAAGGTGTCAGAAAGGAGTTCTCTTGGTAGTTCTTCCACTGCCCCGGTAGCCAGCTGAAAGACACCACAAAAGTGGTTCTACCTGCTTTCTGGGCTGAGATGGGGAATCGCTGACTTTTGCAGTCGGCTGGTGACAAAATGTTCCAAACACACCCCATGCACAACTCCACCGGGGAAGGTGCCAGAAAGGAGTTCCGTTGGTAGTTCTTCCACTGCCCCGGTAGCCAGCTGAAAGACACCACAAAAGTGGTTCTACCTGCTTGCTGGGCTGAGATGGGCAATCGCTGACTTTTGGAGTCGGCTGGTGAAAAAATGTTCCAAACACACCCCATGCACAACTCCACCGGGGAAGGTGCCAGAAAGGAGTTCTGTTGGTAGTTCTTACACTGCCCCGGTAGCCAGCTGAAAGACACCACAAAAGTGGTTCTACCTGCTTGCTGGGCTGAGATGGGCAATCGCTGACTTTTGGAGTCGGCTGGTGACAAAATGTTCCAAACACACCCCATGCACAACTCCACCGGGGAAGGTGCCAGAAAGGAGTTCTCTTGGTAGTTCTTCCACTGCCCCGGTAGCCAGCTGAAAGACACCACAAAAGTGGTTCTACCTTCTTACTGGGCTGAGATGGGCAATCGCTGACTTTTGGAGTCGGCTGGTGACAAAATGTTCCAAACACACCCCATGCACAACTCCACCGGGGAAGGTGCCAGAAAGGAGTTCTGTTGGTTGTTCTTACACTGCCCCGGTAGCCAGATGAAAGACACCACAAAAGTGGTTCTACCTGCTTGCTGGGCTGAGATGGGGAATCGCTGACTTTTGCAGTCGGCTGGTGACAAAATGTTCCAAACACACCCCATGCACAACTCCTGCGGGGAAGGTGCCAGAAAGGAGTTCTGTTGGTTGTTCTTCCACTGCCCCGGTAGCCAGATGAAAGACACCACAAAAGTGGTTCTACCTGCTTGCTGGGCTGAGATGGGGAATCGCTGACTTTTGCAGTCGGCTGGTGACAAAATGTTCCAAACACACCCCATGCACAACTCCACCGGGGAAGGTGCCAGAAAGGAGTTCTGTTGGTTGTTCTTACACTGCCCCGGTAGCCAGATGAAAGACACCACAAAAGTGGTTCTACCTGCTTGCTGGGCTGAGATGGGGAATCGCTGACTTTTGGAGTCGGCTGGTGACAAAATGTTCCAAACACACCCCATGCACAACTCCACCGGGGAAGGTGCCAGAAAGGAGTTCTGTTGGTTGTTCTTCCACTGCCCCGGTAGCCAGATGAAAGACACCACAAAAGTGGTTCTACCTGCTTGCTGGGCTGAGATGGGGAATCGCTGACTTTTGCAGTCAGCTGGTGACAAAATGTTCCAAACACACCCCATGCACAACTCCTGCGGGGAAGGTGCCAGAAAGGAGTTCTGTTGGTTGTTCTTCCACTGCCCCGGTAGCCAGATGAAAGACACCACAAAAGTGGTTCTACCTGCTTTCTGGGCTGAGATGGGCAATCGCTGACTTTTGGAGTCGGCTGGTGACAAAATGTTCCAAACACACCCCATGCACAACTCCTGCGGGGAAGGTGCCAGAAAGGAATTTTGTTGCTTGTTCTTCCACTGCCCCGGTAGCCAGATGAAAGACACCACAAAAGTGGTTCTACCTGCTTGCTGGGCTGAGATGGGGAATCGCTGACTTTTGGAGTCGGCTGGTGACAAAATGTTCCAAACACACCCCATGCACAACTCCTGCGGGGAAGGTGCCAGAAAGGAATTTTGTTGCTTGTTCTTCCACTGCCCCGGTAGCCAGCTGAAAGACACCACAAAAGTGGTTCTACCTGCTTGCTGGGCTGAGATGGGCAATCGCTGACTTTTGGAGTCGGCTGGTGACAAAATGTTCCAAACACACCCCATGCACAACTCCACCGGGGAAGGTGCCAGAAAGGAGTTCTGTTGGTTGTTCTTCCACTGCCCCGGTAGCCAGCTGAAAGACACCACAAAAGTGGTTCTACCTGCTTGCTGGGCTGAGATGGGGAATCGCTGACTTTTGGAGTCGGCTGGTGACAAAATGTTCCAAACACACCCCATGCACAACTCCACCGGGGAAGGTGCCAGAAAGGAGTTCTCTTGGTAGTTCTTCCACTGCCCCGGTAGCCAGATGAAAGACACCACAAAAGTGGTTCTACCTGCTTGCTGGGCTGAGATGGGCAATCGCTGACGTTTGGAGTCGGCTGGTGACAAAATGTTCCAAACACACCCCATGCACAACTCCACCGGGGAAGGTGCCAGAAAGGAGTTCTGTTGGTTGTTCTTACACTGCCCCGGTAGCCAGCTGAAAGACACCACAAAAGTGGTTCTACCTGCTTGCTGGGCTGAGATGGGCAATCGCTGACTTTTGGAGTCGGCTGGTGACAAAATGTTCCAAACACACCCCATGCACAACTCCACCGGGGAAGGTGCCAGAAAGGAATTCCGTTGCTTGTTCTTCCACTGCCCCGGTAGCCAGCTGAAAGACACCACAAAAGTGGTTCTACCTGCTTGCTGGGCTGAGATGGGCAATCGCTGACTTTTGGAGTCGGCTGGTGACAAAATGTTCCAAACACACCCCATGCACAACTCCAGCGGGGAAGGTGCCAGAAAGGAGTTCTGTTGGTAGTTCTTCCACTGCCCCAGTAGCCAGATGAAAGACACCACAAAAGTGGTTCTACCTGCTTGCTGGGCTGAGATGGGCAATCGCTGACTTTTGGAGTCGGCTGGTGACAAAATGTTCCAAACACACCCCATGCACAACTCCACCGGGGAAGGTGCCAGAAAGGAGTTCTGTTGGTTGTTCTTACACTGCCCCGGTAGCCAGATGAAAGACACCACAAAAGTGGTTCTACCTGCTTGCTGGGCTGAGATGGGGAATCGCTGACTTGTGGACTCGGCTGGTGACAAAATGTTCCAAACACACCCCATGCACAACTCCTGCGGGGAAGGTGCCAGAAAGGAATTTTGTTGCTTGTTCTTCCACTGCCCCGGTAGCCAGATGAAAGACACCACAAAAGTGGTTCTACCTGCTTGCTGGGCTGAGATGGGCAATCGCTGACTTTTGGAGTCGGCTGGTGACAAAATGTTCCAAACACACCCCATGCACAACTCCAGCGGGGAAGGTGCCAGAAAGGAGTTCTCTTGGTAGTTCTTCCACTGCCCCGGTAGCCAGATGAAAGACACCACAAAAGTGGTTCTACCTGCTTGCTGGGCTGAGATGGGGAATCGCTGACTTTTGGAGTCGGCTGGTGACAAAATGTTCCAAACACACCCCATGCACAACTCCAGCGGGGAAGGTGCCAGAAAGGAGTTCTGTTGGTTGTTCTTACACTGCCCCGGTAGCCAGATGAAAGACACCACAAAAGTGGTTCTACCTGCTTGCTGGGCTGAGATGGGGAATCGCTGACTTTTGCAGTCGGCTGGTGACAAAATGTTCCAAACACACCCCATGCACAACTCCTGCGGGGAAGGTGCCAGAAAGGAATTTTGTTGCTTGTTCTTCCACTGCCCCGGTAGCCAGATGAAAGACACCACAAAAGTGGTTCTACCTGCTTGCTGGGCTGAGATGGGCAATCGCTGACTTTTGGAGTCGGCTGGTGACAAAATGTTCCAAACACACCCCATGCACAACTCCACCGGGGAAGGTGCCAGAAAGGAGTTCCGTTGCTTGTTCTTCCACTGCCCCGGTAGCCAGATGAAAGACACCACAAAAGTGGTTCTACCTGCTTGCTGGGCTGAGATGGGCAATCGCTGACTTTTGGAGTCGGCTGGTGACAAAATGTTCCAAACACACCCCATGCACAACTCCTGCGGGGAAGGTGCCAGAAAGGAGTTCTGTTGGTTGTTCTTACACTGCCCCGGTAGCCAGATGAAAGACACCACAAAAGTGGTTCTACCTGCTTGCTGGGCTGAGATGGGGAATCGCTGACTTTTGGAGTCGGCTGGTGACAAAATGTTCCAAAGACAGCCCATGCACAACTCCACCGGGGAAGGTGCCAGAAAGGAGTTCTCTTGGTAGTTCTTCCACTGCCCCGGTAGCCAGAAGAAAGACACCACAAAAGTGGTTCTACCTGCTTGCTGGGCTGAGATGGGCAATCGCTGACTTTTGCAGTCGGCTGGTGACAAAATGTTCCAAACACACCCCATGCACAACTCCACCGGGGAAGGTGCCAGAAAGGAGTTCTGTTGGTTGTTCTTACACTGCCCCGGTAGCCAGAAGAAAGACACCACAAAAGTGGTTCTACCTGCTTTCTGGGCTGAGATGGGCAATCGCTGACTTTTGGAGTCGGCTGGTGACAAAATGTTCCAAACACACCCCATGCACAACTCCACCGGGGAAGGTGTCAGAAAGGAGTTCTCTTGGTAGTTCTTCCACTGCCCCGGTAGCCAGCTGAAAGACACCACAAAAGTGGTTCTACCTGCTTGCTGGGCTGAGATGGGCAATCGCTGACTTTTGGAGTCGGCTGGTGACAAAATGTTCCAAACACACCCCATGCACAACTCCACCGGGGAAGGTGTCAGAAAGGAGTTCTCTTGGTAGTTCTTCCACTGCCCCGGTAGCCAGATGAAAGACACCACAAAAGTGGTTCTACCTGCTTGCTGGGCTGAGATGGGCAATCGCTGACTTTTGGAGTCGGCTGGTGACAAAATGTTCCAAACACACCCCATGCACAACTCCACCGGGGAAGGTGCCAGAAAGGAGTTCTGTTGGTTGTTCTTCCACTGCCCCGGTAGCCAGCTAAAAGACACCACAAAAGTGGTTCTACCTGCTTGCTGGGCTGAGATGGGGAATCGCTGACTTTTGGAGTCGGCTGGTGACAAAATGTTCCAAACACACCCCATGCACAACTCCACCGGGGAAGGTGCCAGAAAGGAGTTCTCTTGGTAGTTCTTCCACTGCCCCGGTAGCCAGCTGAAAGACACCACAAAAGTGGTTCTACCTGCTTGCTGGGCTGAGATGGGCAATCGCTGACGTTTGGAGTCGGCTGGTGACAAAATGTTCCAAACACACCCCATGCACAACTCCACCGGGGAAGGTGCCAGAAAGGAGTTCTGTTGGTTGTTCTTACACTGCCCCGGTAGCCAGAAGAAAGACACCACAAAAGTGGTTCTACCTGCTTGCTGGGCTGAGATGGGCAATCGCTGACTTTTGGAGTCGGCTGGTGACAAAATGTTCCAAACACACCCCATGCACAACTCCACCGGGGAAGGTGCCAGAAAGGAGTTCTCTTGGTAGTTCTTCCACTGCCCCGGTAGCCAGCTGAAAGACACCACAAAAGTGGTTCTACCTGCTTGCTGGGCTGAGATGGGCAATCGCTGACTTTTGGAGTCGGCTGGTGACAAAATGTTCCAAACACACCCCATGCACAACTCCTGCGGGGAAGGTGCCAGAAAGGAATTTTGTTGCTTGTTCTTACACTGCCCCGGTAGCCAGAAGAAAGACACCACAAAAGTGGTTCTACCTGCTTGCTGGGCTGAGATGGGCAATCGCTGACTTTTGCAGTCGGCTGGTGACAAAATGTTCCAAACACACCCCATGCACAACTCCAGCGGGGAAGGTGCCAGAAAGGAGTTCTCTTGGTAGTTCTTCCACTGCCCCGGTAGCCAGATGAAAGACACCACAAAAGTGGTTCTACCTGCTTGCTGGGCTGAGATGGGGAATCGCTGACTTTTGGAGTCGGCTGGTGACAAAATGTTCCAAACACACCCCATGCACAACTCCAGCGGGGAAGGTGCCAGAAAGGAGTTCTGTTGGTTGTTCTTACACTGCCCCGGTAGCCAGCTGAAAGACACCACAAAAGTGGTTCTACCTGCTTGCTGGGCTGAGATGGGGAATCGCTGACTTTTGGAGTCGGCTGGTGACAAAATGTTCCAAACACACCCCATGCACAACTCCACCGGGGAAGGTGCCAGAAAGGAGTTCCGTTGCTTGTTCTTCCACTGCCCCGGTAGCCAGCTGAAAGACACCACAAAAGTGGTTCTACCTGCTTGCTGGGCTGAGATGGGGAATCGCTGACTTTTGCAGTCGGCTGGTGACAAAATGTTCCAAACACACCCCATGCACAACTCCACCGGGGAAGGTGCCAGAAAGGAGTTCTGTTGGTTGTTCTTACACTGCCCCGGTAGCCAGAAGAAAGACACCACAAAAGTGGTTCTACCTGCTTTCTGGGCTGAGATGGGCAATTGCTGACTTTTGGAGTCGGCTGGTGACAAAATGTTCCAAACACACCCCATGCACAACTCCACCGGGGAAGGTGTCAGAAAGGAGTTCTCTTGGTAGTTCTTCCACTGCCCCGGTAGCCAGCTGAAAGACACCACAAAAGTGGTTCTACCTGCTTGCTGGGCTGAGATGGGGAATCGCTGACTTTTGGAGTCGGCTGGTGACAAAATGTTCCAAACACACCCCATGCACAACTCCACCGGGGAAGGTGTCAGAAAGGAGTTCTCTTGGTAGTTCTTCCACTGCCCCGGTAGCCAGATGAAAGACACCACAAAAGTGGTTCTACCTGCTTTCTGGGCTGAGATGGGCAATCGCTGACTTTTGGAGTCGGCTGGTGACAAAATGTTCCAAACACACCCCATGCACAACTCCACCGGGGAAGGTGCCAGAAAGGAGTTCTGTTGGTTGTTCTTCCACTGCCCCGGTAGCCAGCTGAAAGACACCACAAAAGTGGTTCTACCTGCTTTCTGGGCTGAGATGGGGAATCGCTGACTTTTGGAGTCGGCTGGTGACAAAATGTTCCAAACACACCCCATGCACAACTCCACCGGGGAAGGTGCCAGAAAGGAGTTCTCTTGGTAGTTCTTCCACTGCCCCGGTAGCCAGCTGAAAGACACCACAAAAGTGGTTCTACCTGCTTGCTGGGCTGAGATGGGCAATCGCTGACGTTTGGAGTCGGCTGGTGACAAAATGTTCCAAACACACCCCATGCACAACTCCACCGGGGAAGGTGCCAGAAAGGAGTTCTGTTGGTTGTTCTTACACTGCCCCGGTAGCCAGAAGAAAGACACCACAAAAGTGGTTCTACCTGCTTTCTGGGCTGAGATGGGCAATCGCTGACTTTTGGAGTCGGCTGGTGACAAAATGTTCCAAACACACCCCATGCACAACTCCACCGGGGAAGGTGCCAGAAAGGAATTCCGTTGCTTGTTCTTCCACTGCCCCGGTAGCCAGCTGAAAGACACCACAAAAGTGGTTCTACCTGCTTGCTGGGCTGAGATGGGCAATCGCTGACTTTTGGAGTCGGCTGGTGACAAAATGTTCCAAACACACCCCATGCACAACTCCAGCGGGGAAGGTGCCAGAAAGGAGTTCTGTTGGTAGTTCTTACACTGCCCCGGTAGCCAGATGAAAGACACCACAAAAGTGGTTCTACCTGCTTGCTGGGCTGAGATGGGCAATCGCTGACTTTTGCAGTCGGCTGGTGACAAAATGTTCCAAACACACCCCATGCACAACTCCACCGGGGAAGGTGCCAGAAAGGAGTTCTGTTGGTTGTTCTTACACTGCCCCGGTAGCCAGAAGAAAGACACCACAAAAGTGGTTCTACCTGCTTTCTGGGCTGAGATGGGCAATTGCTGACTTTTGGAGTCGGCTGGTGACAAAATGTTCCAAACACACCCCATGCACAACTCCACCGGGGAAGGTGTCAGAAAGGAGTTCTCTTGGTAGTTCTTCCACTGCCCCGGTAGCCAGCTGAAAGACACCACAAAAGTGGTTCTACCTGCTTTCTGGGCTGAGATGGGCAATCGCTGACTTTTGGAGTCGGCTGGTGACAAAATGTTCCAAACACACCCCATGCACAACTCCAGCGGGGAAGGTGCCAGAAAGGAGTTCTGTTGGTAGTTCTTCCACTGCCCCGGTAGCCAGATGAAAGACACCACAAAAGTGGTTCTACCTGCTTGCTGGGCTGAGATGGGCAATCGCTGACTTTTGGAGTCGGCTGGTGACAAAATGTTCCAAACACACCCCATGCACAACTCCAGCGGGGAAGGTGCCAGAAAGGAGTTCTGTTGGTAGTTCTTACACTGCCCCGGTAGCCAGATGAAAGACACCACAAAAGTGGTTCTACCTGCTTGCTGGGCTGAGATGGGCAATCGCTGACTTTTGCAGACGGCTGGTGACAAAATGTTCCAAACACACCCCATGCACAACTCCACCGGGGAAGGTGCCAGAAAGGAGTTCTGTTGGTTGTTCTTCCACTGCCCCGGTAGCCAGCTGAAAGACACCACAAAAGTGGTTCTACCTGCTTTCTAGGCTGAGATGGGGAATCGCTGACTTTTGGAGTCGGCTGGTGACAAAATGTTCCAAACACACCCCATGCACAACTCCACCGGGGAAGGTGCCAGAAAGGGGTTCTGTTGGTTGTTCTTCCACTGCCCCGGTAGCCAGCTGAAAGACACCACAAAAGTGGTTCTACCTGCTTGCTGGGCTGAGATGGGCAATCGCTGACTTTTGGAGTCGGCTGGTGACAAAATGTTCCAAACACACCCAATGCACAACTCCAACGGGGAAGGGTCCAGAAAGGAGTTCTGTTGGTTGTTCTTCCACTGCCCCGGTAGCCAGATGAAAGACACCACAAAAGTGGTTCTACCTGCTTTCTAGGCTGAGATGGGGAATCGCTGACTTTTGGAGTCGGCTGGTGACAAAATGTTCCAAACACACCCCATGCACAACTCCTGCGGGGAAGGTGCCAGAAAGGAGTTCTGTTGGTTGTTCTTACACTGCCCCGGTAGCCAGATGAAAGACACCACAAAAGTGGTTCTACCTGCTTGCTGGGCTGAGATGGGGAATCGCTGACTTTTGGAGTCGGCTGGTGACAAAATGTTCCAAACACACCCCATGCACAACTCCTGCGGGGAAGGTGCCAGAAAGGAGTTCTGTTGGTAGTTCTTACACTGCCCCGGTAGCCAGCTGAAAGACACCACAAAAGTGGTTCTACCTGCTTGCTGGGCTGAGATGGGCAATCGCTGACTTTTGGAGTCGGCTGGTGACAAAATGTTCCAAAGACAGCCCATGCACAACTCCACCGGGGAAGGTGCCAGAAAGGAGTTCTCTTGGTAGTTCTTCCACTGCCCCGGTAGCCAGAAGAAAGACACCACAAAAGTGGTTCTACCTGCTTGCTGGGCTGAGATGGGCAATCGCTGACTTTTGCAGTCGGCTGGTGACAAAATGTTCCAAACACACCCCATGCACAACTCCACCGGGGAAGGTGCCAGAAAGGAGTTCTGTTGGTTGTTCTTACACTGCCCCGGTAGCCAGAAGAAAGACACCACAAAAGTGGTTCTACCTGCTTTCTGGGCTGAGATGGGCAATTGCTGACTTTTGGAGTCGGCTGGTGACAAAATGTTCCAAACACACCCCATGCACAACTCCACCGGGGAAGGTGTCAGAAAGGAGTTCTCTTGGTAGTTCTTCCACTGCCCCGGTAGCCAGCTGAAAGACACCACAAAAGTGGTTCTACCTGCTTGCTGGGCTGAGATGGGCAATCGCTGACTTTTGGAGTCGGCTGGTGACAAAATGTTCCAAACACACCCCATGCACAACTCCACCGGGGAAGGTGTCAGAAAGGAGTTCTCTTGGTAGTTCTTCCACTGCCCCGGTAGCCAGATGAAAGACACCACAAAAGTGGTTCTACCTGCTTGCTGGGCTGAGATGGGCAATCGCTGACTTTTGGAGTCGGCTGGTGACAAAATGTTCCAAACACACCCCATGCACAACTCCACCGGGGAAGGTGCCAGAAAGGAGTTCTGTTGGTTGTTCTTCCACTGCCCCGGTAGCCAGCTAAAAGACACCACAAAAGTGGTTCTACCTGCTTGCTGGGCTGAGATGGGCAATCGCTGACTTTTGGAGTCGGCTGGTGACAAAATGTTCCAAACACACCCCATGCACAACTCCACCGGGGAAGGTGCCAGAAAGGAGTTCTCTTGGTAGTTCTTCCACTGCCCCGGTAGCCAGCTGAAAGACACCACAAAAGTGGTTCTACCTGCTTGCTGGGCTGAGATGGGCAATCGCTGACGTTTGGAGTCGGCTGGTGACAAAATGTTCCAAACACACCCCATGCACAACTCCACCGGGGAAGGTGCCAGAAAGGAGTTCTGTTGGTTGTTCTTACACTGCCCCGGTAGCCAGAAGAAAGACACCACAAAAGTGGTTCTACCTGCTTGCTGGGCTGAGATGGGCAATCGCTGACTTTTGGAGTCGGCTGGTGACAAAATGTTCCAAACACACCCCATGCACAACTCCACCGGGGAAGGTGCCAGAAAGGAGTTCTCTTGGTAGTTCTTCCACTGCCCCGGTAGCCAGCTGAAAGACACCACAAAAGTGGTTCTACCTGCTTGCTGGGCTGAGATGGGGAATCGCTGACTTGTGGACTCGGCTGGTGACAAAATGTTCCAAACACACCCCATGCACAACTCCTGCGGGGAAGGTGCCAGAAAGGAATTTTGTTGCTTGTTCTTACACTGCCCCGGTAGCCAGCTAAAAGACACCACAAAAGTGGTTCTACCTGCTTGCTGGGCTGAGATGGGCAATCGCTGACTTTTGGAGTCGGCTGGTGACAAAATGTTCCAAACACACCCCATGCACAACTCCAGCGGGGAAGGTGCCAGAAAGGAGTTCTCTTGGTAGTTCTTCCACTGCCCCGGTAGCCAGATGAAAGACACCACAAAAGTGGTTCTACCTGCTTGCTGGGCTGAGATGGGGAATCGCTGACTTTTGGAGTCGGCTGGTGACAAAATGTTCCAAACACACCCCATGCACAACTCCAGCGGGGAAGGTGCCAGAAAGGAGTTCTGTTGGTTGTTCTTACACTGCCCCGGTAGCCAGCTGAAAGACACCACAAAAGTGGTTCTACCTGCTTGCTGGGCTGAGATGGGGAATCGCTGACTTTTGCAGTCGGCTGGTGACAAAATGTTCCAAACACACCCCATGCACAACTCCTGCGGGGAAGGTGCCAGAAAGGAATTTTGTTGCTTGTTCTTCCACTGCCCCGGTAGCCAGATGAAAGACACCACAAAAGTGGTTCTACCTGCTTGCTGGGCTGAGATGGGCAATCGCTGACTTTTGGAGTCGGCTGGTGACAAAATGTTCCAAACACACCCCATGCACAACTCCACCGGGGAAGGTGCCAGAAAGGAGTTCCGTTGCTTGTTCTTCCACTGCCCCGGTAGCCAGCTGAAAGACACCACAAAAGTGGTTCTACCTGCTTGCTGGGCTGAGATGGGGAATCGCTGACTTTTGCAGTCGGCTGGTGACAAAATGTTCCAAACACACCCCATGCACAACTCCACCGGGGAAGGTGCCAGAAAGGAGTTCTGTTGGTTGTTCTTACACTGCCCCGGTAGCCAGAAGAAAGACACCACAAAAGTGGTTCTACCTGCTTTCTGGGCTGAGATGGGCAATTGCTGACTTTTGGAGTCGGCTGGTGACAAAATGTTCCAAACACACCCCATGCACAACTCCACCGGGGAAGGTGTCAGAAAGGAGTTCTCTTGGTAGTTCTTCCACTGCCCCGGTAGCCAGCTGAAAGACACCACAAATGTGGTTCTACCTGCTTGCTGGGCTGAGATGGGCAATCGCTGACTTTTGGAGTCGGCTGGTGACAAAATGTTCCAAACACACCCCATGCACAACTCCAGCGGGGAAGGTGTCAGAAAGGAGTTCTCTTGGTAGTTCTTCCACTGCCCCGGTAGCCAGATGAAAGACACCACAAAAGTGGTTCTACCTGCTTTCTGGGCTGAGATGGGCAATCGCTGACTTTTGGAGTCGGCTGGTGACAAAATGTTCCAAACACACCCCATGCACAACTCCACCGGGGAAGGTGCCAGAAAGGAGTTCTGTTGGTTGTTCTTCCACTGCCCCGGTAGCCAGCTGAAAGACACCACAAAAGTGGTTCTACCTGCTTGCTGGGCTGAGATGGGGAATCGCTGACTTTTGGAGTCGGCTGGTGACAAAATGTTCCAAACACACCCCATGCACAACTCCACCGGGGAAGGTGCCAGAAAGGAGTTCTCTTGGTAGTTCTTCCACTGCCCCGGTAGCCAGCTGAAAGACACCACAAAAGTGGTTCTACCTGCTTGCTGGGCTGAGATGGGCAATCGCTGACGTTTGGAGTCGGCTGGTGACAAAATGTTCCAAACACACCCCATGCACAACTCCACCGGGGAAGGTGCCAGAAAGGAGTTCTGTTGGTTGTTCTTACACTGCCCCGGTAGCCAGAAGAAAGACACCACAAAAGTGGTTCTACCTGCTTTCTGGGCTGAGATGGGCAATCGCTGACTTTTGGAGTCGGCTGGTGACAAAATGTTCCAAACACACCCCATGCACAACTCCAGCGGGGAAGGTGACAGAAAGGAATTCCGTTGCTTGTTCTTCCACTGCCCCGGTAGCCAGCTGAAAGACACCACAAAAGTGGTTCTACCTGCTTGCTGGGCTGAGATGGGCAATCGCTGACTTTTGGAGTCGGCTGGTGACAAAATGTTCCAAACACACCCCATGCACAACTCCAGCGGGGAAGGTGCCAGAAAGGAGTTCTGTTGGTAGTTCTTCCACTGCCCCGGTAGCCAGATGAAAGACACCACAAAAGTGGTTCTACCTGCTTGCTGGGCTGAGATGGGCAATCGCTGACTTTTGGAGTCGGCTGGTGACAAAATGTTCCAAACACACCCCATGCACAACTCCACCGGGGAAGGTGCCAGAAAGGAGTTCTGTTGGTAGTTCTTACACTGCCCCGGTAGCCAGATGAAAGACACCACAAAAGTGGTTCTACCTGCTTGCTGGGCTGAGATGGGCAATCGCTGACTTTTGCAGACGGCTGGTGACAAAATGTTCCAAACACACCCCATGCACAACTCCACCGGGGAAGGTGCCAGAAAGGAGTTCTGTTGGTTGTTCTTCCACTGCCCCGGTAGCCAGCTGAAAGACACCACAAAAGTGGTTCTACCTGCTTTCTAGGCTGAGATGGGGAATCGCTGACTTTTGGAGTCGGCTGGTGACAAAATGTTCCAAACACACCCCATGCACAACTCCACCGGGGAAGGTGCCAGAAAGGGGTTCTGTTGGTTGTTCTTCCACTGCCCCGGTAGCCAGCTGAAAGACACCACAAAAGTGGTTCTACCTGCTTGCTGGGCTGAGATGGGCAATCGCTGACTTTTGGAGTCGGCTGGTGACAAAATGTTCCAAACACACCCAATGCACAACTCCACCGGGGAAGGTGCCAGAAAGGAGTTCTGTTGGTTGTTCTTCCACTGCCCCGGTAGCCAGATGAAAGACACCACAAAAGTGGTTCTACCTGCTTTCTAGGCTGAGATGGGGAATCGCTGACTTTTGGAGTCGGCTGGTGACAAAATGTTCCAAACACACCCCATGCACAACTCCACCGGGGAAGGTGCCAGAAAGGAGTTCTGTTGGTAGTTCTTCCACTGCCCCGGTAGCCAGCTGAAAGACACCACAAAAGTGGTTCTACCTGCTTTCTGGGCTGAGATGGGCAATCGCTGACTTTTGGAGTCGGCTCGTGACAAAATGTTCCAAACACACCCCATGCACAACTCCACCGGGGAAGGTGTCAGAAAGGAGTTCTCTTGGTAGTTCTTCCACTGCCCCGGTAGCCAGCTGAAAGACACCACAAAAGTGGTTCTACCTGCTTGCTGGGCTGAGATGGGCAATCGCTGACTTTTGGAGTCGGCTGGTGACAAAATGTTCCAAACACACCCCATGCACAACTCCACCGGGGAAGGTGTCAGAAAGGAGTTCTCTTGGTAGTTCTTCCACTGCCCCGGTAGCCAGCTGAAAGACACCACAAAAGTGGTTCTACCTGCTTGCTGGGCTGAGATGGGCAATCGCTGACTTTTGGAGTCGGCTGGTGACAAAATGTTCCAAACACACCCCATGCACAACTCCACCGGGGAAGGTGCCAGAAAGGAGTTCTGTTGGTTGTTCTTCCACTGCCCCGGTAGCCAGCTAAAAGACACCACAAAAGTGGTTCTACCTGCTTGCTGGGCTGAGATGGGCAATCGCTGACTTTTGGAGTCGGCTGGTGACAAAATGTTCCAAACACACCCCATGCACAACTCCACCGGGGAAGGTGCCAGAAAGGAGTTCTCTTGGTAGTTCTTCCACTGCCCCGGTAGCCAGCTGAAAGACACCACAAAAGTGGTTCTACCTGCTTGCTGGGCTGAGATGGGCAATCGCTGACGTTTGGAGTCGGCTGGTGACAAAATGTTCCAAACACACCCCATGCACAACTCCACCGGGGAAGGTGCCAGAAAGGAGTTCTGTTGGTTGTTCTTACACTGCCCCGGTAGCCAGAAGAAAGACACCACAAAAGTGGTTCTACCTGCTTGCTGGGCTGAGATGGGGAATCGCTGACTTTTGGAGTCGGCTGGTGACAAAATGTTCCAAACACACCCCATGCACAACTCCACCGGGGAAGGTGCCAGAAAGGAGTTCTCTTGGTAGTTCTTCCACTGCCCCGGTAGCCAGCTGAAAGACACCACAAAAGTGGTTCTACCTGCTTGCTGGGCTGAGATGGGCAATCGCTGACGTTTGGAGTCGGCTGGTGACAAAATGTTCCAAACACACCCCATGCACAACTCCTGCGGGGAAGGTGCCAGAAAGGAATTTTGTTGCTTGTTCTTACACTGCCCCGGTAGCCAGAAGAAAGACACCACAAAAGTGGTTCTACCTGCTTGCTGGGCTGAGATGGGCAATCGCTGACTTTTGGAGTCGGCTGGTGACAAAATGTTCCAAACACACCCCATGCACAACTCCAGCGGGGAAGGTGCCAGAAAGGAGTTCTCTTGGTAGTTCTTCCACTGCCCCGGTAGCCAGATGAAAGACACCACAAAAGTGGTTCTACCTGCTTGCTGGGCTGAGATGGGGAATCGCTGACTTTTGGAGTCGGCTGGTGACAAAATGTTCCAAACACACCCCATGCACAACTCCAGCGGGGAAGGTGCCAGAAAGGAGTTCTGTTGGTTGTTCTTACACTGCCCCGGTAGCCAGCTGAAAGACACCACAAAAGTGGTTCTACCTGCTTGCTGGGCTGAGATGGGGAATCGCTGACTTTTGCAGTCGGCTGGTGACAAAATGTTCCAAACACACCCCATGCACAACTCCTGCGGGGAAGGTGCCAGAAAGGAATTTTGTTGCTTGTTCTTCCACTGCCCCGGTAGCCAGATGAAAGACACCACAAAAGTGGTTCTACCTGCTTGCTGGGCTGAGATGGGCAATCGCTGACTTTTGGAGTCGGCTGGTGACAAAATGTTCCAAACACACCCCATGCACAACTCCACCGGGGAAGGTGCCAGAAAGGAGTTCCGTTGCTTGTTCTTCCACTGCCCCGGTAGCCAGCTGAAAGACACCACAAAAGTGGTTCTACCTGCTTGCTGGGCTGAGATGGGGAATCGCTGACTTTTGGAGTCGGCTGGTGACAAAATGTTCCAAACACACCCCATGCACAACTCCACCGGGGAAGGTGCCAGAAAGGAGTTCTGTTGGTTGTTCTTACACTGCCCCGGTAGCCAGAAGAAAGACACCACAAAAGTGGTTCTACCTGCTTTCTGGGCTGAGATGGGCAATTGCTGACTTTTGGAGTCGGCTGGTGACAAAATGTTCCAAACACACCCCATGCACAACTCCACCGGGGAAGGTGTCAGAAAGGAGTTCTCTTGGTAGTTCTTCCACTGCCCCGGTAGCCAGCTGAAAGACACCACAAAAGTGGTTCTACCTGCTTGCTGGGCTGAGATGGGCAATCGCTGACTTTTGGAGTCGGCTGGTGACAAAATGTTCCAAACACACCCCATGCACAACTCCAGCGGGGAAGGTGTCAGAAAGGAGTTCTCTTGGTAGTTCTTCCACTGCCCCGGTAGCCAGATGAAAGACACCACAAAAGTGGTTCTACCTGCTTTCTGGGCTGAGATGGGCAATCGCTGACTTTTGGAGTCGGCTGGTGACAAAATGTTCCAAACACACCCCATGCACAACTCCACCGGGGAAGGTGCCAGAAAGGAGTTCTGTTGGTTGTTCTTCCACTGCCCCGGTAGCCAGCTGAAAGACACCACAAAAGTGGTTCTACCTGCTTGCTGGGCTGAGATGGGCAATCGCTGACGTTTGGAGTCGGCTGGTGACAAAATGTTCCAAACACACCCCATGCACAACTCCACCGGGGAAGGTGCCAGAAAGGAGTTCTGTTGGTTGTTCTTACACTGCCCCGGTAGCCAGAAGAAAGACACCACAAAAGTGGTTCTACCTGCTTTCTGGGCTGAGATGGGCAATCGCTGACTTTTGGAGTCGGCTGGTGACAAAATGTTCCAAACACACCCCATGCACAACTCCAGCGGGGAAGGTGCCAGAAAGGAATTCCGTTGCTTGTTCTTCCACTGCCCCGGTAGCCAGCTGAAAGACACCACAAAAGTGGTTCTACCTGCTTGCTGGGCTGAGATGGGCAATCGCTGACTTTTGGAGTCGGCTGGTGACAAAATGTTCCAAACACACCCCATGCACAACTCCAGCGGGGAAGGTGCCAGAAAGGAGTTCTGTTGGTAGTTCTTACACTGCCCCGGTAGCCAGATGAAAGACACCACAAAAGTGGTTCTACCTGCTTGCTGGGCTGAGATGGGCAATCGCTGACTTTTGCAGTCGGCTGGTGACAAAATGTTCCAAACACACCCCATGCACAACTCCACCGGGGAAGGTGCCAGAAAGGAGTTCTGTTGGTTGTTCTTACACTGCCCCGGTAGCCAGAAGAAAGACACCACAAAAGTGGTTCTACCTGCTTTCTGGGCTGAGATGGGCAATTGCTGACTTTTGGAGTCGGCTGGTGACAAAATGTTCCAAACACACCCCATGCACAACTCCACCGGGGAAGGTGTCAGAAAGGAGTTCTCTTGGTAGTTCTTCCACTGCCCCGGTAGCCAGCTGAAAGACACCACAAAAGTGGTTCTACCTGCTTTCTGGGCTGAGATGGGCAATCGCTGACTTTTGGAGTCGGCTGGTGACAAAATGTTCCAAACACACCCCATGCACAACTCCAGCGGGGAAGGTGCCAGAAAGGAGTTCTGTTGGTAGTTCTTCCACTGCCCCGGTAGCCAGATGAAAGACACCACAAAAGTGGTTCTACCTGCTTGCTGGGCTGAGATGGGCAATCGCTGACTTTTGGAGTCGGCTGGTGACAAAATGTTCCAAACACACCCCATGCACAACTCCACCGGGGAAGGTGCCAGAAAGGAGTTCTGTTGGTAGTTCTTACACTGCCCCGGTAGCCAGATGAAAGACACCACAAAAGTGGTTCTACCTGCTTGCTGGGCTGAGATGGGCAATCGCTGACTTTTGCAGACGGCTGGTGACAAAATGTTCCAAACACACCCCATGCACAACTCCACCGGGGAAGGTGCCAGAAAGGAGTTCTGTTGGTTGTTCTTCCACTGCCCCGGTAGCCAGCTGAAAGACACCACAAAAGTGGTTCTACCTGCTTTCTAGGCTGAGATGGGGAATCGCTGACTTTTGGAGTCGGCTGGTGACAAAATGTTCCAAACACACCCCATGCACAACTCCACCGGGGAAGGTGCCAGAAAGGGGTTCTGTTGGTTGTTCTTCCACTGCCCCGGTAGCCAGCTGAAAGACACCACAAAAGTGGTTCTACCTGCTTGCTGGGCTGAGATGGGCAATCGCTGACTTTTGGAGTCGGCTGGTGACA
This sequence comes from Falco punctatus, assembly GCF_963210335.1. Taxonomy (NCBI): domain Eukaryota; kingdom Metazoa; phylum Chordata; class Aves; order Falconiformes; family Falconidae; genus Falco; species Falco punctatus. The sequence continues at coordinate 1,335,858 of NW_027660338.1, forward strand.
AAATGTTCCAAACACACCCAATGCACAACTCCAACGGGGAAGGGTCCAGAAAGGAGTTCTGTTGGTTGTTCTTCCACTGCCCCGGTAGCCAGATGAAAGACACCACAAAAGTGGTTCTACCTGCTTTCTAGGCTGAGATGGGGAATCGCTGACTTTTGGAGTCGGCTGGTGACAAAATGTTCCAAACACACCCCATGCACAACTCCACCGGGGAAGGTGCCAGAAAGGAGTTCTGTTGGTAGTTCTTCCACTGCCCCGGTAGCCAGCTGAAAGACACCACAAAAGTGGTTCTACCTGCTTGCTGGGCTGAGATGGGCAATCGCTGACTTTTGGAGTCGGCTGGTGACAAAATGTTCCAAAGACAGCCCATGCACAACTCCACCGGGGAAGGTGCCAGAAAGGAGTTCTGTTGGTTGTTCTTACACTGCCCCGGTAGCCAGATGAAAGACACCACAAAAGTGGTTCTACCTGCTTGCTGGGCTGAGATGGGCAATCGCTGACTTTTGGAGTCGGCTGGTGACAAAATGTTCCAAACACACCCCATGCACAACTCCACCGGGGAAGGTGCCAGAAAGGAGTTCTGTTGGTTGTTCTTACACTGCCCCGGTAGCCAGCTGAAAGACACCACAAAAGTGGTTCTACCTGCTTGCTGGGCTGAGATGGGCAATCGCTGACTTTTGGAGTCGGCTGGTGACAAAATGTTCCAAACACACCCCATGCACAACTCCACCGGGGAAGGTGCCAGAAAGGAGTTCTGTTGGTAGTTCTTCCACTGCCCCGGTAGCCAGCTGAAAGACACCACAAAAGTGGTTCTACCTGCTTGCTGGGCTGAGATGGGGAATCGCTGACTTTTGGAGTCGGCTGGTGACAAAATGTTCCAAACACACCCCATGCACAACTCCACCGGGGAAGGTGCCAGAAAGGAGTTCTCTTGGTAGTTCTTCCACTGCCCCGGTAGCCAGATGAAAGACACCACAAAAGTGGTTCTACCTTCTTACTGGGCTGAGATGGGCAATCGCTGACTTTTGGAGTCGGCTGGTGACAAAATGTTCCAAACACACCCCATGCACAACTCCACCGGGGAAGGTGCCAGAAAGGAGTTCTGTTGGTTGTTCTTACACTGCCCCGGTAGCCAGATGAAAGACACCACAAAAGTGGTTCTACCTGCTTGCTGGGCTGAGATGGGGAATCGCTGACTTTTGCAGTCGGCTGGTGACAAAATGTTCCAAACACACCCCATGCACAACTCCTGCGGGGAAGGTGCCAGAAAGGAGTTCTGTTGGTTGTTCTTCCACTGCCCCGGTAGCCAGATGAAAGACACCACAAAAGTGGTTCTACCTGCTTGCTGGGCTGAGATGGGGAATCGCTGACTTTTGGAGTCGGCTGGTGACAAAATGTTCCAAACACACCCCATGCACAACTCCACCGGGGAAGGTGCCAGAAAGGAGTTCTGTTGGTTGTTCTTCCACTGCCCCGGTAGCCAGATGAAAGACACCACAAAAGTGGTTCTACCTGCTTGCTGGGCTGAGATGGGGAATCGCTGACTTTTGCAGTCGGCTGGTGACAAAATGTTCCAAACACACCCCATGCACAACTCCACCGGGGAAGGTGCCAGAAAGGAGTTCTGTTGGTTGTTCTTCCACTGCCCTGGTAGCCAGATGAAAGACACCACAAAAGTGGTTCTACCTGCTTGCTGGGCTGAGATGGGGAATCGCTGACTTGTGGACTCGGCTGGTGACAAAATGTTCCAAACACACCCCATGCACAACTCCTGCGGGGAAGGTGCCAGAAAGGAATTTTGTTGCTTGTTCTTCCACTGCCCCGGTAGCCAGAAGAAAGACACCACAAAAGTGGTTCTACCTGCTTGCTGGGCTGAGATGGGCAATCGCTGACTTTTGGAGTCGGCTGGTGACAAAATGTTCCAAACACACCCCATGCACAACTCCAGCGGGGAAGGTGCCAGAAAGGAGTTCTCTTGGTAGTTCTTCCACTGCCCCGGTAGCCAGATGAAAGACACCACAAAAGTGGTTCTACCTGCTTGCTGGGCTGAGATGGGGAATCGCTGACTTTTGCAGTCGGCTGGTGACAAAATGTTCCAAACACACCCCATGCACAACTCCAGCGGGGAAGGTGCCAGAAAGGAATTTTGTTGCTTGTTCTTCCACTGCCCCGGTAGCCAGCTGAAAGACACCACAAAAGTGGTTCTACCTGCTTGCTGGGCTGAGATGGGCAATCGCTGACTTTTGGAGTCGGCTGGTGACAAAATGTTCCAAAGACAGCCCATGCACAACTCCACCGGGGAAGGTGCCAGAAAGGAGTTCTGTTGGTTGTTCTTCCACTGCCCCGGTAGCCAGATGAAAGACACCACAAAAGTGGTTCTACCTGCTTGCTGGGCTGAGATGGGCAATCGCTGACTTTTGGAGTCGGCTGGTGACAAAATGTTCCAAACACACCCCATGCACAACTCCAGCGGGGAAGGTGCCAGAAAGGAGTTCTCTTGGTAGTTCTTCCACTGCCCCGGTAGCCAGCTGAAAGACACCACAAAAGTGGTTCTACCTGCTTGCTGGGCTGAGATGGGCAATCGCTGACGTTTGGAGTCGGCTGGTGACAAAATGTTCCAAACACACCCCATGCACAACTCCACCGGGGAAGGTGCCAGAAAGGAGTTCTCTTGGTTGTTCTTACACTGCCCCGGTAGCCAGCTGAAAGACACCACAAAAGTGGTTCTACCTGCTTGCTGGGCTGAGATGGGCAATCGCTGACTTTTGGAGTCGGCTGGTGACAAAATGTTCCAAACACACCCCATGCACAACTCCACCGGGGAAGGTGCCAGAAAGGAATTCCGTTGCTTGTTCTTCCACTGCCCCGGTAGCCAGCTGAAAGACACCACAAAAGTGGTTCTACCTGCTTGCTGGGCTGAGATGGGCAATCGCTGACTTTTGGAGTCGGCTGGTGACAAAATGTTCCAAACACACCCCATGCACAACTCCACCGGGGAAGGTGCCAGAAAGGAGTTCTGTTGGTAGTTCTTCCACTGCCCCGGTAGCCAGCTGAAAGACACCACAAAAGTGGTTCTACCTGCTTGCTGGGCTGAGATGGGCAATCGCTGACTTTTGGAGTCGGCTGGTGACAAAATGTTCCAAACACACCCCATGCACAACTCCACCGGGGAAGGTGCCAGAAAGGAGTTCTGTTGGTTGTTCTTACACTGCCCCGGTAGCCAGATGAAAGACACCACAAAAGTGGTTCTACCTGCTTGCTGGGCTGAGATGGGGAATCGCTGACTTGTGGACTCGGCTGGTGACAAAATGTTCCAAACACACCCCATGCACAACTCCTGCGGGGAAGGTGCCAGAAAGGAATTTTGTTGCTTGTTCTTCCACTGCCCCGGTAGCCAGATGAAAGACACCACAAAAGTGGTTCTACCTGCTTGCTGGGCTGAGATGGGCAATCGCTGACTTTTGGAGTCGGCTGGTGACAAAATGTTCCAAACACACCCCATGCACAACTCCACCGGGGAAGGTGCCAGAAAGGAGTTCCGTTGCTTGTTCTTCCAGTGCCCCGGTAGCCAGCTGAAAGACACCACAAAAGTGGTTCTACCTGCTTGCTGGGCTGAGATGGGCAATTGCTGACTTTTGGAGTCGGCTGGTGACAAAATGTTCCAAACACACCCCATGCACAACTCCACCGGGGAAGGTGTCAGAAAGGAGTTCTCTTGGTAGTTCTTCCACTGCCCCGGTAGCCAGCTGAAAGACACCACAAAAGTGGTTCTACCTGCTTGCTGGGCTGAGATGGGCAATCGCTGACTTTTGGAGTCGGCTGGTGACAAAATGTTCCAAACACACCCCATGCACAACTCCAGCGGGGAAGGTGCCAGAAAGGAGTTCTCTTGGTAGTTCTTCCACTGCCCCGGTAGCCAGATGAAAGACACCACAAAAGTGGTTCTACCTGCTTGCTGGGCTGAGATGGGCAATCGCTGACTTTTGGAGTCGGCTGGTGACAAAATGTTCCAAACACACCCCATGCACAACTCCACCGGGGAAGGTGCCAGAAAGGAGTTCTGTTGGTTGTTCTTCCACTGCCCCGGTAGCCAGCTAAAAGACACCACAAAAGTGGTTCTACCTGCTTGCTGGGCTGAGATGGGGAATCGCTGACTTTTGGAGTCGGCTGGTGACAAAATGTTCCAAACACACCCCATGCACAACTCCACCGGGGAAGGTGCCAGAAAGGAGTTCTCTTGGTAGTTCTTCCACTGCCCCGGTAGCCAGCTGAAAGACACCACAAAAGTGGTTCTACCTGCTTGCTGGGCTGAGATGGGCAATCGCTGACGTTTGGAGTCGGCTGGTGACAAAATGTTCCAAACACACCCCATGCACAACTCCACCGGGGAAGGTGCCAGAAAGGAGTTCTGTTGGTTGTTCTTACACTGCCCCGGTAGCCAGAAGAAAGACACCACAAAAGTGGTTCTACCTGCTTGCTGGGCTGAGATGGGCAATCGCTGACTTTTGGAGTCGGCTGGTGACAAAATGTTCCAAACACACCCCATGCACAACTCCACCGGGGAAGGTGCCAGAAAGGAATTCCGTTGCTTGTTCTTCCACTGCCCCGGTAGCCAGCTGAAAGACACCACAAAAGTGGTTCTACCTGCTTGCTGGGCTGAGATGGGCAATCGCTGACTTTTGGAGTCGGCTGGTGACAAAATGTTCCAAACACACCCCATGCACAACTCCTGCGGGGAAGGTGCCAGAAAGGAGTTCTGTTGGTAGTTCTTCCAGTGCCCCGGTAGCCAGCTGAAAGACACCACAAAAGTGGTTCTACCTGCTTGCTGGGCTGAGATGGGGAATCGCTGACTTTTGCAGTCGGCTGGTGACAAAATGTTCCAAACACACCCCATGCACAACTCCACCGGGGAAGGTGCCAGAAAGGAGTTCTGTTGGTTGTTCTTACACTGCCCCGGTAGACAGATGAAAGACACCACAAAAGTGGTTCTACCTGCTTGCTGGGCTGAGATGGGGAATCGCTGACTTGTGGACTCGGCTGGTGACAAAATGTTCCAAACACACCCCATGCACAACTCCTGCGGGGAAGGTGCCAGAAAGGAATTTTGTAGCTTGTTCTTCCACTGCCCCGGTAGCCAGATGAAAGACACCACAAAAGTGGTTCTACCTGCTTGCTGGGCTGAGATGGGCAATCGCTGACTTTTGGAGTCGGCTGGTGACAAAATGTTCCAAACACACCCCATGCACAACTCCAGCGGGGAAGGTGCCAGAAAGGAGTTCTCTTGGTAGTTCTTCCACTGCCCCGGTAGCCAGCTGAAAGACACCACAAAAGTGGTTCTACCTGCTTGCTGGGCTGAGATGGGCAATCGCTGACTTTTGGAGTCGGCTGGTGACAAAATGTTCCAAACACACCCCATGCACAACTCCACCGGGGAAGGTGCCAGAAAGGAGTTCTGTTGGTTGTTCTTACACTGCCCCGGTAGCCAGCTGAAAGACACCACAAAAGTGGTTCTACCTGCTTGCTGGGCTGAGATGGGGAATCGCTGACTTTTGCAGTCGGCTGGTGACAAAATGTTCCAAACACACCCCATGCACAACTCCTGCGGGGAAGGTGCCAGAAAGGAATTTTGTTGCTTGTTCTTCCACTGCCCCGGTAGCCAGATGAAAGACACCACAAAAGTGGTTCTACCTGCTTGCTGGGCTGAGATGGGCAATCGCTGACTTTTGGAGTCGGCTGGTGACAAAATGTTCCAAACACACCCCATGCACAACTCCACCGGGGAAGGTGCCAGAAAGGAGTTCCGTTGCTTGTTCTTCCACTGCCCCGGTAGCCAGCTGAAAGACACCACAAAAGTGGTTCTACCTGCTTGCTGGGCTGAGATGGGGAATCGCTGACTTTTGCAGTCGGCTGGTGACAAAATGTTCCAAACACACCCCATGCACAACTCCACCGGGGAAGGTGCCAGAAAGGAGTTCCGTTGGTTGTTCTTACACTGCCCCGGTAGCCAGAAGAAAGACACCACAAAAGTGGTTCTACCTGCTTTCTGGGCTGAGATGGGCAATTGCTGACTTTTGGAGTCGGCTGGTGACAAAATGTTCCAAACACACCCCATGCACAACTCCACCGGGGAAGGTGTCAGAAAGGAGTTCTCTTGGTAGTTCTTCCACTGCCCCGGTAGCCAGCTGAAAGACACCACAAAAGTGGTTCTACCTGCTTGCTGGGCTGAGATGGGCAATCGCTGACTTTTGGAGTCGGCTGGTGACAAAATGTTCCAAACACACCCCATGCACAACTCCACCGGGGAAGGTGTCAGAAAGGAGTTCTCTTGGTAGTTCTTCCACTGCCCCGGTAGCCAGATGAAAGACACCACAAAAGTGGTTCTACCTGCTTTCTGGGCTGAGATGGGCAATCGCTGACTTTTGGAGTCGGCTGGTGACAAAATGTTCCAAACACACCCCATGCACAACTCCACCGGGGAAGGTGCCAGAAAGGAGTTCTGTTGGTTGTTCTTCCACTGCCCCGGTAGCCAGCTGAAAGACACCACAAAAGTGGTTCTACCTGCTTGCTGGGCTGAGATGGGGAATCGCTGACTTTTGGAGTCGGCTGGTGACAAAATGTTCCAAACACACCCCATGCACAACTCCACCGGGGAAGGTGCCAGAAAGGAGTTCTGTTGGTAGTTCTTCCACTGCCCCGGTAGCCAGCTGAAAGACACCACAAAAGTGGTTCTACCTGCTTGCTGGGCTGAGATGGGCAATCGCTGACGTTTGGAGTCGGCTGGTGACAAAATGTTCCAAACACACCCCATGCACAACTCCAGCGGGGAAGGTGCCAGAAAGGAGTTCTGTTGGTTGTTCTTACACTGCCCCGGTAGCCAGAAGAAAGACACCACAAAAGTGGTTCTACCTGCTTTCTGGGCTGAGATGGGCAATCGCTGACTTTTGGAGTCGGCTGGTGACAAAATGTTCCAAACACACCCCATGCACAACTCCACCGGGGAAGGTGCCAGAAAGGAATTCCGTTGCTTGTTCTTCCACTGCCCCGGTAGCCAGCTGAAAGACACCACAAAAGTGGTTCTACCTGCTTTCTGGGCTGAGATGGGCAATCGCTGACTTTTGGAGTCGGCTGGTGACAAAATGTTCCAAACACACCCCATGCACAACTCCAGCGGGGAAGGTGCCAGAAAGGAGTTCTGTTGGTAGTTCTTCCACTGCCCCGGTAGCCAGCTGAAAGACACCACAAAAGTGGTTCTACCTGCTTGCTGGGCTGAGATGGGCAATCGCTGACTTTTGCAGTCGGCTGGTGACAAAATGTTCCAAACACACCCCATGCACAACTCCACCGGGGAAGGTGCCAGAAAGGAGTTCTGTTGGTTGTTCTTACACTGCCCCGGTAGCCAGAAGAAAGACACCACAAAAGTGGTTCTACCTGCTTTCTGGGCTGAGATGGGCAATTGCTGACTTTTGGAGTCGGCTGGTGACAAAATGTTCCAAACACACCCCATGCACAACTCCACCGGGGAAGGTGTCAGAAAGGAGTTCTCTTGGTAGTTCTTCCACTGCCCCGGTAGCCAGCTGAAAGACACCACAAAAGTGGTTCTACCTGCTTGCTGGGCTGAGATGGGCAATCGCTGACTTTTGGAGTCGGCTGGTGACAAAATGTTCCAAACACACCCCATGCACAACTCCACCGGGGAAGGTGTCAGAAAGGAGTTCTCTTGGTAGTTCTTCCACTGCCCCGGTAGCCAGATGAAAGACACCACAAAAGTGGTTCTACCTGCTTTCTGGGCTGAGATGGGGAATCGCTGACTTTTGGAGTCGGCTGGTGACAAAATGTTCCAAACACACCCCATGCACAACTCCACCGGGGAAGGTGCCAGAAAGGAGTTCTGTTGGTTGTTCTTCCACTGCCCCGGTAGCCAGCTAAAAGACACCACAAAAGTGGTTCTACCTGCTTGCTGGGCTGAGATGGGCAATCGCTGACTTTTGGAGTCGGCTGGTGACAAAATGTTCCAAACACACCCCATGCACAACTCCACCGGGGAAGGTGCCAGAAAGGAGTTCTCTTGGTAGTTCTTCCACTGCCCCGGTAGCCAGCTGAAAGACACCACAAAAGTGGTTCTACCTGCTTGCTGGGCTGAGATGGGCAATCGCTGACGTTTGGAGTCGGCTGGTGACAAAATGTTCCAAACACACCCCATGCACAACTCCACCGGGGAAGGTGCCAGAAAGGAGTTCTGTTGGTTGTTCTTACACTGCCCCGGTAGCCAGAAGAAAGACACCACAAAAGTGGTTCTACCTGCTTGCTGGGCTGAGATGGGCAATCGCTGACTTTTGGAGTCGGCTGGTGACAAAATGTTCCAAACACACCCCATGCACAACTCCACCGGGGAAGGTGCCAGAAAGGAATTCCGTTGCTTGTTCTTCCACTGCCCCGGTAGCCAGCTGAAAGACACCACAAAAGTGGTTCTACCTGCTTGCTGGGCTGAGATGGGCAATCGCTGACTTTTGGAGTTGGCTGGTGACAAAATGTTCCAAACACACCCCATGCACAACTCCACCGGGGAAGGTGCCAGAAAGGAGTTCTGTTGGTAGTTCTTCCAGTGCCCCGGTAGCCAGCTGAAAGACACCACAAAAGTGGTTCTACCTGCTTGCTGGGCTGAGATGGGGAATCGCTGACTTTTGCAGTCGGCTGGTGACAAAATGTTCCAAACACACCCCATGCACAACTCCACCGGGGAAGGTGCCAGAAAGGAGTTCTGTTGGTTGTTCTTACACTGCCCCGGTAGCCAGATGAAAGACACCACAAAAGTGGTTCTACCTGCTTGCTGGGCTGAGATGGGCAATCGCTGACTTTTGGAGTCGGCTGGTGACAAAATGTTCCAAAGACAGCCCATGCACAACTCCACCGGGGAAGGTGCCAGAAAGGAATTTTGTTGCTTGTTCTTCCACTGCCCCGGTAGCCAGATGAAAGACACCACAAAAGTGGTTCTACCTGCTTGCTGGGCTGAGATGGGCAATCGCTGACTTTTGGAGTCGGCTGGTGACAAAATGTTCCAAACACACCCCATGCACAACTCCAGCGGGGAAGGTGCCAGAAAGGAGTTCTCTTGGTAGTTCTTCCACTGCCCCGGTAGCCAGCTGAAAGACACCACAAAAGTGGTTCTACCTGCTTGCTGGGCTGAGATGGGGAATCGCTGACTTTTGGAGTCGGCTGGTGACAAAATGTTCCAAACACACCCCATGCACAACTCCAGCGGGGAAGGTGCCAGAAAGGAGTTCTGTTGGTTGTTCTTCCACTGCCCCGGTAGCCAGCTGAAAGACACCACAAAAGTGGTTCTACCTGCTTGCTGGGCTGAGATGGGGAATCGCTGACTTTTGCAGTCGGCTGGTGACAAAATGTTCCAAACACACCCCATGCACAACTCCTGCGGGGAAGGTGCCAGAAAGGAATTTTGTTGCTTGTTCTTCCACTGCCCCGGTAGCCAGATGAAAGACACCACAAAAGTGGTTCTACCTGCTTGCTGGGCTGAGATGGGCAATCGCTGACTTTTGGAGTCGGCTGGTGACAAACTGTTCCAAACACACCCCATGCACAACTCCACCGGGGAAGGTGCCAGAAAGGAGTTCCGTTGCTTGTTCTTCCACTGCCCCGGTAGCCAGCTGAAAGACACCACAAAAGTGGTTCTACCTGCTTGCTGGGCTGAGATGGGGAATCGCTGACTTTTGGAGTCGGCTGGTGACAAAATGTTCCAAACACACCCCATGCACAACTCCACCGGGGAAGGTGCCAGAAAGGAGTTCTGTTGGTTGTTCTTCCACTGCCCTGGTAGCCAGATGAAAGACACCACAAAAGTGGTTCTACCTGCTTTCTGGGCTGAGATGGGCAATTGCTGACTTTTGGAGTCGGCTGGTGACAAAATGTTCCAAACACACCCCATGCACAACTCCACCGGGGAAGGTGTCAGAAAGGAGTTCTCTTGGTAGTTCTTCCACTGCCCCGGTAGCCAGCTGAAAGACACCACAAAAGTGGTTCTACCTGCTTGCTGGGCTGAGATGGGCAATCGCTGACTTTTGGAGTCGGCTGGTGACAAAATGTTCCAAACACACCCCATGCACAACTCCACCGGGGAAGGTGTCAGAAAGGAGTTCTCTTGGTAGTTCTTCCACTGCCCCGGTAGCCAGATGAAAGACACCACAAAAGTGGTTCTACCTGCTTTCTGGGCTGAGATGGGCAATCGCTGACTTTTGGAGTCGGCTGGTGACAAAATGTTCCAAACACACCCCATGCACAACTCCACCGGGGAAGGTGCCAGAAAGGAGTTCTGTTGGTTGTTCTTCCACTGCCCCGGTAGCCAGCTGAAAGACACCACAAAAGTGGTTCTACCTGCTTGCTGGGCTGAGATGGGGAATCGCTGACTTTTGGAGTCGGCTGGTGACAAAATGTTCCAAACACACCCCATGCACAACTCCACCGGGGAAGGTGCCAGAAAGGAGTTCTCTTGGTAGTTCTTCCACTGCCCCGGTAGCCAGATGAAAGACACCACAAAAGTGGTTCTACCTGCTTGCTGGGCTGAGATGGGCAATCGCTGACGTTTGGAGTCGGCTGGTGACAAAATGTTCCAAACACACCCCATGCACAACTCCACCGGGGAAGGTGCCAGAAAGGAGTTCTGTTGGTTGTTCTTACACTGCCCCGGTAGCCAGAAGAAAGACACCACAAAAGTGGTTCTACCTGCTTTCTGGGCTGAGATGGGCAATCGCTGACTTTTGGAGTCGGCTGGTGACAAAATGTTCCAAACACACCCCATGCACAACTCCACCGGGGAAGGTGCCAGAAAGGAATTCCGTTGCTTGTTCTTCCACTGCCCCGGTAGCCAGCTGAAAGACACCACAAAAGTGGTTCTACCTGCTTGCTGGGCTGAGATGGGCAATCGCTGACTTTTGGAGTCGGCTGGTGACAAAATGTTCCAAACACACCCCATGCACAACTCCAGCGGGGAAGGTGCCAGAAAGGAGTTCTGTTGGTAGTTCTTACACTGCCCCGGTAGCCAGATGAAAGACACCACAAAAGTGGTTCTACCTGCTTGCTGGGCTGAGATGGGCAATCGCTGACTTTTGCAGTCGGCTGGTGACAAAATGTTCCAAACACACCCCATGCACAACTCCTGCGGGGAAGGTGCCAGGAAGGAATTTTGTTGCTTGTTCTTCCACTGCCCCGGTAGCCAGATGAAAGACACCGCAAAAGTGGTTCTACCTGCTTGCTGGGCTGAGATGGGCAATCGCTGACTTTTGGAGTCGGCTGGTGACAAAATGTTCCAAACACACCCCATGCACAACTCCAGCGGGGAAGGTGCCAGAAAGGAGTTCTCTTGGTAGTTCTTCCACTGCCCCGGTAGCCAGATGAAAGACACCACAAAAGTGGTTCTACCTGCTTTCTGGGCTGAGATGGGCAATCGCTGACTTTTGGAGTCGGCTGGTGACAAAATGTTCCAAACACACCCCATGCACAACTCCACCGGGGAAGGTGCCAGAAAGGAGTTCTGTTGGTTGTTCTTACACTGCCCCGGTAGCCAGATGAAAGACACCACAAAAGTGGTTCTACCTGCTTGCTGGGCTGAGATGGGGAATCGCTGACTTTTGCAGTCGGCTGGTGACAAAATGTTCCAAACACACCCCATGCACAACTCCACCGGGGAAGGTGCCAGAAAGGAATTCCGTTGCTTGTTCTTCCACTGCCCCGGTAGCCAGCTGAAAGACACCACAAAAGTGGTTCTACCTGCTTGCTGGGCTGAGATGGGCAATCGCTGACTTTTGGAGTCGGCTGGTGACAAAATGTTCCAAACACACCCCATGCACAACTCCACCGGGGAAGGTGCCAGAAAGGAGTTCCGTTGCTTGTTCTTCCACTGCCCCGGTAGCCAGCTGAAAGACACCACAAAAGTGGTTCTACCTGCTTGCTGGGCTGAGATGGGGAATCGCTGACTTTTGGAGTCGGCTGGTGACAAAATGTTCCAAACACACCCCATGCACAACTCCACCGGGGAAGGTGCCAGAAAGGAGTTCTGTTGGTTGTTCTTACACTGCCCCGGTAGCCAGCTGAAAGACACCACAAAAGTGGTTCTACCTGCTTGCTGGGCTGAGATGGGGAATCGCTGACTTTTGGAGTCGGCTGGTGACAAAATGTTCCAAAGACAGCCCATGCACAACTCCACCGGGGAAGGTGCCAGAAAGGAGTTCTCTTGGTAGTTCTTCCACTGCCCCGGTAGCCAGAAGAAAGACACCACAAAAGTGGTTCTACCTGCTTGCTGGGCTGAGATGGGCAATCGCTGACTTTTGCAGTCGGCTGGTGACAAAATGTTCCAAACACACCCCATGCACAACTCCACCGGGGAAGGTGCCAGAAAGGAGTTCTGTTGGTTGTTCTTACACTGCCCCGGTAGCCAGAAGAAAGACACCACAAAAGTGGTTCTACCTGATTTCTGGGCTGAGATGGGCAATTGCTGACTTTTGGAGTCGGCTGGTGACAAAATGTTCCAAACACACCCCATGCACAACTCCACCGGGGAAGGTGTCAGAAAGGAGTTCTCTTGGTAGTTCTTCCACTGCCCCGGTAGCCAGATGAAAGACACCACAAAAGTGGTTCTACCTGCTTTGTGGGCTGAGATGGGGAATCGCTGACTTTTGGAGTCGGCTGGTGACAAAATGTTCCAAAGACAGCCCATGCACAACTCCACCGGGGAAGGTGCCAGAAAGGAGTTCTGTTGGTAGTTCTTCCACTGCCCCGGTAGCCAGCTGAAAGACACCACAAAAGTGGTTCTACCTGCTTTCTGGGCTGAGATGGGCAATCGCTGACTTTTGGAGTCGGCTGGTGACAAAATGTTCCAAAGACACCCCATGCACAACTCCACCGGGGAAGGTGCCAGAAAGGAGTTCTGTTGGTAGTTCTTCCACTGCCCCGGTAGCCAGATGAAAGACACCACAAAAGTGGTTCTACCTGCTTGCTGGGCTGAGATGGGCAATCGCTGACTTTTGCAGTCGGCTGGTGACAAAATGTTCCAAACACACCCCATGCACAACTCCACCGGGGAAGGTGCCAGAAAGGAGTTCTGTTGGTTGTTCTTCCACTGCCCCGGTAGCCAGATGAAAGACACCACAAAAGTGGTTCTACCTGCTTGCTGGGCTGAGATGGGCAATCGCTGACTTTTGGAGTCGGCTGGTGACAAAATGTTCCAAACACACCCCATGCACAACTCCACCGGGGAAGGTGTCAGAAAGGAGTTCTCTTGGTAGTTCTTCCACTGCCCCGGTAGCCAGATGAAAGACACCACAAAAGTGGTTCTACCTGCTTTGTGGGCTGAGATGGGGAATCGCTGACTTTTGGAGTCGGCTGGTGACAAAATGTTCCAAAGACAGCCCATGCACAACTCCACCGGGGAAGGTGCCAGAAAGGAGTTCTGTTGGTAGTTCTTCCACTGCCCCGGTAGCCAGCTGAAAGACACCACAAAAGTGGTTCTACCTGCTTTCTGGGCTGAGATGGGCAATCGCTGACTTTTGGAGTCGGCTGGTGACAAAATGTTCCAAAGACACCCCATGCACAACTCCACCGGGGAAGGTGCCAGAAAGGAGTTCTGTTGGTAGTTCTTCCACTGCCCCGGTAGCCAGATGAAAGACACCACAAAAGTGGTTCTACCTGCTTGCTGGGCTGAGATGGGCAATCGCTGACTTTTGCAGTCGGCTGGTGACAAAATGTTCCAAACACACCCCATGCACAACTCCACCGGGGAAGGTGCCAGAAAGGAGTTCTGTTGGTTGTTCTTCCACTGCCCCGGTAGCCAGATGAAAGACACCACAAAAGTGGTTCTACCTGCTTTCTAGGCTGAGATGGGGAATCGCTGACTTGTGGACTCGGCTGGTGACAAAATGTTCCAAACACACCCCATGCACAACTCCAGCGGGGAAGGTGCCAGAAAGGAGTTCTTTTGGTTGTTCTTACACTGCCCTGGTAGCCAGCTGAAAGACACCACAAAAGTGGTTCTACCTGCTTTCTGGGCTGAGATGGGCAATCGCTGACTTTTGGAGTCGGCTGGTGACAAAATGTTCCAAACACACCCCATGCACAACTCCAACGGGGAAGGTGCCAGAAAGGAGTTCTGTTGGTTGTTCTTACACTGCCCCGGTAGCCAGCTGAAAGACACCACAAAAGTGGTTCTACCTGCTTTCTGGGCTGAGATGGGGAATCGCTGACTTTTGGAGTCGGCTGGTGACAAAATGTTCCAAACACACCCCATGCACAACTCCACCGGGGAAGGTGCCAGAAAGGAGTTCTGTTGGTTGTTCTTCCACTGCCCCGGTAGCCAGCTGAAAGACACCACAAAAGTGGTTCTACCTGCTTTCTAGGCTGAGATGGGGAATCGCTGACTTTTGGAGTCGGCTCGTGACAAAATGTTCCAAACACACCCCATGCACAACTCCACCGGGGAAGGTGCCAGAAAGGAGTTCTGTTGGTTGTTCTTACACTGCCCCGGTAGCCAGCTGAAAGACACCACAAAAGTGGTTCTACCTGCTTTCTGGGCTGAGATGGGGAATCGCTGACTTTTGGAGTCGGCTGGTGACAAAATGTTCCAAACACACCCCATGCACAACTCCACCGGGGAAGGTGCCAGAAAGGAGTTCTGTTGGTAGTTCTTCCACTGCCCCGGTAGCCAGCTGAAAGACACCACAAAAGTGGTTCTACCTGCTTGCTGGGCTGAGATGGGGAATCGCTGACTTTTGCAGTCGGCTGGTGACAAAATGTTCCAACGACAGCCCATGCACAACTCCACCGGGGAAGGTGCCAGAAAGGAGTTCTGTTGGTTGTTCTTCCACTGCCCCGGTAGCCAGCTGAAAGACACCACAAAAGTGGTTCTACCTGCTTGCTGGGCTGAGATGGGCAATCGCTGACTTTTGGAGTCGGCTGGTGACAAAATGTTCCAAACACACCCCATGCACAACTCCACCGGGGAAGGTGCCAGAAAGGAGTTCTGTTGCTTGTTCTTCCACTGCCCCGGTAGCCAGATGAAAGACACCACAAAAGTGGTTCTACCTGCTTTCTGGGCTGAGATGGGCAATCGCTGACTTTTGGAGTCGGCTGGTGACAAAATGTTCCAAACACACCCCAATGCACAACTCCACCGGGGAAGGTGCCAGAAAGGAATTCCGTTGCTTGTTCTTCCACTGCCCCGGTAGCCAGCTGAAAGACACCACAAAAGTGGTTCTACCTGCTTTCTGGGCTGAGATGGGCAATCGCTGACTTTTGGAGTCGGCTGGTGACAAAATGTTCCAAACACACCCCATGCACAACTCCACCGGGGAAGGTGCCAGAAAGGAGTTCTGTTGGTTGTTCTTACACTGCCCCGGTAGCCAGATGAAAGACACCACAAAAGTGGTTCTACCTGCTTGCTGGGCTGAGATGGGCAATCGCTGACTTTTGCAGTCGGCTGGTGACAAAATGTTCCAAACACACCCCATGCACAACTCCACCGGGGAAGGTGCCAGAAAGGAGTTCTGTTGGTAGTTCTTCCAGTGCCCCGGTAGCCAGCTGAAAGACACCACAAAAGTGGTTCTACCTGCTTGCTGGGCTGAGATGGGGAATCGCTGACTTTTGGAGTCGGCTGGTGACAAAATGTTCCAAACACACCCCATGCACAACTCCAGCGGGGAAGGTGCCAGAAAGGAGTTCTCTTGGTAGTTCTTCCACTGCCCCGGTAGCCAGCTGAAAGACACCACAAAAGTGGTTCTACCTGCTTTCTGGGCTGAGATGGGCAATCGCTGACTTTTGCAGTCGGCTGGTGACAAAATGTTCCAAACACACCCCATGCACAACTCCAGCGGGGAAGGTGCCAGAAAGGAGTTCTGTTGGTAGTTCTTCCACTGCCCCGGTAGCCAGCTGAAAGACACCACAAAAGTGGTTCTACCTGCTTTCTGGGCTGAGATGGGCAATCGCTGACTTTTGGAGTCGGCTGGTGACAAAATGTTCCAAACACACCCCATGCACAACTCCACCGGGGAAGGTGCCAGAAAGGAGTTCCGTTGCTTGTTCTTCCACTGCCCCGGTAGCCAGCTGAAAGACACCACAAAAGTGGTTCTACCTGCTTGCTGGGCTGAGATGGGCAATCGCTGACTTTTGGAGTCGGCTGGTGACAAAATGTTCCAAACACACCCCATGCACAACTCCACCGGGGAAGGTGCCAGAAAGGAGTTCTGTTGGTTGTTCTTCCACTGCCCCGGTAGCCAGATGAAAGACACCACAAAAGTGGTTCTACCTGCTTGCTGGGCTGAGATGGGCAATCGCTGACTTTTGGAGTCGGCTGGTGACAAAATGTTCCAAACACACCCCATGCACAACTCCAGCGGGGAAGGTGCCAGAAAGGAATTCCGTTGGTTGTTCTTCCAATGCCCCGGTAGCCAGATGAAAGACACCACAAAAGTGGTTCTACCTGCTTGCTGGGCTGAGATGGGGAATCGCTGACTTTTGGAGTCGGCTGGTGACAAAATGTTCCAAAGACAGCCCATGCACAACTCCACCGGGGAAGGTGCCAGAAAGGAGTTCTGTTGGTAGTTCTTCCACTGCCCCGGTAGCCAGCTGAAAGACACCACAAAAGTGGTTCTACCTGCTTGCTGGGCTGAGATGGGGAATCGCTGACTTTTGGAGTCGGCTGGTGACAAAATGTTCCAAACACACCCCATGCACAACTCCACCGGGGAAGGTGCCAGAAAGGAGTTCTGTTGGTTGTTCTTACACTGCCCCGGTAGCCAGCTGAAAGACACCACAAAAGTGGTTCTACCTGCTTTCTAGGCTGAGATGGGGAATCGCTGACTTTTGGAGTCGGCTGGTGACAAAATGTTCCAAACACACCCCATGCACAACTCCACCGGGGAAGGTGCCAGAAAGGAGTTCTGTTGGTTGTTCTTCCACTGCCCCGGTAGCCAGATGAAAGACACCACAAAAGTGGTTCTACCTGCTTTCTGGGCTGAGATGGGCAATCGCTGACTTTTGGAGTCGGCTGGTGACAAAATGTTCCAAAGACAGCCCATGCACAACTCCACCGGGGAAGGTGCCAGAAAGGAGTTGTCTTGGTAGTTCTTCCACTGCCCCGGTAGCCAGATGAAAGACACCACAAAAGTGGTTCTACCTGCTTGCTGGGCTGAGATGGGCAATCGCTGACTTTTGGAGTCGGCTGGTGACAAAATGTTCCAAACACACCCCATGCACAACTCCACCGGGGAAGGTGCCAGAAAGGAGTTCTGTTGGTTGTTCTTCCACTGCCCCGGTAGCCAGAAGAAAGACACCACAAAAGTGGTTCTACCTGCTTTCTGGGCTGAGATGGGCAATCGCTGACTTTTGGAGTCGGCTGGTGACAAAATGTTCCAAACACACCCCATGCACAACTCCACCGGGGAAGGTGCCAGAAAGGAGTTCTGTTGGTTGTTCTTCCACTGCCCCGGTAGCCAGCTGAAAGACACCACAAAAGTGGTTCTACCTGCTTGCTGGGCTGAGATGGGCAATCGCTGACTTTTGGAGTCGGCTGGTGACAAAATGTTCCAAACACACCCCATGCACAACTCCACCGGGGAAGGTGTCAGAAAGGAGTTCTCTTGGTAGTTCTTCCACTGCCCCGGTAGCCAGCTGAAAGACACCACAAAAGTGGTTCTACCTGCTTTCTGGGCTGAGATGGGCAATCGCTGACTTTTGGAGTCGGCTGGTGACAAAATGTTCCAAACACACCCCATGCACAACTCCAGCGGGGAAGGTGCCAGAAAGGAGTTCTGTTGGTAGTTCTTCCACTGCCCCGGTAGCCAGCTGAAAGACACCACAAAAGTGGTTCTACCTGCTTGCTGGGCTGAGATGGGGAATCGCTGACTTTTGGAGTCGGCTGGTGACAAAATGTTCCAACGACAGCCCATGCACAACTCCACCGGGGAAGGTGCCAGAAAGGAGTTCTGTTGGTTGTTCTTACACTGCCCCGGTAGCCAGATGAAAGACACCACAAAAGTGGTTCTACCTGCTTGCTGGGCTGAGATGGGCAATCGCTGACTTTTGGAGTCGGCTGGTGACAAAATGTTCCAAACACACCCCATGCACAACTCCACCGGGGAAGGTGCCAGAAAGGAGTTCCGTTGCTTGTTCTTCCACTGCCCCGGTAGCCAGCTGAAAGACACCACAAAAGTGGTTCTACCTGCTTGCTGGGCTGAGATGGGCAATCGCTGACTTTTGGAGTCGGCTGGTGACAAAATGTTCCAAACACACCCCAATGCACAACTCCACCGGGGAAGGTGCCAGAAAGGAATTCCGTTGCTTGTTCTTCCACTGCCCCGGTAGCCAGCTGAAAGACACCACAAAAGTGGTTCTACCTGCTTTCTGGGCTGAGATGGGGAATCGCTGACTTTTGGAGTCGGCTGGTGACAAAATGTTCCAAACACACCCCATGCACAACTCCACCGGGGAAGGTGTCAGAAAGGAGTTCTCTTGGTAGTTCTTCCACTGCCCCGGTAGCCAGATGAAAGACACCATAAAAATGGTTCTACCTGCTTTCTGGGCTGAGATGGGGAATCGCTGACTTTTTGAGTCGGCTGGTGACAAAATGTTCCAAACACACCCCATGCACAACTCCAGCGGGGAAGGTGCCAGAAAGGAGTTCCGTTGCTTGTTCTTCCACTGCCCCGGTAGCCAACTGAAAGACACCACAAAAGTGGTTCTACCTGCTTTCTGGGCTGAGATGGGCAATCGCTGACTTTTGCAGTCGGCTGGTGACAAAATGTTCCAAACACACCCCATGCACAACTCCAGCGGGGAAGGTGCCAGAAAGGAGTTCTGTTGGTAGTTCTTCCAATGCCCCGGTAGCCAGCTGAAAGACACCACAAAAGTGGTTCTACCTGCTTTCTGGGCTGAGATGGGCAATCGCTGACTTTTGGAGTCGGCTGGTGACAAAATGTTCCAAACACACCCCATGCACAACTCCACCGGGGAAGGTGCCAGAAAGGAGTTCTGTTGGTAGTTCTTCCACTGCCCCGGTAGCCAGATGAAAGACACCACAAAAGTGGTTCTACCTGCTTGCTGGGCTGAGATGGGGAATCGCTGACTTTTGGAGTCGGCTGGTGACAAAATGTTCCAAACACACCCCATGCACAACTCCACCGGGGAAGGTGCCAGAAAGGAGTTCTCTTGGTTGTTCTTACACTGCCCCGGTAGCCAGATGAAAGACACCACAAAAGTGGTTCTACATGCTTTCTAGGCTGAGATGGGGAATCGCTGACTTTTGGAGTCGGCTGGTGACAAAATGTTCCAAACACACCCCATGCACAACTCCACCGGGGAAGGTGCCAGAAAGGAGTTCTGTTGGTTGTTCTTACACTGCCCCGGTAGCCAGATGAAAGACACCACAAAAGTGGTTCTACCTGCTTGCTGGGCTGAGATGGGCAATCGCTGACTTTTGGAGTCGGCTGGTGACAAAATGTTCCAAACACACCCCATGCACAACTCCACCGGGGAAGGTGCCAGAAAGGAGTTCTGTTGGTTGTTCTTACACTGCCCCGGTAGCCAGATGAAAGACACCACAAAAGTGGTTCTACCTGCTTTCTGGGCTGAGATGGGCAATCGCTGACTTTTGGAGTCGGCTGGTGACAAAATGTTCCAAACACACCCCATGCACAACTCCACCGGGGAAGGTGCCAGAAAGGAGTTCTGTTGGTAGTTCTTACACTGCCCCGGTAGCCAGCTGAAAGACACCACAAAAGTGGTTCTACCTGCTTGCTGGGCTGAGATGGGCAATCGCTGACTTTTGCAGTCGGCTGGTGACAAAATGTTCCAAACACACCCCATGCACAACTCCACCGGGGAAGGTGCCAGAAAGGAGTTCTGTTGGTAGTTCTTCCACTGCCCCGGTAGCCAGCTGAAAGACACCACAAAAGTGGTTCTACCTTCTTACTGGGCTGAGATGGGCAATCGCTGACTTTTGGAGTCGGCTGGTGACAAAATGTTCCAAACACACCCCATGCACAACTCCAGCGGGGAAGGTGCCAGAAAGGAGTTCTCTTGGTAGTTCTTCCACTGCCCCGGTAGCCAGATGAAAGACACCACAAAAGTGGTTCTACCTGCTTGCTGGGCTGAGATGGGGAATCGCTGACTTTTGGAGTCGGCTGGTGACAAAATGTTCCAAACACACCCCATGCACAACTCCACCGGGGAAGGTGCCAGAAAGGAGTTCCGTTGCTTGTTCTTCCACTGCCCCGGTAGCCAGCTGAAAGACACCACAAAAGTGGTTCTACCTGCTTGCTGGGCTGAGATGGGCAATCGCTGACTTTTGGAGTCGGCTGGTGACAAAATGTTCCAAACACACCCCATGCACAACTCCACCGGGGAAGGTGCCAGAAAGGAGTTCTGTTGGTTGTTCTTCCACTGCCCCGGTAGCCAGATGAAAGACACCACAAAAGTGGTTCTACCTGCTTGCTGGGCTGAGATGGGCAATCGCTGACTTTTGGAGTCGGCTGGTGACAAAATGTTCCAAACACACCCCATGCACAACTCCAACGGGGAAGGGTCCAGAAAGGAGTTCTGTTGGTTGTTCTTCCACTGCCCCGGTAGCCAGATGAAAGACACCACAAAAGTGGTTCTACCTGCTTTCTAGGCTGAGATGGGGAATCGCTGACTTTTGGAGTCGGCTGGTGACAAAATGTTCCAAACACACCCCATGCACAACTCCACCGGGGAAGGTGCCAGAAAGGAGTTCTCTTGGTTGTTCTTACACTGCCCCGGTAGCCAGATGAAAGACACCACAAAAGTGGTTCTACCTGCTTGCTGGGCTGAGATGGGGAATCGCTGACTTTTGGAGTCGGCTGGTGACAAAATGTTCCAAAGACAGCCCATGCACAACTCCATCGGGGAAGGTGCCAGAAAGGAGTTCTCTTGGTAGTTCTTCCACTGCCCCGGTAGCCAGATGAAAGACACCACAAAAGTGGTTCTACCTGCTTGCTGGGCTGAGATGGGCAATCGCTGACTTTTGGAGTCGGCTGGTGACAAAATGTTCCAAACACACCCCATGCACAACTCCCCCGGGGAAGGTGCCAGAAAGGAGTTCTGTTGGTTGTTCTTCCACTGCCCCGGTAGCCAGATGAAAGACACCACAAAAGTGGTTCTACCTGCTTGCTGGGCTGAGATGGGCAATCGCTGACTTTTGGAGTCGGCTGGTGACAAAATGTTCCAAACACACCCCATGCACAACTCCACCGGGGAAGGTGCCAGAAAGGAGTTCCGTTGCTTGTTCTTCCACTGCCCCGGTAGCCAGCTGAAAGACACCACAAAAGTGGTTCTACCTGCTTGCTGGGCTGAGATGGGCAATCGCTGACTTTTGGAGTCGGCTGGTGACAAAATGTTCCAAACACACCCCATGCACAACTCCACCGGGGAAGGTGTCAGAAAGGAGTTCTCTTGGTAGTTCTTCCACTGCCCCGGTAGCCAGCTGAAAGACACCACAAAAGTGGTTCTACCTGCTTTCTGGGCTGAGATGGGCAATCGCTGACTTTTGGAGTCGGCTGGTGACAAAATGTTCCAAACACACCCCATGCACAACTCCACCGGGGAAGGTGCCAGAAAGGAGTTCTGTTGGTAGTTCTTCCACTGCCCCGGTAGCCAGATGAAAGACACCACAAAAGTGGTTCTACCTGCTTGCTGGGCTGAGATGGGCAATCGCTGACTTTTGGAGTCGGCTGGTGACAAAATGTTCCAAACACACCCCATGCACAACTCCACCGGGGAAGGTGCCAGAAAGGAGTTCTCTTGGTTGTTCTTACACTGCCCCGGTAGCCAGATGAAAGACACCACAAAAGTGGTTCTACCTGCTTGCTGGGCTGAGATGGGGAATCGCTGACTTTTGGAGTCGGCTGGTGACAAAATGTTCCAAAGACAACCCATGCACAACTCCATCGGGGAAGGTGCCAGAAAGGAGTTCTCTTGGTAGTTCTTCCACTGCCCCGGTAGCCAGATGAAAGACACCACAAAAGTGGTTCTACCTGCTTGCTGGGCTGAGATGGGCAATCGCTGACTTTTGGAGTCGGCTGGTGACAAAATGTTCCAAACACACCCCATGCACAACTCCCCCGGGGAAGGTGCCAGAAAGGAGTTCTGTTGGTTGTTCTTCCACTGCCCCGGTAGCCAGATGAAAGACACCACAAAAGTGGTTCTACCTGCTTTCTGGGCTGAGATGGGCAATCGCTGACTTTTGGAGTCGGCTGGTGACAAAATGTTCCAAACACACCCCATGCACAACTCCACCGGGGAAGGTGCCAGAAAGGAGTTCTGTTGCTTGTTCTTCCACTGCCCCGGTAGCCAGCTGAAAGACACCACAAAAGTGGTTCTACCTGCTTGCTGGGCTGAGATGGGCAATCGCTGACTTTTGGAGTCGGCTGGTGACAAAATGTTCCAAACACACCCCATGCACAACTCCACCGGGGAAGGTGTCAGAAAGGAGTTCTCTTGGTAGTTCTTCCACTGCCCCGGTAGCCAGCTGAAAGACACCACAAAAGTGGTTCTACCTGCTTTCTGGGCTGAGATGGGCAATCGCTGACTTTTGGAGTCGGCTGGTGACAAAATGTTCCAAACACACCCCATGCACAACTCCACCGGGGAAGGTGCAAGAAAGGAGTTCTGTTGGTTGTTCTTACACTGCCCCGGTAGCCAGATGAAAGACACCACAAAAGTGGTTCTACCTGCTTTCTAGGCTGAGATGGGGAATCGCTGACTTTTGGAGTCGGCTGGTGACAAAATGTTCCAAACACACCCCATGTACAACTCCACCGGGGAAGGTGCCAGAAAGGAGTTCTGTTGGTTGTTCTTACACTGCCCCGGTAGCCAGATGAAAGACACCACAAAAGTGGTTCTACCTGCTTGCTGGGCTGAGATGGGGAATCGCTGACTTTTGGAGTCGGCTGGTGACAAAATGTTGCAAACACACCCCATGCACAACTCCACCGGGGAAGGTGCCAGAAAGGAATTCCGTTGCTTGTTCTTCCACTGCCCCGGTAGCCAGCTGAAAGACACCACAAAAGTGGTTCTACCTGCTTGCTGGGCTGAGATGGGCAATCGCTGACTTTTGGAGTCGGCTGGTGACAAAATGTTCCAAACACACCCCATGCACAACTCCACCGGGGAAGGTGTCAGAAAGGAGTTCTCTTGGAAGTTCTTCCACTGCCCCGGTAGCCAGATGAAAGACACCACAAAAGTGGTTCTACCTGCTTTCTGGGCTGAGATGGGGAATCGCTGACTTTTGGAGTCGGCTGGTGACAAAATGTTCCAAACACACCCCATGCACAACTCCACCGGGGAAGGTGCCAGAAAGGAGTTCTTTTGGTTGTTCTTACACTGCCCTGGTAGCCAGCTGAAAGACACCACAAAAGTGGTTCTACCTGCTTTCTGGGCTGAGATGGGCAATCGCTGACTTTTGGAGTCGGCTGGTGACAAAATGTTCCAAACACACCCCATGCACAACTCCAACGGGGAAGGGTCCAGAAAGGAGTTCTGTTGGTTGTTCTTCCACTGCCCCGGTAGCCAGCTGAAAGACACCACAAAAGTGGTTCTACCTGCTTTCTAGGCTGAGATGGGGAATCGCTGACTTTTGGAGTCGGCTCGTGACAAAATGTTCCAAACACACCCCATGCACAACTCCACCGGGGAAGGTGCCAGAAAGGAGTTCTGTTGGTTGTTCTTACACTGCCCCGGTAGCCAGCTGAAAGACACCACAAAAGTGGTTCTACCTGCTTTCTGGGCTGAGATGGGGAATCGCTGACTTTTGGAGTCGGCTGGTGACAAAATGTTCCAAACACACCCCATGCACAACTCCACCGGGGAAGGTGCCAGAAAGGAGTTCTGTTGGTAGTTCTTCCACTGCCCCGGTAGCCAGATGAAAGACACCACAAAAGTGGTTCTACCTGCTTGCTGGGCTGAGATGGGCAATCGCTGACTTTTGGAGTCGGCTGGTGAAAAAATGTTCCAAACACACCCCATGCACAACTCCACCGGGGAAGGTGCCAGAAAGGAGTTCTGTTGGTAGTTCTTACACTGCCCCGGTAGCCAGCTGAAAGACACCACAAAAGTGGTTCTACCTGCTTGCTGGGCTGAGATGGGCAATCGCTGACTTTTGGAGTCGGCTGGTGACAAAATGTTCCAAACACACCCCATGCACAACTCCACCGGGGAAGGTGTCAGAAAGGAGTTCTCTTGGTAGTTCTTCCACTGCCCCGGTAGCCAGCTGAAAGACACCACAAAAGTGGTTCTACCTTCTTACTGGGCTGAGATGGGCAATCGCTGACTTTTGGAGTCGGCTGGTGACAAAATGTTCCAAACACACCCCATGCACAACTCCACCGGGGAAGGTGCCAGAAAGGAGTTCTGTTGGTAGTTCTTCCAGTGCCCCGGTAGCCAGCTGAAAGACACCACAAAAGTGGTTCTACCTGCTTGCTGGGCTGAGATGGGCAATCGCTGACTTTTGGAGTCGGCTGGTGACAAAATGTTGCATACACACCCCATGCACAACTCCACCGGGGAAGGTGCCAGAAAGGAATTCTGTTGGTTGTTCTTCCACTGCCCCGGTAGCCAGCTGAAAGACACCACAAAAGTGGTTCTACCTGCTTTCTAGGCTGAGATGGGGAATCGCTGACTTTTGGAGTCGGCTGGTGACAAAATGTTCCAAACACACCCCATGCACAACTCCACCGGGGAAGGTGCCAGAAAGGAGTTCTCTTGGTAGTTCTTACACTGCCCCGGTAGCCAGATGAAAGACACCACAAAAGTGGTTCTACCTGCTTGCTGGGCTGAGATGGGCAATCGCTGACTTTTGGAGTCGGCTGGTGACAAAATGTTCCAAACACACCCTATGCACAACTCCAGCGGGGAAGGTGCCAGAAAGGAGTTCTGTTGGTTGTTCTTACACTGCCCCGGTAGCCAGCTGAAAGACACCACAAAAGTGGTTCTACCTGCTTTCTGGGCTGAGATGGGGAATCGCTGACTTTTGGAGTCGGCTGGTGACAAAATGTTCCAAACACACCCCATGCACAACTCCACCGGGGAAGGTGCCAGAAAGGAGTTCTGTTGGTAGTTCTTCCACTGCCCCGGTAGCCAGATGAAAGACACCACAAAAGTGGTTCTACCTGCTTGCTGGGCTGAGATGGGCAATCGCTGACTTTTGGAGTCGGCTGGTGAAAAAATGTTCCAAACACACCCCATGCACAACTCCACCGGGGAAGGTGCCAGAAAGGAGTTCTGTTGGTAGTTCTTACACTGCCCCGGTAGCCAGCTGAAAGACACCACAAAAGTGGTTCTACCTGCTTGCTGGGCTGAGATGGGCAATCGCTGACTTTTGGAGTCGGCTGGTGACAAAATGTTCCAAACACACCCCATGCACAACTCCACCGGGGAAGGTGTCAGAAAGGAGTTCTCTTGGTAGTTCTTCCACTGCCCCGGTAGCCAGCTGAAAGACACCACAAAAGTGGTTCTACCTTCTTACTGGGCTGAGATGGGCAATCGCTGACTTTTGGAGTCGGCTGGTGACAAAATGTTCCAAACACACCCCATGCACAACTCCACCGGGGAAGGTGCCAGAAAGGAGTTCTGTTGGTAGTTCTTCCAGTGCCCCGGTAGCCAGCTGAAAGACACCACAAAAGTGGTTCTACCTGCTTGCTGGGCTGAGATGGGCAATCGCTGACTTTTGGAGTCGGCTGGTGACAAAATGTTGCATACACACCCCATGCACAACTCCACCGGGGAAGGTGCCAGAAAGGAATTCTGTTGGTTGTTCTTCCACTGCCCCGGTAGCCAGCTGAAAGACACCACAAAAGTGGTTCTACCTGCTTTCTAGGCTGAGATGGGGAATCGCTGACTTTTGGAGTCGGCTGGTGACAAAATGTTCCAAACACACCCCATGCACAACTCCACCGGGGAAGGTGCCAGAAAGGAGTTCTCTTGGTAGTTCTTACACTGCCCCGGTAGCCAGATGAAAGACACCACAAAAGTGGTTCTACCTGCTTGCTGGGCTGAGATGGGCAATCGCTGACTTTTGGAGTCGGCTGGTGACAAAATGTTCCAAACACACCCTATGCACAACTCCAGCGGGGAAGGTGCCAGAAAGGAGTTCTGTTGGTTGTTCTTACACTGCCCCGGTAGCCAGATGAAAGACACCACAAAAGTGGTTCTACCTGCTTGCTGGGCTGAGATGGGCAATCGCTGACTTTTGCAGTCGGCTGGTGACAAAATGTTCCAAACACACCCCATGCACAACTCCACCGGGGAAGGTGTCAGAAAGGAGTTCTCTTGGTAGTTCTTCCACTGCCCCGGTAGCCAGCTGAAAGACACCACAAAAGTGGTTCTACCTGCTTTCTGGGCTGAGATGGGCAATCGCTGACTTTTGCAGTCGGCTGGTGACAAAATGTTCCAAACACACCCCATGCACAACTCCACCGGGGAAGGTGTCAGAAAGGAGTTCTCTTGGTAGTTCTTCCACTGCCCCGGTAGCCAGCTGAAAGACACCACAAAAGTGGTTCTACCTGCTTTCTGGGCTGAGATGGGGAATCGCTGACTTTTGGAGTCGGCTGGTGACAAAATGTTCCAAACACACCCCATGCACAACTCCACCGGGGAAGGTGCCAGAAAGGAATTCTGTTGCTTGTTCTTCCACTGCCCCGGTAGCCAGCTGAAAGACACCACAAAAGTGGTTCTACCTGCTTTCTGGGCTGAGATGGGCAATCGCTGACTTTTGGAGTCGGCTGGTGACAAAATGTTCCAAACACACCCCATGCACAACTCCACCGGGGAAGGTGCCAGAAAGGAGTTCTCTTGGTAGTTCTTCCAGTGCCCCGGTAGCCAGCTGAAAGACACCACAAAAGTGGTTCTACCTGCTTGCTGGGCTGAGATGGGCAATCGCTGACTTTTGGAGTCGGCTGGTGACAAAATGTTCCAAACACACCCCATGCACAACTCCACCGGGGAAGGTGCCAGAAAGGAGTTCTGTTGGTAGTTCTTCCACTGCCCCGGTAGCCAGCTGAAAGACACCACAAAAGTGGTTCTACCTTCTTACTGGGCTGAGATGGGCAATCGCTGACTTTTGGAGTCGGCTGGTGACAAAATGTTCCAAACACACCCCATGCACAACTCCAGCGGGGAAGGTGCCAGAAAGGAGTTCTGTTGGTAGTTCTTACACTGCCCCGGTAGCCAGCTGAAAGACACCACAAAAGTGGTTCTACCTGCTTGCTGGGCTGAGATGGGCAATCGCTGACTTTTGGAGTCGGCTGGTGACAAAATGTTCCAAACACACCCCATGCACAACTCCACCGGGGAAGGTGCCAGAAAGGAGTTCTGTTGGTTGTTCTTCCACTGCCCCGGTAGCCAGCTGAAAGACACCACAAAAGTGGTTCTACCTGCTTTCTGGGCTGAGATGGGCAATCGCTGACTTTTGGAGTCGGCTGGTGACAAAATGTTCCAAACACACCCCATGCACAACTCCAGCGGGGAAGGTGCCAGAAAGGAGTTCTGTTGGTAGTTCTTACACTGCCCCGGTAGCCAGCTGAAAGACACCACAAAAGTGGTTCTACCTGCTTGCTGGGCTGAGATGGGCAATCGCTGACTTTTGGAGTCGGCTGGTGACAAAATGTTCCAAACACACCCCATGCACAACTCCAGCGGGGAAGGTGCCAGAAAGGAATTCCGTTGGTTGTTCTTCCACTGCCCCGGTAGCCAGATGAAAGACACCACAAAAGTGGTTCTACCTGCTTTCTGGGCTGAGATGGGCAATCGCTGACTTTTGCAGTCGGCTGGTGACAAAATGTTCCAAACACACCCCATGCACAACTCCACCGGGG
Organism: Falco punctatus; assembly: GCF_963210335.1. Taxonomy (NCBI): domain Eukaryota; kingdom Metazoa; phylum Chordata; class Aves; order Falconiformes; family Falconidae; genus Falco; species Falco punctatus. Next base: position 1,363,739 of record NW_027660338.1, read on the forward strand.
AAGGTGCCAGAAAGGAGTTCTGTTGGTAGTTCTTCCACTGCCCCGGTAGCCAGCTGAAAGACACCACAAAAGTGGTTCTACCTTCTTACTGGGCTGAGATGGGCAATCGCTGACTTTTGGAGTCGGCTGGTGACAAAATGTTCCAAAGACAGCCCATGCACAACTCCACCGGGGAAGGTGCCAGAAAGGAGTTCTGTTGGTAGTTCTTCCAGTGCCCCGGTAGCCAGCTGAAAGACACCACAAAAGTGGTTCTACCTGCTTGCTGGGCTGAGATGGGCAATCGCTGACTTTTGGAGTCGGCTGGTGACAAAATGTTCCAAACACACCCCATGCACAACTCCACCGGGGAAGGTGCCAGAAAGGAGTTCTGTTGGTTGTTCTTCCACTGCCCCGGTAGCCAGCTGAAAGACACCACAAAAGTGGTTCTACCTGCTTTCTGGGCTGAGATGGGCAATCGCTGACTTTTGGAGTCGGCTGGTGACAAAATGTTCCAAACACACCCCATGCACAACTCCACCGGGGAAGGTGCCAGAAAGGAGTTCTGTTGGTAGTTCTTCCACTGCCCCGGTAGCCAGATGAAAGACACCACAAAAGTGGTTCTACCTGCTTGCTGGGCTGAGATGGGGAATCGCTGACTTTTGGAGTCGGCTGGTGACAAAATGTTCCAAACACACCCCATGCACAACTCCACCGGGGAAGGTGCCAGAAAGGAGTTCTCTTGGTTGTTCTTACACTGCCCCGGTAGCCAGATGAAAGACACCACAAAAGTGGTTCTACCTGCTTGCTGGGCTGAGATGGGGAATCGCTGACTTTTGCAGTCGGCTGGTGACAAAATGTTCCAAAGACAGCCCATGCACAACTCCATCGGGGAAGGTGCCAGAAAGGAGTTCTCTTGGTAGTTCTTCCACTGCCCCGGTAGCCAGATGAAAGACACCACAAAAGTGGTTCTACCTGCTTGCTGGGCTGAGATGGGCAATCGCTGACTTTTGGAGTCGGCTGGTGACAAAATGTTCCAAACACACCCCATGCACAACTCCCCCGGGGAAGGTGCCAGAAAGGAGTTCTGTTGGTTGTTCTTCCACTGCCCCGGTAGCCAGATGAAAGACACCACAAAAGTGGTTCTACCTGCTTGCTGGGCTGAGATGGGCAATCGCTGACTTTTGGAGTCGGCTGGTGACAAAATGTTCCAAACACACCCCATGCACAACTCCACCGGGGAAGGTGCCAGAAAGGAGTTCTGTTGCTTGTTCTTCCACTGCCCCGGTAGCCAGCTGAAAGACACCACAAAAGTGGTTCTACCTGCTTGCTGGGCTGAGATGGGCAATCGCTGACTTTTGGAGTCGGCTGGTGACAAAATGTTCCAAACACACCCCATGCACAACTCCACCGGGGAAGGTGTCAGAAAGGAGTTCTCTTGGTTGTTCTTACACTGCCCCGGTAGCCAGATGAAAGACACCACAAAAGTGGTTCTACCTGCTTGCTGGGCTGAGATGGGGAATCGCTGACTTTTGGAGTCGGCTGGTGACAAAATGTTCCAAAGACAGCCCATGCACAACTCCATCGGGGAAGGTGCCAGAAAGGAGTTCTCTTGGTAGTTCTTCCACTGCCCCGGTAGCCAGATGAAAGACACCACAAAAGTGGTTCTACCTGCTTGCTGGGCTGAGATGGGCAATCGCTGACTTTTGGAGTCGGCTGGTGACAAAATGTTCCAAACACACCCCATGCACAACTCCCCCGGGGAAGGTGCCAGAAAGGAGTTCTGTTGGTTGTTCTTCCACTGCCCCGGTAGCCAGATGAAAGACACCACAAAAGTGGTTCTACCTGCTTGCTGGGCTGAGATGGGCAATCGCTGACTTTTGGAGTCGGCTGGTGACAAAATGTTCCAAACACACCCCATGCACAACTCCACCGGGGAAGGTGCCAGAAAGGAGTTCTGTTGCTTGTTCTTCCACTGCCCCGGTAGCCAGCTGAAAGACACCACAAAAGTGGTTCTACCTGCTTGCTGGGCTGAGATGGGCAATCGCTGACTTTTGGAGTCGGCTGGTGACAAAATGTTCCAAACACACCCCATGCACAACTCCACCGGGGAAGGTGTCAGAAAGGAGTTCTCTTGGTAGTTCTTCCACTGCCCCGGTAGCCAGCTGAAAGACACCACAAAAGTGGTTCTACCTGCTTTCTGGGCTGAGATGGGCAATCGCTGACTTTTGGAGTCGGCTGGTGACAAAATGTTCCAAACACACCCCATGCACAACTCCACCGGGGAAGGTGCCAGAAAGGAGTTCTGTTGGTAGTTCTTCCACTGCCCCGGTAGCCAGATGAAAGACACCACAAAAGTGGTTCTACCTGCTTGCTGGGCTGAGATGGGGAATCGCTGACTTTTGGAGTCGGCTGGTGACAAAATGTTCCAAACACACCCCATGCACAACTCCACCGGGGAAGGTGCCAGAAAGGAGTTCTCTTGGTTGTTCTTACACTGCCCCGGTAGCCAGATGAAAGACACCACAAAAGTGGTTCTACCTGCTTGCTGGGCTGAGATGGGGAATCGCTGACTTTTGGAGTCGGCTGGTGACAAAATGTTCCAAAGACAACCCATGCACAACTCCATCGGGGAAGGTGCCAGAAAGGAGTTCTCTTGGTAGTTCTTCCACTGCCCCGGTAGCCAGATGAAAGACACCACAAAAGTGGTTCTACCTGCTTGCTGGGCTGAGATGGGCAATCGCTGACTTTTGGAGTCGGCTGGTGACAAAATGTTCCAAACACACCCCATGCACAACTCCCCCGGGGAAGGTGCCAGAAAGGAGTTCTGTTGGTTGTTCTTCCACTGCCCCGGTAGCCAGATGAAAGACACCACAAAAGTGGTTCTACCTGCTTTCTGGGCTGAGATGGGCAATCGCTGACTTTTGGAGTCGGCTGGTGACAAAATGTTCCAAACACACCCCATGCACAACTCCACCGGGGAAGGTGCCAGAAAGGAGTTCTGTTGCTTGTTCTTCCACTGCCCCGGTAGCCAGCTGAAAGACACCACAAAAGTGGTTCTACCTGCTTGCTGGGCTGAGATGGGCAATCGCTGACTTTTGGAGTCGGCTGGTGACAAAATGTTCCAAACACACCCCATGCACAACTCCACCGGGGAAGGTGTCAGAAAGGAGTTCTCTTGGTAGTTCTTCCACTGCCCCGGTAGCCAGCTGAAAGACACCACAAAAGTGGTTCTACCTGCTTTCTGGGCTGAGATGGGCAATCGCTGACTTTTGGAGTCGGCTGGTGACAAAATGTTCCAAACACACCCCATGCACAACTCCACCGGGGAAGGTGCAAGAAAGGAGTTCTGTTGGTTGTTCTTAGACTGCCCCGGTAGCCAGATGAAAGACACCACAAAAGTGGTTCTACCTGCTTTCTAGGCTGAGATGGGGAATCGCTGACTTTTGGAGTCGGCTGGTGACAAAATGTTCCAAACACACCCCATGTACAACTCCACCGGGGAAGGTGCCAGAAAGGAGTTCTGTTGGTTGTTCTTACACTGCCCCGGTAGCCAGATGAAAGACACCACAAAAGTGGTTCTACCTGCTTGCTGGGCTGAGATGGGGAATCGCTGACTTTTGGAGTCGGCTGGTGACAAAATGTTGCAAACACACCCCATGCACAACTCCACCGGGGAAGGTGCCAGAAAGGAATTCCGTTGCTTGTTCTTCCACTGCCCCGGTAGCCAGCTGAAAGACACCACAAAAGTGGTTCTACCTGCTTGCTGGGCTGAGATGGGCAATCGCTGACTTTTGGAGTCGGCTGGTGACAAAATGTTCCAAACACACCCCATGCACAACTCCACCGGGGAAGGTGTCAGAAAGGAGTTCTCTTGGTAGTTCTTCCACTGCCCCGGTAGCCAGATGAAAGACACCACAAAAGTGGTTCTACCTGCTTTCTGGGCTGAGATGGGGAATCGCTGACTTTTGGAGTCGGCTGGTGACAAAATGTTCCAAACACACCCCATGCACAACTCCACCGGGGAAGGTGCCAGAAAGGAGTTCTTTTGGTTGTTCTTACACTGCCCTGGTAGCCAGCTGAAAGACACCACAAAAGTGGTTCTACCTGCTTTCTGGGCTGAGATGGGCAATCGCTGACTTTTGGAGTCGGCTGGTGACAAAATGTTCCAAACACACCCCATGCACAACTCCAACGGGGAAGGGTCCAGAAAGGAGTTCTGTTGGTTGTTCTTCCACTGCCCCGGTAGCCAGCTGAAAGACACCACAAAAGTGGTTCTACCTGCTTTCTAGGCTGAGATGGGGAATCGCTGACTTTTGGAGTCGGCTCGTGACAAAATGTTCCAAACACACCCCATGCACAACTCCACCGGGGAAGGTGCCAGAAAGGAGTTCTGTTGGTTGTTCTTACACTGCCCCGGTAGCCAGCTGAAAGACACCACAAAAGTGGTTCTACCTGCTTTCTGGGCTGAGATGGGGAATCGCTGACTTTTGGAGTCGGCTGGTGACAAAATGTTCCAAACACACCCCATGCACAACTCCACCGGGGAAGGTGCCAGAAAGGAGTTCTGTTGGTAGTTCTTCCACTGCCCCGGTAGCCAGATGAAAGACACCACAAAAGTGGTTCTACCTGCTTGCTGGGCTGAGATGGGCAATCGCTGACTTTTGGAGTCGGCTGGTGAAAAAATGTTCCAAACACACCCCATGCACAACTCCACCGGGGAAGGTGCCAGAAAGGAGTTCTGTTGGTAGTTCTTACACTGCCCCGGTAGCCAGCTGAAAGACACCACAAAAGTGGTTCTACCTGCTTGCTGGGCTGAGATGGGCAATCGCTGACTTTTGGAGTCGGCTGGTGACAAAATGTTCCAAACACACCCCATGCACAACTCCACCGGGGAAGGTGTCAGAAAGGAGTTCTCTTGGTAGTTCTTCCACTGCCCCGGTAGCCAGCTGAAAGACACCACAAAAGTGGTTCTACCTTCTTACTGGGCTGAGATGGGCAATCGCTGACTTTTGGAGTCGGCTGGTGACAAAATGTTCCAAACACACCCCATGCACAACTCCAGCGGGGAAGGTGCCAGAAAGGAGTTCTGTTGGTAGTTCTTCCAGTGCCCCGGTAGCCAGCTGAAAGACACCACAAAAGTGGTTCTACCTGCTTGCTGGGCTGAGATGGGCAATCGCTGACTTTTGGAGTCGGCTGGTGACAAAATGTTGCATACACACCCCATGCACAACTCCACCGGGGAAGGTGCCAGAAAGGAATTCTGTTGGTTGTTCTTCCACTGCCCCGGTAGCCAGCTGAAAGACACCACAAAAGTGGTTCTACCTGCTTTCTAGGCTGAGATGGGGAATCGCTGACTTTTGGAGTCGGCTGGTGACAAAATGTTCCAAACACACCCCATGCACAACTCCACCGGGGAAGGTGCCAGAAAGGAGTTCTCTTGGTAGTTCTTACACTGCCCCGGTAGCCAGATGAAAGACACCACAAAAGTGGTTCTACCTGCTTGCTGGGCTGAGATGGGCAATCGCTGACTTTTGGAGTCGGCTGGTGACAAAATGTTCCAAACACACCCTATGCACAACTCCAGCGGGGAAGGTGCCAGAAAGGAGTTCTGTTGGTTGTTCTTACACTGCCCCGGTAGCCAGATGAAAGACACCACAAAAGTGGTTCTACCTGCTTGCTGGGCTGAGATGGGCAATCGCTGACTTTTGCAGTCGGCTGGTGACAAAATGTTCCAAACACACCCCATGCACAACTCCACCGGGGAAGGTGTCAGAAAGGAGTTCTCTTGGTAGTTCTTCCACTGCCCCGGTAGCCAGCTGAAAGACACCACAAAAGTGGTTCTACCTGCTTTCTGGGCTGAGATGGGCAATCGCTGACTTTTGCAGTCGGCTGGTGACAAAATGTTCCAAACACACCCCATGCACAACTCCACCGGGGAAGGTGTCAGAAAGGAGTTCTCTTGGTAGTTCTTCCACTGCCCCGGTAGCCAGCTGAAAGACACCACAAAAGTGGTTCTACCTGCTTTCTGGGCTGAGATGGGGAATCGCTGACTTTTGGAGTCGGCTGGTGACAAAATGTTCCAAACACACCCCATGCACAACTCCACCGGGGAAGGTGCCAGAAAGGAATTCTGTTGCTTGTTCTTCCACTGCCCCGGTAGCCAGCTGAAAGACACCACAAAAGTGGTTCTACCTGCTTTCTGGGCTGAGATGGGCAATCGCTGACTTTTGGAGTCGGCTGGTGACAAAATGTTCCAAACACACCCCATGCACAACTCCACCGGGGAAGGTGCCAGAAAGGAGTTCTCTTGGTAGTTCTTCCAGTGCCCCGGTAGCCAGCTGAAAGACACCACAAAAGTGGTTCTACCTGCTTGCTGGGCTGAGATGGGCAATCGCTGACTTTTGGAGTCGGCTGGTGACAAAATGTTCCAAACACACCCCATGCACAACTCCACCGGGGAAGGTGCCAGAAAGGAGTTCTGTTGGTAGTTCTTCCACTGCCCCGGTAGCCAGCTGAAAGACACCACAAAAGTGGTTCTACCTTCTTACTGGGCTGAGATGGGCAATCGCTGACTTTTGGAGTCGGCTGGTGACAAAATGTTCCAAACACACCCCATGCACAACTCCAGCGGGGAAGGTGCCAGAAAGGAGTTCTGTTGGTAGTTCTTACACTGCCCCGGTAGCCAGCTGAAAGACACCACAAAAGTGGTTCTACCTGCTTGCTGGGCTGAGATGGGCAATCGCTGACTTTTGGAGTCGGCTGGTGACAAAATGTTCCAAACACACCCCATGCACAACTCCACCGGGGAAGGTGCCAGAAAGGAGTTCTGTTGGTTGTTCTTCCACTGCCCCGGTAGCCAGCTGAAAGACACCACAAAAGTGGTTCTACCTGCTTTCTGGGCTGAGATGGGCAATCGCTGACTTTTGGAGTCGGCTGGTGACAAAATGTTCCAAACACACCCCATGCACAACTCCAGCGGGGAAGGTGCCAGAAAGGAGTTCTGTTGGTTGTTCTTACACTGCCCCGGTAGCCAGATGAAAGACACCACAAAAGTGGTTCTACCTGCTTTCTGGGCTGAGATGGGCAATCGCTGACTTTTGGAGTCGGCTGGTGACAAAATGTTCCAAACACACCCCATGCACAACTCCAGCGGGGAAGGTGCCAGAAAGGAATTCCGTTGGTTGTTCTTCCACTGCCCCGGTAGCCAGATGAAAGACACCACAAAAGTGGTTCTACCTGCTTTCTGGGCTGAGATGGGCAATCGCTGACTTTTGGAGTCGGCTGGTGACAAAATGTTCCAAACACACCCCATGCACAACTCCACCGGGGAAGGTGCCAGAAAGGAGTTCTGTTGGTAGTTCTTCCACTGCCCCGGTAGCCAGCTGAAAGACACCACAAAAGTGGTTCTACCTTCTTACTGGGCTGAGATGGGCAATCGCTGACTTTTGGAGTCGGCTGGTGACAAAATGTTCCAAAGACAGCCCATGCACAACTCCACCGGGGAAGGTGCCAGAAAGGAGTTCTGTTGGTAGTTCTTCCAGTGCCCCGGTAGCCAGCTGAAAGACACCACAAAAGTGGTTCTACCTGCTTGCTGGGCTGAGATGGGCAATCGCTGACTTTTGGAGTCGGCTGGTGACAAAATGTTCCAAACACACCCCATGCACAACTCCACCGGGGAAGGTGCCAGAAAGGAGTTCTGTTGGTTGTTCTTCCACTGCCCCGGTAGCCAGCTGAAAGACACCACAAAAGTGGTTCTACCTGCTTTCTGGGCTGAGATGGGCAATCGCTGACTTTTGGAGTCGGCTGGTGACAAAATGTTCCAAACACACCCCATGCACAACTCCACCGGGGAAGGTGCCAGAAAGGAGTTCTGTTGGTAGTTCTTCCACTGCCCCGGTAGCCAGATGAAAGACACCACAAAAGTGGTTCTACCTGCTTGCTGGGCTGAGATGGGGAATCGCTGACTTTTGCAGTCGGCTGGTGACAAAATGTTCCAAACACACCCCATGCACAACTCCACCGGGGAAGGTGCCAGAAAGGAGTTCTCTTGGTTGTTCTTCCACTGCCCCGGTAGCCAGATGAAAGACACCACAAAAGTGGTTCTACCTGCTTGCTGGGCTGAGATGGGCAATTGCTGACTTTTGGAGTCGGCTGGTGACAAAATGTTCCAAAGACAGCCCATGCACAACTCCATCGGGGAAGGTGCCAGAAAGGAGTTCTCTTGGTAGTTCTTCCACTGCCCCGGTAGCCAGATGAAAGACACCACAAAAGTGGTTCTACCTGCTTGCTGGGCTGAGATGGGCAATCGCTGACTTTTGGAGTCGGCTGGTGACAAAATGTTCCAAACACACCCCATGCACAACTCCCCCGGGGAAGGTGCCAGAAAGGAGTTCTGTTGGTTGTTCTTCCACTGCCCCGGTAGCCAGATGAAAGACACCACAAAAGTGGTTCTACCTGCTTGCTGGGCTGAGATGGGCAATCGCTGACTTTTGGAGTCGGCTGGTGACAAAATGTTCCAAACACACCCCATGCACAACTCCACCGGGGAAGGTGCCAGAAAGGAGTTCTGTTGCTTGTTCTTCCACTGCCCCGGTAGCCAGCTGAAAGACACCACAAAAGTGGTTCTACCTGCTTGCTGGGCTGAGATGGGCAATCGCTGACTTTTGGAGTCGGCTGGTGACAAAATGTTCCAAACACACCCCATGCACAACTCCACCGGGGAAGGTGTCAGAAAGGAGTTCTCTTGGTAGTTCTTACACTGCCCCGGTAGCCAGATGAAAGACACCACAAAAGTGGTTCTACCTGCTTTCTAGGCTGAGATGGGGAATCGCTGACTTTTGGAGTCGGCTGGTGACAAAATGTTCCAAACACACCCCATGTACAACTCCACCGGGGAAGGTGCCAGAAAGGAGTTCTGTTGGTTGTTCTTACACTGCCCCGGTAGCCAGATGAAAGACACCACAAAAGTGGTTCTACCTGCTTGCTGGGCTGAGATGGGGAATCGCTGACTTTTGGAGTCGGCTGGTGACAAAATGTTCCAAACACACCCCATGCACAACTCCACCGGGGAAGGTGCCAGAAAGGAATTCCGTTGCTTGTTCTTCCACTGCCCCGGTAGCCAGCTGAAAGACACCACAAAAGTGGTTCTACCTGCTTGCTGGGCTGAGATGGGCAATCGCTGACTTTTGGAGTCGGCTGGTGACAAAATGTTCCAAACACACCCCATGCACAACTCCACCGGGGAAGGTGCCAGAAAGGAGTTCTGTTGCTTGTTCTTCCACTGCCCCGGTAGCCAGATGAAAGACACCACAAAAGTGGTTCTACCTGCTTGCTGGGCTGAGATGGGCAATCGCTGACTTTTGGAGTCGGCTGGTGACAAAATGTTCCAAACACACCCCATGCACAACTCCACCGGGGAAGGTGCCAGAAAGGAGTTCTGTTGGTAGTTCTTCCACTGCCCCGGTAGCCAGCTGAAAGACACCACAAAAGTGGTTCTACCTTCTTACTGGGCTGAGATGGGCAATCGCTGACTTTTGGAGTCGGCTGGTGACAAAATGTTCCAAAGACAGCCCATGCACAACTCCACCGGGGAAGGTGCCAGAAAGGAGTTCTGTTGGTAGTTCTTCCAGTGCCCCGGTAGCCAGCTGAAAGACACCACAAAAGTGGTTCTACCTGCTTGCTGGGCTGAGATGGGCAATCGCTGACTTTTGGAGTCGGCTGGTGACAAAATGTTCCAAACACACCCCATGCACAACTCCACCGGGGAAGGTGCCAGAAAGGAGTTCTGTTGGTTGTTCTTCCACTGCCCCGGTAGCCAGCTGAAAGACACCACAAAAGTGGTTCTACCTGCTTGCTGGGCTGAGATGGGCAATCGCTGACTTTTGGAGTCGGCTGGTGACAAAATGTTCCAAACACACCCCATGCACAACTCCACCGGGGAAGGTGCCAGAAAGGAGTTCTGTTGGTAGTTCTTCCACTGCCCCGGTAGCCAGATGAAAGACACCACAAAAGTGGTTCTACCTGCTTGCTGGGCTGAGATGGGGAATCGCTGACTTTTGGAGTCGGCTGGTGACAAAATGTTCCAAACACACCCCATGCACAACTCCACCGGGGAAGGTGCCAGAAAGGAGTTCTCTTGGTTGTTCTTACACTGCCCCGGTAGCCAGATGAAAGACACCACAAAAGTGGTTCTACCTGCTTGCTGGGCTGAGATGGGCAATCGCTGACTTTTGGAGTCGGCTGGTGACAAAATGTTCCAAACACACCCCATGCACAACTCCAGCGGGGAAGGTGCTAGAAAGGAGTTCTGTTGGTAGTTCTTACACTGCCCCGGTAGCCAGATGAAAGACACCACAAAAGTGGTTCTACCTGCTTTCTGGGCTGAGATGGGCAATCGCTGACTTTTGGAGTCGGCTGGTGACAAAATGTTCCAAACACACCCCATGCACAACTCCACCGGGGAAGGTGCCAGAAAGGAGTTCCGTTGCTTGTTCTTCCACTGCCCCGGTAGCCAGCTGAAAGACACCACAAAAGTGGTTCTACCTGCTTGCTGGGCTGAGATGGGCAATCGCTGACTTTTGGAGTCGGCTGGTGACAAAATGTTCCAAACACACCCCATGCACAACTCCACCGGGGAAGGTGCCAGAAAGGAGTTCTGTTGGTTGTTCTTACACTGCCCCGGTAGCCAGATGAAAGACACCACAAAAGTGGTTCTACCTGCTTGCTGGGCTGAGATGGGCAATCGCTGACTTTTGGAGTCGGCTGGTGACAAAATGTTCCAAACACACCCCATGCACAACTCCAGCGGGGAAGGTGCCAGAAAGGAATTCCGTTGGTTGTTCTTCCACTGCCCCGGTAGCCAGATGAAAGACACCACAAAAGTGGTTCTACCTGCTTTCTAGGCTGAGATGGGGAATTGCTGACTTTTGGAGTCGGCTGGTGACAAAATGTTCCAAAGACAGCCCATGCACAACTCCACCGGGGAAGGTGCCAGAAAGGAGTTCTGTTGGTAGTTCTTCCACTGCCCCGGTAGCCAGCTGAAAGACACCACAAAAGTGGTTCTACCTGCTTTCTGGGCTGAGATGGGGAATCGCTGACTTTTGGAGTCGGCTGGTGACAAAATGTTCCAAACACACCCCATGCACAACTCCACCGGGGAAGGTGCCAGAAAGGAGTTCTGTTGCTTGTTCTTCCACTGCCCCGGTAGCCAGCTGAAAGACACCACAAAAGTGGTTCTACCTGCTTTCTAGGCTGAGATGGGGAATCGCTGACTTTTGGAGTCGGCTGGTGACAAAATGTTCCAAACACACCCCATGCACAACTCCAGCGGGGAAGGTGCCAGAAAGGAGTTCTGTTGGTTGTTCTTCCACTGCCCCGGTAGCCAGATGAAAGACACCACAAAAGTGGTTCTACCTGCTTTCTGGGCTGAGATGGGCAATCGCTGACTTTTGGAGTCGGCTGGTGACAAAATGTTCCAAACACACCCCATGCACAACTCCAGCGGGGAAGGTGCCAGAAAGGAGTTGTCTTGGTAGTTCTTCCACTGCCCCGGTAGCCAGATGAAAGACACCACAAAAGTGGTTCTACCTGCTTGCTGGGCTGAGATGGGCAATCGCTGACTTTTGGAGTCGGCTGGTGACAAAATGTTCCAAACACACCCCATGCACAACTCCACCGGGGAAGGTGCCAGAAAGGAGTTCTGTTGGTTGTTCTTCCACTGCCCCGGTAGCCAGAACAAAGACACCACAAAAGTGGTTCTACCTGCTTTCTGGGCTGAGATGGGCAATCGCTGACTTTTGGAGTCGGCTGGTGACAAAATGTTCCAAACACACCCCATGCACAACTCCACCGGGGAAGGTGCCAGAAAGGAGTTCTGTTGGTTGTTCTTCCACTGCCCCGGTAGCCAGCTGAAAGACACCACAAAAGTGGTTCTACCTGCTTTCTGGGCTGAGATGGGCAATCGCTGACTTTTGGAGTCGGCTGGTGACAAAATGTTCCAAACACACCCCATGCACAACTCCACCGGGGAAGGTGTCAGAAAGGAGTTCTCTTGGTAGTTCTTCCACTGCCCCGGTAGCCAGATGAAAGACACCACAAAAGTGGTTCTACCTGCTTGCTGGGCTGAGATGGGCAATCGCTGACTTTTGGAGTCGGCTGGTGACAAAATGTTCCAAACACACCCCATGCACAACTCCACCGGGGAAGGTGCCAGAAAGCAGTTCTGTTGGTAGTTCTTCCACTGCCCCGGTAGCCAGCTGAAAGACACCACAAAAGTGGTTCTACCTGCTTGCTGGGCTGAGATGGGGAATCGCTGACTTTTGGAGTCGGCTGGTGACAAAATGTTCCAACGACAGCCCATGCACAACTCCACCGGGGAAGGTGCCAGAAAGGAGTTCTGTTGGTTGTTCTTCCACTGCCCCGGTAGCCAGATGAAAGACACCACAAAAGTGGTTCTACCTGCTTGCTGGGCTGAGATGGGCAATCGCTGACTTTTGGAGTCGGCTGGTGACAAAATGTTCCAAACACACCCCATGCACAACTCCACCGGGGAAGGTGCCAGAAAGGAGTTCTGTTGGTTGTTCTTCCACTGCCCCGGTAGCCAGCTGAAAGACACCACAAAAGTGGTTCTACCTGCTTTCTGGGCTGAGATGGGCAATCGCTGACTTTTGGAGTCGGCTGGTGACAAAATGTTCCAAACACACCCCAATGCACAACTCCACCGGGGAAGGTGCCAGAAAGGAATTCCGTTGCTTGTTCTTCCACTGCCCCGGTAGCCAGCTGAAAGACACCACAAAAGTGGTTCTACCTGCTTTCTGGGCTGAGATGGGCAATCGCTGACTTTTGGAGTCGGCTGGTGACAAAATGTTCCAAACACACCCCATGCACAACTCCAGCGGGGAAGGTGCCAGAAAGGAGTTCTGTTGGTTGTTCTTACACTGCCCCGGTAGCCAGATGAAAGACACCACAAAAGTGGTTCTACCTGCTTGCTGGGCTGAGATGGGGAATCGCTGACTTTTGCAGTCGGCTGGTGACAAAATGTTCCAAACACACCCCATGCACAACTCCACCGGGGAAGGTGCCAGAAAGGAGTTCTGTTGGTAGTTCTTCCAGTGCCCCGGTAGCCAGCTGAAAGACACCACAAAAGTGGTTCTACCTGCTTGCTGGGCTGAGATGGGGAATCGCTGACTTTTGGAGTCGGCTGGTGACAAAATGTTCCAAACACACCCCATGCACAACTCCAGCGGGGAAGGTGCCAGAAAGGAGTTCTCTTGGTAGTTCTTCCACTGCCCCGGTAGCCAGCTGAAAGACACCACAAAAGTGGTTCTACCTGCTTTCTGGGCTGAGATGGGCAATCGCTGACTTTTGGAGTCGGCTGGTGACAAAATGTTCCAAACACACCCCATGCACAACTCCAGCGGGGAAGGTGCCAGAAAGGAGTTCTGTTGGTAGTTCTTCCACTGCCCCGGTAGCCAGATGAAAGACACCACAAAAGTGGTTCTACCTGCTTTCTGGGCTGAGATGGGCAATCGCTGACTTTTGGAGTCGGCTGGTGACAAAATGTTCCAAACACACCCCATGCACAACTCCAGCGGGGAAGGTGCCAGAAAGGAGTTCCGTTGCTTGTTCTTCCACTGCCCCGGTAGCCAGCTGAAAGACACCACAAAAGTGGTTCTACCTGCTTGCTGGGCTGAGATGGGCAATCGCTGACTTTTGGAGTCGGCTGGTGACAAAATGTTCCAAACACACCCCATGCACAACTCCACCGGGGAAGGTGCCAGAAAGGAGTTCTGTTGGTTGTTCTTCCACTGCCCCGGTAGCCAGATGAAAGACACCACAAAAGTGGTTCTACCTGCTTGCTGGGCTGAGATGGGCAATCGCTGACTTTTGGAGTCGGCTGGTGACAAAATGTTCCAAACACACCCCATGCACAACTCCAGCGGGGAAGGTGCCAGAAAGGAATTCCGTTGGTTGTTCTTCCACTGCCCCGGTAGCCAGATGAAAGACACCACAAAAGTGGTTCTACCTGCTTTCTAGGCTGAGATGGGGAATCGCTGACTTTTGGAGTCGGCTGGTGACAAAATGTTCCAAAGACAGCCCATGCACAACTCCACCGGGGAAGGTGCCAGAAAGGAGTTCTGTTGGTAGTTCTTCCACTGCCCCGGTAGCCAGCTGAAAGACACCACAAAAGTGGTTCTACCTGCTTTCTGGGCTGAGATGGGGAATCGCTGACTTTTGGAGTCGGCTGGTGACAAAATGTTCCAAACACACCCCATGCACAACTCCACCGGGGAAGGTGCCAGAAAGGAGTTCTGTTGGTTGTTCTTACACTGCCCCGGTAGCCAGCTGAAAGACACCACAAAAGTGGTTCTACCTGCTTTCTAGGCTGAGATGGGGAATCGCTGACTTTTGGAGTCGGCTGGTGACAAAATGTTCCAAACACACCCCATGCACAACTCCAGCGGGGAAGGTGCCAGAAAGGAGTTCTGTTGGTTGTTCTTCCACTGCCCCGGTAGCCAGATGAAAGACACCACAAAAGTGGTTCTACCTGCTTGCTGGGCTGAGATGGGCAATCGCTGACTTTTGGAGTCGGCTGGTGACAAAATGTTCCAAAGACAGCCCATGCACAACTCCACCGGGGAAGGTGCCAGAAAGGAGTTGTCTTGGTAGTTCTTCCACTGCCCCGGTAGCCAGATGAAAGACACCACAAAAGTGGTTCTACCTGCTTGCTGGGCTGAGATGGGCAATCGCTGACTTTTGGAGTCGGCTGGTGACAAAATGTTCCAAACACACCCCATGCACAACTCCACCGGGGAAGGTGCCAGAAAGGAGTTCTGTTGGTTGTTCTTCCACTGCCCCGGTAGCCAGAAGAAAGACACCACAAAAGTGGTTCTACCTGCTTTCTGGGCTGAGATGGGCAATCGCTGACTTTTGGAGTCGGCTGGTGACAAAATGTTCCAAACACACCCCATGCACAACTCCACCGGGGAAGGTGCCAGAAAGGAGTTCTGTTGGTTGTTCTTCCACTGCCCCGGTAGCCAGCTGAAAGACACCACAAAAGTGGTTCTACCTGCTTTCTGGGCTGAGATGGGCAATCGCTGACTTTTGGAGTCGGCTGGTGACAAAATGTTCCAAACACACCCCATGCACAACTCCACCGGGGAAGGTGTCAGAAAGGAGTTCTCTTGGTAGTTCTTCCACTGCCCCGGTAGCCAGCTGAAAGACACCACAAAAGTGGTTCTACCTGCTTTCTGGGCTGAGATGGGCAATCGCTGACTTTTGGAGTCGGCTGGTGACAAAATGTTCCAAACACACCCCATGCACAACTCCAGCGGGGAAGGTGCCAGAAAGGAGTTCTGTTGGTAGTTCTTCCACTGCCCCGGTAGCCAGCTGAAAGACACCACAAAAGTGGTTCTACCTGCTTGCTGGGCTGAGATGGGGAATCGCTGACTTTTGGAGTCGGCTGGTGACAAAATGTTCCAACGACAGCCCATGCACAACTCCACCGGGGAAGGTGCCAGAAAGGAGTTCTGTTGGTTGTTCTTCCACTGCCCCGGTAGCCAGATGAAAGACACCACAAAAGTGGTTCTACCTGCTTGCTGGGCTGAGATGGGCAATCGCTGACTTTTGGAGTCGGCTGGTGACAAAATGTTCCAAACACACCCCATGCACAACTCCACCGGGGAAGGTGCCAGAAAGGAGTTCTCTTGGTAGTTCTTCCACTGCCCCGGTAGCCAGCTGAAAGACACCACAAAAGTGGTTCTACCTGCTTTCTGGGCTGAGATGGGCAATCGCTGACTTTTGGAGTCGGCTGGTGACAAAATGTTCCAAACACACCCCAATGCACAACTCCACCGGGGAAGGTGCCAGAAAGGAATTCCGTTGCTTGTTCTTCCACTGCCCCGGTAGCCAGCTGAAAGACACCACAAAAGTGGTTCTACCTGCTTTCTGGGCTGAGATGGGGAATCGCTGACTTTTGGAGTCGGCTGGTGACAAAATGTTCCAAACACACCCCATGCACAACTCCACCGGGGAAGGTGTCAGAAAGGAGTTCTGTTGCTTGTTCTTCCACTGCCCCGGTAGCCAGATGAAAGACACCATAAAAATGGTTCTACCTGCTTTCTGGGCTGAGATGGGGAATCGCTGACTTTTTGAGTCGGCTGGTGACAAAATGTTCCAAACACACCCCATGCACAACTCCAGCGGGGAAGGTGCCAGAAAGGAGTTCCGTTGCTTGTTCTTCCACTGCCCCGGTAGCCAGCTGAAAGACACCACAAAAGTGGTTCTACCTGCTTTCTGGGCTGAGATGGGCAATCGCTGACTTTTGCAGTCGGCTGGTGACAAAATGTTCCAAACACACCCCATGCACAACTCCAGCGGGGAAGGTGCCAGAAAGGAGTTCTGTTGGTAGTTCTTCCACTGCCCCGGTAGCCAGCTGAAAGACACCACAAAAGTGGTTCTACCTGCTTGCTGGGCTGAGATGGGCAATCGCTGACTTTTGGAGTCGGCTGGTGACAAAATGTTCCAAACACACCCCATGCACAACTCCACCGGGGAAGGTGTCAGAAAGGAGTTCTCTTGGTAGTTCTTCCAGTGCCCCGGTAGCCAGCTGAAAGACACCACAAAAGTGGTTCTACCTGCTTTCTAGGCTGAGATGGGGAATCGCTGACTTTTGGAGTCGGCTGGTGACAAAATGTTCCAAACACACCCCATGCACAACTCCACCGGGGAAGGTGCCAGAAAGGAGTTCTGTTGGTTGTTCTTACACTGCCCCGGTAGCCAGATGAAAGACACCACAAAAGTGGTTCTACCTGCTTGCTGGGCTGAGATGGGCAATCGCTGACTTTTGGAGTCGGCTGGTGACAAAATGTTCCAAACACACCCCATGCACAACTCCACCGGGGAAGGTGCCAGAAAGGAATTCCGTTGCTTGTTCTTCCACTGCCCCGGTAGCCAGCTGAAAGACACCACAAAAGTGGTTCTACCTGCTTGCTGGGCTGAGATGGGCAATCGCTGACTTTTGTAGTCGGCTGGTGACAAAATGTTCCAAACACACCCCATGCACAACTCCACCGGGGAAGGTGCCAGAAAGGAGTTCTGTTGGTAGTTCTTCCAGTGCCCCGGTAGCCAGCTGAAAGACACCACAAAAGTGGTTCTACCTGCTTTCTGGGCTGAGATGGGCAATCGCTGACTTTTGGAGTCGGCTGGTGACAAAATGTTCCAAACACACCCCATGCACAACTCCAGCGGGGAAGGTGCCAGAAAGGAATTCCGTTGGTTGTTCTTCCACTGCCCCGGTAGCCAGATGAAAGACACCACAAAAGTGGTTCTACCTGCTTTCTAGGCTGAGATGGGGAATCGCTGACTTTTGGAGTCGGCTGGTGACAAAATGTTCCAAAGACAGCCCATGCACAACTCCACCGGGGAAGGTGCCAGAAAGGAGTTCTGTTGGTAGTTCTTCCACTGCCCCGGTAGCCAGCTGAAAGACACCACAAAAGTGGTTCTACCTGCTTTCTGGGCTGAGATGGGGAATCGCTGACTTTTGGAGTCGGCTGGTGACAAAATGTTCCAAACACACCCCATGCACAACTCCACCGGGGAAGGTGTCAGAAAGGAGTTCTCTTGGTAGTTCTTCCACTGCCCCGGTAGCCAGCTGAAAGACACCACAAAAGTGGTTCTACCTGCTTTCTGGGCTGAGATGGGCAATCGCTGACTTTTGGAGTCGGCTGGTGACAAAATGTTCCAAACACACCCCATGCACAACTCCAGCGGGGAAGGTGCCAGAAAGGAGTTCTGTTGGTTGTTCTTCCACTGCCCCGGTAGCCAGATGAAAGACACCACAAAAGTGGTTCTACCTGCTTTCTGGGCTGAGATGGGCAATCGCTGACTTTTGGAGTCGGCTGGTGACAAAATGTTCCAAAGACAGCCCATGCACAACTCCACCGGGGAAGGTGCCAGAAAGGAGTTGTCTTGGTAGTTCTTCCACTGCCCCGGTAGCCAGATGAAAGACACCACAAAAGTGGTTCTACCTGCTTGCTGGGCTGAGATGGGCAATCGCTGACTTTTGGAGTCGGCTGGTGACAAAATGTTCCAAACACACCCCATGCACAACTCCACCGGGGAAGGTGCCAGAAAGGAGTTCTGTTGGTTGTTCTTCCACTGCCCCGGTAGCCAGAAGAAAGACACCACAAAAGTGGTTCTACCTGCTTTCTGGGCTGAGATGGGCAATCGCTGACTTTTGGAGTCGGCTGGTGACAAAATGTTCCAAACACACCCCATGCACAACTCCACCGGGGAAGGTGCCAGAAAGGAGTTCTGTTGGTTGTTCTTCCACTGCCCCGGTAGCCAGCTGAAAGACACCACAAAAGTGGTTCTACCTGCTTTCTGGGCTGAGATGGGCAATCGCTGACTTTTGGAGTCGGCTGGTGACAAAATGTTCCAAACACACCCCATGCACAACTCCACCGGGGAAGGTGTCAGAAAGGAGTTCTCTTGGTAGTTCTTCCACTGCCCCGGTAGCCAGCTGAAAGACACCACAAAAGTGGTTCTACCTGCTTTCTGGGCTGAGATGGGCAATCGCTGACTTTTGGAGTCGGCTGGTGACAAAATGTTCCAAACACACCCCATGCACAACTCCAGCGGGGAAGGTGCCAGAAAGGAGTTCTGTTGGTAGTTCTTCCACTGCCCCGGTAGCCAGCTGAAAGACACCACAAAAGTGGTTCTACCTGCTTGCTGGGCTGAGATGGGGAATCGCTGACTTTTGGAGTCGGCTGGTGACAAAATGTTCCAACGACAGCCCATGCACAACTCCACCGGGGAAGGTGCCAGAAAGGAGTTCTGTTGGTTGTTCTTCCACTGCCCCGGTAGCCAGATGAAAGACACCACAAAAGTGGTTCTACCTGCTTGCTGGGCTGAGATGGGCAATCGCTGACTTTTGGAGTCGGCTGGTGACAAAATGTTCCAAACACACCCCATGCACAACTCCACCGGGGAAGGTGCCAGAAAGGAGTTCTCTTGGTAGTTCTTCCACTGCCCCGGTAGCCAGCTGAAAGACACCACAAAAGTGGTTCTACCTGCTTTCTGGGCTGAGATGGGCAATCGCTGACTTTTGGAGTCGGCTGGTGACAAAATGTTCCAAACACACCCCAATGCACAACTCCACCGGGGAAGGTGCCAGAAAGGAATTCCGTTGCTTGTTCTTCCACTGCCCCGGTAGCCAGCTGAAAGACACCACAAAAGTGGTTCTACCTGCTTTCTGGGCTGAGATGGGGAATCGCTGACTTTTGGAGTCGGCTGGTGACAAAATGTTCCAAACACACCCCATGCACAACTCCACCGGGGAAGGTGTCAGAAAGGAGTTCTGTTGCTTGTTCTTCCACTGCCCCGGTAGCCAGATGAAAGACACCATAAAAATGGTTCTACCTGCTTTCTGGGCTGAGATGGGGAATCGCTGACTTTTTGAGTCGGCTGGTGACAAAATGTTCCAAACACACCCCATGCACAACTCCAGCGGGGAAGGTGCCAGAAAGGAGTTCCGTTGCTTGTTCTTCCACTGCCCCGGTAGCCAGCTGAAAGACACCACAAAAGTGGTTCTACCTGCTTTCTGGGCTGAGATGGGCAATCGCTGACTTTTGCAGTCGGCTGGTGACAAAATGTTCCAAACACACCCCATGCACAACTCCAGCGGGGAAGGTGCCAGAAAGGAGTTCTGTTGGTAGTTCTTCCAATGCCCCGGTAGCCAGCTGAAAGACACCACAAAAGTGGTTCTACCTGCTTGCTGGGCTGAGATGGGCAATCGCTGACTTTTGGAGTCGGCTGGTGACAAAATGTTCCAAACACACCCCATGCACAACTCCACCGGGGAAGGTGTCAGAAAGGAGTTCTCTTGGTAGTTCTTCCAGTGCCCCGGTAGCCAGCTGAAAGACACCACAAAAGTGGTTCTACCTGCTTTCTAGGCTGAGATGGGGAATCGCTGACTTTTGGAGTCGGCTGGTGACAAAATGTTCCAAACACACCCCATGCACAACTCCACCGGGGAAGGTGCCAGAAAGGAGTTCTGTTGGTTGTTCTTACACTGCCCCGGTAGCCAGATGAAAGACACCACAAAAGTGGTTCTACCTGCTTGCTGGGCTGAGATGGGCAATCGCTGACTTTTGGAGTCGGCTGGTGACAAAATGTTCCAAACACACCCCATGCACAACTCCACCGGGGAAGGTGCCAGAAAGGAATTCCGTTGCTTGTTCTTCCACTGCCCCGGTAGCCAGCTGAAAGACACCACAAAAATGGTTCTACCTGCTTGCTGGGCTGAGATGGGCAATCGCTGACTTTTGTAGTCGGCTGGTGACAAAATGTTCCAAACACACCCCATGCACAACTCCACCGGGGAAGGTGCCAGAAAGGAGTTCTGTTGGTAGTTCTTCCAGTGCCCCGGTAGCCAGCTGAAAGACACCACAAAAGTGGTTCTACCTGCTTTCTGGGCTGAGATGGGCAATCGCTGACTTTTGGAGTCGGCTGGTGACAAAATGTTCCAAACACACCCCATGCACAACTCCACCGGGGAAGGTGCCAGAAAGGAGTTCTGTTGGTAGTTCTTACACTGCCCCGGTAGCCAGCTGAAAGACACCACAAAAGTGGTTCTACCTGCTTGCTGGGCTGAGATGGGCAATCGCTGACTTTTGGAGTCGGCTGGTGACAAAATGTTCCAAACACACCCCATGCACAACTCCACCGGGGAAGGTGCCAGAAAGGAGTTCTGTTGGTAGTTCTTCCACTGCCCCGGTAGCCAGCTGAAAGACACCACAAAAGTGGTTCTACCTTCTTACTGGGCTGAGATGGGCAATCGCTGACTTTTGGAGTCGGCTGGTGACAAAATGTTCCAAACACACCCCATGCACAACTCCAGCGGGGAAGGTGCCAGAAAGGAGTTCTCTTGGTAGTTCTTCCACTGCCCCGGTAGCCAGATGAAAGACACCACAAAAGTGGTTCTACCTGCTTGCTGGGCTGAGATGGGCAATCGCTGACTTTTGGAGTCGGCTGGTGACAAAATGTTCCAAACACACCCCATGCACAACTCCACCGGGGAAGGTGCCAGAAAGGAGTTCCGTTGCTTGTTCTTCCACTGCCCCGGTAGCCAGCTGAAAGACACCACAAAAGTGGTTCTACCTGCTTGCTGGGCTGAGATGGGCAATCGCTGACTTTTGGAGTCGGCTGGTGACAAAATGTTCCAAACACACCCCATGCACAACTCCACCGGGGAAGGTGCCAGAAAGGAGTTCTGTTGGTTGTTCTTCCACTGCCCCGGTAGCCAGATGAAAGACACCACAAAAGTGGTTCTACCTGCTTGCTGGGCTGAGATGGGCAATCGCTGACTTTTGGAGTCGGCTGGTGACAAAATGTTCCAAACACACCCCATGCACAACTCCAAAGGGGAAGGGTCCAGAAAGGAGTTCTGTTGGTTGTTCTTCCACTGCCCCGGTAGCCAGATGAAAGACACCACAAAAGTGGTTCTACCTGCTTTCTAGGCTGAGATGGGGAATCGCTGACTTTTGGAGTCGGCTGGTGACAAAATGTTCCAAACACACCCCATGCACAACTCCACCGGGGAAGGTGCCAGAAAGGAGTTCTCTTGGTTGTTCTTACACTGCCCCGGTAGCCAGATGAAAGACACCACAAAAGTGGTTCTACCTGCTTGCTGGGCTGAGATGGGGAATCGCTGACTTTTGGAGTCGGCTGGTGACAAAATGTTCCAAAGACAGCCCATGCACAACTCCATCGGGGAAGGTGCCAGAAAGGAGTTCTCTTGGTAGTTCTTCCACTGCCCCGGTAGCCAGATGAAAGACACCACAAAAGTGGTTCTACCTGCTTGCTGGGCTGAGATGGGCAATCGCTGACTTTTGGAGTCGGCTGGTGACAAAATGTTCCAAACACACCCCATGCACAACTCCCCCGGGGAAGGTGCCAGAAAGGAGTTCTGTTGGTTGTTCTTCCACTGCCCCGGTAGCCAGCTGAAAGACACCACAAAAGTGGTTCTACCTGCTTTCTGGGCTGAGATGGGCAATCGCTGACTTTTGGAGTCGGCTGGTGACAAAATGTTCCAAACACACCCCATGCACAACTCCACCGGGGAAGGTGCCAGAAAGGAGTTCTCTTGGTAGTTCTTCCACTGCCCCGGTAGCCAGCTGAAAGACACCACAAAAGTGGTTCTACCTGCTTTCTGGGCTGAGATGGGCAATCGCTGACTTTTGGAGTCGGCTGGTGACAAAATGTTCCAAACACACCCCATGCACAACTCCACCGGGGAAGGTGTCAGAAAGGAGTTCTCTTGGTAGTTCTTCCACTGCCCCGGTAGCCAGCTGAAAGACACCACAAAAGTGGTTCTACCTGCTTTCTGGGCTGAGATGGGCAATCGCTGACTTTTGGAGTCGGCTGGTGACAAAATGTTCCAAACACACCCCATGCACAACTCCACCGGGGAAGGTGCCAGAAAGGAGTTCTGTTGGTAGTTCTTCCACTGCCCCGGTAGCCAGATGAAAGACACCACAAAAGTGGTTCTACCTGCTTGCTGGGCTGAGATGGGCAATCGCTGACTTTTGGAGTCGGCTGGTGACAAAATGTTCCAAACACACCCCATGCACAACTCCACCGGGGAAGGTGCCAGAAAGGAGTTCTCTTGGTTGTTCTTACACTGCCCCGGTAGCCAGATGAAAGACACCACAAAAGTGGTTCTACCTGCTTGCTGGGCTGAGATGGGGAATCGCTGACTTTTGGAGTCGGCTGGTGACAAAATGTTCCAAAGACAGCCCATGCACAACTCCATCGGGGAAGGTGCCAGAAAGGAGTTCTCTTGGTAGTTCTTCCACTGCCCCGGTAGCCAGATGAAAGACACCACAAAAGTGGTTCTACCTGCTTGCTGGGCTGAGATGGGCAATCGCTGACTTTTGGAGTCGGCTGGTGACAAAATGTTCCAAACACACCCCATGCACAACTCCCCCGGGGAAGGTGCCAGAAAGGAGTTCTGTTGGTTGTTCTTCCACTGCCCCGGTAGCCAGATGAAAGACACCACAAAAGTGGTTCTACCTGCTTGCTGGGCTGAGATGGGCAATCGCTGACTTTTGGAGTCGGCTGGTGACAAAATGTTCCAAACACACCCCATGCACAACTCCACCGGGGAAGGTGCCAGAAAGGAGTTCTGTTGCTTGTTCTTCCACTGCCCCGGTAGCCAGCTGAAAGACACCACAAAAGTGGTTCTACCTGCTTGCTGGGCTGAGATGGGCAATCGCTGACTTTTGGAGTCGGCTGGTGACAAAATGTTCCAAACACACCCCATGCACAACTCCACCGGGGAAGGTGTCAGAAAGGAGTTCTCTTGGTAGTTCTTCCACTGCCCCGGTAGCCAGCTGAAAGACACCACAAAAGTGGTTCTACCTGCTTTCTGGGCTGAGATGGGCAATCGCTGACTTTTGGAGTCGGCTGGTGACAAAATGTTCCAAACACACCCCATGCACAACTCCACCGGGGAAGGTGCAAGAAAGGAGTTCTGTTGGTTGTTCTTACACTGCCCCGGTAGCCAGATGAAAGACACCACAAAAGTGGTTCTACCTGCTTTCTAGGCTGAGATGGGGAATCGCTGACTTTTGGAGTCGGCTGGTGACAAAATGTTCCAAACACACCCCATGTACAACTCCACCGGGGAAGGTGCCAGAAAGGAGTTCTGTTGGTTGTTCTTACACTGCCCCGGTAGCCAGATGAAAGACACCACAAAAGTGGTTCTACCTGCTTGCTGGGCTGAGATGGGGAATCGCTGACTTTTGGAGTCGGCTGGTGACAAAATGTTCCAAACACACCCCATGCACAACTCCACCGGGGAAGGTGCCAGAAAGGAATTCCGTTGCTTGTTCTTCCACTGCCCCGGTAGGCAGCTGAAAGACACCACAAAAGTGGTTCTACCTGCTTGCTGGGCTGAGATGGGCAATCGCTGACTTTTGGAGTCGGCTGGTGACAAAATGTTCCAAACACACCCCATGCACAACTCCACCGGGGAAGGTGTCAGAAAGGAGTTCTCTTGGTAGTTCTTCCACTGCCCCGGTAGCCAGATGAAAGACACCACAAAAGTGGTTCTACCTGCTTTCTGGGCTGAGATGGGGAATCGCTGACTTTTTGAGTCGGCTGGTGACAAAATGTTCCAAACACACCCCATGCACAACTCCAGCGGGGAAGGTGCCAGAAAGGAGTTCTGTTGGTAGTTCTTCCACTGCCCCGGTAGCCAGATGAAAGACACCACAAAAGTGGTTCTACCTGCTTTCTGGGCTGAGATGGGCAATCGCTGACTTTTGGAGTCGGCTGGTGACAAAATGTTCCAAACACACCCCATGCACAACTCCACCGGGGAAGGTGCCAGAAAGGAGTTCTGTTGGTAGTTCTTCCACTGCCCCGGTAGCCAGCTGAAAGACACCACAAAAGTGGTTCTACCTGCTTTCTGGGCTGAGATGGGGAATCGCTGACTTTTGGAGTCGGCTGGTGACAAAATGTTCCAAAGACAGCCCATGCACAACTCCACCGGGGAAGGTGCCAGAAAGGAGTTCTGTTGGTAGTTCTTCCACTGCCCCGGTAGCCAGCTGAAAGACACCACAAAAGTGGTTCTACCTGCTTGCTGGGCTGAGATGGGCAATCGCTGACTTTTGGAGTCGGCTGGTGACAAAATGTTCCAAACACACCCCATGCACAACTCCACCGGGGAAGGTGCCAGAAAGGAGTTCTCTTGGTAGTTCTTCCACTGCCCCGGTAGCCAGATGAAAGACACCACAAAAGTGGTTCTACCTGCTTGCTGGGCTGAGATGGGCAATCGCTGACTTTTGGAGTCGGCTGGTGACAAAATGTTCCAAACACACCCCATGCACAACTCCAGCGGGGAAGGTGCCAGAAAGGAATTCCAATGCTTGTTCTTCCACTGCCCCGGTAGCCAGCTGAAAGACACCACAAAAGTGGTTCTACCTGCTTGCTGGGCTGAGATGGGCAATCGCTGACTTTTGGAGTCGGCTGGTGACAAATTGTTCCAAACACACCCCATGCACAACTCCACCGGGGAAGGTGTCAGAAAGGAGTTCTCTTGGTAGTTCTTCCACTGCCCCGGTAGCCAGATGAAAGACACCACAAAAGTGGTTCTACCTGCTTGCTGGGCTGAGATGGGCAATCGCTGACTTTTGGAGTCGGCTGGTGACAAAATGTTCCAAACACACCCCATGCACAACTCCAGCGGGGAAGGTGCCAGAAAGGAGTTCTGTTGGTTGTTCTTACACTGCCCCGGTAGCCAGATGAAAGACACCACAAAAGTGGTTCTACCTGCTTTCTGGGCTGAGATGGGCAATCGCTGACTTTTGCAGTCGGCTGGTGACAAAATGTTCCAAACACACCCCATGCACAACTCCAGCGGGGAAGGTGCCAGAAAGGAGTTCTGTTGGTAGTTCTTCCACTGCCCCGGTAGCCAGCTGAAAGACACCACAAAAGTGGTTCTACCTGCTTTCTGGGCTGAGATGGGCAATCGCTGACTTTTGGAGTCGGCTGGTGACAAAATGTTCCAAACACACCCCATGCACAACTCCACCGGGGAAGGTGTCAGAAAGGAGTTCTCTTGGTAGTTCTTCCACTGCCCCGGTAGCCAGCTGAAAGACACCACAAAAGTGGTTCTACCTGCTTTCTGGGCTGAGATGGGCAATCACTGACTTTTGGAGTCGGCTGGTGACAAAATGTTCCAAACACACCCCATGCACAACTCCAGCGGGGAAGGTGCCAGAAAGGAGTTCTGTTGGTAGTTCTTCCAGTGCCCCAGTAGCCAGCTGAAAGACACCACAAAAGTGGTTCTACCTGCTTTCTGGGCTGAGATGGGCAATCGCTGACTTTTGGAGTCGGCTGGTGACAAAATGTTCCAAACACACCCCATGCACAACTCCACCGGGGAAGGTGCCAGAAAGGAGTTCTGTTGGTAGTTCTTACACTGCCCCGGTAGCCAGCTGAAAGACACCACAAAAGTGGTTCTACCTGCTTGCTGGGCTGAGATGGGCAATCGCTGACTTTTGGAGTCGGCTGGTGACAAAATGTTCCAAACACACCCCATGCACAACTCCACCGGGGAAGGTGCCAGAAAGGAGTTCTGTTGGTAGTTCTTCCACTGCCCCGGTAGCCAGCTGAAAGACACCACAAAAGTGGTTCTACCTTCTTACTGGGCTGAGATGGGCAATCGCTGACTTTTGGAGTCGGCTGGTGACAAAATGTTCCAAACACACCCCATGCACAACTCCAGCGGGGAAGGTGCCAGAAAGGAGTTCTCTTGGTAGTTCTTCCACTGCCCCGGTAGCCAGATGAAAGACACCACAAAAGTGGTTCTACCTGCTTTCTGGGCTGAGATGGGCAATCGCTGACTTTTGCAGTCGGCTGGTGACAAAATGTTCCAAACACACCCCATGCACAACTCCAGCGGGGAAGGTGCCAGAAAGGAGTTCTGTTGGTAGTTCTTACACTGCCCAGGTAGCCAGATGAAAGACACCACAAAAGTGGTTCTACCTGCTTTCTGGGCTGAGATGGGCAATCGCTGACTTTTGGAGTCGGCTGGTGACAAAATGTTCCAAACACACCCCATGCACAACTCCACCGGGGAAGGTGCCAGAAAGGAGTTCCGTTGCTTGTTCTTCCACTGCCCCGGTAGCCAGCTGAAAGACACCACAAAAGTGGTTCTACCTGCTTTCTGGGCTGAGATGGGCAATCGCTGACTTTTGGAGTCGGCTGGTGACAAAATGTTCCAAAGACAGCCCATGCACAACTCCACCGGGGAAGGTGCCAGAAAGGAGTTCTCTTGGTTGTTCTTCCACTGCCCCGGTAGCCAGATGAAAGACACCACAAAAGTGGTTCTACCTGCTTTCTGGGCTGAGATGGGCAATTGCTGACTTTTGGAGTCGGCTGGTGACAAAATGTTCCAAACACACCCCATGCACAACTCCAACGGGGAAGGGTCCAGAAAGGAGTTCTGTTGGTTGTTCTTCCACTGCCCCGGTAGCCAGATGAAAGACACCACAAAAGTGGTTCTACCTGCTTTCTAGGCTGAGATGGGGAATCGCTGACTTTTGGAGTCGGCTGGTGACAAAATGTTCCAAAGACAGCCCATGCACAACTCCACCGGGGAAGGTGCCAGAAAGGAGTTCTGTTGGTAGTTCTTCCACTGCCCCGGTAGCCAGCTGAAAGACACCACAAAAGTGGTTCTACCTGCTTGCTGGGCTGAGATGGGGAATCGCTGACTTTTGGAGTCGGCTGGTGACAAAATGTTCCAAACACACCCCATGCACAACTCCACCGGGGAAGGTGCCAGAAAGGAGTTCTGTTGGTTGTTCTTCCACTGCCCCGGTAGCCAGCTGAAAGACACCACAAAAGTGGTTCTACCTGCTTGCTGGGCTGAGATGGGGAATCGCTGACTTTTGGAGTCGGCTGGTGACAAAATGTTCCAAACACACCCCATGCACAACTCCAGCGGGGAAGGTGCCAGAAAGGAGTTCTGTTGGTTGTTCTTACACTGCCCCGGTAGCCAGATGAAAGACACCACAAAAGTGGTTCTACCTGCTTGCTGGGCTGAGATGGGGAATCGCTGACTTTTGGAGTCGGCTGGTGACAAAATGTTCCAAAGACAGCCCATGCACAACTCCACCGGGGAAGGTGCCAGAAAGGAGTTCTCTTGGTAGTTCTTCCACTGCCCCGGTAGCCAGATGAAAGACACCACAAAAGTGGTTCTACCTGCTTGCTGGGCTGAGATGGGCAATCGCTGACTTTTGGAGTCGGCTGGTGACAAAATGTTCCAAACACACCCCATGCACAACTCCACCGGGGAAGGTGCCAGAAAGGAGTTCTGTTGGTTGTTCTTCCACTGCCCCGGTAGCCAGCTGAAAGACACCACAAAAGTGGTTCTACCTGCTTTCTGGGCTGAGATGGGCAATCGCTGACTTTTGGAGTCGGCTGGTGACAAAATGTTCCAAACACACCCCATGCACAACTCCACCGGGGAAGGTGCCAGAAAGGAGTTCCGTTGCTTGTTCTTCCACTGCCCCGGTAGCCAGCTGAAAGACACCACAAAAGTGGTTCTACCTGCTTGCTGGGCTGAGATGGGCAATCGCTGACTTTTGGAGTCGGCTGGTGACAAATTGTTCCAAACACACCCCATGCACAACTCCACCGGGAAAGGTGTCAGAAAGGAGTTCTCTTGGTAGTTCTTCCACTGCCCCGGTAGCCAGATGAAAGACACCACAAAAGTGGTTCTACCTGCTTTCTGGGCTGAGATGGGGAATCGCTGACTTTTTGAGTCGGCTGGTGACAAAATGTTCCAAACACACCCCATGCACAACTCCAGCGGGGAAGGTGCCAGAAAGGAGTTCTGTTGGTTGTTCTTACACTGCCCCGGTAGCCAGATGAAAGACACCACAAAAGTGGTTCTACCTGCTTTCTGGGCTGAGATGGGCAATCGCTGACTTTTGCAGTCGGCTGGTGACAAAATGTTCCAAACACACCCCATGCACAACTCCAGCGGGGAAGGTGCCAGAAAGGAGTTCTGTTGGTAGTTCTTCCACTGCCCCGGTAGCCAGCTGAAAGACACCACAAAAGTGGTTCTACCTGCTTGCTGGGCTGAGATGGGCAATCGCTGACTTTTGGAGTCGGCTGGTGACAAAATGTTCCAAACACACCCCATGCACAACTCCACCGGGGAAGGTGTCAGAAAGGAGTTCTCTTGGTAGTTCTTCCACTGCCCCGGTAGCCAGCTGAAAGACACCACAAAAGTGGTTCTACCTGCTTTCTGGGCTGAGATGGGCAATCGCTGACTTTTGGAGTCGGCTGGTGACAAAATGTTCCAAACACACCCCATGCACAACTCCACCGGGGAAGGTGCCAGAAAGGAGTTCTGTTGGTAGTTCTTCCAGTGCCCCAGTAGCCAGCTGAAAGACACCACAAAAGTGGTTCTACCTGCTTTCTGGGCTGAGATGGGCAATCGCTGACTTTTGGAGTCGGCTGGTGACAAAATGTTCCAAACACACCCCATGCACAACTCCACCGGGGAAGGTGCCAGAAAGGAGTTCTGTTGGTAGTTCTTACACTGCCCCGGTAGCCAGCTGAAAGACACCACAAAAGTGGTTCTACCTGCTTGCTGGGCTGAGATGGGCAATCGCTGACTTTTGCAGTCGGCTGGTGACAAAATGTTCCAAACACACCCCATGCACAACTCCACCGGGGAAGGTGCCAGAAAGGAGTTCTGTTGGTAGTTCTTCCACTGCCCCGGTAGCCAGCTGAAAGACACCACAAAAGTGGTTCTACCTTCTTACTGGGCTGAGATGGGCAATCGCTGACTTTTGGAGTCGGCTGGTGACAAAATGTTCCAAACACACCCCATGCACAACTCCAGCGGGGAAGGTGCCAGAAAGGAGTTCTCTTGGTAGTTCTTCCACTGCCCCGGTAGCCAGATGAAAGACACCACAAAAGTGGTTCTACCTGCTTGCTGGGCTGAGATGGGCAATCGCTGACTTTTGCAGTCGGCTGGTGACAAAATGTTCCAAACACACCCCATGCACAACTCCAGCGGGGAAGGTGCCAGAAAGGAGTTCTGTTGGTAGTTCTTACACTGCCCAGGTAGCCAGATGAAAGACACCACAAAAGTGGTTCTACCTGCTTTCTGGGCTGAGATGGGCAATCGCTGACTTTTGGAGTCGGCTGGTGACAAAATGTTCCAAACACACCCCATGCACAACTCCACCGGGGAAGGTGCCAGAAAGGAGTTCCGTTGCTTGTTCTTCCACTGCCCCGGTAGCCAGCTGAAAGACACCACAAAAGTGGTTCTACCTGCTTTCTGGGCTGAGATGGGGAATCGCTGACTTTTGGAGTCGGCTGGTGACAAAATGTTCCAAAGACAGCCCATGCACAACTCCACCGGGGAAGGTGCCAGAAAGGAGTTCTGTTGGTTGTTCTTCCACTGCCCCGGTAGCCAGATGAAAGACACCACAAAAGTGGTTCTACCTGCTTTCTGGGCTGAGATGGGCAATTGCTGACTTTTGGAGTCGGCTGGTGACAAAATGTTCCAAACACACCCCATGCACAACTCCAACGGGGAAGGGTCCAGAAAGGAGTTCTGTTGGTTGTTCTTCCACTGCCCCGGTAGCCAGATGAAAGACACCACAAAAGTGGTTCTACCTGCTTTCTAGGCTGAGATGGGGAATCGCTGACTTTTGGAGTCGGCTGGTGACAAAATGTTCCAAAGACAGCCCATGCACAACTCCACCGGGGAAGGTGCCAGAAAGGAGTTCTGTTGGTAGTTCTTCCACTGCCCCGGTAGCCAGCTGAAAGACACCACAAAAGTGGTTCTACCTGCTTGCTGGGCTGAGATGGGGAATCGCTGACTTTTGGAGTCGGCTGGTGACAAAATGTTCCAAACACACCCCATGCACAACTCCACCGGGGAAGGTGCCAGAAAGGAGTTCTGTTGGTTGTTCTTCCACTGCCCCGGTAGCCAGCTGAAAGACACCACAAAAGTGGTTCTACCTGCTTGCTGGGCTGAGATGGGGAATCGCTGACTTTTGGAGTCGGCTGGTGACAAAATGTTCCAAAGACAGCCCATGCACAACTCCACCGGGGAAGGTGCCAGAAAGGAGTTCTCTTGGTAGTTCTTCCACTGCCCCGGTAGCCAGATGAAAGACACCACAAAAGTGGTTCTACCTGCTTGCTGGGCTGAGATGGGCAATCGCTGACTTTTGGAGTCGGCTGGTGACAAAATGTTCCAAACACACCCCATGCACAACTCCACCGGGGAAGGTGCCAGAAAGGAGTTCTGTTGGTTGTTCTTCCACTGCCCCGGTAGCCAGCTGAAAGACACCACAAAAGTGGTTCTACCTGCTTTCTGGGCTGAGATGGGCAATCGCTGACTTTTGGAGTCGGCTGGTGACAAAATGTTCCAAACACACCCCATGCACAACTCCACCGGGGAAGGTGCCAGAAAGGAGTTCCGTTGCTTGTTCTTCCACTGCCCCGGTAGCCAGCTGAAAGACACCACAAAAGTGGTTCTACCTGCTTGCTGGGCTGAGATGGGCAATCGCTGACTTTTGGAGTCGGCTGGTGACAAAATGTTCCAAACACACCCCATGCACAACTCCACCGGGGAAGGTGTCAGAAAGGAGTTCTCTTGGTAGTTCTTCCACTGCCCCGGTAGCCAGATGAAAGACACCACAAAAGTGGTTCTACCTGCTTTCTGGGCTGAGATGGGCAATCGCTGACTTTTGGAGTCGGCTGGTGACAAAATGTTCCAAACACACCCCATGCACAACTCCTGCGGGGAAGGTGCCAGAAAGGAGTTCTGTTGGTAGTTCTTCCAGTGCCCCGGTAGCCAGCTGAAAGACACCACAAAAGTGGTTCTACCTTCTTACTGGGCTGAGATGGGGAATCGCTGACTTTTGGAGTCGGCTGGTGACAAAATGTTCCAAAGACAGCCCATGCACAACTCCAGCGGGGAAGGTGCCAGAAAGGAGTTCTGTTGGTTGTTCTTCCACTGCCCCGGTAGCCAGATGAAAGACACCACAAAAGTGGTTCTACCTGCTTGCTGGGCTGAGATGGGCAATCGCTGACTTTTGGAGTCGGCTGGTGACAAAATGTTCCAAACACACCCCATGCACAACTCCACCGGGGAAGGTGCCAGAAAGGAGTTCTGTTGGTTGTTCTTCCACTGCCCCGGTAGCCAGATGAAAGACACCACAAAAGTGGTTCTACCTGCTTTCTAGGCTGAGATGGGGAATCGCTGACTTTTGGAGTCGGCTGGTGACAAAATGTTCCAAACACACCCCATGCACAACTCCACCGGGGAAGGTGCCAGAAAGGAGTTCTGTTGGTAGTTCTTCCACTGCCCCGGTAGCCAGCTGAAAGACACCACAAAAGTGGTTCTAACTGCTTGCTGGGCTGAGATGGGCAATCGCTGACTTTTGGAGTCGGCTGGTGACAAAATGTTCCAAACACACCCCATGCACAACTCCAGCGGGGAAGGTGCCAGAAAGGAGTTCTGTTGGTAGTTCTTCCACTGCCCCGGTAGCCAGATGAAAGACACCACAAAAGTGGTTCTACCTGCTTTCTGGGCTGAGATGGGCAATCGCTGACTTTTGGAGTCGGCTGGTGACAAAATGTTCCAAAGACAGCCCATGCACAACTCCACCGGGGAAGGTGCCAGAAAGGAGTTCTGTTGGTAGTTCTTCCACTGCCCCGGTAGCCAGATGAAAGACACCACAAAAGTGGTTCTACCTGCTTGCTGGGCTGAGATGGGCAATCGCTGACTTTTGCAGTCGGCTGGTGACAAAATGTTCCAAACACACCCCATGCACAACTCCACCGGGGAAGGTGCCAGAAAGGAGTTCTGTTGGTTGTTCTTCCACTGCCCCGGTAGCCAGATGAAAGACACCACAAAAGTGGTTCTACCTGCTTTCTAGGCTGAGATGGGGAATCGCTGACTTTTGGAGTCGGCTGGTGACAAAATGTTCCAAACACACCCCATGCACAACTCCACCGGGGAAGGTGCCAGAAAGGAGTTCTGTTGGTTGTTCTTACACTGCCCTGGTAGCCAGATGAAAGACACCACAAAAGTGGTTCTACCTGCTTTCTGGGCTGAGATGGGCAATCGCTGACTTTTGGAGTCGGCTGGTGACAAAATGTTCCAAACACACCCCATGCACAACTCCAACGGGGAAGGGTCCAGAAAGGAGTTCTGTTGGTTGTTCTTCCACTGCCCCGGTAGCCAGATGAAAGACACCACAAAAGTGGTTCTACCTGCTTTCTAGGCTGAGATGGGCAATCGCTGACTTTTGGAGTCGGCTGGTGACAAAATGTTCCAAACACACCCCATGCACAACTCCACCGGGGAAGGTGCCAGAAAGGAGTTCTGTTGGTAGTTCTTCCACTGCCCCGGTAGCCAGATGAAAGACACCACAAAAGTGGTTCTACCTGCTTGCTGGGCTGAGATGGGCAATCGCTGACTTTTGGAGTCGGCTGGTGACAAAATGTTCCAAACACACCCCATGCACAACTCCACCGGGGAAGGTGCCAGAAAGGAGTTCTGTTGCTTGTTCTTCCACTGCCCCGGTAGCCAGATGAAAGACACCACAAAAGTGGTTCTACATGCTTTCTAGGCTGAGATGGGGAATCGCTGACTTTTGGAGTCGGCTGGTGACAAAATGTTCCAAACACACCCCATGCACAACTCCACCGGGGAAGGTGCCAGAAAGGAGTTCTGTTGGTTGTTCTTACACTGCCCCGGTAGCCAGATGAAAGACACCACAAAAGTGGTTCTACCTGCTTGCTGGGCTGAGATGGGCAATCGCTGACTTTTGGAGTCGGCTGGTGACAAAATGTTCCAAACACACCCCATGCACAACTCCACCGGGGAAGGTGCCAGAAAGGAGTTCTGTTGGTTGTTCTTACACTGCCCCGGTAGCCAGATGAAAGACACCACAAAAGTGGTTCTACCTGCTTTCTGGGCTGAGATGGGCAATCGCTGACTTTTGGAGTCGGCTGGTGACAAAATGTTCCAAACACACCCCATGCACAACTCCACCGGGGAAGGTGCCAGAAAGGAGTTCCGTTGCTTGTTCTTCCACTGCCCCGGTAGCCAGCTGAAAGACACCACAAAAGTGGTTCTACCTTCTTACTGGGCTGAGATGGGCAATCGCTGACTTTTGGAGTCGGCTGGTGACAAAATGTTCCAAACACACCCCATGCACAACTCCACCGGGGAAGGGTCCAGAAAGGAGTTCTGTTGGTTGTTCTTACACTGCCCCGGTAGCCAGATGAAAGACACCACAAAAGTGGTTCTACCTGCTTGCTGGGCTGAGATGGGCAATCGCTGACTTTTGGAGTCGGCTGGTGACAAAATGTTCCAAACACACCCCATGCACAACTCCACCGGGGAAGGTGTCAGAAAGGAGTTCTCTTGGTAGTTCTTCCACTGCCCCGGTAGCCAGATGAAAGACACCACAAAAGTGGTTCTACCTGCTTTCTGGGCTGAGATGGGCAATCGCTGACTTTTGGAGTCGGCTGGTGACAAAATGTTCCAAACACACCCCATGCACAACTCCACCGGGGAAGGTGCCAGAAAGGAGTTCTGTTGGTTGTTCTTCCACTGCCCCGGTAGCCAGATGAAAGACACCACAAAAGTGGTTCTACCTGCTTTCTAGGCTGAGATGGGGAATCGCTGACTTTTGGAGTCGGCTGGTGACAAAATGTTCCAAACACACCCCATGCACAACTCCACCGGGGAAGGTGCCAGAAAGGAGTTCTGTTGGTTGTTCTTACACTGCCCCGGTAGCCAGATGAAAGACACCACAAAAGTGGTTCTACCTGCTTTCTGGGCTGAGATGGGCAATCGCTGACTTTTGGAGTCGGCTGGTGACAAAATGTTCCAAACACACCCCATGCACAACTCCACCGGGGAAGGTGCCAGAAAGGAGTTCTCTTGGTAGTTCTTCCACTGCCCCGGTAGCCAGCTGAAAGACACCACAAAAGTGGTTCTACCTGCTTGCTGGGCTGAGATGGGCAATCGCTGACTTTTGGAGTCGGCTGGTGACAAAATATTCCAAAGACAGCCCATGCACAACTCCACCGGGGAAGGTGCCATAAAGGAGTTCTCTTGGTAGTTCTTCCACTGCCCCGGTAGCCAGATGAAAGACACCACAAAAGTGGTTCTACCTGCTTGCTGGGCTGAGATGGGCAATCGCTGACTTTTGGAGTCGGCTGGTGACAAAATGTTCCAAACACACCCCATGCACAACTCCACCGGGGAAGGTGCCAGAAAGGAGTTCTCTTGGTAGTTCTTCCACTGCCCCGGTAGCCAGCTGAAAGACACCACAAAAGTGGTTCTACCTGCTTGCTGGGCTGAGATGGGCAATCGCTGACTTTTGGAGTCGGCTGGTGACAAAATGTTCCAAAGACAGCCCATGCACAACTCCACCGGGGAAGGTGCCAGAAAGGAGTTCTGTTGGTTGTTCTTCCACTGCCCCGGTAGCCAGATGAAAGACACCACAAAAGTGGTTCTACCTGCTTGCTGGGCTGAGATGGGCAATCGCTGACTTTTGGAGTCGGCTGGTGACAAAATGTTCCAAACACACCCCATGCACAACTCCACCGGGGAAGGTGCCAGAAAGGAGTTCTGTTGGTTGTTCTTCCACTGCCCCGGTAGCCAGCTGAAAGACACCACAAAAGTGGTTCTACCTGCTTTCTAGGCTGAGATGGGGAATCGCTGACTTTTGGAGTCGGCTGGTGACAAAATGTTCCAAACACACCCCATGCACAACTCCACCGGGGAAGGTGCCAGAAAGGAGTTCTGTTGGTTGTTCTTACACTGCCCCGGTAGCCAGATGAAAGACACCACAAAAGTGGTTCTACCTGCTTGCTGGGCTGAGATGGGCAATCGCTGACTTTTGGAGTCGGCTGGTGACAAAATGTTCCAAACACACCCCATGCACAACTCCAGCGGGGAAGGTGCCAGAAAGGAGTTCTGTTGGTAGTTCTTCCACTGCCCCGGTAGCCAGATGAAAGACACCACAAAAGTGGTTCTACCTGCTTTCTGGGCTGAGATGGGCAATCGCTGACTTTTGGAGTCGGCTGGTGACAAAATGTTCCAAAGACAGCCCATGCACAACTCCACCGGGGAAGGTGCCAGAAAGGAGTTCTGTTGGTAGTTCTTCCACTGCCCCGGTAGCCAGATGAAAGACACCACAAAAGTGGTTCTACCTGCTTGCTGGGCTGAGATGGGCAATCGCTGACTTTTGGAGTCGGCTGGTGACAAAATGTTCCAAACACACCCCATGCACAACTCCACCGGGGAAGGTGCCAGAAAGGAATTCCATTGCTTGTTCTTCCACTGCCCCGGTAGCCAGATGAAAGACACCACAAAAGTGGTTCTACCTGCTTGCTGGGCTGAGATGGGCAATCGCTGACTTTTGGAGTCGGCTGGTGACAAAATGTTCCAAACACACCCCATGCACAACTCCACCGGGGAAGGTGCCAGAAAGGAGTTCTGTTGCTTGTTCTTCCACTGCCCCGGTAGCCAGATGAAAGACACCACAAAAGTGGTTCTACCTGCTTGCTGGGCTGAGATGGGCAATCGCTGACTTTTGGAGTCGGCTGGTGACAAAATGTTCCAAACACACCCCATGCACAACTCCACCGGGGAAGGTGCCAGAAAGGAGTTCTGTTGGTTGTTCTTCCACTGCCCCGGTAGCCAGATGAAAGACACCACAAAAGTGGTTCTACCTGCTTTCTAGGCTGAGATGGGGAATCGCTGACTTTTGGAGTCGGCTGGTGACAAAATGTTCCAAACACACCCCATGCACAACTCCACCGGGGAAGGTGCCAGAAAGGAGTTCTGTTGGTAGTTCTTCCACTGCCCCGGTAGCCAGATGAAAGACACCACAAAAGTGGTTCTACCTGCTTGCTGGGCTGAGATGGGCAATCGCTGACTTTTGGAGTCGGCTGGTGACAAAATGTTCCAAACACACCCCATGCACAACTCCACCGGGGAAGGTGCCAGAAAGGAGTTCTGTTGGTTGTTCTTCCACTGCCCCGGTAGCCAGATGAAAGACACCACAAAAGTGGTTCTACCTGCTTTCTAGGCTGAGATGGGGAATCGCTGACTTTTGGAGTCGGCTGGTGACAAAATGTTCCAAACACACCCCATGCACAACTCCAGCGGGGAAGGTGCCAGAAAGGAGTTCTGTTGGTTGTTCTTCCACTGCCCCGGTAGCCAGATGAAAGACACCACAAAAGTGGTTCTACCTGCTTGCTGGGCTGAGATGGGCAATCGCTGACTTTTGGAGTCGGCTGGTGACAAAATGTTCCAAACACACCCCATGCACAACTCCACCGGGGAAGGTGCCAGAAAGGAGTTCTGTTGGTTGTTCTTACACTGCCCCGGTAGCCAGATGAAAGACACCACAAAAGTGGTTCTACCTGCTTTCTGGGCTGAGATGGGCAATCGCTGACTTTTGGAGTCGGCTGGTGACAAAATGTTCCAAACACACCCCATGCACAACTCCAGCGGGGAAGGTGCCAGAAAGGAATTCCGTTGCTTGTTCTTCCACTGCCCCGGTAGCCAGCTGAAAGACACCACAAAAGTGGTTCTACCTGCTTGCTGGGCTGAGATGGGCAATCGCTGACTTTTGGAGTCGGCTGGTGACAAAATGTTCCAAACACACCCCATGCACAACTCCACCGGGGAAGGGTCCAGAAAGGAGTTCTGTTGGTAGTTCTTCCACTGCCCCGGTAGCCAGCTGAAAGACACCACAAAAGTGGTTCTACATGCTTTCTAGGCTGAGATGGGGAATCGCTGACTTTTGGAGTCGGCTCGTGACAAAATGTTCCAAACACACCCCATGCACAACTCCACCGGGGAAGGTGCCAGAAAGGAGTTCTGTTGGTTGTTCTTACACTGCCCTGGTAGCCAGATGAAAGACACCACAAAAGTGGTTCTACCTGCTTTCTGGGCTGAGATGGGCAATCGCTGACTTTTGGAGTCGGCTGGTGACAAAATGTTCCAAACACACCCCATGCACAACTCCAACGGGGAAGGTGCCAGAAAGGAGTTCTGTTGGTTGTTCTTCCACTGCCCCGGTAGCCAGATGAAAGACACCACAAAAGTGGTTCTACCTGCTTTCTAGGCTGAGATGGGCAATCGCTGACTTTTGGAGTCGGCTGGTGACAAAATGTTCCAAACACACCCCATGCACAACTCCACCGGGGAAGGTGCCAGAAAGGAGTTCTGTTGGTAGTTCTTCCACTGCCCCGGTAGCCAGATGAAAGACACCACAAAATGGTTCTACCTGCTTTCTGGGCTGAGATGGGCAATCGCTGACTTTTGGAGTCGGCTGGTGACAAAATGTTCCAAACACACCCCATGCACAACTCCACCGGGGAAGGTGCCAGAAAGGAGTTCTGTTGGTTGTTCTTCCACTGCCCCGGTAGCCAGATGAAAGACACCACAAAAGTGGTTCTACCTGCTTTCTAGGCTGAGATGGGGAATCGCTGACTTTTGGAGTCGGCTGGTGACAAAATGTTCCAAACACACCCCATGCACAACTCCACCGGGGAAGGTGCCAGAAAGGAGTTCTGTTGGTTGTTCTTACACTGCCCCGGTAGCCAGATGAAAGACACCACAAAAGTGGTTCTACCTGCTTGCTGGGCTGAGATGGGCAATCGCTGACTTTTGGAGTCGGCTGGTGACAAAATGTTCCAAACACACCCCATGCACAACTCCACCGGGGAAGGTGCCAGAAAGGAGTTCTGTTGGTTGTTCTTACACTGCCCCGGTAGCCAGATGAAAGACACCACAAAAGTGGTTCTACCTGCTTTCTGGGCTGAGATGGGCAATCGCTGACTTTTGGAGTCGGCTGGTGACAAAATGTTCCAAACACACCCCATGCACAACTCCACCGGGGAAGGTGTCAGAAAGGAGTTCTCTTGGTAGTTCTTCCACTGCCCCGGTAGCCAGCTGAAAGACACCACAAAAGTGGTTCTACCTGCTTGCTGGGCTGAGATGGGCAATCGCTGACTTTTGGAGTCGGCTGGTGACAAAATGTTCCAAACACACCCCATGCACAACTCCACCGGGGAAGGTGCCAGAAAGGAATTCCATTGCTTGTTCTTCCACTGCCCCGGTAGCCAGATGAAAGACACCACAAAAGTGGTTCTACCTGCTTGCTGGGCTGAGATGGGGAATCGCTGACTTTTGGAGTCGGCTGGTGACAAAATGTTCCAAAGACAGCCCATGCACAACTCCACCGGGGAAGGTGCCAGAAAGGAGTTCTGTTGGTTGTTCTTCCACTGCCCCGGTAGCCAGATGAAAGACACCACAAAAGTGGTTCTACCTGCTTGCTGGGCTGAGATGGGCAATCGCTGACTTTTGGAGTCGGCTGGTGACAAAATGTTCCAAACACACCCCATGCACAACTCCAGCGGGGAAGGTGCCAGAAAGGAGTTCCGTTGCTTGTTCTTCCACTGCCCCGGTAGCCAGATGAAAGACACCACAAAAGTGGTTCTACCTGCTTGCTGGGCTGAGATGGGCAATCGCTGACTTTTGGAGTCGGCTGGTGACAAAATGTTCCAAACACACCCCATGCACAACTCCACCGGGGAAGGTGCCAGAAAGGAGTTCTGTTGGTTGTTCTTCCACTGCCCTGGTAGCCAGATGAAAGACACCACAAAAGTGGTTCTACCTGCTTGCTGGGCTGAGATGGGCAATCGCTGACTTTTGGAGTCGGCTGGTGACAAAATGTTCCAAACACACCCCATGCACAACTCCACCGGGGAAGGGTCCAGAAAGGAGTTCTGTTGGTAGTTCTTCCACTGCCCCGGTAGCCAGCTGAAAGACACCACAAAAGTGGTTCTACATGCTTTCTAGGCTGAGATGGGGAATCGCTGACTTTTGGAGTCGGCTGGTGACAAAATGTTCCAAACACACCCCATGCACAACTCCACCGGGGAAGGTGCCAGAAAGGAGTTCTGTTGGTTGTTCTTACACTGCCCTGGTAGCCAGATGAAAGACACCACAAAAGTGGTTCTACCTGCTTTCTGGGCTGAGATGGGCAATCGCTGACTTTTGGAGTCGGCTGGTGACAAAATGTTCCAAACACACCCCATGCACAACTCCAACGGGGAAGGGTCCAGAAAGGAGTTCTGTTGGTTGTTCTTCCACTGCCCCGGTAGCCAGATGAAAGACACCACAAAAGTGGTTCTACCTGCTTTCTAGGCTGAGATGGGCAATCGCTGACTTTTGGAGTCGGCTGGTGACAAAATGTTCCAAACACACCCCATGCACAACTCCACCGGGGAAGGTGCCAGAAAGGAGTTCTGTTGGTAGTTCTTCCACTGCCCCGGTAGCCAGATGAAAGACACCACAAAATGGTTCTACCTGCTTTCTGGGCTGAGATGGGCAATCGCTGACTTTTGGAGTCGGCTGGTGACAAAATGTTCCAAACACACCCCATGCACAACTCCACCGGGGAAGGTGCCAGAAAGGAGTTCTGTTGGTTGTTCTTCCACTGCCCCGGTAGCCAGATGAAAGACACCACAAAAGTGGTTCTACCTGCTTTCTGGGCTGAGATGGGCAATCGCTGACTTTTGGAGTCGGCTGGTGACAAAATGTTCCAAACACACCCCATGCACAACTCCACCGGGGAAGGTGCCAGAAAGGAGTTCTGTTGGTTGTTCTTACACTGCCCCGGTAGCCAGATGAAAGACACCACAAAAGTGGTTCTACCTGCTTGCTGGGCTGAGATGGGCAATCGCTGACTTTTGGAGTCGGCTGGTGACAAAATGTTCCAAACACACCCCATGCACAACTCCACCGGGGAAGGTGCCAGAAAGGAGTTCTGTTGGTTGTTCTTCCACTGCCCCGGTAGCCAGATGAAAGACACCACAAAAGTGGTTCTACCTGCTTTCTGGGCTGAGATGGGCAATCGCTGACTTTTGGAGTCGGCTGGTGACAAAATGTTCCAAACACACCCCATGCACAACTCCACCGGGGAAGGTGTCAGAAAGGAGTTCTCTTGGTAGTTCTTCCACTGCCCCGGTAGCCAGCTGAAAGACACCACAAAAGTGGTTCTACCTGCTTGCTGGGCTGAGATGGGCAATCGCTGACTTTTGGAGTCGGCTGGTGACAAAATGTTCCAAACACACCCCATGCACAACTCCACCGGGGAAGGTGTCAGAAAGGAGTTCTCTTGGTAGTTCTTCCACTGCCCCGGTAGCCAGATGAAAGACACCAAAAAGTGGTTCTACCTGCTTTCTGGGCTGAGATGGGCAATCGCTGACTTTTGGAGTCGGCTGGTGACAAAATGTTCCAAACACACCCCATGCACAACTCCACCGGGGAAGGTGCCAGAAAGGAGTTCTGTTGGTAGTTCTTCCACTGCCCCGGTAGCCAGATGAAAGACACCACAAAAGTGGTTCTACCTGCTTTCTGGGCTGAGATGGGCAATCGCTGACTTTTGGAGTCGGCTGGTGACAAAATGTTCCAAACACACCCCATGCACAACTCCACCGGGGAAGGTGCCAGAAAGGAGTTCTGTTGGTTGTTCTTCCACTGCCCCGGTAGCCAGATGAAAGACACCACAAAAGTGGTTCTACCTGCTTTCTAGGCTGAGATGGGGAATCGCTGACTTTTGGAGTCGGCTGGTGACAAAATGTTCCAAACACACCCCATGCACAACTCCACCGGGGAAGGTGCCAGAAAGGAGTTCTGTTGGTTGTTCTTACACTGCCCCGGTAGCCAGCTGAAAGACACCACAAAAGTGGTTCTACCTGCTTTCTGGGCTGAGATGGGCAATCGCTGACTTTTGGAGTCGGCTGGTGACAAAATGTTCCAAACACACCCCATGCACAACTCCACCGGGGAAGGTGCCA
The DNA here is from genome assembly GCF_963210335.1 of Falco punctatus. Taxonomy (NCBI): domain Eukaryota; kingdom Metazoa; phylum Chordata; class Aves; order Falconiformes; family Falconidae; genus Falco; species Falco punctatus. The sequence continues at coordinate 1,405,160 of NW_027660338.1, forward strand.
GAAAGGAGTTCTGTTGGTTGTTCTTACACTGCCCCGGTAGCCAGCTGAAAGACACCACAAAAGTGGTTCTACCTGCTTTCTGGGCTGAGATGGGCAATCGCTGACTTTTGGAGTCGGCTGGTGACAAAATGTTCCAAAGACAGCCCATGCACAACTCCAGCGGGGAAGGTGCCAGAAAGGAGTTCCGTTGCTTGTTCTTCCACTGCCCCGGTAGCCAGATGAAAGACACCACAAAAGTGGTTCTACCTGCTTGCTGGGCTGAGATGGGCAATCGCTGACTTTTGGAGTCGGCTGGTGACAAAATGTTCCAAACACACCCCATGCACAACTCCACCGGGGAAGGTGTCAGAAAGGAGTTCTCTTGGTAGTTCTTCCACTGCCCCGGTAGCCAGATGAAAGACACCACAAAAGTGGTTCTACCTGCTTTCTGGGCTGAGATGGGCAATCGCTGACTTTTGGAGTCGGCTGGTGACAAAATGTTCCAAACACACCCCATGCACAACTCCACCGGGGAAGGTGCCAGAAAGGAGTTCTCTTGGTAGTTCTTCCACTGCCCCGGTAGCCAGCTGAAAGACACCACAAAAGTGGTTCTACCTGCTTGCTGGGCTGAGATGGGCAATCGCTGACTTTTGGAGTCGGCTGGTGACAAAATGTTCCAAAGACAGCCCATGCACAACTCCACCGGGGAAGGTGCCAGAAAGGAGTTCTGTTGGTTGTTCTTCCACTGCCCCGGTAGCCAGATGAAAGACACCACAAAAGTGGTTCTACCTGCTTGCTGGGCTGAGATGGGCAATCGCTGACTTTTGGAGTCGGCTGGTGACAAAATGTTCCAAACACACCCCATGCACAACTCCACCGGGGAAGGTGCCAGAAAGGAGTTCTGTTGGTTGTTCTTCCACTGCCCCGGTAGCCAGATGAAAGACACCACAAAAGTGGTTCTACCTGCTTTCTAGGCTGAGATGGGCAATCGCTGACTTTTGGAGTCGGCTGGTGACAAAATGTTCCAAACACACCCCATGCACAACTCCACCGGGGAAGGTGCCAGAAAGGAGTTCTGTTGGTTGTTCTTACACTGCCCCGGTAGCCAGATGAAAGACACCACAAAAGTGGTTCTACCTGCTTGCTGGGCTGAGATGGGCAATCGCTGACTTTTGGAGTCGGCTGGTGACAAAATGTTCCAAACACACCCCATGCACAACTCCAGCGGGGAAGGTGCCAGAAAGGAGTTCTGTTGGTAGTTCTTCCACTGCCCCGGTAGCCAGATGAAAGACACCACAAAAGTGGTTCTACCTGCTTTCTGGGCTGAGATGGGGAATCGCTGACTTTTGGAGTCGGCTGGTGACAAAATGTTCCAAAGACAGCCCATGCACAACTCCACCGGGGAAGGTGCCAGAAAGGAGTTCTGTTGGTAGTTCTTCCACTGCCCCGGTAGCCAGATGAAAGACACCACAAAAGTGGTTCTACCTGCTTGCTGGGCTGAGATGGGCAATCGCTGACTTTTGGAGTCGGCTGGTGACAAAATGTTCCAAACACACCCCATGCACAACTCCACCGGGGAAGGTGCCAGAAAGGAATTCCATTGCTTGTTCTTCCACTGCCCCGGTAGCCAGATGAAAGACACCACAAAAGTGGTTCTACCTGCTTTCTAGGCTGAGATGGGGAATCGCTGACTTTTGGAGTCGGCTGGTGACAAAATGTTCCAAACACACCCCATGCACAACTCCACCGGGGAAGGTGCCAGAAAGGAGTTCTGTTGCTTGTTCTTCCACTGCCCCGGTAGCCAGATGAAAGACACCACAAAAGTGGTTCTACCTGCTTTCTGGGCTGAGATGGGCAATCGCTGACTTTTGGAGTCGGCTGGTGACAAAATGTTCCAAACACACCCCATGCACAACTCCAGCGGGGAAGGTGCCAGAAAGGAGTTCCGTTGCTTGTTCTTCCACTGCCCCGGTAGCCAGATGAAAGACACCACAAAAGTGGTTCTACCTGCTTGCTGGGCTGAGATGGGCAATCGCTGACTTTTGCAGTCGGCTGGTGACAAAATGTTCCAAACACACCCCATGCACAACTCCACCGGGGAAGGTGCCAGAAAGGAGTTCTGTTGGTTGTTCTTCCACTGCCCCGGTAGCCAGATGAAAGACACCACAAAAGTGGTTCTACCTGCTTTCTAGGCTGAGATGGGGAATCGCTGACTTTTGGAGTCGGCTGGTGACAAAATGTTCCAAACACACCCCATGCACAACTCCACCGGGGAAGGTGCCAGAAAGGAGTTCTGTTGGTTGTTCTTACACTGCCCTGGTAGCCAGATGAAAGACACCACAAAAGTGGTTCTACCTGCTTGCTGGGCTGAGATGGGCAATCGCTGACTTTTGGAGTCGGCTGGTGACAAAATGTTCCAAACACACCCCATGCACAACTCCACCGGGGAAGGGTCCAGAAAGGAGTTCTGTTGGTTGTTCTTCCACTGCCCCGGTAGCCAGATGAAAGACACCACAAAAGTGGTTCTACCTGCTTTCTAGGCTGAGATGGGCAATCGCTGACTTTTGGAGTCGGCTGGTGACAAAATGTTCCAAACACACCCCATGCACAACTCCACCGGGGAAGGTGCCAGAAAGGAGTTCTGTTGGTTGTTCTTCCACTGCCCCGGTAGCCAGATGAAAGACACCACAAAAGTGGTTCTACCTGCTTTCTGGGCTGAGATGGGGAATCGCTGACTTTTGGAGTCGGCTGGTGACAAAATGTTCCAAAGACAGCCCATGCACAACTCCACCGGGGAAGGTGCCAGAAAGGAGTTCTGTTGGTAGTTCTTCCACTGCCCCGGTAGCCAGATGAAAGACACCACAAAAGTGGTTCTACCTGCTTGCTGGGCTGAGATGGGCAATCGCTGACTTTTGGAGTCGGCTGGTGACAAAATGTTCCAAACACACCCCATGCACAACTCCACCGGGGAAGGTGCCAGAAAGGAATTCCATTGCTTGTTCTTCCACTGCCCCGGTAGCCAGATGAAAGACACCACAAAAGTGGTTCTACCTGCTTTCTAGGCTGAGATGGGGAATCGCTGACTTTTGGAGTCGGCTGGTGACAAAATGTTCCAAACACACCCCATGCACAACTCCACCGGGGAAGGTGCCAGAAAGGAGTTCTGTTGCTTGTTCTTCCACTGCCCCGGTAGCCAGATGAAAGACACCACAAAAGTGGTTCTACCTGCTTTCTGGGCTGAGATGGGCAATCGCTGACTTTTGGAGTCGGCTGGTGACAAAATGTTCCAAACACACCCCATGCACAACTCCAGCGGGGAAGGTGCCAGAAAGGAGTTCCGTTGCTTGTTCTTCCACTGCCCCGGTAGCCAGATGAAAGACACCACAAAAGTGGTTCTACCTGCTTGCTGGGCTGAGATGGGCAATCGCTGACTTTTGCAGTCGGCTGGTGACAAAATGTTCCAAACACACCCCATGCACAACTCCACCGGGGAAGGTGCCAGAAAGGAGTTCTGTTGGTTGTTCTTCCACTGCCCCGGTAGCCAGATGAAAGACACCACAAAAGTGGTTCTACCTGCTTTCTAGGCTGAGATGGGGAATCGCTGACTTTTGGAGTCGGCTGGTGACAAAATGTTCCAAACACACCCCATGCACAACTCCACCGGGGAAGGTGCCAGAAAGGAGTTCTGTTGGTTGTTCTTACACTGCCCCGGTAGCCAGCTGAAAGACACCACAAAAGTGGTTCTACCTGCTTGCTGGGCTGAGATGGGCAATCGCTGACTTTTGGAGTCGGCTGGTGACAAAATGTTCCAAACACACCCCATGCACAACTCCACCGGGGAAGGGTCCAGAAAGGAGTTCTGTTGGTTGTTCTTCCACTGCCCCGGTAGCCAGATGAAAGACACCACAAAAGTGGTTCTACCTGCTTTCTAGGCTGAGATGGGCAATCGCTGACTTTTGGAGTCGGCTGGTGACAAAATGTTCCAAACACACCCCATGCACAACTCCACCGGGGAAGGTGCCAGAAAGGAGTTCTGTTGGTTGTTCTTCCACTGCCCCGGTAGCCAGATGAAAGACACCACAAAAGTGGTTCTACCTGCTTTCTAGGCTGAGATGGGGAATCGCTGACTTTTGGAGTCGGCTGGTGACAAAATGTTCCAAACACACCCCATGCACAACTCCACCGGGGAAGGTGCCAGAAAGGAGTTCTGTTGGTTGTTCTTACACTGCCCCGGTAGCCAGATGAAAGACACCACAAAAGTGGTTCTACCTGCTTGCTGGGCTGAGATGGGCAATCGCTGACTTTTGGAGTCGGCTGGTGACAAAATGTTCCAAACACACCCCATGCACAACTCCAACAGGGAAGGGTCCAGAAAGGAGTTCTGTTGGTTGTTCTTCCACTGCCCCGGTAGCCAGATGAAAGACACCACAAAAGTGGTTCTACCTGCTTTCTAGGCTGAGATGGGCAATCGCTGACTTTTGGAGTCGGCTGGTGACAAAATGTTCCAAACACACCCCATGCACAACTCCAGCGGGGAAGGTGCCAGAAAGGAGTTCTGTTGGTTGTTCTTACACTGCCCCGGTAGCCAGATGAAAGACACCACAAAAGTGGTTCTACCTGCTTGCTGGGCTGAGATGGGCAATCGCTGACTTTTGGAGTCGGCTGGTGACAAAATGTTCCAAACACACCCCATGCACAACTCCACCGGGGAAGGTGCCAGAAAGGAGTTCTGTTGGTTGTTCTTACACTGCCCCGGTAGCCAGCTGAAAGACACCACAAAAGTGGTTCTACCTGCTTTCTGGGCTGAGATGGGCAATCGCTGACTTTTGGAGTCGGCTGGTGACAAAATGTTCCAAACACACCCCATGCACAACTCCACCGGGGAAGGTGTCAGAAAGGAGTTCTCTTGGTAGTTCTTCCACTGCCCCGGTAGCCAGCTGAAAGACACCACAAAAGTGGTTCTACCTGCTTGCTGGGCTGAGATGGGCAATCGCTGACTTTTGGAGTCGGCTGGTGACAAAATGTTCCAAACACACCCCATGCACAACTCCACCGGGGAAGGTGTCAGAAAGGAGTTCTCTTGGTAGTTCTTCCACTGCCCCGGTAGCCAGATGAAAGACACCAAAAAGTGGTTCTACCTGCTTTCTGGGCTGAGATGGGCAATCGCTGACTTTTGGAGTCGGCTGGTGACAAAATGTTCCAAACACACCCCATGCACAACTCCACCGGGGAAGGTGCCAGAAAGGAGTTCTGTTGGTAGTTCTTCCACTGCCCCGGTAGCCAGATGAAAGACACCACAAAAGTGGTTCTACCTGCTTGCTGGGCTGAGATGGGCAATCGCTGACTTTTGGAGTCGGCTGGTGACAAAATGTTCCAAACACACCCCATGCACAACTCCACCGGGGAAGGTGCCAGAAAGGAGTTCTGTTGGTTGTTCTTCCACTGCCCCGGTAGCCAGATGAAAGACACCACAAAAGTGGTTCTACCTGCTTTCTAGGCTGAGATGGGGAATCGCTGACTTTTGGAGTCGGCTGGTGACAAAATGTTCCAAACACACCCCATGCACAACTCCACCGGGGAAGGTGCCAGAAAGGAGTTCTGTTGGTTGTTCTTACACTGCCCCGGTAGCCAGATGAAAGACACCACAAAAGTGGTTCTACCTGCTTGCTGGGCTGAGATGGGCAATCGCTGACTTTTGGAGTCGGCTGGTGACAAAATGTTCCAAACACACCCCATGCACAACTCCACCGGGGAAGGTGCCAGAAAGGAGTTCTGTTGGTTGTTCTTACACTGCCCCGGTAGCCAGATGAAAGACACCACAAAAGTGGTTCTACCTGCTTGCTGGGCTGAGATGGGCAATCGCTGACTTTTGGAGTCGGCTGGTGACAAAATGTTCCAAACACACCCCATGCACAACTCCACCGGGGAAGGTGCCAGAAAGGAGTTCCGTTGCTTGTTCTTCCACTGCCCCGGTAGCCAGCTGAAAGACACCACAAAAGTGGTTCTACCTGCTTGCTGGGCTGAGATGGGCAATCGCTGACTTTTGGAGTCGGCTGGTGACAAAATGTTCCAAACACACCCCATGCACAACTCCACCGGGGAAGGTGCCAGAAAGGAGTTCTGTTGGTAGTTCTTCCACTGCCCCGGTAGCCAGCTGAAAGACACCACAAAAGTGGTTCTACCTGCTTGCTGGGCTGAGATGGGCAATCGCTGACTTTTGGAGTCGGCTGGTGACAAAATGTTCCAAAGACAGCCCATGCACAACTCCACCGGGGAAGGTGCCAGAAAGGAGTTCTGTTGGTTGTTCTTCCACTGCCCCGGTAGCCAGATGAAAGACACCACAAAAGTGGTTCTACCTGCTTGCTGGGCTGAGATGGGCAATCGCTGACTTTTGGAGTCGGCTGGTGACAAAATGTTCCAAACACACCCCATGCACAACTCCACCGGGGAAGGTGCCAGAAAGGAGTTCTGTTGGTTGTTCTTCCACTGCCCCGGTAGCCAGCTGAAAGACACCACAAAAGTGGTTCTACCTGCTTTCTAGGCTGAGATGGGGAATCGCTGACTTTTGGAGTCGGCTGGTGACAAAATGTTCCAAACACACCCCATGCACAACTCCACCGGGGAAGGTGCCAGAAAGGAGTTCTGTTGGTTGTTCTTACACTGCCCCGGTAGCCAGATGAAAGACACCACAAAAGTGGTTCTACCTGCTTGCTGGGCTGAGATGGGCAATCGCTGACTTTTGGAGTCGGCTGGTGACAAAATGTTCCAAACACACCCCATGCACAACTCCACCGGGGAAGGGTCCAGAAAGGAGTTCTGTTGGTTGTTCTTCCACTGCCCCGGTAGCCAGATGAAAGACACCACAAAAGTGGTTCTACCTGCTTTCTAGGCTGAGATGGGCAATCGCTGACTTTTGGAGTCGGCTGGTGACAAAATGTTCCAAACACACCCCATGCACAACTCCACCGGGGAAGGTGCCAGAAAGGAGTTCTGTTGGTTGTTCTTCCACTGCCCCGGTAGCCAGATGAAAGACACCACAAAAGTGGTTCTACCTGCTTTCTAGGCTGAGATGGGGAATCGCTGACTTTTGGAGTCGGCTGGTGACAAAATGTTCCAAACACACCCCATGCACAACTCCAGCGGGGAAGGTGCCAGAAAGGAGTTCTGTTGGTTGTTCTTACACTGCCCCGGTAGCCAGATGAAAGACACCACAAAAGTGGTTCTACCTGCTTGCTGGGCTGAGATGGGCAATCGCTGACTTTTGGAGTCGGCTGGTGACAAAATGTTCCAAACACACCCCATGCACAACTCCAACGGGGAAGGTGCCAGAAAGGAGTTCTGTTGGTTGTTCTTACACTGCCCCGGTAGCCAGATGAAAGACACCACAAAAGTGGTTCTACCTGCTTTCTGGGCTGAGATGGGCAATCGCTGACTTTTGGAGTCGGCTGGTGACAAAATGTTCCAAACACACCCCATGCACAACTCCACCGGGGAAGGTGTCAGAAAGGAGTTCTCTTGGTAGTTCTTCCACTGCCCCGGTAGCCAGCTGAAAGACACCACAAAAGTGGTTCTACCTGCTTGCTGGGCTGAGATGGGCAATCGCTGACTTTTGGAGTCGGCTGGTGACAAAATGTTCCAAACACACCCCATGCACAACTCCACCGGGGAAGGTGTCAGAAAGGAGTTCTCTTGGTAGTTCTTCCACTGCCCCGGTAGCCAGATGAAAGACACCAAAAAGTGGTTCTACCTGCTTTCTGGGCTGAGATGGGCAATCGCTGACTTTTGGAGTCGGCTGGTGACAAAATGTTCCAAACACACCCCATGCACAACTCCACCGGGGAAGGTGCCAGAAAGGAGTTCTGTTGGTAGTTCTTCCACTGCCCCGGTAGCCAGATGAAAGACACCACAAAAGTGGTTCTACCTGCTTTCTGGGCTGAGATGGGCAATCGCTGACTTTTGGAGTCGGCTGGTGACAAAATGTTCCAAACACACCCCATGCACAACTCCACCGGGGAAGGTGCCAGAAAGGAGTTCTGTTGGTTGTTCTTCCACTGCCCCGGTAGCCAGATGAAAGACACCACAAAAGTGGTTCTACCTGCTTTCTAGGCTGAGATGGGGAATCGCTGACTTTTGGAGTCGGCTGGTGACAAAATGTTCCAAACACACCCCATGCACAACTCCACCGGGGAAGGTGCCAGAAAGGAGTTCTGTTGGTTGTTCTTACACTGCCCCGGTAGCCAGCTGAAAGACACCACAAAAGTGGTTCTACCTGCTTGCTGGGCTGAGATGGGCAATCGCTGACTTTTGGAGTCGGCTGGTGACAAAATGTTCCAAACACACCCCATGCACAACTCCTGCGGGGAAGGTGCCAGAAAGGAGTTCTGTTGGTTGTTCTTACACTGCCCCGGTAGCCAGATGAAAGACACCACAAAAGTGGTTCTACCTGCTTTCTGGGCTGAGATGGGCAATCGCTGACTTTTGGAGTCGGCTGGTGACAAAATGTTCCAAACACACCCCATGCACAACTCCACCGGGGAAGGTGCCAGAAAGGAGTTCCGTTGCTTGTTCTTCCACTGCCCCGGTAGCCAGCTGAAAGACACCACAAAAGTGGTTCTACCTGCTTGCTGGGCTGAGATGGGCAATCGCTGACTTTTGGAGTCGGCTGGTGACAAAATGTTCCAAACACACCCCATGCACAACTCCACCGGGGAAGGTGTCAGAAAGGAGTTCTCTTGGTAGTTCTTCCACTGCCCCGGTAGCCAGCTGAAAGACACCACAAAAGTGGTTCTACCTGCTTTCTGGGCTGAGATGGGCAATCGCTGACTTTTGGAGTCGGCTGGTGACAAAATGTTCCAAACACACCCCATGCACAACTCCACCGGGGAAGGTGCCAGAAAGGAGTTCTCTTGGTAGTTCTTCCACTGCCCCGGTAGCCAGCTGAAAGACACCACAAAAGTGGTTCTACCTGCTTGCTGGGCTGAGATGGGCAATCGCTGACTTTTGGAGTCGGCTGGTGACAAAATGTTCCAAAGACAGCCCATGCACAACTCCACCGGGGAAGGTGCCAGAAAGGAGTTCTGTTGGTTGTTCTTCCACTGCCCCGGTAGCCAGATGAAAGACACCACAAAAGTGGTTCTACCTGCTTGCTGGGCTGAGATGGGCAATCGCTGACTTTTGGAGTCGGCTGGTGACAAAATGTTCCAAACACACCCCATGCACAACTCCACCGGGGAAGGTGCCAGAAAGGAGTTCTGTTGGTTGTTCTTCCACTGCCCCGGTAGCCAGCTGAAAGACACCACAAAAGTGGTTCTACCTGCTTTCTAGGCTGAGATGGGGAATCGCTGACTTTTGGAGTCGGCTGGTGACAAAATGTTCCAAACACACCCCATGCACAACTCCACCGGGGAAGGTGCCAGAAAGGAGTTCTGTTGGTTGTTCTTACACTGCCCCGGTAGCCAGATGAAAGACACCACAAAAGTGGTTCTACCTGCTTGCTGGGCTGAGATGGGCAATCGCTGACTTTTGGAGTCGGCTGGTGACAAAATGTTCCAAACACACCCCATGCACAACTCCAGCGGGGAAGGTGCCAGAAAGGAGTTCTGTTGGTAGTTCTTCCACTGCCCCGGTAGCCAGATGAAAGACACCACAAAAGTGGTTCTACCTGCTTGCTGGGCTGAGATGGGGAATCGCTGACTTTTGGAGTCGGCTGGTGACAAAATGTTCCAAAGACAGCCCATGCACAACTCCACCGGGGAAGGTGCCAGAAAGGAGTTCTGTTGGTAGTTCTTCCACTGCCCCGGTAGCCAGATGAAAGACACCACAAAAGTGGTTCTACCTGCTTGCTGGGCTGAGATGGGCAATCGCTGACTTTTGGAGTCGGCTGGTGACAAAATGTTCCAAACACACCCCATGCACAACTCCACCGGGGAAGGTGCCAGAAAGGAATTCCATTGCTTGTTCTTCCACTGCCCCGGTAGCCAGATGAAAGACACCACAAAAGTGGTTCTACCTGCTTTCTAGGCTGAGATGGGGAATCGCTGACTTTTGGAGTCGGCTGGTGACAAAATGTTCCAAACACACCCCATGCACAACTCCTGCGGGGAAGGTGCCAGAAAGGAGTTCTGTTGCTTGTTCTTCCACTGCCCCGGTAGCCAGATGAAAGACACCACAAAAGTGGTTCTACCTGCTTTCTGGGCTGAGATGGGCAATCGCTGACTTTTGGAGTCGGCTGGTGACAAAATGTTCCAAACACACCCCATGCACAACTCCAGCGGGGAAGGTGCCAGAAAGGAGTTCCGTTGCTTGTTCTTCCACTGCCCCGGTAGCCAGATGAAAGACACCACAAAAGTGGTTCTACCTGCTTGCTGGGCTGAGATGGGCAATCGCTGACTTTTGCAGTCGGCTGGTGACAAAATGTTCCAAACACACCCCATGCACAACTCCACCGGGGAAGGTGCCAGAAAGGAGTTCTGTTGGTTGTTCTTCCACTGCCCCGGTAGCCAGATGAAAGACACCACAAAAGTGGTTCTACCTGCTTTCTAGGCTGAGATGGGGAATCGCTGACTTTTGGAGTCGGCTGGTGACAAAATGTTCCAAACACACCCCATGCACAACTCCACCGGGGAAGGTGCCAGAAAGGAGTTCTGTTGGTTGTTCTTACACTGCCCTGGTAGCCAGATGAAAGACACCACAAAAGTGGTTCTACCTGCTTGCTGGGCTGAGATGGGCAATCGCTGACTTTTGGAGTCGGCTGGTGACAAAATGTTCCAAACACACCCCATGCACAACTCCACCGGGGAAGGGTCCAGAAAGGAGTTCTGTTGGTTGTTCTTCCACTGCCCCGGTAGCCAGATGAAAGACACCACAAAAGTGGTTCTACCTGCTTTCTAGGCTGAGATGGGCAATCGCTGACTTTTGGAGTCGGCTGGTGACAAAATGTTCCAAACACACCCCATGCACAACTCCAACGGGGAAGGTGCCAGAAAGGAGTTCTGTTGGTTGTTCTTCCACTGCCCCGGTAGCCAGATGAAAGACACCACAAAAGTGGTTCTACCTGCTTTCTAGGCTGAGATGGGGAATCGCTGACTTTTGGAGTCGGCTGGTGACAAAATGTTCCAAACACACCCCATGCACAACTCCACCGGGGAAGGTGCCAGAAAGGAGTTCTGTTGGTTGTTCTTCCACTGCCCCGGTAGCCAGATGAAAGACACCACAAAAGTGGTTCTACCTGCTTTCTGGGCTGAGATGGGCAATCGCTGACTTTTGGAGTCGGCTGGTGACAAAATGTTCCAAACACACCCCATGCACAACTCCAACGGGGAAGGGTCCAGAAAGGAGTTCTGTTGGTTGTTCTTCCACTGCCCCGGTAGCCAGATGAAAGACACCACAAAAGTGGTTCTACCTGCTTTCTAGGCTGAGATGGGCAATCGCTGACTTTTGGAGTCGGCTGGTGACAAAATGTTCCAAACACACCCCATGCACAACTCCAGCGGGGAAGGTGCCAGAAAGGAGTTCTGTTGGTTGTTCTTACACTGCCCCGGTAGCCAGATGAAAGACACCACAAAAGTGGTTCTACCTGCTTGCTGGGCTGAGATGGGCAATCGCTGACTTTTGGAGTCGGCTGGTGACAAAATGTTCCAAACACACCCCATGCACAACTCCAGCGGGGAAGGTGCCAGAAAGGAGTTCTGTTGGTTGTTCTTACACTGCCCCGGTAGCCAGATGAAAGACACCACAAAAGTGGTTCTACCTGCTTTCTGGGCTGAGATGGGCAATCGCTGACTTTTGGAGTCGGCTGGTGACAAAATGTTCCAAACACACCCCATGCACAACTCCACCGGGGAAGGTGCCAGAAAGGAGTTCTCTTGGTAGTTCTTCCACTGCCCCGGTAGCCAGCTGAAAGACACCACAAAAGTGGTTCTACCTGCTTGCTGGGCTGAGATGGGCAATCGCTGACTTTTGGAGTCGGCTGGTGACAAAATGTTCCAAACACACCCCATGCACAACTCCACCGGGGAAGGTGTCAGAAAGGAGTTCTCTTGGTAGTTCTTCCACTGCCCCGGTAGCCAGATGAAAGACACCACAAAAGTGGTTCTACCTGCTTTCTGGGCTGAGATGGGCAATCGCTGACTTTTGGAGTCGGCTGGTGACAAAATGTTCCAGACACACCCCATGCACAACTCCACCGGGGAAGGTGCCAGAAAGGAGTTCTGTTGGTAGTTCTTCCACTGCCCCGGTAGCCAGATGAAAGACACCACAAAAGTGGTTCTACCTGCTTTCTGGGCTGAGATGGGCAATCGCTGACTTTTGGAGTCGGCTGGTGACAAAATGTTCCAAACACACCCCATGCACAACTCCACCGGGGAAGGTGCCAGAAAGGAGTTCTGTTGGTTGTTCTTCCACTGCCCCGGTAGCCAGATGAAAGACACCACAAAAGTGGTTCTACCTGCTTTCTAGGCTGAGATGGGGAATCGCTGACTTTTGGAGTCGGCTGGTGACAAAATGTTCCAAACACACCCCATGCACAACTCCCCCGGGGAAGGTGCCAGAAAGGAGTTCTGTTGGTTGTTCTTACACTGCCCCGGTAGCCAGATGAAAGACACCACAAAAGTGGTTCTACCTGCTTGCTGGGCTGAGATGGGCAATCGCTGACTTTTGGAGTCGGCTGGTGACAAAATGTTCCAAACACACCCCATGCACAACTCCACCGGGGAAGGTGCCAGAAAGGAGTTCTGTTGGTTGTTCTTCCACTGCCCCGGTAGCCAGATGAAAGACACCACAAAAGTGGTTCTACCTGCTTTCTGGGCTGAGATGGGCAATCGCTGACTTTTGGAGTCGGCTGGTGACAAAATGTTCCAAACACACCCCATGCACAACTCCACCGGGGAAGGTGCCAGAAAGGAGTTCCGTTGCTTGTTCTTCCACTGCCCCGGTAGCCAGCTGAAAGACACCACAAAAGTGGTTCTACCTGCTTGCTGGGCTGAGATGGGCAATCGCTGACTTTTGGAGTCGGCTGGTGACAAAATGTTCCAAACACACCCCATGCACAACTCCAGCGGGGAAGGTGTCAGAAAGGAGTTCTCTTGGTAGTTCTTCCACTGCCCCGGTAGCCAGCTGAAAGACACCACAAAAGTGGTTCTACCTGCTTGCTGGGCTGAGATGGGCAATCGCTGACTTTTGGAGTCGGCTGGTGACAAAATGTTCCAAACACACCCCATGCACAACTCCACCGGGGAAGGTGCCAGAAAGGAGTTCTCTTGGTAGTTCTTCCACTGCCCCGGTAGCCAGCTGAAAGACACCACAAAAGTGGTTCTACCTGCTTGCTGGGCTGAGATGGGCAATCGCTGACTTTTGGAGTCGGCTGGTGACAAAATGTTCCAAACACACCCCATGCACAACTCCACCGGGGAAGGTGTCAGAAAGGAGTTCTCTTGGTAGTTCTTCCACTGCCCCGGTAGCCAGATGAAAGACACCACAAAAGTGGTTCTACCTGCTTTCTGGGCTGAGATGGGCAATCGCTGACTTTTGGAGTCGGCTGGTGACAAAATGTTCCAGACACACCCCATGCACAACTCCACCGGGGAAGGTGCCAGAAAGGAGTTCTGTTGGTAGTTCTTCCACTGCCCCGGTAGCCAGATGAAAGACACCACAAAAGTGGTTCTACCTGCTTTCTGGGCTGAGATGGGCAATCGCTGACTTTTGGAGTCGGCTGGTGACAAAATGTTCCAAACACACCCCATGCACAACTCCACCGGGGAAGGTGCCAGAAAGGAGTTCTGTTGGTTGTTCTTCCACTGCCCCGGTAGCCAGATGAAAGACACCACAAAAGTGGTTCTACCTGCTTTCTAGGCTGAGATGGGGAATCGCTGACTTTTGGAGTCGGCTGGTGACAAAATGTTCCAAACACACCCCATGCACAACTCCCCCGGGGAAGGTGCCAGAAAGGAGTTCTGTTGGTTGTTCTTACACTGCCCCGGTAGCCAGATGAAAGACACCACAAAAGTGGTTCTACCTGCTTGCTGGGCTGAGATGGGCAATCGCTGACTTTTGGAGTCGGCTGGTGACAAAATGTTCCAAACACACCCCATGCACAACTCCACCGGGGAAGGTGCCAGAAAGGAGTTCTGTTGGTTGTTCTTACACTGCCCCGGTAGCCAGATGAAAGACACCACAAAAGTGGTTCTACCTGCTTTCTGGGCTGAGATGGGCAATCGCTGACTTTTGGAGTCGGCTGGTGACAAAATGTTCCAAACACACCCCATGCACAACTCCACCGGGGAAGGTGCCAGAAAGGAGTTCCGTTGCTTGTTCTTCCACTGCCCCGGTAGCCAGCTGAAAGACACCACAAAAGTGGTTCTACCTGCTTGCTGGGCTGAGATGGGCAATCGCTGACTTTTGGAGTCGGCTGGTGACAAAATGTTCCAAACACACCCCATGCACAACTCCAGCGGGGAAGGTGTCAGAAAGGAGTTCTCTTGGTAGTTCTTCCACTGCCCCGGTAGCCAGCTGAAAGACACCACAAAAGTGGTTCTACCTGCTTGCTGGGCTGAGATGGGCAATCGCTGACTTTTGGAGTCGGCTGGTGACAAAATGTTCCAAACACACCCCATGCACAACTCCACCGGGGAAGGTGCCAGAAAGGAGTTCTGTTGGTTGTTCTTCCACTGCCCCGGTAGCCAGCTGAAAGACACCACAAAAGTGGTTCTACCTGCTTGCTGGGCTGAGATGGGGAATCGCTGACTTTTGGAGTCGGCTGGTGACAAAATGTTCCAAACACACCCCATGCACAACTCCACCGGGGAAGGTGCCAGAAAGGAGTTCTGTTGGTTGTTCTTCCACTGCCCCGGTAGCCAGATGAAAGACACCACAAAAGTGGTTCTACCTGCTTTCTGGGCTGAGATGGGCAATCGCTGACTTTTGGAGTCGGCTGGTGACAAAATGTTCCAAACACACCCCATGCACAACTCCAACGGGGAAGGGTCCAGAAAGGAGTTCTGTTGGTTGTTCTTCCACTGCCCCGGTAGCCAGATGAAAGACACCACAAAAGTGGTTCTACCTGCTTTCTAGGCTGAGATGGGCAATCGCTGACTTTTGGAGTCGGCTGGTGACAAAATGTTCCAAACACACCCCATGCACAACTCCAGCGGGGAAGGTGCCAGAAAGGAGTTCTGTTGGTTGTTCTTACACTGCCCCGGTAGCCAGATGAAAGACACCACAAAAGTGGTTCTACCTGCTTGCTGGGCTGAGATGGGCAATCGCTGACTTTTGGAGTCGGCTGGTGACAAAATGTTCCAAACACACCCCATGCACAACTCCAGCGGGGAAGGTGCCAGAAAGGAGTTCTGTTGGTTGTTCTTACACTGCCCCGGTAGCCAGATGAAAGACACCACAAAAGTGGTTCTACCTGCTTTCTGGGCTGAGATGGGCAATCGCTGACTTTTGGAGTCGGCTGGTGACAAAATGTTCCAAACACACCCCATGCACAACTCCACCGGGGAAGGTGCCAGAAAGGAGTTCTCTTGGTAGTTCTTCCACTGCCCCGGTAGCCAGCTGAAAGACACCACAAAAGTGGTTCTACCTGCTTGCTGGGCTGAGATGGGCAATCGCTGACTTTTGGAGTCGGCTGGTGACAAAATGTTCCAAACACACCCCATGCACAACTCCACCGGGGAAGGTGTCAGAAAGGAGTTCTCTTGGTAGTTCTTCCACTGCCCCGGTAGCCAGATGAAAGACACCACAAAAGTGGTTCTACCTGCTTTCTGGGCTGAGATGGGCAATCGCTGACTTTTGGAGTCGGCTGGTGACAAAATGTTCCAGACACACCCCATGCACAACTCCACCGGGGAAGGTGCCAGAAAGGAGTTCTGTTGGTAGTTCTTCCACTGCCCCGGTAGCCAGATGAAAGACACCACAAAAGTGGTTCTACCTGCTTTCTGGGCTGAGATGGGCAATCGCTGACTTTTGGAGTCGGCTGGTGACAAAATGTTCCAAACACACCCCATGCACAACTCCACCGGGGAAGGTGCCAGAAAGGAGTTCTGTTGGTTGTTCTTCCACTGCCCCGGTAGCCAGATGAAAGACACCACAAAAGTGGTTCTACCTGCTTTCTAGGCTGAGATGGGGAATCGCTGACTTTTGGAGTCGGCTGGTGACAAAATGTTCCAAACACACCCCATGCACAACTCCCCCGGGGAAGGTGCCAGAAAGGAGTTCTGTTGGTTGTTCTTACACTGCCCCGGTAGCCAGATGAAAGACACCACAAAAGTGGTTCTACCTGCTTGCTGGGCTGAGATGGGCAATCGCTGACTTTTGGAGTCGGCTGGTGACAAAATGTTCCAAACACACCCCATGCACAACTCCACCGGGGAAGGTGCCAGAAAGGAGTTCTGTTGGTTGTTCTTACACTGCCCCGGTAGCCAGATGAAAGACACCACAAAAGTGGTTCTACCTGCTTTCTGGGCTGAGATGGGCAATCGCTGACTTTTGGAGTCGGCTGGTGACAAAATGTTCCAAACACACCCCATGCACAACTCCACCGGGGAAGGTGCCAGAAAGGAGTTCCGTTGCTTGTTCTTCCACTGCCCCGGTAGCCAGCTGAAAGACACCACAAAAGTGGTTCTACCTGCTTGCTGGGCTGAGATGGGCAATCGCTGACTTTTGGAGTCGGCTGGTGACAAAATGTTCCAAACACACCCCATGCACAACTCCACCGGGGAAGGTGTCAGAAAGGAGTTCTCTTGGTAGTTCTTCCACTGCCCCGGTAGCCAGCTGAAAGACACCACAAAAGTGGTTCTACCTGCTTGCTGGGCTGAGATGGGCAATCGCTGACTTTTGGAGTCGGCTGGTGACAAAATGTTCCAAACACACCCCATGCACAACTCCACCGGGGAAGGTGCCAGAAAGGAGTTCTGTTGGTTGTTCTTACACTGCCCTGGTAGCCAGATGAAAGACACCACAAAATGGTTCTACCTGCTTTCTGGGCTGAGATGGGCAATCGCTGACTTTTGGAGTCGGCTGGTGACAAAATGTTCCAAACACACCCCATGCACAACTCCACCGGGGAAGGTGCCAGAAAGGAGTTCTGTTGGTTGTTCTTCCACTGCCCCGGTAGCCAGATGAAAGACACCACAAAAGTGGTTCTACCTGCTTGCTGGGCTGAGATGGGCAATCGCTGACTTTTGGAGTCGGCTGGTGACAAAATGTTCCAAACACACCCCATGCACAACTCCAGCGGGGAAGGTGCCAGAAAGGAGTTCTGTTGGTTGTTCTTACACTGCCCCGGTAGCCAGATGAAAGACACCACAAAAATGGTTCTACCTGCTTGCTGGGCTGAGATGGGCAATCGCTGACTTTTGGAGTCGGCTGGTGACAAAATGTTCCAAACACACCCCATGCACAACTCCACCGGGGAAGGGTCCAGAAAGGAGTTCTGTTGGTTGTTCTTACACTGCCCCGGTAGCCAGATGAAAGACACCACAAAAGTGGTTCTACCTGCTTTCTGGGCTGAGATGGGCAATCGCTGACTTTTGGAGTCGGCTGGTGACAAAATGTTCCAAACACACCCCATGCACAACTCCACCGGGGAAGGTGCCAGAAAGGAGTTCTCTTGGTAGTTCTTCCACTGCCCCGGTAGCCAGCTGAAAGACACCACAAAAGTGGTTCTACCTGCTTGCTGGGCTGAGATGGGCAATCGCTGACTTTTGGAGTCGGCTGGTGACAAAATGTTCCAAACACACCCCATGCACAACTCCACCGGGGAAGGTGTCAGAAAGGAGTTCTCTTGGTAGTTCTTCCACTGCCCCGGTAGCCAGATGAAAGACACCAAAAAGTGGTTCTACCTGCTTTCTGGGCTGAGATGGGCAATCGCTGACTTTTGGAGTCGGCTGGTGACAAAATGTTCCAAACACACCCCATGCACAACTCCACCGGGGAAGGTGCCAGAAAGGAGTTCTGTTGGTAGTTCTTCCACTGCCCCGGTAGCCAGATGAAAGACACCACAAAAGTGGTTCTACCTGCTTTCTGGGCTGAGATGGGCAATCGCTGACTTTTGGAGTCGGCTGGTGACAAAATGTTCCAAACACACCCCATGCACAACTCCACCGGGGAAGGTGCCAGAAAGGAGTTCTGTTGGTTGTTCTTCCACTGCCCCGGTAGCCAGATGAAAGACACCACAAAAGTGGTTCTACCTGCTTTCTAGGCTGAGATGGGGAATCGCTGACTTTTGGAGTCGGCTGGTGACAAAATGTTCCAAACACACCCCATGCACAACTCCCCCGGGGAAGGTGCCAGAAAGGAGTTCTGTTGGTTGTTCTTACACTGCCCCGGTAGCCAGATGAAAGACACCACAAAAGTGGTTCTACCTGCTTGCTGGGCTGAGATGGGCAATCGCTGACTTTTGGAGTCGGCTGGTGACAAAATGTTCCAAACACACCCCATGCACAACTCCACCGGGGAAGGTGCCAGAAAGGAGTTCTGTTGGTTGTTCTTACACTGCCCCGGTAGCCAGATGAAAGACACCACAAAAGTGGTTCTACCTGCTTGCTGGGCTGAGATGGGCAATCGCTGACTTTTGGAGTCGGCTGGTGACAAAATGTTCCAAACACACCCCATGCACAACTCCACCGGGGAAGGTGCCAGAAAGGAGTTCCGTTGCTTGTTCTTCCACTGCCCCGGTAGCCAGCTGAAAGACACCACAAAAGTGGTTCTACCTGCTTGCTGGGCTGAGATGGGCAATCGCTGACTTTTGGAGTCGGCTGGTGACAAAATGTTCCAAACACACCCCATGCACAACTCCACCGGGGAAGGTGTCAGAAAGGAGTTCTCTTGGTAGTTCTTCCACTGCCCCGGTAGCCAGATGAAAGACACCACAAAAGTGGTTCTACCTGCTTTCTGGGCTGAGATGGGCAATCGCTGACTTTTGGAGTCGGCTGGTGACAAAATGTTCCAAACACACCCCATGCACAACTCCACCGGGGAAGGTGCCAGAAAGGAGTTCTGTTGGTAGTTCTTCCACTGCCCCGGTAGCCAGCTGAAAGACACCACAAAAGTGGTTCTACCTGCTTGCTGGGCTGAGATGGGCAATCGCTGACTTTTGGAGTCGGCTGGTGACAAAATGTTCCAAACACACCCCATGCACAACTCCACCGGGGAAGGTGCCAGAAAGGAGTTCTGTTGGTTGTTCTTCCACTGCCCCGGTAGCCAGATGAAAGACACCACAAAAGTGGTTCTACCTGCTTTCTAGGCTGAGATGGGGAATCGCTGACTTTTGGAGTCGGCTGGTGACAAAATGTTCCAAACACACCCCATGCACAACTCCACCGGGGAAGGTGCCAGAAAGGAGTTCTGTTGGTTGTTCTTACACTGCCCTGGTAGCCAGATGAAAGACACCACAAAATGGTTCTACCTGCTTTCTGGGCTGAGATGGGCAATCGCTGACTTTTGGAGTCGGCTGGTGACAAAATGTTCCAAACACACCCCATGCACAACTCCACCGGGGAAGGTGCCAGAAAGGAGTTCTGTTGGTTGTTCTTCCACTGCCCCGGTAGCCAGATGAAAGACACCACAAAAGTGGTTCTACCTGCTTGCTGGGCTGAGATGGGCAATCGCTGACTTTTGGAGTCGGCTGGTGACAAAATGTTCCAAACACACCCCATGCACAACTCCAGCGGGGAAGGTGCCAGAAAGGAGTTCTGTTGGTTGTTCTTACACTGCCCCGGTAGCCAGATGAAAGACACCACAAAAATGGTTCTACCTGCTTGCTGGGCTGAGATGGGCAATCGCTGACTTTTGGAGTCGGCTGGTGACAAAATGTTCCAAACACACCCCATGCACAACTCCACCGGGGAAGGGTCCAGAAAGGAGTTCTGTTGGTTGTTCTTACACTGCCCCGGTAGCCAGATGAAAGACACCACAAAAGTGGTTCTACCTGCTTTCTGGGCTGAGATGGGCAATCGCTGACTTTTGGAGTCGGCTGGTGACAAAATGTTCCAAACACACCCCATGCACAACTCCACCGGGGAAGGTGCCAGAAAGGAGTTCTCTTGGTAGTTCTTCCACTGCCCCGGTAGCCAGCTGAAAGACACCACAAAAGTGGTTCTACCTGCTTGCTGGGCTGAGATGGGCAATCGCTGACTTTTGGAGTCGGCTGGTGACAAAATGTTCCAAACACACCCCATGCACAACTCCACCGGGGAAGGTGTCAGAAAGGAGTTCTCTTGGTAGTTCTTCCACTGCCCCGGTAGCCAGATGAAAGACACCAAAAAGTGGTTCTACCTGCTTTCTGGGCTGAGATGGGCAATCGCTGACTTTTGGAGTCGGCTGGTGACAAAATGTTCCAAACACACCCCATGCACAACTCCACCGGGGAAGGTGCCAGAAAGGAGTTCTGTTGGTAGTTCTTCCACTGCCCCGGTAGCCAGATGAAAGACACCACAAAAGTGGTTCTACCTGCTTTCTGGGCTGAGATGGGCAATCGCTGACTTTTGGAGTCGGCTGGTGACAAAATGTTCCAAAGACAGCCCATGCACAACTCCACCGGGGAAGGTGCCAGAAAGGAGTTCTGTTGGTTGTTCTTCCACTGCCCCGGTAGCCAGATGAAAGACACCACAAAAGTGGTTCTACCTGCTTTCTAGGCTGAGATGGGGAATCGCTGACTTTTGGAGTCGGCTGGTGACAAAATGTTCCAAACACACCCCATGCACAACTCCCCCGGGGAAGGTGCCAGAAAGGAGTTCTGTTGGTTGTTCTTACACTGCCCCGGTAGCCAGATGAAAGACACCACAAAAGTGGTTCTACCTGCTTGCTGGGCTGAGATGGGCAATCGCTGACTTTTGGAGTCGGCTGGTGACAAAATGTTCCAAACACACCCCATGCACAACTCCACCGGGGAAGGTGCCAGAAAGGAGTTCTGTTGGTTGTTCTTACACTGCCCCGGTAGCCAGATGAAAGACACCACAAAAGTGGTTCTACCTGCTTTCTGGGCTGAGATGGGCAATCGCTGACTTTTGGAGTCGGCTGGTGACAAAATGTTCCAAACACACCCCATGCACAACTCCACCGGGGAAGGTGCCAGAAAGGAGTTCCGTTGCTTGTTCTTCCACTGCCCCGGTAGCCAGCTGAAAGACACCACAAAAGTGGTTCTACCTGCTTGCTGGGCTGAGATGGGCAATCGCTGACTTTTGGAGTCGGCTGGTGACAAAATGTTCCAAACACACCCCATGCACAACTCCACCGGGGAAGGTGTCAGAAAGGAGTTCTCTTGGTAGTTCTTCCACTGCCCCGGTAGCCAGATGAAAGACACCACAAAAGTGGTTCTACCTGCTTTCTGGGCTGAGATGGGCAATCGCTGACTTTTGGAGTCGGATGGTGACAAAATGTTCCAAACACACCCCATGCACAACTCCACCGGGGAAGGTGCCAGAAAGGAGTTCTGTTGGTAGTTCTTCCACTGCCCCGGTAGCCAGCTGAAAGACACCACAAAAGTGGTTCTACCTGCTTGCTGGGCTGAGATGGGCAATCGCTGACTTTTGGAGTCGGCTGGTGACAAAATGTTCCAACGACAGCCCATGCACAACTCCACCGGGGAAGGTGCCAGAAAGGAGTTCTGTTGGTTGTTCTTCCACTGCCCCGGTAGCCAGCTGAAAGACACCACAAAAGTGGTTCTACCTGCTTTCTAGGCTGAGATGGGGAATCGCTGACTTTTGGAGTCGGCTGGTGACAAAATGTTCCAAACACACCCCATGCACAACTCCACCGGGGAAGGTGCCAGAAAGGAGTTCTGTTGGTTGTTCTTACACTGCCCCGGTAGCCAGCTGAAAGACACCACAAAAGTGGTTCTACCTGCTTGCTGGGCTGAGATGGGCAATCGCTGACTTTTGGAGTCGGCTGGTGACAAAATGTTCCAAACACACCCCATGCACAACTCCACCGGGGAAGGTGTCAGAAAGGAGTTCTCTTGGTAGTTCTTCCACTGCCCCGGTAGCCAGCTGAAAGACACCACAAAAGTGGTTCTACCTGCTTGCTGGGCTGAGATGGGCAATCGCTGACTTTTGGAGTCGGCTGGTGACAAAATGTTCCAAACACACCCCATGCACAACTCCACCGGGGAAGGTGCCAGAAAGGAGTTCTGTTGGTAGTTCTTCCACTGCCCCGGTAGCCAGATGAAAGACACCACAAAAGTGGTTCTACCTGCTTGCTGGGCTGAGATGGGCAATCGCTGACTTTTGGAGTCGGCTGGTGACAAAATGTTCCAAACACACCCCATGCACAACTCCACCGGGGAAGGTGCCAGAAAGGAATTCCATTGCTTGTTCTTCCACTGCCCCGGTAGCCAGATGAAAGACACCACAAAAGTGGTTCTACCTGCTTTCTAGGCTGAGATGGGGAATCGCTGACTTTTGGAGTCGGCTGGTGACAAAATGTTCCAAACACACCCCATGCACAACTCCACCGGGGAAGGTGCCAGAAAGGAGTTCTGTTGCTTGTTCTTCCACTGCCCCGGTAGCCAGATGAAAGACACCACAAAAGTGGTTCTACCTGCTTTCTGGGCTGAGATGGGCAATCGCTGACTTTTGGAGTCGGCTGGTGACAAAATGTTCCAAACACACCCCATGCACAACTCCAGCGGGGAAGGTGCCAGAAAGGAGTTCCGTTGCTTGTTCTTCCACTGCCCCGGTAGCCAGATGAAAGACACCACAAAAGTGGTTCTACCTGCTTGCTGGGCTGAGATGGGCAATCGCTGACTTTTGCAGTCGGCTGGTGACAAAATGTTCCAAACACACCCCATGCACAACTCCACCGGGGAAGGTGCCAGAAAGGAGTTCTGTTGCTTGTTCTTCCACTGCCCCGGTAGCCAGATGAAAGAC